>NC_056689.1:84390982-85870982 GCF_018350215.1 Panthera leo | reverse complement strand
TTGTATTTGTGTCACGTCATCGTGACACAAGGTGAGCATGTGCCAACACGACAGGCTTGTCTGTGCGGAAGGTGTTTTCGAAGCCACCGCTCGGGGAGGTGGGGGGACTGACCGCGCTCCCACGGGCAGCACCTGCCGGAGCCCATCTCCCGTCTCCGGCGCTGCCAGTGTGTCCCGATCGCAAGCGCCTGCGGGCAGTGACCGGTGCTCAGGCTCGCTGTCTCCTTCCCTCGCCCGCCCTCCTCCCGGCCCCCTGCGCTCCGAGTCTGTGGTCTCCCTGATGGCGATGGCACGGGTGCGGCGCTCAGGCTCCAATCGGAGCAGGCGGGTGGGTGCGGGGCTGTGGCCGCGAGCCCCCCCTTCTCCCCCCCCCCCCCGCCCCAGCCAGCCCCAGCGTGTGTCACAGCAGCCACGGGCCTCGCACCAGTGGCCGGGAACCTTCTAGAACTCTCTGTGGGCGGCTCTCGGGTCCCCCAACATGATTTAGAAAGTCTGCAGAGCACAAGGGACTTCACCCTGCCCGAGCTTCAGCCATGTCCAGTGGAGAGGTTGTCCACCTTGAGAATCGCTATGTTATGAACCTAGATTGAGAAAGTCGTTGGAGAGAGCCGTGCGTTGTCGTCAGTCGGTGGCACCTTCCCCTAACAGCTGGTGCCACGTACCCTCCAAGGATGCTGTTTGTGTCTCTGGGGGCAGTGACAAGTGTGGGGAGGCGGAAGGGGACTCTCAGGGCCTGGGTGAGGCTGGAGCCTCCCGCACGACACTGGCCTGGCCTTCCGGATGGGGACAGCGGGTGGCGGGAGGACGGTGTGCCAGGGGACCCTGCGCCCCGGACTCCTCAAGGCCCACCCTCAAGCTCACCCGGGAGGGCCTGACTCTGCAGTCACAGGGCCGCTCGGCTGCCAGTCTTGGAACTGGGGACCGGGCCAAATGTAACAAGACCCCCGAGGGAATGGGGCCCCTGGCTGACATTAGGGCTGCTTGACCACCGCACTGTGTCACCGGGCCCTGTTCTGAGCTGTGTCGGAGCCTCGCCCAGAGGTCTGTCTTTCTCAGAGACCTCGGACCCGAGCACCTTGGGATTTGGACTGCTGGTGGAAACTGGCCCCGTCACAGAGGTGCTGTGGGAGGCCAGGGGCCCCTCCCAAGGGCTCACACCAAGTCCTCGGCTTCCGACCGGTCGCAGGCTGCCCGTGACACAGAGCATCAGGCACACAGTCCCTGTGACCAAACTGGGGCCGGTGGTCACTGTGAAGGGCACTCCAGTCCCGGCAGCCCCACCCAGGCCCTAAGCTCTACTGGGGGCCGATTGGTGTCCCCGTGAGGGTTGACAGCGGAGCACAGATGTTTCTGGTGGTTCCCTAGGATGTCCCTGTCCCTCTTTCTGCCATATCGCGCTCCGTGACACAGATCTCTGCGAGCAGCCGGCTCATTTCTCCTTCCCAGCTGCACCGAGCCAGCCCGGGCTGCTTACACTCGCCCCTTTTGCTGTCAGGCTGACACCTTTGGACCTGAATATAGTGAGCAACAGTGCTACAGACAGGGGAGGCGGGGGCAGGTCAGGGTCTCTGCGAAGCCAAGGCCAAGGTCCTGAGTTGGGGCTGAAGTGCAGGAGATTCTTGAGAGGTGGCCCTTGGGAAGAGACGATGGGAATAGGGTGGGTGTGTCTGCCGGGCCCTAGGAAGCAATCCTGGGGGGGATCTGAGCAGCTCATCTCTAGTCCTAGGTACCCGACCCACCAACCTCCCTGTGAGGCCGTGCGATGGGTCACTGACTCTCACGGCCAAGGTGCATCCTGCGACATTCCACCGAGCAGAGGCAGGGGACAGGGTCAGACAGGCTCCTGGGCAGGATCAGCCTGGGCTCTGCCACCCAGCACGTCCTCCTGGGCTCCGGGGACTCACTTCTGCTCCCGCGGCCACCTCACCTCATTTCTGATGCGGGAGAGGGAGGAGGTGAGCGGGGAGCGTGGTCCCCCCCCCCACCCGGTGCTACCCACAGGTCCTGTGTGGCCCCTCCATGCCTCCATCCAGGCTCAGAGGCGGCAGAGGGACTTCCCACCACTCGGACTTCTGTGCCCTCTGCGTTCTTGCTGCAACAGAGTGACAGCGTGGGCCTCCAGGTGACCAGACCCCACATCTCTGTGCCGGTGCCTGGAGGAAACCCACACACGCCCTTGGGGAAGATCTTTCCTTTCTAAATCAACATTCACCCACACCTATGTATTTCTTGGTTTTTTGGATCATTTGAAGTTTCTTTCTCTCTTTTCTTTTTTTTTTTTCCTTTAAAGTAGCCTCCACGTGGAGACCCAACGTGGGTCTCAAACTCATGACCCTGAGATCAAGACCCGAGCTGAGATCAAGAGTCAGGTGCCCAACTGACTGAGCCACCCAGGTGCCTCTAAATCAGGTGTTCAAAATATTTTTTAAAGTGCTTATTTATTTTTTGAGAGAGAGAGCAAGCAGGGGAGGGGCAGAGAGAGAGGGAGACACAGAATCCAGAGCAGGGTCCAGGCTCCCAGCTGTCAGTACAGAGCCAAACGTGGGGCTTGAACTCATGGACCGCAAGATCATGACCTGAGCCAAAGTCGGACACTTAACCCACTGAGCCACCCCGTCGCCCCCTAAATCAGGTATTTAAAAGTGGGAAAATACTTGCCCGATTTAAGTTGTTTTTTTTTTTTTTTAAGAAATAATTCACAGATGGGTATAACTGTATTTCAAAAATAAAAACGTTCATCTCATGATATTCCACAATATGTTTTTTTTTCTCTAAATTATAAAAATTAAGGCAGCTCCAAAGCAGTTTAGCACTCTCACGTCAGCGAAAGGATCAGAACTGAAGGCACATTGTTCAGAATATCTTGTAATTTTCCTTTACTGGGAGCCGATTTGAATTTAAATTATGCGCAATAAATGTCAAATCTTCCCCCATTTATCTTAGTAACTTAGGGATTCTGTACATTGAAAAAAGATCTTTGTGCTGCAAAGCCTCCTTGACAGTGTGAGTCTCTTACCTCCCGTGGGAGGAGGTGTCAGCTTGATTGATCCGATGACTTTTAGATGCTGCGGCGACAGGAAGGAAGGGCCCCCCACCCCAGCCTCGCTCAGAACGTGCGCCTTTGTCTTTTGTCCTTCTGTCGTCAGCTCAGGTCTGTTCTGACGAGCCCTTTGTTGTGAGCACCCTGGGCCTACGGAGGGTCGGTGGCAGACAAGCCACGGGACCGTGCCAAACGGAGCGGATCATAGCAGGGGCGTGTTGTGGGTCTCACGTCGAAAAAGTCAAACACATGGAGTGTTCCAGAGTCAACGCAAACGCAAAATGCAAGAAGGTGCCCGTCCCCCCGACCCAAGACTGACCCCTGCTAGTTCACGGGAGGGGGTTCAGGTCCGAGCTGTAAAAACACGTCCCAGTGTGTGGTCGTGCACGTGGGGGGGGGGGGCAGACGTGTTATGGCAGCTCCTGGGGTCACACAGTTGGGGTGAACGCGTGCCCCAGGCGGTCCCTGTTTTGGGGGCTTGGTGGCCAGAGGGCTCTGTGCGAGCAGGTGCACTCAGACCCCCGTCACAAGGTTCCAAATCCCCCCTCTGCTCCCCCAGCCTCAGGACCGCACCCGGTTCCCAGCCTGAGTTTGTCTCTTCATCCCTGAGATAGGAGCCACCGTCCCAGCTCTGCCTGCCACCAGGGGTTAGGAGGACACTAGAGGGACGAAAGCTCTGTGTTGTCACATGTGTCTACATGTATGTGACCTGTTCTTATCACTGAGCTTTGGAGAGCTGGGAAATCACGTTCTGGGCCAGCCCTCCCCGTCAGGGTGGGAGTCTGAATGGAAGACCAAGGAGGATGGGCTAGGGTGTCACGGGGGCCAGCTGTCCTGGCGGTAGCTGTCACCGGCGAGCCGGGCCGGGCCGGTGTTCCCTCGCAGCTGCTGCCCTCTGCTGGCAAAGCTGGGACAAGCAGGAGGGCGCTGCGGGAACCCGCCAGGGGGGCTCCAGGGAGGTGGTTATCACTCTGGAAATGGGAAGCCCTTCGCAGTTCATGCCCCGAGCTCCCAGCACCGGGCAGACATGTGTGTTTATGGGGACCCCCGAGACCCTTGGGGCGGTGAGCACCTGGGTGGGGCACCATCCAACGCAGAGCCCTTTGTCTCCGCCTCGGAGCTGGAGGAGAGACGACCAGCAGATGAGTGCAAACCAGAGTTGTTCTAGAATCCTTGGCCCTTGGCCCTGGTGGGGGTGAGGACAGGTCACCTGTGCATCTCTGAGAGCTGCTCTGTGCCCCCACCATCAGCTCCTCCTTCGTCATGGGTCTCTGTGGACAGGGCTTGTGGCTGGCCTTTTGGGAGACATAGCTCGTCCTCTGGCCACTGGTTTCAAGGGTGTGGCTCTTGAAATACAGCCTCTGCTCAGAGACCTCTGGCTGGCCCCGTGGCCAATGTCTGGTAAAGTGTTTGTCATTTGATGTTTTGATAAATGTGATCCACATTCTCAAAGGAAAGGCCTTTCAAGAGGAAAGACACCCTTTATTCTTACTCGAATTTTAAAAATCAAGCCTAGACTCCAAGAGGAGAAGGCACGAGCTGTCTTGCCCGGTCTGAAGCCTGGGGCTGAGGCTGAGAAGGTGGGAACTGAATCGGGCCCAGTTCCGAGACAGGCGGCATTGTCTGCCCGGACACCCGGTCTGGCCCAGGCCACCAGGACAAACCACGGGCAGGGAATGTCTTCCTCGAGGGCCACTGGGGATGGTCTGCCCCAACCCCCCAGAAGCCAGTAGTGCTGGCTGGCCCCTTCCCATGTGGCTGGGACACCAGCCCTGCTCCTGACCCCCCTGCAGGGAGAACAGCGGGAACTCAGCCCCTCCCCACGGGACAAAGCAAATGAGCCATTTGGGGGTGATGATAACAATGAAGGTTTTCGATATGAGAGATACAAATATAAACCAAAGAAGTTAAATGGAATCCTGTAAGTCAAATTATATCATTAAGCCTGTGGTCTTACACACACACACACACACACACACACACACACACATTCCCTGGCTCTGTCCACAGAATGACCCGGAAGCAAAGACTCCTGAATGGCATCTCTGTGCCTGAATTTTGGTTTCTAAATAATAGTCCCCAGTAAAAGGGAGAAGGACTCCTCTAAATCTGGGGTGGAGAAAATATGAGGGGAGGCCATAAAACAATGAAGACAGAGGCCAAGTGTCTGAGGACACCAGATCCCCTGCCAGAGACATAGGCTGGTGCCAACCTGCCATCTGCATGAATGCCAGCCACACCGGAAGGAAGCAGGTCAGGGGAATCTGGGATGGGGGTGTTCTGGGGACCCCAAAGAGCTACAGGGGCTGCCAGGAGGCCCACCTTCCATTGCCTCCTGAGACCCCTGGTGGGCGTGGGGCTCCCTTAGGGCAGAGCTGGCCCTGAGTCCTGGCCGGACACAGGTCCTTAGTTGTAGTTGAAGGGGCCCCCAAAATAGCATAAGCCTAGTGAAGTATTACAATGCCTAGCAGATAGTACAGAACTTATTTAAAAAATCTACTTTTAAAAGGCAGTTTTTCCTTTAAATAAAAGATGGTTTGAGTAAATCCAAATTGTTTCCTCAATGGCCTGGTGACTTTTCCAGATGAAAGGAAAGGCTCAAGTGGCAGAGGGGACTGGAGTCGGGGCACTGGGGGTGCACGGGTGCGGGGGTGAGGGGGGATGGGAGGTGGAGGAGCACCGAGGTTTGGGGGCAGTGATCACGGCATTGGCGAGGGACCTGGGTGGATGGAGTGGCCTAGGAGGGTCCTTTAAGGCCAGAGCTGTGGGGTCTGCCTGGAGTGAGGCAAGTCTGGAGCAGATTGATAGGAAAGGGGGCATCTTCAGGGCACGAGCTGGGGAGCGATGCTTGCTGAAGATTGTTCCACCACTAACTCTGGAAAATAACTTTTAAATCAGTTTAAAAGACAAGGACTTTTAGTATAACAGTAAATGTGTAATAAGTGGAACTTCCCAGCTTGATAAAGGACATCTGCGTGACAACAATTGTGAGAAACTTGATGCTTTCCCCAGGTCAGGAAGAAGCAAGGACGTCCCCCCTCACCACCCCCTTTTGACATGATACTGGGAGTCTTTGAGGTTGCAGTAAGCCAAGAAAAGGAGACAAAGGCATACAGTTTGGGAAGGAAGAAACACAATTGTCTTTGTTCACAGATGGCAAGATTGTCTATGTAGAGAATCCAAAATAATTGACACAAAACTCATGGAACTAATAAGACATTTTGGGAACGTTGCAGGATACAAGGTTAAGTACAAAAGTCCATTGTTGTCCATTCAGTGAGCAAGTAGTATTTGAGATTAAAGATGTACACTATTTACATTAGCACAAAAAAAGGAAGGAAGAAAGAAAGAAAGAAAGAAGGAAAGAAAGAAAGAAAGAAAGAAAAGAAAAAAGAAAAGAAGCACTTAGGTACGAATCTAACAAAATATGTACAAGATCTATATGAGGAAAATAACAAAACTGATGAGTCAACTCAAACAAGAACTAAAGGTATGGAGAGGAATCCCATGTTCATGGATGGGAAGGCTCAATGTCGTCAAGATGGCGGTTCTTCCCAAGTTGGTGAAGACATTCAGCAGAATCCCAACCAAAATCCCAGCAAGTGATTTTGTGGATATCGACAACCTGCTGCTAACGTTTACATGGAGAGGAGACAAAGGCCCAGAATTGCCCACACAACACTGAAGGAGAACAAGGTTGCAGGACTGATGCTACCCGACCTGAAGACTCACGGTAAAGTTACGGTAATCAAGATGGCGAGGGGTTGGCGGAACGGTAGACGGATGGGTCGGTGGATCAGAGGGAGACCCACATAAGTGCAGTCGACTGACATCTGACAAAGGAGCGAAGGTAACACAGCGGAGCAGAGATGGTGTTGGGACCGCCGGGCGTCCACGTGCAAAATAGCGAATCTAGACCCAGACCTTACGCCTCCCCGAAAGTGAACCGAAAGTGGGTCACAGAACTAAATGTAAAGTGCAAAACTGTAAAACTTGTAGAAAATGACATAGAAAATGTGGGTGACCTTGGGTTGGCGGGGAGTTTTTTATTTTTATACTCAATGTGGGGCTTGAACTCACAACCCCACCAAGAGTCACATGCGCCACTGACTGGGCCAGCCAGGTACCCCCACGGGTGAGGTTTTAGATGCAGCACCAAAGGCACAATCTGGGAAGGAAAAATGTGTACGTTGGATTTCATAACAATTAAAAAACCAGTGCTCTGGGGGCGCCTGGGTGGCGCAGTCGGTTAAGCGTCCGACTTCAGCCAGGTCACGATCTCGCGGTCCGTGAGTTCAAGCCCAGCGTCAGGCTCTGGGCTGATGGCTCGGAGCCTGGAGCCTGTTTCCGATTCTGTGTCTCCCTCTCTCTCTGACCCTCTCCCATTCATGCTCTGTCTCTCTCTGTCCCAAAAATAAATAAAAAACGTTGAAAAAAAAAATTAAAAAAAAAAAAAAGATAAAAAAAAAAAAAAACCAGTGCTCTGTGAAAAACGCCTTGGGAGAAGAAAAAGATAAGTCACAGACTGCTAGAAAATACGTGCAAAAGAAACATTTGAGAAGGGACTTGCATCCAAAAACATACAAAGAAGCAGAAAAAGCAGATGGGTTTGTGCATTGCTGTCCTGTGGCTCCTCTAATAATTAATTACGCAAACTTGGAGGCTTAAAGCAACAGAAATGGAATCGCCCAGAGTTCTGGAGGCCAGAAGTGTACAGACAGTGTCACGGGGCGAGCGCCAGCCCTGTGGCTGGCCTGCAGGCGTGCCCCAGCCAGCACCGTCCGTGCGCAAGGCTCCCTGCCAGCGGGCCGGGAAAGGAGTTGCTGACGGTCTCACGGAGCCAAAGCACGGAAGCAGGGCTGGCTGGGCCCGGGGTGCCGACTCCCGTGCTGAGCTGGTCTCCAGGGACGATGGGGGGGCACCCCTGCGTGGTGTCCACTTGTGGCATTTCACACCCTCCATCTGGCCTCAGCAGGGGGGCATTGGGATGGCGGGAGGGTGTGGAGGACCGGGGAGGGGCATCGCCACCCTCCGAGGCGGCCGGGAGTGGACGGCCTCCAGCTTCCTGGACAGTTTTCCCAGCGGAGTGCTAGCCCCACTTGCGGCCACCCCTCTGTCCCTCAGGGCTGCTCACATCCATGTCCTCGTGGGCTGTCCTTCCAGCCGAGGCTTCTCCTCGCCCCAGAGGGGTCCACTGGGCAGAACAGATGTGGGGCCGTCCCTGGGGGCTCTGTGACCCCCTTGTGAACGAGCGATGGTGGGATTCGGAGCTCAAACACCAGCTCAGTGCCTGTGCGCTCGGAGCCCAGCTCTGCCCTGGAGACCCCTCCCCTGGGAAGAGTCCTCTGCCCTCCAGGAGTCCCCGGAGCAGTGGGGAAGGTGGGGAGGGACACGCTGCAGGGACGCCCTGGGGGGGCATGTTGTTGACTTCCTTGACTTCCTTGGAAATCAAGCTCCAGGCCCAGCTGCCCGTGAAGCCAGTGTGGTGGCCTGGGGGTCCTGGCCAGGATTCGGTCTCAGCCTAACATCAAGGTCAGGCTGTTTATTAAGGACGCAGCCACACATGCAAGTTCAGCAAAATAAATGCTTGCATATCAAACCGCATGTGACCTAAAACCACCAAGCGTAATGTTAAAAATTAAACATACCTAGTCTAGATCATTCTAGAGTTCTACATCTGGGGCCACATGTGTATCTCATTTCCTTTCAAACAAACTTTTTTAGGAGGACTCCTGCGATCCCCTCATAGGTGAAGTGATGGCAGCAGGCGGGGTAGGAATGTCTTTCCCAACATCATCACAGGGAAAACGGGATGCTGATGAGACCTGCTGGCCCCCTTCCCCGCTCCAGGCTGAACCCCGCCCCCCTCCAGGGGAGGGCGGGTCAGTGGGGAGGCAGGAAGTGGGGGGTCTGCTGGCCCCTCCTTCTCCAGCCTCAGGGACCACAAAGAAGAAAGAGGGGATCAGGGAGCACCAGGCCTCCCCGCCACAGGCAGGGGACCCGCTTCTAGCTCCCTCAGCGCCACCGTCAGGGGCGGGGCCAGGACCCCAGCCCAGAGCCCGGCACGAGGGGGCCCCGCGCCCCTGCTCCTGGACAGCAGCCCCTCTCTGAAGGTTTTGCCACCTCCTTTCCTGAGTCAGCAAAGTCACCCCGGGGGGGGGGGGGGGAATCACCTGTCACTGAGCCTAGGGCTGGGCGGGGAGGGGACAGTGCCATGAACCGAGG
Source organism: Panthera leo (assembly GCF_018350215.1). Taxonomy (NCBI): domain Eukaryota; kingdom Metazoa; phylum Chordata; class Mammalia; order Carnivora; family Felidae; genus Panthera; species Panthera leo. Next base: position 85,861,717 of record NC_056689.1, on the reverse strand, counting down.
GCCCAGGTGGAACCAGCCACAGAACCTCTGCAGACGGCCAGACGACCCAGTGCTGCAGGACGAAGCAGCCGCCGGATGTGGGAGGCGGCCGTGCAGGTCTGGAGGACCGGGGTCGGGGTCAAGCCAACAGCCCAGGATGAGAGACAAAGCCTCACATCTGTCATCGAGGCTGGGGCTGCCCCCCAGAGAGAGAAAACATGCTGTGCCCCCAGGTTTGCAGCATTGCCGCAGGGGCCCGGCCACATCCCTGTGAACGAGGAGCTCTGGGCGGGGTGGTCCTGGGGGCCATCCAAACACCATTTTCTAGGAAAAATTGCATTCGGTTGGAGTTTCAGTTAGATTTGCAGCCCTGGAGGGAACGAAGCCCCTTTCCAGGACAGAGGAGACCCTGAAGGAACAGACAGGGGTAGCCGGTGAGGAATGTCCTTCTGGGGAGGCAGGTGGTTGGGGGTCGGGCCTCGTGCTGCATCTGCATTCACCTGGAGGGGGTTCAGAGCCTCCCTGCCGCCAAACTGGGCCCAGCCTTGGGCTCCTCGTTCTTACCCTCGGCCCAGGTCTTCCTGGACAGAGACGGGGTCAGGGAGCAGTTGGGAGGGATGGTCAGTGATCGGGGGGAGTGGTCCAGGTAGCAGGAGGGGGAGGGGGTCAGGGAGCAGGAGGGGAGAGGGTCCTGGGGTAAAGCGGGGGATGGGAGGTGGGCAGGGGGCAGGAGAGGAGGTGAGCAGGGGGTTATGGTTGGGACAGACCCTCAGGACCTCTTCTCAGAGCAGCCAGGGGCCCAGGCCCGAGGGCATCACTGGAACCACTAGGGGCCAAGCCCTGCTTTCCAACCAGTTTCTAGGGCTGTCTGTCACCATGTCCTGCCGCGCCTGGGCCATCCTTTGCTCAGGATAAAGGTCCCCTGCAGGGATGGCCCACCATCTAAGCTCCTGGGACTGGACCCGCATAATCCTCTGTGTGGGCTGGCGGGCTTCTTGTCGGTGAGCTGCATGAGGGACTGGTGGCCTGTTCACCTCCTTCCTGGTTGATGGGATTTGGTGCCACACTCTGGGAAGGGCCCCATAACCCGCCCTTGAAGTCACATAAATGGAGCAAGGTGGGAGGTCCCACCCCCCCCCCACCCCCCCCACCAGACTGGGCAGGCCACCTCCCCGGATCCCGTGGCAGCAAAGCCACCCGAGCATGAAGGTTGGGAGCCTTTTGGGAGGACAGGGGTCAGGCTCTGGACCCCTTCCCGCGTGAGGCCAAGCACCGGGGAGCCTCTCTGATGGACTGGGGGGTCCCCATTTACACGGCCAGGCAGGAAGGACTGAGGGCATCGGGTAGCGGAGGCACGGGGAGCCTGGTGTCTGGCTGGGGGACCTGCTGATCAGGGCACCGGGTGTCCTGACCGAATGGCTGACGGTCGGTGGGCTGGGAAAGCCAGGGCCGGGGCTCCCCCAAACCCACCGGGCCCCGGGCTTCTCACGGCCAGGGCCACGGCAGTCCGCACGAAGGGCTGGAGAAGACCTGGGGGGCTCACGTCCACAGATGAGGGACACGGCCTCTGAGGCTCCCCAGGGGTCAGCTTGAGGGTGGGGGTCAGGGGGCCCCAGGTGGAGACGCTGGGCTTCGGGGAAGACGTTTGGACAACTAGAAGCATTGTACCCCAACACGAGGCACACGGTCTTGTTTTCCTCCAGACCGTGAACAACCTGAGAGCCGGGCTGGGTCCGTGCTTCCCCCTTCCACTGTGGTCAGTGTGGGAGACCCCCTAAGTAAGCCCCTGCCTGCGAACCCTGGGGCCCCCAAGTGTCCCCGGTGCAGGGCGCACAGGAGGTGTCGGGACGCCGTGCCGGGCGGGAACAGTCCCTGCGCACACCCTGCTCTCTGCTCCCTGCGAGCTGCTCTCCGGCCGGCCCACCCGGCTCCCTAGTTTGCATGTGGCAGGTGAGGAGTGGTGAGCCTGTGGCTGCAGGACTGAACCTCCGGTGCCACGGACACGCGAGGCTCGAGAGCACTCCGTGCCGCCGGCGGGGTCCCTGGGGAGACCGCGAAGTGACGATTCATTCATTTTCACTACTTTCTCTGACATCTCCCAATTATCCGATACTCTGAATACGTGGATTTCAAATACGTTTCCCGGAAAACGTTGTTAGGCCTGAAGATTCATTTCTCTTGAATTTGGGGAGGGCTTTGCAGGTAGTGGCCTCACGTGTTTACCATCATAAATCAAATATGCTTATTTTGGACAGAAGGCAAATGTTCATCAGCTCTGACTTTTAAAATATTTGTTAACTTGGGAGCAGTTCAATTTCTTCCCTCGGACAGAGTCAGAGCCAGTGTTGATTTATTTAGTCTGCTCGACAAAATTGCACGGTTGGGTCTTAAATATAGCTTATTAACACTTTTAACAGAACGCAAAAAGAAAATTTTCAACGGAGATAACGTTCTGGCACAGTAACGAAAGCTGTGAGGAGGTTTTAGGAGGTGTAAAGTCGACCCCACGCCCTAAATGGGTGATGCTGCGCCTTTAATTGGTAAACGTGGACTTGTGGCTCTGAGGTGCTCCCCGGCAGGGCCACAACGCCACTCTCCTGAGCCACCTGCCCTCCATTTTCCGGGGACACCAGCGTGGCTGTGGCTCTATCGGCCGCTTAGGCCTTGGCAGATATTCCAGAAACACCCACTGGGCATGTGGCAGGAAGGGGAGTCCTCCTGAGTTCCTCCTCCTGCTTCAGGACTTGCTCGCTGCTTCAGGGCCACCGACTGGGTGTGAAACAGTTGATCCTCTGGGTGGCCTCACCACCCAGACTGGGGGAGCGCAGCCCCGAGGTCAGAATCGGAGTTTTACCCCTAAGGGGACTCTGTGAACAGAACGTCCCCCCAAGATGGAATGTTCTAGGTTTGCAGTCTCCGATATGGTGGCCATTAGCCACATGGTGCTATGAAACCTTTGAAATGTGGCTGGTGTGGCTGAAGAACCGAATTTAAAGTTTTATCTGACCTGAACCAGTTTGAATTTAGATGTAATATCTGCACGTGGCTATAGTTTTGTGTGGCACGCTCTGTCAGCAGGCCTAGGGCTCGCCCCGTCTTTGCAGAAAAGTAAGGAGCCTCTGTGGCAATTGGCCTGTATATCCACCTCCAGGGAGGGTACAGCCACCGCTGTGCATGCTGGGAGAGTCCCAGGAGAGGGGGCAGGCCACCGCTGTGCATGCTGGGAGAGTCCCAGGATGTGGGGGCACAGGTCACTGCTGTGCATGCTGAGAGAATCCCAGGATAGGGGGACAGGTCACCACTGTGCATGCTGGGAGAATCCCAGGATGGAGAGGACAGGCCTCTGCTGTGCATGCTGGGAGAATCCCAAGAGAGGGGGCAGGCCACCGCTGTGCATGGTGGGAGAGTCCAGGGATGTGGGGGACAGGTCACTGCTGTGCATGCTGGGAGAGTCCCAGGATGTGGGGGCGGGCCATCGCTGTGCATGCTGGGAGAGCTGGGCTACCTTGAAGGGCCAGCCAGAGGTCAGATGGCCACAGCATGACCACTGCCTTCCTGTTGGCAAGTTCATCCTTTCTCCAATGTCCTCCCCTGCTCCCCTTAAGTCTTTTCATGTCCACAAATGTAGGTTTAGGACAAAACTCAGTGCAATTATCATATGGATGTGTGTGACTGATATCCCCGTTTGTCCTCAGCTTCCCAAGAAACCTTGAGTCATTTCTCCCCCTCGCCTCACTGTGGCAGTGGCTTTGCTCCTCGGCCAAGTACCGGGAAGTCGACCCACCTGCCAGGACTCAGAACCCAAAGGCCGCCCAGAAGGCTATTTGCTGGTATCAGTCTATTCTTTTTTTTGAAAAAGTTTAATGTTTATTTATTTTTGAGAGAGACAGAGTGTGAGTGGGGAAGGGTCAGAGAGAGAGAGACACACACGCGCCGAATCCGAAGCAGGCTCTGGGCTCCGAGCTATCAACACAGAGCCTGACGCGGGGCTCGAACTCGTGAGCTGTGAGATCGTGACCTGGACCGAAGTCGGAGGCCTAACCCACTGAGTCCCCCAGGCGCCCCTCAGTCTATTCGTTACATTGTTTGTGATAAACGTTCTTAGTTCAGGAGTCCAAGTGGGGTCCCCCTTAGTTCCCAGGCTGGGTGCAGAAGCTCCTCCCCGGAAGGAAGGGGACCACGAAACATGCACCCCCTCTTGTGTGAAGGGGCAGAGCAGGCCCGGCCTGGGGTTCGGGGCTCCGGGTCTGCTCTGCAGCATGAAGGGACACAAAATCTGTCAGTCCATTTGGCTGCGATCTCAAAATGTCTTGGGATCATAAACATGGGGCAGGTTCAATATAATCAACTTAAAATTTTAGTTTATTATTGTTCGAACGTAAAGCAATATTCATTCTTGCCTCTAGTCAGCTTCTAAAGTACTTTCAGGGCTTAGAGGGTTCGGGCAGAGATGGCCATGACGGGTGCCCCCAGGCTGCCTCTCCCCCGACTGTGTGGGCAGTGGTGGGGGCGGCGGGGGCGGGTGCCCCCCGTGGTTCCCGAGCCCATACACTTACCTCATCTGACTAGTCCTGCTGTGCTGTCCAGGGGTGACCAAAGGACCTGCCTTGACCTTTTTTTTTCCGGTACATTTTATTTTTACTTTACTTTTTGCTTATTATACGTATTTTTATTTAAAATATACATAATGTGAAATCTGCATGTTATCGCCCCGCGGGCAGCCACCCCCAACCTCCATCCCCAGAACTCTCCCATCCTGGAAGGTCTGTCCCCATCAGACACCAGGTCCCCGTCCCCTCCCCTGCCCCGTCTGTCTGCCTGCCCTCTGTGAACATGACGGCTCCGGGGACCTCGCGAGGGTGGGGTCACACCGGGCCTGTCCTTTTGCGTCCGGCTTCTGTCACCGGGCATCGCGACCCCGGGGCTCCTCCGCGCGTGGCAGGCGTCTCCCTCCCGCGAGGCTCAGGGACGTCGAGCCGTGTGGACGGACCGCTGCGTTCACCCGCTCGTCCCCGGTGGACGCTCGGGTCCCTTCCACCTGCGGGCTCCTGTGAATCTGCTGCCGTGGACACCACGGGGGTGTCTGTCTGAGACCCCGCTTTCAGTTTGGGGGGGGCGCCGGAAGTGGGATCGCCTGATGGTGCGGTGATTCTGTGTTTAATCTTGAGGACCCGCCACACCGCTGTCCACACGGCTGCACCGTTTGACGTTCCCACGTCAGTGGACAAGGTTCCGATCTCTCCACATCCTCACCAACACGTGTTTTCTGGTTGTCGTTGTTTTAATAATCGTCAACTTAGGGGCGCCCGCCCGGCTCAGTCGGAGGAACCAGTGACGCTTCATCCCTGGGTTGTGAGTTCCAGCCCTGTTTGGGGTGTAGAGATGACTTAAATAAACAAGACTTAAAAAGGTAATAGGCCACCTAAGGAACGTGCTGGGTCTCAGCGTGGCTTTGATCTGCCGGTTCCCCGAGGATCAGTGACACTGGGCATCTTTTCACGTGCTTATTGGCCATTTGCCCGTCAACGTGGGAGAGATGTCTGTCTGAGCCCTTTGTTCGAGGTGGTTTGCTTATTTTTTTGCTCTTGACCCACCTGGAACTCCGAAGCCACTTCCAAGCCCTGCAAGGCAGTACTCGCCCTGCAAGGAATCAAGTCCCGCGTTCCCAGCACGAGCCAGTAAGGAGTTGAGGGGCGCTGTGGGCGGGGGGCTGTGTGGGGGCCGATGCTGGTGTCAGAGGCTCCTTTGGATGCTCGCCCACAGGCCGACGAGGTGGCCTCCACCCAGATCAAAAGAAGGCACCGGGAGGGGGGCCTCCTGTCTGCTGTCAGAAAGAATGGCTCCTTCTCCTCCCTCAAACTTCAAGACAGGAATCTGGCAGATAGAATGGGAATCATTACTGTCCTTTCCCTGCAGGGAAGATCAAATCCCGCCTAATTATTTGTAAAAGTGAATCTCCCCCCTCCCCCGAAAAGCGCAAGCTTTCGATCATTGGTGTGAGAGGCACACTCCGTGCGCACTAATAGGGGTGACTGAGCGAGGCCTGGCTCGTCAGCAGGCAACGGCACCAAACGCAGACGCCTCCAAAGTGGGGGTGCCTCGGGCCGCTGGTGTAATGAAAATGGGAACCACTGACGGGAGTGATCCTGGGTCATTATTTAATCAGGGGAGAGGCTGGGGAGCTAATGACGGCTCCAGGAATAGGATTTAATGAGGAGAGAAAAGGCAAGAATTAATGCGAAGGTCAGCAAAATGGAGTGGAATCGCTTGGCGTTTTTAACGAGCGCCAGTGTCCTGACGTGCCCTGCTCAGAGGCGCTTTGCGGTCACGAACACGGGTGATGTGATGAGGGATAATCATCGTCCTAATAACCCCAACGTTTATTTACTTTCGGCAGGTTACAAAGTCCTTGTCCACGTGTTCTGGTGGATCCTTCCCGACGCCCAGGGCAGGTGCCCAGGACTGGGGCCTGGGGTGGGGGTCCGTCCGGCCTCAGCGCTGCGTCCTCACTCTCTCCCTGGTGCCCCTCCCCAGCGTGACGTGCCGGCGGCCGGGTCCAGCGTGGCCACCCCTGGAGCGAGGGGGCAGAGCTGTGGGTTCTTCTCAGGGCTCCCCCCAGCACCTGTGTCCCTGGGCCACCTGCCGGGGACCGGTCGGGTCCGCTGGGCTGTGTTTTCATGTCCTTTTCAGGCCAGGGCTGGCCGTGGGCCCCCCACTCGGGGTCTGGGGACAGCAACGTTGTCTATTCGTCAGAGCCTCAGCCTCAGGTGACAGCCCAGTAGGCGGGCCTGAGGTCCAGTGTGAGCTCCCAGCTACGACCACAGCCCAGGGCTGGGTGCTCGTGTCACCTCAGCCAGGAAGCATCTGCTGACGCGAGCTGTTCACAAAGGAGGTCCACGCTCTTAGCTGGGGGCAGACACCAGCCGGGAAGGTCCCGGAAAGGCAGGCGGAGGGCCAGGAGCTCAGGCAGCTGGAGGTGACCCCTACACACAGCATCCCCCTCTCCGGCTGCCTGGGTCCGGGCGTTCTGATGCCGGGCCAGCCGTGGGTCTCCAGTCCCTTGCCTAGAACACCCCCCACCCTAGCTCGGCCGGGGTGTGGAGTGCCTCGAGGTGGCCTTGGCCATCCTGTTGCCTTCGTTCCAACCGTTGGGACAGCTCCACACGGCCCAAGAAGAGGCCAGACTGATTCCTTAATTTTCCATCTCAACTCCCCTGCACAGGCTTGTCTCTCTCCGCTCTTGGGGAACAGTTGACATCGATCCACAAACTCGACCTCCAGTTTAGGGGTCTGCCCTCTCCCCAGCTGGAACCAGCGGAGGTCTCCCTGAGTCGGTCAAACATGTGTTGTTGGGACGCGTGGTCACGCAGAGATGGCCCGGGGCCAGCACCCCGGAGTCCGCCCCCAGTCAAAGCAACTTAGAAATAGCGTCTAGAACATCTTCAGCGTAAGACTCCAGCTGCTTTTACAGAAGGACACACACTTCCAGATGCCGACCCCACATCTGAGACAGCCCGCGTGCCGGCCGGTAAAGCCTGGCGTGGGCGGCTGGGTGTGGGAGGAGGCCAGGCGGGGCTCACACACAGTGCGGGGGCAGACCTGGGGTCCCCAGGTCCCAGAGGTTGTGATGACACTCGAAGAACCGCAAGAGCCACTCCGCGCAGCAGGGACCAGGCAGAAGGGTGCCGTCCCCTCCCAGGCCAGCAAATGTCAGAGGCACAGCGATACCCTCGGAGGACAAGCAGGCTTGGAAGGTTCCAGACGGGGCACGAGGGGCCCTTTCCTCGAGACCTTGCAGGGCCGGGTGGGGGCGGTGCCGGGCCGGGAGGAGACACAGGCCCCGGGGGTGGGAGCAAACAGACTCTCCACGGGGACACGGCTCCAGGCGGCCTCCCTTGTGTACCGGGCGTCCTTCCCACTCCACCACCCTCCCTCGGGAGGCGCCGCCCGGTGTGCCCAGGCTGGAAGGGCCTACTGCTGGCCGGTGACAGCGTTTCTGGAAGGACCTTGCTTCTGGCCAGTGCCCCGCCCAGGCTCTGACTCGCTTCCCCCGTGACTCCTTCCCTGCAGAGCGTCATGGTGTGGAGGAGGGTCGCCCTATTTCAGATTCAGGGGAAATGAGACCAGATTGAGACGGTGCCTCACACGGCTGCTCAGAGTGAAACCAGGGTGACACTTTGGGACAAGAAAGACTTGAAATCGTATTTTCACAGGTTGCTTTTTTGAAAATATGTTGATTGAACATTAAACAAATAGGATCTCATGAATGCTTTTCAATTTGGCAACAGAAGGACTTAAATCAGGGGCGCCTGGGAGGTTCAGCCGGTTACATGTCCGACTCTTGATTTCAGCACAGGTCATGATCTCAGGGTTGGCGGGTTCAAGCCCCGAGTCGGGCTTTGTGTTGGCGGCTCAGAGCCTGCTTGGGATTCTCTCTCTTCCTCTCTCTCTCTGCCCCTTCCCTCCCTCAAAATAAAGAAATAAACATCAAGAGAAAAAACAAATTCTCTCTCCAAAGAAAAGAAAGGGACTTAAATCAGGGAAGAAGATGTCTTAGAGACTCAAGCATGCTCAGGGCTCGTGTTGTTTGTGGGGGTGAATTCCGGACACGCCGACCCGAGCCAAGTTGGGGTCACCTGCGGACAGCTGCATTTTGTTTCCCCAGAACTGCCCACGAGTGGCTGGTGGGAGGTGACCCCGGAGGCCGGGGCGCACTGGCAGGGAAGCCGCTTCAGGAACCGCTCTGTGCAAACACGGTGTTTGTCTTACCGTCTTCAGCCCCACGGTATTTTGTTCTTTAGGGCAGTCGCGAGTGCGTGATGACGTAAAGTGTCATTTGTCAAGGTTCTGACAACAATGCCCGCTTGATAATTACCCCCAGGCGGCTTCGCGTTGAAGGAAGGCGCAGCGTGTGCTGCCCGGAGTTTCCTGGAGAATTCGGAACCAAGAGGAATCAGCTGATGGAAAGGGGACTCTGTCAGATCATCCGAGGGAGCTGTTGGGCCGAATGTGCAGAAACCTGCTCCCTCCTCTGGTTCAGCTTAAAAAAAAAAAAAAAAAATCCCCTTGCACCGGAGAATGCCAGGTTCTCGGGATGGAACTTCCTGTCAGAACTGCTTTCCCCTTCGATGGCCGAGAGGACCATAAGGAGGGAGCTTCAGGACGGCCGTGCTGACACTTCTCTGGCAGACCCGGTCTGCCATCCAGAATCGCTGCAGACGAGCCCCGTCCGTGCTTGGGCTCCTTGTCGAACACTCTGGCACGTTCCCAGAGTTTCGAGGAAATTTCTCTTCTTTCTTGGTGTGGGAAATGGGTTCCAGGAACGGCCCCCTTCCTGGCCCCAGGACCCTTTCAGTGACGACCTCGTGGACCAGGACATTTTTCCTTTGTCACCAGACTGTTCCCTAAAGCGGGTAAAGCCCAGGGATGGTAAACGTCGCTGTCTGCCGTGCTGGGGTGTGACGGCCAAGGCTGCGTCTGCGGCTTCTGGATCCCTTTGGTCCGGCGGCCCCTGACTCTGACGGCTGGTCTCCTCTCTGCTCAGCACCCCCGCCCCCAAAACGCCCTGTCACCTGGGCTGGCTGGCTGGGTCACCTCCACGCCCGGGTGCCGCCGGCCTGCGGGGGGCCGAGGACCGTCTCCCTTCGCTGGCTGCTCACGTCTCTCCCGGGGACGCCTCTTCACGCCCCCGTGTGGGTGTGTGTTTTCGTCAGTGCGTAGGAACCTCCCGATTTAAGGGACATTCACTTTTCATTTAAAGTGTGGCAAGAGTACCAGGAACAAATGATAGACAAGAAAGGTCTTGTGGCCCGCGAGACAGACCCAATTGCTTCGTGGCTTCTGGACACCTCACCTTACGGGCGAAGTTCTCCCCCCAAGGGTGCGAAAGGCTGCTTACCTGGTAATGTCCCTAGGCTCTACATTCCACACGGGGTTTATTTTCACGCACAGCACGACACAGGATTCTGGATTTCTTCCTTCAGAGCCAAAAATGCCCACGCCTCGCGCTAACCAAGCCACTGCCGCCGTCGGTCGGTCTGTCTACACCGCCGTGATGACTCGACCAGCTTCAGGCATCTCGCGGGTCCTTGACCTTCCTCCCGGGCCTGGGCTACGCGGTCAGGATCCCCCGGCGACGTGGGGCTTCTCCCATCCGGTAGGCGTGGTCCCCGTCTCGCCACTTAAAAAACCTTCTTGGCTACTTAGCGACGTTAGGAATCCTCTGTACGAGTTCAAACACCATTTTGCTTATTTCAGAAAAGAAGACGCAAGATCTCTTTGGGATTCCGGCCCCCGTGGCACCAGGCTCACACCTTCTTGTGGAAAGCGTTGATGTGTTTTGCAACGTGAGCTGGTTCCCCGAGGATCACGGTGCCTCCTTCTGTCAACTCAGGTCCCGCTCTGTGTGCGCACGGTCTGCGGAAGGTTCTTTTCCACCCAGAGACGAGTCTCTCTGTCTCGTCCTCCTTCCGGGGGGTGGGGGGGCTGAACGTACCCAGCAGTCCCTCTCAGGTTCTGGGGAAACGTTTGCTCTCCTGGGCATTCACGTGGCTCTTTGCTCTGGGGCACTGTCTCTCAAGGCCTGTGCCATGGTTATTGTCACGTGTCAGTTTGTCTGGGCCACGGCACCCACGCATTTGGTCAGATGTTATTCTAGATGTCGCCGCGGAGGTGCTTCTTGGAAGAGATGAACATCTACGTGAGTGGGCTTTGGGTAAAGCAGATTCCCCTCCACCATGTGGTGGGCCTCACCCCATCAGTTGAAGGCCTGAAGAAAAAGTCTGGTCTCCTCTTTGGAAGGGGGAGTTCTGCCAGCGGGGGGCCTTGGAGCTCAAGCCACAACAGCAACCCTTCCCGGCCGTCTGCTGTGTGGAGTTTGGACGTGGCGGCCTCCGGTACTTGATGAGTCGATCCCTTAAAATCTCTCTCCCTCTGCAGATATCCGTGCACACGCCCATACACGTCCCCGTGGCCCTGCTTCCGGTTCTGTTTCTCTGGAGAGTCCTGAGGAGCACAGCCGGGGTCTCGGTGCCGGAAGGAAGCCGGCGGTTTAGTGCCCACCGCTCCGCTCTCCCGCCCGGCGGCCTCCGCTCTCGCCGCCCGACGGTGTTTTCCGTCTGCAGCCGGGATTTCTCCCTCACCCGTCCCTCCTGGAGCAGCACGGGGGTCCCGCGGAGACGCTGGCGGTTCTGCACGCGCTAGACGCACCGTCAGGGCCGCGGCCTCCCCTGGTCACTCGCTGCTCGTTGCACGGCGCGGACCCACTTCAGAAGCGTCCTCGTAAGAAATTTGCACACGTAGAGACTGGTCCTTATTCCTGGGACTCGCACGGCCACAGTAAAGCCCTCTGAGCTTTGTAGCTGCCCTCTGCTTGATTCTTTGGAGTTCGGCGGTCTCGGGGGAGGGGAGCTGGGCTCAGCAACTTCTCCCGTCACGCAGTTGACCTACGTCACGACGGACGGTGTCTTGTCAGTAGAGATCGCTTTCTCCTCCCTGATCTTGGGCTGTCCGTCGTCCGGGGATGATCGAAGGCTTGAAACATCCGTCCTCGTTCCCGTTTGCGGGTGCCAAGGCGGTGGCCACGGCCGGCTGCCCTTCCTCGCCGCGTCATGGATTGCGGCGCGTGTCCCCGGAGCGGCGGTGGCTAACTGAGGCATGAGTCACAGGGCACAGTGGCTGCCCTTGTCCGAGACCCGGACGGGGCCGCCGGCACCCGCAGCCCCTCCCCTGGGTGCTGCCACTGAGCCGACCACGTCACGACGCCAGGCTGGCCCTCGCCCCGGTCCCGGGGCCCGGGATTGTCCGCGCCCGCTGCCTCCCTCGTGCGCAGTACGCTCTGAACCATTTCCAACACTAACGGTGCCGGCCGGGGGCCAGGCGTGCCCACCGGGTGGGCGTCCTGTTTACACAGTCGTGTGGATCGCCCAGAAAAGATCCGACGCTGACCCCTCGGGGCCTCTGACTCCTCTCCTCTCTGGGTCCACATCCCGCCCCGCGAGTGCACCCAGGGGGCGCCTCACATCTGTTCCTGCCCCCCCAAACCAGGCTGGAGACTGGCGCCGGGCGCGGTGGAAAGAGGGTCCCCACCCCGACCCCCGGGGCCTGGGACTGTTAGTTTCCTCGGCCGGGGGGGTGGGGGGAGGGGGAGTTACGTTGCTGAGCAGCTGACCTGAACGCAGGACACTGCTCCTGGCCGTCCACGTGGGGGTCCCCCCAATGTCACGGACACCTCTGACCGAGGGCCTGACGCACGACAACGCAGCTGGGGGCTCCCTGCCCAGAAGCCTGCGGAATTATTTCCACCCGGATTAAAACCAGAGCCTTTTCCTCCCGGGCAGTGAGGGTGAAGGGAGCCCCCTCGAGTGGCCGTTGGAGCCGCCGCCCAGGGCGGCCCCCGCGAAAGGGGTGCATTAGCTGCCCGGACTTCAGAACGCTTTTCTCAGCGGCTTCCAGCAGGCCGTTTATTTTTTGAGAAGACTGGATCCCGTCAGCCACTTCTGGTAACTCTTGAGCAAGGAAGAAGACACATCAACGTTTTTAGTGGATTCAGAGAGACCGATGACGACGGTGATTCTTGTCCTTCTCATATCCTCCCGCGTGGGTCCCGTTTGCAGGCGGGTCCCTCCAGACGTGGCTGGGGCTCCTGCCGCCCAGGGCTTCCCCCTGCTCTGGGTCGTTGCACCTGGCAGGTGACCTGGGGCGCAGGGGCCGGAGGGGCACGACCCCCTCCCTGCCCGCCCGGGGTCCCAGGCAGCGTGCCCGAGCTTGAGCTCCCCCGGTGTCCTGCCAGTGGCCCAGATCTGACTACGTGTGCCTTCCTGACCCCCATCCACAGGGCTGGGGTGCGGCCCCCTGGTCCTTTTCAGCCGCGGGACACAAGAGTCACCGTGGCTGTCCTGTGTGTTGTGTTGGGTGACAACCACCTTCAACGACTCAGGGCAGCTCAGTCTCTTGGGGACACTGAGGACTGTCCCTCCGCCCTCCCTGGAATGAGTGAGGTTCGGGCTTGTAGCGAGAGGCTCGGTCCAGGCTGTGACCTTCCTGGGGCCACATGTCTTGAGTATTGATTTCTCGCCCCGTTACGTGTCTGTGCTCACAGCTTCCTACGGTGGCTGGGAGACCCGAGGGAAGCTCCGCCGTCCCACCTCCCTGAAATAATCAGGTCAGCTCATTTTCACATGTAGTTTTCATATATTTTGATTAAATTGTAGGTACAGCTTGGTATCCTGCTTACCCCGAAGTTAAAAATCTTTTGTATCATCATTTTCTTTTTACTTTTTAAGTGTTTATTCTTTGAGAGAGAGATAGAGAGAGAGAGAACGAGCAGGGGAGGGGCAGAGAGAGAGGGAGACACAGAATCCAAAGCGGGCTCCGGGCTCTGAGCCGTCAGCATGGGGGGCTTTGCTTCCCACCCTCAGCTGGCCCACGCACTCACTCACTCGTGCATTCTGCACTCACGGAGGCCTGCGGGGAACCATCCATGGGCCCCTGCCTTTGGGGGAGGCCAGCGTGGGAGCTGAGCCAGGAGACGAGGGGGAGGTGGGGCCTGTCTGGGAAAAGGCGCCAAGGTCACGGGCCTGCCTCACGCAGGTGGGAGTGGGCTCCCGAGGGCCCCGCTGTGCAGGCGGGTGGGTTGTGGGGACAGCAGCGCCGTTCGCTCCGTGGGCAGCAGAGGGCAGTGTCCCAACGTGGATGGTAGGAGTTCCCGCAGATCAGGCGGTGGCTTTAAGTTGTCAGCAGCAGGGATCAGAGCCGGGCGGGGGTCCTCCGGTGTCCTCCCTGAACATCCATTACCTAAGTCAAAAGGCTGATGTGCCACGGAAACAATGGTTTCGTGTCTGAAATTAATACAGGTTTTTCCCTGGTTATTGCCTTCATATCTTCTTCCATCCCAACAAGCTCTCCAATTTAGCTTTAGTATTTTATTTTATTTTATTTTTTTATTTTTTAGAGAGAGAGAGAGAGAGCACAGGCGGGGGGGTGGGGACAGAGACAGAGAGGGAGAGAGGGAATCCCAAGCAGGCTCTGCACTGTCAGCACAGAGCCCAACGCGGGGCTTGATCCCGCAACCCTGGGATCATGACCTGAGCCCAAATCAAGAGTTGGACGCTCAACCGACTGAGCCATCCTGGCGTTCCTCCAATTTAATTTTAAATACCCATAAGAAAAATTAAAAGGGGTTCCTGGGTGGCTCAGTCGGTTGAGCGTCTGACTCGGCTCAGGTCACGATCTCATGGTTTGTGGGTTTGAGCCCCTCATGGGGCTGTGTGCTGACAGCTCAGAGCCTGGAACCTGCTTCGGATTCTGTGTCTCCCTCTCTCTCTGCCCCTCCCCTGCTCATGCTGTCTGTTTCTCTCTCTAAAAAAATAAATAAATATTAAAAAAACTTAAAAAATATAATTAAAAAAAATTTCCGGTCAAAAGCAGGAGGAAATCTTTGTGACGCTGAGTTTGGTGAAGGTTTCTTAGGTATGATACCAAAATCACAAACCATAAAGGAAGTGAATTGCACCAAAAGGAAACACTCCTCTGTGAAAGGCGCTGTTGAGGAGAGGAAAGGCCAAGCCACAAAGGGGGTGGGGGGAGTCTTGGCAAATCACATTCCCGTGAAGACCTGTCTTCGGGATATATAAACAAATCCAAGCCCGTAATGAGAAAACATGCCATTGCGTGCCATTTGTGTACAACAGAGCCCAGTGACCCCGTCCTAGAGAGGCACCCCTGGGAAACAGGAAGGTAGTTCACCTACGAACCAGCCCATGCGCGATGGTAGAGGCTTTATTTGCCCTCGTCCAGACCAGGAAACAGCCCAGACGCCTTCAGCTGGGAGGGGTGAGCTGGCCACCTGCCCGTCCGCACTGGGGACCCCCTGGTGGCAGGAAGGAGTGAGCTGGTGGCACCTGCCGTGCAGGTTCGCAGGCACCTCGTGCCTCGAGAGAGAACCCCTGAAAATGCCCGGCGCTGTTGTGATGCCCCAGAAAGGGCGGGGTTAGAAGAGCCGGGTTGCCCGGCTCTGACCACACTGGCCAGCGGCTGACGGTGGGGAGGGGTCGGGAGGGAATTTCTGGTGCCCCAGAATTTCATTGCTCCCTCCCGCCGCTCCCAAAAAGCCAGTGCCCAGGAGCACCGAGGATCCGAGATACCAGGGCCCTCCTGGGAAGACGACTCTCCTGGGCAGTGTGGGACTCTTTTCTAGAACGTTCTTGGGAGAGGTCCGTGGGGTCCTGGGCCACTTTGGGAGCAACGTGCTGCCAGCCACCTTCGGGGAAGACTGAGGTGACACTTGTGAGCGACAGGTTCTGACCTGCCCTCAGCGGGGAAGAGGCTTGCAACTCGAGGCTCTGAGCTATCGTTGGTCACCTGCCCGGGACCAGACCAACTCCCCCGCCGGCCGTGCGGGGGGTTAGTTGCCATAGGGAGCCCGTGGGGGGCCTTCCTCGGGGACCCTTCTCCAGTAGGTTCATGGAACACAGTCTCCAAAATAGCTGTTGGTTGTACAATTCCTATATTTTAATTGCAATAAACTTGAGAACGTAGGAAAGTATCAAGGAAGAGGTAAACTCACCTGGAGTTTGAGCCCAGAGATCACCTCTTACCCTACTCCATCCTATGTCCTTCCAGATTTTCTTTAAAAAATTTTTTTTTTAACATTTGTTTATTGTTGACAGAGAGAGAGACAGAGCACGAGCAGGGGAGGGTCAGAGAGAGAGGGAGACACAGAATCGGAAGCAGGCTCCAGGCTCCGAGCTGTCAGCCCAGAGCCCAAACACGGGGCTCGAACTCACAAACTGTGAGATCATGACCTGAGCGGAAGTCGGACGCTTAACCGACTGAGCCACCCAGGAGCTCTTTTTTTTTTTTTTTTTTTTTTTCTGTTTCCAATTCCTGGAACCAGAAACTTGATTTCCTGAACAGATCTAATTCATGTATCATTTCTGTTCCGTCTTCTGTAGTCTCGTCTTTTCGTCCTGCCCTCCAGGAGGGCTCTGGTGACTCTTTGCCCACCACCCTGGCTCTCATGTTTACACGTTCAAGACTTTTCTTGGTCTCTAAATGGGAAAAATAGCATCCTGGTTCTTTTCCATAGATGCCACATCGCTTCTTGTCAAAATCAGGTGATTAAAAATTATAGTTTTTACAAAGTGTCTCCCGGTGTCCCGCATTTTCTGAGGCAGAAGTGACAAGAGGGCAGAAACGGTATGGCTGGTGGTGGGCCCCCCGGGGGGGTGCAGGCGGGTGGCTGGCCCCTTGCGGGGGTCTCCTGCCCGGGGTGCGAGGCCCGCTGAGCCCTCCAGGGTGCGGGGTGTGGGGTCTGTGCACGTCCCCGGGACACCCCGTCCTCCGCGGGCCCAGCTGTGTGGGTCTGTGGGGTCTGCGGCTGCCCAAGCCACCTTAGTGTCACCTGAGCCTCCACTTGCGGGGGACTGGGGCTCCGGTTCTGACGTCTGGGGGTCTCCCCATGGTGGCCTCTCATGGGCCTCTGTCCTTACATGGGGTCCAGCTTTCCTCAACCTCTCTGGGTTTCAGTGGGTTCTGGGACAGGGTGGCCGTCGTGCCTTTGTTTACTGGACGCATCTCAGCCCCCCCCTTAGTGCTTCAATATGAAGTCTCAGAAGTGGGATGGTCCTGGTAGATGCACGAACGCTTTCTGGGGACGGCCTCCTGTCCCCCTGCCCCCTGCCCTGGGGACGGCCTCCTGTCCCCCTGCCTTGGGTTAGGCTGTTATCAGGGGCTGGCCCGTTTTCTCCACAGGCTTCTGGGAAGTAGTAGCTTGTTTCGCTGCGGTGGGTGTAGGGTTCCTGCGTTCTGGGGGGCACACTAGTTGAGGGTCGTGGCAGGAGGTCAGGAAACCCTGGCGGGACCCCGTGGAGCCCTTCGTTCTGTGGGCAGGTGGGTTGAGCTAAGCAAAGCCAGATGGGCCAGATTCATGGGGGTGAGTGGCCAGGACTTCACGAGGTGTCTGTGGGGCCCGAGGGCCTGAGGCCCAGCCCCTGCCTGTGTGGGAACGTCCCTTAGAGAAGGTGGCTCTGGGGGGCTGGGGGGGCGGGGCCCACGGTGGGCCAGGCCTGGAGGCCCGGTCAGCACTGCGCTCGCTCACGGGACTCGGCGTCTCGGGACAGTGTCGGCAGACAGGGGGCGCTCCGTGACCGCCAGCCACTGCCTCCCCAGCACACACGTGCGGGGTGCGTCCTGGCCACGTGCTCTGTGTCACAAAAGCGTCTCAGTGGGCGGAATAAAGGCCTTGTCGTGGGGCGTTTGGCCTGCAGCACGCGTCTTCCTGAGGTCTGTTTGCTTCTGTTTCTTGGGGTAAGACCGAGCTCACGCTTTCTTGGAAGGTAGCCCCTCTTTCACAGAAGTGGAGGGTCGACGAGCGTTTATTTTCCCCTGTGGCCTGGCCTTTCCGGGCCGTCTCAGACCCACAACCTGCTCGGACCACTAACTGGGGACCTGCTCTCCAGCTGCCTGGGGGGCCCGAAATCCTGCTCCAGACTCCGTGGGGCCTCAGGGGCGTCTGGGGGCAGCAGCCGGGCTCTCGGGAGCTGGCTGGGGCTGCTCGTGGGGCTTCAGTGGGTGGTTCTCTGGTGAGTGGGCTCCCCGAGGCCTCCCTGGATGGTTCCCGTGAGCACTTGCGTTGGGGCAGCGCCAGGGTCGAGGCACCACCAGGCACTGCGAGTGTCTGATGAGGCCGAAAACCCCATTTCCTCTCTGTTCATTTTCACTGGGGAGCTCACAGAACCGTGGGCCCGTTTCGCTTCCAAGGAAGATGTCTCCCCCCAGCTTCTGCTGGGCACGGCCGCCACGCGGGCCCGTGGGCACAGACGTGGGTCAGTCTCAGGCTGGCCAGAGGCCTCCGGCTCAGTGTCCAAAGACCAGCTGGTCACCCAGACCGTCCAGATCTCGTGGCTTCCGTTGGAGACAAATAGAAGTACCAGTCACTCAGCCGGGGGCTCTGGGAGGAAATTTCCATTTCTGGATGGAAATGAGACCGAGAGCTTGGAGAAGGCGGGGCGGGGACCGTGAGGCACGTGGGCAGCTCTCGGGAGGAGCAAGGGCGCCTGGGCCCCTGCCGTGGGGTCCCCGAGGCCGCCTGCCTCCAGAACCGCCCCGCTCTGGATCTGTGGTCCCCACCAGCGGACCTTGGCTTTGCACTTGAGCTGGTCTGAGCTGGCCTCTCCTGTCACTGCGGGAGAGTCAGGCAAACGGCAGGAATAGCCCCTGGCTCTGCATGCTCCCTCAGACCCGCCTGCAGGCCCAGTTCTGGCGCCCTACCCACCCCCCCCCCCCCCCCCCCCCCCGCACCCTGCAGCCTGACCCCATGGGGAGCCACAGCACCCCCAGGCCCGGGCAGGGTGACGGCTGGGCTTGGCGTCCTGCCTCCTCCCGGTCCCTGCATCACTCACCCTGGAACGAGAGCCACACCTGCCCCCCCCCCCCCCCCCCCGTTTTCTCAGGGCCAGACATGTTGCCAAGCGTCCTCCCCTGTGGGTTTGTGCATTTGGGGGTAGCACATGCCTCTGAGGCTGGGGCTTGTGTCTCCTGCTTTAAATAGGCCTGCCTTCCAAAGCTTCCCCGGGAACCTGCCACTTCTCGGGCACCAGATGGGGAAGGAAGGTGCCGGCTGCCCTAGACGGGGGTCCACGTGCTCCTGCCAGAGACAGGCCGGCTGGAGACAGCCACAGAGACTCCGTGCCAACCTCAGTGCTGAGGGAAGGTGGCCTGTCTCCCGCCGCCTGGGCCCCACTGTCTCCGTGAAGCAAGACAGACTTCCTCTGCCCACGGTTAGGACCCAGCGCCCGATGCCGGATGTCAGCTCCACAGCCCGGTTGCCAGCGTGCACCCCACTCCTCAAAGCGGGGGAAGGGGTGGCAGGAACAATTCGCTGGCCCCTGGGGCCTCTGAGAATGTGCTTTGGAAGCAAATGACTTACGTCCTTTTGTACCTAAGGGATCACCGGCTTCTAAGTGATGAGGCTCAAGGGTTCCGTCCTGGAAAATCTCAGGGAGCAGGTAGTTGTGGAGAGAGAGGCCTTGGACTAGGGTGGGGCTCAGCATAGGTCCACGGGCAGTTTTGGGGTGCTGGTGTTAGGAATGTTTTAGGGAGGAGACAGGGGCCTAATGGGGTCAGGCGGGCTTGGGGGCTCGGCTGGCTCCCTGCTTCTGCTGTGGGGCCTAGGGAAGCCTCTCGGGAGTGTCCCCGGACCCCGCCCTGGCCGACGGGCAGAGGGGGCGGCGGCGGGATCACGTCCTGCTGGGGCAGAGCTGGTTCTCGGGTCGGGGGCCCCCCGCCCTCTCCCGGCTTCCCCGTCCCGCTTTCTCCACCTGCTTCCGTGCACATCTCGGGGAGAGGTTGGTGCTGCCCTGGGAGAGCCTGGGAGGTGGGGTAGACAGAAGCTGGGCTTTCCCGGCCCCGTCGCCCGGTCGTCCCCGGATCTGCTGAAATGTATTTGGATTGATGCTCACACCCACCCTCTCAAGACGCAGCCTCTTCACGGGCGGCTTTGGCATCACGTGTGGGCATTAATTATTTAGTCCCACCATTTTACCTCACGTAGGCTTTGTTGCGGTGGGAATAAAATGAGTTACAAAATAAGGGAAAGCCATTTATTTTGTCTCATGATCTCAAATTCAAACTAAATGCCACCTTTGGCGTTTTCCTGCGTTGGGGGAACCGGTGACCTGGAGGGAATAAATATTTCGCACCGGCTTCCCCGCCTTCACACTCTCGATTTCAGTTTGGAATCACTCTATTTTCATGATGCTACCGAACATCTAGAGAACTCCTGGAAGATGTGAATGAAACTCCTCTTCGGACAGGATTAGGTAATGCCTTACACTCGACGGAAGGCAAACCCTTAAAAAACCAGGCAACACGCGTGTTAGTCTTGGGAAAGGGATTAGCGGGACTTGTTTTAGTGGCTGGGTGTCTGCCCGGAGGTGGGCAGAGGGGAGCCCGGGGCGGGTCACGGGGCGGGGGCACACGCCTGCCGTGCGGGCTGTGATGTGGCCGCTCCCCTCGGCCACCCTGGGCTGTTTACCAGGGCACAGGCAGTGGGGAGGCCCCGGGCCCCCGGCCAGATTGGGAGGAGGCTTCTGGACGCTGCCTTCGCCTGGCCCTTCTGCGGTTTAGACACCACCAAAATTGCGCAGGGTTTAAAATAATTTATGCATTTTCTATTTCGCATTTCCTATTCATGCCCCTAATGAGCAGCTTAGCCTGCCCTGTTAATAAGTGCTGTGAATTGGCTGCTGGTTAGTGTCCTGCCCCAATTACCTGGGGTCTGCATTAAGACCAGGCTTTCCCCTAGTGGCCTAAATCATGAAGATTTCTCTATCATTTGTTGCTTAGCTGCTTCTCTGGGGGTTTTGGAGGATTACGTGTGGCTGTAAATAACCCCAAACCGCTCTCGGACTTGAAGCCATAAGGAATCAGGGGCAGGACTCAGAGGTGGGGCGACGTTGCCCCCAGCACCGTGTCTGCTGTGACCTTTGTTCTCAGCCTCTGCGCTGTCCCAACATACCATCTCTCTGCTGACGTGGCCAGATTTAAAAGTCAGTGCAGCACTTAGATGTGGGCATGTGAGGTCTTGATCGGAATGAGTCTGCAGGGAGGTGGGACCGAGGAGGCGCTGTGCTCACCGGCCTGGGCGGCCAGCTGCACTGGGAGGAACCTCGGCCTTCCCCCGCTGCCAGCGCGCTCCATGATGGCAACTGGCCATGCTGGGAATATGCCGGCATCCCTGGGGAACCTGTCACTTTTGGATGAATACCCATGTCCTGCTGGGGTCTGGCCTGGCCCTTCTCGGTGCTGGCCTCTCCTTTCTGAGCCCCAGCTACCCCGGGCTGCCTCGGTTCAGTCCCCCCACGTGCTGGTTTTTCCCAGCTGGAGACTTTGGAGGAATGGTCTGTCCCTTCCTTTGTCCCCTCTCGGGATGCCTGCCTCCAGCCTGGGCGGCCTGTTCCTCCTCCTCCCTTCAGGGGTCATCATTGTCCCCTCCCAGCTCCAAGTCCATGACAGATGTGTCTGTGTCTGACCCCCCTAAAGGCCAGGGTCTGGCCCAGAGTGTCTGTCACGCAAGTAGGTGGTGCAGTGCGGGGTCCCCCTGGGGGAAGGCGGCCGGCCCAGCTGCAGGCACCACTCTGGAAGCCATCAGGTGGTAATCGTGGGTGAGGTCAGGTTCACGACGGCCAGATGGAGCCTTCCCAGCAGGGGCTGTTTGTCCCTCAAGGCTGGGAGAGCCAGTCTGGTGTCGAACCCGCACGGCTGGCTCCCCCTGCGGAGGGAATGACACGTGGCAGGAGCCGGAAGGGGATGCTGTCCGGCAGCTCGGCTGGTGCTCACACACATACTCAGGTTCTGTATAACGGAGGGGACAGTTACCTGTCAGTACGGTTGACTTTGTCACTCCTCCCGGCACGGAGAATTCGTGTTGATTGAGTTGCGTTCGGGCCTGGGCCACGTGTCCAGGGTGAACCGATAATTTCACCGGGAGTCTGCCTCATGCAAGGAAAACCCACGAGTCCAGCAGCGCTCGTGTTCCAGAACACAGATTGGAGCCTCGTTCATGGAGGCAAAGCCCCGGGAGCACCTTGCGTGTCCAGGGCCGAGGACGCCGCGGATGCGGAGGGGGAGCCAACGGACACCAAGAGGGCAACGTATGCGTCATTTTCTTGATTCTGTAGAAAAAACAAAGCAGAAGCCCCTGTAAACGTATCTTTGCCTGAATGGCTGTACATTTATGGCTGTATGAGTGGAGAGAAAAATACTAATGCGTTCGTATACACTCTTATAACTCAGTTCCCGGAAGCAGGTGGAGAGCAGAGTGAGGTGGGCAGAGGAAGAAGCAGTCACAGGCAAGAGCAAACAGAAAAGTGGGAAAGGAACAGCCCGGGCCCTACACACAGTCTGCACGGTGCAAATGCACGTGCAACTTTGTTAGGCTGTGTGTCCGCGCACACGTGTATAAAGTGTGCAGAAAACCATGTTCCGTTAGATTTTCATGTCCTGATGGGCTGAGGAAACGTTCGTCCTTGGGTCTCCCTGGGGCCCTGGAGACTGTCCATCGGGTCGTGGCCTTGGGCGCTCAGACGCAGCCAAAGGAGTCACATCTGGGGTGAGACGCCGGTGGTGGTGGGTAGGACTCTGTAGGCCTGGCCAGGTCTCCCGGGGCCGCGTCGTGCACCGATCTTGGCCAACAGTGGCTCGGAGCAGAGAGGCTCAGACAGAAAGGCTCCCACTCCCAGATGCTTAAATGAAAACTTATGAAATCATAAGCCACACAACATAAAACAAAACATCTCCCATTTGCTAGTAATTAAATGCTTAAACATTTAAATTATCCATATCTTATGCTTATCAAATTGCTGGTAGCCTTAAGGCTATAAAAACACACGCTTCTCAAGTTCCCCAGATGTTCTGTCGCCTCGCTGTGGTGAATCTCAAGTTGTCAATTAAACCTCTCTCACGACGGAATGGGGCTTCAAAAGCGAACATTCACCACAGTGCGCAACAAAACCCGCCAATATCAAGATTCCCATTATTAAGGAAGTAAATCTCCTTCCAGAATAAAGACATAAATACCGTGTTTTTGCTGGAAAAATGATGTGGGAAGATGGCCTCCAGAGATCGTCTGTCAAACACCCTCGAAGAAACGTATCTTGTGTCTATTGCAACAAACATCCTCTAAATTGAACGCCAGCTGAAGCTCGGTTAAACGCTGCTGGCACCCTCCTCCTTCACGCGCTGAATTGAGGTGCAACGTTCAGGAGCAGGCCTGGGCTTGTTGTTAGAGAACCGGCCGAGGCTCCCGCAGAACAGAAAGATGGAAACAGGCAGGGGGGCGAGGAAGCCCACAGAAGGGTCTTTGTGGTTGCCTAGCTGCCTGTGACTAATCCGCGTCCAGAACAGCCTTCGCCTGAGATGGTTACCCGGGCCACTCCCCTGCCCGTCTAGCAGGGTGGGCAAGGGAGAGTAAGTACCTGAGACTGGAAGATGCCATCACGTTTCCCTTGGAATTGGGAAGAGGAAAGCCATGGACCACTGGGCTTAGACTGAGAAAGTATTTCCTCATTAGCACAAGAAGACAAAGCAAGTTTTTTTTTTTTTGTTTTTTTTTTTTCCAGGATCACTTTTCCGGACTTCTCAGTCTTGCCCAGGGTTTTGGATCTCTTGTGTAGAGTGGAGAAGTAAAAGGAGCTGTCACGGGCAGCATCTCAGGCACTGCGGTGGGGGTACAAATTGCCCCGGAGCCTGGCGGTCATCTTGTTACGCTCAGTGACGCAGAAGGTCAGGGGTTGGACAGCGAGCACTGGGGTTGGCTGGTCTCTGCCCCACGATGTCCGAGACCTCAGCTGGGAAGACTGGGAGGCTAGGGGTGGTCTGACAGCGGGGCGCTGGAATCACCCAGAGGTGTGGTCACCCACTCTCGGAGCCTGGCCTGGGAGGACTAGGAACCGGGGCCACTCTGGCCTGGCTTCTGCTCAGCACGGCGGCCTGAGGTGGCTCCAAGCTAAGCGTGAGCGTTCCAGTGAGCAAGACAGAACGACATCTCTTTTGTGACACGGCTTCAGAAGTCACCTGTGTCACTTCAGCCTTCCATGACTTGCACACATTTGTCCCGTGGCCAGATCTGATCTGGAGCCACACAGGGAGGGGGCTTCTGGGAAATGCAGTTCCAACCCCCTTGGGGTGGGGCAGGGGTGTTTCTGTTCTCAGGTTCTGTCTTGCTAATGTAGACATTTTCTGAGCCCTGTTGGGCACATGTACGATTTAGGTCTCCTGTCTGCTGCAAATTGTCTGCAGGCCATGGGGCCACAGTGGGCTGGGGGCCTGGGCATCCTGGGGGAGTGGGGGGGTGCTGCATCTGGACGGGAGTGTGGGGTATGGGCTCCCCTGGCGGTGCCTCTTATCTCAGCTGTGAGTGCAGGCAAAAAAGCCCTCGCGTGAAGTCGGGAGAGTTAGGAGTTCGGACAGCCAGTGTCCTTCACCGAGGGAACCGTGTTTTACAAACCTGGCCTTCCCACAGACACACTTTACCAAAGCTCATAAATCCGGGTTGTCTGAGAAAAGGCCAAGGAAGAAAATGCCATTTCAGTCATTTAAGTGAGTCTGCTTGGCTCGCGTGACCGGCCGTAGATCTTCCCCTTAATGAGAGCTGCCGGGGGCTTTGTGACCAGCACCGACGTGCTGAGGTGGATGCTGGGGTGGCGGGGCACTGGTGTGGGCACCCACAGACCGCACGGCTGCCCGTGAGGCCTCCAGATGGCAGTGTCCAGTCAGAGAGCAAGAAAAACCATCACTGCCCATCTGCTTGTCATTTATATCTTCTTCGGCAAAGTATCTGTTCAAACCTTTTGGCATTTAAAAACCTGGATTTGTAGCTTTCTTGTGGTTGACTTAGACATTTACGCATGTTTGACACAAGTCCTCGATCAGCTCTATGATTTGAAATCTTTCCTCCCAGTCTGCAACTCGTCTTAACAGTATCTTTAAAAAAAATTTTTTTTTTAATGTTTATTTATTTTTAACAGAGAGAGAGCGAACCAGAGTGCAAGCTGGGGAGGGGCAGAGAGAGGGGGGAGACACAGAATCAGAAGCAGGTTCCAGGCTCCGAGCTGTCAGCACAGAGCCCAACTCAGGGCTCGAACCCACAAACTGCAAGACCATGATCTGAGCCAAAGTGGGACGCCCAACCAACTGAGCCACCCAGGAGCTCCTTAACAGTATCTTTTTTAATGTTTATTTATTTTTGAGAGAGAGAGAGAGAGAGAGAGAGAGAGAGAGATATGGGGGAGGGGCAGAGAGAGAGGGAGACCCAGAATCTGAAGCAGGCTCCAGGCTCTGAATTATCAGCACAGAGCCCAATGCACGGCTCGAACTCATGAACCATATCATGACCTGAGACAAGGTCAGACGTTCACCCGACCGAGCCACCCAGGCCCCCTTAACAGTGTCTTTCAAAGAGTAGATGCTCTTAATTTTGATGAAGTCCAGTTTACCAACTGTTTCTTATGGATCGTGCTTTTGGTGTTCCGTTCAAGAACTCTTTGCCTGATCCAAAGAATTATATTCTCTCCTGTGTTTTCTTTTAGGAGTATTATAATTTTTCATGTTACATTTGAGCCTATGCTCTATTTTGAGTTAATTGTTGCATAATGTATAAAGTATAGGTTGAGCTCAATTTTTTTTTTTTTTTTTTTTTGCAGATGGATGTCCATTTGTTCCAGAAATATTTGTTGAAAAGATAACCCTTCCCCCATTGAATTGCCTTTGTACTTTTGTCAAAGATCAATTGGCATATTTGTGTGGGTCTTTTCTGGACTCTCGATTGTGTCCCATGGATAGATGTGTCTATTCTGTCACCAACATGACACTATCTTTATCGCTGTAGCTTCAGAGTAAGTCAAAATCTGGCAACATGAGTCTTCCAACTTTGTTTTTTAAAAAAAATATTTGTCAGGGCACCTGGATGGCTCAGTCAGTTGAGCATCTGACTCTTGATTTTGACTCAGGTCATGATCCCAGGGTCATGGGATTGAGTCCCACTTCAGGCTCCATGGAGCCTGTGCATGGACCCTGCTTAAGATCTCTTTCTCTCTCTCTTTCTCTCTCTATCCCTCTCTCCCTCTCTCTCTCTCCCTCCCTCTGCCCCTCTCCCCCACTTGCATATGCTGTCTTCAAAATAAAAAAATTATTATGGTTCCTTTGTCTTTCCATATAAATTTTAGAATAAGCATCTGCATGTCTATAAAAAAACCCTGCTGTGAATTTATCTGGGATTGTGTCAAATGGATAGATCATATCGGGGAAAACTGACACTCTAACTAAATTGAATGTTGTAATCCATGAACATGGTTTGTCTTTGCATTTATTCATCCCTTCTTTGATTCTTTCCAACATTTGGTAGTTTTCAGTCTATAGCTCTTTCACTTATTTTGTTAGATTTATGGCTACATATTTCAATTTTTGGAGCTAAAGTAAATGGAATTATTTTTAAAATTTTCTTTTCTAATCCTTCATTGCTAATACATAGAAAAACATTTGATTTTTGTATGTTAACCATATGTTTTATGAGGACATTTGTAATTCATGTATTGGTTCTAGGGCCTTTTCTTTTTGGTAGATTCCTTGGGATTTCTTAAATCATATCATTTAAGTATAGGGACACTTTTGTTTCCTCCTCTCTCATCTGTATGTCCTTTTATTTCATTTACTTGTCTTATTGCATTGGCTATGACTAGTACAATGTTGAATAGGGATGGCAAAAGAAAGGGAAGATATCCTTGCTCTTTACCAATGTTATGGCAATAGCATTTAGTCTTTCATCATTCAATAACATGCTATTCATAGATTTTTTTGGATCAATGTGTTTTATTAAGATAAGTAAGGTCTTTTCTGTCGTTTCTGAGAATGAAAAGGTGTTGAATTTTGTCAAAAAAATTTTTCTGTTTTAATCTATGGGATTATGTGATTTTTATTTTTTAGTCTGTTAGTGTTGGTGGATTCCAGGAATTAATTTAGTGTTGCATCAACTTTCCATTCCCACTACAATCTCCAGTTGATTGTGATGTTTATTCTTTTTTTTATTTATTGACAGAAAGAGAGGCGGGTGGAGGGGCAGAGAGAGGGAGACACAGAATCCAAAGCAGGCTCCAGGCTCTGAGCTGTCAGCACAGAGCCCGACACAGGGCTCAAACCCACAAACCATGAGATCATGACCTGAGATGAAATCAGATGCTCTACAAGCTGAGCCACCCAGGCGCCCCATGATGTATATTCTTTTAATATATTACTGGATCCAGTTTGCCAATATTATGTTGAACATTTTGTATTTGTGTTTGTGAGTAATACTGGTATGTAGTTTTCTTGTACTGTTTTGTTTGGTTCTGATATCAAGGTAATGCTGGCCTCGCAAAATAGGTTGGGAAGGGCTAACTATGTTTCTGTTTTCTAGAAAGATTGTGGATTGTAGTATTACTTCTTCCTTAAGTGTTTGGTAGAATTCATCACTGAAGTCATATGGTCTTGGAGTTTACTTTTTGGACCCCCTTCCCCATTTCTTTCTCTCTTTCTTATAAGCAAATTCCTTTAATAGGATAATTCAGATGATCTATTTCTCCTTGAGTCAGATTTGGTAATTTGTGTTTTTGAAGGAATTAGTCCATGTCTTGTAAGTTGTTGAATTTGTGTGCATGAAGTTGTGTTAAGTGTTACCTTATGATTCTATAATTTAATGCCTGTTTGGTCCACAGCAATATTCCCTCATCATTCTTAATAATGGTAAATTGTATCTGGGTTCTTTTTTCTCTTGGTCAGACTGGCTAGAAGTTGATCGATTTTACTGAACTCTTTCCACACAAGCAGCTTTTGGTTTCACTGATTTTTAGTATTGTTTTTCCGTTTTCAAGATAACTGATTTCTGCTCTTATCTGTATTTTTTCCTTATGTCTGCTTGTTTTGTGTTTATTTTGTTCTTTATTTCTCTGGTTTCTAAAGGTGGAAACTCAGATAATTGACTTGAATGCTTTCTTCTTTTCTAATATATGCATCTAGTGGCACAGGTCTCCTTTAAGCTTTGCTTCAGCTCCATCCCATAAATTTTAATATATTTTAATTTTCATTTAACTATAATGCTTTCTTTTATCTTTTTAAAAATTTTATTTTATTTTAATTTTGAGAGAGAGAGAGAGAGAGAGCATGAGTTGGGGAAAGGGGCAGGGAGCGAGAGGAGTGAGGGAGAGGGGCAGAAGGAGAGAGAATCTTATGCAGAGCACGGAGCCTGATCCCATGAACTGTGAGATCATGACCTGAGCTGAAATCAAGAGTCAGACACTTAACTGACTGAGCCGCCCAGGGGCCTCTAATTATAATGTTTTCTAATGTTTCTCTGAGACTTCCTCTTTGACCCATGGGCTACTTAGAATTATTTTGTGTAACTTCCAATTATATGGAGCTTTTCCAAATACTAATTTCTAGCTTAATTCCATTTCTTTCAAGGAACATTCATTTTATGATTTCTATTATTTTAAAATATATACCAGCTTATTTTATGACCCAGGATATGGATCTGGTTGCCTTGGCAAATGTCCCGTGTGCACTTTAACAGAATGTGTCTCCTGCTGCTTTGGAATGACGTGCTCTATAAATGTCATTCCAGTCCAGTTGTTTGATGAGCTTAGGCTTTCTATATCTTTGCTGATTTTCTCTATACTTGTTTTTTTATTGGTTGCTGAGAGATAAATGTTGAAATCTCCAGCTGGAATCATCTATTTCTCTTTTCAGTTCAATCAGTTTTCCCTCATATCTTTTATGGCTCTGTTATTAGGCACATATACATTTATGGTGTTATGTGTTCTTGGCGAGTCGAATCTTTTATGATCACGTGGGATTTCCTGTTCACCTGGTAATTTTTTTTGTTCTGAATTATTTTTTGCCTGATACAAATGTAGCCACTCCAGCCTTTGTTTGATTAGTTTCAGTCATATACGTATATACATATACATATATAGTCCATCCTTTATTTTAATTCATATGTATCATTATACTTAAAGTGGCCTTTCAGACAGTATGTACTCAGATCTTTTTTTAAATCCACTCTGACAATCTCTGCCTTTTAATTTGTATTTTTTGACCATTTGTGTTTAATGTAATTATTAGTATGGTTGGATTTAGCTCTACTACTTTATTATTTGTGCTCTGTTTCTTTTCACTGCTTTTATTTTGTCTGTTTCCATTTTTTGCCTTCTTTTGTGTTATTTGAACATTCATTTATAATTATATTTTAATTTACTTATTTATTTTTACATCATATCTCTGCTGGAGGTCTCATTTCCCACGATACTGAGGCAGGTGGAGCGTTCTGGAGATGTGGATGCCTCTCATGGTGACTTTGTCCACACTTCCCTAGATCTGCAGTGGTCTTCCTTCTTCCCCCCCTCCTTTTTGAGGGTCAGATCCCACACAGTCTGACAGTTTACTCTACCTCCCCACCTTCATGGCGTTTTTCCTAAGACATTCCTTGCTTAGGGAGCTCTGTCTTGGGGGTCTGCTTCTCAGAGGATCCGGAAGCAGAGAAGACATGGTGTGATCGGCACAAACACAAGCAAAGAATAAGGCTTCCTGGTCGAAAGCCAGTCCTCTGCTGGGTCCATCTGCTGAGGATGTCCCATCACAGATCTAAGGACCAGGCTTGGTCACCGTATATGACAGCGGACCAGGCTTGGTCACCGTATATGACAGCGGGGTAGGGGCTCGGGTGCAGAGAGTAGACCCCAGAGCTCGAGGCAAGGCAGTTCTCATGCATTAATTCTTGTGACTTGCCCACTGTTCTCAGAATTGGTCGAGTGGAACCTGGCCTTGGGTGGAAGATGACAAATTCATTGTTTTCCTCATCCATCTGGAGACTTGTAATGGGACAGCCAGACGTCCGGTTTGCATCTACAGATCTGTTTACTTGAAGGTGATTTTGCATCAAAATTCATAAGGCAGCAGAAGCATCCGTAGATTTCGGGGTGGACGTGGGCGATCTGTGTCTACCACTGAGCTTTGTCGGGCATCTGATCTGCATCTAGCAGAGTAATGTGGGCAGCTCTGCTTCCTGGTTCGTAATCTCAGCTGGCTTATGTAATTCCTTAGCTGCAGACTTTTCCCTCTTGCTTATTTCTGTGCTTACAAAGTAGAAATAACTTCCAAGGCAGGGACCTCTGGCTTCCCCTTGTTTACCTTGTTTACCTACCCCTTGTTTAGCTACGGAGAAAACACCTGTTGCTTTGGCCCTGGCTTGTGCCACAGTTGTGGGATGAGAACAAGCCTTTTCAGAACAAGCCCAGCCTGATTTGACCCCCAAGCAGCAGACCCAGGCTCCCTCTGTCTGTAGAAGTGGATTAAGTCCTCTGCTGTGGTGTCAGGACAAATGCAGGAGCAGACTCAGGCTGGAGACTGGCACTCAGCCGCCCCGTGGCCAGGCCGGGATCACCTCCATCCCTCTTAGGCACAGATGATCACTTCCGTCCCTCTTAGGGACAGATACATAGTGCTTCCTGTGAGCCCTTCATAAATGTCCATGATGAGGTAGCCATCGTCTCTTTTTTATGGAAGAGGTGATGGAGGTTCAGGGGGACCCGTAACTAGCAGGTGGCAGAACCGGATCCTACTCCATCCGTGTTGCGGAAGGATGCTCCCTCCGCCACACCAGCAGCCTCATGGGCTCCTCCCTCTTTAGGGAGGACGCCCAGTGTGGGAAAGCGGAGGGCTACACGGGTGGCCTGGGGGACCAGTCTTCCCAGACACACCTCTGGTAGCAATGGTGGGCTTGCTGATGGTGACGATACTGACGCTCATCCCTGCTGAGTTGGTCAGAGGAGCGGCCCTGCAGCCACGCTGGTGTTTGCACAAGTCCAGGGACAGCGTTACCTGGCTGAGTTTCTCACCTGCTCTGGTCCTGGGCCCGCCCCACCTGGTCACCCCTGTGGCTGTGGACTCTTCGTGGGCTGGGGCTGTGGGGGAGGACGGGCAGGTGGAGGTGGCTGTCCGGGGCGGTGCTGGCGTCCGGCCCATCGGAGGCCCCCCGCTGTCCCAGCCACGAGGCTCCTGCTGGGCGCACACACTTGTCAGCTGGCCTCTGTCGCTCACCTTGTGCAAATGGAGAGGAGAGGGGCGTCTCCATGGCTCAATCAGCCTTTCCTGTCACTCAAACGCCATCTGCTCAGGAAAGTGGCTCTGTGACCACTTACTGCAGGAGGCTGAGTCCTTGCAGAGCACCCCTGGGGCGGGTGCTGCTGAGAGGAGGGGGGGCAGGGAGAGAAGTCTCCATCGGGGTGACCTCGGAAGCAGTTAGAGATGACGCCCCTACCACTTCCCCCACTTTTTATCTGAGCTCAGCACGGGGCTGCTCTTTCACCGGGGCTTTGGATTCACAAGATTTTGGAAGGGGTTGAGTGTGGGAAAGACAGCAAGCGGCAGGAGACTGGAGGGACAAAGATGGAGGCACTGAGGTCACCCAAGACCCCGTGTTCCCACTGGGTGGGGTCACACAGTCCCAGCCCCTCACCCTGCGGGGAGAACGGGCTTGTCGTGCTCATACATTTAAACAGAAGAAATGTTTCCTTAGAGTGACTTACACGACCTTTACCATTTTCGAATCTCCAATGTCAGCCTGAACGGATTTGGGTGCAGTGCTTTGTAGCCGTTGGATGCCTTTCTCCCCTCAGGCAGTTGCGACTTGCGAGCTATTCTCTTTCTGAATATTTGTGTTTGGTTCCCGGTCCCTGAGTCCCGAGTGCCGACCTGGGGCAAGGGCACACGCGTTTCTGCTTTCTTATCTGTCTGTGGGGTGCTGGGCAAGAGCGCCTCGAGGAGAAGTTGGGAGCCCGGAGAGCTTTCAGATGCTGCGTGGGCGTCGGTGTGACGCTAGACCGTCGGGAAAATTCCGCGGGGGGAGCCCAGCGATGCCTGGGCGGCAGTGGAAGATGGGCTGTGCAGTCGGCCTGAAGGCTGTGTTTTGGAGCAAGATAAAAAAGTCTGTGCCAGGGAGACAGGAGACAGGGAATCCAGCAGGATGGGCTGTGTGGGTTTCCAGCGTTGTCTAGAAGAGAAGCCCGGACCTCCAGGCTGGAGGCAGCCTGGGTGCCCCTGAGGAGCCAACATCGATCCCTCCAGACACGGCTGTGGGGGGCGGCCCCTGGCTCGCTGCAGCCACCACGTGTCCCCATGGCGTGTTTGCAGAGCTTGGTGGGGCCGGGCACCCTGACAGCGGTTCTGAAGCTGGGGGTTTGTTTCCCTGGAGCAGCCAGTCTGTCCCGAGTCCCCCACCTCGGACACTCGCCCTCCTCGACCGGCCAGCTCCGGGGCAGCACCTGGAGGAGAAGGGGGTGGCCAGCACGGCTCAAGGGGGTAGTCACAGACGCCGGGGGTCCCCGAGATCCTTCCGGGTGGCTCTGGAAGGTAAAAGCCGTACTCATAATCACCCCGAGACTCCCTGTGCCGTGGTCATGGTGTTGAGGTTGGACAGAAGTACGGTGTCTCAGCGGGAATCAGGCAGCGGCCCACGGTGCTGGGGATGTGGTGCTCCTCACGTCACAGGACGGACCCAGAGCCGGCTCCTCTTCGGTGCGGCAAACAGGAACAGCGAGGGGGCGTCTGGGGGACACGAGGCACCAGGGCCCAAGGACCAGCCCGTGCAGTGGTTTGAGATGCAACTCGAACGCCCTGCTTTTTAAAATTTATTTTATTTTAATGAATCGCCTTTTATACTGACAAACGATAGCTTTCCAGGCTCTAATATCTGACAGGCATTTTCACCAAAGAGCACAGTGAACTTGCCACTTTGGGGAAAATGGACGGTATTTGTTGCTAACGAAGTTTGGGCAAAACTAGGATTTCGGATAACTGTTGGCTGTTACTGTGACCCTGATGGCTTCCCAATATTTAACAACTTTTCCAGTGGGATTAGCCGTGATTTGAACAAATGTGACCTTTTGGTATCGGGCTATGAGATGTGTCCACATGACTTGTTGAACCAGTGTTTCCAAATGGCCCGGGCAGGTTGTTGTAAATTCACACACACAAGCAAAAGATCCATCGATGTGCCCGACGGTTCGGTGGGCCTTAATGCACAGAGGATGAAGGTCGCCGGTTTGGGCTCAGATGCTGCAACTTGACCTTGACAAACCCCGCTTTTCTGTCCACATATTGGTAGTGAGGTTGCATTTTCTTTTCTTTCCTTAAAAAATTTTTAAAGTTTTAATTTATTTATTTGAGAGAGAGAGAGAGAGAGAGAACGATCAGAGGAGGGGCAGAGGGCAAAGGGGACAGAGGATCCAAAGCAGGCTCTGTGCTAACAGTAGAACCCAATGTGGGGCTTGAAACCACCAACTGCGAGATCGTGACCTGAGCTGAAGTCGGACGCTCAACCCACTGAGCCACCCAGCGTCCTCTGGCCCCATTTTCTTAAAAATTATAAACAAGATACGGTGTAAGATTGAATGCACAGCAGATATGAGACTCTGTCTTCTATTAGCCAGATAGTGGACACACACACATATATATCAAAACATTGATCTCACTATTTTTTTCAATTTGGAAAGTCTAGTTTTTTTCATTAAAATGCTATTTATGTTAACATATAATGGGTTTATGACTGCTATTTTTACATGAATCCATCGGTAAATATTTACAATTTCCTCTGCTTTAATCCATACTGCAGTACAAAAGCTCCGTTGCGTCCCCCATAGTTTTTCACCCCTTTGCTGTCAAGTTTGAGCCCCACGAGGCAGACAGAGGGGAGGCCCCCTGCGGGACGAGTGATCGTGGCCGTGGCTCTCTGATGCCGCAGAGGGAGCGGGCGAGCACTCCTGTGCACCGTAGCGTTGACTACAGATTTCGCACCCACTGGAGCAAACTTCTCTCCTGCTCTTTGCTTCCAGAAGCAAAGGTACCAGCCGTGGACCGCCAGTCAGTGGTCAGCCTCGGGGTGTGGCTCTCATGGGCAGCTGTCAGCTACCTGTCCTGCCTGGCCTTACCGCAGTCGAAGCTTTCCTTGAAGTGGTCTCCATCTGGGGCCACATGCTTTTGTACTGGGGGGCAATTGATACACACAGCTTCCGCTGAAGCCCGAATTTTGACTGATGCCCAGTTTAGGCAGCAAGGGCTGGTTAGCAACTAAACCACGGAAGCACGAATAAATAAAACATGTCTACATTTTCTCGCTGTGAGTTAGTAGCTCTGAAAGCAGAGGACTGTTATTTCTTGCTACTGTGAACCCACTGAATAATAAGGAAGCTCTCCCTGTAAGTTCGTCATAACATTCACTATTAGATGGATTTCTTTGACTAATGTGGAAATTGATTTCCCGCAGCCATCATCTGCCTGCTTTAGAGCTTTATTTTTTGTTTGATGGACACGTGTAAATAGCGCACCGTAGTCTGCAAACAGCTGAGTGATCTATGTGTGCTGCAGAGTGGAATCGATCCACCCACCCGTGAAGCGAAGCCCGGAGGCAGAGGGGGCTCTGTGCGGCCCCGTGGGACGGACGTGCAGCAGCGGGATTGGTGGAATCCCCGGAGTCTCCCGGACCCGACTTTCCCGGTGACGTGGAAGGCTGACCCAATCCCAAGCGACGGCCACAGGTCTCTTCCCCTGAGACGCCGCAGTTTAAGCCACACCAGAGGCCGACAGCCTGTCCGTCTCCTCCCCGCTGTTCACACTGCGGTCCCCCTGGCGCTGGGGCTCGGCGTGTGTGCGGAGTGAGCTTGGATCTTGCCGGGGACCAGCAGCCCCCACCAGCCGGGAGCGACTAGGAGGCATCGCACGGGTGCCCGAAGCTGGGGCTCCTAAGCGCCGGGCCAGTTGGCTTCCCGGGCACACGCATGCGGGGCTCGCCTGGATGGCCACGTTCCCTGCTCTGGGGTCCTGAGGGCTGCAGGGCGTGGCCCCCGACTCCACTCCGGAGCTAAA
Source organism: Panthera leo (assembly GCF_018350215.1). Lineage (NCBI taxonomy): Eukaryota > Metazoa > Chordata > Mammalia > Carnivora > Felidae > Panthera > Panthera leo. The sequence goes on along the minus strand of NC_056689.1, from coordinate 85,827,289 downwards.
GGTGCCCACCTTTTCAAGAGGGCGGGCGCTGGCCGGAAGGGGGCGTCCGAGAGGCCCTGACTCTGGCCGGAAGGGGGCGTACTTGAACCGTTCTTCCTAGTGGTGCTCCGCCAGCCAGTGCTGTGGATTCACACGCGTGACCTGCTACGGATTTGAAAACACCTGCCGTGACATGACTCTTGTTCTCAAGGAGCCTGTAGTCCGGAGGAGAGATGCACCTCCACCAAGAGTGGCAGGCGCTGTTGAGCCTAAGCTGGTGAGGCAGGCCCAGAGCGCAGGAGGCGAAGGGCTCGGCCGCTAGAGCAGACAATACAGGGGCAGTGGGTCCTCAAGGGGAGCTCGTGAGGACGCTCCACAGGGCGGGTGTGGCCTAGAAGGCTTTGAGGATGGGAGAGGAGTCTGGTAGATAGACATGGGGGTGGCCCTTGAACACACGCAGGCACTTGGCAGGGAGACACGGGAGGCCAGGGTGTATACAGGTGGGTGCCCATTGCGGGAGTAGAGGGGACACGGCCAGTGGGGACGAGGACCCTCGGAAGATCGTCAGTGTCAGAACGGCTTGGCGGTGACGCCAACGGGCACGTTGGCTTTGTTTCTCCCGGGGACGTGTTTGGTCAAGTGCTGTCTCCTCTGTCGACGCTTAGGGACCTTCTCCAGGTCCCTGCGATGTGTGCAGTTGTGAACTTTGTCGTGTTTATCTTGCTTGGAGTTGGTCTGGCTCTGAGCCTGTGGATCAGTCCCACGTCGCTTCTGGAATTCGCATCCCTTAACCGTCGAGTGTCACCGCTGCCCCGTTCCCCGGCTCCTCTCCTTCCCGAGCTTCATTCCGAGTCTGTCCCGCGGTGGCCGCAGTTCCCGCCGGCAGGACGTGAGGCTTCTGGCTGCTGTGCAGCCTCACGGATTGGCTACGGTTAGTCGTCCTTGTTCCGGTTGTTCCGACGCAGACTGGTCGGTACCTTGTTGTGGCTTCAGTGTCTTTCCTCATGATTCACGTCTGCATCTTTCATGTGCTTATTTGCCACCAGTGTATTTCTTTCGTGAATTATCTGTTCGGGTTTTTTGCCCTTTAAAAAACCCCAACTGTTTGTCTTCTTAATATTGAGCTGTAAGCGTTCTTTAAGTATTTTGGATACAAGTCCTTTATTAATGTATGTCTCAAAAATATTTACCTAGGTTTCTTTTAATTGTTTGTTTTCCTTTTTAGAATACGTGTTTATTTGTTTATTTTGAAAGAGAGAGAGAGAGAGAGAGAGAACACCCATGGGGGGGACAGGGGCAGAGAGGGAGGGAAAGAGAGAATCCCAAGCAGAGCCCAACTCGGGGCTCAAACCCACGACCCTGGGATCACAACCTGAGCTAAAATCAAGAGTCTTTCACTCAACCGACTGAGCCACCCAGGCGCCCCAGTGTTTGTTTTCTTAGGAGCGTCTTTCAAAGAGCAAAAGTTTTTTGTTTGATGAGGTACACTTTATCAGTTTTTAAATGGTTTCTGCTTTTTACATCTTTTCTCGGAAATAGTTGGTTAGTCCAAGATCACGAGAAGTTTTTCCTGTGGTTTTTTTTCGAGAAGCTTTATGTTTTATGGTTTCCGTGCTGAGAGGTGAGTTTGGAGATGGCGTGTGATGGGGGCAAGGACCGTATTTTCTGTGTATGGCTGTCTAATGGCTCCAGTGCCATTTGTTGTAAACGTATTTCCCTCCCTGCGTGACTCTGGTTTTTTGTTGACACTGAATTGCGCACATGTGGGTGGGTCTGTTTCTGGAATCTGTTCTGCTCCGTTGATGTATGTGCCCACCCGTATGCCAGCATCACTCCACCTACATCGTGTGCTGGGGTGCATCCTGACGGGGGAAAGTGGACGCCTCCAATACATCCAATTTTCAGAATTGTTTTGGCCAGTAGGTCCTTTGCCCTGCCGTAGATTTTATTTTATTTTTTTAAATTTTATTATCATTTTTTAAATGTTTTTATTTATTTTTGAGCAGAGAGAGAGCATGGACGGGGGAGGGTCAGAGAGAGAGGGAGACACAGAATCCGAAGCAGGCTCTGGGCTCCGAGCTGTCAGCACAGAGCCCGACGCGGGGCTCGAGCTCACGAACCGCGAGATCATGACCTGAGCTGAAGTCAGATGCTTAACCGACTGAACCACCCAGGTGCCCTATGCCCTCCCGTAGATTTTAGAGTCAGCCTGCTCTTCGGGCCCTCGGCATCTTTAACCCGGACCACTGCAGTGTCCTGACCTCCCCCAATCGTCAGGTCCGTGTCCCCAGCGCCTGCTGCCTTCCAGATCAATCCCCTTACAAGATGGGTTCTTTTCCCGTGGATGCTCTAGGATTATTCAGTTGCTAAAATATTCTGGTTATTAAAATGGGCAAAATGTTTTCATTTTCCCTCATGCTTGGGTCATAATATTATGCATGTAATTGTTTTCTCCTAAATCCAATTTTGGTTTCTTATGAGGGCTGAATGGAGCCATCACACCGTTTTCCCTGAGATTCGTGTTTCTGCTAAAATTGTAGATCATTAAATCTTGACCGCTAGGGTTGATCTGGGCCGCCAGGCAGGTTAATGACGACAAAAATGTCCAGAGGGCGCGAAGCCCCTCTCGCTCCTGCCTGCGGACCGTGTGCGGCTGACCCGCACGACCTCGTTAATCCTGCCTGCCGCCCCCACGGCCCGCGCTCCTCTGTTCGACACACAAGAAAGGTCTTTATCCAGCATGTGACAGGCTCCGTCTGGACCCAGGTGGCCTCTGGTCGGGATGAGCTCACCGCAAAGCTTGTCAGTGGCCTCGGGGTCCCGGCAGATGCGAATTTTCTGAGCGCGGGCTCCGCTCGCCATTTCCCGGAGGGCCTTCTGTGCGAACCTGTGAGCTGCCCCTGCAGATGATTCGGCGCATAACTGGGAAATGCGCAAATCCCCTCACATGCCCCCCCCTCCCGCCCCCGCACTTGAACATCCTCGCGGGGGCTGCAGCTGGAGTCCCCGACCATTCTGGGCTTAGTGCGAGGATCCCGCCTCCCTGGAAGCTCCTCAGCCTCAGGCCACCCAGGGCCGTGGGTCCCCCCGACAGCCTACAGCCCCGGTCAGTGCCTTTTTCTGTTTTCCTTCCAACCAGCCGTTACGTGATCAATGGGGTATTTCACAACACACGGAGTCCCCAGAACCCGGGAACTGGACCCAGTTCCCCTCTGGGAGATCACAATGTCCAGTGAAGGCCCTGAGGGATTGCGAATCACTTTGTCACCTCACCTGAGCGTAGAGTGTGGCACCTGCAGAGACACGGGTCCCAGGACGCCACCCCGAGAAAGGCTGCTCGTGACAGGACATCACACACAGAGCCCCAGGAGGGCAGAAATGTGCCTCCTGCCGGACGGAGCCTTACGCAGGTACCGCTGCCCTTTGGGGGAGAGAAGGTCCCTCGCCACAGAAAGCAGGTAGTGAGAGGAAGGGAAATTTGCTTTATAAATTAGAAGCAAACACAGATCTGAGTGAATTGCTCTGGCTCCCTGGGGAGGTGGCCGTCTGCATTCATTCATTTTTTTTAATTTTTTTTTTTCAACGTTTTTTATTTATTTTTGGGACAGAGAGAGACAGAGCATGAACAGGGGAGGGGCAGAGAGAGAGGGAGACACAGAATCGGAAACAGGCTCCAGGCTCCGAGCCATCAGCCCAGAGCCCGACGCGGGGCTCGAACTCACGGACCGCGAGATCGTGACCTGGCTGAAGTCGGACGCTTAACCGACTGTGCCACCCAGGCGCCCCTGCATTCATTCATTTAACGCACATTTGTGAGAGCCCACCGCGTGACGAGCTTGTGCCTGGCACCACCAGGCTCTTGGCCTTATGGAGCCTACAGTCGACAAGCAAGCAGATACATCGAATTATTTCAGAATGTGACAAGTGCCAGAGAGGCAAAGAGGATGTCTTACTCTACAAGAGAAAGAGGTGGGAAGAGTTTTCCAGGAGGGGAGGTTTAAGCCAGGACCTGAAGGGTGAGAGGCCACCGGCGGGGGCCAGGGACATAGTGGTGGCAGGAAGCGTCCTCAGGCAGAGGGGATTGCTTGTGCAAAGGCCCCGAGGCAGCAGAGGCGGGTGCTTGCAAAGGCCTGAGTGAAACAGCAGTTGGAGGTCAGAAAGCGACTGTTTGCACGGGACGGGTTTAAGACTCGATCTGAATTATGTTTCTGGACAATCGCTTGTGCTGCCCTGTGGAGAGGGGACTGCGAGGTGGGAGAGGCTGGCCTGTGCCCAGCCGCGAGGTGTTGGGGCCCCTGGGGGAGTGGAAGGAGATGAGGGGGTTCTGTGTGGAGTTTGGGGGGTGCCTGCAGCACAGATGGGACCGGGGAGACCTCCCGCACTTGTGGCAGGGGTTTAGGGAGCACAAGGTGCCAGGCACCCCGGGGCAGTCGGGGAGAGGGCTGGAGCCCCGTTCTCGGAGTTGCTGAGGACGGGGGCGCGCGGACTGGTCTGGATTCTTCCGTCCGGACCTTAGGCGTGCTGGTTGCCCTCTCGGACGCTGGGGCTCCTGACTCCTGCGCCTCCATGTGCTGGCTGGGTGGGCCTGAGAGGGGCATGCAGGGGTCACCCCGGGCCCCCAGGCAGGATAGCGTGGTTCATGGCGAGGAGTCTGGCCCACGGTCCCCTGTGTTAATCCTTCCTCCCGCGGGAGGCCAGACGACACCTGGTGGCAGGTTGGCCCTGGCCCGTGGTGACTTTGTGTGGCTGTGGCTGTTAGAAACGCCAAAGGTACAGGCTTGATAAATGTGAATTTAAAGGATAGCATCAAATAAACCATCACTGTTGTCAAATTATATTTAAATATGCTCTGTTTATAAAACCAATTGTACTCTACACAAAGCAAATAATGTCCTGAGTGGGCAAAGTGAAAAGTAATCACCCAATCAATTATTAACAACAATTTTCCGAGTAAAGTTTCTCTAAATGTGGCTGTTCGGTACTAACGATGAGGTCTCAGGTTTATAAAGCACGGCAGGTGTCCGTGTGTGGGTGCATTTGGTATGGGGGAGGAGGGGACAAGCCCTGACCATAACTCTCCTCACTCTGCGGGCAGGCTTTCGGAGCTGCCCCACGCCTCTGGGACCGGGCCTCGCATCTGTCCATGCGTGATCCCCTCTGGCAGCCGTCAGGACCAGGTGCAAGAGGTCGTCCTTCCTACCCCATGGAGCACGAGACCCTTCCAGAGCTTTTCTGAGATGGGATGTATTTACCTGTCACGATAACTTCTGGGACATGGAGAGCGTGGAGTTTTCAAAGCTATTGTTTACCGAGCACTTGCTTTGAGTACTCCCGGGTGCTAAGCGTTTGCACACCATGTATCATTCGGGCACAATGGCCCCTCTAAGAGCAAAGGCTGTTTCGTGGAGGGGGGAGAGTTTTGATGAACGATGCTGGACAACTGCATACCCCGGATGCATAGAAGAACAAAAGGCTCAACTCAATCTGTACGCACCGGTGAACATTAACTCAAATACACCACAGACCTAGGGTGAAGCCAAAGCAAGAGAGCTTCCAGAGGAATGTGGGACGGAATTTCCGTGAACTTGGGTTAGGCAAGAGTTCTTAGATAAAAGAAGAGCCATAAAGATTGATAAAGGAAGTTTCATCAAAATTAAAATTTTTGCATCGATACTACCCAAAGCAATCTACATACTCAATGCAATCGCTATCAAAATAACACCAGCATTCTTCCCAAAGCTAGAACAAACAATCCTAAGATTTGTATGGAACCAGAAAACACCCCGAATGGCCAAAGCAATCCTGAAAAAGAAGTCCAAAGCTGGAGGCATCACAATCCCGGGCTTCGGGCTGTAATTACAAAGCTGTAATCATCAAGGCAGTATGGTACTGGCACAAGAACAGACACTTAGATCAGTGGAATAGAATAGAGAACCCAGAAATGGACCCATAAACGTATGGCCAACTAATCTGTGACAAAGCAGGAAAGGATATCCGATGGAAAAAAAAAGTCTCTTCAGCAAATGGTGCTGGGAAAACTGGACAGCGACATGCAGAAGAATGAACCTGGACCACTTTCTTACACCAGACACAAAAATAAACTCAAAATGGAGGAAAGACCTAAATGTAAGATGGGAAGCCATCAAAATCCTCGAGAAGAAAGCAGGCAAAAACCTCTTTGATCTTGGCCGCAACAACTTCTTACTCAAAACGTCTCCAGAGGAAAGGGAAACAAAAGCAAAAATGAACTCCTGGGACCTTATCAAAATTAAAAGCTTCTGCAGAGCGAAGGAAACAATCAGCAAAACTAAAAGGCAACCGACGGAATGGGAGAAGATATGTGCAAACGATATAGCAGATAAAGGGTTAGTATCCAAAATCTATAAAGAACTTCTCAAACTCAACACCCAAAAACCAAATAATCCAGTGAAGAAATGGGCAAAAGACATGAATAGACACTTCTCCAAAGAAGACATCCAGATGGCCAACCAACACATGAAAAGATGCTCAACATCACTCTTCATCAGGAAAAAACAAATCAAAACCACAATGAGATACCACCTCACACCTGTCAGAATGGCTAACGTTAACAACTCAGGCAACAACAGATGTTGGCGAGGATGCGGAGAAAGATCTCTTTTACACTGTTGGTGGCAATGCAAGCTGGTGCAGCTGCTCTGGAAAACAGTATGGAGGTTCCTCAAAAAATTGAAAATAGGACTACCCTTTGACCTAGCAATTGCACTACTAGGCATTTATCCAAGGGATACAGGTGTGCTATTTCGAAGAGACACGTGCGCCCCAATGTTTATAGCAGCACTATCCACAATAGCCAAAGTATGGAAAGAGCCCAGATGTCCATTGAGGGATGAATGGATAAAGAAGATGTATATACATACAACGGAGTATTACTCGGCCATCAAAAGAATGAAATCATTTGCAATAATGTGGATGGAACTAGAGGATATTACACTAAGTGAAATCAGTCAGTCAGAGAAAGACAAATATCCTATGACTTCTCTTATATGTGGACTTTAAGATACAAAACAGATGAACATAGGGGAAGGGAAGCAAAAATAATATAAAAGCAGAGAGGGAGACAAACCATAAGAGACTCCTAAATATAAAAAACAAACTGGGGGTTGCTGGAGGGGAGGTCGATGGGGGATGGGCTAAATGGGTGATGGTGTGAAGGAGGACATTTGTGGGATGAGCACTGGGTGTCATATGTAAGTGATGAATCACTAAATTCTATCTCTGAAATCATTGTTATACTATAGGTTAATGAACTTGGATTTAAATTAAAAAAAAATAAATAAAAAATAAATTATTTTCCAAGTTACTCAGGTAGTTTTTTTACTTCCAACAAAATTGAAGGAAGAATCGAATCCAGTTTTCCACTGATTTTTTTAAATGTTTTTAAGAAGAAATCGTTGAGTACTTTATTTTTTGCATACAATTCAGAAGGAGTTAAAAAAATTAAGTGACATTGTCATAACACTATTCTTTCTTTAAAAAGTTTATTTATTTTGAGAGAGAGCATGAGTGGGGAGGGGCAGAGCGAGAGGGGAGAGAGAGAATCCCAAGCAGGCTCCACAAAGTCAGCAGGGCTTGAACTCACGAATCTTGAGATCGTGACCTGAGCCAACATCAGGACTCGGATACTTAACCAACTGGGCCGTCCAGGCCCACTAGCAATATTCTTAAATTTTATTTTTTTAATGTTTATTTTTGAGACAGAGGGAGACAGAGCGTGAGTGGGGGAGGGGCAGAGAGAGAGGGAGACACAGAATCTGAAACAGGCTCCAGGCTCTGTGCTGACAGAGCTCGAACCCACAGACCATGAGATGGTGACCTGAGCTGAAGTAGGACGCTTAACCGACTGAGCCACCCAGGTGCCCCACAATATTCTTTATAATAGCAATCTCGTTATTTACACGAACACGATTAGCATTTACATCTATAAAACTGACAATGGGGCATTACTGGTGTTGGACCCCATTCCATTTTATCGTTAAGTATCACACGTTAAAGGATACTAAGCTAACTGGCCTTTTTAAAGCTCCGTACATCTCATTAGAAAATTCATTTCCAGTAAAATAATATTTTAAGATTCACGAATTATCAAAATTTGTAATATATTTATGTCAACTTCACACTAATAGGACTTTTAACGGTAATTCAATGGGGGGGGGGAGGAGGATTTTAATTTGGAGCCTTTGGAAACATTTTAAAATGTTACATTTCCATTCACAGCTATTTTCTTGTTGCAGAGAAATATGATGACATAATCAATAAACCTAAATTTCTGTGAGAGAAACAGAATGGAAGTCAGAGTTCAAGGAAGCCAAGGAAAAATTGGAAATTTCCAACTGTTAAAAGAGGGCTCATTCATCTGTTTCTTAAATGGATAATGGTAGATAGGAATCAAAGCCCACAGTCTTTGTTTCATTGGAATCATGTCATAATTTATTTGCTTTATGTAAAAAAATCAATATTTGTAATACGTAGAAAATTAGAGTATTTGAAGCTATTATTTAAACTTATGTGAAGACACTTTAGATACCAACTTTAAAGCGTGCCACGTGAAAGTTTTCAAAATTATGTTCAAGCGTATAAGGGAGAAAGTTTGGAGACCACTCGGCTCTCCATCTGCCTGCATCAAAGCCGTAAATACCCGGACTCCGCCCCGGGAAAATGAAGTCAGAGTCTCTGGTCGCGTCCTCCCCACCATGCCTACCCTCATGACAGCCGCTTGAGCCAGTGTTGACAACCACCGTCATGGGGTGAATTAGAGGAACTCCTCCGGGACAGAAAGGGTCTGGGAAAGCACGCCGAGCAGGTACAGAACAAGGAAAGGAGAGAATCGAAAGAGGAGAGAGAAACAGAGGGAAAAAAAGCAGGAAACAAACCGTTGATAAGCCACCTCACCCCACCCCATCCCGATTATGGCCGCTAATCAATAATGATTGCGTTATTACCGGTGGCTCTTGGAAAGTACATCTGTCTTTTTTATTTTTTGCGATATTTGACAACGTGCATTAAAAGTCATTTGCATGAAAAACAATTAAAAATTTTGCTCTTCCAGACAGATTGCTAAGAGAAAGAAAAATGTTTTAAAATGTTTATTTAAGAGAGAGAGAGAGAGAGCGTGTGTGAGCGGGGGAGGGGGAGGGGGGGGAGAGAGAGAGAGAGAGAGAGAGAGAGAGAGAGAGATCCCCTGACCCTGCCTGGGATCACGACCTGAGCAGAGATGAAGAGTTGGACGCTCAACCTACTGAGCCACCTGGGCACCCCTTTCTTCAGTGTTTTGTGGTGACTCTGTGGCCCCGATTCACAGGGTTCTGCCCCCTGAACGTCGGATGGTTCGTGGGTTATGATGTGAGCGACAGGCTTGTAGGGCGAAGACGCAGCATTCGGGGTCGGTGCCCAAGGTCACGGCTGCCCCTGTTTCGACACCATCTCAGGGGTCTAAGGCTGATGAGGTTGGCGCTGCAGGTGCGAGACGCGAGGACCCCGGCAGCGAGTCCACTCGGTCCTGGGTCCTGGCTCTGATGAGCCGCCCCGGCCCCTAGGCCCCTGACCCAGTCCTCACGTCAGAAGAGCCCGGGGAGGTCAGGGAGGCCCAGGAGGGCTGGGGGCCGCAGGGCTGGGGCTCGGCCGTGGGAACGATGGGGCGGCGTCTGGGAGTGAGGCCAGATCCCCCTCCGTGCCCGGGCCCCTCGCGGGAGGTGATGTGGCACGTCGGTCCCCTCCTCCGTGGCACTGGTGGGGTTATTTGAATATCTTCTGGTCGTTGCTGCCTGGGAATGACTTCCTCTGAGCAGGGAGACATCAGCGTGTCGGCGAGAGGCCCGCCTCTGGGAAATCGTAGCTGTTGCTCTCGTGTCCCTGTGCAGAGGTGCCTCGGCGGTTTCTGGGGAAATAGAAGCATGTCTGGAGGAGGTGGTCACTGTCCCAGAGGTCCTGGAGGTCCCCGGAAATGCTTCATGACCACGTTTAATTGAAAGGCCCGGTTCATTCCTGATGGCCTGGTCCGGGTGCCGGGGGAGCCAGGAACGGAGTCACGCAGACAAAGTCCCTCCTTCCCTACGAGGCCGATGGGCTCCATTTCCACACTCACGGTCTTACTGTGCGGGAACTTTGCCGTCAGACGTGTGCATTCCGGTTAGGGAAAGGTGGGGCGTACGTTATACAAGACAGCGTTTCCCGGGAGGCCCACGTGGGCAGGAGGGGAGCCCGCCGCCTTCGCCAGGGCACCCGGCCGGCCTTGGCGGGACCCTCCCGCGGCCGCTGTGCAATCTGTCCTTGCCGCAACCCCCTGCTGCAGCCCTCAGGGCCCCTGAGACCTGATGTTTCGAGCTCCTTCCTCACAGGTGCTTTCTCCCGCCATGGCGGGCCTTGAAGAATGAGCCGTGGAAACGAGGTGCTCAGGCGGACGAGACACGGCCTGTGTCGGCCAGGCTTGCGTGAAGGAACTGTCTGCCGTTTCAGCCCCATCCTCCTCTCGGCCGGGGCTGAGCGGTCAGTGTGGGAGGGGAGGGAAACGGGGTGCTTCTGGAGGGGGCGGCTGTGGGCACGGGGCTCCACACACCCCAGGTGTCAGATCCCTGCCCCTAGTCCTCTCTCTCAAGGTCCGGCCCTGCCCACTGTCTGCCCGCCAGTCCCCTGGGCCTCCCCCTCCTGTTTCCCCACAGTCGTGTCCTCTGATACATGTCGTGTCCTGTGATAATCCCGGTTGCTGTCATCTGGAGGGTGATGGGCAGCGGACACGTCTATAGACATCTGAGCAGGGCCTGTGACAAATGCAGAGGACGGGAGGGAGACACAGTGACGGGGGGTGTGTGTAGGAAGCATCCAAGGATAGTGAGGGAGGAGCCCTATAATCTTAGGGGAGGGGGTCTAGGCAGAAGGACCAGCAGGTGCGAGATTGAGAACGTGCCTGGTTGGAGCAGAGGAACAGTGAGGGGCACTGGGGGTGCAGGGGGGCGGATGGGGGTCCTGCTCTCATGGGGGGCCCATTCCCAGTCATGGGGGTGTAGGGGGCCAGCACGAGGTCCCGTTCTCACCGAGGGTCCATCCCCCAGGCAAGGACTCACGTCATGCTCACCGCAATTTTGATGGCCGGTTTTCGGGCCACAGGAACAATCTCAGAAAGGAGGGGACGGGTGGTTTCTTCCGTGTTCGATGGCACAGAGCCGAGGTGAGTAAATAAAGTAGTTTCTGTCCATGCAATCCCCGCTGTTTTAACTTCTGGCTGTGCAGCAGCGACAGAGCCGTGTCCCGGACGCTCCTGTCTGCACCATGGCTGACCTTTCCCGGCTATCACTTGCCTACGTTTTATTTGTTTTAGAAGAATCAAATTAATATTTTATTTAGGAAAGATGGCCATTCTTAAATCATACATAATTCAAACTTTCCCAAAGGCAAGCTCTTAAATCTTCCAGATGGCTGTTAGTTACTTCTTCCTGGTGAAATTCGTGGGGTGGGGGGGTCAGGGGCGGGGGCCAGCAGAGCCGAGAATCACTCTCTCCTGGAGCACGTATGGCCGCAGAGGGCAGGTCTGAGGGGACTGCTGGGCCGAGGAAGGGAGTGTCCTTTCACGTGAACCCCCCGTCTGGGAGTCACCTGCAGGGCTCCGCTCTGGACAGCCTGCTGCCTGGGGGGCAGGAGCGGCTCAGGGGAAGGGGCCCTGTGCGCCCACCTTCCTTCTCCGACTCGGGCTTTACTGAGAGCCTGCGTGAACACAAATGACTGCAGGTCACGAGTGACGGCCGATCGGCCTGGTTCCCACAGCTGGGCTCCCTGATCCCGGGGCCAGGACACAGATGTCACATTTCCCTCTGCCAGTGCAGTGGCTGGGGGTGGGAGGGGTTCACTCCTTCCCCTCACCCTCACCCACACAGCCCAGCCCTGGAGGGCCCCTTCCCCCAAGCAGTCCTGCCGGGACCCTGCCAGGCTGCCGGATCCCAGCCCCTCGGGACCCCTCCTCTGAGTTTCTGGGTCCTGAGGGCCCCCCTCCCCCCCTCCCGCCTTGGGTAAGAAAAGATAAGGCTGTGAATGGAAACCTTTGTGGCTTTATGGCTGAATTGTATCACCAAATTCATGGATGGCGTCTGAAGCCCGGTACCGAAGCTGTGGCTGCGCGTGGGCACCTGGAAACACTGTGGTTACCTGAGCTCAGATCCGACATGACCGTGTTCTTACAAGAAGAGGAGGAGACACCAGGGACATGTGGGGGAGGCCACGAGGACACGGGGGAAGGTGGCCCTCGTCATGCCACGGGAGGGAGGCCTCGGGGAAGCCAGCCCCGTGACACCCCAATGGCTGGAGTGCAGCCTCCGGCAGATTCCTTCGTGCAGCCACCCCGACGGGGCGGTTTGTTACGGCAGGTGGCTGGCGCACGGGCAGAGTCCTGGCGAAAACCCGGAAGAGGCTCCCCAAGGAGACTGGGAGCCGCTGACGTGTGCGAGCCGGCCGTGGGGTCCCGGGGGGCGGGGGAGGCGCGGCAGGCCAGCGGCTGTAGGTTGGGGAGGGGAGGGGAGGGGCCCCGGGAGGCGAGGGTGGGACGGGCCGCGGTGGCGCAGGTGAGGCTGAGGGCAGAGCGTGGCCCGCAGGACGCGGCTGGACAGGTTGGCTTGTGAAGCTGCGTGAGCAGGAGCGAGGGGAGGGCGAGGGCATCTCTCCTTCACCGTCCCTTGTTCAACACCGAAGTCATTTTTTATGAATCGGAGGTACGGTACGTGCACATGGTACCCGAACTCAACAAAATCAAGGTCGCGGCAGAGGACGAAACCGTCCCCCAACCCGCAGGCCCCGACCTGTCCTTCCTGGAGCCCCCCCCGAAACACACGCAGGTATGCAGATACCTCCTCTGTTATTTATTGCTATTTATTAGTATGTTACTTATTGTTCTGTCGTTTGCTCTTCTTGCTCGTAAAATATTTAAAGCACGTAGAAAACACAGAAAACATCCCAAATACCCATCTCCCGTGACTCATCTCCAGAACTCACACATGAGCAACACGATTGAGGTTCCCCGTGAAGCCCCCCACCCCCACCTCGCTCCCGTCGCAGGGACCCGCTGTTCTGAACTTGGCGATCCTCCCTGGGCACAGCTCTTAATGACACGTATGCGTTCGTAAGCCCCACTTACATCTGTGTGTTCCTGCCGTCCGTGCGCCGGCGACATCGCCTTCCACCTTCCTTCCGCTCGCGCTCGTCTCCGGTTGCCGAGACTCGCGCCCGGGGCTGCGGCTCCGGCCCATCTGTCCCGCGCGGTGCGCGGCGTGCCTACCTGTCCCCGCTCTCCTGCCGTTGTCACTGGGGTCGGCGCCACGAATTCCACCGCTGGGGGTTCGGGAGGCTCAGGATTCGGTTTCCGGGAGCCACTCCAGGGTCGCCAGAGGCCACCGCGTCTCCCACGGACGGGTCTCTGCAGACACCCGTCCCACCTTTGCGGACTGGCCGTCGCTGTTGGTAAGGACGACACAGACCCGGGACCCGATCCGCGGCGAGAAGAGGCAGCGGCTGAGGGCTGGCGTGGAAGATGCCGGGCGCGTGCCCTGCGGCGTCCCGACGCCAGGGGGCGTGCCGTGCGGCCCCACGACGCGGCCCCACGACGCCGGACGTGAGCTGCGGCCCCACGACGCCGGGGGGCGTGCCCTGCAGCGTCCCAAAGCCAGGGGGCGTGCCCTGCGGCCCCAGGAGGCCATGACGTCCGCTGCGGCCCCACGACGCCAGGGGGCGGGCCCTGCGGCCCCACGACGCCGGGGGGCGTGCCCTGCGGGTCCACGAAGTCGGGACGTACGCTGAGGCACCATGATGGTGAGAGGAGCAGCACCCCCCCCATAGGTGCCCGGAAATCGGGTCAGTGGGGACGCCGACCTCGTGCAGGTGGGGACACAGAGGGCCTTGGTGGCCCTGGGCGGAGGGACTCTGCTGAAAGAGGGGTGAGGCGGGAGGGCTGGTCCCTCCAGGGGCCAGAGGTGTGGCCGTGGATGCGGGGAGCCGTGGAAGCGTCTCCGGGTCAGAGGGAACGGGGCGGGGATCAGAACCGCACCCCTGGGGGCCGTCCCCTGCCGGGGAGGGTGCTGCCGTCTTGGGCGATTAATCTTCTCCTCACTCACCCTTTATTCTGGGTTGTTCTTTCTAAATATGGCTTTAGAGTTAAAAGTAACGTATGGGGGCACCGGGGCGGGGGGGGGGTGCTCAGTGGGTTGAAAGCCGGACTTCGATTTTGGCTCAGGTCATGGTCTCTTGGTTCCTGGGTTCGAGCCCCGCATCAGGCTCCAGCGTGACAGCACAGAACCCGCTTCGGATCCTCTGCCCCTACCCTGGTCGTGGCCTCGCTCCCCTTCAACGATAAACAAAACGTTAAAAAAAAGTAACGTATAGTAAAATTATGTGTCTTCTTTAGGTGACAGGTCTGTGATTTGTGACATGGGCGAGGATTCAGCCTGTGTCCTCAGGCCTGACCCTGGGGCCACCACGGACACCTTCCCAATGCTGCGGTTTTGTCTTTCTGAGGATGTTTGCTCCAGGGGGGAGGGTTTGAGGCTGGCTCAGCTCCTTCTCTTGGCGAGTTGTCCCCGCGGACGCGAGTTGGCGGTTTGTTCCTGCTGTTCTGAGTAGTTACTTCTCCTCGGTGTGGACGGCCGAACCACTCTGCCCCCCCTGCGGTGTGGACGCATGGTCTGCTCTGCCCACCCACTTGCTTGCTGAGGAACTGTGGTTGTTTCTGGTTTGGCCGGTAGGAATACAGCTGCAGTGAGCAGTCTCGGGCAGGGTTGTGTGAACGTGGGTCTTCACAGTTTCAGGGCAAACACCCGGGAGTGGGTTGTGGGGTCGTGTGGTGTCTATTTAACTTTGCGGGAAACCCCAAACCCTTCTCCAGGGGCTGCACCACGATCAGCTGTCACCCGGGTCCAGTCGCCCATGGGCGGAAGCCACTCACCTGCTCCCAGACACCTGCACTTCAGCACCCGGAGAACGCAGACGTGTGTGCGGCCGAGCTAGGGGTGTGGCCCCGGAGGCTGGGTCCCCGTTCTCCTGACATGCCCAGGACCCTGGCTGTGCGGCGGTTCTCACTCCGCAGCGGGTGCCTTCGGTGTCCCGCTTCAGGGGAAAGCTGGATGGGGTCTCCTGTGCTTCTGTCTGTAGGATGACCCATGGGGGACCCCGATAAGGAGTCACATTGGCCTCCCCCAGCCTGCCGGGGGGATGGGTTGGGAGTCACGTCTGATTTAAAGTAGTGGAAGTCAAGTAGTGTGATGTTCAGGGCCCCCCCCCGGTTCGTGGCTCAGAGCCCCAGCTGCATTCACTGTGCAGGGGATCCGATGTCGTCACCGTCCTGCCATGTCCCCACCAGGACTCGATGGGAGGCAGTGAGGCTGTAGTGACCTCAGGCTGACTCGGCCTTGGCTTTTCCACGTGTGCTCCCCGCTCTGGCCCTGACTGAGGCCCAGACACAAGCAGGTGCTCCCGTGGTCGGCAGAGCTCAGGTGCAGGTGTGGGGGAGGGTTTTGTAAGTCGTGCAGACGTGACACCAAAGGAAATTTTACCCGTTGGAGGGGTGATGTGCGTCTGCAGAGGCGAGGACTTGGGGGACGCCCCTGTCTGGGGGGACCTTCCTCTGCCTGCTGCAGCCGAGGGATGGCCATGGCCCGAGGGCTCATTCGTCTCGCTCGTGGACCGAGTGAGAGGACGCCCTTCCCTTGTAGTGACGGAGCTGAAGGGGTGGGGCGGGGCCAGCTCAGCAGACACAGCCGATGGTGGACACGGCCGCGTCCCTGTGCCCGTTCACGTTTGGTCAGCGTGGCTGGGAAGACCAGACGGGAGTCAGCACCGAGGTGCGCTCAGGGCCGCTGGCTGGAGATGCATTTGCCGGGCCTCCGGGGAGGGGGCCGCAGCTCATGTCTCCCGGTCCCCCTGGCGGGGGGTTGCAGCCTCCAGCCCAAGGTCACTCCCAGTCAGTGGACGTGTTCACTTGGGGGCAGCCTGGCGCACGCACTGGCCGTTGGCGGACGTGCAAAGAAACGTCTCTAGGAAGACCATTGTGCCAGCTCAAGTGGTTTCTGTCAGCTTCAGGACTGGGCCTGTTTTCATTCACTTCGGGGGCTGGTCACTGGATCGAGGATCGGCACGTTGAGCCGACGTGGCTTCCGAAATTGCCCAGAGAGCTCGGCGGCTCGGCGGTGTGGTTCACGTGCTCCTGACAATTGAAGAAAATTCCCTTCCTTGCTGCTTTTACAGACGGAGCCGGAACGTCATTAAACTTGATCACTTCATTATGGGATGCATCGTTTGGTGATTTATCTTAAACAATTTCTGTGACTATTTTCTACTATTTGGACAAGAGAACTTCTTTCAGGAAATACACGTAAACTTTCAACCATTTGGGAAAAAACCATGAGCTTCAAATGATGGACAAGCCGAGGGGATTTGTGGGTCAACGAGACCGTGAAAATTGCCTCCAGCTCTGAGGACGCCAGGACTCTGTCTCGGGAGAGGTGTGCGCACTCAACACTGGCGAATGCGAGACAACGTCCCCTCACCCCTCCGGCCAACGCAGCGGTATGTGGCCGTGCGCTCCGTGGGCCTCGGGGCCATCTTGTCGCCAGACCAGAGGCGACTGCCCAGAAATGGCCGTCAGAATTTTCCACCAGAGTGTTCTGCCCCAGTGGGCCGCACAGCACCCACCTGACCAAGATAGTACATCTAGTGCGAGGTGGAGAACGTAAGCGTTTTCTAATATTTGACAAAAATCCGAACGCCAGATTTTTCTCATTCTCGTCAACCACTCCTTGTTCCCTTCCCCCAAGAAGGTGTTCGGGAACAGTTTAAGACGTCAAGGGAAGTGTTACGTGTTAGGTTTGCTCTCCGTCAGCCAAATACATTGTCTCGTAAGCTGGTCAAGACAGGAAAGGACCACCTGGAATTTGATCTTGGGGGCGTCTGATGGTGGAGGCATCTAGGAAGAGAGGGAGAGAACAAGGAGGGACATGTGGTAAAGGCCCACGGTAAAGGCTCCGAGTTCCGGCACAGTCGGGAGCCTCCGATGGCCGACCGTGCCCGCTGATGAGGCCGCTACCCAAACAGCCCAGTATCGTGTGCCTGTGCTTGCTTATTCCTGTCCTGCGGGTTTCAGGTCCTTACGTGACTGTGGGATTATTCGAATAAGCCCACCACAGCCTCCTGGGGGGGGGTGGAGAGCCATAATTCTGGAAGCTGGAAGTCCAAGACCTGGTGCCAGCAGACTGGTGTCCTCGCGCCTGGGTGCCAGCAGACAGGTGCCTGGAGAGAGCACGTCCCGGTTCACGGATGCCACCAGCCCTCTCTGCCCTCATGAGGCAGAAGGGGCGAGGGGGCCCTGTGGGGTCTCTGTTATCAGGGTACTTACTAATCCCCGTCATAGAGGCTCCACCCTCGGGACCTAGTCACCTTCCAAGGCCATCCTTGGGGGTTAGGCACCGTTCATCCTTGGTGAATCTGGGGGGGCACCAACGTTCAGTCTGTAGCAGTCCCCCACCCACTGCACCTCTCCCAGCCCGGAGAGGCTGAGCTGTCCGCCGCTGGCCACCGGCAGGCGTCAGAAGGAGGACGGGGAGGGTCACGGGGCCCCCTCCCTCGCTGCGCGGCGGCTTGCTGATCTGGAGTCACAGCCCCGTCGGGGGCCCTCTCCCCGAGCACCTTCCTCCGGCTGGCTGACCGCGCTCTTCGGCCGGCCTGCTGGGCCCCACACCTGCACGCTGGGCCCCACACCTGCACGCTGCTTCGTCACCATCTGTTGACTGTGTTCGCTTTGAGTCAGTCTGACCTGGTTTTCGCTTCCCTACTGGTTTCAAGGAGGTCTGAGCCGCCTTCTCCCCTCCGGGAGGTGAAGGTCACGTTTCGAGCAAACCCGGAGGCAGAGGTGGAGAAGGTCTGATCTGCCGTGACTCGGGACTCACTGCTCCGCGTGGGGCGGACTCCACTTCCGGAACACCTGGCGGTGTGCCTGGCGGGAGGCTCGAGCTGTCTGCTTCCCGCGGCCCTGACGCACCTTTGCAGTTTCCTGTCCTCTGGGCAGCTGCACCCGCAGGGCCCCCCGACCCTCCCCCTCCTCCTCTTCCCCGGGGGGAGGCCTGCTGGCCTTTCAAGACGGGCCAGGCCTCCCTTGCTTTGGGGAGTGGGGCCTGTCCCTGGCCGGCATCGGAGCGGGTCTGCGGGTCTTCACCCTCGAGGGGGCTGACGGAAGCCTCGCTGAGGCCTGATCGTGGCAGGATGTGCGCGCTCCTGTGCGTGTCACCGTCGTCCCGTCCGTCCCCATCCCAACACGGGAAGTGTCTGACGTGGCACGCGGGCCCACCCGGCCCTTAAAGCCCGGTAGACGTTTTGGGGGGGTGTGGCCGGAGCGTCACGACTTCCAGAGGGAAGAGCGTGACCGTCTAAGTAATTACCGCCAGCCCGCCGCGCACCAAACGGCCAGAGGGCGGAAGTGTTGATTCTTGTTTGAATTTGGAAGCACCTGAGACCCTTGCACGCCCCACCGGCGGGAGACCCGTCAGCCTGGCCGCTGAGGGCGCTGAGGGTCTGGGGCTTCGCGCGGCCGTCCCCTGACCTGCTGCCCGGCGAGCCCGCATCTTTAGCTGCTGGTATTGCTGCCGTGAAATTCCTCTTGGCTTCACGTCTCTGCATAAATAATTTAATTTAAATGACTTTCATCGTCAAGACCTGCCTGTTACTGTGCAGTTTACAAAGATTCATCTACCTCCTTAGAATTTAGATCAGCATGGAGCACGGTAGAATGTTCTTTTAGACTAAGCAGGGACCTGATTTTAGCCAGAAAAAAAAAAAAAAAGAGTGAACTGCGTGTAAGATGGTTTCTGAGAATTCCCGGCTTCTGGCGGCCACTTAAAAAGTGCCAGAAAAAAGAGAACTTTTAAATAAAGGATTACAGGCAGCCTGTGAGCGGCTTCTGCTGCTACAGAATTACCACAGACTCAGCGGCTTAAAGATACAGACGCATCAGCGGACCATCCCGCGGGCGGGAAGTCTGAGCCCTGGGAGCAGGGCTAAGGTCAAGGTGCCGACCGTGCCGCGTCCTCTGTCCTTCCTCCCGGAGCTCTCGGGGAGATCTACCTCCTTGGCTCTACCCCCTCAGCCCCCTGCCTCTCCTCCGCCTTCCAAGCCAGTTGTGGACAGTTCCAGCCTCCTCCCACAGGGCTCTGGCCTCCTCCCACGGGGCTGTGACCTCCTCCCACGGGGCTCTGGCCTCCTCCCACGGGGCTGTGGCCTCCTCCCACGGGGCTGTGACCTCCTCCCACGGGGCTCTGGCCTCCTCCCACGGGGCTGTGGCCTCCTCCCACGGGGCTGTGACCTCCTCCCACGGGGCTCTGGCCTCCGGCCGCCCTGGGAGGCCCCCTGACCTGCCATGAGGTTACTCTTGTGTCCACCTGTGTGAACACAGACAAGCCCAGACAGCTGGGCAGTGTGACGTCGGGTGCGTCTGTGAGCGTCTTCCCGAAAGAGATTAGTGTTGGATTCCGTCACTGAGCAAAGACCAGCCCCCTCCCTGGTGTACGTGGGCCCCATCCACCCTGCGGAGGGGCCGCTGTTGGCTCTTTCCTGCAGGATGCCCGGTTTGTCCTGCCCACGGGCATCGGTCCCCTGGGCCTCAGGCCTTTGGGTTTGGACCGGGACCAGCCCCCAGCTCTCCGGGGTCTCCAGCTTACAGACGGCACACGGTGGGACTTCTCAGCCTCAAAGTCCACGAGGCAATCCTCACGAGAACCGTCTCTCTGTATATCCACGTATGTCCCACTGGCTCTGTGTCTGCGGGGACCCCCGGCTACTACACTCGTCCTGCGTCACACCTACCCAGACGGCCCGAGGTCACCTCCCACCTCCAGATCCCCAGTTTAATCACATCCGAAAGGTCCCTTTTGACGTGCGAGGACATGTTCACAGGTTCCGGGCTCAGGACTGCATGCCTTTGGGAGGCCGACATCCTACAGACCACAGACACAGGCTCCAGACCCCCCGGGACCAGCGGGGAACTGAGGCGGACCACGGAGAAGCCTTTCCTGTAGTGGGAACCGAGCTCGGCAGGAGGGAGCGCAGTGAGCAAGCCGGCTCAGGCGCCCCTGGGCTGATGCCCACACAGCCGGGTTCCTTCGCGAGGGTCATTTCTGCAGAAGCGCCAGCAGGCCTCTGTGACGGTCGCTCTGTTCCTTTGTCTCCATGTCCACGAGGGGAACTTGCAGCCACGGCCGCTTCACGCCGTGGGCTGCGTGGCAGCACCCGGCCTTCAAGGAGAGAGCTGGTCCTGGGAAACACCACGCACAGAGAGTGGGCACTTTACAAGCCACGCACACGTGTGATCCTGGTGCAGAGGAACCCCCGGGCCCCCTGCTCTGGTGGCTGGTGGTGTACTCTCCAGGAAGAAGCTTCCAGAAGGCTGCCTGACAGAGGCATTGGCCGGCCTTGCTCTGGTGCTGCCGTGGCTCCTGGAGACGCGGTCCTGAAGGACGGGGCCGTGTCCCCGGTGCTGGGTGCCCGATGCGCTCCGTCCACACGTGGCAAGTTGGCGCGAGGCTCCCGGTCTTGCGCCGGGGGTGTCGCGTCTTGACAAAGCAGAGCGGGTTTGGGTTCGAGACGTCCGGGCAGCGTTCGGGAGCTGCTGTTTGGGAGCCAGGGCCCCAGCAGTCCTGCACCTGTGAACGCAGAGTGATGCTGTCCAGCCACGGGTGTCCGGCCGCTGTCTGTCTTATGTCCCTGACCATCAGTCGAGCTACGGGGATCGGCACTTGTCTTGCCAGTCTGTAGCCCAGAGAACTTCGCTGATGCGCCCGTTCGCTTGGTTCTATGTTTCCAGACTGTTTCCCATCAAGCAAAGTTCCTTTCAGGCCCTGGGGCCTCTTACCTGGGAGCCCAGGTGACTCCTCCTCTTCTCTGCCATCGTCAGGGACGGAAGACACCAGGGAGACTGGTCCTTCTGTTTACGTCTAGAGCTCTTCACTGGCTCCACGGGGCTGGGGGACCGTGACAGACGGCGGTGTGAAGACCCGGGGCCTTTCGAGGAAGGTCCTGTTCCCAGATATGGGAGTGTGGACGTCGACGGGCCCTCCGCTCTGGGACCTGCCTAGGCCACGTCCTTTCCGGGTGGGGTGGCCAGTGTGGCCCGGATCCGGATGTCTGCCCGCCACATCGGCTCCTGGGGGCCTGGCCGTGGCCACTGTTTGGGTCACTGTGTCGGCTCCAGTGCCCGAAGTTGTTCCCTCCCTCCCCAAAAGCCCCCAACACCGTCCTGCCCCCAGACGCCGTCCCAGCCTGCTTCCCGGGGAGCCCGGCCTACAGCAGGTAACAAGTGTCCCTGGGTGGCCGCGGTGCCGGGAACTTGAACCTCCCTCCACCCCTGCCACTCGCCATTTTGCACGTCATCCCATCGATTGCACCAACCTGAGGAAATATTACTGTCCTTGTTTTATGATGAGAAGCTGGAGTTCAGGAGCTGGCACAGGCCACACGGAGAGCCATAGGGCGCAGGGGGGACCTTGCCCTCAGGCACCGGTCAGCGGGCCCTCCCCCTGCCTCTCTGTGATGACTTCACTCCCCCGTCTGCCCCTGATTGCACGCCTCCCGCCTTGACCCTTGCCCCTTCTCCCTGGGGACCCACCCACACCCGTGACCTCCGTGGACACCCTGCACTGAGCATTCCCGACCTGTCTGCCGTCCCGACCCCCTCGTGCGCCTCCCTGGCCCGCTCTGTGAGATGATTCCAGATGCAGAAAACCCAGACACTAGCTGCATGCCCCTGTCCTGGCCTTGTGGCCGACCACCGTCCACGTCCCGGCTTCCTCAGTGTGGCTGCTGTGCGCTGCAGTCCCGCGTGGAGGCGCGAGGCTTCTGAAGCCGGGAACCGGCAATTTTTGAGCAATCTGTGTCCTTTTCATCATTCTCTGCCTCAGGGTCACTCTTTTAAAAGTCATAATCGTGCTGCTACAATGAAGGGTTTTCTGTTTCCAAACACGGGCTGAGGGCTTAGCTCAGCAGGACATAGCTTATGTCACGTTATCACGTTACGTTATGTTGTTATGTTGCGTTATGTTACGTCATCGTGTTACGTTATTACGTTAGTTATGTTGTTACGTTACGTCATGTCACGTCATCGTGTTACGTTATGTTGTTATGTCATGTCATCACGTTACATTATGTTGTTATGTTACGTTACGTTATGTTAATTTTTAAGGACACAGTTTATTGAAACAGCAGCAGGTGTGCCACACAGATTGGAGAGCTAGGGCCTTTTCGGGGGCTGATCCAGGGAAGGAGCCGGGTGTGGGCAGAGCAGGAGGAGAGCAGCCGCTGGGGGTGGGCAGTGGTCCTGGCGGGATTGGGAGGCCATCGGGCACGTGGTCTGGAGCCGGCCTCTCCCGCAAGTGAGGGGCTGGGCTGTTCACCTGACTGCCGCCACCAGCGTTGGTTGAGGGCGGCTCTGGGGTTTTCAGCTCTGGCCCGTCTGGTCCCCGGGGCAGAGACGCGGGGACCGCCGGGAGAGCCCGGCCCCTGCCGTGCGTGGCCGGTGCTCACGGTCGCCGCCGCAAGGCCACGGTCTCGCGGAGATCCAAGACATCAAGCTCGCCTTTCCACGTTGGAGATTTAGCTCAGGGCAATCATTTCCTTCAAAATTTTAATAGCTTAAGTATGTTGCACCTATGGGTCTTGATGAAGTTGGGAATAATTCTCCATAATTAAGACTCTAATAACCGCTACTTCATGGAAATGATACTTCAAAACAACAAACAAACAGACGTAAAGGTGTGACAGTTACAGTGTAACCAGGAGGCTCACCGGGTTGGCTGTGCTGCATAGACGCCCACGAGATTTGCGGTGCTGCGCTGTCCCCACCGTCCCAGGCTCGCGGCCTCCCTCTTGCTCTCCAAGGGCAAAGTGCGGACACTCGTGATAATGGCTGAGTGGCCACCTCTGTAAGTGACAGCAGTCCATTGCTTGGGTCTGTCTGTCCTGCCTCTCTCACCGCCTGCCTGTGTCCCCCTTGAAACCGTCTGCACCCCAGGCCCTGCCCCCGACCGTGGTTTGGCAGGAGCCCCGCTGAGACAGACCCGTCCAGATATGAGTGTGAGGGAGCCTCGCGGGGATGTGGCTCAGCCCTTTCCTCCAGGCGTCTGAGGGGTCTGTCCCCCGGAGCGCCAACCTTATAACCGCCCGGGGGGCCGCTCTTCCCTCCCAAGCAGGACAGACTGGGGGGTGGGGACGCTGGGCAGGGGTGGGGGGGGGCGGGTTGCATAGCACCTCACCGTCGGGAGAAAACCAGCCGAGGCCGGCGTTACGGGCCACCGTGGCTTTCTTCCTGCCAGAGACCCGTCTTTCTTCAGTGGTTTAGTGCAGATTCCTTACAGAACAGCGAAGATCCAGCCGGTTTGTGCCTCCTGGGCCTGAGAGTGAAACACGGAGCCGAGCCTGCCCCCGACCGTGCGCCCCAACGGCAGAGACGGCCGCGGGCTCTCGGTGAGGGCTGGAGACTGCGCTCGACTCCCCGGGCTCGGAGACGGTTCGCGATTACAGAACGTGTCCCCAGAGGTCACGAGGCCGGACCTGGTCAGATTGTGACCCGCGACAGCTTGTGGCGGGGAAGACCTTTGTAGAGGAGGGCGAGCAGGTGTGGTGGGCCGGGCTCGCAGAGAACGGTCTGGCAGAGCGGCAGGTGAAGTGACAGGAGACACGCGTGTTGGGCTCTGCCCCAGGCGCTGGCACGGGGCCCCGCGTCCCTCGGAGCCTCCAGGCGCTGTGACGATCCTTCCTCGTGAGGAGGCGGTGGGAGCTGCCAGCTCGTGGCCCCGCCTGCACCCCATCCTCCGGGCGGGGTCGGGGGGGCTTGGTGAGGACCCAACACGCCCACGAAGCCGCCGTAGAGTCTGGAGCTGTGGGGCTCAGGGCTCTTCCAGGTTCCGGAACCGGGCCCGGGAGCTCCTTCCACGTCTCGCCCCACACGCCCCTTCGTCAGCTGCTCGTCCACGTCCTCCCGCGAAGCCCTGAACGGGTGCACCACGGGGCGTTTCTCTGAGCTCCGCGAGCCACTCTCCGGCCGTCCGCAGCAGGTGGATCGAAAGCACAGGTGCAGTTGGGGTCAGCAGTGGGGGAGGGGCAGCCCCGTGGGACCAAGGCCTTAGCCGTGGGGTCTGATGCCCCCTCCAGGGAGACGGTGCCAGAACTGAGCGGTGGGATGCCCAGCTGGTGTCGCAGGATCGCTCGGTGTGGGTGACGGAGGGAGGGAGAGACAGCCTTTCCCAGGCGGGGTGTGGTCCCCAGGACGCCAACAGGGCTTGCTGGGGACGCAGGGCCCTCCGGGCAGCCTTGAGCTTTCCCAGGCAGGCGCCGCGGGCACCGGGGTCATCCGAGGGTTGGGCCTTGAGCTGTGAGAAACGGTTCACGCCGCTGCAGCGATGCAGGGAGGGCTGGGCCTGTCCGGCTAGCGTCTGGCCGGGGTCTGGTCGGGGAGAATCTTGTCCGTGTGCACGTGGAAATGACCGCCACGAACCAGTCAGCGCGGGCTGGGGACTGGGGTAGCACGTTCACTGCCTAGCCTCGTTCCTGCGGGTGGAGCCGCGCCTCCCACGTGGCGGGGAGCCAAGGAGGCAGGACGCTGGGCTGGCGTGCCATCCGGAGCCGGTTCCAGAACCGACCGCTTGGGAGAGGGTGCGCTTTCCTGGAGGTCCCGGCTCAGCCCAGGGCTGCGGGCGCGAGGTACAGCACGCTGCCCGACGCGTCCGGCCCTCAGAAAGAGGCTGTGGCTCCAGGTGGGTGAAGCTGGTCAGCAGGACCCATGTGCCCTGGTGACTCACCGGCCCGGTGACAGACCCGGTTCCTGGGTCCCCGATGCATGGCAGAGTGATGCCGTTCCCGCGGACGTCCACGCTGCCCCTCTGTGGGGACACCTTCCTCCCTAGGGAGCTGAGTGCCGCGGGGAGGACGCCTGCTGTTAATGAGTGGGTGTGTGGGGGATGGGCAGGGGGCCCCTCCCTTCAAGGAGGACGTTCCAGTGGGGACGGGGAGGCCATAAATTCACGGTCAAGGTGCTGAAGACCGTGCACAGAACCGGGAAACGCAGCCCGGCACCAGCAGCCCGTGTGCTGATGGGTCGTCTGAACTTCTGAAGAGAAGCCTTTCGTGGGAACAGTGCTTCTTGCCTGGCCACGTGGTTGGGGACTCGGGAGTGGGCGATGCTGCTGTCTCCCTGTGTGGGGACACGTGTCCAAGTCCTCAGCCCTGGTGCCTGTGAATGTGACTTATTTATCTCTGACGGATCCAGCTTCCCTGTGTCCCGAGTGCGATTCTCTGGGCCTAAGGAGCCGGGTTTCCAAAGTGTTTTGCGTGTGCACCCAGCTTTTTTTTTTTTAATTTTTTAATGTTTGCTTATTTTTGAGAGAGAGACAGAGCGTGAGCAGGGGAGGAGCAGGGAAAGAGGGAGACCCGGAATCCGAAGCAGGCTCCGGGCTCCGAGCCGCCAGCACAGAGCCCGACGCGGAGCTCGAACTCACAAACCACGAGATCATGACCTGAGCCAAGTCAGACGCTTAACCGACTGAGCCATGCAGGCGCCCCCTGTGCACCCAGTTTTGAAGTTTGGCTGTTATTTTAGGTAGACGAAGGGGCTTAACGGGGGTTTATGTCAAGATTAAGAACTGTGCTTGGGGACAGGACAGACCCCTGTCAAGCGCAGGGCCCTCCGCATCCCGGGGAAGCCGCCAGAAGTGCCGTTGGTGGTCACCTCATTCATGTCCGAAATCTCCGAGGCCCTGTAGGGGGCCAGACCCTGGGAAGGAAGTGGGGAGAGGGCCAATTTCCCGGGGAAAACGTGGCCAAGGAGAATCCCGATCTTGACAGACGGAGGCCCATGGGGGGCAGGTGCGGCCTGGTGGGTGACCGGGGTGGGGGACCCTGGTTCTGCAGGTGTCAGGACACGCCGGCCTTGGGAGCTCCCATGGCAGCCGCGTGAGTCTGCTGCCGGGGGCATGGCGCGTGTCGGGGGCCTCCCAGCGAGTGGGTGGGCGCATGACAGAGTGAATCGGTACCGCGATAGGATCTGCTGCGGGGCAGGGGGCGGGGTCCTTGCCGGGGCTGGGGTCACTAGCATCGGCCCTTGCCCGTGGGTGCACGGTTTCGCCTCCCCCCGCCGCTCCCCGCCTCCCCGACCCAGTGCAGGTTTCTGAGGCCGCAGGACAGTCCATGAAAGGCCCTGGGCAGGTAGAGGGTTGCACCGGCCCCGGGGGGACAGTAACCAGGACGCAGGACCCTGCCGGACCTGGAAACGCCTCCTCCTCGGTGGCGGGGTGGTGGCGCCCTGACCAGGCGCCTTCCAGTACCTCCGCCCCAGGGCCCCCATCCCCGGAGTTCGGGCCACATCCTTGGCCGTCTGGGCTCCGTGATTGCGGGACACGAACACGCCTGGCCCCTCCATGGCCTTGAGGTGGGGGAACGCTCCGGGAGCTTCTTTTCCTACAGTTTCCTTTTCTCCCCTGGATGTGCCCCGTCTTCCTGAGCCGGTGGGAGGGTGGCCCGTGGCTCCGTGTCTTCACTCCCGTGACCCAGTCGTGTCCTGCCGTACTTCCCCCGAGCACGTGGAGTAGGAATACAAACAGTAGACATTGCACACTGATTGCACGATCACATTTTGATTTTTGATTTTTCAGACAATTCTGTATGTTGCTATCGCTGACGGGACGCCAGGGCTCCGACAGCACAGCTGTGAGCCAGGATCCGCGGCCCAGCCACGCGCCCTCACGTGTAGGGGCCTCGAGGGAGCAGCTCTACAAGTCCTGATGAGGCCTAACCCCGGCCCAGGACACGGTGAGCATCCGCTGCCAACGGGGCGCAGCCGCGTGGCCCTGAGCCTGCAGACTGCCCTCCTCCTGCCCCACGGCTCCCCGAGGTGGGTGACAGGGTGTCCTTGTCTGCCCTGGGCTCTCGGGAGATCACTGCGTCGTTGTCCTCTGGCCTCGTGGCTGGCCAAGCACCTGACTCGTGCTCTGTCACTCGGGGTTAGTGAAGAGGCCGCATCGTATGACCCAGTGCGGACTCAGAGTCGGTCTGATGCGGCCGAGGCGCGGGGCGAACGCTGGCTCTTTGGTCGGAACAGTTACTACTGAGGTGAAGGCATCGCCGTCCCCAAGATGAGGCACTTGGCCCGGGCCTGACACTGCACCAGGTCCCTGCCGGGGGACATGGAAATCCTGGTCCCTGCCTCAGGGCGCCTGGTCAGCCCTCTGCCTGCAGGAGGCCTTGCCCTGTGAGGTCAGGGCACCAGCTTGGAGGGAACGGGCCTGGGAGCAAGAGGGGAGGGGAGGCAGAGAGGGGGCGCACGCCTGTACCTCCCCATGCAGCGACCCAGTTTTCTCTGTAGAACTAAATATACAGTGGAGTGTGAATTTGGGATATTTTTCTGGAAGGAGCAGCTGGGGGAGAGGGATGGGGGAGATCGGGGGTGGGGAAAGCTGGGGTTCTGGGGTGCAGCTGGCGGGAAGGCTGGGGCCCTGAGACCACAGAGGTGTGACCGCCGATGTCCCACCGAGGGAAGGTTTGCTCCCGTGCAGCCCTGGGTCGGGGGTCCTTGGGGACACAGATGTCTGCACGCCGAGTCAGTCCAACAGAGGAGGCCCTGGGATTGGCCGGGGACCCCAGGGGCTGAGAGGGCTCAGCTGTCTCCACAGCGTGGCTGCTGGTCCCTTGGCTCATCGGGCCAGACGGACCGAGCGGGCCTCCCCTGTGGGTGTGCGAGGGTTCACGGCACCGGCAGACCAGTAGCCTCTCGCCCGTGGGGGTGGGGGGCTGGGGTGCACAGGGGTGGGTGCGGGAGGGCCTAGGGGGTCGACCTTTGAAGGTCCTCCTGACCTCCAGTCATCCTCCTCCTCCTCCTGTCCCGGGCCTGGAGCAAAGCTGAGGGCAGGTTTGGGGAGCACGGAGGAGGAGGAGGCCGGTGCTGTGAGCCAGTGGAGGAAAGCGAGGGCAGGGCAAACCCTAATGGGACGTGTCCCCTGAGCCACACCCCATGTGAGTGCTGCACCCCCAGAGGTGTGGGCTGAACGGACATTCGCACGGACACGGACATGGCCTCAAAACCCAGGTGCATTCAAAGCCTTTTATGTATTATCTATTTATTTGTTTGAGGTGTTTCAGGAGCTTTTCCTCTTTAGATGTTTGGTCAAATGTGGACATCGGTTTAACATTTATTCTAGGAAACTCCTGCACTGTAGTTTAGTATGATAATCCTTTAAAATAGAACATTCTCTCAGTACTCATTAAATACACGTCCTCTCATATGAAATAATTGCTCCTTCTCATCTCGATTGCACGAAGAGACTGTATTAGGTTAGACTTTGAAGGTGCAGCTTACCTTAAATCGGAAGATCAAATTAGACCCTGAAACCCAATGCCATTGTGCACTAAAGCCTTCCGCCCACCCTTGACGCCCTCTTTGGAGAAGGAAGGAAGCTTTGTTATTCAGAGATGGCTGGAGAGAAAGAAACGAATTTCCATGAAAGTCCAGGTGATTTGATGAATATTCATATGGACAATTTAATCAGCGACTGTTGATTATCTGCATTTCCATGTGAAGCAGGTTCCTAGAATATAAATAAAGATCACAGAGCAATTGTTTTGACTTTCATTCCGGTCTGTGATGCTCAGGTCTCTGCCCCAGGACCGGCTTCCTGTGTGGCTGGAGAGAGGCCGCGTCAGGACCAGGACCGCAGGGGTGGACCCGCTGGCATCCAGCTGCCCCTGCCCGGTACCTGGCACCCAGCTGCGAAAGGGCAGGAGGCTTCCCAGAAGGAAGGCTCACTAAGGATTCTTAGTGCTGACCATAGTACAGATCTAGGTGTCAGCTCGACCCCCAGGGTGTGGGTGCCAGGGGCTGGAGGTGACCGCGTCAGGGGAGAGGGCGGTTTGGGGGAACCCCTGCTGCAGCCGGTGGCCGTGGTAACCGTTGTTCTTGGTTGTCTGAGAGGGCGGGGGCTGAGGTCCCGGGAGGGCGTGGCTGACAGAGGCAGACGCGCTGCAGGTAAATTGAGGCTGAGGATGGCTGTGGGTTCGCCTTCCTCCGGCGGTTCTTGGACCTTCTCCAGTCCTGCATTCGTGATAGAGCGTTGACCTCAGCCGTGATGCATAAGTAAATGGGAATAAAGTGACAGCACTTTCACCTGCAGCAGTGACAACATGACAGAGCATGAATTCGGGGGCCGGTAACATGCGGGGAACATGCCGTGGGGTGCAAGCCTCTGGGGGCCTCGCGCTCTACAAAGGTGCAAACCCTGTGATCCTGAAGGTTTACTTCCAGAAGTCAGTCCTGGAGAAATTATTAGGTGTGATTTTGCAGGGGATGCTAATTAAGAGACAATAATAATGAAAAATTAGAAGTAATTTAAATGTTTAAAAAAATTTTTTAATGTTTGTTTATTTTTGAGAGAGAGAGAGAGAGAGAGAGAGAGAGAGACAGAGTGTGAGCAGGGGAGGGGCAGAGAGAGGGAGACACAGCATGGGAAGCAGGCTCCAGGCTCCGAGCTGTCCGCACAGAGCCCGACGCAGAGCTCGAACTCACGAGCTGTGAGATTGTGACCTGAGCCGAAGTCGGATGCATAACCGGCTGAGACACCCAGATGCCCCCTAAATTGCCCCCTCAACGTTGAATAATCAGAAATCAGTGAGCAATATTATGGGATATCAGTAGATCAGCGGACTATTTGGGCAGGAAGAATCATGCTGAGACTTTCTTCAGGCAGCAGAGGTCAAGCATCAGCAGAGGGCCAGGTTGGACCCGGGAGTTCTGATTTCAGGATGCGTCCGACAGCTGCCGGGAGAGCTGGCACGGCCCTATCACACTGTCTCTTCCAACTTTGGGAGCGGGAATATGCCATCTCCCATTGTCTGAACCGGCCTCTCCTGGAATGCTTTAAGAAAGATGAACTCCTCTCCGAGCCCCGCGTTGGGATTATAAAAGAGAAATGATTCGAGGACTTAAAGATTTAGCAGCAGTTGTTACAGTCCTAGAGCAGAAAGATTAATGAGCTACCAGCTTAACATATGTCTCAGAAAAAGAACAGCCATTTAATTTCTAACTTTGTAGGACGTGGACCAGCTCCTGCGTTGCAAGAATAACTATTTTGCAACATGATATTTTGCTCTCAAATTAGCTGATTAAAATAAACCAAGGAAGTCACCCAGGGATAAAGAAGGTGGCTCAGGGACGGCGTTCGGGTTCACGCATGGCCAGGAAAGGCCATAAATAGGACGCACCGTTTCGGCCTCTGGAGCTGGGATGGTGGTGGCTGGGACACGGGGCTCCTCCCCAGGCCTCCGGTTGACATCTTCCTCCCTGTGGGGTCAAGTGCAGGGAAAGTCTGGCAATTTAGGAATATGCCCACGCGGGGTGCCTGGCTGGCTCTGTCGGAGCACGTGACTCTTGATCTCAGGGTTGTGAGTTCGAGTCCCACATTGGATGTAGAGATTACTTAAAAATAAAATACGCCCACAAGTTCACGGACACTCCTCCCTCAGCGCCCTCCCTGCAAACCGCCCGAGAGGTGACTTCTGAGACCCTCACCGGGGGCTTCTGAAGGCAGGTCCTGGGTGGTGGGCTCCAGGTGAAGCCAGCTCAGCGTCAGGGCCAGGGCCCCGGCGTGGCTGCCGCACATTCTGGCCTCACGGAGACGGGGTGACGTGGGCGTGCTGCTTGAAGCCACCAGGTCCTGGGGCAGCTGGCTCCGCGGGAGCAGAGAAGGCCTGTTTCATCCGTCTCGCTGCCGCGACTCCCACCCCACTCTTGTTTTCTGAGAATTTGAAAACAGTCTACATCTCACACCGTTTTGTCTGGAAATAATTCAGTATCTTTTTTTTTTTTTTTTTCATTTTTATAGTACGAAGTTGTGGGAAATCACATACCAGTGCGTCTCTCACTCCGCATGTTGACTCGTGCTGTTCACCTCTGGGCTTTCTCCCTGCGAACTCAGGCACTTTAGACAAGTCCGAAGTCCCTCTGTGAACGCCTCCCCTGTCTGCCCCGTGACGCCCTCCGCCGGGAAACTGAGGCACATTCAGGCCGTGGCTGAAACGGATCCGCGCAGCTGTCCAGAAACCAGGGGACGTGTGTGTTTAAAATATGCACGGAGGGCAGTGTTTTCAGGCTTTCCCTATTGTTGCCGCCTTCAGGAGGAAAACAAAACAAAATTAATTTAAAATTTTAATTAATTAAATTTAAATTAATGAAATTCATCAATTTCTCCCTAATGAGAGAAATGAAATCGTACAGAATCTGGATTTTCACCTCCCTCTCCCCTCCCCAGACCAAACCCTTCTTCTCTGGGGGCGATACCACCCCTGCTGAGCACGAATGATCCCCGGGGCCACGGGTCATGTTCCCCAGCCTGTGACCTGTCACTGGTGACCCGGCCATGGCTGTGAGGCGGGGTCGCAGTCTCTGGCAGAGCAGCGCTGACCTTGGGGCCGCCCTGCGCGCCCCAGGATGTCCAACAGCAGCCGGGTCTGCACCTCTGGGCCAGCAGCGCCCCATTCCCCCCGGGAGCCGCCCCACATTTCCGAGGATGTGGCCCACAAGCCTTGGGGTCACTGGCCCCACCCGAGGGGCCACGTGGGTCATGCACTATAATCCGTGTTGTATTTTCTCCCTTTCTGTCCTGTCGGTGGGTGCCGGATGGGGTGTTGGCTGGGAGTATGATCAGATACAAGGCACCGAAAGCCGGGTCCCTCCAGGGACGGAGGCGAGGACCTCATGGAGGGAGAGACCCTGCGGGAAGGCCGCCAAGGTCAGCTCAGCTGGTCAGCAGTGTTGCCCTGACCGGAATCTTCCGGATTTCCATCTGCTGCCCCCACGTTCACCTTGTGGTTGTGCCTCTCACTGCACATCTGCCTCTGGTGCAGGAGGAAGGTGACAGAGGAGGGAGGCGCCAGGCCTGTGGGGCGGGAAGGAGGGAAGCCCTGTGCCCCCGCTTTACAGGGTGCCACCAAAATGCCCCCAGAGCGAGGGGGCCGTGCACACCCCGGAGCAGCACGCGGGTCCGCCGGGCCCTGCGTGCCGGTCATCACGGGGTCACGCTTGCTGTAGTGTTTGCCACGCTGATGGGTGTGCAGGGGCATCCCTTGTTTTAGAGTGAGCTTCCCCAGCACGGTCAGGTGCCTTCCCTACGAAGGGCCTTGTCAGAGCCCTTGCGCCTTTTGTCCACTGGGCGCTTTCTTTTTATTAGTGATTTGTGGGAAAATCATTATACTTCCTAGATATGAATTATTTATAGGTTGCATACACTGAGAGCAATTTTCCTCCTAGCCTGTGCCCGGTTTTTAATTTGATGATGTCTCCTGTTATACCCAAAATTTTACATTTTGATGTCATATTTATGAGTCGTTTCCTTCATGATTTATGCTTTTCTCTTTTCTTTCTCTGTGTTTTCTTAGAGTATTCTTGTATATTTCGTCCTAATTTGTTTTTCACCATTAGGCCTCTGATACATTGGGAATTTATAACTGTCCTTGTTGAGAAGCAGGGATCTATGATTTTTCCCAGTGTGGAGAGTCAAGGGTCTTGGAGGTGGTGTTTATCGAACGCTGAGTAATCATTTTCCCCTTTGATTTGCACACCTCCTCTACCATGTGGTGGTGCCGTCCGTGCGTGCACGGGGGTCTGTTGGTCGCACTCAGGGGCCTTTCCAACACACTTTGTAGCGACTGCAGCTTTATAACTGGCCTGGATAATCTCACAGTGAAAGTCCTTCCCTTTTTAGAATTGTCTTGGCTATTCTTGGACTTTTTTGCTTTCATGTAAATTTTAGAACACATTTTACAAGTTCCACAAAAAAATCTTTTGGAGCGTTGATTGGAATTGCTTTGAGTTTATAGACTAATTTGGAGAGAACTGGCATCTTTACGAAATTAGGTCTTCCCATTCATCAACATTGTACGTCTCTCTACTTATTCATGTCTTTTTTTAATGTCCTTGAGTAATGTTTTATTCTAACTTTCTCCATAAATATCTGGAACATCTTATGTTAGACTTTGTTTCAGAGAACTTAACAGTTTCTTCGTTTTTTTTTTTTTTTTTTTGCTATTGTGAATGGGATCTTGTATAAATCACATTTCCTAATTAGACACTGCTGAGGTGTAACAATGCTTTCATCTTTGTGTGTCGGGCTTTAAGCAGTGGCCTTGCTGGACCTCCTTATTACCCGCAATTGTAAATTTCCTTTTATCTTTCTTTTGTACGCAGTTCTAAAGATCTGCTAATAATTACCTAATCTTTTACAATCTGTGTACCTTATTTTAAAAAATGAACATATTGCCTTGGCGGGAAGTCTGGTACAATGTTAACTGGTATGGGGGGTATCGGGCATCTGTGTCTCATTCTCTGGCAGACCCTACTTAGTGGTCTTTGCAAATGCTTCTGGCTGGTCTTGGAGGACAGGAGACTCTACCAGTGTACGGAGGGAGAATGAAGAGACGGGCCCAGCAGGCAAAGGAACCGGTGCAGAGGACCCAGACGTGGGGAATGAGGATTTGTCCGTGTTTCGTGCAGCCGCAGTAAAGGGTGTGGGATTCACGGGGAGGAGAGAGGAGATAGCATCCAGGGGTGAGGCCAGAGAGACAGCGTTATGGGGTTTTCAGTTGGGAATGGCAAGATAAATGTCTTTAAATCAGCCTTATCACAGTAAAATTTATGTTAATAAAATCGGCCACGTTGGAATATGCAGTTCGCTGGGTTTCAACAACTGTGTACCATCTTCCCGCCATGATGACGGCCAAGCCGTAGACCAGTTCTATCACTTCACCAAGTTGCTGTGCTCTTGGCAGTCAGGCCTTGGTCCCCCTGAAAGTCCTGGGAATTCTGCCTTTGGAGTCCTTTGTGTCTGGGTTCTTTCACTCAGTGTCGTGGTTTTGAGATTTATCCGTGTTATTGCCTGCATCGTAGTTTATTCTTTTTTTATTGTTGACTACTATTCCATTTCACAGCTAGACCACGATTTCTTAAGCTCTTTACCAGTTGATGTGAATCTGTAACGGTTCCAGGTTTTGGCTATTATAAATAAAGCCGTTATGAACATTTGCAAGCATGTCTTCCTAGGCTTATATGTGTCATTTCTTTTGGGTAAATACTAGGAATGGGATCGCCAAGTTACATGGTGAGGATATATTTAACATCGTGAAGAACTGGAAAATTATATTCCAAAGTAGCTGTATCATTTTGTGGTGTTACCCGTAGTGAACCATTTTAGTGGATGTGCAGCGGTATCTCACTGTGGTTTTGATCCGCATTTCCCTTGAGACAAATATGTGGCTCGTCTTTTCTTATGCTTGCTGGCCATTTGTGTATGTTTGTGAAGATCTGTTTTACTCTTTGGTTTTGCCCATTTAAAAAAAAAAATTATGTTTCTTTATTTTTGAGAGAGAAAGAGAACACACATGTCCAAGTAGGGCAGAGTGCAGAGAGAGAGGGGGAGACACCGAATCCGAAGCAGGCTCCAGGCTCCGCGCTGTCAGCACAGAGCCCAATGTGGGGCTCAAACCCACGAACCGCGAGATTATGACCTGAGCAGAAGTCAGACGCTTAACTAACTGAGCCATCCAGGCGCCCATGGTTTTGCCTGTTTTAGAATAAACTCGTTTTTTGGTGTCTTCTTATAACTGAGTTGCCAACGAGTTTCTATTTTCTGGTTACAAGTTCTTTATCGACATATATTACGTAATGGTCTCTCCTAGTCGCTTGTCTTTTATTTTTCTTAACAGCTTTCAAAAAGTAAAAGCTTTAAATTTGAAGGAGTCCAATTATTCAGTTGTTTTTTATGGTTCTGCTCTCTGCATCCCATCTAAGACCTCTTCCCAGCCCGAGCTGCAAGACTTCTCACAGTACTGTGATGGTTCTCTCTCTTTGTTGGGTCCAGGACCTATCCTAGGTTAGTTTTTGTGGGATGGTGAGATATAGTTGGACATCCGACTGTTCCGGAACCCCTTGCCGGATGGCCACTTTGTGTTCTGTTTTTCCTTTAGGGGCTTCATTTGGGAAGTTCGTGTTTCTGTTGTTCAAGCTCACTAAAATTTCCTTTCAGAGTTGAATCTGCTGTTGTTCCCATCCAGTGTATTTTTTAAATAAATGCTTTTGTTTTAGCCTTGGAGAACTATTGCAGAGATGGTTCAGGGAGAGACTGTGTGCTCCACACCCAGTTTCCTCTACTGTTGACATCTTACGTTAGGAACAAACATCTGTCACAATTCACGAACTGATAGCAATACGTGATTATTAATACAAGTCCACACTTTATGCAGATTCTCCTGGGCAAGGCCTGGTGTGTAGCCTACGGGAGGCTCCAAATTCTTCGAAGCAAAATATTCCCATCTCTTCAAAACAAAAGCATCTTTGACCATTTTGTGATGTATAAGCAGAGCCATTTCTGAAATTGGGCTATCACTCAAAAGAACTAATTACAACAAGTTAATTAAAAAAAAAAACTCGTGCTCAGCAACAAGGCAGGGACGTCCCCTTTCACCACTCCTTTTCAACATTGTACTGGAAGTCTGAGCTAATTCAGTATGAAGAAAAAAGGACATAAAAGTATACAGATTGATAAGGAAGAAATAAAACTGTCTTTCTTCATAGACGACATGATCATTTACATGAAAAATCTGAAAGCACTGAAAACAAAACAAAACGCAACTCCTGGAACTAATAGGAAATTATAGCAAAGTTTAAGGATACGAGATTAGTATACAAAAGTCAATCACTTTCCTGCCTGCTGTCAATGAACAAATGGAATCTGAAATCAAAAACACATTATCATTTACATTAACATCTTACAAAATGAAATTCTTAGGTAGAGACTTAAAATATGTCAAGATCTATATGAGAAAAACATCAAAATTCTGATGAGTGAAATCAAAGAAGAACTAAATGGATGGAGAGGAATCCCATGTTCATGGATGGGAAGACTCAATATTGTCAAGATGGTGGTTCTTCCCAAATGGTCTAGAGAATCAGCACAATCCCAATCAAAATCCAAGCAAGTTATTTTGTGGATATCAGTAACATGATGGTATCATTTATATGGAGAGGAGACAAAGGCCCCGAATTGCCCACACAACCTTGAAGGGGAAGAACAAGATTGTAGGACTGACACTGCCCAACCTGAAGACTCAGTAAAGCTTTGGTAATCAAAATTGTGTACGGTTGGTGGAAAAGTAGACAAATGGGTCGATGTGGGTCAGAAAAATAGACCCACATAAATATGGTCAACTGATGCTTGAAAAAGGAGTAAAGGCACTACATTGGAGCAAAGATGGTGTCTTCGACAGATGGCACTGGAACAGCTGGTTGTCCATGTGCAGAATAAGGAATCTAGACCCAGACCTTACACCTTCACAAAGGTTAACGGAAAGTGGGCCACAGAACTAATGTAAAATGTGAAACTATGAAACTTGTTGAAAATGACATAGAAAATGTGGGTGACCTTGGGTATGCAGATGACTTTTTAGATATAACATCAAAGGTACAATCTATGAAAGAAGTAATTAATAAGCTGGACTTCATTGAAGTTGACACTTCCGCTCTATGAAATACAGTGTCAGGACAATGAGAAGATAAGCCACGGACTGGGTGAAAACATTTGCAAAATACACATCTAGTAAAGGGCTGTTACCCAAAATATACGAAGAACACTTAAAATTCACCAATAAAAAAACCAACAACCTGATTTAACAATGGCCAAAAGACATGCTCAGACACCTCACCAAAGGAGACATGTGGATGGCAAGTAAGCATATGAAAAGATGTTCAACATCCTGTGTGATTAAGGAATTATAAATTAAAACAACAAGGAGATAATACTACACCAATTAGAATGGCAAAATCCAGAACACTGATAACAACAAATGCTGATGAGGGTGTGAGGCAACAGGAACTCTTAACTCATCACTGACGGGAATTCAAAATGGTAGAGCCACTTTGGAAGACCTTGGCAGTTTCTTATAAAACTATGACCCAGCGATCACACTCCTTGGTTTTTGCCCCGATGAATTAAAAACGTACATCATTTAAAAACCTGGTGTTCATAGCAACTTTATTCATAATTGTCACAACTTGGAAGTGATCAAGATGTCCTTCAGTAGGTGAATAAAGAGACTGGTCTGTCCAGACAGTGCAATATCGTCCGTTAGTAAAAAGAATGAGGACTGGAGTGCCTGGGTGGCTCCGTCGGTTAAGTGTCCGACTTCAGCTCGGGTCATGATCTTACCATTCATGGGTTTGAGCCCCACGTTGGGCTCTGTGCTGACAGCTTGGAGCCGGCAGCTGCTTCAGATTCTGTGAATCCCTCCTTCTCTGCCCCTCCCCTGCTCAGGCTCTGTCTCTCTCTGTCTTCTCAAGAATAAATAAATTATAATAAATAAATTATAAAAAATTTTTAAGCTTTATTTAGTTTTGAGAGAGCGAGAGAGAAAGAGAGCACGAGTGGGGGAGGAGCAGAGAGAGGGAGACACAGAGTCCAAAGCAGGCTCTAGGCTCCGAGCCGTCAGCACAGAGCCCGATGCGGGGCTCGAACCCGCAAGCCGTGAGAACATGACCTGAGCTGAAGTCAGACGCTTAACCGACTGAGCCCCCCAGGCACCCCCCCTGAAAAATTTTTTTTTGAAAGCATGAGGGTCAAGCCACGAAAAGACAGAAGAACCTTAAATTCGTATTGCTAAGTGACAGAAGCCAGTCTGAAAAGGTTGCATAGATATGATTCCAACCTTACGATGTCATGGAAAAGGCAAAACTATGGAGATGGTAGAAAGATCACTGATTTCCAGGGACTGAAGGAGGGAGGGATGAATGAGAGCCCAGAGGATTTTAGGGCAGTGAAACTACTCTGTAGGATACTATAATGATAGATACACGTCATTATACGTTTGTCCCAACCCATAGAGCGTACAACACCGAGAACGAGCGCTGCGATAACTATAGCCTTTGGGTGGTAATGATGAGCCCGGGTGGTTCATCAGTTACAACAAAGGCACCATGTGGTGGGGATGTGGACAGTCCGGGGGTTGTGCGTTGGGGGGCGGGGTGACTGGCAACTCTGTGTACCGTCTGCTCCGCGTTGCTGTGAAAATCGCTTTAAGAAATAAAGTTTACAGTAAGTCAAAAATGCCAGAAAAAAAGGCGCTGAAATTTCAGTGTGGATAATGTTGTATAATAACTTTACAAAGTCGCACATTTTAAAGCGATTGTTCTCAGAGATCTTTTTTGGGGGAGTATTTTGTCTAGCCCACTTTTCTTCCCAGTGGGAAGGTTTTCCTCCCTAAATCTTCTTGGACGGATAGTGAATTAATTGAATTGCTTTATTTATACTGTCGTTTTCACTTGATGACTGCCCTGTTTTTTTAGAACTCCTGAAATAACTTAGACAAATTAATTAAGATGACAAGTTGAGCATGAATATTGCATTTCCTTTTTAGAATCATGATTTGGATAGACTGTAATTTGAATTTACTGCATTTTAATTCCTAAAATACTTTTTCAGTCTTTGGGGAGGGGAAACGCATCTTTTCAGGGATACATTCTTGTTGGGAGCCAGTAGACTTTCTGTCATGGACGTGTCTGTCTTGAAGAGGCTCCAGGGATGGGTGTGGACGGGGGGATGCAGAGCTGGTCCCGCGTGCCCGTGGCTCCTATGCCGGCCGGCTGTTGCGCCTTCTCTCTGCGGGTCACTGACTCAGCCACGTCCTCCCACGATGTGGAAACGATGTGGCAGGGTGGTCAGCTTCAGCCTGGACACAGACCTGAGTTTCAAGCCAGGCTTCCAGGCGTCCGAGGATGTGCAAATGCTCTGTGACGTTTCAGCGAGCACCACGGAACGTGGCTGGAGGCCACGGCATGTCAGTGAGCTTGTCTGGAAGAGGAGGTGGGAGCAGGAGGGAAGAAAAGGTCCTCAGGAGACCAGGTTTGGAGACCAGCCCTCATCGTCCTGTGTGGGAAACACCTGCAGAGTCTGGTGTCCCCGTCCCTCTCTGGTGCTCGGGGCAGGGGCAGTGGGGGCCCGAGTCAGGACTGCCTGCCCACAGGTTCCCGCTTCCGCGTCAGGGACAAGATGACTGTCTTCCCCTGCGTTCCTCCCCCATTTGCACCCACAGAAGCGAGACCAGGGTCCTGCTGGACTGGCCTCGAGATGGCAGCCTTGCCCGGTGATGGCCACCGAGGGTGGGGGTGGTTCTCAGGACACCTCCCTGCTGTCACCTCCGGAAGCCCCTCCCATCCAGTGGACCAAGTTGTGTCCTCGTCCACGCCGCCCTGCTTGCTCACATCCCCACGTGTGTCTCACTCTCCAAGCAAGTGAGCTGTGGGATGGGGCCCTCAGCCCCGCCAGCCAGGAGCCTCTGGGACAGGGGCCCCATCCTTGCTCAGTGTCCAACCCCAGCACCGCCTCTGCTGCTCCAGGAGGGGTGCAGGGCCGCAGCTTCTGGCCCCTGGCTCCTCGCTCCTTGGAAACTTCTGTTTGGTTCTCAAAGTAGGTGCTGTTCTTGCTGACGATTGTTGTTTAAAGTCACGGCCGTGGTGAAGAAAGCACCAGAGTGGGGAACGGGCAAGTGCTGCCGCAGATGAGCTCACTGGGTGCGGACGTCTGTGCCCAGCCGCCCCTCCTCCCAGGCCTGGATGCCCACCAGCCCTTTTGCCCTCTGGCTTCTGCTGGGCCCAGGCAGGACGGTGGGGAGGAGGGCAGTGGGCAGAGCCTATTCTCCGACCCCTCCCTGGGGCCTTCCGGAGTTGGCCCCCCTCCTGGCCCTGCTCTTGGCCCTGCTCCTGACCCCCCTTCTGGCTCCGCCCTTCCTGACCCTGCTCCTGACCCCCTTCTGGCTCTGAAGCTCTCTCCCGCGGGGTCTCACCACCGGCTGTGCCCAGCAAGGGTGACGACAGTCCTGCCGGGATGGTGTTGGCCTCCCCACACCTCTGGAGCGGACCCCTTCCTGGAACCTTCGGACTGTCCCAGTTTGCTATGCAGGGACCGCCAGGTGTGCTGGGACAGGGCCTGGGAAGTCTTGGGACTTGTGACTGGGATCCTGGCCAGGCTCTGTGCTCCTTGACCTTGGCGGTGGGACCCCAGTGCCCGAAGTTCCCTCGCCCCCTTGCCAGGCTCTCTGCCGGAGACCTTCCCGGAGCTGGTCACACGGGTCTGGGCGACAAACAGCGTGGCAGCTGGACGTCAGGGTGGGCTTCCTTCTGTTTGTCCCCGAGCAGTTTGGGCGGGTGGATTATTTGGAGCCGTTCTCCCCAGCAGGTCCTTGGCTTGTAGGTGGAACTGGAAAATCTCATCAAGGAGCAAGAGAAGCATTTTCACTTTCTCAATTAGGGACTTTATGGTAATAAATCAGGAGTGCCTACTTTAATAATCATAGAAAAGCATGATAATATGATGTATTCTTAAAAGTATTTCTAATATAATACTAGAAAAATTGTATTTCAGCTAATACCTGGTTAGCCTGTTGTGAGTGTATGCAAATATCTCTGGAAATATTAACATATACTGCCAGCTTTAGCTAACTAAAGAAATCGTTTTGGGAGGAAAGGCCTCCTGATAATTTAATCATGGTTTGGTCTTTGCAGAAACCTATGGTATTTGTTATTAAGTTCTCTCTGATTTTCCAAGGAATGAGAAATCTGATACAATCTTTTACCATGTGAGCCCAAGATTAAATTTTATTTAATTGTGAAAATTCTTCTGATCTGAATGCTTTTGAGCCCAGTTGCAGGGTCTTTTCTGTCTTGCGGAGCAGCTGGGGGTTTCTTCGTTGGGGCTTTAACCCGGACTGTGCACGTCGCGGCCAGTCAGTGTGCCGTGCCCGTCGGATAAATGGTTCAGAACAAGGGATCTCTTAAGGAGGGTTTGTATGCTCAGACCTCGGGAATAATCTTCTCACAGAGACTTTTTGGGAATATTTTAAAAATCGATATTAATCACGGCATTAATTCCACAGTGAAAACGTGGAAAGGTCCTAAGTGTCTGGTGATTGTGGTCAGATAGCTGGCTGTGTCCACATGACATATTGAACGTGGTCTCAGGCTCTACGGTGGCATTTTCTGAGTTCTTAAAACAGGTGTAGCTACAACTTGGAGTGAAAAATGCAGAAGTCAAAATTGTTTATATTAACATGACCTTGGTTTCGGAAAAACGATCTCTAGCAGAGGAACTGGGAGGGGGAACATGTCAAACGGACATCCGTGTGGTCGAAAGGCGGCCCGGTCACAGGGCATCTGACGCTTAGGCTGAGCCGGCCTGTTCCGGCTGAGGTGGGGACTCAGCTCCGGTTTGCAGGGCACGTCTGCCAGGCTGGGTGAGACCCAGGCCCCCGAATGCCAGTGCAGGTGGCAGGAGGGGTCTGACTTCCGATTTATTGCCCCAGGTCCTCTTTGCAGGCATGTAAATCGGGAAGGAAGAGGTCCAGCTTCAGGCCAGAGGAGGGGCCTGGTCCAGCCCCACCCGGCGCCTGACCCCAAACCCAGACGTGGGCAGCAGGAGAGCCTGAGAGGGGGTCCTGCGGAAGGGGACTGGCGAGGAGCTTTGCTCGGGGGAAAACCTGCCGTTGGTCACCCCACCGCAGAGTGCTGGCCGACGGGCATGCGGGGCCCCGAGCTTAGAATAGTGGCCCCAGACGGGGTACCGAATCCTTGGTCCCCATTCCTCTCTACCGTTTCCTGATTTCTGCTCCCCGAGCCAGATAGAAACAACACCGTCTGTCCTCTGTTCCCATAGCATATATATATATTTTTTTACATAAACGCTCATCACGTTAGATTACAGTTATTACATGTGTGTTTTCTTTGCCAGACGGTGGGTTTATCATGGGTGGAAACTGGATTTCATTCTCTGAGCATCTAGCACCTGGCCCAGTGACCAGACCAGCCGTGTGATAAATAACTATTGTGCAGAATTAAATTAATTGCCGTGTTCAATCAGAATAGAGAAACACGTGGTTTTACGTGAATAAGTACTCACGATATATAAGTATCTACGTGTTTCTGTGTCCTGTCTGTCCATCCGTCTTTCCACCTACCTACCTTCTCATCCGCATGATGCATCCACCTGTCTCGGCAGTGTGCACACCTTCGCCTATTAAACAACCAAACGGAACACGGATGCGTCCGTGTGACTTCTCGGAGAAGCCCAGAGGGTAACGGTTCTTGCGTTGCGATCAGGCAACGATTTTCATGTTTCATTTGCAGTCATCTGGTGAGAGCAATTCCTAGGTATTGTCGTTAAAATAGCGGTTTCGTGTGGTGCCATGTGACTTCCAAGCTGCATGTGAACGTTTTTTGAAGGTGCCTGGAGGTAATTTCCCTGAGGGAGAACCTCCCATGTTTTATCAGGTTTGGGAAACCACCCATGACCCACATGAAGTTAAGAAATGCTGCCTTGAGGCTTGTGTTTAGATTGTACTGGTTACGTGAAGAGTTGATCTTCAATAAATTCACACATTTCCCTCTAAACAAGTGAGGACCGTGTGTTCAGGGCAACGTCCATCCCCAGAACACGGCCAACTTTACTTTTTGGAACACGCGACCCCTGGTGGCAGCACGTTTTAATCGCAGATTTGGACTTTTGAACAATGGATACATTTGGAGAAAAGGAGGGGGTGTGTAAGCCCCAGCACACGGAAGGCCTCCAGAAACATCCCTTCGGGGGTCGGAGACAGGCCGGCTGGGCTCCCGTGGTTTCACTGACCTCCCAGAGCAGCTGGGCACGGCCAGGAGCAGGCAGAGCCTGGTGCCGAGGCTGCGGCACCCGTGTGACCAAAGTTCCCAGCAGACGAGGGAGGGCTTCATCTCAGAGCTGCCAAGACCTCGGGCAGAGCGGGCCTCCACACTCCGTGTGCGGCGGGTGTAAACCCACCTGCGGGCAGCCGGTTCCACTGGGGTCAGAATCTGAGACTCTCAGACGTACTCGTGTCTGTTGAAAAAAATCCCATTCTTTTGAAAAGTGCTTTCAGCGCTGTCCTTACAGAGTTAAACGTTGGCCTTAAGAGGGCACATTTATGGCCACTCGCCGACCCACTTTCCCGGCCAAGCACACTCCCTCTTCCGTTGTTCCTGCCCGGACGATGTGCACAGGTTTTATGAATAAGTGCTCAAAACAAACCCGGAGCCCTGGGTCTGGAGAGGGGGCCCGACTTCTGGCCACAGAGCTCTCCGGGGCGGGCGGGTCCTAATTGCACTGGAAGGGCCTGTCGTTCAGGCTGCGGCCGAGCCACAGGCCCCTGTGATTGGAGCACCTCTTGCTCAGAATTTCTCTCTAAACGCAAGAGCTTTGGGGAAAAGGGAAGGGAGCCAACCTTTGCCGAACTTGGGGAGGAGGCGACGGCAGGGGTGAGAAGGGAGGGCAGACAGGGCGATTAGTGGTCCCCGCAGAAAAGCCGAGTGGCCACCTGCGCTGTGGGCCGTGAGCGGGGCAGGCAGGGCTGGGGGGGTCGCCGGTCACCGAGGGCCGCTCCGTGGGGTCAGCCTGGGGAGTATGGCTCTCACCCCGCTTTCCTGCACTCACTTTAACAATCACCTCTCGGTGACCCGGCA
Source organism: Panthera leo (assembly GCF_018350215.1). Lineage (NCBI taxonomy): Eukaryota > Metazoa > Chordata > Mammalia > Carnivora > Felidae > Panthera > Panthera leo. The sequence goes on along the minus strand of NC_056689.1, from coordinate 85,783,719 downwards.
GCAGCATCCACCGGCCGCACCGAGAGCGTGCTCTGTCACGTGCTCGTCCAGTCTCAGAGCACGACGCTGTCCCCCGGACGGGGGGGGGGGGGGGGGGCTGCACGTCCCTTCATCACTGTCTGTCTTTGTTCCACGTTGCATGGTGGCCCTTCCCGTGTCTCCTGCAGTCACGTGTCCACATCCGGAACGCACTCACCCTGGACTCGGAGGACACGCACCAGGCTGCGGCCACTCCTGCCGTGCTGTGCGAGCCCCAGAGGGTGCTTTCTTCCCAGAAGATCTCACTGTCCCCTTGCACGGGCCGCTGCCACATGCCCGTGTCAGGGAGCTGGCCAGCTGGGACGAGGGGGTCCTGTTCGCGGCCCACTCGGGGGGAGGGGCAGGGCCTGGAGGTCAGGCCGCGGACAGCGGAGGCCGAGACAGGCATGGTCCCCCCTGGGACCCCTCGCCGTGGCCCCGGCGCCCCTCCTGCTGGCTGTGACCCTACCTGACTTTGTTCTCCACCAGCCTTCCGTGGGCGGTCTACGTCAGAGACGCTCTCCTGAGGCGTCCGTGTGTCCGGCCTGCTCAGGGGCCCTGTTGTCCACTTGTGTGTCTCCGGACTCTGGAAGGGCCTTGGCGGTGCAGACGTTGGATCTGTTTTGTGCTCCCACTGAGACCTGCTCCCTCGCTGGGTCACTTGAGTCCTGGGCCGTATTCTGAATTCAGCACCCTTGCCGGCCACCCCCAGGCGAGCGGAACTCCTGACCACGGCCCGAGGCGCTGACTGTACAGAAAGACAATGGCCCAGGTTGTACATAAAAGTACCTAACAGTAGAATGATGAACACATAGTCCACAGTAACCAGCCCCAGAGGCCTGCCCGTCACCTGCAGAGACCCCCACATCCTGCCCCCCACCTGCAGAGACCCCCCACATCCTGCCCCCCACCTGCAGCGATCCCCTCATCCAGCCCCCCCACCTGCAGAGACCCTCACCTGGAGACCTTGCCTGGGGCGCCGTGGTCAACATGCCCGTAAAAACTAAGTGAGGCTTTCAGCGAGCTCTAGGCTGCAGTCAGTTTTCGATTCTGATGCTCACCCAGCACACAGCGGGTGTTACAGCAACAGGTGTATTCATATTAAAACACCTTTTGCGGCATGACAGCGAGCCAGTTTGCACAAGTTCTGGAACATGTCCGGGGTCTCTGGTCTGCCTAAAGGAGGATGCGGCATCGCCCAGAGCTTCGTGGGAGCCGGGGGAGAGCCTCGCACGCCCGCAGGGCGTGAGATGAAGCTGCCCAAACCCACTCAGCTTAGAGAAAGGAAATGCGTCTCATAAGCCCCCGTATTAGGAGGCAACAAACAACTTGAAGCACATTATAAACCAGTCTTCAAAACGCTTCACAATTTCAACATGGAGCCCACCTCTAGAATCCAATAGTATCACCAGAATAAGTTTTTATACAAATAGGCTGTCAGGTGAGGCTGTGATAGTGGCTTCTAGTGCCGATGAGGGGACTGAGCTCATTTACATGTGCAGCATAGGGCTGTTTATATATGCACCACTCATTACATATTCACATCCCATTACATATGCAATCCCATTACATATGCAGTCTCATTACATATGCACAGCTCATCAGGCTCTCTCAGCCCCCATGGGGAGCTCAGCAGCAGGGGCACATTCTTGTGCAAGCCGTTCTGGATCACGGGCTCCCGTGTGTCCCCCTCTCAAACGAGGATGGTGGACCAGACCCTGCCCTTTGGAACAGGATTCATGCGGGAGGGTACTCAGTAAGCACTCAATAAGTGAATGTTAAATGGAATAAGATGAAATCAGCTTTACCCGGGACTGGACTAGGATGTGTGTTCCCGGCCAGGTAGCAGGGAGGGACCCGCTGGTGCCCACGGAGGGAGGAGCCAGCCTGGCGTCGGGCACCCCGCGGCGGTGTGCACGGTCAGCGGCGGGCTGGTGACCGAGGAGAGCGGTGCTGGGACGGAAGGGGCTTCTCCCCAGCAGGGATGCAGCACTGGCTCATTGCGGAGCGTTTCTTAAAGAAGAACAGGGTGGCGTTTAGAGCCAAGAAAAGGATGGTTTCAGTGTCACACATCGCCTTCTTCCGCCAGTGCACCCTTCTGTCTGCTCCTTGTATTTTCCAGAAAGTCAGAAAGGGCACTAGTGTTAGGATGGACATAGCTCAAGTTCAGCGCCTCCCCACCCTTGCGGGGCCACCCTTCTGTGGCCGCGGAAGACCGTCTAGCGCCGGGCAGGTCAAGGGGCTCCAACACACATTGCGCTGCGTTTTCCGTCGGCCGCAGCCCCGGGCCGAGTAGGGGAAGCGGTCGGCAGGGCGGATGGACACCTGCTCGGGAAGGTCTGACGTTTATGGAGCGACCCTGCTTTTTGCGTCAGGAGCGCTGGGAGCCCGCGGCCAGCCTGCGGACTAAGATGTGAGCGCGACTTGGCGACTTGAATCGGACGACGCAATTGAGTAGTCGTCAGATGGCCCTTCACCGTGTTGGGCCGCGCACTTGTAGAAAGACGACAGGTTATCGGGGAGCGGGTCCGATGGGGCCCGGTGGAGCCAAGCCGGGCGGGCACCCCGGCGACATGGGGAGCGGCTGGCAGCCACTGTGGCCCCACGCAGCGGCCAAGCGCCGGGCGAAGGCCGGGTGGTGCCCGGGCCGAGGGTGCGCACACGGACGCGGGAAGGGAAGCGGTCTCCATTCTCCCACGTACTTGGGACTCCAGGAACCGTCAGCTGGAGAGCACTGGGAGCCTGGGCAGGTGGGACAGGGTGTGCGCACGAGCGGGGGAGCTCCGCGTCTAGGCCTACGGGTTGTGGGAAAGTGCTCCGCGGTCCTGCAGAAAAGAGAAACCACACAAATGGAAAACACGCTTCTCGTGTGATCCAGGCACCAGGCAAGGACTTTATGTAGGTTAGTTGCCCTCATCCTCCCGCAGGCCTTTGGTCACCGGCAGCTAGATTCTTGTTTAATAGATAAGGACACTGCGATGCAGAGAGGTTAGTACCTTGTCCAAGGTCACACAGCAGGTGAGAGGCCGAGCGTGATAGGAAATGAGGTTCTTCTTCGTGATTTCCCTCCCTCCCTCCCTCCCTCCCTTCATCTGTCTTCCTCCCTCCCTCCCTCCCTACCTACCTCCCTTCCTTCTTTCTTTCCTTCCTTCCTTCCTTCCTTCCTTCCTTCCTTCGAAACAGAGAAAAGGAAGCAATCTAAATTATTTTACTCGAGATTCTGACAATCACAGCCGTGGTGTCTCTGTTCTCCGGTGACCACAGAGGGATGTTCTGACACAGTCTTCCCTTGCTCCAGGGGCCCAATGACCTCTGGGGTTGACACACTGCCCGTCTTTGTGCTGGTCCCTGATATCCTGTGGGGTCTAGGAGATCTGTCCTCGCCACCTTGAGCGTTGAAAGCACCGGATGGACCACGGCCTTGATGCCCTGGGGAATCAGGGGCTTTGGCGGGGACCAGCTGAACACCTTTTCCTGAAGAAGGGATAAGAGGTGGGGTTGGGGGGGACAGGCAGTCCTCACAGGCCACAGAACTTTGAACTTTCCAGTGTTAAAAGGAAAACCATGGGCCCAACATGGTGTCACTCAGGCTAAGGCCCCAAGTCAGCAAACCGAAAGACTCAACACGTAACCTGCCTGCAGTTCCACGCCCCCCGCAGGGGAGTGAGCTTTCACCAGCAGACGTGGGATTTCCAGATCAATCCCAGGAAACTTTCTGATAGAGCCCTTCCGGTCCCCTGGGAGAGTAACCCTGCTGATAAACCCCTTTCTTCTTGTGTTTACATCCTCTCTCTGCCTTTGCCAACCTTCCTCTCGGGCAGATCAGCGGAGCACCCCTCTGCCTCCCGGATGGCCTGCTGCCCCACTCGTGAGTCGCTTACCAAAGCCAATTAGATCTTACATTTACTTGGCCGCATTTTGTTTTTTGACACTAATACACTGTCGGGGAAAATTGCAAGACTGTGTGGGGCACCTGTCTGGCCTGACTGCACAGGGGCCGACATCCTTCCTTGTCTGTGGGCTATTTTACAACCCTGAGTTGTGCAAACTTAGAGTAATGCCCATAGAATTGCAAATAAATTGTGTCTGGGGGAATACAACTGGCCGGATACGGACCAGTGTTTACTTACTTAAAACTCATTTCAGAATTCCTGATTGCAGCGTGTATGTGTGTTAATCCTTTTACCAACTGTAGTATCTTACTGGTTTCTTCAGTAGCTAATTAGTTTAACAAAATCTCTGATGTGTTTTTTTTATAATTTTATGACAGTAATAATTTTCCCTTTATACAAAAATTTTATCTTCTAAAAATATTTGGATGAGAATGTGTGTGTGTGTGCGGGTGTAATTTATCACACGCCTCAAATAAATGTCATCCAAATAGTTCAGCAAGTGCTTGTAATTAGAGCCTGTACTGCCTCACTTAGCATTGCCATTCTGATGGTGAGTTTTATGTGTCAGCTTGACTGGGCTCAGGGACGCCCAGAGAGCCGATCAAATGTTACTCCCGGGTGTGTCTGTGAGGGTGTTTCTTGAGGAGATTCGCACGTGATTCAGTAACTATAAAGGAGGTCGGTGGTCTGCCTCATCTAATGGGCGGGTCTCATCTAATCTGGTGAAGGCCCAAATAGAACAAAAAGGCCGAAGAAGGGCTGCTTTACTCTCTCTTCTTCGCCTGGGACGTCCGGCTTCTCCTGCCTTCGGACGTTGGAGTCCCTGCTTCTCAGGACTTTGGACTCGGATGGAATCCCACCACCAGCTTTCCTGGGGGTCCTGCTGGTGGACGGCAGACCCTGGGGCTGCTTGGCCTCTATAACCGCGTGAGCCAGTTCCTACAAGGAACCTTCTCTTTTGTATCTCTGTACATCCTGTCCTCCTGCTTCTCTGGAGGCACCGGCTGGCGGGAGGTGTTGATCACACGACAGGCAGGAGAGAGGAAGGACGGGCTGATCACTCCTCCAGCTCAAGCGTAGGTGCCGGTGGTGCCGGTGGTGATGTCATGCGAAGGCTCAGCCCCTGTTCACGGGACACCCGCCTCGCGCGTCTTGCCTTTCTTTCTTGCATCAGATACATTAAATGCTTGTCTTGTCCTTGCTGTCACAGTGTCTTTGGAGGAGGAAGTCCCTTCCAGCCTCTAGGGAGAGGGACCCAGACGTAGCCGCTGCCGCTGGTGCTCTGGGCTCGTGGCAGGATCTCGGGGTCCCGGTGCACGTCTGTGCGTGGAGCCCTTCCCAGCGCCGAGAATGAGGAGGCATCGCTCTCCACGTGCCGACCTGCTTTAACAGTGTGAGGCATGAAAATTGTGACACGTGTAGGCGGACTCTACCCCTAGGGACTGTGGGCGTTTGCAATATTCTGCGGGTGGTTACTTAGTACTTCAGATATTATTATCAAAATCGACACCAGAGGGTCTAATTGGATGTTAGAAATTATTTTTCATTGGTGAACTGAATGGAGTTCAAGATCACCGGATGGTTCTAAGGATTGTTCAGACCCTGCCAGCCCTGATGCGGCTTGAGGTCAGCGAGTCCAGCAGGGCGAGCCCTTCAGCGCCTCCGTCGGGGTCTAGGTCCGTTGGTCCTGCCCACTCACTCCAGGCAGGGCGCGGAGTCTTGGCCCGAGGGCACATGTGATGCCTGTGCAAGGGGTCAATGCATCTATGTCCTGGTGAGATTCTGGGGCAACGTGCTTGCAGACAGTGAGGCCGCCCGCCCGTGAGCCACGACAGGAGACGTGATTGCGTGCGTGGAAATAAAGGTTTGCACGCTCAGCCGGGTTTGGTCCCACTTGCTTCCCTGTGCCGTCCTGCCCTTGCACAAATCATTCCCCTCAAGAGGTGGCAGATGGACAGTCTTTGTCCGTGGTACCGCGGGCCGTATCACTGTTTTATTCTGGGCCTTTCTTAGGTGACAAATCTTTTTTTTTTTTTTTTCAATTTGTCTTTTTTAACATTTATTTATTTTTGAGAGACAGAGAGAGACAGAGCATGAGCAGGGGGAGGGGCAGAGAGGGAGGGAGACACAGAATCTGAAGCAGGCTCCAGGCTGTGAGCTGTCAGCACAGAGCCCGACGCAGGACTTGAACCCAGAAACCGTGAGATCATGACCTGAGCTGAAGTCAGACGCCCAACCCACTGAGCCACCCAGGCGCCCCTAGGTGAGAAATCTTTAATGGCTTCTGATCACTTTCAGCAGAGGTCCATAAACCTCTTCTTTAAAGTTCCAGAGGATAACTAGTTTAGCTGCAAGGCCCTATAATCTCTGCTGCCGACTGCTTGATTCTGACGTGGACACAGCCCGGTCAGTGCGGAACCAGAGAAGTGCGGCCTGAACCGATGAGGCTTTATCTATCACGCTGAAATTTGGGTTCTGTATAATTTTCATGTATCAGGAAATATTATTCCTCGTTGTGTCTCAACTACTTAAAGTATAAAAACTATTCTTCGCTTGGTAGCCATACAGAAAGAGGCCGTGATCTGCTAGCCTTTGGATCTGACCCGAAGGCTGTGATCTGTTGACCTCTGGATCTGACCCCAAGGCCATGGTCTGCTGACCTCTGTCCTTAAGATAAACTTCAAACTCCTCACCAGGTTCTCATGTCCTTGTCAGTCAGCCATGATCAGAGAGAATCTGCCCAGGAGAGCATCTAAGGACACCCACGCGTGGCCCTTCTGCTGCCAGCCCTGCCCCCTGAGTCCTGCCCCCCATCCCTGTGCTGAAGGTCCCCTGGCCCTGAGTGCTGGGGACCCATCGGCCAGCATGTCCCCAGCACCTGTGTTCTGAGCCCCCCACCACCCAGACCTCGGCCATGAGGCCTAGGAGCAGGTGACACGGCTCCACCCCCAGCACTGATTCTGTCACCTGCTTCTCGTGCTTCCCAGTGACAGGGTGGAGCCTCTGGCCCCACCCAAGTCCATACGTCCCTTGGGGGGCGCGTCCCTGGTCCCTCCTACAGGAGGCTTTGCTCCCAGGAACCACAGCCCCACGAGCAGGGTGGGAGTGACCACGGCTCAGCCATCTGCTGTTGACAGACACCCTTGTATGGCCTTGATCCCTGTTTAGTCTTGTTTGGGGCCATCCTCCCGAGTCTGAGCAGCTCAGGGCCCCCGGTGGAGTTGAATGCGGCAGGAAAAGACACGGCATGGGGGAGGGGACCTTGCCACCTTCAGTGTCACCCTGTCCCGGGCCCCACACCCCCAGGCCTTTGAGTGTGAGGTCAGAGGTCAGGGCCAGAGGATGGAGGCGGCTGATCTGCCTCTTGTCCTACCTCCCAGCCCCGGTGGCCCAGGCGGCCAGAAACCCTGGTATTTCCACAGAACTGGGTAATTATTTCAGAAAACTGTTAAATACGGGAAGACGCTGTTTTCCCCACTTTGTATAACTTAAGGAGTAAGTATCTGGAAAGACATTCAGGCTGTCCACACCTCTTCTCTGGGTTGTTTTTGCGGTGCGGACAGACACACAGCGTGTCCGGGGAGGAGGCCGGGCGCCCGTCTGGGGAGGCGCTGTGCTCCCTGGGCACCGGGCACCATGGCCTCCTGGCCTCCTGGCGGCGTGGGCTGGTCGGCCTCTTCGGTTACACCGGTGAGGACTGTGAAGGGGCTACGGCAAGGGTGGGGACTTGTAGAAAGGACACGCCATTTACTTGAAGGGCGGCTCGCGGGGCTTGGGGTAGGAATGAGGGAGGCCTCCAAACTAGTAGGCGGGGACCTGAACATTCCCGCTGCGCCTTGTCACCCATCCGCCTCGCGCTGGCGCCTCAGCGGGGGCCTGCCGGGTGTTGTTCCTGCAGTCACCGGGGTCAGAGCCAGTGTGGCCCAGGCTTCCTGGCGACAGGCTCAGAGACAGACAGACACACAGACAGAGAGGGCTCTGGAGATAAAGGACCAAGCTTGTGCCATCATGGAGCGTGGTTATAATACCAAGGCCCCCCCCCCCCCCCCCGGAACCCAGCCATCCTGGCGTCCTCAGTGAACGTGGGTGACCTGGGCTGCGGACAGGCCAGCGCTCTGGAACCGACGGTCTTGCTGGCAAGGCTGGGGCGCACGGGCTGGTTCTGGCGGCCTGGGTCCCACGGGACGAGGGGCCGGCCCTCAGCGGCGGACGCTCAGCCGTCAGGGTGGTGGCAGGGGCCGCCGCGCCGGCTCCTCCGCCCTCTGCAGGGACAGATGCCTCCCCCACCCGCAGGCTCGTGAGCTGCTGTCACTGTCCAGGAGGAAGAGCAGCGAGATGGCCTGACCGAGCAGAGGCCCGAGTCCTGCTCCCTCGCGGCTGAGCCGGGCTTCCCCGCCGAACCGTTCCCCCCCTCGAACCCTGGGGCCTGACGGTCACGGCGCACAGCGGTTCACCTCTGCTGCCCCTGGGGGGCGCCAACGGCCGCGTCTTTCCTCCCGGGCCCCTGGCCCCGCGTGCTGGGTGGAAGGGAATCTGATCTGAGGGACAGGGGTTCAGGGGCTGTGGGGCTCGGCCCCCCGACGGCGCAGGGAGAGCGGCTGGCACGTCGCTTCCGGGACGGCGGCTTCCGGGACGCTGGCTTCCGGCCGGGGCAGGCCTGCTGGTCACGCGCGGTGAGTTCCGAGGAGGCGGTGCCAACTTTTGGGGCGTCCTCCTCCCGTCCTCCCAGAGCCGGGGGCCCCGCCCCGCCCCGTCCCCCAAACCGGCCTCCGGGGGTCTCCACCTGCTCCCCTCCCTCTCCCGGGGCCGAGGCCCAGCGACGGCTTGGGGTCGCCGTCGGGGCCCGCCGAGACCATCACGGGGCTGTCCTGCCTGTCCTGGAGTGCCGGGCGGGCCGGTGAGAGGTCCCGGCCACCCCGAGGCCGGTGGGCAGGAACTGCTGATGGGGACACAGAAGCGTTGCTGGCCTCCCGGCCGAGTCCTTGGCCCTTAGACCCGGCGCAGTGCTGGCGAGCGGCTCACAGCCCCCCGGCCTGCTTGGACCCCATCCCCGGGACGCACACACCCCGAGGCCTGGGCCCGCTCGGCTCGTCAGCACCCCTGAGTCCCAGCGGGGCACACTGCTGCGGCTGGTTCCGGCTGTCAAGTGGCCTGGCCCTGCGGAGGCCCCTTCCCGGGGGCCTTGCTCCAAGTCTGCCACCCCAGGGAGCCATGTGGGTGCCCGTACCCTGGTTTCTGAGGAGGGGGCCAAGCGTCTGATGGAAGCCGTGCCTGCTGCGGGGACTCTGCCCACCGGGTGGCTGCCCTGGGCCAGGAGCCAGCGGGGGGACAGTGTCTGAGTCGTGTGTGTGACTATGTGTGTGTCTGTGTGAGCATGTACCTGCTCTGGGGCCCAGCTGTCTGGGTGTGACCTCCACTGACCACCTGCTTATCACCTGCACGGCCTGGAGAGGGTCAGTGGACACTCCCAAGTGCTCCGGGCCTGCCCACGGCCATCCCCAGGCCCTGGCCAGGACGGTCAGGCACAGGGCAGTCATAGCACGTGGATGGCGCTGACGCACTGTGAGTGACGTTCAGGTTAGACTCGTCCCCCGCGTGTGCGTGGGGCTGAGTTACTCCTCACTAAGTGCTCTGACTGCTGCGTCATGCACTGTGTTTGTGCGTCATGCACGCTGGGGGTGGGTCGGGCCCCGGGAAGTGCTGGGGGAGGGCGGTGGCTGCACCTGCGGGGGCCAGGCTTCGGGGGCAGGTGCGCTCAGCCCTGCCCCACACGTCCTCTGGAGTCTGTCCGTGTGACCGTCTCCTGAGAGGTTTCATTAATATCTAGGTCCCTGAAAGAGGAAATCTGCCCCCACACCTGCCCTCAGGACACTCCCTACTCTGGGGCACTTTCTGTCCCATGGCGCTGTGAGTGCGCTAATCACAGCTCTGCCCCGACGGACAGGGTGGGCGGCCGGGTGAACCCAGAGCTTACTGGGCAGCGCTGGAAATCGGGGAGGCGCGGGGAAGGCTCTAGCGGCCAGCTCGTGCTATATCGCGGCTGGCTCAGTCCCTACCTTCTCCCAGACTCAGCCTGGACGAGCCCCAAGCTGCTGCCCCGTTGGCTTCCCCGGCTTTACGCACCCCAGGGGGGCCGGGCCTCCGGATGGACCACAGCTCCAGGGCCCCTGTTCCCGGCCCCTGGGTCCCCCAGCGCTCCCGGGGCTCCTGCTCCGCTGGCCTCCTCTCTGACATCAGTGCTTTGCTTCCAAGGGGCCGCCCTGTGGGCCACCTGCATAGTCAGAAGGAAGACGCGTGCCGAGCCGTGCTTCTCGGAAATGATAGGCACCAACGAGTCTGCAGTTTGGATCCCTGAGGGACTCAACCTCGTTAGCAGCCTGGCCGTGAGAACGTTTCAACTGTGTTTGGTGAGAAGCGATTTTCTTTAGCCCTGTTCTCCAGCTCTAAAACACACCCCCTCTTCTGATGAGCTCCTTCGGCCAGGGCAGCCTTCTGCGGGGGTCTGTTCACCTGTTTGGGTGGTGCCAGGGACTGGTGAGCAAGGCCCACGCTCAGAAGCAGCGGCTCGCCCGCAAAAGGGAGGTGGACGTAGGACGGGGCTGCGTCCCACTCAGAGTGCAGGGCACGCTGAGGACACCGTCTGTTTCCTTAGCTGTAAGACGTCCACCCAGACCACCTCAGGGGGCCGGGGGGACACAGGGACCTACTTTTTGTGGAATGCCGGCCCACGGTCCCTCCCTCCTCACCCCATGGTGGACCCCCCCGCCCCCACACACAGATGTTTGCTGCCCTCCTTCCCGCTGAGCTGGGGGAGCCCCGGAGCGAGGGGTAGGAGGCGCCTGCCTCTTCCCGGAGGACAGCTCCAGGCCGGGCCGTGCGGGGCAGGGCCAGCTCTTGGCAGAGTTTCCAAATCAGTGACGGTTGTTTGGTATCTTCCTTTGCTTCGCTCTCCCCGTGTCACCGGGCCCAAGTTCAGAGGTTAAGAGCGTGAGCTCTGGGGTCGGACAGGTGGGGCTGCAGGGACACCCCCACACACGGTGCCCTCTCCGGGCTGCTCCCCCTTCTGTCCTTCCCTCCTCACCTCTGTGCGGTAAAGGGGCCTTAACTTCCAAGCTGTCCCCTGTGGCTCTGGGCGGGGGCACACGATGGCTGAGGGGGGTACCCGGGGTTCGAGACCCGGTGCAGGGGGAGAAAAGTGCCTTGAGGCCCAGCCGCACGACCACACGTCCTCCGGGACCCTTTGCACCGCAGCCACAGTGACCTGAGAGCACATATCCCGCAGTGTCCCCACCCCGGCCGAAGGCTCTCCCTCTGTCCTCGTGACACTGAGGGGCACCTGCCTGCCGCGTCCGCACTTGCTGTGCCCTCGCCGCTGTGTCCGCCTCCAGGCCCCTGCCCAGGCGGTGGTCCGGGGCCAACACCACGGCCGTCTGGGATGAGCGTTTTTGTGGGTCGGGTCTCGCCGTGGCTGTAACTTCTCCCAGGGCGCCTCCTCTGACGTGGGCCTGTGGAGGCGTCCGTCCCTCAAGCCTCCTCGGAACCCCAAGCTTCGTCGACCGCTGGCCGCAGAGTGACCACCGAGCGCTCGCCGGACGCGGTCACACCCGCCCCTCAATCTGCGATCGTGGGCGCGGGCACCCCGCCTCTGCCGTCTGCCTGGCACCCTGGGTGAACACCCTGCGCCCGGCACCTGCTCCAGCCGTGTGGGCAGCAGGCGAGGTGTGGGTGATAAGTCCACGGGACGCGAGCGGTCAGAGCCGGGGGCGCCGCCACGCAGGCCGGCTGACGTCTGTGTGTCTTTTGGGCTCCTCCTAGGCTCACGTTGATGCCTCGCGTCTGGGAGCCGTGGTCTCCTTTCTGACTCTGGGGAGCTGGAATGGTGCGGGGAGGCGTCGTGGCCCCGGCTGTGGCCCCTCGAACTCGGCTCTCACTGGCCTTTGTGCGGGCCCAACGCGTGTCTGGCGGGTTCCGGCCGTCTCCTTACGCGAAACTCTCGGGGCAGGGGCCGTGGAGGCCAGTGTGTGTCCCGCGCGGTGGCCGGGCGGGGGGCCTGGCCTCGGTCCACCCCCCTCTGCGTCTCCTCACGCGGGGTCTGTGGGTTGTCTGAGACCCGGCGAGGCGCACCCGCGTGAGCCGCTGAGGTGTGTCCACGGCCTCTTGAATGCAGCCCGTCCCCCGCGAGGGACCGTCGTCGGGCGGGGGCGGGGGCACTGAGAGCAGCAAAGGGCCCCAGGGCTTTGAAGGGAAGGAGCTTCCAGGATGGGGACCTCGGTAAAGGGGGAGACGAGTCAGCGGGCACCCTGAGTCCTGTTTAACGGAAGAGGAAGGAGGGCTCAGCAGGCTGCTGGGGGACAGAGCTCAGAGCCCTTCCCCTCAGGCCAGGGCAGGGCCGCCGGGCCCTTCTGCCTCCTCGGGTCTCGCCCCAGGGCCGGCACGCTGGCCACCGACCAGAGGAACCGAGGCTGCGGAGGCCACGGTGTCCCCGGGAGCTGCAGTCGTGGGCCGTGTTCTGCGGCTGCCCAGATACCGAGTCCGCGGCCCCCAGGGGATGGTTCTGGACAAGGGCTCGGGGGCAGTGAGAGTCCCTGTCAGGGTGAGACGCACAGGTCGGGCGCTGCTGCCACGGTGTCCTCCGCAGCCTGGCGGGCTTGCCCCTGCCCCGGCCCTCAGCCTCCAGCCTGCGGCCCCTCGGTGACTGCAAAGGGGAGGGGTGCGGGCACAGACGACCGTTAGGAGGTCGACGCCAAGCCCAGCAGTGAGCAAGTGTGCAAGCACATGGATGCTGAGGTGTGTGTGCACACGTGTGTGCACGTATGCGCTGTGTGTGAGAGGGTGTGTACGTGCTGCATGTGAGAGGCAGATCAGGGGAGGGGGGGCTCCCAGGCCCGCTGCCCCCCCGCCTTGCTTGCCCCTCAGGGGTGTGTGTAGATCGGGGCGCGGGCCATGGTCCTGGGTGGAGGAGAATGGTGTCTCGGGTCCTGTTTCAGGATGGCAGGCGGCCGCCCCCTTTCCCTTGCTCCCTCGTGGTGTCCCCACCCCCTGGAGGAACGTGGCCCGTCGGGATCTGGGAGCGTGCTCCCGCACCCTTGGGAGGGGCGGACGGTTGCCCCCGGGAGCCGCCAGTCACCGTGGTGGAAGACACCCAGCGCCTTCTCCATCCGGCTCCATCTTTGGTTTGAGTTTCCATGGAAACCCCCAGTAGCAGGAAACACAGGCCCATGAAAGTTTTTCAACTATCATCATTTTAAAGCTTCTCGCTCCCCCTTCCTGGCCCACATTCAGATGGCGGTTTCCATGGAAACTGGAATGGAAACCGAGGTGAGAGAGGAAGTCAAATCTGGCCATTTCCCATGGCTGGCTGTCATGTCTGCCAGCGGCAGCACGGGGAGGGCAGGCGGCCGCGTGGCGGGAGGGTCTGGTGGTTCCGGCCCGGTATTGCCGGCGTGAGCTGGGCGGCCGCACCCCCATCGTGCTCTCAGGGAGATACAGCTGCACCGTGATGGGGGCAGGGGCTCTGGGGCAAGCCCCCGATCTCTGGGACTCCTCCACCCTTAGTGCTGATGGCTAAGCCTTTGGAGGGTGAGACCAGGAAAGGGGAAACTTCCAAAGAAGCTTTCTTCCCCAAAGTTCCCTGGAAGTGATCCCCCAGTGCTCACAGAAGTGCCTGCCAGGGCCCAGCGGGTTCCCTGGCCCACTGGAAAAGCTGGTCCTCACCTGGTGGGCAAGGGCGGGGGTCAGTGTTGCCCAATAGGGGGGACTGTCATCGCTCCGGTGTTGAAGGTGGCGGCCCTGAGGCCGCAGGTATGTCCCCCGGCCCGGCCTTGTACCTGTGCAACAGCTCAGGTGAGAGCGTGTACCGGCACACAAACACAGAAGGAAGCGTCCCTTGTGGGCCTCCTGTTGCCAGGGCTCTGGTGGGTGGAGCCGAGACATGCGGTCAGGAGAGCCTCGAGGGGCTCCTGTCGTCTCCCAGAGCTGCACGACAGGCGAGATCCTGGCTTTTTGCGCGGTTAGCTCATTGTCCCTGCGGAATGGGTGGCATACTGCCCGCCCCAGAGGTACGCCCACCGGGTACCCGGGAATCTGTGAATGTGACCTTATTTGGAATAAGGCCTTATCTGTGGACGTAGTTAAGGATCTTGAGACGAGCTCATCCTGAACTTAGAAACGAAGGGAGAGAGACAATCAACAAACAACAGGTGGGGGCTCGAGTGCCACACTTTCAGTAGTGGACAGAAAACTAGACAGAAGGTACAGAAGGAAAGAGAAGGGGCAAACAATGCCATCTGTGAGCTGGACCCAAGAGGCCACCTCAGGATGCTCCAGCTGGCAGCAGGACACATGGGACGTTGTCCTGGGTGGCCCATATGTTTGGGCCAGGGTAAGTCAGCATGTGCTGAAGAATCCAATGATACAGAGTCTCTTCTCTGATGATATTGGGACAGAACTAGAAATCAGCAGGGGAAGGAAATTTGGGAAACCACAAGTACACGCACATTCCACAACGCAGTCTTAAGTAGCCACTGGGCCAAAGAAGACACTGCAAGGAGATTAGGAAATACTTTGAGATGCGTGGAAGTGAAAACATTAATGTACATAAACCTACTGGGTGCGACTTATGTAGTGCTCAGAGGGAAGTCTGTGGCCATGAACACAAACGTTAGAAAAGATTTCCAGTTAATAACCTCAGCTTCCACCTTCAGAGAGTAGAATAAAGAGAGCAAACTAAATGTAGAGCAAGCAGAAGGGAAGAGAGAATTCTGAGAAGAGTGGAAGTAAATACGACGTAGAATAGAAAAAATGGTAGAGGAAAATAGACAAAACCCTAAACCAGTTCTTTGTGAACACCAACAAAGCTGACAAAACAGAGACTGAAGACTGAGATTACTAACATCAGGAACGAAAGAGGGGGCGATGCTACCGACCTTACAGAAATAAAAAGGATTAAAAGGGAATATTTTGAGCGGTTGTGTGGCCATTAGTTACACAACTTAGAGGAAATGGACAAATTCCTGGGAAGAGCTAGACCAAAACTGACTCAAAAAGACAATGAAAGTGAAAATAGACCTATGACAAGTGAAGACAGCAAGAGGGCAGTGAACATACGTCCCCAAATGGGAGCTGGATTCGCTGGTGAAGTCTACAAAAATGCTTAGAGAAGCATTAACACAAATCCTTCACAAACTCTTCCAAAGCTGTCGAAGAGGGAGCTTAGCCCGACTCTGATGTCAGTCTTACCTCCGCGGCCAAGCCAGAGCCTTACGGGAAAACTACAGACTGATGCCTACCACGAACGTAAACACGAAACTCATCTGCAAAACAGCAGCAAATGGAGTAGAGAGAGAAGAAAGGACTGTTCACCATGACCAAGTGAGATTTGTCTCAGAGGCACAAGGCTTGGCTAACATCGGAGAATCAGTCCCTGCAGTGCATCTAGTAGTAATGGAGTAAAGGAGAAAACCACACGATCCTCTCAGTTGAAGAGAAAAATCTTTTGACAAAATCCGACACCCTTTAATGATGAAACCATCCCACGACGTATGAGTGGTAGGGAAGTGCCTCGCCCGGTAAGGGCCGTTTGTGACAACGTTTATGACAGGCCCACAGCTAACCTCGTACTTGGTTGGGGCGTGCTAAGCGTTCACAGCACGAAGGCAGGACACATGCGCTGTGTGCTGGACAAGGAAGCCCAGGCCCCCTCGTCCCAGCCTCGACCTGGGGTTGTGCCAACCGGGCCTGGGGTAGGGAGACTGGCCCTGCCCCCGCCCATTTTGGTTGGAGCCTGTCCTGCTTTTAGAGTGAACGAGACAGCTTTCGTTGCCTCTGTTTGTTTGCCCCAAGGGTGTTTGCTCCTGGCTCCTGTGGCCACACCCCACTTCCCCCGTCCCCCAGGGCCACTCGGCTCCTGTGTCTTCCCTCTGCCTCGGCACCTGCACCTCACATGTGAGTCAAGATGTCTTCTGGTGTCGTCCCTGCCTGTACGGTTGCCCAGGTGTCTGCTCCTTACTCGACAAAGACAAAGGCTTCCGCGCACCCGGCCCGACTGCGGAGATGGGAGGCCACCTGCCAGCGGAGCGCCACCCCCAGCCCGTAGCGCCGCAGGCCACCACGCGTCCCGCCAGATGTCCCACACCCCTGACAGCTGAGAGGCTGCACGGGGTACTTGTGGAATGGCCGTCCCCTCACCTGTCAGGTGCAGCAAGGTGGGGGTGTGTGTGTGCCACGGGCTGTCCAGCAGGAGGCTCACGTGGGCGGGGCCCTGTTGGGTCCTTTGTGTGTGGAATAGTGGCCAAGATCCCAGGCTCTGGCCTGGCCGCCACTCGGGTGCGGGCGGTGGTCGACCTGCGGCCGAGACTCGGGTGTTCGTGACTCGGTGGCCTGGGGGTGACGGGACACCGGCCGCTGAGCCCTCAGAGCGGGGCCTGCACAGCCGACGGGCTCCGGGGACCGCGGTGTCGTGCAAGCCGTGAACCCCCGCGGGGACGGTGCCACCGAACCAGCCCCGGGGCCTCCACTGCTCTCAAGTGTCCACTGGAAACTGCGGAGGCGGGTGAGCAGGGAGGAGGGTGTCGGTGCCCAGGACGGCGCCCTCCCTTCCGGGGCACAGCCTCATTTGCATAGCAGTGATCCAGCTCACTCTCTCTGGGTAACATTTGAATACAAAAGCATCAACGGAATTTTTAAAAAGTAATTAGGCTGCTTTTACTTCTGCTTAAACCCTTGAGGCTGAAGAGCAGGGTCACCATCTTCTCCCAGAAAAGGCTCAAACGTCCTGTGGGTGCAGGCGGCGGGCAGGCCTGTGCCCCCCCGAGGGTGAGGGTGACGCTGTGACAGGCCGGTCCGGCCTCGTCTGGCCCCACGCTCCCTGCACACCCCCCCCCCCCCCGCCCCGCAGCCCCTCTGGGCAGGTGCACAGAGTTCCCAGACCCACCTGCCACACAGCCCACCTCCCACACGTGTCCCCTGGGGGCCGCTGCTTGCCCTGGGCTGCCCCTGCACTGGGTTCTGTCTCCCCAGACCTGCAGACAAGGCTGCCAGTGTCACCATGACCTTCTCGCTCCCTCTCGCTGCCCCACTCACGTCAGACCCCAGTTCGGCCGCCCCAAGGTTGTGGGGCCTTCCGGGGCCTTCCGGGGCTGCTCACCCTGTCCTGGAGCCCAGCCTCCTGACCCCTGCTCACCGGCCAGAGGCCCCCCGAGGAAGCCGGCAGTGCCCCCGTCCCAGGCGCCGCAGACCCTACTTCCTCAGGACTCGGTGCACCAGCAAATGCACAGTTTTGTTTTTTCACATTTTCACTGATTTCACGGGAAAAATGGCATCTGTCTTGTGCCAAATAGCATGTGATGCATGCGACCGTGACACTCAGATAAGCTTGTCTTGGTGGGGCGGCCACCAGGTCCTGCGGCGGCCACGCTGTGCACACAGCTGGTGACACGGGTGCCAGCACCTTCTGGCCCTTCTCACGGGTCAGTCTTCGTAACCGTCCCGTTTATTCAGGACGATGTATAGTTACGCTGTCATATTCCATGAAAACTAGCTTGGATTTTGACTGAAATAGGCTAAACTTATACGTAACTTTGGAACAAACTCAGTTATACGTGTTTTTTTTTTTCCTTCTTTTCCTTTAAAACGTATATTTTTCCCTGTCGCTGCTGTAATAAATTACTACAAATGTAGGGGTTTGAAGTTACTTAGGGTTCAGGAGGCTGACCTGAGCGGTGGGCAGGGCTGGTTCCTCCTGGGGCCCCAGGGAGCGGGTCCCTTACCTTCCACGCCCCCCCACCCCGGGTCGTGGCCCCTCGCTCCCCGCCAAGCCGGCAGGGCCCAGCTCCCTCCTGCTCTCTGGCCCTCCTGCGTCCGTGTCCTGAGGACCCTGGTCATGACGTCAGCCACAGACAGCCCAGGCCCGTGCCCCCAGGTCACCATCATTCGCTTTTGCCGTGTAAGGTGACACATTCACAGGGTCTGGGGACCAGGCTGGGCACCGCTGTAGGACATGGTTCCTGTACACACACGCATATCTCTCCTTTTCCTCCTGTGCCTCGGTAAAGTTTTACAGCTTTCTTACAAATAAGTCTCTCAGTCGTGTAAAAACGTATACCTTCTGCTGCTGGAATGGAAGGTGTCGGGATTTTCCCCTCACGGATTATTGCTACTATACAGAAAAGCTATAGAGTTATTTACACAGTCGTATTTCCAGCGCCTTCCCGGAAGTCTTTTATGAATGCCCGTAGGCTCTCGTCATGTGTCCTTGAGACTTCCCAGCGCCAAGGCACTGCCCTGACAGGTCAGGACGCTTTTAACTCCTGAGCGAGAATTAGAGCCCGCACTTGCAGGGTATTGGATGGGATTGTTAGGGCTCCTCAGGGGTGGCACAGGCCACGTGGGGCTTTCTCTTGGGTTTTAATTACTCACTTTTAAATTTCCTTGTCAGGTTCACCTCTGAGGCTGGTGCCTAAGGCATCAAGTCCGTGATATCCCTCAGGGCACAGGCTCAGAGATGGGGACCCCCTGCTCAGTGCCCACCTCCCTGGGGCGGTTCTGAGTTGTTGAGTAAGGGTCCCCGTGTTGTGTCACCTTCTCACAGCTGCCCCCTGACGGCTCTGTCCCTCACCCAGACCCTCGTCCTGCAGAGGTGGCCAGCGGTCTGGCATGCTAGGTGGGGGGCGGATTCCCCCGCTCAGGTGTTTCTGTGGGTGCGCAGGGAGCAGGAGCGATTGTCATAACCAAATCTCTAGGCGACGGGACATAAAATATTTATATCTGTATCAGGGAAGACAAATTAAGCCAATAATGAAAACAGTCTGGAGACTAGCGCCAGCTCTTTAATTTATGAGAGGGCCCCCTTCCCAGGGGGCGGGAGCGGGGAAAGTGATTGGTGACAGTTGTTCTTTGTGGGGACGGCGCTGTCCCCGCATCCCACGAGCTCGGTAAGACTCGTAGCCCTAATGAGCCAGGCAGGGGGACGCTCAGCTCCAGAGTGCGCTGGCCCTCCTGTGACGGCAGCACTGGCCTGTGGCACCCTGGGGGTTGGGCTGCATCACGGCTGGCGGCCACGCGGGCAGACCGTGGCCTCTGTTGTAGGGACACGAGAAGTACTGACGTGCGGCACGACTTCATTGGAGGGTGTTGGGAAAAGGGCACGTGTGTGTATATGTGTGCCTGCATGTGCATGTGTGTGGGTGCATGTGTGTGTTGGTGTGTTCACATGTGTATGTTAATGCATGCACGTGTGCATCTGTGTGCAGGTGTGTATAAGTACATGCACGTGTACACGTGTCTGCTTGTGTATGGGTGAGTTCGTTTGTGTATGCGTGTGTATGAGTTCATGCGTGTGTCTGTGTGTATATGCGTCTGTGTGCAACCATGCATCTCTCTGCATCTGTGAGTTATGTGTGTGCCTGCATGAGCATGTGTGTGAGTGCTTGCGTGTGTTGGTGTGTACACGTGTCCGTGTATAAGTGCATGCATGTAAGTCTGTGCATACATGTGCCTGTGCATGTGTGTGTCTGCATGTGCATGTGTGTGAGTATATGCATGTCTTGGTGTGTACACGTGTGCCTGTATGTTAGTGCATGTGTGTCTGTGTGTGCAGGTGTGTACAAGTGCATGCGTGTGTCGGTATGTACATGTTTCTGTGTGCATGCATGTGTCTGTTTGCATGTGCGTGTGCATGTGCCTACATGTGCATGCATGTGTGCCCGCGTGTGCCTGTGTGTGTACAGGTGTGTGTTGGTATGTACATGTGTGTCTGTATGTTGGTGCATGTGTGTCTGTGTGTGCATGTGTGTATAAGTGCACGTGTGTGTCTGCACGTACATGTTTCTGTGTGCATGTGTGTATGCCTGTGTGTCTGTGTGTGTGAATGCATGTGTGTGTGCATGTGTTTGCATGTGCATCTGTGTGAGTGCATGCGTGTGTCCGTGCATACGTGTGTCTGTGTCTGCTTGGGTGTGTGTGTCTACTCCACGAGGCACGGGGACAACTCTGTGAGTTAGCGTGTCCTGAGCTTGAGCAGAGCAGCAGACACAGCTCAGCCCCCGGTGCCGTCAGGAGGTATTTGCGTTGCGTTCCCTCCCTCTGGGAGTGCTATGTCCCCACGATGCCCCGGTGGCTGTCAGGGTTTCTGTCTGGTTGGAGACCCCTCCCCGTGGGCCCCTGTTTCCAGCACAGCTCTACCCCCTCCCCCCCAGGTGTACCAGAGGAAAGGGGAAGGGGAAGCGGGAGGGGAAGGGCGATTCTCGGGGTGCACCTCCTCCTCTCTCCAGGGTTTGCCACGTGTCTGCCCCGTGCTGGCTCCGGTGACACGCGGGCAGGGGCATCCCTGAGTGTGGGCAGATTAAGGCATTATCGCTTCCCAGCTGATGCCAATGTGAGCACACCTGCACACGCACGCCACATGTGTCCACCCACACTGCACATGCACACACAACACGTGTGCGTATACGACCCACACCATGATATTCACACCACACACGTGCACACACTCCACACTCACACCACACATCTACACACACACGGTGCACGTATTATAACATGCACACACCATATATGCACACACAACACACGTGTACACACATGCACACTCACACCACACACATAACACACACACGTGCACACACAACACGTGCACAATACAATGTGCATGCAACTCACATGCACATAAAACACATACATGCACCATGACATGCACACAATACAGGTGCACACACAACACATGTACACACACAACACGTGCACACACTGCATACTCACACCACACATGCACCCACACCACGCATGCACATGCACACCACGTGTCCACCTACGTTGCACATGTACACACATGTGCATATACTGCAACCCACACCACAATACACCACACAATGCACACATCACACACAACACACACATTATAACATGCATACGTGACACATGTGCACTCACTGCACACTCACACCACACACATAACATGCACACACATGTTCACAGACAACACACAACACATACATATACAATGACGTGCTCACAACACAGGTGTACACCCACATGACACATGCACACATGTAACACGTGTGCACACGCACCACGTGCACACACACCATGTGCACACACACCACACGTGCACACACATAACACATGTGCACCCATGCACACAGCGCACCCCCCCTGACACACATCACACGTGCATGTGCTCTGATCACTCAGGGGCTGCCCTCCAGGCAGGCTTGGTGCCCGTGAGCTCTGTTCTCCCGTGACCGTGAGCCCGAGGGCCCATAACACAACACGTACTCCATGTGTCGGGGACGTGCTTGCCCGAGGGGAGCTGTGTGGTGCCCACACGGGGGGAGGGTTGGCGGTGGAGGAGACAGTCGGACTGAGCCACTGCAGGGCGATTTAGCGTCAGCAGAACAGCATCATCTGCTATGTTGAATTTATATTTTTAATTTGAATTCTGTTGCTATTGTATTTTGTGTTTAATTTATAAATGTGTTTTCTTTTTAAAGTCACATAGGAGCAAAAGGAAGAGGGGTTTATACCTAGTTGAACGTTTGTATGTATTAAAATAAGGTTCTACAGAACTATTTTAGTTTAAAAGTGGGGATCAAGAGCCCGTTTCTGTGTTGTCCTCCCTCCCCTCTGCGGTCACCTGCATTTTACCGCCCTTCAGGTGACAGGGCCTCAGGCTCAGGGTCAGCAGACCAAGCCCGTGGGGCCACTGCCCATTCTGCCAGTAGAGTTTTACCGGGATGCAGCCACTGCCGTTCCTTTGCATGCTGTCTACGGTGGCTTTGGCTTCCCGCAGCGGCACGGACCGTCTGCAAAGCCTGACATACTTAGTATCTGCCCCTTAGAGGGTTTGCTGACCCCTGCCTTCCAGCTGCTTCTCTCAAGCTGCTGGACATCATGATCAACAGGTGAAATTCAAAAAATGAAAATACGAGGCTGGTTTCCGAGCCCCGATTCTGACTCAGGATCAGCGGGTGGCCCACAGCACTAACTTCTCTACAAGGTCCCAGGTGGTTCCATTGTGGCTCTGGTCCCTCCAGGGGACCTGGCGGTGACATCCAGGCTGGGGCCCAGGCTAGACCTCGATTCCGGCCCGTGCTCAGAGGCCGCTCTGCCCCCCGTGGGTCCACTCTACCTGTCGGAGAGGCTGCGATGCCTGTCGTGTGATTTGTTTAAATTACAGATTCATCATTTTATTCCTGTGATGTATTTATGTAATTGACCACTTCCCAAGCCATGGGGAGATGTGTTTAAAACATTTTCTTGGGGGGCCCCTGGGTGACTCCGTCGGTTGAGCCTCTGACTTCGGCTCAGGTCACGATCTCACAGTTCGTGGGTTCGAGCCCCACGTTGGGCTCTGTGCTGACAGCTCAGAGCCTGGAGCCTGCTTCGGATTCTGTGTCTCCCTCTCTCTCTGCCCCTCCCCTGCTAGTGCGCGCTCTCTCTCTCTCTCTCTCTCTCTCTCTCTCTGTCAAAAATAAATAAAAACATTTAAAAAAATAAAAAGAAACAATTTCTCCAATTTAACTGGCAGTTCAATCAGACATTGCCAAGACACCTGGCAATGAAGTGAAATGATTTCTTTGCTCTGCTCGTACAGAGAACAACACCGGATTCCAGGAAAGTGGAACATATTTATTTACTAGAATGAAGAAGGTTTTCCCTGGACAACAAAGCAGGGGCAGAGGGGCCTGGCCGGGCCTGTCAGGGGACCACCCTGGACACTCACGGACGCTGCACGCAGGCTGACCCCGCACGCAGGGTCGGGCCCTGGAGCCACCGCAGGGGTAGGTAAGCCCAGGGCGAGGGGGATGCGGAGAAGGGGTGGCGGGAAGGGAGAGTGGGAAGCGGGACAAAGCCCACAGGAAGGATGCTGAGGGTCAGGAGAGGGACTGCCCGGCTTCCTCCCAGCACGGGTGTGCCGGGACACAGACCCGATGTGACCGCCTCCGGGGCAGCGTCATTTTTGTCAGCCGTGGGATGGGAGGGCATCTCTGGGAGAGGAACCAGTGACTGGATTTCGGGGTGGCCGTCGGTCACTTGATAAAAAGAGGTTTCCACGGGGAGCAACGGCCTGAGGAGGGGTGAGGCCAGCAGGAAAGGAGGGGGCTCGGGAGAGAGCAGGAAGGGAGGGGGCTCAGGGCCCAGCAGGAAGGACGGGGCTCTGGCTCAGCAACCCTGCTGTGTGGTCCGACCAGCCTCTTCCCCAAGTGGGGGTGACGTTCGTCCTGTGCGAAAAGAGATGATCTGGTCTGAAGAAAGTTCTGTTTAAGGGAAACAAGCAAGTCAACCCCGCCCAGGCTGATGGGCACCTGGTGAGCAGGCAGTTGTGCTTTTTGGCTGCTTCTTGGCCTCGTCCCAGAGCCACAGGCCCGAGCGCCTGCGCGGGCCCAGATCTCGGGCACAGGTGCCCCGACTCCGCTGGGAAGGCCTCGGCCACGTTCACTCTCATCCTGAAATACGGCAGTTCTGCCTGCCGGGTGCAGCACGGCCGGCCTCGCCACGGACGCTGGGGAGTAGGGGGGCCCTGGCCGCCTTCTGCTTCTCGGGGGGACTTTGCGGGACGGCTCTGTCCCGCCCCAGCTCCGCGGAGGCCAGAGGGTGTGAGAACATGGCCCCGGGTCACGGCTTGCGTCACGTGCTGGGTTGACCGGGCGCTTGGGGACGTTTTATATCCGGACACGTGAGCCTGTGTGCTGACAAGGAGAGAGATCGCCGGCCCGCAGTGTGTCAGTGCCTTACAGGTCATTCTGACCCCGGGGGTGAAGTGGAGAAACGTCCTATGTGGCTTCATTTCCCCGAGAGAACTGGTCTTAAAACCTATGCCCCAGCTTCTGAGGCTCCACTCTGGAGACCAGCCAGCCGCACACGCTGGGTGCCTTCTTCCCAGGAGGTGCCGGTGGCTTGTGGTGGCAGAACACCTGCGTAGGGAGAGCTGAGGGGGACACGTCGCGGGGGGGGGGGGCAACGTCTTCTGGGACAAGAAGGGAGAGGCTGGTAAGGCCGCCCTCCCCTGTACCCCCGGGGGCGCGACGTGTCCAGCAGTGGTCAGGGCTGGGGGTGAGCAGCGGCCGCAGCCCCTAGCCTCCTGGAAACAGAAGAGGGCAGGGGTGCCGGCTGGCAGTGTGGGGCCGGGCCGAGCCGTGGGCGTCTACTCAGCGGTGAGAGGACACAGAAAACTCGGTGATTTCACACGTGCCCACGGCACCCTCCATGGCTTTCAGGCCTCTGTGTGCTGCTGGGAGTGTGGTTTCTGGACACTGGTCCCCAGGGCGACTTGGTGCAGGTGAATGAGGCTGATTTGTCGTTACCTGACCTGGAAGAAAGATCTAGAGGAGAGGCGTGTGGTGCGGGGGACGCAGGTGCACACAAGCCTCTTCTTTCTTCGTTTTTGCTCCGAGGGTAGCCTGGCCGGCCGCCGGGAGGCCTGGAGCTGGGGAGCCGTCAGAGGAAGCGGTGTGGCCACAGGCCCCTCCGCCCCGGGGCCCCGGGAGCAGCTGACCCCCACCTCGGCCTCTCCGACCTCCGTCCCAGCGCGGGAGCCGGGGAGGCCCAGGCGCCACCTCCCTCCTCGCAGCCTGGGTGGCGGGCACAGCCCCGGGGCGGGGGGGAGGGGCGCTGAGGTGGCACCTCGTTTTCCACCCGTGGCGCACCCCCACGCTCCAGGGTGTGCAGGGCAGAGATGGGTCAGACTCGGTGAGTGGTGAGTGCAGCCCCGGGGACAGAAAGATGTGTGGCCAGCCGCGCGTCACTGACCGTCCCCGCCTGTCCCCTGCGGCCACTGACTGCACCTCCGTCCAGGAGCCACGCCCTCTGCTCGCCTCTCCTCCCCCCGGGGACCCTCTGGGCCGCCTGCGTCCGAGCAGAGCCTTGCTCTCTTCTCTCTGTGGCTCGGGCCGTGATGCTGGGGCTGGACAGGCAGAGGCCCCCCCACCTCCACCGGCCCTGCCCCCCCGCCCCCGTGAGCTTTGGGAGAAGCGGCGTGGATTCGGGGCCAGGCCTTCTCGCTGCCTGGGGGGTGACTCCCGCCCAGCACCTCCACTGTCCCCCGGTGCAGGAGGACTCCAGCCCTGGGGACACAGGGGCACCTGCACACTGAGGACATGCGACCAGGTCCTGGCGAGGGCAGACGCCGCACTGTGCGGGGTCCACAGGGCGTGCTCAGGAGTGGAGGGGACAGCCAGGAGTCTGGCCACGCGGGCTTTGCTGTGACGGGGGGTGGGCGCGCCTGGTCCCCACGGACGCAGTGACCAGCTTGTCTGAGTAATTGCACAGGGTGGTGGAGACTGGAGGGCCCCGTCCGTGGATAAGGAGGCTGTTAGGGTGGTGACCTTACCTGCCTGTGTCCGGGGGTGGGAGGGTCGTGGGGAGGCCATTCAAGGCCCTCCTGGTTTCCCCCACATGGCACGTGAGGCCGGATCCTGACCCCGGCCTCACCACACCCGTGTCCCGAATGCCGACCCGATGTCCTCACGTGGGCTCAGCAGGACGCCGGCAGACCCCTGGATTCCCGTCCCCACTGTCCCCATCCCAGAACCACCCCGAACCGCAAACCCCCTCTGCCCGGTCTTTCTCGGCCAGGAGTGGCTGCACTGTCCGTCCGGAGACCACAGCTGGCAGGGGTTTGATTCTTTCTTACCTTCTCTCCTCACGAGAAATGCCCCGGCCGGTCCTCCTGTCCTGCCGGCTCCGTGAGGGTGTCCCTGTGCTCGCCGCTCTGTTGCCACGGCCACCTGACCCCCCTCGCCGGCTGCTGGAGGCACCTCTTGCTGCCCTGGTCCCGCCTGCTCGTCCTGCTGCCTCTCAGCTCCCTCGACCCCCCTCGGCCCCTTCGTCCCCCCCTTCCCCCTCGTCCCCCGTGGCCACCTCAGCCGCTCGGCAAGCAGGCAGGAAGGTAGCGAGGTGTGTCTGGGGCTCAGGAAGAGACAGAGGTGCTGGGGACGTCACGGGAGGGGCACAGAGTAAAGGCGGACAAGGCAGGGTCTGGGTCGTGGACGGGAGGCTGTCAGAGCTGAGGGGACACGCTGCTCAGCTTGGAAGGTCTGTGCCGCTCCAGAGGACTGACGGGAAGGAACTCACGCCTGAAGGGCAGATTGTAGAGGAAGAGATGGAGACAGGGAGACAGAGAGAGACAGAGACAGGCAGACGGAGACAGGGAGGGACAGAGAAACCAAGAGACTCCCCACGAGGGAGCTGGCGTCAGGGTTGTCCCGACGACAGAGGAAGGGTCTCGGTAGGTCTCGGCCACACTGGGTTAACCTCGGACTCCAACAGCCCTGGAGTTAGGGGCCACATGCGCACCCCCACCACGGGGCTTTGGAAAATGCGTCTCTCTGGAGCCTTCCTGCTGAGGCTGCGAGGGACGTGCTCCGGGCGAGGGGGAAGCCCAGAGGGTGAGTGGATGGAGCAGGGGAGGCAGGGGTAGCTCAGGGGCCCGGGGTGATACTCACGGCCGGCCGCCGGGGGCCAGGGGACGGCGTGTCCCAGAGGACGAGGTGGGGTCCAGTCACTGACAGGTGACCGAGAGCCCATGATGGCCATGCCTGGGAGGGGAGACGCAGCCTTGTCCTGCCAGCAGGATGAGGGAAAGGAAAATCCAGGAAGTCCTTCAGGCATTGAAATTCACGGCCAGGAGACTACTTACTCCATGGGAGGGGTCTGAGCTCCTGGTGGGAAAGGAGGGCAGCGTCCTTTTGCCCCTGAAGCCTCAGCTCTGACCTCAGGGCCGTGAGGAGGAAGACGCCGTGTGGAGAGAAATACACCACCGTAGTTGGCCAGCGCGGGATAAGTGTCCCCAAGCTTTTGAGCCACAGGACAGGACAAGGGGACACGCCCAGGAGCAGGTCACAGGTCGGAGCTCCAGGACTTCTTGCCAGATGGATGAACAGATGAATGAACTTTGCCTGGTTTTCCCCAACATCGTGTCCCGGCCAGGTCACCCGTCTCGTCCAGAGAAGGGTCCCAGCCGGCTGGGTCACATCACAGTATTGCTCAGTGTCCCCAAATTTCCTCCCCAGCTCTACCTGTCACCCGCTCACCCGCATGGCCCCTAGAGCTGCTCATTTCCCTTCACAGCTGTCCCTGGCGCCTGGCGCCTCTGTCCCCGAGTCCCACTGGGAAGGGGCGACCACCCCTGCCCCGGGGACCCCGAGGCCCTGCTTTACGGGGCTTCCGCATGACGTCTTGTGCAGACCCCAGCCAGGGATGGGGCTCAGCTCTGTGGCCTTCACGCTGTTCTCGACCAGCCCTGTTTTCCCCTGGGAAGCACAGAGCCTGGCTCCAGGAGGTGCCAGGGCATCATGTCTGAGTATCTTCTGGCAATACATTCTTCACCAACTGTCCCTCCCTCCCCCGCCCTGGCCCTGTGTGCACACAGGGACACCAGGTCCAAGGATGGGCGGCTCCCCAGGGCCCCAGCAGTGCAGGGCAGGCCTGGAGTCACTGCTGGTCTGGCTGGCAGGGCTGGCTCTTTCTCAGGCCAGGACAGAGGTCCCCACCTTTTCTGGAGGTCAGTAGGCTCCTGAAGGCTCCACAAAGCCCCCCCCCCCCCCCCCCACACACACCCACGACCCGCTGTGGGGCATGACCGTGGGGAGGGGCACCCTCAGTCGTCGTCTTTTGAGCACCGGCCGTGCTACCCTAGCCCCATGACATAGCTCTCGGGACCGAGCTAGCAAAATCGGAGGGACCGGGGGCACAGAAGGCGGTGGGTGCCCCAGCTCCGTCCGTGGTGGGGAGCGGGTCTGGCCGTGTTTGCCCTCAGCAGGCCGCCCGGAGCGGCTCGGAGCCTCGGCTGCGTCTCACCAGGATGGTGCCCGTAGACTGCCTGGCACCGTCAGACACAACTGTTTTCTTCTGGGAATCAGTAAATTCTCACTAATTTCCCCAAACATTACCAGAGTCTGTTTTCTTAAAGTATAAACATATACAGTATGTTCGTCATTTAAAATATCATTTCCTTAATGGTTGAAAACGTTCTCTGGCTGTTTCTTTCGAGCTGTGAACAATTAGAGAACGGCACATTTCATTTTAGAATCGGCACGGCTGGTGACGCTCGTAAACATTGCATGGCAGGTAATTAAATTAGGGCCATCCGCTAGTCTCTTTGCGAATCCCTGACAACCCGTTGTGGCCGCGAGGACGGATTTGTGGTGCCGGACCCACCGGTGGTGCCCACGGTAGCTGAGGCAGGACCCCCGGCAGACCTGCATTCCCGGGGGCGACACACGCTCCCCTTCTGTTTCTGCGGGAAACACGGCTTCACGTCACGTTTGTCTGGAACGGGCACAATGACTGAGTCACTGTGGGTCCCCGTGTGTGAGTCTGTGTGCGCGCGCGTGTGTGTGCATGCGTGTGTGCGTGTGTTCTGGGTCTGTGTGCATACGTGAGCGTGTGGATATGTGAGTGAGCGTGTGCAGTATGTGGTGTGTGTGCGTGCACATGTGCGTGTGTGTGTCCTGCCTGGACGTGTGAGGGGCAGACTGGGTTCTGCACCGGCTGCCAGCCTGGCTGTTGGGGGGCACGTTGGTTTGGGGCTCTGGGAGCAAGGCCGGGGGGCGGTGCCCGTGCAGCTGGGGTCAGACGGCCCGGCGTTTCCTCCCGGACTTGGCGCGCGTGACTCTGTGTCGTCACGTCAGCCCTGAGCTGCCGCCAGTGGCCGTGGGCAGGTGTGGGCATGTGTCCTTCCAGCTCCCTCCTCCCTGCAGCCTCGGGGCCCTGAGGGCCGCCGTTCAGGGCAAGTGTGTGTGCAGCCCTGTCCTCTGTCCTAACGTCCCTCAAGCAGGTAGGTCACACGGGGCGTGCCCGCCTGTCCGCAGCCTCGGGTCCTGTGGCGGAGTGCGCAGAGGACATCCGTGACACCGGTACCGTCCAAACCCACGGCCCACTAGTGGCTAAAAGATGCTATTTGTGGACACGAGCAATCTCCAGGCTCCCAAGAGTGGCAGAGTGGGGTCTGGCTGGAGGAGGTGTTTGCCTGCGGGACCACTCCCGCCCTCCTGCCCCC
The DNA here is from genome assembly GCF_018350215.1 of Panthera leo. NCBI lineage: Eukaryota > Metazoa > Chordata > Mammalia > Carnivora > Felidae > Panthera > Panthera leo. The sequence continues at coordinate 85,754,814 of NC_056689.1, read as the reverse complement.
TTGGGGCGCGGGGCCCACGCAGGTAGGCCCCCGGGCGGGCTCCCTGGGCTTCTGGGCCTCTGCTGGGTCGGAGGCTGGGGGCCTCGGGGGGAGGCGGGAGGGAGGGGAGGGAAGTCGGCCCATGTGCTTTCCTGTCCCCTGCCTGAGTCGTTGGCCGATCGGCCCGTGCCCCCGTCCTGACCCCTGCCCACCTCCCTGCTCCTTGCCCTGGACTCTGGGCGGTTCTGGCCATGTCTGCTGGGCCAGGTGCCGCGCTGCCCCAGAGATCTCCCCGCCCCGCCAGGCTCTCCGAGGCGGCTGCCCCAGCATCCCCCTCACCCCCCCGGCCCCGGGAGCGTTGTCCCTCTCCGGGCCGGTCACGGGGGGTGCGGAAATGCATGGTGTCCATCTGTAACGGTTTATCCCAGGGCTTCCCACAACGGTCCTGGGAGCAGCCATTGTCCCCGTTCTCTGTGTGTGTGTGTGTGTGGGGGGGCAGAATCTGCACGATTCAGGGACTCACGGAGTCTGTACCTCATGAAGTCTTGACCCCCATGCTCTGGCCTATTTTTCTGCACACAGTAGGTGCTTCACATGATTTGGACTGGATTAGGGCTCCTGGCAGGTACAGAAGCCGAGGGGCAGTGAGGGAGAGGCCCAGACCTTGGCTCTGCAGACGCGTCTGGCCATCCTCCCGTGTCAGGCCCCGGAGGGCCGTTCCCGGAAAGGAAGGGCCAGGCAGGGCTGCCGTGGCGCAGCGGGTGTGCGGGCTAGTGGTCCCACCCCCTCCTGCCTCTCTTGAGCATGTGGCTGAAACCCAGACTCTTGGCCTCCCCTGCACCTGCTCTGAGGACAAAGGACCCAGGTGCTCGGGTGCGGGGCGGAGTCTTGGCCCTTCACACGGGGTCTGTCGTGAGCCTCAGTAAAGAGGGGTTCTGGCCTTGACGCCACCGAAGTAAAAATCAGCCACACAGAGACCTCAGGAAAGCCGCACTGCCCGCCTGCCTGGATCTTGAACGCACGCGAACTTCGGTTTGAATTAAGTTCCTCTGGTAAGTCCAGCTCATCTGCTCTAGTTGCCGATGCAGAGGTGACCACAGAGGCACTGACGCGCGTGTGCGTGGGTGCGTCTGGGCTGTGCGCATGCACTCCCGCGCCCCGGGAGGACAGCGCTGCTTGGGGGAGCACCTGCCTGCATTGGGATGGACTCATACCCAGGTGGGGTGAGTGTGACAGACAGCAGGCTCCTGGCGAGTGAGGTGCGGACACGGTCCCCGCAGCTGCGTGCCCGGGGATGCAGCATCGTCGTGGGCGAGGAGCAGCCCCGTCACCTGCTCAGGGAAGAAGGCTCCGGAACGCGGTGTGGTTTCATGGCTGGGAGGGCCGGGGTGGCTGTGGGCAGTGCCCGTTTGCCTCTCCTACGCATTATGCTTTTCGGAAAAGTGTAATTGTAATGTTTCCAGAATTGGCGGCGTGAGCCTGGAAGGCAGGGGCACTTTAACACCTCGCGCTGCGTATCAAACAGATTTTTTCCCGTAATAACTTTCGGTTTGACACTTCACTTATCTACGATTATTATCCATGATTTTGACCCGTGTGAGCGGCGGCAAAGTGTCTTAAGGGCGTATTTGTATTCTCTACCTTACAGGCCAAATCCCAGGCACACTTTCCAGTAAAGTGTGGTCCCCGCAGTCTAATCGCACAGAACGAGGCTCCTGGGATAATGTGGGGGTGTCACGCTCTAATCACGGGCTGTGTCACAGGGCGGCTGCCTGTCACGTGTGCCATTGAGTTTGGAAATAGAAGGGGAGCAGCAGCTCTGAAAGATTTCCTACCGGCTTCCAGTAAGAGTCAACTAACCGTGTTATTACAGCAGCTGGGTAAAATTATGAGCCGCTTGCCAACCGCCTTTGGAAGTCAAAGCCTGAAGATGCCTTTGTAACTCTCGTTTGCATATTTTTTGGGCTGTGATTTGGAGGCATTTGGTGTTGCAGCCACACCGCTATATATAGCCGTGCTCCCGTCCCTTCTGCGCGGGAGGCTCGCGACGCGGGAGGAGCACCTTCTCGCCTGGCGGGCACGGTGAGCTCCGAGCAAGCCGCGCTGCCCGCAGAGACCCAGGTGTCCCGATGGGCCGTGGGGTGCGGCAGGACCCCTCGTCTCGGGCACACAGCCGACTGGCTGCAAGGGGGATGCCTCCCTGTCCGGGCCCGCCGCAGGCCCCCTGCTCTGGAGTCCCTGGACTCCCTCTTCTATCTGCTTCCTTCTCTCACCTTCCGCTGACTCTCCCTGCACCCTGAGGTGCTCCTAGTGCGGAGTCACCCGCAGGGACCCACCCCAGCACTCATCCGGGGAACAGGCCGGAGGCTGTGGGGGGTCTTTCCACCGGCTGCACGTGTCCAGGCTTCGCCCCTGCTCCGACCTGGATCCGGCCTCTGGCTCACCTCCCACGTCGGGCTCCGCCCTCACCCCTCGCCCCGGTCCGCTGTCCCGGCTGACCTCCGCCGTGCGCTTGGGTGCCCAGCTGCTCGCCCTGTGTCTCCCGCCCTTGCCGGCTCTGTCCTGGGCACCGAGGCCGAGCCCTGGAGTCGGTTCTGGGCTGATGCTCACAGAGGGCACCTGGCAGACGGTCACAGAACGCAGAGGTCCGTGTGGCCAAACTTCCTTGGAAACGCGGCGTGGTGACTAATGCGGCCGTCGGTCCTGGGCCAGCTGGCTCTCAAGCACCAAGTAGGACGTGCCTGGAATGATTTGGGAAATTTAAGTGAGGACAGTGCGGCAGAAGGTTAAACAGGTGCAACCGTGATCATCGTGAGGCTCTTGTTCTCACGGAGACAAGCTGAAGTGTTTACGGACCGAGGGTCGCCATGTCTGCAGGCAGATCCCAACGTGGCTCGACCAAAACCATGTACACACCCGCGCACACACATATGCACGCCCACCCACCCACACGTACCCTCACGCACACACACAGGCCAGCGACAGTGAGCTCCGCCACACAGAGATATCTAAGCAAATGTTTGGGTTGTGGGTTGGAAGTGTTGTCTGGAGATCTCTGAACGGTTCTGTCCTGGCAGAAGGAGCACGTCCCAACTGCGCAGCCTCCCCTGTGCGTGTAGCTGGCCCGACGCCTGGGTTGGCTGCTGGTTGAAGCTCCAGGATCGTAGGTCCCAGACAGGACGATGTCAGCCATTGCTTACGTTATTGAGCATTCTGTCCTCAGCTTATTACAGACATCAGCTCATTTGACGTTACTCAGCCCCGGTGAGTTCCACGAAGGCACAGTTTTGCAGATGGAGAAGCAGGTGTCCAGATTCACGAGGGTCCTCACGGTCCCGGGGGAGCTTGTGGGTGGCCGTCTACGCACCGGGCCAGAGTGAAACACTCCAGAGCGGCCGTGGGTTCCGCCACCCTGGCCCAGCAGCGGGACCACCGGCTCTGGAGCAGCACAGACTCAGGCGTCAGGCGCGGCTGTCCCTGAACTGCCACAACTGTCCCCTAACCGCCACACCTCACCTGTCCCTTCTGTTGGAGTGGCGGGATCGCGCCAGCCTCAGCTCTGGTGGAAGACGAGCAGCTCACCCTGGTGGCCGCAGGCCCGTCTTGCATTTCACTCTCCTGTTTCCTAACTGGACTGATTTAGGTCCGAGGATACGGTCGACCTGCACCCGTGCCCATACGATCGGACCGCAGAGATTGCCCTTTCATCGTATGACCAGGGAGCTCTCAGTCCACTGACCGCTTCACGGAGCCCGAAATGGCTGTGGTGAAGCATGCTCATGACTCCTCGTGGGGACAATTCATAGCAGTTCTAAAAACTTGCTCATGGTGCTTTTTGAGCTTTCAGTGCAGGAGCCTGCCTCCATCTTGCCCCGAGGTCTCGGCAGAGCCACCTGGATGGTTGGGGAAGACAGCCACGTGGGGACGGGCAAGGTCCCAACTCCTAGCAGCTTCCTCCTCACGCTCAGCAACCTGACGGCCAAGGACAGTTTCGTATTCAGATGCTGCGAACGCTTACGTGCGGGAAGGAATCCATTAAAATGGACAAACGATGGGAAGATTTACTACCACCATTCACAAGGGCCAGTGCCGTCGGTGGTGTTTAGGGCGGCGCCGTGTGGAATATGTGTGTCTTTGGGGACACCCTCGGGGGTGTGGGGACAGGGAAGGTCAGCTGCACGGCAGCAGGTGTGTGTGTGAGGACTGCCGGGAGGCTGAGGACTCTGGGGGGGGGGTGGGAGGACCTCCCTGACCCCACACCCCTGGGACCTGCGGGCTTACCTCTCCCTACATCGCCTGTGTGCACAGGAGTGAGCGGCCCAGCCGGGGTCCTCGAGAAGGTGGCGCCTCCCCCTTTGTTCTGTGGCTTTCCACGCGGCGCCTCCGGGTCCCTTTGAGCGGCGCGTCCCTCTGAGTCCTTCCGGCGTGAACTAACCCAGCCCCCAAAGGTGCCCGTGTCCTGCTGTCCGGAGGCTCTGAACATGTTTGTTTCCACGGCAAAGGGGAGTGAAGGCTGCGGGTGGAATCGAGGTTGCTGATGAGCAGGTAGGAGGAGGACGCTCCCAGAAACAGAGGATTGCAGAGTAAAGCAGCAGCAGGACACCGTTTCACGCCCACGTGACTGGCAGGAATGAAGGTCTGTCAGTAGCAAAAGGCGGGACTTACACTGATCCTCTCATTTCAGAGATGGATGGAGAGTCGTGCGTGTGCTCTAATCTCACTCCCCCTGCAAGCTCACCCCGCAGAAGCTGTTACGCATGAGAATACAGAGGCACGAGCAGGGCTGTTTCGTGGAACACTGCTCCTGACAGGGAAGAACTGGAAACCCCAGTGGCGGTCAGTAGGAGGAGAATGGATGAGAACTTTCTGGGACATTCGTACATGAGCTGTGCTATAGGAAGTAAGGCAAGTGAATGAGCTGTGGGCATGCAGGTGGACGGTGACAGGGAAAGACGACCAGTGGATCTTGGCTTCTGAGCACAGAATCTGTCGGAGACGTACCACTGGGGAGGGGAGTTCGTGGAGAGGCTCACCTGGGGTTTCCGTGGTGCCCGTGATGTCTGATTTCTCTGGAACATCTGAGGCTGACACGATAGTGTAAAATTTGCTAAAGCTAATTAATAACACTATTCGGCGAATTTACTGTGCGTCTGAAACGTTGTATGTCGAAAAGTAAAGTTGCAATAGTCTTTAAAAAGAGGATCTGTAGTGGGTTCTGGGGACCATTTTGAGAGTAGACTCTCTGTGGGGCCTGATGGGAAGAGCCGGAAAGGGGAAGTGGGGCCTGTGGTCAGCTGGGAAACGGTTCCCCAAAGACGTCCACGTCCTAACCTCTGGAACGTGTGCATAAGTCACCTCGCGTGGCAGAAGGGACTTTGTAGATGTGATTAGGATCTTAAGAGAGGGGCAGCCGTAGGGCAGAAAATGCTGTTCCTGACTTTAGTCCCCCTCACGAGAAAATCGCCAGCAATGATCCATGAAGCCTTCGTGAAAATCCTGCAACCTGAGGATGAGGCCACAGAACCCTGCTGACCCAGAAGAACAGAGAAAATGCACAAGAAGGGCAAGAGGGGCCCCTGACTCTGATCACCCCGCCCCCAGGCTGGCAGAGGGTCCTCCTGCTTCTTCAATTTCTACCCGGAGAAAAAGAGCTGAGAGGAAAGGGTGCTGATTAGCAACATAAAGCATTACAAATATATAAATTTCACTGATGAAGGTAAATATACACTCAAGGTCAAGGTTCTCTAATGTTTTCATGCTGCTGTGTAAATCACGTTCAACTCCAGTGTAAATGTTAAAAACAGATGGATTAAAAATAACTATAATCTCAACAATTTGTTATTGTGTGCACAATATAAAAAAGATATAAATTATAACATCAGGGCACCTGGGGGCTCAGTCGGCTTAGCATCCGACTTCAGCTCAGGTCATGATCTCGCTGTGTGTGAGTTCGAGCCCCGCGTCAGGCTCTGTGCTGACAGCTCAGAGCCTGGAGCCTGCTTTGGATTCTGTGTCTCTCTCACTCTCTGCCCCTCCCTCCACTTACGCTCTGTCTCTCTCAGAGACAACCTAAAATGTGAGGGGGGAGAAGTAAATGGATAGGGGTCTGTATGCTATCAAAGTTAAGTTGTTAATGGCTTAAAATACAATTTCATAACTATAAAATATTACACGTAAATCCCATGGTAACCATGAAGAAAAATCTTTAGTGGATTCTCAAAAGATGAAAACATATCATCATGAAAAATCACCGAATCACCAAGGAATCACCAAGGGCAGAGAAAGAGAAGGAAGGAACAAACGAAGTTCAAAACAGTCAGAAAACCATGAACAAAATGGCAAGGGCAAATTCTTACCTATCAGTAATTATTTTAAATGTAAGCGGATTAAATTCTCGAATCAAAAGACACAGAATGGCTGAATGGCTAAAACTCTAGATCCAACAATCTCCCGCCTGCAAGAGACTCACATTAGCTTGCAGGACACACGCTGGATGAAAGTGAAGGGTTGGGAAAAGATACTTCGAGTAAATGGTTTCCAAAGAGAGAAGAGCGCCCTATACTTTAGAGACTATAGACTTCAAGTCACATAGACTTTCAGCCATGTTTATGACCTACAAGAGACAAAGAAGGTCATTACATAATGATAAAGGGATCAATTCATCAAGAAGATACACAATTGCGGATAGTTATGCATCCAACATGTAGTGCTACATACACACAGCAAATACTAACAGAATTGAAAGAAGGCATAATCAGCAATACGATAATAGTAGGGGACCTTAATGCCCCACTCTCAAAGGTGGATAAATCATCTCGACAGAAAATCAATAAAGAAACAGCAGATTAGAACAACATTACAGACCAAACGGACCTAACTGACACGTACGGAACATTGCATCCAACAGCAGCAGAACAGAACCCAGTTCTTCCCAAGCACATGTGAAACATTCACTGGGCTAGATCATATGTTAGACCACAAAACAAGTCTACAATGTAAGAGGCCTGAAATCATACCACGTGTCTTTTCCAACCACAATGGTATGGAAACTAGAAATCAATTATAAGAAGAGAACTGGAAAACTCACAAATATGTGGAGATTAAACAATGTACACCTGAACCACTGGTGGGTCAACAATGAAGTCAAAAGAGAAACAAAACATATCTTGGGACAGGTGAAAATGGAAATGCTGTATACCAAAACTTGTGGCTTGCAGCAAAGGCAGTTTTAGGAGGGAAGTTTGTAGTGATAAATGCCTACCTTAAAAAAAATAAAGATCTCAAGTAGACAAACCTAACACTACACCTCAAAGAACTAGTAAAAGAACAAATGGAACCCAAAGTTGGCAGGAGGAAGGAAATAATAAAGATTAGGGCAGAAACAAATGAAGAAGAGAATGGGAAAACAATAGACAAGATCAACGAAACTAGGAGTCCGGAGTAAAAAAAAAAGATAAATTCAATAAACGTTTAGCCAGACTAACCAAGAAAAAAGGCATAGAATGCAAATAAATAAAATTATAAATGAAAAAGGAGCCATTAAAACTGGTATCACAGAAATACAGAGGTTTATAAACTCTATGAGTGATTACATGCTAAAATTGGATATCCTTGAGGAAATGAATAAATTCCCAGAAACCTATAACATACCAAGACTGAATCATGAATAAATAGAAAATTTGAACAGATCAGTTATTACTAAGGAGATTGAATCAGTAATCAAACAATGTCCAATAAATAAAAGCCCAGAAAAAGATGGTATCACCGAATTCTACGAAACATTTAGAGAAGAATTAACAGTAAGAGTTCACAAACTCTTCCACAAAATTAAAGAGGAGGGCACACTTCCAAACTCATTTTCTAAGGCCAGTATTGTCTTGATATCAAATCTGATAAGGACTCTAAAAGAAAACTATAGGCCAATATCCCTGATGAATATAGATGAAAAAATTTGCAGCAAAATACTAGCAAACTGAATTCAATGGCACATGATAAGGATTATACACCACAAGCAAGCAGGATTCAACCCTGGAATGCAAGGATGGTTCAACATCTGCAAATCAATCAATGTGAGACACCACATTAACAAAATGAAGGACAAAAACCAAACGATCATCTCAATAGATGCAGAAAAAGCATTTGACAAAATTCAGCATCTTTTCATGATAGAGACTCTCAGCAGATAGAGAGTATAGAAGAAATATCGAAACATAAGAAAGCCATTTATGACAAGGCCATCGCTAACATCATACTCACGGTGAAAGGTTGGGAACTTTCCCTCTAGCATCATGAACAAGACAGGTGTGGCCACTCTTACCACCGCTATTTAATGTGGGACTGGAATTTCTAGCCAGAGCATTCAGGGAAGAAAAAGAAATCAAAAGCATCTAAACTGGAAAGGAAGAAGTAAAACTCCCTGCAGATGACATGACCTTATAGATAGAAAACAAAGAAGACTCCTGAAAAAAAAAAAAAAGTTAAAACTAGTGAATTCAGTAAAGTATTGCAGGGTACAAAATCAACCATACAAAGATCAGTTGTACTATATGCAACAAAACATCTGGGAACAAAAAGAAACCAATCTCATTTCTAATATCAAAAAACAATAAAATGCTGAGGAACAAATCTAACCAAGGAGGCGAAGGATTTATACTTTGAAAACTGTAAATCTTTGAAAGAAATTGAACAAGACACAATGGAAAGGTATCTTGTACCCGTGGACTGGAAGAATTAATGTTGTTAAAATGCCCATCCTTCCCAAAGCAATCAACAGATTCAATTTAATCGCAATTCCAAAGTCAGTTTTTCACAGAAGTGGAAAAAGCAATGCTAAAATGTGTATGGAGCCACGAGAATTTCTGAATAGCCAACACGGTCTTGAGCAAGAAGAATAAAGCTGGGTGTATCACATTTCTTGATTTCAAGTGGTATTACAAAGCTATAGTAATCCACAAAGTACTAGAGTAAAAACAGACACAGACTAATGGACACACAGACTGGGAGACCCAGAAATAAACTCACACATATATGGTCAATTAAGATTTGGCAAATCCACCAAGAACACACGAGGGTAAAAAGATAATCTCTTCAATAGATGGTGTTGGGAAAACCGGATGTTCACATGCAAAAGAATGAAATTGGGCCTTTTTTAGAATACTGTTCACACAAATACTGTCTCAAAATGGATTAAAGACTTAAACGTAAGACCTCAAACAATAAAACTTCTGGAAGAAAATATAGGGTGAAAGCTACTTGACATGGGTCATGGCACTGATTTTTAATTTATTAAAAAATTTTTTTAAAATGTTTATTTATTTTGAGAGAGATCGAGAGAGAGTAGAAGAGGGGACGAGAGAGAGGGAGAGAGAGAGAATTCCAAGCAGGCTCTGTGCTGTCACCGTGGAGTTCTACGTGGGGCTTGAAGTCACGAACCAGGAGATCGTGACCTGAGCTGAAATCAAGAGCCGGATGCTTAATCAACTGAGCCCCGCAGGCACCCTTGGCAATGACTGTTTTAGGTATGACAAAAGCACAAGCAACAAAAGCAAAAATCCACAAGCAGGATCAAGTCAAACTGAAAAGCTTCCGTGCAACAAAAGAAATAATAAAACGAATAAGCAAAGTATGGAATGGGAGAAAATATGTGCAAACCACACACCTGATAAGGCTTAATATCAAAATATATGAGGGACTTACACATACTCATACTCAATAGAACCCTCCCCCCACTATCTGATTAAAGAATGGGCAAATGACTTACACAGATATTTTTGTAAAGAAGACATAAATGGCCAGCAGGTACACGGAAAGAGGTTCAACATCCCTCTTCATCAGGGAAATGCAAGTCAAAGCCACGGTGAGATGCCACCTCACACCCGTCAGAGTGGCTGTTACCGGAAAGACAAGGAACAACAGTTTCGGTGAGGATGCTGAGAAAAGGGAACCCCTCGTGCACGGTTGGTGGGAATGCAAACTGGCGCAGCCGCTCTGGAGAACAGTGTGAAGTTTCCTCAAAACGTGAAAAACAGAACTACCGTCTTAGAAATTCTGCTTCTGGGTGTACAGCCGATAACGAGGTCCCAATCTTGAAGAGAGAATCTGCCCTCGCATGGTCACCACAGCATTATTCATAATAGCCAGGAAATGGAAACAGCCTCTACGTCAGTCAAGGGGTGGATGGATGAAGAAAATGTAGAATAAATACACGATGGGTATTTGTCAGCCATAAAGAAGAAAACCTTGCCATTTGGGACCACATGGGTGAACCTTAGAGCATTTCGCTACGTGCGGTAAGTCAGACAGAGGAAGGCCGGTCCCGCACGGTCTCACTTAGATGGGGACGGTCAAAAGGCTGCACTCACAGGAACAAAGAAACAGAGCAGAGTGGTGTTTCCGCTGGGAGTGTGGGGGGTGGGGAGATGCTGGTCGGGAGGCACGAGCTTCTAGGCGTGCCAGGAAGATTCGGGGCGTGATGTACAGAGTGGCGACCACAGTGTAGGTGACAGTTGCTGAGACGGCTGATCCTAAGCGTTTGCGTCACACACGTGAGGTGACGGCGTGAACTAACCTTATCGTGGGGATCACGTCCCAGCGTGTGCGCGTCATTACACCACACACCTTACACTTCGCAATGTTCTACGTCACCTCAGTACAGCTGGGAAAATACTGCTCGTCATGTTATGGTGAAAGGTATAACGTTATCAAGGAAACAGATGATTTTTATTTATTTATTTTTTAATTTATTTTTATTAAAAAAATTTTTTTTAACGTTTATTTATTTTTGGGACAGAGAGAGACAGAGCATGAACGGGGGAGGGGCAGAGAGAGAGGGAGACACAGAATCGGAAGCAGGCTCCAGGCTCCGAGCCATCAGCCCAGAGCCCGACGCGGGGCTCGAACTCGCGGACCGCGAGATCGTGACCTGAGCTGAAGTTGGACGCTTAACCGACTGAGCCACCCAGGCGCCCCAAACAGATGATTTTTAAAACAAACATTAACAACACTGGCTTGAGAAGTAGAAAACGTAAAATAGACCGGAGAGAAATGGAAAATACCGTCAAAGAATTCCCTCAGGAAAAGCACCAGATCCCCCTCCCCCGCAATCTGAAAAGTGGGAGATTATCCTTGATTACCCAGATGGCTCCAGTGTAATCATGAGGGTTCTCATAAGGGGATTCGTGATGATAGTGGACACAGAGGTCAGAGAGGAAGGGGGTGGGGTAAGAGCGGGTGAGAGACAGAGGCAGAGGGGTGACACAGACCTGGCTGCCCAGTGGTCCCATCTCCAGCGGGGACGTAGGACACAGCTGATGTTGGAGAGACCCATCTCGTCACGTAAAACCTCAACCCCAAGAAGTTTCTGTTGGGACCCCCGCAGGGGAGTCCTCGGACTGACTTAGGATAACCGTTTACAGGTATCTCAGTGCCCATCTTTTAATCAAAAGTCTCTGCTGTTTTGTTCAAATAAGAATCTAATGAGAAAGCCAATACCAGTAGAGGTGAGAAAGAGACGTGAAACTTACGGAAATCCCCAAAGCAAGCGGTGAGTTTCAAACACATGAGTTTACTTTAAAAAGCCATTGTCTTCATTAATTTTTAATCCGTATTCACAAGGAGAACGTGTGGCCAGAACAGTGATATCTGAGTGTCCCAAGGCCCCTTTACTCTCCGACGGGAGGGAGGAGGGCCTTCCCCAGGCCCTGGGAGATTGCAGCTCCACTAGCCGTGCACACAGCTCGCCCCACGCGGGAAGGACCCACCGCCGGAGCCCCGGGAGCGTCGTCTGTGTCTGGTCTTCAGAAGGACGTAGTGTCGCATGGTTGGACAAGAAGGGCCAAGGGTGGGACCCCCTGGGGCCTCTCTCACAGGTCTTGGGGAGCACAGGGCTCTGGCCAGCCACTCAGGGCTCCCCCCTTCCCTTTCTGGACAAGCTGAAGGCATAGGAAGTCTTCTGGGGATGCCCTTGAGGGGACCAGGGTGTGAGGACAAGACTGGCCTCACGGTCTCGTGGCGTCTGGGGGAAGTGGGAGGGAGGCTGAGTTATGTCGTAGGGCTGGCAGGGGCCTCACTGAGCGGATCCCCCTGAGCACCCTCACCCCCACGCCATTATTCATGCATCTTCCCGCCGGGGACACCCTCCCCGACATGGGTGCCGACCTGTCCCTTGCTCAGACTGTCACCATGTATCCTTTAGATGAGTAAGGCTACCAAAGTCCCCTTATCTTGGGGGAGTAAGTAAAGTCTACGCCGTCCCCTGTGGTGAGATACAGATTTGAATCCACTGCTTTGTCCGGGGCGGAGGGGAGGTTAGGTTCCCACTTGGCCCTTCCTCAATGTGATAACCCTTAACCCTTGCGCCAAGGACCCAGTGGCGGGGGTGGGGGGGTGCAAGTCAGTCTCCATCGTTCATTTGGGAACTGGGGCATGACCACGGGGTAGGACCGTGGGCCCAGGGGACATACTGTCATCTGGGCCTGGGCCTGGACCTCCTTTACTACCTGACTCCCACCTGCCCTCCTCCCGTCTGGGGCGCCGTGACTCTTCCCGTCCTTGGGTGTCGGCAGCATCTCAGACGCCATGGCCGAGAGTCCCCGAAACGTTCAGGCCTCTCCTCTCCCAGGCGCACAGTTGTGGGAGGAACCGGGGATTCTTACCGTGGGTCCCCGCCCCGGTGCTGCAGGGCCCTCCTTCTGGGCGAGGGCTTGTGGCTTTTTACGGGGCGGCTGTCGGGCCTGGCCCCTCGGGCACACAGAGGGCCGCACTCGCTCGGGGACTCGCAGGAGACAGGAAGCTCTGGTGCCGGGTCGACTTTGCCTGCGTTCCCCCTCCCTCCGCCCACAGCTGTCTGTCGCTGATAAACACCCCGCACGGGAGCCTCATCCCCACGTTCGCTCCCAGAGGGCCCAACTGTGACAGCTACTTGTGGAGAGGCGGGCAAGGGGTTATTCTCGGGGGGCTGCCTGCGGCCAGGATCCTGGTACCTGGTACTTCCTAGGGAAGTGCTCCTGGAGCCAGAAAGGGGGGAAGGCAGACAAGGGGCGATTCCGGTGGAGCCCTGTGGGGTGCGTGGGGCCAGGCTGGGTCTGCAGACAGGCCACTGCAGTGGCTCCAGCCGGGAGGCACGGTTCTCTCCACCAGAGCCCGGAAGCCAGGGGGCAGGCCCCACTGATGCGGGGCCGGTGCAGGCAGGTGCGGTCCCAGGATGGCCGGGGTCAGGGGGGTCTGGGCACCGCAGGACGGAGGAGGGTGTGGGGAGGGGTCGGGAGGTCGAATCGTGGCGTGGTGGTACAGGAGGGCAGCGCTGGGGATGCCAGCCATGCCCCCCGTAGCAGGTGCCGAGCCCCCGGGCAGCACCCACAGCCGCACAGGTTGTGCACGGGCCCCACTCCAGACCGGCGCATCGGAACCCTGTGGTCCTTTTGGAGCTCCCCGGTGTGCTTGCCATGGCTTGAGAGCCCCGCCCAGGGGGCTGGTGGGCTCCAGTGGGCTCAGGTGAGCGCTGAGGATGGGGGGTTGGGCAACAGGCAGCCAGGCCCCCCCGATGTGGCTCGGGCCTCGAGGACGGGCCCGAGCACCTGCTTGTGTCCCCTGTCCCCAGGTGACACTGGCGCTGCCGTTCCAGGGACCCGACTGAGAGGCCCCACCGGCTAGCGTGTCACGTGCTGTTGTCCACGTGGAGGAGGGTGGGACGGGACGGAGGAGGCCTCGGCCTCCTCCTGAGGGGGGTCGGCATTTGGCAGGAAAGGGAGGTCTGTGACGTGGCTCGGCGGTGGGGACCGAGCAGGGCTTTACGCAGGGCTGAGGAGGAGTGGGGCGCTGGCCGCCTGCCCGCGCCTGTGGCCTCGTCACTGATGGGCCCGGACACCCTGCTGGTGGGTTCCCTGCCCTTCCGCGTGCACCCGCGAACCTGCAGTGAATGTGCCGTCTAAGTCCCCCTCCGACAAAGCTGCTAAGATCTCTTCTGCTGTCCTGGGAAGGAGCTGGAGGGGTCAGAGGCCAGAAAGCTGGGCTCTGGGGACGCGGTGCGGGCGGGATGTGGTGGGAACGAGCCGGCCCTCCCTCCTCCTCCGGCGTCCCCATCAGCAACTTGCGGGGCTGGCTGTAATCACACTGTTCCGCCTTTGCAGGGGAAATAAATCCAGCTGTGTGCTGTGATTAGAAAGGGGCACTGCGGTTTCGCGGGAAGGCAAATCATCACAAAGGACGATCCCTTTAGGGCCTGGCAGGGCGACCGTTCTGGGGCATCAGAGGCCCGACCACGCGCACAGCGCCGTGGCGGCCACGCACAGACCCGCCGGTGCACGTGGCAGGTCACGTGGCCTGAGAGACCCATGGCGAGGGACCTCCCCGGGTGGCTCCTGGCGCTTCTGAGTTTGCGGGTGGTCACAGAGACCTAGGCCTCCGGGCAGGCTCCAAAGTAGCAGGTCTGTAAACGCCAGCTGCAGGAGGGGTGACTCCAGGTTTTCAGGGCTCTCTGGAGGCCCCGAGCCCGGGGCTGTCCAGGTGCAGGCGTCCCTCAGGCAGGCGGGGGCCTCGGTGGTCAAGGGGAGTCTGGCTGGATGGCGAGGGTCGGAACCACAGGGCAGACGGCTCCTGGAGCATCGGAGCCCACGGGCGTCTTCAGGGAGGCCCTGCCCTGGTTGTGTGTCTGCTCGTGTGTGTGTCAGAGGGGTGTGAGCGTGCGGGCTGTGTGTGCACGTGTGTGTGTCAGCGGGGTGTGTGTATGTGTGTGCGCGCGCGCCAGGGTGCAGGGGTTCCATTTCCTTGGCTTCCTCCCTCAGGCGAGGTCTGAGCAATCAGCCTGAACGTCGCTGCTTCAACTACGTCCAACAATCAGAACAGTCCTGAGGGAGACCTGATCATCAGCTCGAAATCTTTTAAAAACATGCTCATTAGTTATCAAGCTTGACCTTGATTCTGCTTTTATTTCTGAAGGATAAAAACCACCCAGGAAGAGGCGACTGCCTACGGGCTGAAGCCTACAGAGCGTCCTCTTTCCCAGTGCTGCCGAGTTTATGGAACCAGGGACGCTGTGGAGTGCGAGGGCCCGAGGGCTGGGGTTGGCCCCAAGAAGCTGTCTGCAGGGAGGGAGGAGAGGCGAGTGCCTGGAGCCGGGCAGTGGTGGACGGAGGTGAGAACCGGCCATGGCCCCTGTGCTCTGAGTGGAGCACGAGGGGATTGGGGCCCAGCAGCCTGAGTCCCACGAGGCTGCAGAGGCAGTGACGTCCAGCCGTGGCAGCAGCCCCGTGAGGCCCGGAGGACGGGCGCTGACCCCACGCTGGATCTGCCGGACGGGCTCAGGGAGGGACGAGAGGGTCAGTGGGGCGCAGAGCTGCTCCCGAGAAGACGGGCTCCTGAAAACAGCCTGCAGCACAGACAGCTTGCTCGCTGGTCCAAATTCACCACAACTCGAGTTTTAAGGACCGTTTGAAGGACACCTCCCTGACTCCGCGCACGTCGTGTGGAGCACGCCGCGGCTTCTTCGTCCTGTGCCTCACGTTCCAGCGCGTGTGCCTCATGAGCGTGGTGGTGAGTGCGTCCACGGAGGCTAAGCCGCTCGGCGAGAGCCGGTTTTCGGTAAGCGCCGCGTGTCTTCAAGCTCCGACAAGAAGCGTATATTGACAGGAAGTGTGTGCGCATGTGCTTGGGTTAGTTTAGATAATTGCTCATTAAGCAAATTGATTTTTTTCTACTCTTTTTCTTTTTTCCAAACGGACCCGGTTTGTGGGCATGACGGTGGTGCAGCTGAGCGCGTGCGGGCGAGGAGGGTGAGGCGGGCGAGCCGGGCGACGCGGGCGGGGTGGCACCGGCCGCCGTGCTGAGCCGGCTGCCAGGCGGCCTCACCGATCCTGAGGTCGCCACAGAGCAGGCGACATCGTGACCGCGTTTTGCTAATGAGAAGCCACCCGGCTCCTCTCACGCCCCCCCATTTCTCGGTGCGGCTACCTAGCAGGTGAGGAGGAAGGACTGGCAAATCGGAGAAAGCGGGGGGTACAGGTCTGGGGGTCTCGATGCAGCCAGAGAACATGCACGGGGGGTATCAGGGCACAAGAGCGGGAGGGGACACGGCAGCCGTCCCCAGGGCGTTGGAGGTGGCGTTCCAGAGGCCCTGCCCAGGCTGCGGGCGCCCAGGCACCTGGGGAGGGGTCCCGGGAGCGAGGCCTTTGTTGCTAGGCAAGGCGGTCAACCGTCCACACCGGTGTCGGCAAGGCTCGGGCGGGAGGGCGTGCCGGGCTGGCCCAGGAGGCGGCACAGGGAGCGTGTGGGGGCGTGTCCTGCCCCCCCAGCCCCCATTTGGTACCCCATCATTTTCAGTCTTGGGGATCCTTCTAAGAGCCATGTCCCCATGAGGATCCCTGTCTTCTGAGTGTCATCCCTTGCCCTCAAATTCATACCTAAGGACAGACGTTTCGCCTGGAAGATGATGACAGGTCAGGTCACAGGATGTCCAGCTGCAGAGAAAACCTGTGGGCAGCGTCTGCACTCGTGAGGTCTCGGGAGGGTCCCTTCTCAAGGCCACTTTAGCTAACGAGTCGCGGGGTAGGGACAGCAGCACCTGTACCTGCCGTGGGTTTTAAGACCCTCCCCCACCTCAGACAGGTGAAGGGCCCTTCCACGGCCAGGCGCTGCCCCACGGCTCTCCTGCCCGGATCACACAAAGCGCTCCCATCTGTGGAGCGTGGTCCTCGGCCGTGTCCCCGTTCACGTCATTCTGATTTTTGTGGCAATAATGGCTGGGTGGTTTCTAATGGCAGATATCTCTAAATCGTCGGAGAACAATTTCAGTCTCCAGTGAGATTCAGTTATGTAGCAGGAATTGGGGTGGATTTGGAATAAACAGAGTCATGTGGAGACCTTCGTAAAAGCTGATGGGGTTGCAGGGCCCCGTGCCCGCGGGCGGGGGGTCTCTGTGTCTGCTGAGCAGTGTGGCAGACATCCGAGGTCCCCATCCATCCAAACCCCGAAATCCCTACGGGAGACGCCATTAATCGTCACCCACAGGACTGACCTACCGCCCTCCGGTCACTCCCGATCAGGCCGCTGCCCCCAGTAGAAGCCATCACACCACCCTGACCTCAGCCGCGCGCGTGCTGACCCGGGCTCACCTAGAAGCCCCCGTGAATGCGCCCCACCCGCCGACGGGATCTCCCCTAACGCAGCCCCTGCAGGGTGCGCTCTCTTCTGGGAAGCGCTTCCTAACACCGGGTCTCTGGAGCCCCCGAGGGCCTCTCCTTAGGGCGGCCCCGGCTCACTGCTCTCCTGCCGCTGCTCACTCCCTGCCCGGCACTGCTGGCCAGCTCTGCCCGTGGGCCGCTCTCCTGCTCTCCTCTGTGGCACCACAAGGGCGCGTGTCCAGGGCGCTGGTGTGCCGATGCCCCATGCGCTCGGTCTGCACGGAGAAAACAGCAGCCTCTACCTTACCAAATGTACCGAATCTGTGGTGTGAGTGCATCGTCTTGGCTGGCCCTCATGCACACCGCCGGTAGCCCAGCCGTGTGAGTGAATTATTTCTAGAACTGCAGTCTGGCTGAGGTAGGTAGATCCCTGGCCAAACTCTTTTTCCCATCTGTTTTGCACCTTATTTCTAGAAGGAACCCACACGATGGCCACTTAACAAGGACTGCTGAGCTTCCGCGGGGGTCCCAACATTCTTCAGCATGTGCGTTTTCTGGGCCATTGTTTTCTCACTTTTTTCTATGCTTATGAAATAATTTTTAAAAATCTGTACCCTTGACTTCCAGGAGAAAGAAAGTATAACGCTTTGAAATAACGTACATACATTTCATTTGTCTGATTCTTGTTCAAGTTAACAAAAAATTTCTCCATGTAACATTAGTGTAAAATCGTATGTATGCATCTCCCGTCTCCGTTTCATTAACAGGTCTCCGGGCTGACCCATTCTGTTCCCCCAGCTCCTTGCGAAGGACAGGTCCTTCCAAGCTTTGTGGTAGAACGGCCTTCCCTGCACAGGATGGGAGATGAGGCCGTGAGTGCTTGGGGTCACCCACCGCGGGAGGGAATTGCCTGTCAGCTGAGACCCCGTCGTCCCGGGCCTTTGGGAGACAGCGCAGACCGCGTGCCAGGAGTTAACCCGCGCTGGGCGAGAGCGAGTCGGGGCCACACACGGAGTCTCCTCCTTCCTTGTGTCGGGACTGCTCCCAAGGAGGCGACCTCTCGGTAGCAGCGGCTGTGCCCTCAGGTTGTTAACACGCGGAGGTGACCGAGCCAGAACCTGGAGGGTCAGTGCCACCGAAAGCAGGACTGGTTGTTACGGGAGGAAGGAGAGCTGTGGGCCGGGCAGGGTCTCTGCTTTCGGATCCGCAGGCTTATGGAGCTAGGGACCTCTCTGCTCCATGGGGAAAGACAAAGAGCTCGGGTTCGTAAAAACTATGGAAAACATTCTGGAAGGGAGAACAGCTTTGCATCCCTAGCTTCCTGAGTGTGGGCACGGTTCCCATCAAACTGTGGCCTGACGGAGTCATGCGAGTCCTAGCAGGACCGCCGGGGGTCATCAGGCACACGCACACTGTCTCTGTCCTCGGACCCTGGCTGGACAGTCTCTGAAAGGCCAAGAGAGGGACGTGCCGTCCTTGCTGGGTGATATCCCCGCTGTGCACGGCCCGCTCGCACCTGCAGCCTGTTCTGTTCTCGAACCTGCAGACCGTCGTACCTGGGGGGGGGGGGGGGAGCAGTGAGCGGTGCTGCGCCCTCAGCAGGCCCCAATGCCGCCAGCGTGTCGGGGGGTCATGCACTCCTTCTAGATGTGATTTCCCAGGCCTGGAAGTCCGACCGGGCCGGGCGTGACACACTCGAGGTGGACACCCCGAAGGGCCCGAGCATCTCTGGGTGGAGGAACCTCGTGGCAGCGCTCGGGCCAGCCCGTCAGCTACGACAAGTGTGAATTCAAAGGGCTTTTCCAGGATGGACCAGAGAAAAACGGTGGGTTTAAAAGCCTCTTCCTAAGGGCGCCTGGGTGGCTCAGTCGGTTAGGCCTCCGACTTTGGCTCAGAACTGTGATCTCACAGTTCGTGGGTTCGAGCTCCGCGTCAGGCTCTGTGCTGACAGCTCGGAGCCTGGAGCCTGCTTCGGATTCCGTGTCTCCCCCTGTCTCTGCCCCTCCCCTGCTCATGTGCTGTCTCTTTCAAAAATAAGTAAACATTTAAAAAAATAATAAAAGCGTCTTCCTAAAATCGTGCTGCCTAGCTATGCTGTGTCAGCAACATCTTCTGGGTCTTGTGTCCCTGGGGACGGGGACTGTGGCAGGAGCAAGGCCTGTCCCCCCCAACTGGAGGCCCGGCTTGGCCTTGCGTCCTGCTTTGGCCATTAGGTGTGAGCACACGTGATGGGTCAACTTTGCGGGGCAGGCTTTTGGGCCCCTCTTTCCCCTGCCCCATGACCGGCTGCCCGCTGTCCCGTGTGCCCGGTCCTGGAGCCAGACGGTGACAATGGGGAGTGAGGCCTCTGCCCCGGAGACTTGGGGGCCATTTGTCGGAGCCTTGTCCTAGCTCGCTCTATCCTAAAGCAGCTGTTGCTTAACTAAAAGGGCAGTTTGTCCCCCAAGGGAGGGGAAAGTGTGAGCGAGGGGTCCTCTCTGGCTGGGTGGGCTGGGTACATCCACGGGATGTGTGGGTACAGTGACCTGGGGGCTGCTGCCTCTGCTGAGGGAGGCTGGGGGAGCCCGTCATGTGACCTGGCCCTAGTCCTAGGGTCACAGTGCTGGCGCGGGAGGGGCAGGGAGAGGAGGGCTCTCTGGGGGTCCGGCCAGCTGCTCTACGGGGTCCTCCCGCGCGAAGGTGTGGAAGGTTCAGGCGGTCACTCCGCTCAAGCCAGAAGGGGGTGGCTGTTAAGTCGGCCCTGTCGAAGGCGGCACGGGGCGGGGGGGGGGGGTGTGCGAGCCGCTGTGGGGGGTCCTCAGTGGGGCTGATGCTGCCACGGGTCCAGGGGATGGTCCCCAGGGGCGTGCGCCGGGGAGCCGGGCAGGGCGTGCCGGGGGCCTTGGCCCGCTGACCCCCGAGCTGTGCCCCTTGTGACACCACCAGCCCCCTACGCCCTGGCCGCATCTGCGTGTTTCTGGCATGGTCACAGAGCACGGCCGCCCCAGCACTGTTCACGCCCCTCCGGCCGGAGACAAAGAACACGGGCCGAGCACAAGGCTGTGCCGCCTTCCCCAGCGAGAGTGTGCAGAGGCGTGGAAGTGTGCGGGCAGGGGGCCTGCCTGGAGTCAGACGCCTCCTCCCCTGACGTATCACAACATGGGAAGACTCAAATCCAGTGTTCCGCGGCTGGAGATAAAAACCCTCATTCTGCCAGAACCGTGAATTCATGATCTGAGTTTGCCTTTCGATGAGACGCTGGCTTCAGGGGGACATTTTCACACACGGCGAGTTCCACAGAATATTTCCCGTGAAATCCGTGTAGTCACCGAGGGTCGGACAGGACGAAGTTCATCCCGCGTCCTCCTTGGGGCTCACGCCAGGAATTAGCCCTGATTACGGGTAGGTCCTCGAGGACCCACTTAGCAGCAGGATCTGGGCAGCCGTTTCCCCTCGGATGAAGGGGCCCAGCGCAGGGCTTCCCCACACCGTTCCCACCATCCACCCCCCGCCCCGGCCATGCAGAGGGCTCCCCGCCCCCTGCGTCAGGGAGGTGGGCACGCCCAGCGTCCACAGGAACCATCTGGGCTGTGGGTACAGGTCTTTCTTTGTCTCTGAGCCCAGCTAAGTGGTTCCCAGAGACCCAAAGCTGCTGCAAACCCGGTTTATCCAGACTCGCCGGCCCCTTGGGGCCCCAGCATCTGTCAGGTCGCGCTTGGCTGAGCCATCACCTCCGGGGGGAGCCCCAGCTGTCTACACTGGCACCAGGCAGGTGAAACATGCACCAGAGTCCTCTAGGCGGGTGAGGCAGGGGAGAACCGTGGACTTGAAGACACGAAACACACCAGAGCAGGTGCACAGCCCCTCATAAGGCGTCTGGGACTGAAGGTCTGAATGGGACACCAGATGACAGGTGGAAGTGTGGCCTGTGACAAGGGGCCCGTAGTTGCCTAGAACGGAGTTTCCCAGACATTAACGTGCACACCTGGGATCTTGCTGAGATGCAGATTCTGACTCGCTAGGTCTGGGGGGGAGCTCGATATTCTGCATTCCTAGCGATAACCACCAGTCATACCCGTGCTGCTGATCCACGGGCCACAGCTTCACGGCAGCCCCCACCTCTGTGCTGTCCACTAAGGAAGCCACCACCTACCCGAAGCCACTTAAATCTAAGTAGATTAAAAACGTGGTTCCTCCGTGCCCTGGCTGCGAGCCATCCCTGACTTGAGCCACCGTTCTGGACGGTGCAGGGGTATTTCCGTCACAGAGAACGTTCTCTTGGAGGGTGCCGTGCAGATCGTGGGGCTTCGGTGAGAAGTCTGAGACGACATTCAAAGAGTTACCACGTCAACAGCAACCCCCTTCAAGTGTCCTAAGTGTTTTCTTGTAGCTTCATTACCGGTCAGACCGTGGAGGTATAGGAGAAAATTAAAACAGCTGTTAAGTTAATTTGAATCCATATTCTTAGAGAGCTGATTGTAAATTGGGAATCCTAGTTAATCTCATCTCTCACATTGTCCCCACGGGGCGACCAGGGACAGTCTAACGGCAGTGGGAAGATGGCACCACCTCCCGGTCAACGTCGGTCAGACTCTGTGCTTCCGGGCGGGGACTGCTTGCTGCCTGTCCCAGGCCAGCGCGTCGTCCGAATCCTGGCGCAGGTGAGCCACTTCTGTCGGGGCCCCGAGCCTCCCAAGCTGCTGCAGCGCTTCTCGGCCGCTAAGTCGCCCCGCAGCTTCTCTCCTGTCCCATCCACGCGTCCAGAGAGGCTAGGAAACCATCAAACTAACTTGCCTTAAGGCTGCGCGTTCTGGCCGTGATAAGGCAGGAAACAGAAAGTGAGGCCTACTGAACAGGAAATAACCGAAGTATTTGCAGGCATGGGATTGGTCCCTAGAAACACTCACGAGGAATGAGTGAAACTCATTAAGGCCGTGCACGCACAAAGCTGAGCACATTTGTTTTTAATTTCAGATGATTTCTTTAGATGTTTTATTTGTTTTTAAGAGGGAGAGATTGGGTGGGGAGGGGCGGAGAGAGAGGGACAGAGAATCCCAAGCAGGCTCTGCACTGACAGCAGAGAGACAGATGTGGGGCTCGAACTCACAAACCGAACCATGAGATCGTGACCTGAGCTGAAGGCAGACGCTCAACGGACGGAGCCACCCAGGGACCCCAACTTCAGATTATTTGTGATGAAGAGCGTTTCCCTAGAACAGCAACAGCCAATTAGCACGTGTAGAGGGACACGCCGAGGGAGGCGGCTGGGGACTCGGTGGGACTGTCCACCAGCAGAGCTTTTCCACGCTGCGTGGCACGCCTCCCTCCTCTCGTGGTGGGCCTCTGGGATGACCCCACCTACCACGCCTCCGGGCTCTCGGGTTTTCCGAGACAAAACGAAACAGAGCCAGTCCCACAGACGGGACGTACGTTGAGACCAGAACCACTCCAGGTGGGAGGTCCGGGCTGCCTCCAGTGCTGCGAGCTTTGGAAGAACGCGGTGTTTTCCTTCTGCTTTTTCACGGTCTCGGTGCTCAGGTCTGGACTCAGACCCTCCCCTGCAGAGAGTCCGCGCGTATGCTCTAGGGTGACAAACTTGGTGTGAGCACAGAGGGGACCTGGGGCCCAGAGGCGCAGGACACACGGTCCCTCCTTCCACGTTCTGACTTGGAAAAGTGAACTTGGCCATAGCTTCTGGCGGTGGAAACACAGTGAAAGCCCCTGCACGGCCTCCCCAGAGCCCCTTTCCATGAAGAGAGCGGAGGAAGGACAGGCCCAGCCTTTGGTTACTCAACAAACGGACGCCTGGGGCAGAGCCCTCGGCCCTGGGCACGGGACCCCTTCCAGAAGCCGAAGCCGGTGTCTGGGGAGTCATAGGTATTTTGCGTTTACATTTCAGATGAGCAGGCCACGCAGGGCTTCCCATGGGGGGGGCGCTTGGAAACAGGCACCTCCCTGGGGGAACCCGCTGCTGCCCATAGTCCCGAGTCAGCGCGGTACGGCCCCGACGCTTTCTTTCTGACACTCAGAACAGTCGCTAGAAAATTAAGGAATGTGTGCAGCTAATTGCTTTGCCCTTTCGAAGCTGTTTGTGCTTTGGAGCTAGTCTATCTGCCAAACCTGTCTGCGTCACCAGTAGGCGCGTTGATTTGCACGCGCCATAATTCACGTTGCTCCTCTCCGCTTGTGCTCGTGCGCCGGCCGTGCGTGGAGCGGACACGGCGTGGGCACAGCGTGGAGGGGCCACGGTGTGGAGCGGACACCGCATGGAGGGGCCACGGCCCCGGGGCCCGGTGGCCCCCAGGGGGGCCCACGCTCACTCAGGGTGGTGGCCACCCGAGAGCCCGTGCATCCCAGAATTAAGAGCTAAAAGATTCCTGGAAATTGGCTGCTGCATTGCCCGGAATTAATTTCTTCATTTTGCGGCAGAGTTGTGCAGAGCTGGGCTGGCTGAGGGATGGAGCCTCGGCAGAGCTGGGCGGATTCCAGATGAGAGCGGACAGTCGTCCCCGGGGGGGGCGTCTTCACACAGATTTCGGGGCGCCTGTGACAGTTGTCCCAGATGAGCCAGAGGCCAAGCCGGTGAACGGGGACAGTCTATTTCTTGCCACATGAAAACACTGGGAACGTGCTGAAATCACGGATTCTCACTGGAATAAAACGTCACCCAACTGAATAGCCAACAGATGAGCCGCCTCCTGCCTGCCGTCTTGAACGCAAGTGCTCGTTTAGCGTTCTCACCTCCAGAATGACGCAGCTGACGCGGAGGATGGGAGCCACCCGTTAGCCCAGAGCCACCGCTGCCTGAAAGATCCTCAGTGGGTCCCGCACCAGCCAGTGCTTGCTCGGAGGAGTGGACACACGGGCTGCAGTGTCCATGTTTTAATTTCCTGGTGTGGTTTTTAGGCGCCACGATCCCTTTTCCGCCATAGCCGTGTGACAGCGCCCTGCGCCTCGCGGGAGGTTAGCCCGGCTTCCCGGAGCACAGCGCCGGCCGTCAGGACTCGGAAAACCCGGCGTCCTGATCCTTGTCGCGGCACGCTGTCCGTACGGGTAGCCACAGGCATTGTCTTCCTTCCCTGTAAGGAAAACCGAAGAAAGGTAATAGAAACTGTGTTTGTCGGGCCGCGGATTACAAGAAAACTGCAATAACCAGGGGCTCCCGGGTGGCTGGGTCAGCTGAGCGTCCAACTCCAGAGTTTGGCCCAGGTCATGATCTCATGGTCCTGGGATCGAGCCCCATGTCAGGCTCTGCCCTGAGCGTGGAGCCTGCTTGGGATTCTCCCTCTCTCTCTCTCTCTCTCTCTCTCTCTCTCTCTCTCTCAAAATAAATGAACCTAAAAAAAATCTGCAATAACTACAATCACTTTCATCAGAAATCATGGAAATTTTGTGGACTATGTGATCTGATACGCGTGTATCTAAGAAAGCCCTTGCACACGAGAGAACAGGTTTCATTTCTATTTTCGCTGCCCCCCTTCCAAGCCTGAACAGGGGGAGTCCCGTGCCTGTCTTGTCCCACCGCCAGGCGCCCCACGTGGACCTGGTCTTCCCGCCACGCCTGTGCCCCGTCCTCAGTCCCACCCGCCTGGACAGGGACAAGACGGCCAGTCCTTCCTGACACGGTCCTATCACCTGAATTCGTTGTGTGAAAGACTCACTTTGCAGTCCATTTTGAAATGTCAAGGAACAAGGACAGCCTTGAATATTTATAGATGTTGGGACCCCCTTGCAATGTATTTTAAAGAGGGAAAACATGAAATGCGGAGGGGCAGAGGGAGCCCGCCTGTGCATCTTTAAGTAGAAAATCTGCAGAGGGAGAGGACGGGGGCGGGTTTCGGCCTCTGGGGCGGGGGGGCTCTCCTGGGCCTTTGCTGCCCGCCCAGGGGCTGCGCCTGGCACCGCCGTGGCTCTGTCCGTCTCCCGTCTCCGCCTCCCCCTCTCTCACACCTTGTTTTACACTCTGTAGGAGGCAGGCCTGGTCTGGAAAGCCTGGCTGGCGGTGGAGGAGCTGGTCCGGCCGCCACCAGAGGGCTCCCCAGGGCACAGTGCAATTGCATTCAGCACATAACGTGGAGTAAGCAGCCACTGGAACGTGCCTCCCTCCCCGCAGCTGTTACTGGCCTTTCCTTCTTGCTGTCAGGCCCCCCCTCCTGCTCTGACACTTATGCTCTCCGGCCCCACCCACGCTGACACGCGTGGTCAGCCTCCGTTTCAGGATGGATTCCTGCTGCCCGTTTGAGCTTGCGGCTCGGTGGGTCTGAGACCCAGCCCACCGTGGCCGGACGTCCTGTCCCCATGGGGGGCAGCTCTGAGTGTTTGACTCTCAGCCTCAGGTGGCAGTGCCTTGTTCTAGAATCCCAGATGGCTTCCTCTCTCTGGCTCCACGGTTACTGATCTCCTCTGTTACCAATCCCACCCCAGGTAGGTTTTATTTCATGTGGTGTTTGTTTTCTTGAAGTTTCCACTTAACAGCTTTCATTTGTGTCCTGATCGTGCTCAGGTTTTCTTTACATCCTCGGACGTGTTTGTAATATCTACAATAAGCATCTTTACGTCCTCACTGGGCACTGGCTGTGTTTAATCACTCTTGTCATTTTGGGGTCTGTCTCTATTGCTTGGTTTTTCTCCTGATTGTGATCCTGTTTTCTTGGTATTTCACATGCTTGGTCAGTTTGATTGGATGTCAGCTGCTGTGACGTGCATTTTCAGTGCTGGATTCCTTTGCATTCTTTTAAAGAGTGTCGGGCTTTGCCCTGGACACCAGGGTCTTACACTGGGACTAAGCAGGGGGGCTAAGCCCCACTGAGGAGGAGCCTTTCTTAGGACTCGGGCCCACGTCCTGTGTACCTCAAGCTCTCTCCATTCTCTGTGAGGGGAGCACGAGACTTCCCTTCC
Organism: Panthera leo; assembly: GCF_018350215.1. Lineage (NCBI taxonomy): Eukaryota > Metazoa > Chordata > Mammalia > Carnivora > Felidae > Panthera > Panthera leo. The sequence continues at coordinate 85,728,844 of NC_056689.1, read as the reverse complement.
CCACGTGACCACTGGGAGCCCTTTGAGCCACCGCTTTCTGGTGGCCCCTTCCTGCCTTTGGGTGGCTTTTTGACCAGCCGGTGCTCAAGGGTCCCCTGCTGCCTGCTGTCTGGAGAGAGGACCCCTCCCGGTGCCTGGTCCTGGGCCCTGCCTGTAGGCTGCAATCTGGGAAAATTTCAGGACTCACCTGGGGTTTCTCCTCTCCACAGGATCAGTCATCTGCTACCTACTGCCCAATGTTTGAAAACAGAATTTCATATATTTTGTTGGGTTTTCTATTTGTTTTTGCAAGGAGGTCAATTCTCAAGGCAGTTAATGCTTTGTGGGTGAGAAGAAGCCTACTGGGTATGAAGTGTTTTTATTCCGTTTACCTTTAAAAACAACATTTCTGCCAGCCTGCCTTATTGGTCCGTTCTCTCCTCTGGAAAAAACAGAGACTGTGGTCCCACGGGGGCCGCTCCTCCTGCAGTAAACCAGCTCTGGGTTGAATTCGCAGCCCTGACCGCACCACACCTGGCAGTCACCTCTCTGTTGCCTCTGTCGGATGGTGAAGCTGGGGGAGGACGGGGGCCAGGACTTCTCCGTCTTTGGACCACGTCCGCTGACAAGGTACCCGGCAGGTGTGTGCGAGGGGCAGTCCGCGAGGAAGGGGGGGCTCGTTGGAGCACACCCAGCCTGAGGCAGGGGCTGAACCAGAGCAGGTGCTCCCGCGTCCGTGCAAAGCCCCTTCTCGCCCCGGGGAGCCAGCCCTGCTCCAGCTTCCTCTGTGTGCTGAACACGCGTGGGACGGCTCTGGGCCCCTTGGTCGCTTCTCTGCAGACAAGGCCTCGGAGAGACGACCTCAACCCCAGGAATACGAGGACCTCATTGGAAGAGGTGGCTAGGCTGGCAAGGAAGACTTTGAATTAAGGTTACTGGGTAGCGCTGTGGTCTACGTAGGGCTCCACGCTGGGTTGACGGCGGAAGATTAGGGGCGTGAGCTTGCCCTCTGGTCGTGTCCTTGGACCACAGCGCAGTGCGTGGGGCTTCGGTGGCCCTTACGCCGTGCGTGGTGAGCTCCTAACCCTGTCGTGTGCTGGCAGGAGCTCACTGATTCAAGGTGTGAGTTCAGGGCTGGGGCTGCTGGGGGCTCAGGTGGCCAATGCCAATCCCCAGTGCCGTGGAAAGGGCATTTTCCAGGCTGCATCCTTAATGCCGGGTCAGAAGCGGCCTCCTGCTTCTGGCAGAGTGAAGCAGGCCCTAGCATGCCAATGAAGGAGCACTGTTGTGGGGCACACCTTAGCGGGATCGGGGTCTGTGCCCCGTGTTCTGATGTGGTCTGAGAAGCCTACCAGAGCTCACCTGGACAGGCGCACAGAAAACGGGGCTCCGAGGGACCAGCTCCCTCACCGTAGGAAGCGGAGAGAGCCTGAGGCCCACAGAGGGAGCACGGTTCGCCCAAGGCCCACAGCCTTGAGGAAACATCAAATCCATAGTGCCTCTCAGGGCTCTTTGGGGAAGGAAAAGGCAAGAATGTAGGGCAGCCTGGCCAATGGGCAAAGGACTCATACTGTGCATTAAAATGGGGCTGAATGCTCCCATCCATCCGTTCACCACCTACCCAGTCATCACCCTCTAGACACCTGCCACATCCCAGGAGCTGCTCACAACCAGGTGTGTGTCCAACAGAGAATACGTAAGGCGGACAAGGCTCGTGCCCTCTCTCCTAAGCCTCCAGTGATCTGACCTTATTCTAGGAAAAACAGACAAAATGGCGATCACAGCCACGACCACCGTCATGGGCTGAACGTGTCCCCCTGAAATTCGTGGGTTGAAGCCCGACCCTGCAGCCAGATGGTGTTTGGCGGTGGGGCCCTTGGGAGGTGAATACGGTTGGGTGAGGTCATGAGGGTGGGTTCTCTCCATGGGGTGAGTGCTCTTCGAAGGAGAGACACAGGAAGGGTGGTCTCCGTGTGCTGTGTGAGGACACTATGCCAGGGTGGCCTCTGGAAGACGGGGGGAGGGCCCTCACCAGGAGCTGGCCACGCTGACGCCTTCCGGCCTGGGCAGCTGTGAGAACATGAACTTCTGTGGTTTAAAGCCACCAGTCCGCGGCCCACGGTATTTAGTTGCGGTAGCCCGAGGTCAACTAAGACAACCACCATCAGCAAACGGGACAGCATGTGAAGGATTTCCGTTTCCTAGAGCAAAAAATAGCGGTTGGCCAGCCTTTGTTTGACAAGGGTGACTATGCATCTAAGTTTTAAATCAGATTTCAAAAAGCATCAAAGAGACAAAGCCAAGCTTTTATCTAGTTAGCAAGCGTTCTTGAAAGTAATTTGCTGACGTAAAAGCACGGCACTCAGCGGCCCCAGTGTTTGTGGCCCTGTCTTGTTGTGAAGGTCCCTGGGCTTCGTTTCGGCTCCCGTGTGACTTGTAGCCATCTTCAGATGCAATGAACGCTTTCTTGATTAATACCTTCATAGAGGAGTGATTTCTACATGAGAACAAGGGGGGCTGGGTTCTGACGCCTCTTTGATCAAGGAGACAGCCGCTAACAGTGACCATCCCCCCAAGTTCCTTGACACTGTGATTAACAGTGACTATCCCCCCGAGTTCCTTGGCGCCGTGAGAAGATCTCTGGCCAAGAGCGTGAGATCCACTCAGCAGATCTGGACCAGGGGCTGGAAGGGACCACAGAGCTCGCTTGGTACCGTATGTCATTGTAGCCAAGAGGAAAGCGAGGTTTGGGGAGAGAGGGGATGCCACTCCTCCCTCCTGGAACTGCCCAGGGTAGGACAGGGCGCTCAGTGGGGAGGCTGCACGTGCTGTGCGGGACAAAGCCTCACGCCCTCTGGGAAGCACCAAGGCTTCAGGGGCACATCAGCAGCCAGTTTGTTGCAGCCTTTTCTGGAACCTCTGTAGACCATTCTGGGGTCCTGCCTCTCTGACATCGGCTGCCCCGAGACCGCCTCCAGGGTCCTGCCTTGGTGACGTCGGCCGCCCCAAGGAAGCAGTGCTCGTGGGTGTTGCTGCTGACGCACAAACGCCGGCCCCAAGGATGAAGCGGCAGCAGGCAGTGTGGACGGCGTGGGGGCCAAGGGTGGACTCCCTGCTCTGCCCCCTGGTTGAAACCATTCTGAGGAGTCATCGAAGACCTTTGAGTTTCTCTGCATTTCGAGCTCAGAATGATGATCTTCTGTAACACCTTCCGTCTTGTAAGCTCAACGCTAACGATGTTGACTTTGGAAGCCTGAGCATGTTTTTGCGCGAACGCCATTTTTCATTTCTCCAGGGTAAATGTCCAGGATTGCAGTTGAAGGTTAGCTGAATAAGAAACTGCTGTTCTGTTCTCACCCCTGCCCGTCACGCGTGTGGCTCCGGTCTCTGCGCCCCTGCCAGCATGCAGTGGTGTCCCCTCGTGTACTTTAGACACATCGACGGTGCCGGCGCACCGGGCCCGTGGGGCGCACTGACACTGGATGTCTCTCGTGTGGTCCCCTGGTCCCCTGGGCTGCGCCCCTTCGGAAGCTAACTCTCCGTGTCCGTGGTCCAGCCTGTGCTCAGATGACCTGCTTTTCCGCGGTTGAGTTTTGCGAGCTCAGTGCATTCAGATACTCCTCATGTATTGGGGGTGCCGTTCACAAGTATTGTCTCCTCGTCTCGGGCTTGTCTCATCATCTTGACTCTTTCTCAGAGCAAACACTTCTAATTTTGATGCAGACGTACCCATTTTTTTCTCTCATGGTCCGTGCCTTTGATGTCGAGTCTAAGAACTCTTTGGCTAGACTGAGTTCCTGGAGATTTCCCCCTGCATTTACTCTAAAAGTTTTATGGTTTTATATTTTAGATTGAAGTCCATGATCCGTTTTAGTTAAATTTTGTATAAGGCGTGCGGCTTCAGTCAAAGCTCATTTTTTTTTTTTTTTTGACTATGGATGTCCAATTATTCCAGCAGCATCGATGGAAAAGGCCATCTTTCCTCTGTTGAGTTGCTTCTGCGCTTTTGCCAAAGGTCAGTTGAACGGTTTTTGTGGCTGTGTTTGTGGGTTTCCCATTCGGAGCCGTTGGCGGATGCATCGTGCCCCTTCCAACACCACTGCCCCCCACCCCCCACCCCCGGGGACACTTTGACTTACCGATCGGGTGCTTGCGCTGGCTGATTTCTGCTGTGGACTCAGCCCTCCAGGCTGGAAACCAACCTCACTTAGTCATGATGTGTGATTCCTTTTACACATTATTGATTTGTTTCTTACGTATTTTGACAATTTTTACATGTAAGTCGATGAGACGCTGGTTTGTGTTTTATGTGTGTTTTTGGTATTACTTTACCTGGTTTTCGTATCAGGGTAGCAGCGTCACAGAATGGACTGGAAAGTGTCCCATCCTGTACTCTTTCCTGGAAGAGATTAGGTAGACTTTGTGTTAATTCTTTTTTAAACATTTGGCAGAATTCTCCAGGGACACCGTCTGACATTGGAGGTTTTTTGTTTTACCTTTGGAAGTTTGCCAAGTTATAATTTCCATTTCCTTGATAGTCATAGGGCTCTTCAAACGACCGATTATTTTCTCGGGTGAATTGTGGTAGTTTGTGTTTTTGAGGGGTTGGTCCACGTCCTAGAATCCGTCCAGCTTTTCCCCGTGAAGTTATTAGTGGTGCCTGTTTGTTGCCTCCAGGGTCTGCGGTGATCCCTGCTTCATTTCTGATGTTGGCCATCGGGGTCTTTCCATTTTCTTTTTTCTTTGTTCGTTTGGTTAACGGTTGGACAATTTCACCAGTCTTTTCAGTGAACCTGCCCTGCGTTCCCTTCATTTTCTGTTACTGTTTTTGATTTCATTAATTTCTGCTCTTACCTTGACTCTTTCATTCTTTCTCTTTGCTTTTGGTTTATTGTGATCGTCTTTGGGGTTCTTGCGCTGGGAGCTTCCCTCGTTGATGTGAGACTCTTTTTTTTTTTTCTTTAAATCTGTACCTTCAGAACCATAAATTTTCCTCTCACAGCTGCTCTATGACGTGTCAGAAATTTCATTGTGTGTGTTTTTATTCTGTTCAGTTAAATATATTTTCTGATTTCCCATGAGACTTCCTCTTGGATTCACAGATTATCAAGAAGTGTGTTTGTTTTTTAATTGTTTGGAGATTTTCCTGCTATCTTTTGGCTGATTTCTAGTTTCTTCCGTGTGGTCAGAGAACACACTTTATGTGATTTCAGTTCTTCTGAACGTGCTGAGGTCAGTTTCACGGCCCAGGACGTGGCTGTCTCGGCGTGTGCTCCGTGGCACTTGGAAGGAACACGTTCTGTGGTTCTCACTTGGGCTGGTCCGGAAGGTCATTAAGTCCTGCTGGTTAATTGTACCATTGAGTCTTTCCGTGTTCTTGACTTTCTGTCAGTGGTTGTCTCCGTTGTTGAGACAGGAGTGTTGACGTCTCCATCTGTATTTGTGGGTTTTTCTGTTCCTCCTTTCTGTCTCATTGGTGTTTCCTCTACCGGAATGCAGCTTGTAATTTGGGGCATATATGTTCAGGAGTGCTGTGCCTTCCTGGCGGACTTCCCCTTTCATCGTTGCATAACGTCTGTGTCTTCCTCCGGAGGTTTTCTTGGTCCCAAAGTCTACCTTACCTGGTACTACGAAGGCTGCCTCTTACGGCCTTCCCTTTGATTAGTATTTACCAAATATATCTTTTCTCGTTCCCTTTTCTTAAACCTGCATACGCTTCTATATTTTGTGTGGGTTTCTTGTAAACAGTGTCTAGTTGGATCCTGTTTTTCAATCCACTCTGCCAATCTTTGCTCTTTAATTGGTGCATTTAGACCATTTCCTGTTAATGTAACTACGTGTATCTTACATCTGCCATTTTGTTATCTGCTTTCTGTTTGTTATTTCAGTTTTTCATTGTGTTCTCTATTCCTTCCCTTCCTCTGGGTTACTTGACCTTTTTTTTTCCCCCCTCCAGATTCGATTTTGACTTATTCATAGTGCTTTTGAGTGTATGTTTGCACAGGTGACAAAGGCTCTCTCTGCGACCACCCGGGAGGGTGGGCACAGCGTCATGGGGGCGGGAGTCTGGGCTCCGCACTGGCCTCTGCTGGTGTGGGTGGATGCGAGTCCACCATTTTTCTGTGATGTCTGACTGGAGCAGAGGGACGGGTTATTGTTTGAAATTTGTTTCTCGCTGGGTTGATGCTTTTCTGGTCCTTGTCAAGAGAGACCAGGCTTTCCTGGAGCTTTTGCGTGTGTGTGTCCGCTGGTGTTTCCGCTTGCCAGCTCCCTCAGCCCCTGGTCTGTGACGTGCGAGGCGGCAGGAAAACCCAAGCGGCTCGCCGCTGTGTCCCCCCGGGTCCTGTGGCCCACGGCTGGTCCTCTCCACCTTTCAGGATCCGCTCAGGCAGGTTCTCGCATGGTGTGCAGGGTTTTAGTTGTGCTTTGGGAGAGGAGCAGGGAAAGTACGTCTGCTCCGTGGTCCTGGGAGTCCTGGTCGGTGGTGTTTTAATTCACTAAAACTGTGGCACTTGCCTACCCAGCAACAGAAGACTGGTATCATACGTATTTTTTCTGAGATATTTTATTGTAATCTTGATTTTATTTGGAACTGGAAAGTAGCAATATTATGTTTTGGAGAAATGGTGTTTCCTGCAAAAGATTCTGTTGTCTACATAAAAAGGACAACACCACGCGGACATCTGGTGATCAGGACGGCTCTCCAGAGGGAACTCGCTCCCCTGGGCGCCAAGAACACACTACAGCCACGTGCTCGTAAGGAGCCAGCCCAGGTGAGGAGCGCACTTGCCGAATGGGATTCTGGGGGAGTCCCAGCACTGGCGGAGGCTGGGGACACGATGCCCCGTGGGGCCGGGAGCACGTGGTTGCTGAAACAAGAACCACCTCTCCCGTGGGGTCTGCTGATGAATGATTCCCACCCGTCCAGGGCAACTGTGGTGCACCGTCCAGCCAAGGAGGCGACCCCCCCCACCCTGGCTGGGTCCGCCTCTAAGCCCGCGATGTGCCCCTGCGCTCCTGACCCACACGTCATTCCCCAGCACGTGCTTTACTTTGCTGCTCAGCCAGAGAGTGCACAGCTGATAAACACCACCAGCTATCAAGCGTGTTAACTGCAGAGCCATCCCTTAAGATGATTTGCAGAGTCGTACCTCTTGTCGTAACGGGCTGTGTGGACACAAGGAGGGCTTCCTGAACCTCCCGGCCGCTCACGGGCTCACCTGTCTGCCAGTTTGCTTTGAGTACGCACGGGCAGCCGAGCAGCTGAGCCGCTGGCTGGGCAGGCAGGGAGGAGGGAGAGGGACACGACGGGAGCCAAATGCGGCTCTGGCTTCCAGGCACAGGTTGTGGGCTTGGGAGGGACGAAGCGGGAGAGATCCGGACAAGAGGCAGGAACTATGTCCCCCGTCTTACTCGGAGTGTTGGGAAGCGAGCCCGGGCTTCGCCCCAAGGACGTCGGAGCGTCCGGCTGGCCTTCGTTCTCTGTGCTGGTTGCTGTGGGTCCCGCCGGGCCAGCGCCCGGTCTCACCTGCACCTTTGACGGAGCTGCGCCCGTCCGTCCTGCCTGCCCGCGGGGCTCCGTGACCAGCAGCGGGCTCGCTCTGAAGGAGCTCCCTCCCTGTGTTCTCTCCGTCTCCAGAGGAGGCACCTTCAGGATAAAGAAGCCCGTGATATCGGCCTCATTGCGGGGTTGGGGCCACGGTGCTCGTGCGGCTTAATTACAAGCACCCTCCCCGTTACACCGGCTCGTCACCATCCGGTGACTTGAAAAAATAAGTCTAATGAAGGCTTAGACACAGCCTGCCACAGCACGAGGGAACCTTAAAACGCCACCTCTGAAGCCTCCTCTAACTCTGGAAACATTGGGTGCCACTGGCCCCCAGGGTGCGACGGCACAGCCTTCGTGGGAAGGGGCTGCGGACCCCAGGCGCCCCCTCCCCGCCGCTGGATCCCAACCCAGCTCCGAAGAACTCACAGATTTAGGGTGACGCACTTAATCCGAGCCCCACCTTCCTTCCCTCCCCAGTTTTGTATGGTTAGAAAATCACTCCCCTTCCTTGGGCTCACTGCGTGTGCACCTAGCTTTCTCTTGGTCCAGAGCTGCTCCACACACGTGCCTTTCCTGCCTCCCTCTCCGTCCCTTTGGTTGCTGTGGGTATTCTACCTAAACACGGTCCTCAGCTTTGCTTGGCTCCTGTTCCTCATACTGTTTCTAGGCGTTGCCTCCTCCTCTGCCCCTGGGCCTTTGCATATGCTATTCCCTTTACCCAGAAAGCCTTTGGTCCTTGTCCATCCAGCCACTTCCTTAACCCTAGAGTCCAGCTGGGGACCCTTCCCCACCGCCTGGGCACCTCTCTCCTGTGCCTGACTTCCTGCTCCTGGACATTCTCGCCACATCCAGGGTTGCTCTGCTCAGCGCCCCCAGGGCCCTTCCCGGTGAGCGGTGGCCGCACAAACGATAGATGTGGCTCCCGGAGAGGACTGGAGGTATCTGTGAGCCACCTTGCTGTGTCCAAGGTGCTGCTGACACGTCACCGCCCAGTTACAGGGACATTCACGTGTTCTCCTGCTGGCAACAAAGATTACAGCTCGCTTCAATAAAATAAGGGCCAGACACACGATGAGTTTCAGGGACACTATAAAGGAAATCATGTATTAAAAAAAGGGAAGTAAGTTTTAGAAAGACACAACAGCCACTGGGGAAAAGCAGTGTTCTTAACAGACTGAGAAGTAATTGAACAGCAAATTATACCTTCCAGCTGGCACACGTACTTAGCGCTTGGAGCCCTAGACACAGACAGGGAGGTGTTTGCAGGAGAAAACAGCAGAAGCTACGGAAACACTTATCCCCGGGAATTGGACAGGAGGGACGGTAGAAGCAGGGTCCTCTGTTCGAGACGTGGACGGATAAGCGTCTCATCTGCAGGCCAGTGTCACCGTCTGTCCGAGAGCTGAATATTCATGGCAAATCTGTCTGCTTCAGCGGTGCCATTCTTTTCAGCCACACAAGCTAATTCCAGAGAAAGGTGTTCTGACTGAGCTAGAGACGGAGGTCTTGTCCAGCCCTGGGGGCGTCTTCTCCTGGGCACAGAAGACGCGGAGGGGGCCCACCCCGCCGAGGCCCCCGCCTCCCCATGCCCCCCCCCCGCCCAGGGTCTCCCCTGCCTTCCACCCCCAGTCTTCTGCTCTTTGTCAGGTGCAAACCCCCAGGGGCTGGGACAGTTGTGGCTGGAGGCTTGGGCCCCTGCTGGAGGGACGGGCACCCCTGCTTCCTCACCCCGCGGGGGTCCCGCTCCATGACCGCGGGGCTCCTGTTCTGCTGTGGGGTGCCGCTGCCCAGCCAGGCCGACCCCGGGCTTTCCCTCTGCGGGCCGAGGCCACCGGTATCGTGGGAGTGCAGAAAGGAGCCATGTTTTACGGTGACATAAAGGAAACACTGAAACCGTTGCAGAACTTGAGGGATAAAAATGGACTTTTAAGAAAATGTGCTAAAACTAAAAGAAAAACGGAAACAGTATTTCCCACTTGGACGGAAAAGGAGCCACAAATAAACAGGAAAAAAACAACCAGGGTAGAGTCGTATTCTCCGGGATCCCTTGGAAATGTTTTAAAGGCAAGTTAATGCCACCTTTTATTTTAAAATGATCAGTTTTTAGCGTTAAATTAAATGTCAACTTGCAAGAAAGATTCTGTAGTGCAAACGATCCTGCTATTTTGGGATAAGCGCAGGGCCCTTGTTTTAATTAAACCCCGAGACCCCGCCGAAGGGGGGGCTCCCTTTGCTCAGGGATCCCGTCAGCAGGTGCCCTGCATTCACAGGTAGAGGAAGACACGTTCATGGGGAGAGAATGGAATTAAATTGTCTCCCTGGGCTGCTTCGTGCTCCGAATTTATTAGCGCCGGCTAATCCTCTCTCCCCTGCGCCCCTGCCTCTGGCGAGCGTCTAGTCCTCCATTGACTGGAGAGTTTCTAAGCACCGTCTGCAGGCAGAACACCTTCCCATCGTGCTCCGGGGCCGGTTTTCCCTCCACACACACTTCCAGGGAGACCCCTGCACGCTGACCTGCGCGGGCAGATGCGTCCAGGAACAGGTGCACGGCCGTGTGCATACTCACCGGCCATGGCGATGGCGACCTTGGCCACTGACCTACACCTCAAAGACGGGGCCGCGCGAACGTGGAGCTTTGCTACGGCTGCAGTCGCGAGTTTCTTCGACCATCACGGGAGCAAGGACAGTCCAGCTTTTACCAAACAATTATTTGCGGGCTTTCCTACCATCTACGAAGTTGGACAAACTCGACAGAGGGGGGAAGTGACAGGCACCAACAGGAAAGCGGAGCAGGAGAGCCACTCGGTCACCTGTCCTTTGCTTGAAGCCCCACAGAAGGCCTCAGCGTGGGACAGCGTGGCCCGGTCGTGCCTCTGGGATGTGGCACCTGCAGGCCCGGTGTCCAGGGCCGGCTTCTGCTCCAGGAGAGCCCACGGGCAGGCATCGGCTCATGACCGCAGCGAGGGTCGCGGACATCCGTGATGCTCCAACTGAGGCTGCAACACCTGGTGACCCCATGGATGCCCGAGGTGACAATAAGGCCCAACAGCCGGCTGAGAGCCAAGTGAGCACCCACAGCAGGGCCAGGGGGTGAGGTGTGGTCTCTGGGCCCTGCCTTGGTGATCAGGGGACCAGCAGAGGAGGAGGCCGGGCTGGGGGACGGCTCGGGCTGCCCCCTGGTGAGGGCAAGGCGGTCAGTCTCCCATCCACGCACCCACCAGGGCACACGGGTGGGCCACCACCTCGTCCTCCCCCAACATCCAGAACACAGAGGCCTCCCCAGGAGACATGTGACCATTCTTTTACAGATCCCAGGGGCTCCTGGAAAGACCGGTCGGTTCAAGCACAGGGGACATCTCCTGTGCGTTGTCTGTGTCCCGGGCGTGTGACACGTTACTCTCTTTGACTCAGGGATCAAAGGTGACCATGTTTTATTACCCTCAGTTGCAGATAAGGAAGTGAATAGTAGCTGAGCTCCATTGGACTCCACCGGTCTGATCCAAAGCCTCAGGACCGTGGGGCCTGGGCCAGATGCCCGCTCTCTCCAGAGCCGGGTTCACAGTGGGCATGAGGGTCAGCCCTGGGAGCGGATGCCAAGTCCACAGCCAGAGCTCATGGGCAGCTCTTGCCCCCGCTGTGGCTGCCCCCTCGCTTCTCCCCACCAGCTGGTTTGTAGATGACGTTTCATGGCTCGCTCCCACGAGGGCTCCTGGGTCAATCTGGGTCTGTGATCCCACACCCCGGGACCACGATTCCTGCTGCACACATCGGAATTTCAGTCCTGAAATCACAGTCCTGACAAACGTTTTTAGGGAGCCGGGTAACTCTTCACTCAGCCTTGCTCAGAGGCAGTGAACGCACATAGGTGGCCACGAAGCCCAGCTTATCTGCATCAGTTTGCGGCCCTGGAAATGATCTCTGTTTCTTAAGGCTCCAGCTACCGGGGCCATGACAGTTTTTCTTTTCATTTGATATCGCGCCTTGAGAGTGGCTCGGGTTTCTGAGTCCACGGTTTCGGCACATCTTTGCAGTGAGGTTGTGTGTCCGTCCGATCGTTTTTCGGAGTCGGGGACAAGCCGCGGCCTTGTAGGAAGTGGGTGTACCACCAGTGTGCAGTGGGAAGGCCTTGGAGGGCAGGGGGAGGCCCAGCCGGAACCTTGGGGGTCCCCCTGGGACGTTGTCACCAGAATGCTGGCATCCCGTTTACCAGTTCCAGCCGGAAAACAAGTTAACTTGCCTCCGCTCTGTCGTGTTGTCATTTCCGGGGGGAGAATGTTCCCATGCCAAGCCCTCTGCTGGCCTGTCCTCCCCTCCTCCTGCTCTTCCGTCTCCCTGCCCCCGCCCCCCTTCCCCCCCGCCCCCCGTCCTCCTGTCCTCTGTGGTCACCATAGAGCTGCTTTCACAGAGTCAACGTCAGTGTTCAAGATTTGGAACTAAAAACGCTAAGAAATGGGAGTCCCTGTAATAATCAGGAAACAGCAAGAAGCCGTGGGCCTTGTTTCCAAAGCTGGAATTTGTATCAGGCCAAGTTTGGAAGCCGCCCCGAGACGCCGGGACTTTCTCTGGCTCTGAAGGAGCCTGATGCTCGCGCCTCATAAGTAGCCTGTCAAGCGCTCGCTGGGGAGCCCGAGAAGAATGAGACGGTTTATCTGCTCCTCACAGAAAACCGCTGTTACTAGAGGAGCGTCTCCTGTCACTTCCTGAGGAATAAAGACATTAAAGATGGTTGATACATAAAATTATGTTTATGTTGTCTGTAAAAATGTGACAAGTGCGCCCATAAAGGCCGCGGGGAACCCGCCTTCTGCTAAGTGGACAGTGCAGAGCCTGGTCTGGAAAGGCCCCTGGCGCTCGGGCCACGCTGCCCCGGAGACCCCCCCCCCCCGTCCCTCTGGCCGGTCCCCCCCATAGGGCACGGGCGCGGCCCATGGACCCCCGCTCGCCCCTGATCCGGCCCTTCTCCCTCGGTGTCGGGGCGCCCGGGCCTCCCCACTGCCAGCCGGCAGCTCAGTTCTGGCTCTAGTTTCCTAACAGGCCAGTGGAAATGGGTGTCAGCGGCTTTGGGGATCAAAAGGAGGAAGGAGGGGGAGGTCGGATGCCAGCGAGCTCAGCGCTGGGGGCCTGTGGCACGGACACGTGGATTTGCGATGCAAATGAACTAGGAGACTGGGAGGGACCTGGCAGGGCTCTTGGCGATCAACACGCAAACGCCCACGGACTAGGAAGTGGCCTCCAGCTCCATTTTTGATGGGGGCCAACAGGGCACAGGGCACAGTGGCCTTCCTGATTCCGGCAGGGCACAAATCAGCCCACCGGAGCCTGGGATGCCCCAGACAGGCCTCGTGTGCTGTGGGCTGGAAGGCAGCGGCCGGTGGCACCACGGTCATCACGACACATCGCTGGGCGTGGGGGTCACTGAGGGTCTCCGGAAGGTGGAGGGACAGTGCAGACCAGATCAGGAGCACCCCTGGGGACCAGTACAGCCTCAGGGGGACCTGCTGCGGCTGGCTCCCTGGACGGCCCCCAACCAGGGGGCCGGTGGCCTGGTTGGGGGGTGGCCTGGGCAGGACCTGAAATCCTTGCTGATGAGGTTTGGGGGTATTGTGGGGCTGTGGAGCCGGCGGCCAAGAAAGAATCCCTGAAGACGTCTTTGGTGCAAAAAAGTGATCTTATTAAAGCACGGGGACAGGACCCACCCGTGGGCAGGAAGAGCTGCCCTGGGGTCGTGACAGGTGACTCATTATATCCCCTCAGGCTCGAAGGGGTCAGGGATAGAGTAAGTCCCTAAGGAATATTGGAAGCAAGGTTTCCAGGACCTTGAGGGGCTGGCTGTTGCTAGGGAAGCGCCACTTACTACCATTTAATGAAACCTCAGTCACGAGACCCTCCAGAAGTATGTCGGGGGCCATCAGCTTGGGGGTGTGATCGCCAGCATGTACTTGGGGGAGTTGACATCAAGGAAGTAGACGTGCAGGATCCTGGGGGTTGGGATGACGTTGAGCTAAGACTCTCTTTTGCCCCAGCAAAGTGTCGTCATCGAGGCAGCTGAGGTCCTAGAGGGAGGTCACTCTGCCGGTCTCAAGGACCTGTGGATGGGCTGTGGCAGTAAGGGAATTTAACTTTTCGTTTGCCTGACTTTCCCACATCGGCATGGCCAGCACTTAAACCCCTTTCCTTTGTTCTCGGGCGGCCAGGAGTGTCTGAGGAATGTCACACGTATTCTCCTGGGGTGGGGGGGGTGCTGCTGTTTGCCTGTACTCTGCCCTCTATTGTCCCTCGTCACCTGCTACTCCATTTCGTCGCTGGGACTGTAGCAGCTGGGCCGGCCCGCTCATCTCATGGTCACCATCACGCGGTTCCGGAGGCCGGGCCCCTCGAGGCTGCCTCCCTTCGGACGGCCGGGGCCGGGAGCGCTGTGCAGAGGGAGGCAGGGCCACGTGCGGCCCGGGAGGCCCGTGGGGGCTGGGCTGCCCTCAGTCCCCCTGCACCAGACTCCCCGTAGCGGAGGCCAAGACAGGAGCGGCCCCGGGTGCGTGTGTCGCCCACTGGAATCCCTTCTGGCTCCTGACTTCGTCCACCTTTGGAGGGGAAGTGGGATCCCAAAGCCCCTCGCGGCCGAGCTGTGCGAAAGGAGCCACGTTAGCCTGTTTCCTGCTCTTTTCCCCTTCTCTGTGGGGTCACGGCGTGGGGGCGGGGATTTATTGACCTTTTCCCCGAACTAGTCCTTGCATAAAACAATATTTAAATACCAATCCGAGATTTGCAATGACAACTAGCAAAGCTAATTAAGGGTAATCAGGAAGCCCTTTATTACGCACAGAGACATCACGGGGAGCTTCTAAGATAGGAACATAATGAAAGATCAATATGGCTAGTGGACAAAACTCAATGTGACAAATCAACAGGGACTCGCTTGAAAGTGGAATATTTTACACTTGTAAGGTGAATTAATCTCCGTGTCAGTGAGGAAAAACAATTACAAAATGGAAATTAGCCACATGTTCCCGCAGGACATGTGAGAAAACGGACATGAGGAGCAGTGGCCAGCGCTGGTGGGACCGTCAGCAGGGGGGGGGCCCGAAATGTTCTAATTCCCACAAAGCCCCTGGGCAAGGGCGGGGCCGCCACATTGGCCACTATTTCAGGTCCTAACAGATGTACCGGGAAGTTAGAACCCCGTCTGCTGTCTCCCACAGGGGATGGGTAATTAATGTTCACTTAGAAATTTCAAATGTATGGGGGCGCCAGGGTGGCTCAGTCGGTTAAGCGTCCGACTCTTGATCTCACGGTTCGTGAGTTCGAGCCCGGCGTTGGGCTCTGTGCTGACAGCATGGAGCCTGTTTGGGATTCTCTCTCGCCCTTTCTCTCTGTGTCTCTCTCTCTCTCTCTCTCTCAAAGTAGATAAGTAAACTTAAAAAAAAAAAAAGAAATTTCATATGTGTGTCTTTGCCGCGTAATATCCAGAGTGGCATGGAGATTTGGGCTGCCTGACACGCGGAGCTGAGTTTTCTGTTGGTTTATAGCTTAGCATTACTTAGCATCGTATTAATATTCTGAATATGAACCCCAGGTACATACAATGAGGGGAAGCAATGACACCGAAGACCAGGAATGCACACAGGTAGTGCACAGAGCTCAGTGTTAAAGCCCGAGCAGAGAGCTTCACGCGCACGCAGCATGGTTGACCGACCTAAGGAGGCTGTTGTGACGTCGGCCAGAAGAGGCCCATTTGGGGGAACATGGCTTAAACCTGCAGCAGGTACAGGTAACGGGGGCTCCTCGTCCCCAAGGGAGGAGCGGCGACCACGACGGGTGCAGAGATTTGGGTGTGCTGCTTAGTCCAGCCCATCGGACGAGGACAGGCATCTCGGTGTGTCCTGGGAATTGTGGGGGAGGGGGCAGCTGATTTCGCTAGCGGTTTGGGGGCTTCCGCCGGGGGTGGGGTGCTCCGGAAGCACACAACATGAACGGCTAGCGGGGACTTGGGTCTGGGAGGGCTTCCTGGAAGAAGCGGCACCTAGGATGAGACCTGGGGTCCAGAAGGTAGCGAGTGAGGCGGAAAGAGGGAGAGGAGGGAGAGTCTGCCGGGCCCAGAGTGGGGAGCCCGCCTCCGTGAGGGAAGACACAGAGCTGGCTCGCACCGGGGAAGTCGAGGCAGACAGGGGAGTCTCCCGCATGGAGGCCTCGGGTGCTGGGGAGACGGGGCGAGCTGTCTGCGGCCCCCGAGGCGGGGCTCTCCTGCGCCCCAGATGCTGCGGCCCCTGGCGGTCGTCAACCTGCCGTTGGTCTAGATTGCTTCCTGGAATTTGGAAACAAAGGAAAACAACCACCCTTGAGGTTATGTTCTAAGCCTCTTGGGTCAGGAGAGAGACGGCGCTCGCTCAGCCGCTGAGTGCCCAGTTTGAGGGCGTGTGGCCAGCTCTCAGGGGTGGACGTCAGGAGGCAGAATCACAGGGACGCGTCCGGTGACCAGGTGACCAGGGAGAACGCGGCCCGGGCTCCTCCCTCAGGCGGGAACGTTCACACACAGCGTTGAGGGGTCACAGGAGGTGAGCACAGTGATGGAGAAGGGCTGTCGGGGTCTGTGGGAAACAGCTGGGGCTCCACCCGATGCCCTGGGGGCAGGGAGGGGTGGTGGTGATCCATGCCCCGCGCTGTCTGGGCAGGTGGGTGTCCCACTCAGTGTACCCCCGAACGGCAGGTAGGAGGGGGTGGTGTGGGCTGTACCTTACAGGCGGGTCTCAGAGGCCGAGCGAGGGAGGGCTGTATCCAGAGATGGGATTCCGTCCTGCCCGGGGCCTCCCTCCCTGTGGGGGGTTCCAGGGCCCCAGGAAGGCCCAGGGCTACCTTCAGGGATGAAGAATGAGTCTGTGGAACAGTCTGGGAAGTGCCTGGGGTGGGGTGCAGACAGGAGGGGGTGGGGGGAGCCTGCCTCCCTGAGGGGGGGTGCTGCCCTCGGCAAGCTCTCTGAGACCCCTAAAGCAGTGAGGACCCGCGGTGGGTGGGCTGGGGACCTTCTGAGAGGTTTCCATACGAATGACGGTGTCAACCAAGTCAGACGGCGTCCTGTGCTTTCGCCACATGATAGAACAAATGTTCAACCTCTCAGGTGGAGGGCTGCAGGGTCCGGGAGAGAGACGGAGGCCTGGTGCACACAGCCCCCCACCCCACTCCCCCACCCCAGAACTCGCAGTGAGCCCCGCTCGCCACACAGGAGAGGGAGGGACCTTTCAGAACAGGCGGACCCGAGAGGCCGCTGCCCGAGCCTGGGTCAGGGCCAGTGCGTTTCGAAGCCAGCCACCAGCTGATGAACTTGGGGAGCGTCGTTCATTGGTTCAGTTTATTTAGTGACAGCCGAGAATGGGATGCCAGAGGAAAGCCACCTGTGTCCTGTAACGCAGCGGGTGTGTGGCAGGCAGCAAGGGCAGAGGGCAGGGTCCGTGGGGGCAGACGAGTCCTCCTCCCAAGGGCTTGTAGGGAAACCTCAAAGTCCTGCCTCAGGCAACCCGGGCTCACTTGGCCACACGACCATTTTTAGCATCAGACCCTGAAGTCCTGCTGCGGGGCCCAAAGCGCCCCCCCCTCCACCACCGGGGCCCCACTGGCTCTGGATCCCCCGAAGCAAAGGTATTCATCTCTCTTCCGCGGGTTTTCTCCGCGAAGGTTGGAGCGCTGCCAGGACTTACACGCTGCAAAGAAGAGGTTTCATTGATTTCAGGAGTGTGCTGAATCTTTCTAAGCTCATGCATAATAAATGTCCTTTGATTTTTTTTCCCCCAAAGTTACAGGTGGAGTTGCTGTGAGGTGTCTAAATATAGTACGAGATGCACTCTTGAAATAGCGGACCCAGAGCCCGAGGGCAGAGTGAGGTCCCAGTTCTGTTGAATGAGGGGGGCGGGGCTTCTTATGGCCCCAGGGGCAGCCTGTGACCTTTCCCCTCCCTGTGCCTTCAGCCTCTGGGGCTCCCGAGTCCCCTCCCAGCGGCCCCCTTTCCACTTTTTCACTGGTAGCTTTGCCAAAGGCAACTGCGCATCTGAACGCGGGTGGCGGGTGTGACGTCAGCCACACGGGGCGAGTTGCCCGTGTGCTCAGCTCTGCGGCTGTCTTCAACTTCAAGATTTTTAGAGCTAGCTTTTGATTTCCTGTTTGTTTTGGTCTTATAAATCCTGTTGCGCAAACCTCCCTCATTAATCCCGGCGACGCCCGTGTGGACACGGACCACAGGTGCAGCCACCCGCTCCCACTTTCCTGGCACCAGTTGGTCCCCGGGGTTGTATTTGGTCCAAGCTCAGCGAAGAGAGAGGCATTCAGCTCAGCTGGACTCTCTTCCTTGGACCTTGCTGTGTGTCCTCCGCCTGCAGGTGGGTCGCTCGAGTGGTCTGGGCCGACTGCCCCAGCCGGACTCCCCCCACCCCCCGGAGCAGCTCCCTTCTTCTGTGAACCCACGGCCGCTGTGCCTTTGATCCTCACAGCGTCTGAGAATTAGGGGAGCAGAGGTCAGTCGCTCAGCCGGGGAGCGGGGAAGGACGACCAGCCCGTGTACATGGGGGCACCTGCCCCCTGGGCCGGCCTCGGATGGCCCCGTGGGCTGGACAGCGGGCGAGGGGAGGCCAGGACGGAGAAGGCCGGGTCCCGCTTTGTCGCCGAGGGCTTGTCGCAGACCCGGCTGACTTGAGCACGCCACACCAAAGGAAATTTCTGCAGAGCATCCTCTTGCGTTACACTGAACACATCTTGTCCAAAGATGTTCAACACTGTTGTTTATCGTGTTTTCAAAGCGTTGCAAGCAACCCACGTGTCCAAAAACAGAATCGAGTAAGTAAATTATCGTGTATCAGTAACGCGGGACAGCGTATAGCCTCTCAGAAAGACAATGCAGGTGTATTTTCGTTTCCTGTTTCCACAGCTGGTGAGAGCTGCAGAGGAGGCCGGGTTATCGGATTATTGTTTTTACTTCTTCGCTTCCTCTTTCTGCCCTGTGACCTCGCAGCCCCTGGGTCGGGGGGCTCACGCCCACTTGTTGACCAGGTCTTGGCCACCTTAGCCACGGGCCTCAGCCAGCGGGGTGTGAGCAGACGTAACACAGAACGTGCCTCAGGGCTCTGCCAGGCAGGAGCCAGGCCTGCTCGTCTGGACTGGAACAGGGACCGCGCCCCGCGGGGCCCGTCCTGGGCAGCTGAGCACAGGGGACCCGCAGAGCCGAGCGCTTGAGAATAAGGCCATGGGTAGTGTGAGACTATTCCCTGTGCATTAACCAGCTGGCTCAGACAGAAAATTTCACAACTGTTTGCGTCGTGTGATCCTGTGTTTGTGGGGAGAGCCGCTATTATGCACGTGAACGTTCCTGCCCGTGTTTACACTGGCATGGAATTCTGGAAAGATAAACAATTAGCGTTTCTCTTTTGGTGGTAGGGTTAGGAAGCTTCTCTATTTGTTGTTTAATGCTGCTCTGTATTCACAAACATATAATTTGTACACACATTTTTTTTAAAGAACACATTTTTTTTTTTTTTAGGTGAGAAAGGATCAACTCTCTTTTATCACTGCAAATATCTCTGCAATCATAATAGTAAAATTTAAAATCTGCATCAGGCCGAACTTCCTAGAAGAGTCTCTGAAGAGGGTAGAGGCCATGTCTGTTTTACTTCCTCGGCCACAGCACACAGAAGCGCTCACTAGCTGCCCACTGATTGAATCAGACTACTCGCATAGTGCCACCTCGCCCCTCTGCCCCAAATACGATTTTCAAAAATGATCCAGCTGATAGGATTTTGTGCAAAATTCGTATTTCTTGTTAGCCATCTGCAGTTCCAAGCTGGGCCAGTGAACAAACACTGATTGACTCCCAAAATGCAAGAGTCAGATGCTTTTCTTCTGTCCACGGATGCTGAGATCTCTTCCTTCTTTGCTTGTTTCTGCTTGTTGACGTTGGATCCGGAGGTGGAGACTGTGTTCCTAATCACTTATCTTACGAGCGCGGGACCACAGGGGCCCCGGTGGAAACGGCGTCTTTCTGATACAGTTGCCGCACGCGTCCAGGGCTGTGGGCTGGAAGGGGCTGGGGCCCGTGGCCAAGCCGCAGAGCGCTCTGGGACAGCTCTGTGACCCTCTCCTGTGCACAGATCCACACAGCAGGCCTCTTGGATGTAATAAGCCAAACGTAATTCTTGTGAGTGGTGCGCGATGGTGGGAGGCTCAAGCATTGCACGTGTTTCAGTTTTTCTGTGCAAATTCCGTGTTTTGGATTGTATGATTTTGGAGAGTGTATCTTTCCTCCATGGGGACGTAATGTCTAGAAATGTATGGTTCTCTTCTATATAAGGAATAAGCCTTTGTGGCTCATGTAAGTAGCTATAGACCTTTTGAGGAAATCTACAAAGATGTGCACAGTCACCGTCTCCAGAGCTGGGAGGAGATTTTGCTGATTCCAGCAGCAAACGCTGGCAGGGCCGCGATTCTCCAGGAGCTGGCTCAGAGCTCCCCGGTCAGCAGTCTCCGGGAGTCTTCCAGAAGGCTCTGTGGGTTGTGTTTGGCTGCCCTCCAGGCAGGGAGTTTTCCATTTGAACTGCTAATAGCTTTCTTTGAAAACCAACACATCAGTCCATTCTGATCTGACCCAAAAGACTCCTGAGCAGTTGTGTGTGGCCGGGGGGGGGGGGGCAGGTCTGGCTTTGGGGAAATAGGGTGTCTGTTTGCACGGGCTTAACATACAGATAGACCTTCTCTCCCCTCGCCGTGCCCGTGGATACCGAGCTGCCGACTGACTGACAGATCAAAGACAAGCTTTCTCAAAAGTGGATGTAGTGAACGTTGTTCCTTCTGTTCCCTGCCCATGTATTGTTACCGACCTCCTTACCGGGCTCGTTAAAATTGATCTCGTCGTGCACGTGCTAAAACACACTCTTCTTGTTACTAAGTCCCAGGGAAATGATTTTTTCTTCGTGAAGTTCCCATGGGCCCACGACCATGGTGTTGTCTGTGGGATCTCTGGTCCGGGCTCACAGGCCGCCTTCCGTCCCGGGCACCCTGCCCTCTGGGAGGCAGCCGCTGATTGAAGGGCTACACGTGGGTGATCGTGCTGTTGATCTCACCCAGGTTGTGACTTTGTCCAAGATGATCGGCTGCTCCTGTCGGAAACCGCTTGATCTGTTGTTCGGGGTAATTTGGACAACCAAGCAGTGACACCAGGTTCCTGTGGGACCACGTTCCACTTCCCAGTCAGTCGGCCAGACCTGGGGAAGGGTTGATTCAGTTGGCCTCCACTTTAGGACAAACAACCTGAGACTCTAGTACCTTTTGGCCTGAAGGGTCCAGATGCCCACAGAACCCGATGAATTAGTGAGGCGAGCGGCCCCGCTCCAGCTGGGGGTGATAAGTCCTTGCTGTGGGTGTGCCGTGAGCCCAGAGCTGCAGATGGCCTGGGAGGGAGGTGGGTTGGAGGCTGAGAGAGGAGGCCGGCCTCTACTTTCTCTGCCTCCTGTAGGGTCTGTAAGGGACGGGAGCTGCCGGCTGACGCCACCCCTGGGGCCTCCCTCTGGCTCCAGGGTCACCTTTGGCTCAATGATGGAGAACCTGTCGTCTATTCTGCCTTGGCTGATCCACCCAGGGGGCTGGGCCTGGACGGCCTCCCTTCCAGAACGAACTGCCCTGGAGCTCTGCTGGCTCTGCGTCGCAGCCTCGGGGCTGACTCAGCGGCCTCTGCGGCGTTCGGCAGGGACAGGCCTTGCCCGGCGGGTCAGGGGCCTCTGATCCCGTGAACGGCGCTGCACTTGGGCACAGGCTCACTCCTGGCTTGGGTTTCTCCCTTCAATGAGCCAGAATCAACACAAGGCTATTCATGTAAGACTCAACGCGGGGGCAAGTCACTGGCAATCTTGCGGGTCCCGATAGAACTCCCTTCGGCACATCAGCGGAGCCACTTTTGTAGGATCTGTACGCGTGAGATTTGGACGGAGCCCTGCTGGCTCGCCTTCTGGAGCGACTGATTCGCACCCCTTCACTGACTCACAAACCTCTCCCGGGGGGTGCGTGAGGGCGAGCCTCTCCGGCCTCGCGGGATGGCTTGGCTGCTTTCAGAGCGAGGCATTTTGATGACATCTCCCCCAGTGCACGGGCTGCTCACTACTGGACAGCTGTCTCCTACGTGTGTTCAAGGTTTTAATGTATCTTTCTTTAGCGATTTACATCTTCATAAGAACAAAAACGTACAGGCTCGCACAATTGTGTTGGGATTAATTGAAGGCTGGGTCCGCGTGCAAAGCCTTTCCTAATTTCGAGGGGAAGAGTAACGCTTTGCTATGATTAAATGTGCACGTGCTTTTGGTACGTCAGAGGACAGTGACGCTACACACACAGACAATGCCAGCAAGGGAAGAGTTCAACTTTGTTTGGACTACGAGCTCTGAGTAAGTGTCTCAAACCAACTTCAAGAATGGGAGGCAGGGGTCGGTCCGTAAACTCTGGGCCAGTAGCATCGTCCCCCAGCCCGGGCCGCGTTCTGGGGGGGTCATGTGGAGCCCGGGGGCTCACGGGAGGAGGGACAGCGACCCTGAGGGCCGGCCTGGTTCACACCGCAGTCTCGCAGGGCCTCGAAACCGGGTTCAGCAGGGTTTTTGATGAGGCCTCTCGTTGCATCCCTGGCGAATGAAAGAGAAAACGTCAGGCTGGAGATCAGAACCCGGGCTGCAGATGCCAGGCAGGGGGCCCCACTCGGGCCTTGGCGCTGTCTCGGTGTTGTGTGGGGGTGGGTACGCACGCCGCGGCTCCCATCCCACTCTCCACGGAGTCCGACCCCTCCCCACGCGCGAAGACCACCAACACGGAAACCCAGTGTGTCAGATTCTTGGGTGAGATGCGGCAGGAAGAGGCGCTGAAGCCCACGGTGGAGAGTGAGGCGAAGGTTGGAGCTGCGGGCAGAAGTGGCCCTGCAACGTTGAGGAGGGAGGGTGGGGAGAGCCCCCGACGGAATCTTCATTCCGGCGGCCATGTCCCTCGGGGGTTTGCGGGCACTCCTGGGGGGGGGGGGGTGAACGGGCACAGCCTTTGGCAGGTGATCGGGTGACTGGTATCGGGGTGGCAAACACCCCGAGACCCATCGAGTCCCCCTTCAGGCCGTGAACGGGGTTGGATTCGGATATGGACCGTGTCCACCCGGGAGTGTTTAGGACAGCGAGAATGTGGGATCTGCCCCCCAACCCACCGAGAAGATGATTCAATGAGTTGCGCTGCATCCGCGGGGGGTGGGCCGGGTGGGAGACAGCGTGTGGTGGAAACACGGGGAAGGATCCCTAGTCCCACAGCGAGACTGTCAAGGTCTGCAGGCCTCCACAGAGACTCGGCTTTGGACAATTTTCCACCTCTGACTTGGTTCTTTCGGGATCACTGGCTCATCCTCTGGGGTGGACGGGGAGCTTTCCTGAAGCCCGGGAGAGAACCATGCATCGGGCCTCCCTCAGCCCCGGGACCGCTGGCCGGTGGGCCGTGGGAGCCCCGTGGGGAGAAGCGTGCTTGCATCAGATGGACGTGGCCGCCTCGGCGGGAGTCCTTCCCGCGGACGGCCGCTCCGTCATCACGTTAGAAACCCTGGACACCACAGGCCGCCCTGCCAGCAAATAGACCCGTGACCTGGCCGCTGGGGGCGCTGGGGGACAGCCGTGGTCCCGCATCTGGACACCCTTCCCCACACGCCTCCTCTCTGGTTCCCAGTCCCCGTTCTCCCCGACCCACCACGGGCACGGAGGATGGTGCTGGAGCCCGATGTTCGCTGGGAAACCCTCCGCCTCTTGGGACAGATCGTCTCTAGCCTTGGCTCCAAACACCTGCTGGCCTTCCAGGGCAAAGGTGAAGCGTTCCATCCGGTCAGTGACTCGCCCCACGCGGTTCCTGTCCCGGTTCCCATGCAGACGCGGGCCCCCGCACGGTTCTTCACCAAAAGAGGCTGTTATCTCAACAACTCACAGCTCTGAAAGACCTGATGCGTTTCCCAACAGGAGCAGATTTCTTTAACGTGCATCCGCGAAAAACTCAGCCTTGTGTCTCTGAGGGTAATTTCCCCCTTGGTCTGGGGTAAAATCTTGGCGGCAGGGGTGGGCGGTCAGGCCGTAGACACGCCGGACGGGGGGTCCGCCCGGCCCGCCGGGCGTCGGTGGCTCCACGACCGGTTCTTCCCCAGGTGCTTTGATGACACGTGATGATGTGGCCATTCCGGGCGTGAACATCCCTTTCTCTGCGACCCCCCGTTCGGGCGGGAGAGCGCCTGAATGAGAGCGGGAGCCCCCGTCTCAAAGTTAGGCAAGCCAGATGGCGCCCCACAGTTCTGTGTTAGAAACTGTCTGCCGTCGAAACATATTATGTGCCACTGAAACTCCCCGTTCCCAAAGCTAATTAAATACGTCGAGCGGTACAGGTTTCCCGCTGACCTCCCCCCACACCCCTCCCGGGTCTGCGGCAGGCCGGCCCCTCCCCCGAGCAAACTCAGGGTGCAGACGGTGTCCGCATGTGGCGTGGAGGCCACGCACCGCTCGCGAGACCCGCCGACGGCTGCGGCTGGGGGTCAAGGGAATCCGGGGTGGGGGGGTTCACAGGCTGACGGACGAGCCTCCCCCATCACCTCACGAGCACAAAGGAGCCTGTGAGAGAGGAGGAGAGGAGACAAAGGAGAACATGGCCAGAGTGTGTGGGTGAGTAATGCATACATTTTCGTTTTTAGAGAAGCTGCGGGTATTGTTTAAAAGTAAAATAACGTGATGTTGAGCACTGACATTTTAAATATTAACATTGATCAAAACGTTATTGTGTGCTTAAAAATAAAGTAATGTACCCTTAATATGTCACATTCAAAAATTTTTTAACGTTTATCTATTTTGAGAGACGGAGGCAGAGTGTGAGCGGGGGAGGGGCAGAGAGAGGGGGAGACACAGACTCCGAAACAGGCTCCAGGCTCCGAGCTGTCAGCACAGAGCCCGACGCGGGGCTCGAACTCGTGAACCTCGAGATCGTGACCTGAGTCCCAGTCGGATGCTTCACTGACTGAGCCATCCAGGAGCCCCTAACATGTGACTTTCAAATGATTTAATGTACCTCCGTGTTACTGCAAGAGCAGTGTGAACCAAGTGAACGAACTCGGTCGGCTGAGAGCAGTCTCCCTGTGTTTGGGCATCCCCCTCCCGCCCGGGAATCCGCCTGTGAGGCTGTGGGCCTCTCAGCTTCTAAACAGCTGCTCGTGGGGGACCGACTGTAACGTGGCCCTGGGATCCCCACGACCTAGTGTGCGTGTCCCAGGAATCCCTCCTCCTGTGACACGCCCCCTGCTGGGGACACTCAGGGTGTTTCCAGGGTGCGATCTGATGTTGTAAATGACCCCGTGGCAGAGCCTTTGAAGACATCTCCCGGAGGATGAGAATCTGGAAGCGGCCCCCTCCCCGGGATCTCTCTCCTTGGATCCCGAGACCTAGATGTGCTTTCACTTCACCGTCTGTCTGTCTGTCTGTCTGTGATTCCGTTTGCTTGTTGGCTCCCCAGGCTCCAGGGGCAGCGCTGACCCTCAGAACACTGTCCTGACCATCTGCTGCCTCCGTGAAACACTCTTCAAACATAAAGACGCAAATACGTTACTAGTACAGGTGTGCAAACAGATATTCCAGGCTCATCGTCACCGCAATAACACCAGAGTCCTTGTCCTGGCATCGAAGTAGATTTCAGAGAAAAAGAGGACTGCTGGGGATGAGGCGGCTCCTGTGGTGATGTTCCAGGGCTCATTCATCAAGAAGACACGACAGTCCCCAGCACTTATGTACCTAATGACAGAGCTTCAAAAGACACAGAGCGAACAAGGATGAACTTACAGAGAGAAGCTTCCATTCGCTAAACTTAGTTCAGAATCAATCATAACGCTGACGCTGAACGACGAGAGAAGAGACAAGACAGTATCGGAGGTGATGTTTGTGTCCCAGGTGAACAGTTCTTACATCATCAGAAGCACGATGTGTGCAAGGAAAACATGAGAAATCTGGCTTCCTCAAAAGTAGCAGTTGATACTGTTTGAAAGACACGGTGAAGTTAACAAACACTAGCAGACGGTGTTTGCAAGCTCCGTGGCTGGTAAGAGTTGTCTGCGGGATACAGAAAGGACTCCGGAAGCTCACTTGAGAAAGTGAATAATCCACTAAAGAGGTGGGGGAGGTGCTTGGACACGGCACCAAGGGCAGTGGGGACCGGAGAGATGCTCAGGGTCACGTGTCATTTGGGGGATGCGGATCGAGACCGGAAAGAGATGACCGCAAACACGGCTGGGTGGTCTACGGGGAGGCACCGGCCGTCCCCAAGCTGGTGCCGGTGGGGGCGGAAAACGGCACAGCCGCTTGGCCAAGGGTCAAAGCCCCACGTGCCGAGTGATCCAGCTGCTGTGCTCGGGGTGCTTACACCCCGAGGAGGGTACGTTCAGGCAAGAACGTCTACTTGAATTGTCACGGGCGTGTCATTAGCGATACATCCAAACTGTAAAAAACTCGAAGCTCCACAGGTGGAAGGAA
This sequence comes from Panthera leo, assembly GCF_018350215.1. Taxonomy (NCBI): domain Eukaryota; kingdom Metazoa; phylum Chordata; class Mammalia; order Carnivora; family Felidae; genus Panthera; species Panthera leo. Next base: position 85,702,786 of record NC_056689.1, on the reverse strand, counting down.
AAAAATGGTAGCAAATCTACCCACTGGAATATTACCCAGAAATAAAAGCAATGAATTATTGCTGATAATAAAACAAGACAGAAGAACCTCAGACTGAAAAGAAGCCAGTGGAAAAAATAGTGCCTGACGTATGATTTTATTTGTAGAAAACTCTGTAAGATGCAAATTGGTTTGTAGCAACGGATAGAAGGTCAGTGGGGCCTGGACGAGGAGGGGGTAAAGGGCAACCTATCGAATGCCAGCGATACGTCACTAAAAGTGCCAACAGCGAGAATTTGTGAGCCACCTGTTGTTGTGCCAAAGTACCAATGGAAGGTCACTTCCTGGTCCCGCTAGAGCTGGCCGCACTTCCCCGACGGGCTGCTTCTCTGGGCAGGAGGGACCCGAGGGCAGGGAGACACGGGGCCCGGCTCGACCGGAGGGCAGGGCCCGTGTGTAACGGCCCCGGGAAGGCCGCCCCGGCGCCCTGTTTGTGACGGGACCGCGGGGACAGCGCCGCCCGCCCACCGGCCGCCCGCTCTTGCTGCTTTGCAATCCAGCGTGAAAGCCGTCCTCACTCCGTGTCACCTTGCGGGTCACCGGGAAAAGCGGGAGGAAAACCAGGAAGGCCTGCGAGACACTTTAGGTAGAAATTGCTGCTGGTGATTTATGGTTTTAATTAAGAGCTATTTAAGCTTTAATTAAGAAGGTACATGAGCATTCAGTATTTAAGAAAAACGCCTTTGTGTTTGGGTCAATTGAATAACATAAAGTAAAATGAGATACATATTTCTAGTCAGAAGCGTCACATACGAAAGCAGTGAACGTAATTAAAAAGTAAATTTAAACTGATTTGGGCAGAAAGGCTTTCTAACGGGGGAAGCTGGCTGAGGGGAATATACTTCCCTCTGTCGCAATGTGGCTGGCTCTCTGGGCACAGAGACGGGCCCGTGAGGGTGTCGTGGTGCCGGCGGTCCCGGGGCTCCTCGGAGTTCCCCAGGGGCAGTGTCCCTGATCTCTGTGGCACGGCCGCTTCCCCGCTGTGTGGTTTCCTTGGCATCTGTTTGCTCCCTGCGGCGGAGAGCATCAGTGAACGCTAGGTCAAAGTCTCACTCAGCGACACGCGAATCTACTACACACGCGCTCAGGGGCGCGCGGGGTTCGCAAGGAGGAACAGAAGCCTGGAAGAGACTCACTCATCACGCCCTTGACCGCAGGCGAGTGCGTCAGAGCTCAGGACTCTGGCCCCGGGGGGTGCGGGCGCTTCGCTCTGGGGAGGGGTCAAGGGCACACTCCTGTTTGAGCTGCTGGCCCCAGGAATGTGAGGGGGCACCAGGGACGGCGGCCCCGGGACACAGGCTTGTTCCGAATGCTTACCCTCTGGGGCCACAGGCCGGTCGCAGGGGAGGGGGATGGGTGTCGTGCTCCTCGGCTACGGACAGCAGCTGCAAGGTGCCGGGCGCCCCCGGACCACAGAGCCCGGAGGTGCCACGAGTGACCCACGCAGAGCCCGGAGGTGCCACGAGTGACCCACGCAGGGGCAGCTCTATACCGCTTTGCTGGCCGGACCTCTGCACTCTGCGTCTCCCGGCCGTGTCCCTCGGTAAGCCCGGAGGTTCCTGGGAAGCCGCAGCCCCCTGAGCATCACTGCATCTTCGGTTGCTGGGCACTCGTTGGCAGAGTTCCCAGGACCGTTGGTAACAGCGCCGACCTGGCCTTCCTGGGCCGGACCTGCACAGACGTGCAGGCTTTCCACCTCCATGGCGTGACCTCTCGGTCCTCAGGACTACCTGCTGTGCCTTTTCTAAATCTCCGGGATGCCCCCTGGGGGGATGGTAGCGGCCCCTCCGGTCTCCTTTGGCCTGCTCCGCTCCGATGTCTTCTCGGGAATTTAGTCTCTGCTGGGCTCTGGCCATTGGTAGACAGGACTTCCCCCGAGGCAGACGGTCGGCTCCCGATGACCCGCCATGTGCCTGGCTGACGAGGCTACTCGGTGGTCTCGCTGCGGGGAATCATATATTTGGAAATACGGATTTTTCAGGTTAGGCGAGCTGTTGCTTCATAAATGAGCAACACAAGTATTTATCAGACATGCAGGTTTTGAATAACAAGCTTGACCGCTACCACGTAAGGGATGATGCAACTTACTCGATGACAGGTGCACATCTCCAGGGCCTGCTCCCGCCCCAGGTGCTGGCCCGGGTGCTGGCCCCGCAGCCAGACGTGCAGGGCTTCCCGTCCAGCTCGCCTCTCCCCATCAACCACCTGCTTTTTTGCCTCATGATACTTTGTGATTCTGAAGCAACACAAATATCAAAGAGAAGAGCATCAAAACCACGAAGGGTTTCTCCACACCCCAAATACTTCCTTTCCAAACGGCAGTTTCTCCTTGGTCATCACGTGCAAATCGTGCCCCCGGAGCCCGGGAAGGAGCGACTGTGGAGTCGAACGCAATCCATGCCAGGAACGTTTGCCCCCTCACTCGTGACCACAGCTCAGATGGCTTCTCGAGGGTCGTAAATTAACTCCGTTCAAGGGCCTGGCTCACCCCGCAGGTGCCTCACCGAGGACTCGGCACCCTGAGCCCACGGAGACGTCAGCCCAGCTCGGCAACGTGACGGGACACGCTTGGCACACTTCTCACCTCCCCGACCACACATCAGACTTGAACATCAGTTGTCCGACATTTTAGTCACCGAGCAGCTGGAAATAGGTTGGGGTCTGAAGTCGCGCTTGGGATGGCAAGGGGAGGCAGAGAACTACCGTGGGATTCCTGAAGAGAAACGTCATGTTGTTAAAACCGGATGAAAACGAAACTGCAAAGAACTGACACATCAACTTTCAAAAATTGTGCTCGGTACCTTGCTGCACCAGCTCCCGCGTTTCCCACGTCCACAGGCAGCCGATGGCTTGTCCGCCGGTCAAAACCGCGGAGCCTCCCCTGGCCCTGGGGCGCCTGCCTTCGAAGAGAGGGTGTCGACAGGGAGGCGTGGGGTGCAGTCCCAGGGCAGCTTCCGGCTTCCAGTGTCCCGAAACCGCTGTGCACGAGGGACGGGGTCTGGAGCCCAGGGTCCACGTGCCCCGAGACCCCTGCTCTGCAGCCTGGGCCACGCCGAGCCGGGCAAGCCCCAGACTCCGGCAGAGACATGAGTTGACGGCCCGGGGGACCGTGTGACTCTGCCTCTATTAGGGAAATTGTGAGGAGCAGTTTGCTGTCGAGGAGAAAGCGGACGAGGGGCCAGCAAAGGTGGTGGAGTAGGAGCCCCAAGGGCTGTCCCTCCACAAACACACCCCGAAAAGAGGACTACACTCTGGGGATCAGCTTTGTCAGAGCTTTGGAAAATAGTCCACGGCTTAGAGGAACCACGTGAACGCTTAATCAAGAGAAAGGTGGCAGGCAGCGGGAGGACTCTGTGGCATTTAGCATCAGCGTCGCCTTGCCCCCTTCCGGTGCCACTCTCAAGACGGTGGCCCGCACCGCCCGGGCCAGGGCCCCTGATTCTGCAGGGGCAGAGAGGGTCTTGCTCCGGGGCGTTGCGTTGGTCTGTGTTGACTTGTCCAGGCTCCCCGAGGGGCTGACACCAGGCTTTGCCTGACTTGGGGCTCCCTCAGCACAGAAAGGGGCAGAGGAGAGCCGTCCTGGAAAACACGAGGCCAGGTGAGAAGCTGCCGATGCCTGGGTCAGAGGGCAGGGGTCAGAGTGCAGGGAGGCCGAGATCTGGAGGGAAGAGCTGGACACGCACTCTGCAGGTGGAGGACGAGAGGACTTCCTGAGCATCGCGGGAAATCTGGAATGCCCCGTGCAGGGCGGGCACGGAGACAAGTTTCACTTCTGCTGACCTTAGGCTTGGCCCAAGCAGGAAGTAAGGCCCAGGCTGAGCCAGGAAAGCCAGGGCTGGGGGAGGGCGGCGGCACGGGGCCTGAGGGCAAAGACCAGGGGCCTCCCTCCCTTCCTCTGCCCTCCTTCCCTCCTCTCCCCCCCTGCCTTCTCCTCCCCTCCCCTCTCCTCCCCTTCCCTTCTCTTCTCCTGGGAGAATTCTCCATTCATTCAAGGGAAGTTGTCAAAACACAGTTGAGCACAGACTAAAAGAACAGAGATTTCAGGGATCACACACAACAAAGAATATAGTCTTCCAAAATAGTTTAGAAAAGACACCAACTAGCCACCTGGCTGCATCCACAGGAAGGAACCACCGACTGGGGGACCCACCCCTTTCTAGCGGGGACCTGGGAAGGTCGTCTGATAGAATCAGTCTCCTAATTGAAAAAAAAAGGCACAAATACAACACAGCATTTCTTAGGCTCAAGATAGATCATGACGGTGACGATCTGTATGCAGGTTAACACCCTGCGAGGTGCTGACCCAGGCCCCCGACCAGGCACTGGTCTCGCCAGAGTTTGCAGAGTTGAGGGATTTTTCCCGAGACCAAAGGCTCAATGTGGTTTGACCTAAGAGGGTAGACTGGGAGGAGGCAGAACACAGACACCCACCTGTGCAAACACTGTGAAGGGCTGTGGGCACTGACTAATCCCACCTCCTTAGTTTCCTAAGTGGAACCAGACCCAGAGAGCTTATGTGTCTGGCTCAAGCGTAACCCAGGATCTGTGTCCACGAGGGTGGGCATGGGCGGAAGACATTCTGGCAGAAACTACACGCCCCCCCTCTGGCCCCGGGGTGCTCCGGTGCTGCCCGCCGGAAGGGGTGCGTGGCCTGGGAGAGGTCCAGGGGCAGAGGTGGCACTTTGGACAGGGAGCGGGGGCCAGGTAGAGGGGCAGGGTGGCGGCTCTGGGGCCATCCTTTGGGCCCTGCCGGTGTGGAAGGGGGCGGCCCCACAGGTCACCCTGTGTGCATCAGGGACAGTCACTTCTCACACACTCCATATTGCCACCTTTCCAACCATGGTCTCCACCATCCTCTGGAGGACTTCTCTGAGTCAAGAGCAGCCCCAACAGGCAGTCACAGAATCCACGACCCCAGGCCCCTCAGGGACAAGCAGTGGCCCAGGCTCGAAGCCTCAGAAGCACCAATGGGAGAGCTTGATTTGGAGAAAACATTGGCTGGCTGGGGTAGCCCGAGGTGTTCTGGATCTTGGTGGTGGCCCCAGAGGTCTTTCCAAAGGGCAGTGAGGTCAAGTTGCTGATGATCGAAGGGGTGCCCGTGCTGGAGGCTGTCCTGTGGGCAGGTCAGGCTCCAGCGATGGTGTGGGGGTTTCCTCCCAACAGGCTCTGCGTGTGGCGTTGGGCACAGCTCTGGTCCTGACCGCGGGTCTGTCTCTTGCTGGTCATTTGGGACTTAAGCCCCCCAAGTGGAATCTGTTGGAAGTGACTGGTCCCGGTGGCCCTGCAGACCCCCACCTCTTTCCAAACACTAGTGAGGGTGCCCGGGCAGAGCGCCAGTCCGATCTCCTGTGCTGGGGGGTGTCTGACCCTCTGGGTTCAGGAGACCTGGAAACGTTTCCCATTTGCTCGTCCTTTTAATCAGAGCAGTTTTGGAGGCTCTGATGGCTAATCAGGGGGCACAGTGCAGACTGAGCTCAGCATTGTCAACCTGCCACCAAAGTGCTCCTCTCTGTTTTCGGAGCCGGGAAGCCAGCAACACACCCAGGAAACGGTCATTTGTACGGGATGAGGCTTTGGGGAAACACTTGTGACACACGACACCTTTTCAAAGGCAGGTTTAAGAATCAAGATATGTGAGCGGGACAAAGTAATAATTCTAAATACAGCGAGTTAAAGTGGGGGTTTACAGCCGGGAGCAGGTGGGCGTCAGGGGTGGAAAGTCACTGGGGAAGCATCGGGGGTCAGGGGTTCTGACAGATTCGTCCTGAAGGTGGCCGGGGACCACGGGACATCGCCTGGGGGCACTTAGGGCGCGAGGAGCCCCCCTCACACACGAGGGTGGTCATCGCTAAACTGACTTAGCGGGATTGTCCCTCATACTGGACAACCAGGAGGAACACGGACGCTGGAAAGCCAGAGTCTGTTTGAGAAGAGTTCAGGGGAACATGGCTAGGGTTTGGTCACGGAGGGGCCATCAGGATGTGGACTGGGGATCCGGGAAGCACTCTTCAACTAGGAAGAACCTGTGAGTGTGACTGCATTCAGATTAAGGACTTTTGTCCAAAGGACACCGGTAAGAGACTAGAAGGGAAATCAAAGAGTGGGGGAAGGTTTGCGGTCTTACTGGAGTCAACGGTGGGCTCCCATCCGGAACATGTAGAGAATTCCCTTAAGTTGGCACAAAAGCCAGGCTGGTGGAAGGACGTGCAAGCACACACTAACACTGGATGCCTCTTTGCCGAGTGAGAAACCTACCTCTGTCCCCCTTTATCCAGACGGACAGACGGGAGGGGGCGAACCCCCCCGAGCCACCGGCTGGTCTCAGGTACAGGAAGTGCTGTGACAGGTGGCCAGGGCCGGGCGAGGAGGGAGGGACGTGGGGCTCGGCAGTGAGGGGCTCTGGTGCCTCTGGCAGCAGACCCTGAAGTTTCCCCTCCCCCCTGTTCTCTCCTTCAATCAGGAAGGAAGACTTTGACCACCGCGGACACACCGTGTTCAGGAGGGGCACGGGGGTGCCCCAAACCCTGGGCTCTCAGCATTCATTCTTCCTTATTACATCGAGTTGAATGTAATCAAAAACCAAAAGATTCAGGGAAGTTGTCAAACTGTCCTGAAAATTTATTCCTCATTCCCCGTTATCAGAATTGCCTTCTTCTCATCCGTGCGAGAACCACTTGGTGCCACTGAAATTTAGTGCCTGTGGGCAGCAAGGGAGCCGGTTTCCCACTTGACTTTTCCAGAGGGTGGGGGGGGCGGGGGGGTCCAGGTGGGTGGCAGATGAGGCCTGGGGTTCAAGTCGTGGCTCTGAGCTTTGCCTCTGTGGAGCCCCTGGTGAGCCCACGGCCGAGGGAAGGTCCTGTCCCGAGCCTCCCAGCAGCCTGGGCTGTCTTTACCCGGCTGCCCAGGCCAGGGTCTGCCTTGATGAGACAGCTTCCCAGGGAAGGCCCTACAGGTCTGGGACTGTCCGCCTGACGCCCAGGCTGGGGGTCAATAGTGACGGGCAGGGTGAGCCGTGGACAAGAGCGAGGTTCTGCCGCAGCCCAGCTCCTCGTTACCTAGGCGAGGGAGGGTCGCAGGATGGCCCCTGCGTCTCCTGGGCTGCCTGCGGCTTGCCCGGGCCTGTGCCGCTCTGCCGGGACCCCCTCAAGCTGGGCTGGGGCACGGTGGGCAAGGAGGCTCCCAGAGATAGGGTCCCGGCCTGGCCTGCGTGGCCTCAGGGGTGCTGGGCCCTGCATCTGCCCTGGGGAACTGGCGGGAAAGGGCCCGGTGGGTGAAGACAAGCTGAACCCTTGGCGCCTGCGGGTGGGGGAGACCCAGCCTCTCTGAGCTCCGGCTCTGTCGGCATCACAGGAATATTCAAGGCCCCTGGATCCTGTCTCCCCGTGGCCCTGGTCAGCTCAGGAAATCACGTGACCCCTGCCGCCATGGTTTCTGTTCCTGTGCAGCAAACAGCTGGCCACGGGACCCCGTGTCCCCGCTGATTACCGCTGGGCGTGTTCCCTCCTCCTCCCAGCTGGTCCTCGGGGGCCAGCGGAGAGGACAGACAGACGCAGGGGAACGTGCCTGGAGAGGCTCCATCATCCAGCTACCCTCTGTGCGGACCTGTCTGGACCCAGCGGGCCCCAGCTGGTCGGGCGGCCCAGGCGGCCCCCTGTGCGGCTGTACTGGTTTCTGTGAGCCCGGGACCAGCCCTGGGTGGTCCCCACCCGCAGCCCCCAGCTCTGGCCTGGTCCCGGTGGCAGGGGGAGGGCACCTGCGTGGGGCCTTCTCCCCAGGAGAGCCCCCCTCAGGAGTACCAGGACCTCCCCTTGCGGCGTGCTCGCTCCTGCGTGTCCTCTGTCCCCTCGCAGGGCGGGTCCCTTTCCTGTCCCGGGCCTCAGCTTCCTCCCCAGGCGGCTGCGGCAGGAGCCCCTCCCCGCCTCGCTGGCCCCTCTCCCCTTGTTCTCGCACCTGCTGGCTGTCCCTGGTGCTCTCTGGCACCCCAGCCCCTCATAGCCCCGCCGGTGATGGTGGCCAGCCCACACTCGGTGGGACCTGCTCCCCGCTGCTCTGTGGCGTCCGAGCTGTGTGGACCAGCCCCTTCCCTCTCCTGGGAGCCGTGCCGGGTGAAGGGCCGTGCGCCCCTGCCCCAGGCCACAGACGGGGGCCGGCAGACACACCCACAGCGGGTTTACATTGCTCTCCATCGTGATGATGTGCTTCCTCCTTGGTCACAGGACACAGGAGGGCTTGTACCCCCGTGGGGGTTGGGGCAGGCTGGGCCCCAGGGCGGGGCTCTGCGTCCCGTTTTGGGGGGCAGACAACCGAGGAGCAGAGGCTACAGCAGTGAGAACTCGTTCCATGTGGTCCAGCCCCAGACCTGCGACCCGGAGCCCCAGACGCGGCCCTCGCTTCCCAGGCTTGAGCCACAGACCGTCCCCTGCCCGGTCCCATGGGCCTCGCGAGCCCGCAGCCACAGAAACCAAGGATGGCCCGTGGTCACCGGGAGCTCTCTGCAAACCGGAACAGACATGGGATTAGGACCCAGTGGCCAGAAGGAGAGTCCCTGCTCTCTGGTGCGGCTGCTGATGCTGGTTCCCATGGTAACCGGCCGTTGCCAGGCAGGGGCGGGAGGTGGCGGCGCCGCCCAGTCCCGCCCGCGAGGGGCCGGCTCGCTACAGGGGCTGTGCAGTTAAAAGAGGGAACTTTTCGTCTTTCAAGAAGAAAATTTCCAAACTCTCCCCATAAATAAGAATTTTAATTATGAATGTAGCCAAGGAAAATCACTGCTTTGATGTAAGAATATGCTGGGCCCGTGATCCAGTCGAGTCCCCCCCGATGCGAAAACCGTGGGCTGTGTGTCCCCGAAGGCGCGGCCCCCTCGTGTGAGCGGTGGGGCGGGGGCTCCGCTGGCCTCGGGGCGCCTCGGGGGGGGGGCTCCCCGCGTCTGCTTCTTTCTGCTGGGCCGCCTGGGTCCGCGCTGGCCGTTGAGGCGCGTTCATCCTCCCCGCCCTCCTCCCCCCCCCCCCCCCCCCCCCCCCCCCCCCCCCCCCCGCCTCTCTGCCATCCATCCGGTCTTCCGTCCTGTTCTCGGAGGGGGACAGTCTTGAGGGGGCAGCGGCTCGCTGGCCTGGGGTGCGTGGGCGGGAAGCCCCCGGGGGCGGCCCTCGCGAAGCCCCCCACGTCCCCAGGGCACAGCGGAGCCTCGAGCCCGGGGCCCCGTGGGGCCTGGACTGCCAATGCGCGGTGGGCTGGGCGGAGGGCTGGGGTGCGGCCCCCCGGGGCCTGGCCGCCCCAGGGAGCGCAGCCTGCCCTCCTCGCGGGCCCGGGCGCTCTCCGGGGAGGTGCCCGCGGGGGATGTGCGCTGGGCGGCGGTGCCTGCAGCTGTTGGCCGGTCCGCCACCGCCGGGAGGCCAGCCCCGTGTTTCTTCCATCCAGGAGGCCCTCACACAAGGAGAAAACCGTTGCTGGTCCTCGGGTGCCGCATTCTCTCTCCACCTTCAGGAGCTTCTGTCGGCGGCCCCGGCCGCAGTGCGTCCCGACCCGGCCGGATGCCCACCGCGTTCTCTCCTGTTGTCCCTGCTGATCGCTCTGCTTCCTCAGCCGAACCAAGCCCAGCACCCTTCCTTCGGCTGTGTCTCGTTCACCAGCTGCCTCCGCCGGGGACCGCGTTCCTCCAGGGACAGTTGTTCGTGTCTAGAGTGTCCCTTAGGGCATTTTCCAAACTTGACTGGTGGATTTCCTTTTTTCATTTGGACAGTTCTTGGTTCTCTGTCCCTGAACATTTGAAAACGTGGGAGAATAAAGGACCAAGATGCTTTTGAAGACCCACGTAGATTATCTTGCCAGATATCAGGCTGCTTCATGAAGCTACAACGGTGAAACACATTGAGAACAAATGTATTGTGTTGACGGACAGACTGGCGAAGCAAACGTCATTGCCCAGAAACTGGCCTATATTCATTATGAGAACTTGGTATTAACAAGTGAGTGGGGGGGTGCGGGATGCCTGGGTGGCTCAGTCGGTTGAACGTCTGACTTCGGCTCAGGTCACGATCTCCCGGTTTGGGGGTTCAAACCCCGCATCGGGCTCTGTGCTGACAGCTCGGAGCCTGGAGCTGCTTCGGATTCTGTGTCTCCCTCTCTCTCTCTCTGCCCCTCCTCTCATCAAACTCTGTCTCTCTGTCTCTCTGTCTCTGTCTCTCTCAAAAATAAATAGACACTAAAAACAATTTAGAGGTGCCTGGGTGGCTCAGTCGGTTGAGCGTATGACTTCGGCTCAGGTCACGATCTCCCGGTTTGTGGGTTCAAGCCCCGCATTGGGCTCTGTGCTGACAGCTCAGAGCCTGGAGCCTGATTCAGATTCTGTCTCCCTCTCTCTCTGCTCCTTCCCACTTGTGTTCTGTCTCTCCCTCTCTCTCTTTCTCTCTCCCTCTGAAAAATAAATAAACACTTAAAAAAAAAGATTTTAAAAAAGTGAGTGGGGGAAAGAAAAGTGGAGCCGGGAAAATTGGTTACCCCGATAGCAAAAGCAGATGCTATCTCACTGGCTGCAGAAGAAATCCATTAAGATCAAAATGTGAAAAATGAAATATTAGGAGTTTTAGGTGAACTCCTAGGTAGAATGTCTTGATGACCCTGTGATAGGAAAAGCACAAATGGCCCAGGGGAGGGATGTTTCTCACTGCGTTCCTCTCCCGGAACAAAACAGAACAACAGACAGGAAGGAAAGGGAGACCTTCCAAAGGAAAAAAGAAGCACCTTAGACACAGCTGGTAATACAATTATGGAGCAGGAGAGGGTATCTGGATATAACTGACAGAGCTGAGGCTAAACTAGTGAGCTCTTAGAAATTAATAAGAAAAATATAAATGAGCAGATTCACGAGCAGAGGCAAACCGGAAGTTTAGGGCAGAAGTTACCTGAACAGACAATGAATGAGAACAGAGATGGTTAACCCCACTTGCAATCCCACCTGATGCCAAAAAGTGCCAAGTAAGCACCTGTCCCGACCGGGTGTTCGCTACCCAGTGCAGGGGGTGGGGGGGAAGCTGTGTTCCTATGCTGGGAGCACAGAGCACCGGGAGCAGTGAGCACTGCTCTGTAAACAGCTAGAAAACTGGACAACATATAAGAAAGCGCGTTTCCAGACACTGGAGAGCAGGTAGCACAGGACATCGGTCTGTGACAGCACAGTGGCCAGCGGGGCAGGTCCGCACTGGCAGCAGCTGCAGCCTGGATTCTGCAAGCTTCAAAGCAGCCAGGGGCACACGGAGAGGGCCCAGCAGTCTCCCTGGGGTCAGGAAACAGGCTTTGGAGTTGGAGGAGCTGGGGGCAGCTGGAAAGCGTGGGGAGAGTCGCCGGGAGGAAGGGCCTTCGAGGGACAGGAACCTCAGTTACCTGGGCAGAGCCCCCGCGGACTTGGCTCGAGTCCTGACCTGCCCACAGGCCAAACTTCAGGTCTGGAGAAGGAACCTCAGGGAGGCAGCGGCTGATCACATCCTGGAACAAACACAGGCTGCGGACAGCCTGCACCCCCGCCAGTCGGGAGGTCAGCTTGTGTGGGCACACCCACAGTTATTCTAAAATTTACATGGGAGTGTAAGGGACCCAGAAGAGCTGAAGTCATTGTGAAGAAGAGAGAGCAAACTTGGAGGAGGGCACTAGCTGAAATGAAAACCTAGGATCAAGCCTTGGAAATCAGTGGTGTTATATTAGCATAAGAATAGACAGATAGATAAGTAGGACAGGACGGAGAGGCCAGAAATAGAACCACGGTTGTTTGGTTAAATGATTTTTGACAAAGGTGCCAAGACTATTCAATTGGGAAAGAACATTCTTTTTAACACATGCTTTTGAAAAATTGAATATTTATGTAAAAAAATTGAATCTCAATGCTTACCTTACATCGCGTGCAAAATTTAGCTCCAAATGATTCATAGAGTTCAATTAAAACTTCTTAAAGAAACTAGGAAAATATTTGAGACTTTGGGGTTAGGCAAAGAGATTTTTTAAATTGGACACAAAAAGCAAAAACCAGATATGTGAAAGAAAGTGATAAATTAAACTTCATCACAACTGCAACTTTTGCGATTGAAAATACTCTAAGTGAGGGCAGTGATGGGTCAAGCCTCAGACAGGGAGAAAATATCTCAGAACCTATGTCTGGTAAAGATCTGGTACACTGAACCCATAAGGAGCTCTTACAACTCAGTAGTTAGAATAGAGACATACTGATAAACCTTGAGCCAAGGACTTGAAAAGATACTTGCGTAGAAATGGCCAACACACACAGGAAAGATGCTCTCCACCATCAGCCATTAGGTAAATACAAATTAATGCGAGTTAGTGATGCCACCACTCATCCACCACGAGGGATAAGCAAACAGAAACAAAGGAACCCAACTGCACTTCAGATTTGTAATTCAGCACATTGGAGGGGAGGGACCCATCCCAAGTGACTCTTGAAAGCGGTATTTGACTTTATACCCCCAGGCTAAAGACAAAAAGTGGTATTTGTTAGCAATTCCGGAAGTTCTGAATGTGCTTTATGGGGTCGAACAAATAAATACATTGTGGATGGTGGTGGGAGGTACCTCGTTGTGAGAGAAATGATGAAATGGGAACTGTACAGTTGGCTCTATGGTACGGGGTTGAAGCAGGTGTCAGTGTGGATTCCTGGTGATGGCAGATCGATAGACAGATAGATGCGTTCTCTCCGTGTGTGTGTGTGTGTGTGTGTGTGTGTGTGTGTGCAATACTCCATAAGAAGGAGTCAGGAAAACTATTTCTGAAGCATTTTCTAATTAGATCTGGGTTGGGAAAGGACAAGGGAATCCTGGAATAGCTTACATCTTTCTGTGACAGAAAGGAAGAGTATGGACAAAGAATGACAGGTCATGACCCAAGGGCCCAGGGCTCAGCAAAGACAAAGAAGCAGTTTGAAGGGACTCCTTGGCTGAATATGGAGCGAGTTAAGCATCGAAACAAAGGATGACAGTGATAACATGTGTAAAAGAGAAGAATCCATGAAATTAAATAGATCACCTACACACAGACACATATACACACACCTATGTACACCCATCCATACAAACTCTCTCTCTCTCTCCCCTTCCTTTCCATAAAATCCTACCAATAGAGGTACCAGCAGTGATGGAATTAGAAAACCATCATTTGTCAACCGACACGTTAGTAATTGCTTCAGGCAATGGTCGCCTGGATGCTGGGAGGAGCTGGATGAAGAAACAAGGCTTTTACATGGTCTCAAAGCATCTGGACACAGGACACCCATGATTACAAAGGAAAAACAGTCACTTCACAGTGGAGAGACCTGGTGGACACCACTGTTACCAAGTGGCCAGAGAGAACGTCACCGACAATGGGCCTCCCGATACGCTGCACTGAGAAGAACACAACATCTCTTTTCTACTGTGGCTGACAGATGCATCACCCGAAGCAAAGCATGAAGAAAACACTAGCCGAACGCTAACCAAGTGAGGGTCACCTTACAAAGCAGACGGCCTGCACATTTCAAAAGTGCCGAGGTTATGGAGGACAAAGAAAGATGGCGGAGCTACTCTAGGCTAAAGGACCAGAGGCAGGAAGGACGACACAATATGGCGAGTGGCACAGGGCTGCCTTGCAGACGCTCTTTCTTCTGCCTGAAAGAACAGTAGTGCTTCGACTGTAAGATCCATAAGTCAGGGCACTGTAGCATGGATGCCAATTTCCTGACTGTGATGCGCGTGTTGTGGTTGCACAAGATGATGTCCTTTGACTTTAGGAAACACATATGGAAGCATTTGTGGGTAACAGGACATTGTTCAAGAACTCATCCCCAAATGGTTCAGAAAGAACATTTCTGCTAAGAAAGGAAGGGGGTGTGCCGTGTCTGGGAATCTCAATGAGGGCAGATGTGAGTCTTTCGTGTTGCTCTGGCAACTTTAAGTCTGAAATTATTTCAAAGTACAATGTAAATAAAATAAATGTAAGCAGATTAAATTATAACCAGGTATCGTTTCGTGTTTACCATTGGGAGAAATTAGAAAAATATGTGACCATATCTGAGGGAGACTCAGCCATACCATGGGGGTGTGGTCTTCTGGGGGTGGTTCTAACCTGTCACCTCGGTTCTAACAAACCTTTGAGAACCTCCAAGGCACACACACGTGCACATGGTGGACATACTCCTGATGGGCTATTTAGCACGGGTTATAATAGCAAAGCCCCCGGGAGTTCCTTAAGTGGCCAGCAACGTGGAACGGACACATACATCTTGTTGTGCTTACACAGTGAACTTGTACAGACAGCAGAAACAGTGACGAATCTGGCTGGGTGCACCCAAGTACAGAATCCCCCAAAGCCTTTCTGAGAAAAGTTTCAGAATGTTCTGTGCAATATGAAACATAGGGTTTAAGAACATTCAAAACCATACTTCTCTATGACTTATGAATATACATTACTTATTACAAAACTCTAACAAATAGCTCAGGAATGATATTGATTTCAGCAGAGTTGTTATTTCTGGGAATGGAAGGTGGGTGGGGGGGGCTTAGAAATATAGGGAATATTTCATTTTATGATAAATTATCTGAAAACAGTCTGACGGAATGTGAGGGTTTATGAGTCTGCGTGGTGGGCATGCGTGTGTGTTAACTTAATCTCTGTCCTTAGCGGTGTGATTGGAATGTTTCCTCATAAAACAAAGTAATCTGGAGCATGGCTTCATTTGGCCTGAGCCCCTTCCCCACCCCTGGGCCTGCCCTGTGTTCCTGGCTGGGGTCTGCCACGTGGGGCCCCTGGTGCAAGATCACAGGGGGTGGCCTGGGGGGTCCTGGGACTCGGGGCTTCAAGGGCTCACACCCAAGGGCTCTGGGGAGGTAAGGGTGAGCTGGTCGCCTGGATCAGAAGGGGCGGAAAGAGAGACCCAGTGTGTGTGCCCCATCCCTCGTCCCCACCCCAGAGGGTGTTGGGCTGGCCGTGACCCTCCACCAGAGTTCAACTCCGCCAGGCAGCCCCCCGCCCCCAGCACATGCCCACCTTTCCTTTCACTTTGCCCTCCTCACCTCATCAGGCCTGTGGTGGCAACTGGGACCAACCCAGGCCACCACCCCACTCTAAACCCTGCACATGCCCGGCCAGCCTGCACACCGTCCTCCTGCCCCGTTTACCACCTCACGTGGTCTCTAGGTTTCCCAACTCCTCTGTGCTTAGCCTCTGCCGGGCCTTCAGCACCGTTGCTCCGATGGGCGGGCCCACCCCTCCCCAGAGCCCACACCCCTGCTCTCGGATAAGGGCACACCTTGCAGCTTCTCTGTGGCGGACGTGCCCCCCTTTCCCCACAAGAGCAGGAAGCAAGACTCGGGGTCCGACGCCTCCCCGGCGTGCTGGGTGGGAGACATCCCCTTTGTGACACGCGGTTTGCTTCCTGCGTTTCAGATTGTGTTGATAAACTGTCACTCCCCCTTCTGAAGGTGCTAAGGGGTTTCTGGACTTTGCAGCTTCTCTGGGTTGGGGATGAAAACTCTGTTCGTTACCTACTGTCGAGAATGATCGTCTTTCACAGAACACGTGGCTCGCTCAGGTGGGGTTTGGCTCACGCCGTTTCAAAGAACAGAAATTAGAGCTGGAGCAGTTTTATGAAAACTTCTCACTAAAATGCAGTAAATATTTCTATTCTGAGCATTTCATTTGTCTGAGAGTAGCTTATATTCATTTATGACCCAGGGAGCCCATATTTCAATTTTATCAGGCTTAATAGGTTGTAAACTAAGAACAGCAAATCTAACGCTACATAAAATTACTAGCGATGAGCCAAACAGGTGAATAATTGGCATCTGGATGACTTTGAACTATCAACTTTTGTGTAGAGCAATGTATTTGGGCGGTTTCTATGCCGGGCTAGCCACCGCCGGATTGCTCAAAAGACATCCACTTAATAGTGTCATTTCCTTAATTAGAATAGGCAGCTAGAAACCCATTTTCACATAACGAAATGCAGGGAGTGCAAAATACATTCTATTAAAACAACTGTGATTTCTTAACTTCAGCATGAGAAAGGCCTCCAAGAAATAAAAGGATTCATTGTGGTAATGCGATTGTAAAAGCAGTTTTCAGGGCATAAACTTTGTTTTCCACGTCATGATTTCAACAGACACGCCGCTGGTGCTGTCCCTATATAAATATATGTGTGAACTTGCAATTACCTGCTATTACAATCCTATTAAAATGTGCTGGGTGGTCAACTCAGTAGACCTCTAATCTTGATGGAATCAGAGACTCGAAGAGCGAGCCATGGACGCACTCTTGGAGGGAGCCTGGACTTTCGGGGTTCGGCCACCCCCGGGGCTGCCTGGGCCCCTGCGCCGTGCTCGTGGTCCGGGCCCTCAGGGCAGGGCAGCCGCCACGTACCCAAGGTTTGAAAGCTTGCTGTGCTCGGCCGCGTGACGGCAGCGTGTTCGGAGGTCAATGTGGATTCTGCGTCTCACACTGGGCGGCGTTTGAAGTTTCAGTTTCTTGTTCACCCACAGGAACGTCAAGAGAACACATTGACGACGGCTCCGGAAACCAGTCAAGTGTATGCACCATGGAGTGAACGTCTATAAGAGAAAGCCACATGCAACACGGCAGGAAGTCTTGTGGCCTTTTTGTCTGTTCTTGTCCTGCCACCTCCCCAGTGTGGCCGGTACGGTAGCGGGAGCCATTGGACCCCGGTTCCCGTGTAGGACAGAGGGAAGGAGCTGAAGGGCATTGGGCTGCCCGAGGGGCTGGTTCCCGTGTTTTCTGAGTGGGAGCGACAGGGAATGGAGGCTTGGATCTCAGGCCACGGGCCACTGAAGGCGGTGGTGGCACCACGGCCCGTGAAAACCGTGGGGCCTGCGGAAGTCTGGGGTGGGGGGAGTGATGGGCGGAGGAGTGCCGCAGAACATGTAAGGCTCTGAGAAGAAGCTGGGGGCGGGGGGACTCTTAGGGAAATTAAGACCTTTAAAAGCAGCCATGTGGACGGGCAAATTGGGAAAACAAGTGGACGCACCGGCCTGGGGGGGCACACGCCCGGAAGAAACCTGGGAAGAACTCCAGGCTTCTGGGATCATCAGGACACAGTCAGATGACGGGCACCGGGCAGGCGGATGCTTTTTCAAGTGGCCAATTATCAACACAGATCACAAGGCGTACATGGAAACAGGGAAACGTGGCCCATTCAAAGGAATAAAATGTGTCTCCAGAAATTGACCCTAAGGAAACAGGTACTTCAAATTTACTTATTAGACAAGGACTTCAAAGATCTCCCTTATGTGTGGTCAAAGAGCTAAAGGAAAACACGAATCAGGAAAACAATATACAAACAAAATGAGAATATCAACAAAGAGGGAGACATTATTAAAAAAAGGACTGAACAGAAATTCCTGAGCTGAAAAACACAGATCTAGACCCACACGTGCATGGTTAATGGGCAGATGTGCAGAGGCAATTCAGTGAGAAAGGGTGATGTTTTCTACAAATGATGCTGGGCCCCTGTCCACATGCAGGAAGAAAAAGTAACTTCAATCCTTATCTCACACCATGTACAAAAGTTAACTCAAGATGGATCATCGATCTAATTGTAAAACCTAAAACCATAAGACAGGAAGCCATCAACATCCTCCAGGAGAACACAGGCAACAACCTCTTGGACCTCGGCTGCAGCAACTTATTACTAGACAAGTCTCCAGAGGCAAAGGAAACAAAAGCAAAAATGAACTATTGGGACTTCACCAAGATAAAACCTTCCGTACAGCAAAGGAAACAATCAACAAAATTAAAAGGCAGCCTATGGAATGGGAAAAGATATTTGCAAATGACATATCTGATAAAGGATTAGTATCTATTTTATCTATGCTAAAATCTATAAAGAATTTATCAAACTCAACACCCAAAAACCAAATAATCCAGTGAGGAAACGGGCAGAAGACATGAATAGACACTTTTCCAAAGAAGACATCCCGATGGCCAACCGACACATGAAAACATGTTCAACATCACTCATCATCAGGGAAATGCAAATCAAAACCACCATGAGATACCACCTCAGACCTGTCAGAGTGGCTAAAATTAACAACTCAAGAAACAACAGATGTTGGCAAGAATGAAGGGAAATGGGAACCTTTATGCACTGTTGGTGGGAATGCAAACAGGTGTGGCCACTCTGGAAAACAGTACTGAGGTGCCTCAAAAAGTTAAAAATAGATCTACCCCATATCCCAGTAAGCGCACCGCTAAGTATTTATCCAGAGGATACAAAAATGCTGATCAAAGGGGCACATGCACCCCAATGTTTATAGCAATGCTATCAACAATAGCAAAATTATGGAAAGAGCCAAAATGTCCGTCAACTGATGAATGGATAAGGAAGATGTGGTGTGTGTGTGTGTGTGTGTGTGTGTGTAATGGAATATTACTCAGTGGTCATAAAGAATGAAATATTGCCATTGGTAATGATTGGATGGAACTAGAGTGTATTACGTTAAGTGAAATAAGTCCATCAGAGAAAGACAGATATCATATGATTTCACTCATAAGTGGAATTTAAGAAACAAAACAGAAGAACATAGGGGAAGGGAAGGAAACACAAGATAAAAACAGAAAGGGACGCAAACCATAAGATACTCTTCAATACAGAGAACAAACTGAGAGTTGCTGGAGAGGAGGCGGGTGGGGGGATGGGCTAGATGGGGGATGGGCATTGAGGAGGGCACTTGTTGGGATGAGCACTGGGTGTTGTATGTAAGAGATGAATCACTGGGTTCTGCTGAAATCAACACTACGCGGCATGTTAACTACTGTGATTTAAATAAACAAATTTAAAAAATTCTAGAAGAAAACATAGAAAGGAACCTTTATAACCTTGGGTTATGCCAAAAGTTTCTAAGATTTGACAACAAATGGACAATCCGTAAAAGAAAAAAAAAACATGAATCGCACCACATAGTATTAATAACCCTTCTGTTTGGGATGCACTGTTAAGAAAATGAAAAGACAGTCTACAGACTGGAGAAAGTATTTTCCAAATCACATGCCTGAGAAAGGATTTGTACACAGAATATATAAAACTCAACATGGAATAATAAGAACACAATTCAATAAAAAAGGGCAAAAACATTTGACCATACACTTCACAAAGATGATATGCAGGTGGAAATAAGCACATGAAAAGAGTCTCTTTCTCTCTGTCTCTTTCTCTGTCTCTGTCTCTTTGTATTTGTCTCTGTCTGTCTGTCTCTCTCACACACACGTATAACACAATATTTTAAAATGAGCCTATTTTCATGGAAACCGCAAAGCTAAAACCTACGACGTACAAGAGACAAAGGGAAGGGAATCCGAGCACGTTACTATAGAAAATCATCAATTCACAAAGAAAGGCAGCAAGAGAGAGATAGAGAGGGAGGGAGGGAGAGGGAGGGCGACTGAAAAATGACCAGAAACAGTACATAAGATGGCAGTAGTAATTATCCTTCAATATCCTTGTCCATCAGTAATTACATTAAATGGGAATGAATAAAATTTTCCACTCTTTTGGCATTGAGTGTCTGAATGGATAAAAAAAAAAAAACAAGACTGAAATATATGCTGTAAGAAACTCGTTTCAGCTCAAAGGACACACATAGGCTCAAAGTGAAGGGGTGGGAAGAGATATTCCACTAAAATGGAAACTAAAGCAGAGCAGGGGTAACTATACTTACATCAGACAAAATAGACTTTAAGTCAAAACTGTAACGAGAGACAAAGAAGGTCGTTACATAATAATCAAGGAGTCAATTCATCAAGAGGATAGAACAGTTATAAATATCTATGCACCCAACATCGGAGCACCTAAATACATAAAGCAAATACGGGCAGCTCTGAAGAAATAGACAGCAATGCAGAAGAAGCAGGGACTCCAGTACCCCACTCTCAATAATGGATAGATCATCCAGACAGAAAGTCAATAAGGAAACATTGGACCATATCTTAGACCAATGGACCTAACAGAAACACACGGAACATTCCATCCAACAGCAGCAGATACACATTCTTCTCAAGCACACAGAACACTCTCCGGGATAGATCACGTGTTAGGGCGCCGAACAAGCCTTAGCAACTTAAGAAGACTGAAGTCATACCAAGCATCTTCCCTGACCCCAATGGGGTGAGACTAGAATTTGGTAACAAGAGAAAACAGGAAAATTCATGAATGTGTGGAAATGAAACAACACATTCCAGAACATTTCTTTTTTTTTTTTAATGTTTATTTATTTATTTTGAGGGGGGTGGTGAGGGACATGGGAGGGAGAGACAATCCCAAGCATACGGGGATTGATTTCATGACCTCGAGATCATGACCTGAGCCGATGTCAAGAGTCAGACGCTCAACCAACTGAGACACCCAGGTGCCCCCTGAACACTTCTTTGAACTGGGTCAAAGAAGGAATCAAAATAGAAATCCGGAAACATCCCATGGGGTGATAAGCTCTCTCTGCCTAAAGAAGGAAGTCGAAGGCAGCCCAGACCCCGAGGTGGCAGGAACCTCCAGCTCCTGGTGGACAGAAGGCCTCTGGGCGATGTGGGACAGAGAGGGGATGAAGCCAGGACAGTCCCTCCGGCAGGGAGCAGAGCCTGGAGGTGTGACGGTGCACGGGGTCTGGGGACCCGTCATGCTGGCAGGAGCCAGGAGCCCCTTCGGTGAACGCTGCCAGCCGGCCCAGCTGAGGGGGCAGGGGCCTCATCAGGGGCTCTGAGAACAGGGGGTACCATGCGTCCCGTCCCCTCGTCAGCAACTCAGGGCCGAGTTGTCCTCCCCCTGGGCCCAGGCTCAGGCCGGGCTGGCCTTCCCCAGGGCCAAATGCAGACGCTCTCCGGAGAAGGCACGGCTGGGGTGCGGTGGCTCTGTAGGACGTGTCCAGGGCATACGATGACAGGCCTGAGCCCATGCCCGGCGTGGCAGCCCCCCCCACGGGAGACAAGCTCATCATCTGCAGGGCGTGCCCTCCACCGGCAGTGCCACGTGCGCAGACGCCTCCGAGGGCACGGAGTCCCCCGCCAGGCTCCCAGGCCGCCTGCGATCGGCGTCTTCTTCGAGACCAAGGGAGGTGCGAATCAAATGTGGTTGTCCACCCCCAGGAAGTGAGAGCCCATCTCTCTGGGTCGAGGCCCCTGTTCTTATGACTTTGCTCCCAGAGGAGTCTCCGTCTGCCAGGTCTGTGCGAGGCCTGCCCTGTTCCCAGAAACGGATCAGTGGCTGGGGACCTCGGCAAGCGACAGGGGACAGACGGGCCCTGTCCCACCCGAGGTCCTTCCCAACAGTTCATTTCCCGGGACAAAGATGGGAACTTCTTCCTGGTCTGAACAGGCCAGGAAGAGAGAACTTACTATATGTATATTATTATTTTTTTAATTAAAAAAAATCTTTATTCACTTTTGAGAGACAGAGACAGAGCATGAGTGGGGGAGGGGCAGAGAGAGAGGGGGGACACAGAATCCCAAGCAGGCTCCAGGCCCTGAGCTGTCAGCCCAGAGCCCGACGCGGGGCTGGAACCCACGAACCGTGAGATCGTGACCTGAGCTGAAGTCGGATGCTCAACCGACTAAGCCACCCAGGTGGCCCGAGAACTTACTATATTGATGCAGAATTGAATTAATCAGACATTTGGCGAAAGCTGGAGCATAGCAGAAAGGCCCCCCAGAATGAGATCTTCTTGTATCTCATGTAAGGAAATACGAAACCGCAACCTGAGTGCCTGTTCTCAACGCGCTCAGAGCACAGTATCTCAGCTTTGCCGCAACAGAGGAGAAAAGGGGCTTCTCCACCGCCCGACTTCAGTCACAAAGGTGATTAACCCAACGTGCTGGCTGTCCGCCTACAGCGAAGGTCTCGCCGCGAAGGCAGCGGTACTCAGTAGCCAGCCGCTGTGGCTCAGCGAGCCTCGACGTTCACAGGACGTAGCGTTTTATGAGTGACATAAATGGCCATATGGAATTTATAGGAAGGAAAGCTTTCTGTCCCCACAGTTCCTGGTTTGGACTCGTGCCATATTTACATAAGAAATTAGATTCGGGTCTTATTTGCATCTCACACCGACAAAACGCCACTTCCGAGAGTGGCGGCAAAGTTAGCGGCATCAGACAGCGCACGTGCGTGCCAAGTGTCCCCGAGCAGACGCGAGCCGGGGCGCCTGCCTTCAGCGACACTGGTTCCCACGCGAACTTGCTGCTTAGGCTGGCTGGTAAACAAGTACGTTACGCCGTCTGACCAGAGGTCTGCAGTCCCCGCGCTGTGGGTGAGGCCGGTTGACCTGCGGCTGCGCCCGTTTTAATTAAGCGGAAAATGAACCCGCGACGGTGTTCTTACAGCCACGCGTTTGGGCCATTTTTGTGTGGTTTTCTTCTCGGCGTCCTGAGAGGCATCAGGGACCTTCCAGAGAGGTGTGGGAGGGGAGGTGACCCCAGCCTCCCAAGGGCCAGGCCCAGGCTGCCGTGTGGAGAAGCTCGGGAAACCTGTGGACAGCGAGTGACGGCAGGTAAGTGGCAGAAGCCACGGATGTGCCACGAAAGCTGTGCTGATGCCCCCTGAGGGGGGCCAGGAGGCTGGCTGCTTCTCTCATCAGAGAGTGGAAAGGAGACCCGCCCTCTCCCTGTGCACCCCTGCATCCCTGGAGCTCTCTCCCTGCACCCCCAGGAGAACGGGGTCCCCACCCGCGGCGACGCCGAGCTGGCAGTGCCTCAGGACGCCGTGTGTCCAGTGCAGGAAGGAGGAACTCAGGGTCATCCCGCGTGGCGGCGTCTGCTCCTGCACCCCGCACCCCACACCTGACCGTGGTGCGGGGACCCTGCCGCACAGGCGCGGGCATCGGGAGCCCCGGGGCGGAGCCACGGCAGCCGGGTCCCAGGCCCCAGACCCACACAGCCACCCGGCCGTGGGCAGGGGGGAGCACGATGGGAACCTGGCGTCCTGTCTGATGAAAGGCGCGCGGGGAAGCAGACCAGAACGCGCCAAGAGCTCCGCCGGGGGGGCTGCGTCCTCAGACTTGAGCCCCCCGCCTCTTGGAGAAGAGTCTAGGGTCTGAGGCAAACCGACACTCTCCCTCCCAAGTGGGGTGCCGGGGGGGGGCCCCCGGCGGGGTGCTCTCCTGTCTTGCTCTGTGTCATTGACGGTACAGGTGACTCAGCCCCGCCCTCCCTTCCTCTCACACCTGCCAGGCGCTTGAACCTCGAAGGGAGGTGCATCCCTGCAGGGTCGGCCCTCAGTGCCCGGCTGGGCGTGTGCGGGGGGCAGCGTCTGCCAGAGGGAGGGACAGCACTGAGCTCGCCGGGCATCGTGGGCGCTCGGCCCCGGCCAGCTGCTCCCCTCCGTCTGTCCCTGTCCTCCTGTCCTGCCGCCCTTTCTTCAGCTGCTTTGAAACCTGCACAGTCCACGGGTCCCCGCAGGCCCCTGCCCCATCTCCTCACTGCCTGTGTCTGTCCCGCCAGCTTCTCTCTGTCTTCAGACCCCAAACTCAGGTAACTGCTGACGCCCTGTCTCGGGAAACCAATACCAGCTATTTTTATAAATGACTGGGCTTGACAGGAAGCAAGATTGAACTTTCTGGTTGATAAATCCCTTTTTCGATTGGTGTGAATGTTTCCCTTTGGGACTCTGAACGGGAACGGAGACTCAGGAAAATAAAACCTTTATTTCTCTGTGCAAAATCTGCTCCTGGAATTTAACTGTGGCCAGAAACCTCTCCGTCTCCTGTGCATCCTGGGGGATTTGAGTCTGGCCCTGCCTGGTGACACCGTCCCTGAGCAGCTCTCCTTCTGGGCCGCGCCAGCTGGAGCCGCTCCGCCCATCTCCCCCTGGGACCCTGGCTGTGTGGCCGGGACGGGTGGCTCAGCTGCTCCTGTCTGCTCCGTGCTCCATCCTGAGGTTCTGATGTGTCTGGTGTGGGACCCGCGGGCTGCTCATGTGTGCGGGGCCCTCGGGGGTCTCTGAAGTGCCCTCTGCTATTTTGTGGGGTCCTCCTGTTCCACACCACTGCCAGGCGGAGGCCTCTTACTCAACAGGCTTCTGTAGGTGCTTTTTGTCCCCACACCCCGCTCAGCGGGTCTCCCGGCTTCCTCTGCACCCGGCCGGGTGCCTCTCTCCTCCACTGTGCTCCCCTCTGCTCCTGGGCAGGGCTCTGGTTGGACGCCAGCCCGTGGGCGGCCCTCTCCGGACCTGGGCAGGAGAACAGCTCCGGGGTGCGGGGACCTGTCACCTGGCTGCACCCTGGGTCTGCTGTCTGGACGCGGGACAGTTTCCAGAATGGCAGGGCCACTGGACGCTAACCAGTCGGGAACGGGCGCGACAGCCCCTCGAGCGAGCCACGCCCGGCATTCGGCGGAGGCCGATTTTATCTGGACTCCGCACAGCAGCTCGAGAACATGCTGGTTCTGGCACTCGGCGATTATAGCAGGTGCCTCGGGGCCGGAGACGGCCCCCCAGGGGACACAGCAGTGCGTGGGCTGCAGGGAGACCCGGGGTCGGACTGTAGCCCGGGTCGGCGGCTGGGAGCTCCGTCCCTGGCTCAGCTTGGGCAGTGCTTGCCGCTAACCGCTGACCGGCGTTCCAGGGGCTCCTCTGCGCCCTTCCAGTCGGAGCCCAGAGGCCGCCCCGAGCCCGACCGCCACTGAAAACACGAATCTTCCGGTTTTGAACTTCGTGTAAACACTCTTTCGTGCCAGGCTTCTTTGGCTCCGTGTGTTATACCCGTGGGGTCCATCCATCCCGCTGTCTGTGAGCAGGTCGACCTTGCTCGTTGCTGCGCAGTAGTCTTTGGATTAACACACCGCACTTTGGCCATATTTGCTGGACCACGTGCGGCTGTTTCGATACAGGTGTCATCGGCATTTATGTTCCGAGCTTGCCATGCGTGTGGGCTTGCCCTTGGTCGGGAGCAGGCCGGCCGGCTCCTGGGACGCGGGGTGTGACTGCCCGTGACAGCACAGCCCCTCCCTGTCCTCCTCGAGGCCCTCGGGCTCTTCCTCTCAGGTTTGCCTCATCGGGCCGGGCCGGTCCTTCCCCGGGGCCCGGAGGCTTTGTTCCCATGGCTTGTGTGCTGAGCTGCTGCCGTCGGTGCGTCTGCCGCCAGGCTCTGTCCGTCCGGGAGAGAGACTGTTACTGCCAGAGCTGGGCGCAGACAGACGTGCACGCAGCGCTGGTCTCCTGGCCCCCATTCCAGCATCTTCTGGAAATCGCGGACTTACGGGCATCACTCTCTCTGCAGGGACCCACGTGGTCCTTCTTCGCAGTGTCACTGATGACGACGGTCAGTTCTGAGCGCCTGCCGTGTCCCAAGCTGGGGTAAGCCCTGGGCACGTGTGGCTCTTACCGTTCACAGCACCCTGATGGAATAGTGTAACGCTTCCATTTTCCTTTCCAGAAAACGGGCTCAGACACATCCAGACACATGTGCGAGATCACACAGCCTCTGAGTCTGGACGGGCCCCTCCTGGCACATCTCTCCATCTGGGGCAGAGTCACCTGCTCCCCTTGAAGCTGGGGCGAGGGCAGTGTGCTGTGCAGCGGTGGGGGACGGGCCTCCCTCACCTGAGACTGTATGGTTGGGGTCCTGTCCCCCACCGGAGTCGCTCGGGCTCTCTCACTTCCCACGCTAACCTTTCAGCAGGGCCCCTTTCTTCTGGACCCCCACATCCCACGCTGTGTGTCCGTCCTGCCCAAGCCCCCATCACCCTGAGCCCGTTCCCTCCCTTTCTTGTCCGGCGGCCGTGGCAGCCACGGTCCGTGGGGCTGGTGGGTGCCAACAGGAAGACAGTGGTCTCCGAAGTTTGGACGTCAGGGGGTCACGGTCCCTGTCCCCACATCTCCGTGCTGGGCCACAGCTGGGCTTCAGGCAGCGCTGTAGATGAGCAAGCCCCTGTTGTTTTCTGCCCCTGAGATGTGGCCCTGACCTTGTCCCCTGAGTCCCCCGCCAGCGGCCACCTCGGGCACAGCCCCGCCCGCCACGGGGCAGCGTCGGCCACCTCCCCCACCACCTTCTTGGGAATGGCTTTTTAAAGCCTTTATTTATTTATGCTTAATCTGGCTTGTTTACTTCTTTAAGAGACTCTGGTAATCACTTAAACAAGAAGAAACGTGATGGGTTATTATTTCTTCCAGTGTTTTCCAGAGCGGACCTCTCGGCCTTGCCCGTGGAACAGCATGAAGACTCCCGGGCCGACGCGGGGATGCCTGCTGGGCGGGCGCTGGGCGCCGGCGGGGATGGGCCCCGCTCCCTGTTGGGGTGACCGCCGCCCTCTGCTCACCCCGGGTGGGGGGTGGCAGACTCGGCCCGGCCCCCCCCCCCCCCCCCCCCCCCCGGCGCTCACACCTGCCCCTGGAGGGAAGGCTTGGGAACCCCGGTTACAGACCAGCGGCAAAGAAGGGGCACGTGTGCTGGGGCGTCTGCGGGCGCGTGTGCGGGGTGTGTCGGGGGGGGGAGGGTGTGCGGTGCGTGCGTCTTTGGATCTGGGTGTGCCAGCGGCTTGGGGCTTTTGGCGGCTTCTTCCCCCAGTTCCGACCCCTCGTGTTTCGGCGGCGGGCGGTCAGGGCGTAGGTTAAAACGGGGAGAAAGCGGGCAGGCCGCCTCCCCAGGGGCCTCCCCACTCTCTTCGGTTCATTGCCGGCTCACCCTGATTTCGGAGCCTCACCTGCCGAGATGAGGTGAGACGCTCCCAGGCAGCCCGGGGGGTGGGGGTGGGGGGGGGGGTGGAACCTGCCCGCCCGGGAAGCACGACCTTCC
Source organism: Panthera leo (assembly GCF_018350215.1). Taxonomy (NCBI): domain Eukaryota; kingdom Metazoa; phylum Chordata; class Mammalia; order Carnivora; family Felidae; genus Panthera; species Panthera leo. The sequence goes on along the minus strand of NC_056689.1, from coordinate 85,675,991 downwards.
GGAAGCCGCTCGCGTTCCTCGGGTCTGACGTGGGCCGGTGCCAGGGCTCGGAACAAGGACGAGCCGCTCGGAGCCCTTCGGGGAGGGGCGGGGCCTGTCGTGGGCGCGCCCTCGGTGGTCACATCGTCGGGGTCCCTGCGCAGCTGGGAGGGGCCTGGAGCTGCCGGGGGGCGGGGGGGGCGGGTGTGTGTTTTGTCGTTTCCGCCCACCACACGGGACCGCGTCCCAAGGGGCCCTAACTCGGCCGGGCCTGCGCGGATGCGGGGACAGGTGACTGGGTGGGCGGGACATTAGTGCAGAGGCCACACCCCGGGCCCGGAGCCTGTAAGATGCCGACCTGACGGCCAGTCCCCCTGAGCCGCGTGTGCGTGTGACGCTGGCCCCGCTGCTTCCACACAGCGCTGCGCACCAAGAGAACAGGGTCAGCGTTCGGGAGCTTTAGGTACAGATCGCGGACGTGGAGGTGAAGGACGGGGCCCCGGGCCTGTCAGAGCAGGCGGCGACGTGAGTTGTCCTCCGGGCCTGTCCTGTGGCCAGCCCTCGCACACACACCGGCACGCACGCACACGCGCTCGCACACACTGGCACGCACACACGCGCACACACTCACACACAGATACGCACGCTCGCACGCAGGCACACGCTCGCACTGGCCTCCATCATGCTCAAGTGCATCAGACCCGCAGCCCTGGAAGGCACCCCATCTGTGTACTATGAGCAGTAAGGCGGCGGGCGTGGGGCCACGTCCTGCGGCCCCCGCGGCAGGCCCAGTCCTTTCCTGCACACACAGGGGGCACAGCCACCCCCTCCCCCAGGGCGGCCGTGCCACATGCTTCTGCCAGTGATGTAAACGGATGTGGTGCGCGCCCTCGGCAAGTGGCCCCTGCGTGGTGCTCCCTGCCCCCCCCCCCCAGCCCCCACGCTGCGGGAGGCCACACGCTCACAGGAGGGAGTAACGGGGGGGAAGGGACACACGTGTGCTGAGCCCCGTGGACCCTCACTGGGGGTCACAGGGAAATGACTGTCTGCTGAGCTGTGGCGTCTGGGGCTGGTGGTTCCCGAGACAGAACCCGCCACAACAGCCCCGTGGCGGCCACGGCCACACTTCTCGTTCTGTGGAGCGGGCGTTTTCACGTGGACACACGACGCTGAGCCCGGAGGACACGTTCGCAGGGACACCCTCTCCCTTCTGTTCAGAAAACCTGGTTTCATCACCCGCCTCCCTCTACAGCCCTTCCCACCAGAACGGACGTCATAGCCCCAACCGGACACAGATGACAGAGCACTGCACTGACCCAGAAAAGCAGCCCGAGCTGCCGTGTAGACAGCGGCCCGCTCCGGGAGAGTTTCTCTGCTCGCCGTGCTCACGGGGGAGCCCAGCGCCCTCCCCCCGAACTCACACCCCTGTACCACAGACCCACTGTGCACTATGAGCAAATGTCTGTGACTCTTAGGTCTTATCTGGTACCTAAAACAATCTGCATTCAGAATCAACAGATTTAACCTTAAACATTGAAGTAAATATGTGTCTTAAGGCCGTCTATAGGTAAGCCTTCAAGAAGGCCTCAGCGTATTTTCCGACGTTAGGGACACTGGATTTGTCCTCAGATTTTGTATGTCCCACGACCTGGTCCTCGTGGGCTGGCTGGGAGGAAGCCGGTCTGGAGCTGGGAAAGAAGCTTCCTCTGGCCGGTGTCCGTTTATGCCTGTTTGATGTTCAGTGGCTGGTAGGAGGGAGCGATGACGGTAAAGTGACTCAGGCTGTCCACGAGTGGGGTGGGGAGCGACACGAGCCAGCTTGGCCCGGGGAGGGGCCTCCGGGCCTTGGGTCCCTGGCCTCCCAGCTGCCTCCGCAGTGAAGTCAGCTCAACTGAGTGGTAAGTGGACCTGATGTCTCAAGTCCCCGTGGGCGGCCCAGAGGACCTCCCGTGGAGGGTGGCGTGGTGGGGGTCCCTTGGCAGGTGGCTCCCCAGCCAGGTTGGCCTTACTGGGCACCTGCACCTGCCCAGCCACCAGGCGCTGCAGCCCTGGGGCCTGGATGCTGCCTCGTCCCTCCCTCGGGAGCCCCCTGGGGAGGGGGTGGGGGGGGGTCTGTCCTTCACCTCTCCCAGCAGGGCACACGGGGTCTGACCCCTGTGAAAAGCCAGTTCTAGCTGATGCCCCAAGGGAGGCCCCCACCTCGGGGATTTGGTCCCACGACTGTGGGTGTTTGGGGTTGCTTCTTTGGAACCGGCCACGGTCAGGCAGCAAAAGACTCAACACATTTGTCGCTGAAACCCTCAAGGCGTTTTCTCTGGGACTCACACCATCACCTCGCGCTCAAGCTCTCCTGGCCCGTGGCCATCCCACCGCTGGTGCACAGACGGCCTGCGTCGCTGTGACGGGCCGGCCAGTCTCAAAGACTGTGCGTGTCCCAGACGGCCACGGCATCCACGCTTCCCTCCACTCCATAGCACTGGAAGTGTTTTTGGGGACCGTTGTTTTGCTGGTCTTAGGATATGGTTCCAAGATTCATTTCTGCCCTGTGGTGCAACAGCGGATAATTCACTTTCCTGCCGATGAGGGACTGTTTGCGGCTGAGGCTTCATTCGGAGTCTGCAGTAACAACGCCGAAAACTCCCTTTCCAGACACCCGATTCTCCGTGCTTCCACTAGAAGGAAATTCCACTGGGAAGGAGCCGTGCCACTGGAGTGGAATTTTCCCACTGTTTGAGTCAGCCTCCCGGCTGTCACGGGGGAGGGGGTCCACGGGAGGACAGGAGGCGGCTCAGGTCTCATCTGAGGGTAAATGCAAATTGTTGTCTCCCGTGCAAAACAGATAATTGCACGCACTGATCGATGACGCTGCATGGCAGCCTGAGGACACATAGGGGTCTTTCACTGCGAGCATGTTTATTCGGCATCTGTGGGGCCGCCTTCGTTTCCTGCGCTGATAAGCTTTCACAACAAAAGCGTCCCATCACAGAGGATGTGTGAGACCAGGCACGGGTGCAGCCTCGGGCACGTCCAGACTTGCCATCAGCACCGGTGTGGACACGGGCCTTCGTGGCTCCCGGAGGCCTTCTTCCCGGACCAAAGTGCCACTCGGGGGTCCGGTTGTGCTGGTGCGGAAGCAGCACCTGGGGGACTGGCCCCACCTGCCGACGGAGCCCCTCAAGTTCGCGGGAAGGCGGGTAGCCAGAAGGACGCTTTCCCAGCTGGCGTCCATAAACACCTGAGGTCTGCAGACACATCCTCGGGGGTTGAGTTCTCTGTGCTCTGGGGGATCGAAGGCCCCTCGTGAGTCCGACCTGCCTCGTGCTTGGACGCAATCAGAACTCCTTCCAAGAACTCCCACCTGCCGTTCCAAACTCCAGGCTAGAACTGCGCAAAAACCCTTTCTCAAACGCCACGGATCCCCCTTCGTGCTGACCCGCAGCTTTCCTCTCGTTTGGGGTGTTCCTCCTGCCCTCTGAGCCGCGTCCGGGCTGCATCACCTCGGGCAGTGCCCGTGGCGTCCTGGCTCGTGTATTCTAGTGCGGCGGTGAGTGGGCTGCGAGCGGGAGCATCCTGGCAGAGCGCTGAGCGCGGCCGACACGGCACTGCACCTACCGATCCGCTACCGAGAAGATACTGTAGGTTGGACAGCGCGCCTCGGTTAGCCTGTTCTCGAAGAAGCAGCGGGAGGCCCCCTGTGGCCCTGAATGGCTCTGCTCGGCCGTGATGCTGGCTGGTGGGGATTTCAACCCAGGACGGATGTGACACCGCACGGTTCCAGCCACGTGCTGGGCGGTCATGTCTACTTTGTTCAGCTGTGGTTCAGGAATCTAGAACAATGCCTGGAACATACTGGAAAATAATACATATCTGCAGGTGAATGCATGAGTCAGAACTGAGGAGGCCCCTTTATCCTTTAAGACAAAGGTCAGCAAACTCTGGCCCAGGGGCCAAGTAGCTCACAGCCTGGTTTTGTAAATGAAGTTTTGTGGGCACATGGCCAACTCCATTTGCCACTATTACCCGTGGCTGCTCTCTGGCCACGAGAGCAGAGGTGAATCGGTGCAAACGAGAGGGTGTGGCCCGCAAACCCTAAAACGTTCATTCTCTGGCATTTCCTTTCCCAAAGACGTTCGCAGACCCCTCTGCTTTCAGATGCCACATTGGACTAGATGAGGAGAGTGGGGACCAGTAGGGCCCCATGTGCTTCTCTGGGCCCCCTGCCACTGCCTGTCCCACCGCGCCCTGTGGAGATGCCAGGGCGCCTGGACCCCAGTTAGTGGGGCTGCAGGGCTCTGGGGGCGTGGCTGTGCCTGCACCTTGATGCAGCCCCCGGGACTGCCCTGTTCGTGGCTACGCAAGCCCAGGGGTGGAGGGTAAGGGGTGAGAGCAGAGGAACCGCATCCATGTCCACGCCTCCCCTCCTCCCTGCTCCCAGGGAAGAAGGGGAGTGCCCGTGGGCTGGGTCCACCTTTCTGCCAGACTCCCCTTCGAGGGTTGGCTGACCTCTGAGAACCAGTGACACGAAGTCACGGGGCCACACACACCCCAGGGTGAGGGAGGACACACAGTGTGACGCATTTAAACTCTGCTGATGAGAAGACCCGCCCTTGGCCTTGGGGCTGTCTTCTCACCTTTATCCCCTAACCCCTACTCGGTCCCTCAGCTGCCTGGTGCGTAGAAGAAGGATCCCACGAACGCTGGATTCTCTTCATCAGAGTCTGAGGCAGTGAATCGGGACACTGTCGTTCCCGGGACGGGATGTTCTCTGAGTCTTCTTATCTAAAAAAAATTTTTTTTAGTGTTTATTTTTGAGACAGAAGGAGACAGAGCGCGAGTGGGGAAGGGGCAGAGAGAGAGGGACACGGAATCTAAAGCAGGCTCCAGGCTCCGAGGTGTCAGCACAGCGTCCCACGCGGGTCTCGCGAGGTTCAGACTCGGGAAATGTGAGATCGTGACCTGAGCCCAAGTTGGACCCCCAACCGACTGAGCCCCCCTGGGTGCCCCTGAGTCTCCTTGTTGTAGTTCTCTTTCTGGTCTTCCCCTCCATGATGGTGCGGTGCCGACACGGTATCTCCCTGGAGGCTGCAAGGGGGCAGTTTTCTAACACTGTCACCTGTTTCTCACCAATGAAGCTTTCCCTTATCCACTGTTGGTGCAATATATTTTTGGTATATTTATATATATTTTTTATATTTATATATGACCCTGATCTACTCAAGACTCCAGTCTGAGTTCATTTCTAAGGGAAACAGGGGAGTCAGATGCTACCACGAAGAAGCCAGGGACCAGCCATGCCTGGGATAGGGACATACTGTGGGACAATGGACAGGGGACATTCTGTGCGACAACGGACAGGGGACATTCTGTGGGACAACGGACAGGGGACATTCTGTGCGACAACGGACAGGGGACATTCTGTGGGACAACGGACAGGGGACATTCTGTGGGACAACGGACAGGGGACATTCTGTGGGACAACGGACAGGGCAGTGAGTACAAAGAGAGGGGAAGATGGAACCTTGGATCGCACGCTCCAGGCTCCCATTGGGTTTGGCCAACAGAAGGCAATCGTAGAAGATTCAAAAATTGAAAGATGGCACAGGAGTGAGTCCGAACACTGATCTCTTGGATCGCTCCCTTTAGATGCTTTCAGAGTAGGCTTCTCCACTAGACCTGCTGATCCTGCCAAGGGGCCCTTCAAACTCACTCTTTGGGGTCCCCCGTGGCAAGGATGTCACTCCTGTGGTGCCAGCCCTGGGAGACTTCACTGCTGTTGTGTTTTCCCTAGGTCCTGTATGTCCTTCATTAAACTTACTCACCGGTGTGGTTCGATGTTCCATCCATTTTCCCTGTGTTGACACCAGGGTGAGACGATATGATGTCTGCAACGTGCCTGAAAATGTCCCGGTAATGGGGCACCTGGGGGACTCAATCAGTTAAGCGTCCGACTTCGGCTCAGGTCATGATCTCACAGTTCGTGGGTTAGAAACCCGTGTCAGGCTCTGTGCTGACAGCTCAGGCTGCAGCCTGTTTCAGATTCTGTGTCTCCCTTTCTCTCTCTGCCCCTCCCCTGCTTGCGCTCTGTCTCTGTCTCTCAAGAATGAATAAACATTAAAAAATTTAAAAAATAAATATCCTGGTGTGAGCACCTGTGCACCAAGGGGACACACGCTAACTCATTGGGGGCGGAGAATGAATATAACAAGTACGTCAAATGGCTGCTGAGGTTGTGTGACGTGCGCATGAAAATTCATTATTCTCTCCGTAATATTATTAATAAAAAGTCATTAGCAATCCAGCCCTTCCCCAAAGCCCAGATGGTTTAAAGGACAAGATCTTTCAAAACGTGAAGGCAAATGACACCACCTTGCTATTTATATTATTTCAGAACACAAAGAAAACTCAATCTTTCGTTAATTTCATAAAGTCAACATAACTCCCCCCAAACCTGACTCATGAACCCCCTGAAGGCCCACTGTAGCCCAGTACTACTCATGAATGTTTAATGCAGAAATTCTAAGTAAAATATTAGCACATTGGTGTGGGCTGAATTGTGTTCTCTCCAAACGCCATGCTGGAACCGTAACAGTGTGGGACCTTATTTGGAAATAGAGTCACTGTAGATGTAATTAGTTAAGGTGCGATCATCCTGGGAGAAGATGGGCCCTTCGTCCAATATGACCAATGTCCTTAGAAGAAGGAGAACGCACACATGTGCACACGCACACGCATGATGTCACGTGGAGGCAGAGAGAGAGGCTGGAGGGCGCGGCTCGAACCAGGGGCGCCTGGGCCGCCGGAAGCTGGGAGGGGCAGGAGGTCTTGGAGGAAGGCTTCTCCGAGTCTGGAAGAAGTAGGCGCTGACGGCACCTGGGTTTGAACTTCCAGCCACCGGAACCGAGATTACAAATTTCTGTTGTTTTATGCCACCTGGTTTGTGGTCATTTGTGATAGCAGCTACCGGAAACTAACACAGACATCGAATCAGCATTTAATAAGATTAATATGATATGCTTGAGCATGGCTTATTTTAGGAACGAAAGGGTAGTTTAATATTGGGAAATGTATTAATATAATTTATCACATTAATTGTTCCGAGAAGAGTGTATATAAAATCACCTTGAAAATAGGGATTTGATTAAAGTTACGGACGCTGAGCCCAGAAAAATGCTCACGTGCCTCTCCTACACACAGAACGTCCTGTGTTTGCCCATCTGGAGAGCCTGAGGACATCTGAACAACTCTGGGAACAAACACGAAGGAGGAAAAACGACCCACAGAAATGCCCGCAAACCAGGAGCTTTGTGAACGCCAAACATCAGGAACGGTTAGAAGGCGTGATGAGTAACGTAGCCTCATAACCACACCAAATGTAAATTCCTGGAGGGGAGCGTATGCGCTATGCAATCGCACATGAAGCGATCTATAAAATTTTACTGAAAGATATAAAATGAGACAAATGGATGGAAGGATTATTAACTCAATATTATAAAGATGCTAATTAATCTAAAAGTGCAATCTTGGTCAAAATCCCCAGATGAGTCTAAAGGTTTTCAGGATGAGTAAACGAACAAATAAAACATTTCTGATATTTTTGCACTCTGGAGGGGAACTTGCTCTAATAGATATGGAAATGCTTCCCTGAGTCCAAATGAAGGCGGGGCGTGACTGGGTTGGAGAGAGGATGGAAAATCGGTGAAACGGAGCATGAGATCTACAGCGCTGCCCGCGAGAACACCGGCTCTGTAAGGTGGGACGTAAATTTCACGTGGGAGGCTGGGTGACCCAGGAGACGGCAGTGGGGCAGCTGATGGAATTTGTAGGGAAAAAGGTAAATCGAATCCTTAGTGCAACCTGCAAATCAAGATAAGTTCTGGATTAATTAATTATGTAAGAAAAGAATACATGAATACATCGAAACACGAACAATGAAAACAGGTGACCTTTCCCTGAAGCCGTAGGGGGAGGTACGTCTGGAGGCAGAGGCTGGCGGGAGCGGCGGCTGAGTACGTCCTGTTGCACGGTCACCCGGGGGGCAGTCTTCAGAAGGGGACTCCTCTCCCTGTTCCGGTTTTCTCATCTCTGAAGTGGGTTGTGGGGTTACGGCAAAGATGAAATGAAATGACATGTAACCTGCTAAGAACGGGGCATTCGAGAAACACTGGGTGTGTTCTTGCTTACGCGACAATTAAAGATTATGCACGACGAAAGGACCCCGACACATGGACACACGTCAACGGGACATTTGCGCTGCACAGGATCGGCCCTGTCTCGGGCACAGTGTTTGGAACGCTTATGCGTTCACTCCCTTCGTGGAGGCCGTCCTGCACGCCCCCTGTGCACCAGCACAGCCATACGCATGCGGGGAGCGCGAGCAGTGAGAAGGCCCCGTGACCGGGCAGCACTGGAGAGCCAGCACGCGGGAGCGGGATTTGGGCTCGGCCCCGGGAGGCTTTTCCGTCCGTCGCGGTGCTCTGCTCTGGTGTACGTGTTTACACAGCCTCCCCGTGCATCTGGCTTTTCCTCCACGAAATGGGGCCGTAATAGCGGCTTGCGGTTGGGCTGTTACGAGGGCTAAGTTAATATTTGCAAAGTGCTCAGAACAACGGTGGGAACACAGAGAACACTCTGTCGGCATTTGCTGACTGGTAAATACATAAAGTCGTTTGCTTTTTCAAATTTTAATGTGACTTTTCTCTTCTGCATTTCCAAGAACGTGACTTCTGTGCTGGTGGCCTCGAGTATTCATGTTCATGAAGGAGGGAGATCAGGATGTGGCGCACACTAACGGGAGGACAGAAAAGGAGCACAGACTAGGATGGCACGTGAGCAGGGGCTTGGAAGGTCACGTGGGAGAGGTCTCACCTGAGCCTCCGTGGCCCACCGTGGTCTAACGTTGGAGGGGGGCAGGTGATGGTGCCCTTTGTGCAGAGAGGGAAGGACCCAACCTCCAGGCGGGGAAGAAGGGAGCCATCCCAGAGGCCCCTCAGCCACGGGGTGGTGGGAGGGAGCATGGGGAGGATGGAAAGGAGGACTGCCTGCACCTTCTCTCCCTGAAGCATATCTCCCAGCTCCTCCTCCCTGAGGGATGCTCCTGGCTCCTCCTCCCTGAGGGATGCTCCCAGCTTCTCCTCTCTGAAGGAATGTCTCCAGCTTCTCCTCTCTGAAGGAGTGTCTCCCAGCTTCTCCTCTCTGAAGGAGTGTTTCCCAGCTTCTCCTCTCTGAAGGAATGTCTCCCAGCTCCTCCCCCTGAGGGATGCTCCCAGCTCCTCCTCCCTGAGGGATGTCTCCCAGCTTCTCCTCCCTGAGGGATGTCTCCAGCTTCTCCTCCCTGAGGAATGTCTCCCACCTCCTCCTCCCTGAGAGATGCTCCCAGCTCCTCCTCCCTGAGGGATGTCTCCCAGCTCCTCCTCCCTGAGGGATGCTCCCAGCTCCTCCTCCCTGAGGGATGCTCCCAGCTCCTCCTCCCTGAGGGATGCTCCCAGCTCCTCCTCCCTGAGGAATGCTCCCAGCTCCTCCCCCTGAGGGATGCTCCCAGCTCCTCCTCCCTGTGGAATGCTCCCAGCTACTCCCCCTGAGGGATGCTCCCAGCTCCTCCTCCCTCAGGGATATCTCCCAGCTTCTCCTCCCTGAGGGATGTCTCCAGCTTCTCCTCTCTGAAGGAATGTCTCCCAGCTCCTCCCCCTGAGGGATGCTCCCAGCTCCTCCTCCCTGAGGGATGCTCCCAGCTTCTCCTCCCTGAGGGATGTCTCCCAGCTTCTCCTCCCTGAGAGATGTCTCCCAGCTTCTCCTCCCTGAGGGATGTCTCCCAGCTCCTCCTCCCTGAGGGATGCTCCCAGCTTCTCCTCCCTGAGGGATGTCTCCCAGCTTCTCCTCCCTGAGGGATGTCTCCCAGCTCCTCCTCCCTGAGGGATGTCTCCCAGCTCCTCCTCCCTGAGGGATGCTCCCAGCTTCCCCTCCCTGAGGGATGTCTCCCAGCTTCTCCTCCCTGAGGGATGTCTCCCAGCTTCCCCTCCCTGAGGGATGTCTCCCAGCTTCTCCTCCCTGAGGGATGCTCCCAGCTTCTCCTCCCTGAGGGATGCTCCCAGCTTCTCCTCCCTGAGGGATGTCTCCCAGCTTCTCCTCCCTGAAGGATGTCTCCCAGCTCCTCCTCCCTGAGGGATGCTCCCAGCTTCTCCTCCCTGAAGCATGTCTCCAACTTTTCCTCTCTGAAGGAATGTCTCCAGCTTCTCCTCCCTGAGGGATGCTCCCAGCTTCTCCTCCCTGAGGGATGCTCCCAGCTTCCCCTCCCTGAAGGATGTCTCCCAGCTCCTCCTCCCTGAGGGATGCTCCCAGCTTCTCCTCCCTGAGGGATGCTCCCAGCTTCCCCTCCCTGAAGGATGTCTCCCAGCTCCTCCTCCCTGAGGGATGCTCCCAGCTTCTCCTCCCTGAAGGATGCTCCCAGCTCCTCCTCCCTGAGGGATGCTCCCAGCTTCTCCTCCCTGAAGCATGTCTCCAACTTTTCCTCTCTGAAGGAATGTCTCCAGCTTCTCCTCCCTGAAGGGGTGGCAAGGAGAGTGGAAGTGGCTTGGGCCAGCACAGTCTACATGGGGCTCAGTGAGGAGCTGGCTCACAGATTGCCCCAAACCCACAGGGGCGCAGACTTGACCAAGTGGCTGTGGAAACTCCACAGTGGGGAAGGGAGACCTGAGCTGGGCTCTTTCAAGTGCCCTCGGGTCCCGGGCCATGTAGGAAATAGTTGAGTGTGTCGATGTCCCCGGGGCACGGCAAGGTGGCTCTGCAGTTCAGCCTGCAGACCAGCCGTGTCACAGCCCCATCTCCGAAGGTGGTCACATTCAGCGGGAGCCAGAACGAGGCCAGGGTCACCCCAGGGTCTGAAGACACAGAGAGCCTGGATCGCATGTCACACCAGCCTGGAGCGTCAGCCTTGACCCTCCCTGAGAGCCTGGCAGCACAGGTGGCTGCCTGGCGGGAGGCTGAGTCCTTCTCCCCCAGGAGCATGCACCCCCTACGCGTGCCCCAGCGGGGCACCTGGACGCCACCGCAGCGAGTGGCAGGGACGCGGCCGCATCGCCTGACGTCCAGGACTAGGCTATGGTTAAAGCTGGCCGAGCCACCTCGTCTTTGCCTTTCTTTTACTACTTGCCATCTTTGCTTTATTGTTTATTACTTTTACTTTGTTATTAGTTATTCATCCCCCTACCAAGCAGGGGAAGACTGAATCCAGAAAAGACAAAATAAATAGGACATAGTTTCTCTGAAACTCCAGTTGGAGTGAGAAATTCTCCAAGCTTGTTTTGCAAAGGATGAATGTATTAACATGAAATCCCTTAATTATAAGTAAGACAATGCGTGTGCAGAGGTGGAGGCTCCTCTGAGCTTCCGGTGTTCCCTCCATGGGGCACCAGTGCTCCTGGGGAGGGTGGCCTCTTGGGGGCCTGGCTGTGGGTCCCCCTGGGAGTCCAGTCCCTGATAGCGGGGGACAGGTCACTCCCCCTACGTTAATGGGCATAGATTTTTCTCGACGTAGGCGCCCAAGAATCAGCAAGGCATAAACACACCAAATACACTGCTTGGCCATCAAGCGATCAATCATCCCATTAAAAAAAAAGGCACAAAACAAGAAATGTAAAGACCTGAACTTAGAGACAACGCAATTCCCTGGAATGGGGAAGGGAAAAGGAGGCGTGTATAGAAATAAGAAGGCAAACTTACCACCCAAGTGACCCACTCTCTGAACTAAAATGGGTTGAGAAAGTCGACAGAAGGATCAAAGTGTGTGTGTAGTTGGGAATGTCCGAGAGCAGGGAGCATCAATTAGGAAATCAGAACATAAGAGAAGGTGTGTGGAAGGTGGCAAAGATCATCCAAGCCGGTGTGGGTGTTCGGAGAGCCCGGAAAACGGGGTGAGATTCGTCTTCAAAGTTACGACATGAGGGAATTTCTGCAAAATGAAGAGGGACGTACAGACGAAAGAAAATTCCACACAAAAGCCTCGACAGGGCCACATCCGGTGGTCTAGGCGGAAGGCTGAAACTTGGAGCTGTCCGCACCCCCCGATCATCTCTGGAGGGTGGGGTCTTGGGTCACCCCTTTTATTGATCCACTTTCTGATTTTTTGATGGTGTCATTGGATTCCATGTGCCGTGAAACACTGTGAGAAGAAACAACGAGCATGAAATACAGCTGAAATACAGCTGGCCCTCGAACAGCCCTTCTCACCCCGCACGGTCGAAAACCCGGGTGTAACTTTCGGCTCCCCACAACTTAACTACCGATAGGCTATTGTTGACCAGAAGCCTTACTGATCGCGAGCAGTTGATTAACACGTATTTTTTGTGTTACATCTATTGTATACTGTATTCTTCCAATAAAGTAAGCCAAAGAGAGTGTTGTTGAGAAAGTCATAAGGCAGAGAAAGTACGCTCACGGCACTGCACTGTATTAGTTGGAAAAACTTCGTGTGCGGTTGGACCCGGGCAGTTCACACCCGTGTCGTTTGAGGGTCAGCTGTGATTGGCCTGGGGGTCTGGGGGTGAGCACCTAGGAGGAGGGCAGTTAGGCCGAGCTAACTGAGCTCCTGGAGGAGGGCAACGTCTCATTTCCGGGACCGGCAGGCCTCCCTCTGTGTGAAGATCTGCGAGTGCTGAAATGCCACTGGCCACCTTGAAGGTTTTGACTGGTGGGTCCACTCTGGCCCCAGATCCCTTTGGATATTTCCGCTGTGTCTGCTGGCACATCTCTGGGTTCCAGGAAGGGCCCTTTTCTGTCTCTGGAGCCCCCGGGCAAGCGGGGCCAACCTTCCCGGAAGAGGGGTCGGTGCTGGGCCCTCCCGGTGGGGTTTGCTCCCATCACCCTGGCTTCCACTGAACTCACACAGTCTGTTCTTTTTTTAATGTTTATTTATTTATTTTGAGAGAGAGAGTGAGCGAGCAGGGGAGGGGCAGAGAGAGAGGGAGAAAGAGGATCCCAAGCAGACTCCACATTGTCAGCTCAGACCCCGATGCGGGGCTCGAACTCCGGAGCCACGAGATCATGACCTGAACCGAAACCAAGAGCCTGACACTTAACTGACTGAGTCTCCCAGGCGGCCCCTGCATAGTCAGTTCTAAGAAAGGATGCGCTTTAGTTTACAAAAATATTATTCCTTTCAGTATTCAAAAACTTGGTTTTGCAAGACCAGGACTTTTTAAAAAAACTTGATGAATAATTCATTCTTGAATTCAAAATTTCGGGACTTTCCTGGTGACATATAACGTGTCCCTCTTCTATTATTTCTTGTAGATGATCCAGTGTCATTGAATTTCACTGTCCCGAGGGAACGTTTTAGGAGATTTGCCTGGAAATCACATCTCAAGTGAAGTTTTAATATAAACCGCAAACAAAGAAGACAAGCGACTTTATTATATTAAGAGATCATTTATTCTATACATTTGCAGAGTTATCTGTAGAGTCTCAATTTTATAACCATCTGCAATTTAAACGAGGCTCCTTTTGTTGAATCGTAATGAGCCAGGCCACTGTGAACCCCAGCTGCTGTTTAGATTAAGACAATGCCTTTTTTTTTTTTTTAATGAAACCTCCCCCTTGTCTATCCCACAGTCCAGATTTCATTTGGAGAATCCTGAACAAGACCGCGGGTATTGTAACGTTGTCTTACTTCAAGACGCAAAAGGAGTCTGTTTTTAAAACAGCAAACACCAGCTGAAGGATCGCACGGTTTCACAACCTAATTATAAACACTCCGTGATCTCTGAAGACACAGCAAAGCAAATAAATGCGTTTCTTTGGCAGAGGAATGGCGTCTTTATAGTAAAGTACCGCGTGCTAGGAGGTAATTAAGGCAAAGCATTCGTTCTGATCCATCATGCTAACGCACACTGGGGCTGCCCTTGAAAAACGTATTTCAGCTCTCTGCACTTGGGAGGGGGTGGGGATCTGAAAGCCAAGCGGCCCCTGGCCCACGGCTGGGCCCTGGTGGTCTCCCGATGAACACAAACTCTTCGCAAAACACCCACTGCCGTCAGAGCCGCCTTGCGAAGGCGACGGGACAAGACTAAAGCCCGGTCCTCCTCGCTGCCATCGGGCGCGAAGACAACACCGCCCACATCCCAGTGACCAGACCCCGTCCTGGCTTTTCCACGATCCTGCTTCGCCACTCTTTGTCTCCGTGCGTCTGCATGAGGTAGGCTGGGACGCGGGGTCACACTGCCCCTGCATAGGTGTCCCATTTTGCAGATGAGGAAGAGGGGCCCGAGTGGCCCAGGAGAGGCCCTTCGGTGACTCAGTGATCCCCCATGGCCTCTGCTGTTCCCGCATTCTCCACCGCCAAAGCTGCCTGCACATTTCTTATCCTGCTGTGTCGGTGCCCACGCACGCACACACACCCACACATGCACACGCATGCATGAATATGGACTCACATACACGCACCTAAGTGCACACACACGTAGTCACATGCACACGCATGCACAGACTTGCACACACGTGTGCACCCACACACACAGACTCACACACGTATGTGCTCACACCGGTATGGATACACACAGAGCATAGATATACGCACGGTACTTTTCAGTTGAAAGTATTACAGACATTGTGAGGCCATAGTTAGAGGCCTCGTGACTTTATTATTTACTCTGTTAAGTGTGTGTTAATTTATCGTATGCCATTATGCCGCAGTCCAGCTGTTACAAAGTGCACACCGCACACATCTGAACTGCAGAAAATCGTAATGAAAACAAAAGTAAGGCCTGCAGGTCACGGGGTTCCCTGTGACTTGCGTGTTTGCAGAATCATTTTTGGCGGTCCCCTTGTGCAGATCTTTCCGTTGCTGATGATCGAGTTCCAGCTGCCACGTATACCGTTCTGTAGGTAGGCTCTCACCTGGAAGTCAGTGGGGACCCCTGTGCCTGTCACTGCTGCAGGCTCTGTGGCGTTCCAGAGGAGCCGATTTCCCTCAGTCCCGGTTGCCCCGGAGGAGGGACGTGGGCCCCCAGCGGCCCCTCCCGGTAGATGGCACACCAGCGCGCCGGGGACCTGCCCTGGCTGGGGCGCGGCCTGGGGTCCGCCTGTCTGTGTGGCCGGCCGCCGCCCCGCTGCTGGACATCCTGGGTGGCTTTGTGGTCACAAGAGCACGCGGTGAGGGCCTGGTGTCCCATGAGCATCTCTGCGCACCTCTCCGGTGACTCCCTTCACCTACGTGACAGGAGGAGAACTTTCCAGGCGTTCGTCGGAAGACTCTCCCACGTGTTTGCAAATTACCCCCGGAAGGGTGTCTACGGGGGCACGCGGCTGACGAGGAGCAAGCTCGGGTCACAGTTCATTCCTTGTCCTCTGACCGTGGAGACCCGTGACTCCCTGCACAAATGGCCATCAGGCTGGCTCCCCTTTCCCTCTGTTGGGTGGCCTCTGGGCGCGGGCGCTGCCGGGACGCGGCCACACGGTTGCCGTCCCTGAGTATCGGCCGTGGCCCCAGGAAGACTCCGCGCCCAGAGGGTTGGCGACACCACCCTGCAGCCGCACACGAAGGTCGCGTGTCTGGACCGGGGACACCTTTTGGCCGGACTCCCAAAATGGAAGTCTTCCAACGGACGAGTTGGATCCACCCGTCACCGCCCATCACTTCGTAACGTGCCGTCAGCGAGTCAGAGCTTCCAACGGAGGGATCAGCCTCCACGTCAGGTCAGGGCTCGCGGGAGAAGCGCACTGTGGCTTGCTCTTTGCTGCAGAGCCTGTCTGAGCCTTCACTGCGCTAATGTCAGCGAGGAAGACGGAGACACACGACCCTTCCCGAGCCCCACAGGCTCAGGTTCAGGAAAAGTCCTCTGCGGAGCTTGAGCGCCCACAGCCCTTGAACAGCGCGGGGCCTCTCTGGTCCCGACCGTTTCCGTCCACGGCTCATGTTCGTCTTTACTTAGATCTCGACTCGATACAGTCTTTGAGAGAAAGTTCAACGTTCCTACTTTAGGGCACAAAACAGTCATTAAGGATCAAAATTTAAGAAAGGAAATTCTCTGAAAGTTTGTGACAGCTTTTTTGAGAACTTTCTACGGTCTTGGACTGAGTCTGTGTCTCGAATTCAGGCCCTTCTAGTCCCAGTCGCCGGAAATACCAATTACCCACACTGCTTCCCGGGATCAGGAGGCAGTGGGGGTGGGGGTTGCCGGAAAGCCGCTGGCCTGGACGGTGGGACACTGGTTTCTGATCCTGGTTATGCCACTAACTAGTTGTGTGACTTCAGACACCTTCGTCACCTTTCTCTGTTGGTTTCCTCGGCCGTAAAAGAGGGATGCTAATCTAGATTCTTTGGGGACTTCTGCTTCGAGGGGGCCGGGAAAGGATTGTTTTATCCCTCGATCCCACTGGCGGGAGCTCGATGCGCGCCCCAGGGCCTGCGCACCTCCTGTGCTGAATGCGGGGATCGGAGGACAGCGAGATGCCTGCCCCCGCCACACCACGGGCCCGGGACCCGCCATGCTGGGGCCTCTCAGGGGCTCCCATCGCAGGAAGTGACTGCCACCGTCACCTCACGACTTCTAAGTACATCGCAGCAGCATCTTGCACACCTTATGTGTACATAATTTCATTAATAAAATGCCTTAAAGGAAAAGAAGGACGAAGAAAAGGGCCCGGGACGGTAAGCTGCGGGAGGTGGGGCGTTCGTGGAAGCAGACCTCGGTTCCTGATTTCTGCACGGGGCCAGTACTCATTCCTACGAGCAACCGAAGTGTAATATTTTGTGGTTGTTTTTCTCCCGATTGAAACAAAGCAGATGCAGGAAAGCGGCATCCAATGCGGTCTCGTTTAGCAGCTCGGAAGGAGCTCTTTGCTGAACGTCCGCTTTCCAGCAAGCTGAGTTCTGATGTTTCCACACCGGGAACAACTGTCCAGTTTGCTCGGTCAGCGGTTCTGACTGCGTGTCTCTGCCTTGCCCCCCACCCCCCCCCCCGCCGGTACCCCCTCCCTGGAGGATCTGCTCCCACCCCTCTGTGCCCCTGCTGTACCCCGGCTCGAGGACCCAGCACTTTTCCATCTCAGTGTCCCGGCTTCCAGCTCAGGTGACGCCCGGTCTCGATGAATAAATGAGGGGGTCAACACACACATCCTGGCCCTATTCCGTGAGGCACAGGCTATCGATCTTAGGATGCATTTTGACATTTCCTTTGGAAAATACGCAGACGGGATCTGCTGGTCTGTCATTACGTCCCTTGGAGGGCTCATCTGGCGTCTGCGGCTGTGAGCCCTGACCGGTCCCGACCGTCCTGCGTCGCCTGGCTTTGAACGCCTTCTTCTGGTCACGGTGCAGGTTTCTGGCATCTGAACTCAGTGTGAGCACTACGGGGTCTGGGTTAGAGGCCACCGGCTGAGTCACCAGGTGGGCACCCTGAACCCAGAGCCTGGTAAGTTCCCAGTTTTCATCAATTAAACTTTGCACGGGCGCCCTTCTCTCCCGCCGCAGCCCCCACAAACCCGTAGCCACGTCTGTTCTTGAAGACTTCCCTCTGATATCAGTGAGTCAACCTTGCCGTTCTGTAGGGCTTATGTCTTCCCTTGGGTTCCGTGTTGTAATTAGTTTCCTGGGGAAATCGGGGAAGAGACTCTGCCTCTAATTATAGTTCAGAAGGAAATGGGATGTGGTCACGATGCGGCAACGACGCCGGGATTCTCATGCGCTAGAACAGTCTCTGGAGAGGCCAGCTGCCGGCTCCCACGAAGGGGCGGCCCCGGCAGATGCCTCTCCTGGCCAGGAAGGCTCAGTGGGCTGGTGGTTTGTGAGGGGCCCGGAATTACCGTCATCCTCCCAAACATCCCCGCTCTCATTTCAGTCCCTTCTCGTCCCCAGTCAGTGCCCTACTTTTCAGGTGAGAGACCTGCAGAGGCCTTGAGCACACGCCCCACCTTTGCTGCAACCCAACAGCCCCGGGACCAGACACAAGAGGGAGGAGTCTCAAATGTCAGGCGGTCATAGAAACTTCCCATTCCATGGTCACATTTAAACTGGGAATTTTTAGCTCTGAACTTGTTTTATTTTTGTTTCTCGTCATAATTGGAAGCCGCCAACCTGCTCATCGGAGCTCGAATTCCTCATGCGATCTTCGTGGCTTTCAAATGTAGCAGCTTGGTCTGCCGGAGCCTCGGCTCCCCAAGGCACTTTCTCCTACGTGCAGGTGACGGCTTAAGTGATGGCTTCCACACCGTGCACCGTTGAGGGCCTGCGTCCTGTCCCCGGGGGGTTAAGCCTCCTGGTTGTGAAACTGTAGCTTTGCTACCTGTGGATGTTTCTGGTAACAGTTGTACTGAGGCTCTTCGTTGCAGGTGACGGCATATATCCCTGCTAATTGCAGCACAAAGGGATTGGCTTCTATAGATTGTTCAGGACTACTGGCTGCTCGCAGAACTTACGGGACAGTCAGGGAACCAGAGGGGAGTGGTTCCAGTGAGAAGCAAGCCACCAGGAGAGATGTCCGGCTGCCAGGGGATGAGTCTCGTGGAAACCCCAGTTCCCCTCAGCAGCCACGATTCGGGCCCAAAGTCATAGCTTTCCGTATACATTTGTCCTTGAAGAGCCAAAGGCCTTGTCTGGAAGATCTGACGCTCTGATCTGCCTGCCCACGGCTGCACCTTTACGTTGTTGGCGTCTGTTTCACAAGGCTAGGGGCCGTGTGGCTGGATCCAGGGCGCACCAGGCCCTCACCCTGAGCTGTGCTGGGACGTGTGGCACACGAAGGTTTGCCAGGAGGGCTGTGGGTTCCAGCAGAAAGAGCAGGCCCCTGGCCCGGCCAGCTGCGTATCAGCGGGCGTTTCCGGGAGACCTCTCTCCTCACCAGGTGTTGACCAGGAGGCTGCCTCGTGAAGATCTATTTGTGACTGGTAAGCGGTTCTGCAAATGTGAGTTCTGTCCACACGACCCCATCCCCACACCTTCCTTTCCTCTGTGCTTTTGAATTATAAGATACAAAAGCTTTATTAGACATTTGGAACTAGATGCTCACTCCGCCTGCCCTCCGCTTAGTGGATAACGCCTCCAGATGACAAATCCTGTTTTTCTTGATTTGAATATCTACAGTATGTATATTTTTCATGCACCTAGATGAGCCCCATTTAGATGGGCCTTATTTTATTTTGCACATACTTCTGAAAGCAAAATGCAATAGACTTGTAATCATTGGAAACTGCTTCGTCTATTATAGCACCAAAGACCCATTCAATCAATGACAACTTCCCAGTTTGTGATATTTATATAGGAGGCATGAGATAAACTTGTGGGGTGTTTGCATTTTGGTGTGTGTCTTACCTGAAAGTCTGGAGAAACAGAGTCAAGATACTGTGGAAAACTTGGATTTAAGAATAATCTCGATGGATACGGGAGTCCTGCTCTGCTGGGCACTTCCTGACTCACCTCGGGGGACCCCTGGGGTTTTGAAGCCTGTAGTTGGGCTCACCTGGGTGAATGAGTCCTGGCTGCTGACCCGGGGCGGGTAGGCCCTCTGTGGCCGTCTTGCTCCAACGCTTGGATTCAGTTACGATCGGAAGGGAGATCCACCGAAGGCAGGAGCCCTCATGATGCCACCTGGAGAGGGGATCCTTCCTCCCAGCCGCACAGCGAGGGTCTGTGAAGACGAACTGTGTGTCTGTAGTGGGGCTTGTGCAGGAAGTGAACGGGCAGACGGTTTCCCGGAATGTCCAGGGGCTTCTGAGCATCCCCTTGGATCTGCGTGGATGATGGAGCCTGTGTGCTGGCTGGAAACGGGGGGCATTTTCCCAGTGTGATGACGCCCTCGGGTCATGGCACAGAGCACCATTTGAGGAACGGGGGAGTATGGGTGGGGACAAGTCTGGAGCTGGGCGGATGCAGTGGCCCAAGTGCCCTCTTCCTTCGTCGGGAAGGCCACTGCTGTGCCGCTGAATTCTGTTCTGCATTGTTCATTGGCTTTGGCCTCAGGCTTTACAGTGTCACTGCTTCCAGTGGTGAACTTGGGCCCCTGAGTCGGAGCCTGGGTCCCAGATACCCCGGGAGCCGGCCCGCAGGTTCACGCCCAGGGAGAGAGGGTCCTGCGTGTCTCCTGCTGAATGCACAGTGACTGTGACTCTCCTGGGCTCGCAGGCCACAGGCCTTCCCAGACGCCCCGTCTCTGTGGTAGCTTGCCCTCAAGGTGACCCGGCCACCCCGACAGGTGCCATCATACAGCAGAATCCTCGCTGTTACCACCACCTACATTTCTCTTTAAATCTGTCACAACACTGCGCACTCCACGTGGCCAGACGGCAGCCGAGGTGTGGCCTGAGCCCGGCCCCCCATCAGCACAATTGCTCAGGTGGTTGTGCTGTCATTTCAAGCTGAGTGGGAGCCTGGCCTTCACCCACAGTGCGAGCTTGCACGGAACAGGCAAAACGCAGGCTTTCGCGAAGCCACTCGAGCATTTCTGAAAATTAAAGGTAGAGGGTGGACGGCGGGACGCCGCGCTCTGGCCCAATGAGTTGTTCAAAAGACGGTCGTCACCTGTTGCGTAAGAAGCAGAGAAGACGCGTCGGAGTTGGCTGGTCGTCCACGGGAGTGAATTTGCATGTGCTGCTGTATACGGTCTTCTTGATCAACTTGAAGTATTTCCAGAATCTTCCAATTGCTGGTAAACTTCACTTAGAAGAATACCTTTTTAGAAAAAGTGTATTTATTTATGCTGAGAGAGATAGAGAGTGCACGCAGTTGAGCGGGCAAGGGAGGGGCAGAGAGAGGGAGGGAGAGAATCCCAACAGGCTCTGCACTGTCGACACAGAGCCCCACACGGGGCTCAAACTCACAAATCATGAGATCAGGACCCGAGCAAGATCAGGAGTCGGACGCTTAACCGACTGAGCCCCCCAGACGCCCCTAGAAGAATAACGTTTGAATCAGCATGATTACACTAACAGTTTCGGCAAGAATGCCACGTGGTACTTTCTTTTCTTTTTTTAATTAGCAAGGTCAGGAAGCGGTCAGTGTTTGCTATTGAGTGTAATACTTTGGGGACTTGCTAGGAAATAGTTGCGTTACCTGATGGTTACGGCCTTGACGTGGCCTGGCTTTGGTCACTGCGTGCGCACAGAGCAAGAGAAGGGTGAGACTGGAGGGGGCCCAGATGCTGGACGTCCCGGAAGGAAGGAGGGGTGGGTGGTGGGCGGGTAACCTGCATGGACAGAGTCCGGGGGGCGGACTCACTGCTGGGATGTGGGAGCCGGATAATCCAGGGCTCGGATGTGGTCAGCTCACCGGGAGGTGGGACCGTTTCCGGAAGGGGAAGGTCTGGGGCTCCTCAGATCTGGAGGGAAGATGGGTTCTGAGTCACACGGGTTGAACATGAGGTTCCTGTGGGCGTTTGGGGAAGCTCTCTGAAGACGGGGGGTGGGGGGTATCGGAGCCTGGAGCTTGTGGGGGGTGAGATCCGGGCTGGAGCTCACGGGTCTCTACTCCTGCGGGTGTTCAGGGTAGCCTGGCTTCCTGACAAATTCTGCTCCCTCCGATTTCTTTTCCACAGAAAACATTTCATGCGAGGACCTGTCGGGCTCTGGGCTGTGACTGACATCGGCATTTTACACGGTATTGTGTGTTATGGCATCTGTCAGTGTGACTCAGGAGGAGACGCTCGTGCCCCGTGGCGCGTTCCCGTCGCGGTGTCGGCTCCGGGGCCCCACTTTCTGTGGCTTTTTACCTCCAAGTGCACGGTTCGCTGTTTGCGTTTTGAATTCGATGTCTGCACGTCCGCAGGTTTTCTACTTTTATTCCCAGCTGGGAATCCCTCACACGACAGGCACTAAAAACCGAGCTGCCAGGAGGCAGCTTTCCTGGCCGGTGTTCAGCTCTTTCTGAGACGCGTGGGATTGATGGAAGCAAGTCAACGGAACCTGACAGCCGCTCAGCTGGCCTCTAGTGGGCTCAGGGGCTCCTGGGGAGGGGCCACGGCTGCAGAGGGCCTTTGTCTTTCTGTCTGCCTGTCTGTCCTCCACCTGTGATGACAGGTGAGCGGGTTCATCAACAAACCAGGGCCAAGGCCCCAACCAGTAGCGCAATCAACCAGCGGCCGTGCCGGGGCCCCCCGGGACTCAGGTCCTCTCCTGGAATCGCCCGGAAAGCCACATGTGAACACTCATTGGTGGACATAGCTGGGAAATAGGACAAGATGTGGTCTTTCTCTGCAACACCCACAGGCAGCCTCTCACAAAAGAAGGGGCGAGGAACGAGGCAAGGCTTCCCCGTCTGCCTCATCACAGGTGTCTGCAGCCCGGCACGGAGACTCAACTACCCACTGGCCCCAGCCTCGAGGCCTCACTCCCACTCACAGCCAATGTCAAGGCCTCTCCAGCTTTCCTGTCCTTGGCGGCTCATGGAGAAGATTCACCGGCCGAGAAAGGGTGGGCTGAGGCTGAGGGTCAGGCAGGGTCCCTGCCTTTGTGCACAGGGCCGATTCTGGGGAGTTTGCGTACTGAGAGCGTGCCGGAGAGGCTTCTCCTCCCGTGCTCCACAAGCGTCTCATTTGCAGTATTCCTTGGCTTTTGGCATCATTTCACGGGCTCCGGTCCCCGGCCCTGATTGCCGCAGACAACGGCAAGGTCGATGCGGCATTTAACAAGCAGACGTCTCGGAAAGCCCGGTGATCTCTCACGATCTTCTGGAACTGCTCTGACCGTGTCTCCTGGCGCCTGCTGGCCACATTAACTAACACATTCTCCTTCACATGGAAGGAAAAGTGAAGTGCGAATGTGGAAAATTTTAGGTAATTTTGCCCTCTGCTTTTGCTGCCCCTGCACGTGAGACGGGAGGCGTTGCCTAGAGTGAAGCCATCCAATCTGGGAGTCCCCGTCCCTGACCTATGCGCTTGGTGAGATAAATAGTCTTGTTACAGACACGGACAGGACTGCTCTGCCTTTGTCGTCTGAGTTACATAGCACACGGCAGAGCCCCCTGGTTTCCCAGGGTCAGAGCCCAGTTCTGGGGATCTCACTGCGGTTCTTCAGTCTGAAGGGTGTCTTGTGTGTTAACTGTCCCTCCCGGACCACCGGCTCCTTGAAGACGGTGCCACAGACGTGGTCTCCCTCGTCGCCCAGCAGAAGGCTTCGGCTGCACTTGGATTGGATGCTGTTTCAGGGGTGGGTGAGTATAATCGCTAAGAACTGTCACAGAGCAATCACAGAAAGCAAGGATATTCTACCCTTGGAATTGCTGAGAAAAGCCAGCACTCACCTGCTTACCTTCAGGGGACGCATCGTGGTTCATTCCTGGGTTCCCGTGCTGCAGCGCGTGGGAGATTTCTACCTCCCGGCAAACACCACTCATCCGATTTAATCACCTTATGACTTGCTTGTGCATCTTTTAAACATCTGGTTGAGGATAAGTTCAGGTTTGAGTGGATCAGTGGAGGCTTCCAAGGAGATCAGGAAGCTGTCTGTCGTCCCAGGATGTCTGCCCTTAAGGAAACAACACAGTCCCCGCCGGGAGGAAAGCTGGATTTGATTTCTGCAGGCGCAAAGTACGTCTCTGGACAGATCTCAGTGTGGACATTCAGATCTTTGCTGACTATGTGAATGTCATGAATGACATTTTTAATGTTTTTACCGTCATCACTTTGCCCAAACACCAACCAATTCATTACAGTGGCAACGGAGCCTTCAACGACATGGGCCAGTTGTGTGTGATTCCCACTTCCCAGAAGTGAGAGCTGCCTCTGTTTTTAGGCTTTGTGCCCCTGTAGGACGCTCTTCCCACGCCCGGACGGCCCCTCAGCTGGCTTCCTGGAGAAGCAAGTCCCGCTGTGCTCTCCGGTGTGAACACACTTTTTTTGCAGCAACCCCCACCCCGCCCCCGCCCCCGCCCTGGTAGGAGAAAAAACTTTCCCCTTGACAAAATGTGGCAGTTTCTTACTCAGTCTTGAGGCAGAATGACGGTGACCCAGGAAGAGAATGGGGGACGCCTGAGCTCCCGGGTCGGTAGAGAAAAGACCTCCCCAAATCCCAGTCCGCTTTGCTGAAAGCCAATCAAACTGTCCTTTGGGCTCCTGGCATCCTTCTGAGGGGATGAGCCGGTCCTTGCACCTTAGCGGCCACTCGGTGGGGACCCCAGGCCCCGGGCCCTGGCCAGGGGCACACGAGGGAGCGTTTGCAGAGAAGTTTGCAGGAGAGCCCCGCAGGGAAGCCCACCTTGTCTGGCCCTCTGGTCCAGACTCCTTTTTCCTGAAATGCGAATAACAAGGCCGACCTCAGACGAGCGGCTGGAACGACGTGGGATCAGAGACCCCAACAAACACCACTGGGGGTGGGGAGACCTACTCGGTCCAAGAGGAACAGTTGTGGGGCGGCCACCACAGAACAGCACCCTCGCCCAGAAGGCGTGGCTGATGCCACGTCGGCGTCACCAGCTTTTAAGCTCGAATTCACTGGTCGGCCCTTGAATCGCTCCTTGTCAGTCGAGGCCGGCAGCTGACGGGGGCTGGCTCTGCTTGGCGCCGGGGCCGGGCGTCCCCCACGGAGAGCCCAGTAAGACGGTGGCAGTGACAGCAACCCTGACAGGTGCTGTGCCCCGTGGGCTAAAGACGGCACCTGCATTTCCTTTCCTCTCCAACGAGGAGTGTTTAACCCACAGTTTACAATCTCCTTGAGTCCTGGAATAACTTCCCATTAAATTGGAACTCTATCCGATAATCTACCTGCCTAAAAGTTAGACGTACATTTATCGTGTGGAGGGACAGACATCAGCAAACTCGGGCATTCCAGGCACCTGCTGCGTGCCCCTGGCTGCTGTGTCTCCCTGGGTCCTGGGCTGCTGAGCAGACCCTCGCCAGCAGGGAGGACCCCCAGCTTCCCGGCTCCGTGCTCCCGTGAATGCCCGTCTCTCGTCCCCCGGGGCTGCCCTCTGCCTGGTAGGTGGTTGGTGCTCCCTCCTTGTAGACGAATAATTAGACCTTTCCTTTGTGAGGAGTGAGACCTGAAGGCAAGTGCAGGCAGGCGGACAGTCCTGCAGGAGGCTGACCGAGCCGCCCAGGGTGCAGTCCTCTGTCTTCTGAAGGGAGTGGCAGCCGCTGTGGGCGGACACACTGTCCAGACCTCCGAGGAGAGATGTGAGCAAGCCCGTCGAAGAAGTAAGGTGCACTTAGAAAGCATTACTTTGCTCTAAGCAAATTAAAAAAGAATTCAATTTTCCTATGCAAATTTCTACATCTTGCAAAATTTTTCAGCGCCCAGGTGGGGCAGTAGACATTTCCCCATGGAGAGCTCAGTGGAGTAGCTAATTCTTGCAGCCTCTGGGTCTGCCGGGATCATGGTGTGTCTCTGTGTGTGTGTGTGTGTGTGTGTGTGTGTGTGTCTCCAGATCCTTAGAGGCCCACGGGGCTTTTTGCCCTTTGCAAATACCTTGGCAGTCTCTAGGTGAGGAAGAGGTGAGAATGGTCTAAATTAAAATAAATATCAAAAGGAAAACAGGCTGACTTTATGGTGTCAGATTCCAACGCTTGGATACAGCGTGTGATATTTCTGACGTGCTCAACAGCCACTTGTACGTGAATGAGACAATCTGACTTGGAGAACGAGAACAGGTGCCTGCCCTCAGCCAGACCCCCACCAGGAGCAGGTGCGTTGCAGTAGGCAGACTCCCACCCTCCTTCCACCAGCTTGAGTGGAACCGACCACTCCTCACACAGAGAAGAAACCTCCGATTAAGCCTAACTACGTAATTGTCCCCATTAGGGGAGGGGGCAAGTTAAGTATTTGGCTCTGGAGAACTATCCTAACAGCTAAGGAGAAGAGGGAACAGAGAAGCATTGTTGTCTTTATAAAAGTTTTTTTTAAGTTTTGTTTTGATGCTTATTTGTTTTTGAGAGAGACAGAGCTCGAGCCGGGGAGGGGCAGAGAGAGAGGGAGGCACAGGATCCGAAGCAGGCTCCAGGCTCCAAGCTGTCAGCACAGAGCCCGACGCAGGGCTCGAACCCATGAACCGCGAGATCGTGACCTGAGCCAAAGTCGAACGCTTACCGACTGAGCCACCAGGCACCCCAAGAAATGATTTAGAAGCATGTTTTTGTTTTATTTTAAACGAGGGATGCTTATTGTGTCAATGATACGTATTGTGTAAATTAACTAGAAGCCAAGGTCTTGGAATGGGGGCTCTGGGGATAATGACAGGGCAGTTTTCACAGACTGGTTAAGACGACTTAACTGATTAAGGGACATTTTAGCAGAACACAATGGAGGGTGGTCATGCTGGTGCCTGGCAGGATGTGCTCCAGATGGAAAGGCGAGCATGTGCAAAGGCCCTGAGGTGGGTGGGCGTTTGGCACGTGGGGGGAAGATGTAGGTCTGGAGCTGGGCTGAAGGAAACTATCTGCCGAAGCCGATGCCTAAGGTTTATTAGCGCTCAGCATGTGTTGGAAGCTGTCCTAAATGTGTGATGGGCGTAGACTTGCTTGTTTCCAGGACAACCCCGTGAAGCAGGTGGTGCTATCATTGCCTCCACTATCAGATGGGGAAACTGAGGCACAGAGAGGCGACGTACCCGGTGGAGGGTCAGACAGTGAGTAGCAGAGCCTGGGTGGGACCCAGGCGGCCGGCTCCAGTGCTCTCCTCTCTGAAACCCTGTGCCCTGCAAGTATGCAGGTTGCCAGGAGATCTGCAGAAGCCCTGCCCCCCCGCCACCCCCTGCCCCGTTTCTCATGTGGAGAAGGGGGGGTGGGGTGAAGAGGCCTTGAGCCTGCCCACTGTCCCTGGATGGACACTGTCCTCGGCGGGAAACCAAAGCTCTGCGTAGCTGAGGCCGCCTGGACGCCCTCCACGGACAGCTGCCCAAGGCCGCGCCCTGTTATCCTTTCCGAAATATTTACGGGGCACAGTCTGTGCCAGGATGTTTAGGGTGTTGCCAAACAGGCCTGAGGGGCCGAGGGGGAGTGGCCCCGGCAGGTGTGTGCAGAGAGGAGCAGAGGGGACCCGCCCTGGGCTCCTGGGAGCCCGCAGGGGGGCATCTTGTTCCTAACAACCTGGTGGCAGGCCAGTGGGGGGGGTGGGGGTCTCTGGGCTCCACGTTTAGCGGAGAGAACCGGCCCGTCCCCATCTCTGAGAGGCGTCACCGCTGAGCAGCAGAACCGGGGCCCCATCCGTCAACTCATCGGGCCCCAGACCGGGGCGCCCAGGGAAAGGGGGATTCTCGGGCCTCCCTTGCCCTTCATTGTCCCCGACTGTGGCCCTGGGAGTTCCTGCTGAATAAGCCCCAGGACTCTGGCTGAATCTCCCCGGGAGTGATGCCACTTCTAAAGGTGAGAGGGTGAAGGGCCACCTGCCGGCCCAGGTGAGGCGAGACCGGGAACCGCTCCCCAGACGCGGGGCCTGCGTCTACGCAGTGGACCGCATGTGTGACCCGGGTTATAGGTTGTAAGAGAACCGCGGGGAGGCTGGGGGCAGAGGTGGAAAACACCACTGGCGTCAGATTTGGAGAAAAACAAAGTTTGACAGAATTCAGCTTATTTCATTACAGTAAACGAACACATTACTCTGTGTGAACGCCCGGCCGGTATCCTCCCTTACATTAATAAGCCTTTTATTAGATTATGTAAAAGACAACAGTGTTTGTCATTAACTTCCCCATGAATCATTTGAATAATGTTTGTGGTTACTGAGCTAAAATCCAACCTTTAAGCGTGTTGTGATGTATTTTTGCAATAAAAATATCAAGTTCATTTAAACAATTACTTTTTAAAACACTGTCTCTCCCAGTGGGTTTTCATTGATCAGATTATGAAAAGGCAATTGCTGTCCTGATTGTCTCAGTAAATCCCAGACACGAGGCGGATAAAATGATCATTACGGTGACTCACTGGCCAGCCTCAAACCCGCACGCCCAAACTGGGCTAGATTACTAGCAAATTGTGTTAAAAGGCTGCAGAAGGAAATTTATAGTCAGCGTGAAGAACAATAAAACGCTGTATTTTGAGGGATTTAAACTTACAATATTATTCTCTGAAAATGGATGTTGGCAGTATTTCTGAATTGTCACGGTAATAGAATAGCACTCTTTTGTGAGGAAATCCAATCCTGACCCACTGCCTTTCTGTCCCAGCGCACGGGGAGGGAACGGGCCTGGGAGGCGTGCCCTTCGGCGACGGCTTCGAAGGATGGGCTGTCTGCCCGATTCTCCGCCACCGGCCACCGCGTGACGGGGGCCGTCCTCTCTAGTCCCCGTGGTGACACGTGACCTGGAAGACGCCCCGACCCCCGGGGCCTCTGGCCGGGAGCTGGGCCTCCAGGCTGGGGGACATGTCAGTCCACGTTTCTTACACCAGCTGTCTTGGGCCAACGGGTGTGCGAGTGAGTTCGGGGAAGAGATGCCCATAAATCTGGGAAGTGGCCTCACTGAGGTGTTCGGGGAAACCTGTGCACTTGCTCCCGCGTTGGCCTGCTGGGCCTGACGGGTGCCCGTCCCCCAGCGGCGGCCACTTCAGAGGGAGACAGACGCGGACACAGGCGCCTGAAGACAGGGAGGGAGGGGCAGACAGGGCTGTAACGTGGGGCCGTGGGGACACGCCTGAGCTCAAAATGTAACAGAGACACTGTTGTACGTGCTCCCAGTCTGTGGGCCCACCGAGCCCCGTGACGTGGGGGTGTCCCGGGGCTGCCCTACGAAGGCTCAAAACGATGCCAATGGATTCTCTCATGTTCTGGAGGCCGAGTGCATCCCGCGGAGGGTCCTTCCTGCCTCTTCCAGCTCCTGTGGCCCCAGGAGTCCCTTGGCCGGTGGCTGCGTCTCCCCAGTCTCTGCCTCTGTCTTCACGGGACGGCTCCTCTGTGTCTGAGTCTCTCCTCTCCTGCCTCTAATAACGACACTTGTCATTGGATTTGGGGCCACCCAGATAGTCCAGGATTGTCTCATCTGGAGATCCTTAGCCTCATCGCCTCTGTAAAGTCCCTGTTTCCAGATAAGGTCACCTTCACTGCTACCGGAGGTGAGGACTCAGACACATGTGTCCCAGGCCCTCACCGAGCTCAGAGGAAACCCACGAATCTGTTCCGTTTGCGTTTGAGACGCAGGTACCGTTAAGGCAGGAGGCCTCGTAGGCACGTGGGCGACCCGTCCAGAGGGGGTCCAGCTCCTGGTGTGGAGACGTGGCCGAGGCAGAGACCAGCAGGGTGGTCAGCCTGCCACACGCCAGGATGCGGAGGTGGGGGGCTGAGGGCTAGTTAGGAGGGGAGCCGGGGACGTGCAGAATGGGGGGGCGGGGAGGCGTACGCGCTCTGTGAGGGGCCGACAGTCAGCAGACCCCGCCCCCAGTAGGAGGGGCCTGCGGGAGGGCTGCAGAGGAGGGCCTGGAGGGGTGCAGTCCTGCAGGCGCTGGGTGGGGACGGGACACCCTACAGCTGCCCCCAGGGAGCCGGAGGAAAGCCCACCGGTTGATGAAGTGAGGACTGGGACCCTGTCTGCGCTGGGAGGGCGGGGTCCCCCTGACTCCACCCCCCCCCTCCCCCCGCCGCTCCGGTCGGTCTGAGTGAGTCGCGCAGCCCCGGTGACCCTGGGCTCAGCACACCCCCCCGCCGTGCGCTTTGGGGGAAGATGGTCTGCAGGGCTGCCTCCGGCTCCAAGATCCAGCGGTTTGAACTCCTGTCTGGTTCGCAAAACCACAGAGGCCGGCACATTCTGCAGGAGTCAGATTTCTGTTTCTAAAGGTAAGTTCGTACTTTCGTATGTCACAGAGGAGGGCCCAAGGCATTTCCCCACTTTCTTGTCTTGGAAGCGATCGTGAGGAATAAGATGAGTTCCAGGTGACGGTCACCTGTGTCCCCACCCTTCTGTACCATGTGAACTTGTGACCTGCCACCGGTTGGGTTCGTTAATAGGCGTTCCCGTGCCTCGGACAGAGGCCATCGACTCAGCTGTGCTTACGTGGTTCCGGGCTCCAGTGATCACGGCAAAATAGCCGACCCGAGTGCCGGTGAGCCCGGCGCCAGCTCTCTGCCCTGGACCGTCCACAGACATCCTCTCCGAGACCTGCAGGCGACTCGGTGGGCACAGGGGTCCGGGCCTGATGGCGCCACCCCGTCACATCCCGCGACTGTCCCCGCATGGCCCCAGCTCCTGCACCGGGCTTCTGCAGGTTGTGTGGCTTTGGCCGAACACCGCCTCCCTGGAGAAAGTCTTCAGCTGCGTGTTCCTGCGGCCAGGGCGAAGGATGCTCCGGGGAGACCGGCCTTCGTGACCCCGCAGGTGCATACAGCGGAGGGAAGCCCGTCGCTTAGCGAAGGGGGCAAAGTGGAACAGTTTTCTACTAAATGCTCTGTTCGACGAGTGTCGACAGAAATGTCCCCCTTTGCCATCTGTTGTGGTCAGTGACTCCCGGGAGACAAAGGCAGTGAGGGAACACGTTAGGGCCGTCTTACTGTAGAGCTAAAGACTCCCTCCCGTGCTGGACCCAGCAGGCTTGGGGCCCCAGAGCTCTGAGCTGCCCACCAGACGCCCACCTCTCTTCTCGCCATCAACCAACCGCTCATTTTATTTCAGGATATTAGTAGGTCCCAGGTGAGACCTTTGCTTTGGCCCAGACTCATGGGCCCCTGGGATGACATGTGTCCCAGTTCTCAGGGGACAGCGGGGGCTTGAGGGCTTTCATTCTCTTGGTGACGGAGAGCTTCCGTGGCTGTGTCCTCGCCCTTCCCCCAGTTCTAGAAGGCAGACATCTCTTTGGTTATTGTTAAAGGCATTCTGATTTTTAAAAATTCCTGCATTTTATTGGTTTCCTCTAGTTTTTTAACTTATTTGAAAGTGAGAAGCGTTGACGATCTTTTTAATCCTAGGAATGGCATGGTTGCAGGGAGCAGGATGAGGGGGTAGTGAGTCAGGCATGTCGGGCACTGTTCCCCACTAGGGCAAGGCTCCGGACCTCCCAGAAGTGATATTGCCTGGAAAACACAGAGACAGACTCAGAATCACGAGACGTTCAGCAGAGTCAAACCCTGAATGTGAAGCTCTAGAAAATCTTAACCAATTGTTTATGTTATGGTATTTTGTATCATATATCACATTATATTATATAATATATATTATAATTTACATACAGTTAAATGCATGGATTGAAGTGCACATTTAGTGAGGTTTGGTAAATATATATACCCGCATAACCCATAACGATCACAATATAGAATATTTCCATCATCTCAGAATGATTCTTCCTGCTTCCCCATCCATCAATCCCCACCACCCAATCTTTAGAGGCCATTTCCATTTGGACTTTCATCACCGTAAATCAGTTTGATCCGTTTTTAAATTTCAAGCCCACCAAAGTGTCTATTATCATACAGAAATGTGCACTATGAATGTGGTACATACACCTGAAAAATGTGAGTGAGGTTAAGTCTGTCAATTGTATTGGTTAAATCTTTTGTATCCTTGATTTGTTTGACATGTTTTTCCCTTGTGGACTTATCTATTTTTCCCCAAAACTTTGTTTACTTTTGCTTTTTGTATTTTGGAGGTCAGTTATTAGGAAAATACGTTTTAGGGTTACTGCATCGTTTGATGAATTGACCCTTTCATTGTTTAGGGAGAGCCCTCTATACCTCTGAGGCCACGTGTCCCTAGAAGTCAGCTCGTTCCTGCTGATACCCCGCCAGGCGCTCGCACTTAGCGCACGTGCTGGTCTTCAAACTTATCCCTTTATCCTCTTTGCCTTGGCGTTTAAATCAGTTGCCTTGTTCGTAGTACACAGATATGGGATCCTGTTTGTTTTCTTTAATCCAGTCTGACAATTTCAGCTTTTTAATTTGCATGTATAAGCCTTTTGCATTTGATGTGATGATGGACATGGCTGATTTTAAGTCTGCCATTTTGCTGGTTTCTCTCACTTAATCCCATTTCTTTGTGTTCCTTCTGTCTTGCCTTCC
This sequence comes from Panthera leo, assembly GCF_018350215.1. Lineage (NCBI taxonomy): Eukaryota > Metazoa > Chordata > Mammalia > Carnivora > Felidae > Panthera > Panthera leo. The sequence goes on along the minus strand of NC_056689.1, from coordinate 85,644,128 downwards.
TTTGGATTATTCAAGTATTTTCAGAATCTCTCATTTCATATCTTTTCTTGATTTTATGACAAATCTCTTGTTAATCTTAGCCGTTGCGGTAAGGATTATCATATGCACCCATCACTTACCATGCTCTACAATAAATTAATATCATAACACTTCACGTAAAGCGTGAGAGTCTAACAACTCTACACTTTAATTTCCCCCTGATCCTTCATTAATGTTGTCACGTATTTTATTTCAACAGGTCATAAACCTGCTGTTCATTGTTATCAATTTACAGATAGTTACTGGCCTTCCAAGTAAGATGAGAAACATTTTTTCACCACATGTTTATATTTCGGTGCTTTTTATTCATACCTGCTGACCTGTGTCACCTGCTGTCCTTTCCTCCCAGACTCAGGGCTTTCTTCTGTGTGTCGTGTCCTGTGGGCCTACTGGCTGCACACTCTCTCCACCTTTATTTATTGGAAAATGTCTTTATTCCACTTTTTTTCTTTTTTCTCTTTCTTTCTTTCTTTCTTTCTTTCTTTCTTTCTTTCTCTTTCTTTCTTTCTCTCTCTCTCTTTCTTTCTAGTTGAATAAGGAATTCTAATTTTTCCGGACCTATTTCCAGCCCCTTCTGCCTATTGTCTTGCTGTCTCTGGCTTTGTTTTGGATGAGAGCTCAGCGCTCTTTCTTGAGGTTGTTCTGCTGCTCACAATGGGTATTTTTCATCTGCTGCTTTTCAGATTTTTTTCTTCATCTTCGCCGGTCTGACCATGATATGTCTAGTTGTGGTTTTGTTTGAATTGATCATATTTGGCACTTTTTACACTTCCCGAATTTGTGGATGGCCTTTTTTCTCTCACCGAGTTTGGGAAATTTCCAGCCAGAACATTTCCTCTATTAGTATGTTTTTTATCTTTTTCTCCCTGTTCCATTCTCCCTGTTCTCTTCCTCTGGGAGTTTAATTATACATAATATAGACTGCTTCGTACTCCCCACATGGTGCTGATTCTGTGTTCACTTTTTGGTAGCAACGTCTTTGTTTTTCTCAAGAAGGAACTTTTAATTTCAAGCAGTTTCAGATTTGCGGAATAATTGCCGAGGCGGCACAGACAGTTCCCGTTTACTCCGTGCCCAGTTCCTCTCGCTGCTCAAACCTTACAGGAGCACATCTCACAAAGCTAATGAATGAGTACCAGTAACTAAAGTCGGTATTTAGTCGCATTTCCTAAGTTTTCCCCCGATGTCCCTTTTCAGCCTCAGGATCCCACCCAGGACACCACATGACGTCTCATGTCTCCTGGGGCTCTGCGAGGCTCTGACGGTTGCTCAGATTGTCCTTGTTTTTCATGACCACGACGGCTTTGACGTATTTTGTAGAATTCCCCCGACTGAGAAATCTTGTCTCACAGCTCTGCGGGAGTGGGGCGTCTTTGGGGGGAAGGGCGCAGGGGTGTGCCCTTCCCATCACATTATTCCGGGGGTCCCTCTACCAACACGACTTACCGTGGCTTCTCTTAGCCTTGATTGCCCACTTGAAGTAGAGTTTGTTAGGTTCTTCTGTGCCCGTCTTTCCCAAGCTGGGCTCTTCGGGAGGAAGCGTGCAGGCCACATGGGGCGCGGGGAGTCCGCCCCACCTCTGGGAGGGTGCACCATCTACATGAGTCATTTGGAGCCCTTCCCCACAGGCGCTTCTGTTCTTTCCAATGTTTTAGTCCGTGATTATACCTGTAGGAACTCATGGTTGGGCTTTTTTTTTTTTTTTTTTACACTTTTGGTTATAAACCGATATGACTTTATTGATTTTGTTGTTCAAATGACTCCAGACTTGTATTGATTTTGTTGTTCAGATGGCTCCAGCCTTGGCTGCTGGGAGCTGTTGGCTTCTTTACCCCCTTGCTCTGCCCTGTCGCTGGGCGGTACGATCAGCTCTTGCCTTCCGAGTTCTTGCAGGGTCCAATCCATTACGAACCCCACGGCCCGTCAGGCCCTACCAGGCCCCTCATCCCTGCCACCTGTCTCCACCAGGGCACCTCCTACAGGTCTGGAAGCTGCCACGTCTCCAACACCTTCCCTGGGGAGCTCTAAACTCCCAGAAATCCTGTTCATCTGCTCTCCTTTGTGAGCTCCAAAAGTATCATTTTTATTTCGTCTTATTTAAAATCTTTATTGCTTATTAGTGAAAAACATGAAGGTTATCTCTCTGCCTGGGATTCTAAACTGCTTCACATAACAGGGATCCATATTTTGGTGTCTTCCTGATACTTACTTGTCAGTTGAAACGGGACAGTTGTCAAGGGACGATACTCAAGAGTGAGGTTTTTCTCAAATAAACAAAGAGCGTTCCAAAGGTGGCCTGTGTCAACCAAGAAACCCAAGGTTGCCATAGATGGAAGAACACAAATCTTTCCCACAAACCGAATGTAATTTATACATTAAAATATACGATTTAATTTAGAAATCGGTTATCGCTAGATCATTGGTTTTGCTCCCACACTTTCTGAGCGCCGCTCTGTTAGAGGTACTTGAATGAGATGCTGAAAACAACCGTGACTGTCTTTCCCTGTTTGCTCTTAAAGCGCCAGTTTTCTAAATACGGTCGTGTGTCCTTTCAGGTCCGCGAACGCTGCGGGAAACCAAGTGGTGGCCGAGTGTGGGGACCTGGCTTCTCATTCTAAACTTGAGTTGGGGTTAAGTAAGGTTTAAGACAGACATTGAGGAGCACATGGGACTCTATGCAGGTTGGCATTTTCAGAGAAAAAAAGAAATGGGGGTGTTGTTCACATATGTTTTATGAATATGAAACATGCAACTAATTATGTTTTTCACAAAGTTAAAAAATCTTTCGTAAAAATTGTGCACGTAAAGGCTACGGGAAGCACTTTTTTCGGGTCGTGGAAGTTCAGGGCCAGCTGACAGGATGTAGCTGTCTTGACAACTGGATTCCACATCACACGTGTTTATTATTCGTGTTTGAAACACTTGTATTTTTTTGTTGCTATGCATTTGAGTAATTGTATGTTCGAGTCACAGGAACAGATCAATGGTGCGAGGTGATGTATTGATTAGGGCCCCCGTGTGCGCACCCTGTCGGGGCGTGGGCAGACTCCCTGCTCTCAAGGGAGTGAGTAAGAAGACGTCCGTGTGCACTCGTGGCAGGGGGTGGTGGCCATGAGGCACACCCAGGGCCGCCTCAGGGGTGAGCGCAGAACCGGGGATCCCCGGGGCCTATCAGGGCAGGCCAACGTTTTATGGCCTCACCGTGGAGGGTCAGGCATCCCAATATCCGTGAGGGTCTGGCTGGGCTAATACGTCCATCATCGCTCTCGTCCTGGGCACACGAGGACCGTATTCGCCCGCTGGAGACGCATCGCGATGCATTTTGAGGCCTGTTTCAAAGTTACGTGCAACCCTGTCGCAGATCACCGAGAACGGGGTCTGGAAGGAACCCACCCGCCACCGTTTCCCGAAGCGAACCCTTTACCCTTCTGGGGACAACCTGCCGAGAAACTGCTCCATCGTCCTTATGTCTGTGACTCATCAAACACTCCGAGTTACCTGCAGACCCACCAAGCCCTTGCTGCCACAGAAGTATGCTGGTGAAAACAAGAAGAAAAACTTTTTTTTTTTGCTTATTTAAAAACATCTGCCATTTAAAACTTTTTTAAGAATTGTAACCGATCTTTAAAAAGTTACCTGGAATAGATAAGCTGTGCCCACTGCGTGGTTTGTTGAGGCTAAAAGTGAGAAATCTGAGAAGCGAGCGGTGCTGTTTTGGCCAAGGCTGTTCCCACCTCGCGGCCGTCCTCAGCCTCGTCACGGCGACAGAAGCTAATGGCCGTCTGGACCTTACGCGTCAGGCACAGACCTCAGCGACAGTGTTTCGCGTCTTAAATCCACACCAGACCTTCCGTCATGGGCCCGTCTGTAGACACTGGAGAGTGTTAACGCACTAAGTCTTTCTAGCTAGAGGGTCGGCAACCCCAGGGCTTTGCTAAATGGTGACACGGCTGATATTAAACCACTTCGTATTTGAGCACAGCCTTGCACTTTATAACCCAAGGTTGCTTCAGTAAGTAAACCTCCTCCATCAAGGCTATTTGAGGCCTTTTCAAAATGAAATAAACAGTAGTCTATAGAGAAAGTTCAAATAATTTCATGTACTACACTTGGATTTTAAAAACTCTCATACTTTGTCTTATTTTCCCCCAAATTTGCAATTTATAAACTTTAGACAAAATACATGGATGCCTGGAAATTAATCAGATTGTGATAATTATTAACAAAAGTGATGTTTGTTGATATCCTAGAGCAGAATTTTGGACAAGACCCACCACGAAATAATAAGATTCAGTTTCTCACGTATACAAGCTTGGAAACCCCCACAAGCTCTCATTTATTAAAAAAAAAATAATGTTTACTTTTGAGAGAGAGAGAGAGAGAGCATGAGTGGGGGAAAGGCAGAGAGAGAGGGAGACACAGAATCCGAAGCAGGCTCCAGGCTCTGAGCTGTCAGCACAGAGTCCGAGGCGGGGCTCGAACTCATGAACCATGACATCACAACCTGAGCCGAAGTTGGATGCTCAACCAACTGAGCCACCCAGGTGCCTCATGAGCTCTCATTTCTAAGTAGCTCATCTTGGGAACCAATACTATTGGTCAATTATTAACATTTATTAGCAAAATGTTTCTTTCCCAAAGTCAGATTAGAACGAATTGTATTATCTTTCGCAGTAAGTTTATAACCGCAGACACATAGAGATCTTGTCATAATTCATGTTGGTTAAAGAGTGATTTTCATGGAAAACACATGTTTGGTTTTTGAGCAAAATGGAGATTTGTCTCTTTCTGCCTTTCACACGGACTTGGCTCCCTCTCACGTTACCCGGCCCAGTGCTCGCCATCAGGAAGCCCCAGATCGCAGGGAAGGTTGTGGAGGACGATGTGGGGTGCGGCAGGTGCCGGAACAGGGGGCTGTGCTACAGGCAGAGAGGAGCCAGGGAGAGAGCTGGGCCGCAGGAAAGGACAGGGGTGGCCACACAGAGCCCTGCAGCCCCGGATGGCACCACCCCAAACCTCCCTTGGCCGCTGTCTCCACCTCCCACCCCCAGAATCACGGGCGGTCCTGAGCCGGGCGGTGGGGGGTCCCTCTAAACACCACGGCTGGCTGTCCTCCCCATCTCTGAATTTGAGGCCCCACCTGTTTCCGTTTCCCTCACTCCCCGTGATCACCCTGGTGGCACAGCCTGGTCACTGGGGTCACTTCTGCTGAGTGCCTGCGGTGGCCGGTGCTCAGGGTCCCGCCGACAGGTCCCAGCACCTGGGTCCCTCCTGCCCACTCCCCCCTGGGAGAGTCAAGGCCCTGCCCGTGCTGCTCCAAGGCCTCCTCACGCCTCCTCAGTTACATGATGGGCTTTTCGTCCATTAACTGCCCGCCTGCTGCTGGCACAGTGCCACACGGCCACCTACTCTGTTTATGGAGCCTGCCGCTTGGAAGGCGCCGTGCTGAGCCCCGGACGGGCCGTCTCTCCCAGGCCTGAAGCTCCCCTCTGCATTTTCATGCACACACCGGGTGTGTCTCCGAGAGTCTGTCTGCCACCTCTTTGTTATGGCGCTAAGAATTGAGCGGGATATGCCTCCCAGCAGGTGCTCGTGTGCTGCCGTGCTGTTGCCCGTGGACACTGTGCTGTGTAGTCCAGCCTCAGAGCTGCCTCGTGTGGCACAGGTGACACTGTGTGCACCCTAAACAACGTCCCCTCCTCTCCCCCATCCCAGGTAGCGCTCTTCTACTCCGCTGCTATGAGCCCAGCTTTCTCAGATTCCACATGGAAGTGAAATCACGCGTTGCTTGTTTTTCTGCGTCTCGTTTATTTCACTTCACACAATGTCCTCCCAAGTTCACCCCTGCTGTCTCCTCTTTTCCAAGGCGCTGTGTGTGCATGCACAATATTTTCTTCATCCTCTCACCGTGGATGGACATCTAGATGGCTTCCACACCTTGGCAATTGTGAGTAATGCCGCAATAAACGTGGCGGTGTGCACATCTTTTCCGAAATCCTGATTTTGGATATATACCCGGAAGTGGGATTTCTGGGTCATGGGGTAATTCTATTTTTAATTAAAAAAATTTTTTTGAGTTTATTTATTTTGAGAGAGAGAGAGAGAGCAGGGGAGGGGCAGAGAGATAGGGAGAGAATCCCAAGCAGGCTCCGTGCCGTCAGCGTAGAGCCCGACGTGGGGCTCGAACTCACAAACTGTGAGAGCATGACCTGAGGTGAAATCAAGAGTTGGACACTTAACCAACTGAGCCCCCCCGATGCCCCCTAGTTTTTAATTTTTTGAGGACTTACTTTCACACTCTCCCATTATGGCTGTGCCATTTTCCCTTCCCGTCTCCAGTGCCCAAGGGCTCCAATTTCTCTCCATCTTCCCTAACACTTACCTTTTGCCTTTTTTAGGATAATAGCCACCTAACAGGCATGAGGCGATACCTCCTTGTGGTTTTTATTTGCGTTTGCCTGAGGATGAGAGGTGGTGAGCACCTGTTTGCGTATCTGTTGACCATTTGTATTTCTTTGGAGAACTATCTATTCAAGTCCTTGTCCCATTTTTTATTTTTAGCGTTCTTTATATACTTCCTTATGTAAATCTTCAGGAATTCTTTATAAGGGTGAGAGCTCTTTACATAATCTGGATATTAACTCCTTACCACATATCTGGCTTCCAACTGTTTTGCCCTGTCTCGTAGGTGGCCTTTTCATTGCGTTGATGGTGTCCTTTGTTGTGCAGAAGCTTTAGTCCCACGTAGCTCTGCTTGCTTATTGTTGATTGTGCCACCTGTAGTGGGTGTCGTATGGGTGAAATTATTGCCGAGGTCGACGCCAACAAGCTTTCCCTCTGTGTTTTCTTCCAGGAGTTTTACAGTTTTGGGTCTTACGTTTATCTTTAATCCCTTTTGGGTTGATTTTTGTGTGCGATGCAATGCAAAGGTCCAATTTCATTCTTCTGCGTGCGGATGTCTGCTTTTCCCAGCACATCTGTTGAAGAGACCAGGACCGGGTGGTCCTGGCACGAGGATAAGACACACAGACCAAGGGAACAGAATGGAGAGCCCGGAAATAACTCGCACACATGTAGCCAACTGATTCAAGAAGATGACCCAAGAAGACAGAATGGGGAAAGGACAGCCTTTTACTTTTCTTTAGGAAGTAAAGTTCTGTGTTCATTATAGATGCTGCTTAAAATGCAGGTTTTTACTTGACTATTTAGAGACATCAATTAGGTGACAGTTTTCAGGGAATTGTCTCTGTATGGTCTGTCTTTGGTCTGTACATTTATGATTACACACAAGGTCCGAGATTTTACTAGACATTTATTACACCTATAAATTTTTAGAACAAACAGGCAGCGGAAGTAGGAGGAAAATAAAACTTATTCTTTAGGACACACATTGATCACTAGCCTCTTACTGACATTAGACACTTGCCGGACGTAACTCGTTATTGGCGAAGGTATTTGCTGACACATGGGACACAGAGGTTTCATCATCCGTCAATAAACCACATGACCCTCAGCCTAGCATTCAAGGCCCGTCGTAAAACGGCCTCAGTCACAACACCTACCTGGTAGATGCATATAAGGGTGAAGTTGGACAATCGGCGGAAACTGTCGAGCCCGGCGTCTGGTTCCATGAAATGAGCCCTTCTTGTCACTGTGTTTCACGTGTGTGTTATTCCCCCTGCTGACCTGGGATTGGGCACAGGTGTATGATTTGTGCGTGGACTGAACACGCGTCACGCACGGAGCTCACAGCAGACGCGCTTTGAGCCGAAGCCACTACTGGATTAGAATCAACCTCAGATCCCTAGACTCAGCCGATCTAATCATTTCATTTACATTAACCAGGAAGAGTTCACATTACAGCTCCCAGTCAGTTAGGACGGTGGCTGAGCCAGAAGCCTCTGGAACACGAGTCTGCTGGTTGGCCATAAATCAAAGCGTGGGTACGTTCGAATGGGACGTGAGTCCAGCGTCCTGGGCTACAGCCCCTTCCTTGGGGGAAAAGCAGTGTGGGAGTTGTCCGATTTGGGGACCGCCTGAGGAAGGACACGTCTGGCTGTGGGGCAGGCTCGGTGCGATGCTTCGCCTGGGTTATTTTGTGTCATCAGTGCTGACCGGGTGGTGAAGCTTGCAATTATTCAGTTTACAAGGAAACGGAGGCCGACGGAAGTCAGAAAATGTATCGCGGCCACGCAACGCGCACGCACCGAGATGCGACTTAGACCCAGGCAGCCAGTCTCGAGGGGCACACCGCCCCCCTGTGCAAAATTACAGGCCTGATTGGCCGCTTGCTCTGGCGAAATGGGTCCTGCAGCCTGTAGGGCAGAAGAGGGGTTCGTGTGGCTGGGTCGTGGTGCGGATCCCGAGGGAGGCTGCTGTTCTAACTCTCCTTCCTCCTGCAGGGCGAGGGGCTCAGATTCCAAGATGTAAAGGCAAAGTTCTAGGGAGTGGGGTTCTTGCTTCTGACTGGTGTGGGAAATGCAGCATTCATTGTGGCTCCTGGCATTCTAGAATGTTATATGTCTATGATTTAATTCAATTTAACCTTCTGTTTCAATATTTATCTTCAACCTCAGGTAAGTGCCTCCTGCCAGCCAGTTAACTTCTCACAAAGGTCTCTATCCCCGGCTGTCACCTTTGCCTCAGCCCTGTTAGCCCACCCGCCCCGCGCCTCCCCTGCCTTCCAGCCAGTTAACAGGTGCCATTGTGCTAAGGTCAATTCGGGAGGCCTCCCGTTGGCAGGAGAAGGCTGCCTCTCGGATGACCAGCCTACCGCCGGCAGGAGCTGGGGTGAGTGCAAGGGACGGGGAAGGAGGCTGAGGGCCGGGAGCCGGACGTGTCCATCGTGGCCTTAATGGTGAGTGTCTTAAAGACAGAATGAAACCATCAGCGGCCTTGGGTGAGCAGCATTCAGTCAGGAAAGCGACTGGAAAACACAGTGAGGGCACCCTGGTCAGCAAACTGTTGAAACCAGGTCGTTTTTAAAAGTGAAAACCAGCTTTGAGCGTGTGCAGGGAAGTGGTTCTTCCTCACGCGCGAGTGTCCTTTCCCGGGTCTGCAGCACCTGCTCTCAGCAAACCCGCTGCTTCTGCTCAGGGAAGTCGACCACAGTGCCGCGGGCGACACCACGCGTGTGTGCTGCCAGGCGTTTCGGGAGGGTGGAATAGACCGACTCGTGGTTTTAGGGAACTTGCGGTCTTTCAGGGAAGATGAGATATTGAGAAAACACAGCACAGCCTCGCACAGCTGTGTACACACCATGCACGCACACACCCATGTATACCCATGTGCGCACACACCCATGCACACACGTGCATACCCATGTGCACAACATGCACGTATGTGCATGTACCCACTCTCACAATGTGCACACACATATACCTGTGCACACACACGCTGTGCACACACACAGACACCTGTGCACACACATGTACACACATACACTCTGCACACATGCAAATACCTATGCACACACATGTACACACACCCTATGCACACACATACACCTTGTGCACACACATGCACACACATGCACACACGCAAACACCTGTGCACACACATACACACTGTGCACACATATGCACACACATACACGCTGTGCACACACATGCACACACATACACACACCTGTGCACACACATGCACACACAGAGACACTTGTGCACACGCATGCACACATACACATTGTGCACACACACGCACACATGCAAACACCTGTGCACACAATACACGTGGTGCACACACATGCACACACATACACACTGTGCACACACACACACACACACATACACACTGTGCACACGCACACACAGATGGAAGTTAAGGTGACGACGAAAAGCACGAGGTGGACCTGACTGAGACGGAGACGAGGACAAGGAGGCCGCCGGGAGAAGTGGCCCCTGATGTGACTCTTGAGGGACAGGAGGAGGCAGCTGGACAGAGTGTCCCGGTCAGCTCACCCGTGGTGAGGAAATCCCGCGGACGGGGCAGCGTGAACAACGGACACTCGTTTCCCACGGTCTGGAGGCTGGGAGTCCAAGGCGTCGGCAGGTGGGTTTCGCCCGAGGCCTGGCCTCTGCCGAGTGCGTGCTTGGAGTGAACTCGGGGTCTCCTCTCATGAGCGCCCTGACCCCACCATGTGGATTATCTCGCGACCTCATCCAACCCCGATTACCCCCCGAAGGCCCCCTCTCCAAACACCGTCATGTTGGGGGTCAGGGCTTTGATATGTGAGTTGTGGGGGCACAGACGGTCCGTAACGGAGATCGAGGAGGAGGACTCCAGGCAGGGGAACGGCCCTCGCAAAGTCTCTGGAGCAAGAGGGAGGGGGTTTCTTGTGAGCGGGTGGTGATGCCAGCGTGGCTGAGAGCAGGAGGGAAGGAGGAGGGGGCGGGGGCTGGGAGAGCGGGGCGGGGAGGGGGTGCCGGCCGTGTCTGGGGCCCCCAGCCCCGTGGGCCCTGGCAGGCGGAACGGAGGCTACCCTGAGGGCCGTGAGGAGCCCTGCAGGGTTCCGCACAGGGCACGGGAGGGTCCTCTGGCTGCTGCGTGTTTGGGAGGGTGGTGGGGGAGGTGGTGCAGCGGGAAGCCTGGACAGAGGGGAGGGAACGAAGGCCGCAGGCCCAGAGGCCGGGGTGTGGGTTGGGGGCGGGGAGGTAGAGGCTGTCTGACGGCAGGGGCCTCCGGCACTGGATTCTGCGGGGCTCGCTGCTGGGGGCGTGGGGCGGGTCCCGAGAGGAAGAGAGTGTGTCCCGGACGGCCGGGCTGTTTGCTGAGAGGCGGGAGCCGGTCTGCGCGTCACCCTGAGCCCCGTGCCCAGAGCAGCTAACTGCGGGCGCTCCCTCAGTACTCGCTGACCGTTAAGTGGGACGTAAGTGAGGGAGGAGGAGCCGTTCTGGAGAAGAATATTCCAGATTACTTTCAGGCGCTTCAGCTAAGTGTCTCCACGGCACTTCAGACAGGAGGTGCGGAGGTGTGTGCAGAGCTCAGAGGGAGGCGCGCGTGGAAACGGAAGATGGGGCCGCTGGCCCACGGGTAGGTGGGGCCCCACCGTGGGGCCTCGGATCGGCCAGGGAGAGGGCACGGAGTGAAGAAGGGGGCGCAGGCCGTGCCGGAGGAGGCTCTGTGTTCAGGGCTTTGGCAGAAGGAAGGATGTGGGAAGGGTTCTTAGCGGGAGAGGCGGAGGGGGGTGGGTGGGGAGAGCGAGGTGGCTCGGACTCACCACAGGTGCACGGTAGGAAGAGGAGGGCCGGTCGGGGGGGCCGAGCGCGTGAGGCTGAAGGCGCCCCCCTGGCTCCGGCGCCTTGGCCGTGACCGTGCCCGTCAAGGGAGAGCAGAAGCCAGCTGGCAGGCGTTGGGCCAGATGGTGCTCAAAGGGACAGGCCCTGGGTCTGCTGCCCGAGCTGGGCCCGGCGCGGGGGCAAGAACGTCGCGGTCCCCGGGGCGGGGACGCACCCTGTCTGTTCAGAGAGGGTAGGGACAGCAAAACCTGCGCTGTCCTCGGGCACTGTGCGCTCTGCCTTCTCCGGTGGCGCTGCGACAGGGGCCAGACGGCGTGCTTGTTTGGCGTGTCCTTCCCTGCCGCTTTGACGGGACTCGAAACCACGCTTTGGTGCCCCAAACGCCCACATGAGGAGTCATACACCGAACGCCACTGGGTGACGTGAGCTGACCCACCGGCTGCCCGATGGGCTGGCAGGGAGACAGGGTAACGCGACACAGGCTGCCGTCTAGCCTTCCCAGTGTCCATGGAGGGTCCCTTGGGAAGGGGTTTTCACTCCACACTGTCATTCCACGGATGCAAGTCATGCCCGAATTAATAGACGCCGTCCCAGCAGAGCCAGGCTCCGCCTCCCACCCCTGGCTCCGTCCTCAGGAAGGGATCAGTGGGAAAGTGATCGACGTGCGTCCTCACGTGCGGCCACTGTCGTAAGGCGTGAGCGGGGAGCTGCGCGCTGGCTGGCCCACGGACTCCCAGCCTGGCCACCGGGAGGGACACGGACGCGTTTCGGCAGAGAGATGGAGTCAGAAGCCTCACCCCATTGGATCCCCCGGTCCGCGGCACCCCAACGTTCAGCGCTCTCTCCGCCAGTGAAAACACGACTCTGAATTCTGTAAGCACTTCATCTCAGGCATTGTTAGCGCCGCGTCGACCAAAATTGTTTTACGTACTGAGTGTGATGGAATTAGCTTTCTAAACAGTCTTTTTTCTTGCTCTTGTCAAATCTATGTCCTAAACCTCAAATTCCAGAGAGCGTCCTGCCCCTGCACCTGCTCCTGTGGGCCGGAGCCTCTGTCCCCATGGACCCACCTGGGCCCCACTGTCCTCTCGTTGGCCCTTTTCCTCCCACTGGCAGCTTAAGCTCTGATCCTAATAGGAAAATGGGCCGAGACCCAGGGGGAGACAGCACTGGCCCGTCCAGGAGCTCAGGCCCCGTGGCCCAGAGGCCGGCACCTGCCGGGCCTGCCCGTTCTTATTTCCATCGGTGGAGTCTGAGATGTCAGCGTGCGTTTGCGAAGTCCCTCCGGACAGTGCTTCCAGAGATCCCTGTGACGGCCGCTGCTCAGGGCAGACGTGGCAGCACTGGGGGCCCTGGCAGGGCCACGGGGGCCCAAGGGGAGCCGGACCTGCCTGCCGGGCTCCTGGAGCCTTCACCTGGGACAGACCCTGTGGAAGAGGGAGGGAGTCAGGGCCAGCCAAGAGCAGGGGCCTGAACACCCGGCTTTCAGCTCCCTGGGCCTCTCCTCTCCTTCGGAGGGGGGTCCCGTCCTCCCGCAAACCCGATCCAAAGATGCCGTGAGGAGCATGGGTCCTGGCAGCTGCCCACTCTTCCTGTAACGAAAGCTCTCCCTTTGGCCTCATAGAATTAATGTGGGAAGCATTCCGGTGAATTCCCCGAAGAGCGCTAAACACCGCAGTGCTTGTAACCTCAAAGCTGAGTGGTACTGAGAGGCGTTTCAGGGGAGTCTGTTCTCATTCGCGTTTCGCACGCTTAAATGTCGGGGTCAGAATGAGCCGGGAAGGTCTGAAAGTCACATTCCTGACCTTGACCAGCTCCTCGCTCAGTTGGGACTCCGGAGGGACTCTGTGTTTGGCCTGTGGCCGGGGTCTGGCAGTGACGAGGGGGGGTGGGCACCAGGAACGCACCCCTGAAGGGGGCCGCACGCTGGCAGTGGGATCACACGCTGCCACCCTGTCTGTGTGCGGCTTGCACACCTGTCCCCGCCCTGCCACCGACTGCTCTGCAGCCACTGCTGTCCCCCCGAGAGCCTTCTTAAAGGGAAAGGCCATTGATTTTAAGGGGCTCTGCCCTTTTCTCTGCCCACCTCGCCTGCAGAGGACCCTGCCTAAGGCTCAGCCTCTCACTTTCCTCAAACCAGAGCTACTCACACCTGGGCGTCTGGACTTGAGCCCTGCAACGCCCTGGGTTCTGGGCATAGGGAGGGACACACGGCAGAACCAGAGCAGGTTCTGTGACCCGGGCAGTCAAGTCGTGGGGCCTGGCTGCGCCCGCCTGCTACTTTACTCGCTCACGGAGGAATCAGTCCTCTCTCAGGCAGTAAGAGCCCGCAGAGGGCCTGAGGACACTGCGGTCACTCGGGTCTCTGCACGGTCAACCTGCAGGTTCCTCTGGCACTGCGGGAGGGCTCTTCCCTCTGGACTGGGGGCCCCAGGGCCAGGAGAAGGTGACCTGATGGCCTGCGGGGCACACTCAGCTCCCACGGTCTCTGTCGGCCCCGCTGTCAGGTGCGGTCGCTGTGGAACGGTGGCCCTGCCAGGCCGAACCACGGGTGCCCGGCCGGTTCATGGAGTCTGAGAGCCAAGAGACGCGCCTTCCGTGGTCTTCGAGGCAGAGCCGGGAGGGCAGGGCGCCTGCTATTCCTTCCGGTCCCACCAGGTGCCAGCCAGGGGCCCCCCCGGTCAGAACGTGAGACGCCGAAAAGGACCACACTGCATTTCCAAAGTTCCAAAGGGCCTGTCATTTCCTCTGGGAAACCCGCTCCACCCGGATGGGCCTCTGGAGACGAGGACCCACTTCCCTGAGGCCCAGGCCACGTCCCGCACAGACAAGTGCACACAGCCAGCTGACGATGGAGCTACGGACGGGGACCGTGTGAGCAGAAACACGAATCCCGGTCGGGGCTCTCCGGCCGTCGATGCCTCTACGCTCTAGGCCGCTAGCAAAGCCACATTCTTCAGAGAGAAACGTGACGCGTCGTTCTCGTGACTCCCAAGTCCACCCGAGTATCTGGTGGAAAATGGGAGAAACACAAGGTGGCACGTCCCCCGTGTGGACTGCCCTGTGCTGCCTCGAGCTCTTTCACGGAAGTTTCCTCACGGGTTTCCCGCACCACAAACTCGCGAACGCACTGCAATTAGGAAGTCAACCTCCTCACGTGGTCCCTGGAACAGCCGGCATCCATCCATGCACACAGTGCACAACGTGCACGCACCCACCGTGCACACACAACACACAGACACACACCCACACACAACGTGCACACACAACACACAGACCCACAACACACACCCACACACAACGTGCACACACAACACACAGACCCACAACACACACCCACACACAACGTGCACACACACACCTACAACAAGCACACATACAGTGTCAGCTCCCTCTCTCCCTCCCTCAGTCCTTCAGGAAAGCTGTGAAAGTAGAGCACGGATGACTATTTCCCAGATGAGGAGACTCGGGTTGTCTGTGGTCAGGGGTCAGGGCCAACACTGACCCCAGACCCTCTCTCAAGCCAGCACTCCCTCTTGTACAGACGTTAGTTCACAAGGTAAAAGATCTAGTGAGGCGTCACGTATCCACGTTGCTGTGGTTCTTTTCACCAATGTTGTTTCTTCTCCCTCCAAGTTTCTCCAGGTTCCCATGTCTCCCTGTGTGTCCACTGCACTCACTGGCACGTTTAAGGAAGGGCATTGGAGTGTCACCTCTGAGGCTGTGTTCCCAGGATCCCAGGAGACCCAGGCTCACAGGCGAAGACACAGTGAGAAACAGAGCTTATGCATGACCTTCTGGAAAGTCCTCTTTAGTAATATTTTAAAAACAGCAGTAGTGGAGTCAGGACGATTATAGAGAAGCTAAAAGGACAGGAATGAGATCTTGAAACACATGAGATGTTTAACATGGAAATGTTATATGCTTCCTAGTTAACTTTAGGAAAAACTTGAAAACGTCTCCGTACTATGCTGGATTCTGTGAAGAAGGTAACAATTTTGTTCCAATGTAAAACCGTAATGTGAGAAAATTCTTTGCCGAGTTACATTAATACTTTTGAATGCTGGAAGAATATTTCCTCCATGTTTGTGCTATTCCAAATGTAGCAGCTGCAGAACAGCACACTTTCATGTTTAATCTGTATTGTTGACATTCTCTCCATCACTCTCTTGTGTGGTAAATCAACAAAATAATACATCAAACCCTGACTGGTAACACTTGCCAACTTCTGTGGTGTAAATACTCTCACCACAAGTGATTTCTGATTCCAAGCTACTGACCTGACATGTTTGTACACAGGGCTGGGGGAGATGTACAATTGCACACTATTATAGGGCACTCCCACCACATAGATGCAAGAGATTTAGGTAACCCCAAGAGTGTCCATAACAGTAAAATACAGAAGAATAACTGGAATGTGATGGGTTTTGAATACGTATGTCCTTTGTTCTTAATATGATTTATTTAATAGTAAGTTATATAATTTAGTTTTTAATAAGGGTTATGTTTAACCAATGGACTTCAAGATTCCTGAAAATGTATCAATCTTACAAGGTGGCTCCTTCATGCAGGTTCTCCATGTGTTTATTCTAAGCTTAAGGAGGACTAGTTTCGTGGAGAATGCCCTTATCACAGTGGAAGCAGGTAAGGAAGACACACCATGCTTCCCTGAGCCAGCGCACACTTACTCCTCCTAGTCTGCACCGGCCAAAACAGATCACCTGAGCAGCCTGAAGTCAACAGGATCAGGATGCATAGTTCACTCAGAGTGGAGCCATGGCCAGATGTGAAAGAAAGGAGGAGTTTTGAACAAGTGAGATAGTATGTTAAAATTTTGAGTGACCATTTAGCTGGGTATAAAATTCTAATTTGGCAGTCATTTGACCACAGCATTTTGACTCATGGCTCCATTGTCTCTTAACATCTATTGTTGATGAGAAAGTCATTCTCATCTAATGGTTCTGTAGGTAATTTCCTTTCTTTCTAGTGGTTTTCAAAATAGTTTCTCTATTCCTAATCTGTATTTTCACTATGGCTGGTTTAAATGTGGAGTTTTCTCTACTTAATACTTGAAGGATATGTTTTTCATCAAATCTGGAGACTTCTCAGTTATTGGCTCTTTATACATTGCAGCTACATTATTCTTTCCACATTTTTCTTCTGGAGCCCCTTACAATTTAAGATTTGAGTCTGAATTATCTACCTCTCTATGCTGAATTTCACTTGAATTCCACAATTCTGGCTTATATTCCTCTTTGGCTATATCTACTAGAGAATTGATAAATATATTAAAATTCCAATTTAATTGACTATGTTACTTATTTTCAAGATTTGTTATTGTCTTATCTCCTTCTTGTTTAAAGTTTAATGGACATTACATACCTTCATGTATCTTTCTGAGCACCCTCAATGAAATTATTTTAAGGTACTTTAAGTTTCTTTTATAGAAGGATCTTTCACCTAGAGTAATCATTGTTACAATTATTGATTTGGGGGCTGTATTTCTTTCTTTATTAAAATATAATTAGCATACAAAGTTATATTAGTTTCAGATGTATAGCATATTGATTTGACAATTCTATACATTACTCAACGCTCACCATTATCTGCCACCATACAATATTATTACAATAATGTAGTCATCAGCTGTCAACATATAATGTGATTACAAAATTATTGACTGTATTCCCTATGATGTACTTTTCATCTCTGTGACTTATTTTATAACTGGAAGTTTGTATCTCTTATGGGTTGTATTTCTAAGCCTTGATATTTCTTACCTGTACTGAATTTGGGGTTGGGAGAGAATCTTCTTGTTTGATTGATTTTTTAGTTGTTGTTTTATTATGTCTCTCCCCTTCTGTATTTACCTTTCTGGCTGTCCTGTGGTTACTTTGGATCCTCAGTCCCAGGCCAAGTCTATAAAGGGTGGTGGTTCAGGGTCTCAGCCATGAGCTGATATTGAGGCTGCAATAGATCCCATTACCATGCTAGTGAGTGATGTTAGTTCCTGGCTATAGGGCTTCCTTATGTCTTCCTGCTTTTTTTTTGTACATTTTCTGGCTTTTTGCTGTGGCTTCAGCAGCACCCAGCAATATTATTATGCTCGGGCTTGTTGCACAGGTGGGAAGAGCTCTCTCCACCCCCTGGCTTTGACATATAGCTTGAATCTGATTGCCAGGTCTCACATGGCACATTTTTAGCTTCCTTTGGCCCATGGAAGCCAAACCCTTGATAGCTCTCCAGGCCCCTGAACCTGGGTCCCAAGAGATCCCACGTTTAAACCCTGCTCATAGCATTTCTGATGTTTCTGGTTCACAAAGTGAGATTTATCTTGCTTCTGAGCTCTGAACTGTCTTTCTACTTTTTTCTTTTATATTTCATCTATTATTGCTATGATTTTGGAGCAAAGGGGATGCACCAAAGCATGAACACACCATGCCAACCTGACAAAAAGTAAGGTCATTTGATCTTTACTGCTAACTGAACTGGAGGAGTCTTGTGTCTAGAGATTAATCTTTTTAGAGACATGAGAGTAAAACCAAACTCTGTGTAACCAGCTTGGATGCACTTGACTCAAAGCGGAAATCTCACAACCCATTAGGGAGGCTGGTGGCAAACAGGCCACAGTTGTTGTTTGCTTACAAACCACGGGGAACTTCAGAGAATTAAGGAAAAGGCACAACATTAATTCTATCTCTGTAATCATTTGAAAAGAGGACAGATGAGGGTCATGATGCTTGAAAATAATTTCCCAGTGCGCGGTGACTTTAGACCCCTCCATAAATAAAGAAATGATACTCGTCCCACAGAATTACAGAACCCTCCGTTTCATAAGAGCTGATAATGAGGGTTTTACTAGATTCCTTAATTGTCCTGTTCAGTCATGGCCTTAAATCTCCTCTCTGATAATTTCATCTCCCGAAGCAGATCTGAAGACAACCCTTCGCTGGACATGAGGGAGTGGTAGCTGAATGCATGTGACCCAGGCATTTGGGACTGTCATGGTGAGCCCGTGAAGGGAGGCACAGCCCATCGGCCACAGCACCGATTAAAGAGGCTTTGGCGTGTCCAGAGGCAAGACAGGGAGGCATGACTCCAGGGCCCGAGACCACACAAGGGAAGAAGGCACCAGAGGGGCGGAAAGGCACAATAAAATACAATCTGATGGTGTCATCAGAAATTAATCTACCGAGGGAAAAAAAGAAAATGTCTCCCAAAAAGTCAGAATGTCTCTGCTGAGGTCAGCTTTGAGGTGGACACAGAAAATAATAGAGAGGAGGTTATGACCCTTACAAAAAAGACGGTGGTGTAAATTCTGTGAATGTGTCAGGGAGATGAGAGCCCTTGACTGGCTGAGGCCTCAGAAAATGCCAAGGAAGGACACCTCATTCCAGATGCTGCAGGCACAAGGGCAACTCAGGGACGCTTGGGGGTGCTGTATGGGGCCATCGAGGGGTGTTGATGTGCAAAAACGTCCCTCAGTTCCTGCTTGGCTCCCGTCTTCCCTCAGGGAATAGTCTCCAGACGTGAAAGGCAACCTTATCTTTGGAAGAAGTGAAGCGAAATGTTTATAAGAGGCGACTGTACAGGGGAACACGTGACAGCCCAGGACTGGGCCAGGAGCTCCCTGGACCCAGATGTGACATCAGAAGGTAAGTGGAGACCAAACAAAGCACCAGACAGTTAAAAAAAAAAAAAAAACCTGAGCGATTCCAACTTTCCAGAAGATTTAGAAGATAGAGACAGCTTGCCACATACTAGTGAGTTTGACGGCAGTCATGGGCCAGATTTAAGAAGATACATCCAAGAGTTGCTTTGCACACAGGCAGGAGAGGAAATGATCCCACGGGAACCAGCCTGAGCCCACTGAGAACAAGCTTTCTTTCTCGGGCAGTTTTCCCAGACGGACAGGCAGACGGGAAAGCCGTCGACGCAGCATCAGGGAGACACGGAACTGGTGCCAGCGTCTGCCTCCTGGTCGTGCGTCTGCCTGGGCTCCGGGCAGGCTCCCTGCCTGACGTGACAGCTCGAGGAGCAGGTGCCGTCCACCCCGAAACTGTTCTTTTTCTGCCCAAACATCTTCAATTCCTTTAAATGCTCCTGCACCTACCATGTTCAGTCCTGAGCATCTCGGATCGGGAGGGCAGGCTCCTCTTAAGAAGAAGTGCACAGGACTAAAGGCGGACAAGATTGAGCCGATTTCTGCCAATGAGTCCCACACTCAGGGAGCCTACAGCAGCTGCCTCATGCTGACCCACACGGCACTCCCGGTCAGCCAGGACTCCAGCCATCTGGTTCATCACGCGCTGCTTTATTTTAACCTACAAATAATTATGGAAACATAACGTGGGCGCCTGGGTGGCTCGGTTCTGCGACGCTTAAGTGTCTGACTTCGGCTCAGGTCACGATCTCACGGTTCGTGGGTTCCAGCTCCGCGTCAGGCTCTGTGCTGACAGCTCGGAGCCTGGAACCTGCTTCAGATTCTGTGTCTCCCTCTCTCTCTGCCCCTCCCCCGCTTGTGCCCTGTCTCTCTGTCTGTCTCTCTTTCAAATATAAATAAACATTAAAAAATTAAAAAAAAAATCGGGGTGCCTGGGTGGCTCAGGCGGTTAAGCGTCTGACTTTGGCTCAGGTCACGATCTCACGGTTTGTGGGTTCGAGCTCCGCATCGGGCTCTGTGCTGACAGCTCGGAGCCTGGGGCCTGCGTCCAATTCTGTGTCTCCCTCTCTCTCTGCCCCTCCCCTGCTTGTGCTCTGTCTCTCTCTGTCTCTCAAACATAAATAAATGCTAAAAAGATTGTTAAAAAAAGAAACATAACCTGACTACGTCTCTTGGGTCACCATCCTGAGTCTGAGGGCGGCCAATTTAAGGAAAGAGTAAGAGACTGAGGATGAGCCAGGCCTCACCTGTGGCCTGGGGTCACATCTGGACATCACACATGTGGCCTTTTACCGCAGGTTACAACAGCAGTGACACCTCCCTGGCAACTGGCCGTGTTCACAAGAGGAGGAGAAGGATTTGCCGAGTGTCGTCTACTCAGGGCTTCTGCGCACCGCACAGCTGGAGAAAGCGTCAGCTGTCATCCTCCGTCCTCCATGGAGCCCATCCCCCGCGCTCCGGGTCCTAAGCCCCAAGCTGGAAGGCCTTTTGGTCTCTCATAGCATCTGAGATGGTGTCTTAGTTGGGCACGGCCCTGAGATGCAGGTTCCAGGGCAAGCAGTTTATGTAGGAAGAGCGAATAGCACTGCAG
Organism: Panthera leo; assembly: GCF_018350215.1. Lineage (NCBI taxonomy): Eukaryota > Metazoa > Chordata > Mammalia > Carnivora > Felidae > Panthera > Panthera leo. Next base: position 85,623,598 of record NC_056689.1, on the reverse strand, counting down.
GGGGAGCAGGGCAAAGAGACGGGTGGCGGGGAGGGGCTTCCAATGAATGGCACTTCAGGCCAGTTGCCACCAAGGGTGAGTGAAGGTTGATCCAGTGGGGAACTCCCCTGAGTCTGTGATCGGGGGCAGATCCCCAGAAGCAGTAATGCCCTAGTACGTTCGTCCTGCTACATGGGTCAGTAAGTCCAGAAAGCCCGGGCCAGGAACTCGAAAGTTCTCATCTGCTGCAGGGGTGCCGGGGGTTCCAGGTGGTTCTGGGTCTCCTCAGCCCCTGAGCGTCTATGATGAGCCAGGACTGCTGTGTGGCTGCCCCATCTAAAGCCTAGAAAGTTCTCTTTGGGGCCTGTCACCTCTTCCCAAGAGGTGTCCCCAAAGTGTGCCTAGTGCTCACATGTGTGCGTGGTGGGGGCCACTGGCCGGTCCCGCTCCGGCAGGTTTGTGAGGCCAAAAGTTCTCAAACAACTATGCCCAAAGTGGAAGGCTGTGGGCCGCCTCTCTGAGCTGCAAAAGGCAGTATCTTGGCAGGAGCCGAGAGACATCCCTTCTGGTCATTTTCATTCGTTCAGAAACCCATCGGGAGCTCGTTGCAAGCCACGCCCTGAGCCTGTAGAGGTGGGGAGACAGACACGACACGGTTAGAAAGGCCGAGGAGGAAAGCTTCGGGTGTGGAAGTGTGTTTTGGAAGGCTCTTGAGAATACATTTACGAAGGTGGGGGTGGGCAGAGAGAATACCGGAGAGCTTCCTGGGGGAGGTGGTCCTGGAGGAGGTCAAGAAGATGAAACTTTGCTATACGCTGTATAAGATGGAAACACGGCCTCTTAGAGCCGGATTGGCAATCACAAGCTTCTCAATTATCGTGTCATGTTGATGACCGGGGGACACACGATGGTTTTCTCGGCAGCAGCATTTCTGGAAGCGTCACCCCTAACTCATGCAGGCATCTGACCTGGAGACATGGGGATTGTTTTCTGTTCACCCCCTCCCATCCCCACCACAGCCAATCAGTTTCTAAGTCCTGCAAATTCTACTGTGAAATATTTGTCCAGTCTGCCTACTCCCTCATTCCTTACTCCCCTGCTTGGTCCGGCCACCCACCATCTCTCACCAGGGCTACTCCAGCCCTGCCCACTTGGCTCTTTGACCGACTTTTGCCCTTCCTCAGACCTCTGTCTTCTTTGTCCACACCCCAACAGGTTACTCTCGAGGGGCCCCAGCTTCCAGGGCCAAAGCAGTAAAGTCACCATCAACGGCTCCAACCCACAAATCTCCTCTGCCTGACTGTAGTGAGGTCTCATGGCAAGCAGCTGGACCCCACCACACATGGGTCCGACACACACACACACACACACACACACACACAGGCGCACTCAACACAACTCCTTGGAATTCCAAGAAACACACTCATCTTCTGAGACCTTACAAGGTGACATTTCAAAACATACCTGCTTCCTTAAGACGCTTAAAGACAGGCAGGAACGGGCTTTTATGTAAGATTTGGTTCCTACTTGCAGCAGAATTATGAGGCCATTAAATTGGCTTATAGGGTATTATTTCTGTATTTCCAACCCTGACCAGGACTGATGGGTGGATATATACCTTAAATGAAAAATAATTAAAGAGATAATTGAACTGTTTTAAAATCTTAACCTGAATTTGAACTCAATCATTTTTAGTTCAAAACGAAGGCAGACTCAATAGGGGTTGAGGCTTACCTCCCTTCGTGTCGGTGATCTAGTTCCTCTAAGCGGCAGATTAGAAATCAGAAGTGGGGGGTCTTCAATCTGCAGTCTCGTTGGAAAGTTGGGAGCCCGGGGTTGGCTAACTTGCGGCCACGCGGTTTGAAATCCCCCTGCTACCGCTGCTGCTGAAAGACCCCTGAGTGTGTTTGGGATTAAAGACGGGAAGGAAGGTGGGGAGGAGAAAGAAGGAAAGTGACAGAGAAGGTAAATGCAGCACGCCAACTTTGCCTCCGATGTCTGGTTATACTCCGGAGGGCTGAGAAGTCACCGAGGACGTTGTGTGTTGAGACAGAGGACCTGGCGGGGGTTTGCTGTGTGCTCACGCGTGTGTACAAACGCACGTGTGCGCGGGTGAGCATTTGCGCATCTGTAAGTGATACGTGCGCAGAAAGAAGCTGTCGAGGGGGCAGTTGGCGGAAGTAGGTATGGGGACCCCGCGTGAAGGAAGGGACTGTCTGGGAAACACAGGACAAGACTTCACTCGTGCCCAAGCTTCTGAGTGAATGAGTCATAGTCCTGGTCACCAGGGACCAGCCTTAAGGGACAGCTAAGGCCATTTGGAAGGGCCCAGTGTGGCCCAGGCCCCTCTGGAAAGCATCTGCCTGTGAACGGGCACAGTCCTCCCAGGGCATGTGCCTGCAGAGTTCAGCTCGGACAACCCTGCTCTTAGGTGACGACCCCTCCACCCACCGGCCTGGGCGTTAATACGCTTCCTGTGATGTGTGCCAGCCCCTGGTTGCTCCGAATGTTTAAGGAAAGGTTAGCTCTGTTTTAGATCCAGATTTAAACTTCGGGTCCCCCCATCCAAAACCGTGTGAAATTGTCCCAAAATGAGCCAAAGCTGGCCCGTCCACTCCCATTTCTAGCTGATTTGCAGATCTCGAATCGGGCTACAGGCTGGCAGTCTGTTGCTTCCTTCGATGGCCCAGGATTTGCTGTGTGCCCACCCTACCCCGTTCTGGAGCAGTGGGGCGTCAGGCAGGGCCCCTCCGCTCCTAAACCCAGTGGCGCCAGCTGGACAGATAGGCCTTGAGCACGCAAACACATCCGTCAGTGTTTAATCGCAAGCTGTGATGTGTGAGGAGAAGGCAAAAATGGCTGGAAGAAGGATCAGGGGCACCTAACTCAGCTTTGGGGGTCGGGGTGGGGGTCTTCCTGGAGAAGAGCCAATGAGGCTGAAGGATTAGCACAGTTCTGGTGGGGTGGGGGTGGGGGGAACACTAAAGACGGAGGGGAAGGTACAAACCCATTGAAAATGGAACCGGGCTAAGTGGACCCCGGGCAGGGGTGGGGCTGCTGGGGGTCTAGTCTTCGCTGCAGTGTATATCCTCTGGCCGGCCTCCACTGCTGGCCTCCACCGCCGGGTTCCGCCGCCAGCCGGCCAGGCCCCGCTTTAGTTCTCGCCCTCTATCTTAGCCTCAGTGCCCAGCAACCAGAAACCCCTCGCCGAGACTGCAGTTTCAGGGGACGGGGTGAGGGCCAAGGGGAACGAGGCAGGGAAAGAGGGGAACCTTGTGTGGGACGTCATCAGGCTGCCTCCTGCCGAGGGTGACTGACTTCTCACTCCTCTTCCGGTCGTCCAAGATGCCCTGGAAACTGTATTTAGCATCGACTGTTGGGAGGGGGAAGGTGGCACAGCGAGGTAGCCCATCGGTCAAGGACGGGCCCCGTGGTGTGTTAGTTACTGCACATCTGGTTCTTGGGGGGGTGGGTGCCCGGCCGGGTCCTGTGACAACTCACGTCTGGCCTTGACCAGGAGGCTGTGGGAGTGAGAGGCAAAGGAAGCTGCCGCCCTCCTCCCCACCCTCCTTCCCCCCGCCCTCCTCCCCGCCCTCCTCTTCCTCACTCTCCTCCTCCCCACCCTCCTCCCCCCACCCTCCTCCCCACCCTTCTTCTCCCCACCCTCCTTCCCCCGCCCTCCTCCCCACCCTCCTCCTCCTCACTCTCCTTCTCCCCGCCTTCCTCCCCCCACCCTCCTCTCCACCCTTCTCCTCCCCACCCTCCTCCCCCCACCCTCCTCCCCACCTTTCTCCTCCCCACCCTCCTTCCCCTGCCCTCCTCCCCGCCCTCCTCTTCCTCACTCTCCTCCTCCCCACCCTCCTCCCCCCACCCTCCTCCCCACCCTTCTTCTCCCCACCCTCCTTCCCCCGCCCTCCTCCCCACCCTCCTTCCCCCGCCCTCCTCCCCACCCTCCTCCTCACCCTCCTCCCCCACCCTCCTCCCCCACCCTCCTCCCCACCTTTCTCCTCCCCACCCTCCTTCCCCCGCCCTCCTCCCCACCCTCCTCCTCACTCTCCTCCTCCCCACCCTCCTCCTCCCCACCCTCCTCCCCCCACCCTCCTCCCCACCCTTCTCCTCCCCACCCTTCTCCTCCCCACCCTTCTTCCCCCGCCCTCCTCCTCCTCACTCTCTTCCTCCCCACCCTCCTCCCCACTCTCCTTTTCGCCTTCCTCCCTGCCCTCCTCCCCACCCTCCTCCCCCACCCTCCTCCCCACCCTTCTCCTCCCCACCCTTCTTCCCCCGCCCTCCTCCTCACTCTCCTCCTCCCCGCCCTCCTCCTCCTCACCCTCCTCCCCCCACCCTCCTCCCCACCCTCCTCCCCACCCTCCTCCCCCGTCCTCTATCCTCCCCCTGCCCTCCTCTCCCCACCCTCCTCCCCTGCCCTCTGTCCTTCCCCTGCCTTCCTCCCCACCCTCCTCCCCACCCTCCTCCTCGCCTTCCTCCCTGCCCTCCTCCCCATCCTCTGCAGCACATGGGCACCGGTTCTGCTTTTGGAATCTGAAAGGCTCCTTCCACTCTGGCCCTTATAGTTGGTCTTCCTCTACCCACACTCTTGTCGTGGGGCCCCTCATCCAGGGGGCATAGTATGGACACCCCTTCCCAGAGGGGCCTCCTTGGTGACCCTGCTGAGCCAGCCTGACCCCCTCGTTGTCTGGTCTCCAGGCTCCACCCAGAGACTCTGATGTGCAGGTCTGGGTGCACCCAGCATCCTGCACCGGCTGCCGGGTGTCCCCCATGCTGTCCAGCAATGTACTGAGTTAGTGCACATTTTTAATTAGAGAAAATGCATTTTAAGAATCATTTTGTTTGCCTCCATGCAAGAATGTGGTATTGACTCTTGGTTAACTGTGTAAATCATTATGGTAAGCAGACATTTCACACTGTGAATCAGATGGTCTCATAAATTCCTAAGGATCCATGACAAATAGAGTGTAGGAGGAGCAGAGGCCACCACCGAGGCCAGCTCTCTGACACAGTGACAGAGAGCCACCTTTCCAGCTCCTTGGATCCCAGGCTCTAATCCCATCAGGAAATCGGCCGGCCTGCAACCCCTCCCCCCCATTACGCCTCTTGGCAGAAGCAATGATTTTCTTGCAAACAGATTTCTGGTTCCTGTAAAGAAGCTTCCATATGTACAAAAGTGGGGAAAACCCTTCTTTGAGCCCATCAGCTAAACTCCAAGTTCTGAGTTAAAAAAGCCCACAAACCAAGGGCAGCCACAGCACATATCCTTTCTGGGCCACAAGGCTCCAAAGAGATACCAAAGACTGGTCCTCTTTGAGGAAAGTCGTTCACCTGGACGGTTCGCGTCCCATGGACACTGAGAACTTAGAAGCAGGTGCCGCGTCAGGTCTGAGGCTGCCCCTGACCACACCCTGCAGGGCGCACCCGGCAGGGGCACACCCGGCAGAGGCACACGTGCAGCACGCTCTAGTGCCGCTGGGTTTGGAGTCACTGATGGCAGGGACAGCCCTTGGCTCGGGCTCCAGCGGCAACGCCCCCGGGATGGGCTGCCGAGGGTTCTGCTGTGCCCTGCGGCCCAGGCTGCGTGCAGGGCTGCAGGCATCACCACCTGAGGCCGCTTCTCCCTGCGTCCCTCCAGGCTCGAGGCCGCCGGCTACCCACAGTCCCGAGCAGCGTCCTCTGCCCCACCCGCTGTCCCCGCACGCCGGGGCCCTTCCCAGAACGCGGGCCCTTCCCCGAGCGAGATCCTGCTCCTGCGCCAGCCTGGGTGGCGGCGTGTGCAGGGTGAGACCCGGGGTTCCTGGATTTCCGGCTCGTGCCGCTGTGGGGTTTGCTTCTCCCTGACCCTCTGCCCCGTGTGCGGGCCCAGCGGGAGGCCAGCGGCCGGGGTCCTTGGAGGACACGTGGCCCAGCCCCCGCCAGGACAGAAGCACAGTGGCGGTCTGAGGGCCACCACGCGTTGTGACCCCGGAGCCCGCAGCCTCAGTGTCTCTGGTAAGAGGGGATTCGCGACCGAAGCCACCTCTGACGGCTACGGCGGGGACCACACCACAGGCGGGGCGTCCCGGCATCCACGCGGCCTCTCGGATTAGCCCCTGGCGTGAGGCCCTCCCCGCGTGTGCCTGCGTGAGCTCCCGGTCCCAGAACTCTTCAGAACTTACCGCGGAGAGAACCAGCCGAGCCCCCCTACTTAGGTCACTGACAGAGTCTTGAATTAGTCCTGGGAGGAAACACCAGATTGCTCTCCCCAGACGTATTTATGAAATAAATCTCAGGGAGAGCAGGTGGGATCAGATGATGGCCTTAACCCCTGTGGCCACCCTCGTAATTAATCACCACGTACCCTCATCCTAAATGGTGAGCCAGTAGACAAAAGTCTTCAAATACAGCCGTACGCGTCGCCAAGCCCTAGGGTATTTTCTTCTCGGTGACCGTGTTTTTTTCCTGTTGCCCAGTTCCTGTTTTCCAAATCAGTAAAAGCTTATTGGATATGACTTGGGGGTTTGCGGAAAACTAATTGAAATAATGTTTTATGTAATGACAACATTTCGGGCGAGCAGTAACGATGAAAAATCACGGACAAGAGACCACGTCTCCCAACTTCTGCCCGTATCCGGGTCTACTATTTTTAAATTGTTAATCAAAGCCGCTGACTTATTGCTTATGGGGAGATGGAATAAATCTTTATATCCCAAAAGCTTTTTAAATTATTCACTGTGCTTTCTACTTTGCTTCTGAAGGGAGATTATCCCTTTTAATTGGAAATCTTCTATTATTTGTGTCTGAAATGTTTGAACGAACAAGTTGGGGGCTCGCTGCTATAAATAGCCCGCTGGCAGGGAGGATGAGAGGAGACCCGGTTGCCAGTGAGCTATTCATCACGAGTTATATTAACCCACTCATTTTCATTAATCACATCCCAAACCTGTGGCACAAATGCCCAGGTACCAGTTGTATTTTTTCAGGTGGCTCAGAATCTCAGCCCCTCTTACTGAAGGCGGACCTGCCGTTTCTTCAGCCGCATCACCGGGGGCCGGGCTCCTGTGTCTGCACGGCGTCCCCGTGTCCCCGCGGCCACCCGCGCCCACCCGCGCCCGCTTCCCAGGACGCGCTTGGCTGGGGACGCCGGGATGGGCCGGGGCAGGACCACGCCAGCAGACCACAACTGCGACTCCCAGCTGCCGCTCTGGGACGGACGCGCTTCACTCTGATGCCATGTCCTGTGCTCACTGACGAGGTCACACAAGTCCCCGGGAAGTCTTCGCCTCAAGGAACCGGAAGACGACTTCGGGTGGCAGCTGTGGTTCGCGGTTAGTACGTCCACCTCATGCTCCTGGCGGGGCACCCAGGGTCTTGCAGTATAGACGAGATCCAGAAGAAACAGCCGACACCCTCATGGGAGCTGGACACAGGCTCCCGAGGAACACGGTTGAGTCCGGAGTAACAAGTCAGAGCAATGGAGGCCGAGACGCCGTTCTTCCTGCCTCAGTGGCCTCATCTGTGGCCAGCCACGTGGGCTGTCGTGATGTCGCCAGAAGCCACTTGTGTCACGGCCCCGCACATGCTCACTCCGCCTGAAAAAGAATGCTTGTGTTTCCCTTTCTTCTTCTTCCCTTTATGACAGTGGTAAAATCTGTGCCTCCATATGCAGGGGAGCTTTCTCGAAGCTCCCTTTGTTTACTTATACAACATATTTTTCCTTTGTTTACTTATACAACATCCACACCCTACAACTCGTATACGATTCAGCGGCTTCGGTGTATTCACAGAGGTGTGCAGACGCGACACGGCCGATTTCAGGGCGCGTCACTGCTCCAGGGGGCCCCCCCACCCCCGTGGCTCTCTGTCTCCGGTGCTCCCGTCCCGGGTGTGTCGCGTGAACGGAGCCCACAGTATGTGGTCCTCCGAGCCTGGAGTCTTGCGCTCGGCCGGGCTGGCAGCAGCAACCTCAGCAGCTGTCGGTGTGCGCCCTTGTTCCCGCCTGAGTGATATTCCAGCGCCCCCACATTCCGGCTCCTGCCAGCTGGGCTCCTTCCGCCTCTGGCCGTCGGGAAGGAAGCTCTGTGAGCACCGTTCATTAGCTGTGCTGCTGGGAGTGTCCCCGGAGCCCCTGCCCCGGGAGGCCATCGGAAGGGACCCAACCAGGGGGCTGCACGTGCCCCGGCTTCTCGTTGGGTTCAGCCACAGGGCGTCTGGCGGGAGATCCCGGGGAGGGGGAGCCGTCCACGTTTTCCCCTGTCGCCTCCCTGAGGGGTCCTGTTTCCTGGCCTCTCTTACACAAAACTCTCTGTGTGTCTCTTCTCTCATCTCTGTCTGCGTCTCTGTCTCTCTGCGTCTCTGTCTCTCCATGTCTGCTTAAATGAAACACAAACCAGAACTATCTTGCTGCTTCCTCGTCCCCGCGCCCGCTCTACCCCCGACGAGGAGCCCGCCGACCCCGCTGTCCACTGCTGTGGGGGCCACGGGACGTGAGCGGCAGGTGGGGCGGTATGTCCCAGGCTTTGCCGCCGTCTCTCTCCCTCGTGGAGAGACCTTCACATTAACAACGTTTCCTTTGTCATCTTCCTACGGCTCACGGAGCGTGTGTGTCCTTGGATCAAATCCCCGCTTGGTGAAGGGGATTTCTGTCCCCCTCCCCTCGCATGCAGAGCTGCATGTTTGTGATCGGTTGCCTGTCCTCAACCACATGCCAAGACCTTGGCCAGCGCGTGAGGCTCCCACGTCCCCCGTGACTGAGCCTCGGGCACTGCCCCTCGCGCTGCGTTGGCTTCTCCGCTGAGCCAGCGTATGTATGGGTCCTGAAATGATTGGACTCACTTTCAACCTGCCTTCCCTCTTAACGTGCACCAAAACGCGTCTTCAAATGCCAGGCTTCGCAGCAGGTCGAGCACTGTTCTCCGCGTGGTCAGATGCACCGTGAAAATCGAATGCTGTGTGCCAAGGATCCCTTGTCCGTGACAATCAGATTCGTCTGTAGCCTCCTTTTTGTGGACTCGCCTTCGTAAGAGCTGTAACACGGGGCCAGACACAGGCAAGCGGGGTGCCCTCCAGGGAAACTTCTGCCCCCACTGAGTTGGGGAGAAAGAGCGGCAGTGTCCACACCGAGTGAACCAAGCAGTCTGGTCTTGACCTCAGAGCCACATCGCGGCTGAGGACCTGCAAACTGGCCACCACAAGTAACTTCAGAGTAACTTAAGCTTTTTCTTGCATTTCCTAGATCGGAAGGGTCCCCTTTCCGCCTCACGCACGCCTTTGTGAGTTAGTTCAGTCTCACCTGCTTACATGGAATCCACTGGAAACTTCCTTTTACGTAAAATCAGCGACACGCATGTTCCTTCCGTGTCTCCCTCTGCCATCGCTGCCTCCCAGCCCATTCTACCATCTGAGGCCGCGGCTTCTCTCAAGGGAGCCTTAAGGACCCTTGCCAGGGCCGGGTGACCTGAGGTACTGTCCCCCCAGGCCAAACGCCTGGTGTGTCCCAACAGTGACCGCTGTGCCCCAGACCTGGGTCCACATGGTTAGCGTGCTCTCGATTGCCTCTGCCAGTCTGTCCTCCAGGGGTGACACCCCAGAGTGACAGGTGGATGTGCTCCTGCAGGATGGGTTTGCTGCGGGGAGGAGGTGGTGAAGACCAGCCCAGATCCTGGTTCCCTGGGTCAGGAAACAGCAGTCCCCCCGCCCCCCGCCCCAGACAGCTCATGGGCTTGGAGGGTCCCAGTAACGACTTCAGGCCACCTCTACGGTGCCATAGTCTGAGCTCCTGGCCGCCATGCCAGCAGGGGCATCAATCAACCAGTGACTGGCCCGGGGACACTTGGGCTGCCCCGTTCCCCTCAAAGATGGAAATCAAATGCGAACCCCAGCTCGTCACCACGCGAAATCTGAGAAGCCTGCAGATGATCACGTCCTACACGGGACGGTGGCAAAGCCTTCCTCTGTGTCCCAGTTTAAGGGAAATGACAGCCTCCCATAGGCTGTGACGTTTTAACAACGGCATTTCAGCGGGGCTGCTGGTCACCGCCTTGCTGGCTTCCCAGCTTTTGGCAGGCGGCGTCTCAAGAGGAGAAAGCAAGACGGTCTTTGTAGCTCAGGTAAGGAAGTCACGTTGTGACCCGAGAAGCTGTTGGGACACGAAAACATTGCCTGCGCTTTCCCTGGTTTGTGAGCTCTCCGGGACGGTCTGTGCTCCCTAGTCCCCGGTGAGATGCTGCTCCGTCCGTTCTCCCGGCTTCCCTCCGTGCCGTGCACGCGTCGGCACCCCTGCCGCCGGACCGGCTCCGGGTGTCGCGGACCCTGCCCCGGGTGCGGGGCGCCGTCCATCCCGAAAGGGACCCCCACGCTGGCTTCCGAGCCCTTCACGACTTCGGGCCCCGACACCCAGCAGATGCGCCTCGCGGCCCCGTGTGCCCCCCGGTCGTGGGCTTAGCACGGGGTCAGCGGATGCTCCGGGCAAGCCTGTGGGCGGCTCCCAGGGGGACTCGGGCTTCGTGGAGGCCCGTGACCAGGGAGATTTGGAAACAGTCAGTAAAGTCCTGAGACCCACAATGTCTGAGTTCCTAATTTTTGAGAGCAAACGTAGCTATTCCAACTCCTCCAAGGACACCCTTTCGTCCACTCCTTGAAGCATCAAAATCTCATTAGGAAAAGATCCTAATGGGGTTAAAGGTGCCCATTGCTATGATGCCTTTTTGCTGATGTAATCTGGCTCCTCGGGTAACTTTTTTTCCTAATTTTCCTGTGGCGGCACGTGAATGCACAGCAGCCACCCCCACACCTTCCCGCGCAGCCCTGACCCTGCTCTCAGAGGAGGCAGCAGGGGAAACTGAGGCAGGCCGCATCTCGGTGCTGCCAACTCCCGCACGCGGCTCTGGAGAGGAGCAGAAGAGAGCCACCTGCCTTTCTTCTCGGGTCAGAAGTCGCAAAACAAGGGGCACCTGGGGGGCTCAGTCGGTGGAGCGTCCGAGTTCGGCTCAGGTCGTGATCTTGCGGTCGGTGGGTTCAGGCCCCGCGTTGGGCTCTGTGCGGACGGCTCGGAGCCCGGAGCCCGCTTCCGATTCCGTGTCTCCCTCTCTCTCTCTCTGCCCCTCCCCCGCTCACTCTCTGTCTCTCTCAAAAATAAATAAACATTGATGTAAAAAAAGTCGCAGAGCCACAAATGAAGCCAGCTTCATTGTAGGATCTGTCAGTTGTGAATCAGACGGTTAAGATGTCCTGCGTCCTGGTCACGGTCCTGGGGCGGCTCCTGTGGGTGCTGGTAGCACGGTCACCAAGTTCCCAAGCATCCAGGAAAGGACGAGTGATCCCCCAAAAGTCTGGGGGTCATTCCTTTCGTTTCTCTTTACCCCCGTTCTTCCTTCCTTCTCTCCCTTCCTCCCTCCCTCCCTTCCTCCCTCTCTCCCTCTCTCCCTCCCTCCCTTCCTTCTCTCCTCTCCCTTTCCTCCCCCTTCCTTCTTTTTCTTCTTCTTAGAGCTTTTGAGTTTCTTCCTGTTGCCTACAGCAAGGATCCCATTTTAAGGAGCATGGGATGCCCTGATTTGGCTCAGAGGGTTTAGGAAAAGGAAAGGCTGACTGGGGGTCTTCTGCTCTCTCGTGTTCTGGGCCAGAGTCTGGGTGGCCATCCCCTTCCTTCCTGGGGTCTTTGGGCAGCTTGGGTTGCCCCTCTAGAGACATCCTTGTCTCCCGCCCACTGCTTGTTTGCACACACCCGAGCCGCAGAGCAAGTGGGGTGCTCCCGCCCCATCGCTCACCAGCTGGCAGAAGGCCCGTCCTAGGGTGCTGGCGAAGGACTCGAGAGTTTGTGGAGCCCGGGAGCCGGGTTCACCCCGTTAGTGGGCCACTTTAAGACACACTTGTGGCTCCTGTAAACTGCCTGCCGTGGAGGGTGAAGGAGGAAAGAGAAGTGGCTCGAGAGTCACCAGGAAGGAGTGACGCTCGGGCAGGGCCGCATTCCATGCCTTCTGTGGCCTCTGTGGTGCAGCCAGTGGCCGTGCGTCCTCCCTACCAGGTCCCAGCCCAGCCTCGGCTCTGCGGCGCCGGGAGCGTGGACGGGGTGCCTGGGGCTCGCCGAAGGTCACGGAGCCGCAGCGGGAGAGGGTTCTGGACTCAGCGGCGAGGGCAGCATGAGTTCCACTAAATGTGCGATTTATTGTCATTGGTGCCAGTTAGCTGTCACTGCTAAGACAGATGTCTCTGGTAAATGTTCAACAATAATCTTCCTGACAAATTTGTCACAGTCACAGATGGACATTAAATAATAAGAAATTGTATTTATTAAGAAGAGTCATTTTCAATCACCCTGGTAAACGTGGGCCGACTACTCCCTTTCTGGCGCTGACGGGCATCGCCTCGGCGTCAGCGATCAACGGGGAACAGGAGCACTTTGGCCGGTTAAGGGCGGGCTGTGTTATTTCGTGTAGTTACTGGTTTGTAATTGCACTTGAAAGACACCCTCTTTTCTCCTTCGTGCTCAAGCCATTTGTCAGATCGGACGAGCAGGATGTGTGGCAAGCAGCGTTTAAATGAAGTATGATCCTATGATTTATTTAGGTCACAGTGCGGTTAATAATTAATGAGGCCGGGCTCCGCTGATGTGAAGACGAGTTGTGAAGGACTCATTCACTTTGTCCAGACATTTGCTACTGCAGGCGGTCGCTGGGACTGAGCACCGGTGAGGGGCTCTGCTTCCCCGGGCGGGCGGGGACCCCTTGAGGCTGGAAGGTGCACTGTGTGAGGACCGCCCCGCCCCCGCCCCCGCCCGGTGAGGACCGCCCCCCCCGTGAGGACCGCCCCCCACCACGAGGTAAGAACCGGCCCCCTCCCGATAAGGACCGCCCCCCTGCCCGGCGAGGACCGCCCCCCCCCCCCCCCCCGTGAGAACCGGCCCCCACCACAAAGTAAGGACCGCCCCCTCGCCTGGTAAGGACCGCCCCCCCGTGAGGACCGCCCCCCACCACGAGGTAAGAACCGGCCCCCTCCTGATAAGGACCGCCCCCCTGCCCGGTGAGGACCGCCCCCCCCCCATGAGAACCGGCCCCCACCACAAAGTAAGGACCGCCCCCGGCGAGGACCGCCCCCCCCCCCCCCCCGTAAGAACCGGCCCCCACCACAAAGTAAGGACCGCCCCCTCGCCTGGTAAGGACCGCCCCCCCGTGAGGACCGCCCCCCACCACGAGGTAAGGACCGCCCTCCCTCCCGGTAAGGACAGCAACCCCCCCCCGCCCCCCCGCCTGGTAACGACCGTCCCCCTCTCTGCCCAGTGAGGACCGCCCCCCCGTGAGGACTGCCCCCCACCATAAGGTAAGGACCACCCCCCCCCCCGCCCGGTGAGGACTGCCCCCCCCAACGCAAGGTAAGCACCACCCCCACCGCCCCATAAGGACCGCCCCCCACTGCCCGGTGAGGACCGACCCCCCCCTTCCCCCCCCCTCTTGAGGACCACCCCCCACCACAAGGTAAGGACCTCCACCCCCACCCCCCGCCCGGTGAGGACGGTGCCACTTGATCCTGTGCTCACCAAACACCTGCCCGCGCATCACCGTGCATGGGAAACGCGCCGCCGGCTCTCCTGGGGAGGGTCCCATGTGGCGCCGGGTCTCCGCAAGCAGGTTCATGCCGGACCTAGGAACGGCAGGCCGCTCAGAGGTCCAGGCAGACCTGGGTCGGGCTCGGCCGGGGGAGGGGAGGGGAGGATTCTTGGGTGAAATGGCTGAGCCGGTGGCCTCCAGCCTCAGCCACACCCGGGCGTCGTCCCTGGGGTGCTTCCTGGAATGGCCGGGACCATCGCAGCCACGGGGGATAGAAGGAAGTGCGCTCCCGTGTGGATGGCCTCCCCGCGAGGACTTTCCGAGCGTGTGCTGTGCCCAGGTGACAAGCACGTGGTCCCCTCCCTGCTGGTCTCATCAGCCTGTCACCGCAGGCTCAGGAGGGCGTTGCTCAGACCCCTATGCTGGCCTTTCCAGAGCAGACAGGCCACTGTTCATGTGCTACCCAGTCACCGCGTGTCAGGATGTCCCCACGCTGGGCCACCTGGGTGCCTGGGGCACTCTCGTCTGGTTGAGCATTTTGCTCATCTACTCCGGGAATGTAGCGGCTCAGACACCCCCCGATGTTCTACCTGCTCCCAGAGCTCCACCGTCTGGGCTGACGCCCCTGCTGACCGTCACCAGCCCCTGTCTCAGCGGGCAGGCCAGCTGGAGGCTCCACGTGGTCTCGGCGTCTCTGTCTTGGCTTCTCTGGGTCACCTCGACGGCCGGTCCCCCACAGGGTAGACAGACTTCTTGAGCGGCCTCTTCTCTGGTCTCGAAGCACAGCAAAGGGGAAGTCTCCAGGGCCCCTTCCGGGCTCAGGCTCGGGCCCAACACAGCGTCGCTTCCTTGGCATCCTCTCGGTCAGAATCAAATCTCGAGCCAGCCCGGACTCGACGGGGCGGCTGGCCGAAGTTGTGGACACCGGGAGGTCTCATTTGCTGGGGCCAATGCCGTGACAGTCCACCAGGATTAGTTTGTGCTGTTGTAGATGTTTGTTCGCTGGAACTGGTGGCGTAAAGGTGGAGACACGCTTCCTCCAAACTCGGCCCGCGTCTTTGTCCTTTAAACTCCTAGCAAAGCAGGGCTGCTCCTTCCCGGGAGAGGAGACCCGTTTATCGGAGGCGAGCGTGGCGTCGGCTTTCCCTTCTCTGCAATCGCATCTCGTGGCGGTGAGTCCGGACGCAGCGTCCAACGTCCGCTGGGCAGAGGGACTGCCAGCCCTGTGCAGCCGGTTCTGCCCCGCCACGTCAGAGCCGTGATCGGGCCGGGAGGAGAACCCGCCACAGGCGTGTGTGCGTGGAGGGCAACGGAGCGGACCCCCTCCGCCCGTCCTGGCTCTGCTGAGTTCCGCCGATGGCCCTCAGCGAGCGGCACGATCACGCCCAATGCGTTTGACTGGTTTGCTCCTGCAATGGTGCTAAATCCGTGACGTCCCTGCGAAAGCCCAGGGGTAGGAAGTGACGTCTGCAGTTTGCTATTTCACTGTCCCAACAGGTGCCTGTTAGGACCACCCCGTGACACCCCGTCTAAGGGTCAAAGGTAGGAAGCAGTGTGACAGCACGGTTGTCATTTATTTCCACACGTGACCTAGAGACGACCAACGTTTTACGTCAGTGGCAGCTAGAGGAGGAAAAGCACTAACGGGTGAGGCCCGGTGCCCCCCCCTCCACTAAGGCTGCGGTCCTGGGGGTCCTGCAGCCGCCCTGTTCTGTTACCGCGCCGGAACGTCACCTCTTTCCCCTGTTTGAACAGACACGGCATCTTTGCTGGAGTGGGACCAACCCTCACGTCTTCAGGGATGGTGGGCACGGGCTGATCAAGGCTTCTCAAGACCCGGCTGGGGGCGGTGGGAGCCAGGCTCTGTTCTCAGCACCCTCCCCGTGACCCTGTGCAATGTCTTCGTTCGCGCTGTGTGAACCCCTGCAGCCAGTGGCCAGCCACGTCGGTGCACTGTCCTCCTGGAGGTGACCCTGGGGCCCAGACCCTTCCATCCCCGCATCTGCCCTTCCTTGGGCCTGGTGAGCTCTGAGTGCGGCCGACAGGAGGAGGAAGAGAGGGGGAGGGGCCGTGCAGGGTTCACAGACACCTTGGCGCGGGGTGGGGGGGACCCACAGCCCTCCCACGCACGTTTCTGGCCGGGCAGTCCATCCTGACGACGGCTCTGCTGATGGAGAGGGAGCGTCCACTTTGGTGAATGATGGCTGAGGGCGCGTCCCACCTACATCCGAGGGGACCGAGTCTCAGGAGGAGTGACGACGTGCGCCACCAGCAAGGGGCCGGCGTGCGCCTGGAGGGTCCACGTGCCGGCAGGAGCCCACCAGCACGTGCGTGTGGGCCAGAGCCGTGGGAAAAGCCACAGGGAGGGCTGAGAAGCAGCCACGCTCAGCGGTTACAGGGAGAAAGCGAGGCCGAGACTCTGCGGGTTAATCAGGAGGCAGCACGTCACAGCCCTCGGAGGAGCAGACGGTCCCAGTGGAAGGCGTGGAACGGTGGAGGGGCCGGGCAGTGAGAATTCGGCTGCGGGAGGACGTGCACGTGGTGCCCGTGGGGGCTCAGGGCGCTCCCGCACGTCTGCGCTTTCTCTCCCACCGGGAGCTGCGCTCCGGGACCTGCCACGAGGCCGTTCCTTCAGTGCTGTTCCTGATAGAAGGAATGGAAGCAGCAGATTGCCCTTCGAGGAGCCGGCGGTGAAGTAAATGGCGTTGAGGCCTGGCTAATCCATGCGGGCGTTAAAGCAGAACCGCGTGAATCAACAGCGATAATTCTAAAAGACACGATGTCAAGTGCAAAAAGTAAGTTAGCTTCATCTTAAGAAAAGAACGGGCCAGATCTCTGCATTTCGCCCCTAAATCATACAGTTAAGCACACGGCAGCCCCAAAGGTGTGTCTGGTCGTCATGTGGGAAACTCCTGCTCGAGCCCAGTTGGGGAGCAGGTGGAGGAAAGGAACAGAGAGAAACGGGGGACAGAAAACCGAGTCTATGTTGAGAACCCGGGACGAACACAGGTACGGCCCGGATGCAGGCAGCGGTAGGTGGCCGGGACGGCCTGTGGGAACAGCCACGTCCACAGGGGTCTGAGGACCAGTAGGACCCGGCCAGGCCCCAGGCCCGGCCAGGCCCCGCAGGGGGAGGTACTACCGTGAGCAGAGTTTCTGTCTCTGGACAGAGCCGGAGGGGTGGCCCCCGGGCCCTCGCAGGCCGTGGGAAAGAGCCTGACTCATTTGGAGAGAATCCCCATCCACTGATCTGATTCATGCTGTAAGACAACCCCGGGGGCAGGAGGGCAGGCTGTGGACAGAGCGAAAGGCTTTCTTTCTTCCACCTGCTCCCCAACTGGGCTTGAGCAGGAGTCTCCCGCATGATGACCAGACAAATCTTTGGGGCTGCCGTGGGGTTAACTTCATGATTTAGGGTCAAATTGCAGATATCTGGCCCATTCTTTTCTTTTTTTAAATGTTTTATTTATTTTTGAAAGAGAGAGTGGGGGAGAGGCAGAGAGAGGGGAGACACAGAATCTGAAGCAGGTTCCAGGCTCCGAGCTGTCAGCACAGAGCCCGATGTGGATCTCGAACTCACCAACCGTGAGATCACGACCCGAGCCGATGTCGGACGCTCAAGCGACTGAGCCACGCAGGCGCCCCTGGTTCTTTTTTGAGATGAAGTTAGCTTACTTTTTGCATTTGACATTGTTTTTATATTTATCTCTGTTGATTCGCGTAGTTCTGCTTAACGCCCGCATGGCGTTAACTAGGACTTAATGGGTAGGGTGGGGGGGAGAACAGAGAGAAACCAACGTGAGTCTGTGGTTCAGGCACAGGGTGCAGAGAAGGTGGCCAGATGCCCTAGGGCTCAGGGTTCACCGCCTCCTGGGGGACTCACAGGGGAGGGCGAGGCAGGAGTTCAGGGAGCCTGCCCAGAGGTGTAGTGTAAGCAGGGCTGGGCAGATCCCAGACCGGTCAGCACACAAGTCCCCCGTGAGGAGCTGTTACCCCCAGGATCCGCGGGGCTGATGTGCCCTGAGAAACGTTCAGGGAAAACACACCTCATTCATAGATGATGGCAGAAACAGACAGAAAGTGCCACTGCCCCCCTCGCCGCCTGCATGAGTTTGGGAGACAGGGACTCACAGTGCGAGGGGTGCCAGGCTGGAAGCCCCCACGGGTACCCCCACGGGACCCCGACCGCTTCCCAGCAATTCCTGATCCAAGCCCTGTGCCCAGCACACTGGCTCCAGCGGGGCTGTGTCCCCCAACGATGCCCCCTGGGGAAGCCAGCCATGGCTCGGACCCTCCCCTGGTGTTTGGGGTGAGGGGGTGACGAAGGACCGCCCCACAGAACTGAGACCCAGGCGGGGGGAGGGGTGGGCTGGAGACAGAGAAAAAGCAAATGCATCTGTTGCTGTGAATTGTGCTGAGATCACCGAACTTTCAAAAACGCAAGGATTCATCGGCTGTGGATTTTTTCCCCTCTCGAAGATATTTTCAATTAAACTTGTCCTTTTTAGAGAAGTGTAGGTTTAGGTGCAGCTGCGAGAAACAGCACGGAGGGACCCCACGCACCTGTTCCCCAGGGTTCCCACAGCAGCCACACCTTGTGAGCCTCGCCACAGCCAGGTTTCGGCTTGACGCTGCTCCCGCTTGAAACTTGTGTATTTAAGTCTTAGTCCTGAAGACACCAGGAGTGCTCACCGTTACACGAGCAGGTATGTAGATGGCAGAACAGTGAGAAACAAAAAACAGTGAGTTCGAGCAACAGGAACCCGGAGAATTCTCAAGGACGCGCCCCGTTCCCGTGGGGCGACACACGCACGCTCACGCTTCCCTGAAGACACCACCGGGGAGACCGTGATTTCACAGACGGCACACGCATTCCAGCAGACCAACTTCGAGGAAAATACAACGTAAAACTTAAGTGAGATTAATGACGTAACGAGTGACAGGCTGAGAGGTAGACGTGTGGCTAGGCTGACCTTGTAGGACACCAGGAGGCGGCCCCACGCTCTCTCAGTGGCCGTACAATTAGTGTGCTTCCTGGACCTAGTTTAAAAAAAAAAGTTGCCCGGCTACTCCTGCAAACAGCTGTCACGTTATTGCAGGAACATGCAGCAGTTACGGGACTTTCTTGGTGGGACATATCAAAGAGTCGTTAGAGGGACACTAAGGAGGCTGACTGGTAGATGGGGCGTTCCCAAGTCCCGCTAAGTGACTCCTAAAGCGGACACAAAAGCCACACAACACGGTTTTCTACGCGCCGTGAGTGGTCACCAATTGTGAGTGGAGGGGGTACGTTGGCTGATAAGGAGCAAATAGCAGAGGAAAGCAGTAGGCACCAGGCAGAGAGAGAGAGATGATGTGGGGGGGGGGGTGGGGAGTGGGTGCAAGTAGAGGGAAGGGGGGAGAGAGAGCCACACCGTTGGTGAAAACTGGACACAAGGGCTCCCACCCTGCTGTCACCGTGGAGACACGAGTAGTTACGACCCCTTGGGTACCGGAGGACACACACATACCGTCATCGTGCAATAACACTGTCGTGGCAGAGACTTGCGACCCTCGGGACCAAGAGAACGTGTGCAGACCCTGGCAGTGTGCGTATTTGAACGACGGTGCTTTGTAATGACCCCGGATCAAAGCAGTGCCGCTGCACATCTGCTTAATTGCGCTCCAAACGCAGCGGGGGCCCCACGAAGGCTCCTGGCTGTTTTGAGGTGCAAACAGAGAGAAGCAGCTGTGCCCAAAGCCTCATCTGGAAGAAAGGATGGGTGTTCTGACACGAGCGAGACCCGAGTGCTTCTGAACACTTGGTGGGGTTGAATCTCACGGATCATAACGTGCACATTTGGCTCTTGGAGTCAGTGGAGCTCTAGAGCGGGGTGTGAACTCAGAAATTCCCGTTGTCAGACTCCCTTTCACGCCGGCAGAGGCGGACTCAGAAAGACGTGTGAACAGCTGGTTCGGAGCTGCACAGATCGGAACCCAAATGGCCCGACTCTCAGCCAGCAGCACAGGAAATGCGAGCGGAAGCATGTGTCAGACGTGGCGGAGGGAGGGGGGCTCCAAACTCGCTCCCCAGAAAGAAGCGGAAACTGGACAAAATGACCAGAAAAGCATTCCAGTGCCCTGGAGGTGGACCAAACCCTCCCGGTGAGCGGATACACTTACTCCGGTAAAACCAGCGAGCTCCGGGCAAGACCGGAGGGGTCTGGGGTGCTCCAGCCTCTGCCCCTCGGCTCCCGGTGGCTCTGCCTGTCTGCTCATCGTGGCCGGTCAGGGCTGGCCACGTGTCGCCAGCAGCTTCCGTCCTGGAGGCAGCTGGCTCCACTCAGAGCAACAGGGGAAAAATCCCTGCCTGTCGGTGTTGTCCCAATCGGCAGCTGAGTCTGAGATGGCTGCCTGGGACAAGGAACAGACTAGAAGCCTAACGGGGAGACACAGGGAAGACACAGTGAGACGTCGCCACGTATCCCCGCCTGGCGCCTGTACGCAGAGGCGCGGAGAGGACCCAGAACAGCTCGCGGGTCATAAGAGCGCGGCAGGCTTGACAGAATCTGTGCTTCGGATGCGATGCTGAACCCGGACACAAGTCCACGCACACACAGCGGGAGCTTCGCCAGACAGGCGTGTCGGCCCAGATCCTGACCGACCGGTCGTTAGCCGACCACCAAGCGGAGGCAGCGGCAACCCCTGGGAAGGTAGGCAGGAAAACAATCAACCACACTAGCGATAAACACCCGAGACAAGACAGACAAGATGCCACTGGCTCCAGGAAACAGACGCAACACTTAATCCAGGGGAGACACTAAGTGAACAGCAAAACAACAGCGCTCGGGTGGGAAACCCGAATCTGGAGTCGTTGCAATATATTATTGAACAGATCCAAGATTACTCTGACACCAAAGCCAGATAAAGACATCACAAGGAAAGAAAATTGCCCGCCAACTTCCCTCATGAAGATAGATGCAAAACCCCTTAACAAAATTTTAGCAAGCCGAGTCCAGCAACGTATAAAATAGATCGATGGCCAAGTGGGATCTAGTCCAAGAATACAAGATGGGCGTAATGTCTAAAATGAATTAATGAAGTAAATCACATTAATAGAACAGAGGACAACGTACACACGATCATCTCAATAGATACAGAAAAGGCTTTCGACAAATCCTTTACGCACTCTGGGCGAAAGCACTCAATTAACGGAACTAGAAGGGAGCTCTCTCAACCGGATAAAGGACACTCACTCACAACTCTCAGCTCACGTCATACGTGACGGTGAAAGACCGGTGCTTTTCCCCAAGACCAAGGCGGAGGCGAGAACAGCCGCTCCTGCCAGCTGTTCGTCAGAGTGCCGAGGTCTGAGCCAGTGCCATCATCCAACACCACCCAGTTAGAGGCATAAATTTGGAAAAGAAGTAAAACTACCTTTATTTGAAGATGGCATGGCCCTGTATACAGAAAATACTGAAGATTTCAGAGAAACTACCAGAAATAATAACACAAGGTTAGCAGTGTTGCACAATGTAAGATCGATAAAGAATACATTGTATTTTTACATGCGAGTGATGAACAGTTTAAAAATGGAAATCGGGAAGATCAATCCATTCACAACAGCATCAGAAGAAGAGAATACTTAGGGGTCATGTTAACAGAGGAAGTGTAAGACTTGTGCCCTGGAAACTGTAACTATAATTTATCACCGATAAATTATAGAAGAACAGAATAAACAGTCCGTGTTCATGTACAGGAAGACTTAACGTCATTAAGTTGGAGATTCTCCTTGATTTCAGCTATAGAGTCAACACAATCCCCACTGAACTTTTTAAAATGGAAACTGACAAACTGATCTTAAATTTTATGGGGAAATGCAAAGGATACAAAATAATGAAAGTGATTTTGAAAAAAGAAGAACACACTTGGAAGACTTACTCTACCTTACGTCAAAAAGCATTAGTGGGGCGCCTGGGTGGCTCGTCGGTTAAGCGTCTGATCAGCTCAGGTCAAGATCTCATGGTTTGTGGGTCTGAGCCCCGCATCGGGCTCTGTGCTGATAGCTCTGAGCCCGGAGCCTGCTTCGGATCCTGTGTCTCCCTCTCTCTCTGTCCCTCCCCCACTCACACTCTGTCTCTCTCTCTGTCTCTCAAAAATAAACATTAAAAAAAAGCATTAGTAATATAGAAAGCTTTAGTAATTAAGACCACCTGGTATTGGCATAAAGACAGGCATATAGGTCATGGAACAGAATCGAGAGTCTAGAAACTAAACCCTTACATATATGACCAATAGATTTTCAACAAAGGTACAAAGACAATTCAGAGGGAAAAGATAATCTTTTCAGCAAAGGGTACTGGGACAATTCTACATTCACATGCAAAAAAAAATAGTATGTTCTTCTCTCGACCCATACATTAAAAATTAACTCAAAGTGGATCATAGATTTAATGCATGAGATAAAACCATAGAAACTCTAGCATAAAATATAGGATAAATTCTCCATGACCTTTTGGCGAGCAAAGAATTCTCAAAGGCATGATCCATCAAAGAACGGTGGGTCTGGGTGAATTTATTAAAACTTCTATACTTCAAAAGTCACTATGAAGACAATAAAAATACCTGACAGGGACTGGGAGAAAATACGTGCAAATTATAATTCTGATAGAGGGTTTGCATCCAAAACACATAAAGGGTTCTTAGAGCTTAATGAGATAAAAGAACTCAATTGGAAAAAATAAATGATTGTTAGGTATGAAGAGCTGTTTCACCAAAACAGTGGCTGAAAAACACCTGAAAAGGTGTTTCGCTTCATTAGTGATTAGGAGAATGCAAATTAACATAACGGCTCCGGGAGTTTAGGGGGCGGACACGGAAGGCTGCCATGTGTGGTCGGGAGCGAGCAGAAATGCTCCTCCAGGGAACGAGGACCGTCCCCGTGGGAGAACAGTGGATGTGTCCGCACAGGACTTGTGCGTGCGTGTTGGGAGCAGCAGTATTTAGGATTTCTCCAAAGCGGAAACAACCTCGGGGTCCATAAAGGGGTGAGTGAAATGCGGTCCAGCCACATCGTGAGGACTACTGAGCCGCAAAAAGGAATGAGCTGCTGATTTATTCTAATCTCAAAGCCACGGCGTGTGAGGCCATCGCCCGTCCAGAAAAGGCACATTTAGAGAGAGAGAGAGAGAAGAATGGTTTCCTGGCACTGGGGATGGGATCTGGGATCCCCTGGAAACGGGCGTCAGGGAACACCCGCGGTGGTGGAGATGCTCCAAAACCGGCTTGTGGGGGTGGCTGTGCAGGGCTGTCCGTTTACTGAGAGTCAGTGCATCACACTGTGATTGCTGAATGTCAGACTACGCATCCCCCGAGCTGTCTAGACGGCCTCCTGGCTTCCCATCCACGGCGGTGGGCACAGGCACCCTGCAGCTGCCCTTGCCGCTGGGACAGCCTTCCACCGTGGAGGCAGAGGCTCGGCCTCTGGGAGGACTTCTGTCCCGTGTCTCCTGGCGGACGCCAGCCTGCCCATCCTCACGGCCTGAGACAGCCCTTCCTGCTGCCTGCGTGGCTCTGGTGTCCTTCCTACCCTGGTCTGGGCGCCACACCCCCTCCTTCAGTTTCACTGATAACCCCCCTCACTTCTCTTTTCTTTTTTCTGTACCCCCACCTGCTTCCACACTGTCCTGTCCCCCACAGAGTTCACGGGACACGTGTTTGTCCCCCACTTGGGTGGGCACACGGGGGTCATCCCGGCCGGAGGCACAGGTTCTCGGGGTCCGGCCGATCTGGTTCATCCGAACCGAGAGGCCCACAGCGGGAGCGGGAGCCCTCTGTGCCCCCCGGTGCCCCTGCGCCCCCTCTCTGACAGGTGACTCCAGGGGCAAGGCAACCCTTCGAGTTGGAGTAAACTCATGTGGCGAGCAGGACGGCCTCACAGAAAAGGCACAGCTGTTGAAATTCTGTCTTGAGTCGAAAGCCTCGACGGTGCGATGAACCTGCGCCTACAAGAGGAAGTGACACGTCAGCAAAGTCCATGACAAGCTGAGCCGGAAGGCACTTTGGAGAGCCACTCGCTATTTCAGAAAGGAAGGGGGTCTGTCCCCAACCTGGCTAATGCCTTCTCGCCTCTAGGTCATACCTGGGGAGCCAGAACAGTGGTGCGGGACCCCAGGCTGCAACGCCCCGAGTGACTTCAGCCCAGACGCTCCCCAGGCCTGTGGGAAGCTCACTGTGCACCCTTATCATGGAGTCATGGCTGGAAGTTGTCTGAGCCTGCTGGACCTTTAGAAGAGAGCAAAGGCATTTCTTCTTTTTCTAAATATTGGAAATACTTCAAAACCCAAACTCCACAAGAGGGCAACTTCTTCACCTGGATTCCCCTGGGGTTGCTCTTGACCATTTTTAGTATTTAAATTGGATCTTCAAACATTGCAATCCTTGGCTCTCCCCTTCAAACTTAATACATTTTGTAAGAGCTGCATTTATAGAATACAGATTCCGAAGAGATGGGTTTTCAAAGCCCAAGTTCAGCTAAGTCTAGACAGCGCAATACTTTGACAGAAAAGCATTAACATGCATTTGTACATTCTGAGAGTCGGCTCATTTTTCTTTCTTAAGCACAGTTTAGAGACAGTCGTCGGTTGGGCAGAGCTTGGAAACTTCCATGGTGCAGTGGATCTGGGCAGATGAGATGTCCACGTGCCCGGCCGAGAGGCGTGTTTTGCGCAGGTCTGAACCACGGAACAAGGGCAGGATCCGTCACCTCGAGTTCCCCGTGTGGCACTTCTGAGCCGTGGGACTCGTGATCGCTGACTGGCTGTCCTGCCTCTGATTTTCCCCTTGAGACAATCAACCTCTTAACAGCTGATGATGTTCCAATTACGTTTGGTGATGCTTTCCGGTATGTTCCCTTGGAAACGCCACTGTCAGCGTGGATGCACGTACTGCTGGGGAGTTGACCCAGCGCCTGACACGCGGGGTCCTCTCCAGGGAGAATCGCATTTCACGGTGTGGTGGAGTCTGTGGTGTGATGTAACCACCCTGATGATGGGTTCCTCACAATAATACGTGAGGAAGGAAAATGATCTGGGTACATTTTGTCAGAACTTTTTAAATAAGAAATTTAAATACATAAAAAACACATGTCCTGATTTAGGAAAGCTTAATAGTCATAGATTCAAATTCACGATCAGAAAGCATTATGCTCTGCTTGATATGAAGACACTTTGATTTGATCCAGAGACCTTCGAAGAGAAGCACCTCTAATGGAACAACGTATGTATTAAAAAAGACGACGTTAACCCTTTGACGACATCGAGGGTGGAAAGGACACCAGAATATGCGGAGCCCTTATTGTGAGCTTTGGAGAGAGGCGGAGGAAGCCGCTCTGAAGTTACGAACGGGAGGCTTGGTAATGGGGTATCGTCAGGCTGCACGTGGCGGGGCCACCGCACGGGGGGCCGGGGGTTCTGTGATCGTCGGAGACTGCGGTCAATGCTCTGTCCATAGAGAATGTGCTGGAGACGAAGGCCAGGGGCTTGGGGCTTGGGGCCCTCCCCCGCCCCACCCCCCTGTCTGCACCCTGAGACCCTTCCCAGTTTCTCTGCTCTATACCATCAGCACCTGCTTCCTGGCGGGCGACCAAAGCATGAAATTAAACTATTGGGTCCACGACATAACTTTCACGAACCCCTCGTCTCAGGGATCTGTGTGGCTCCTTGCAGGCATCTTATCACCACGCGTGCAACTTGTACAGCCAGGAACTGCTTTTGCCAAAGTCAGATGAACCCAGTTATAACCTGAAGTACAACGTGCAGCCACGGCTTGCATTCTGCCCTCGCTCACAACGGAGGCATTTGGACCGCGCGAGAGAATGGCCAACCACGGGCCCTCTGACAGTTTATTGAGCATTTCAGAACAGGAAACCTCCGCGTTGGCTAAGCACGTTAAAAGCCAGACAATTATGATAATGGGATGCAAATTCATATTCCCGAACACCAAACAGAAGTGAGCATAAAGGGGGAAGCCTTTTCTGTAGCCGAGAACAGGCGCAGGTATTTAAATCAAAGTGAAAAGTGCCGTGGTACCATCTGGACCACGGGAGAAGCGGTCTTGAACACGGGGAACTCGGCATGATCAAAGAGGCTCCAGCATATGGGGAAAGTCCAGCCCCTAAAGGGCGGTCCCTGCTGACGGCCGTCACTGTGATACAAATTCATGATTCTGGACCAGAGCCTGGAGAGCTGGCAGGGGAGGAGGGGGGAGGGGAGCAAGACAGCCTGTCTCCTGCTTGAGGCTTTTACGTCGTCTGGAGAAAGATCACTTTTATCCCAGACTCGAATATCCCATAATTTGGCTAGGCCACGTTGTTGAACCACAATCTTGGCTTCCCCCAAAAGTCCCCATCTGAATTAGAGAACATTCTGGGCGTACAGTCTCTCCTTTTCGGTGACTCTTAAGAGGAAGGCCGCTCTTTGCCGTGTGGGAGACTCGTCCTGGGTCAGCAGGACTCGGAGGCAGTAGATCTAAGTAACCGAAGCCACTCGACGTGAGATGCGTAGCCCCGGAGCGCGGAGCACTGACCGTCTCACGGAGCGAGTGCGCCTTTCCACCCGTGAGCTCCGGGCGCCAGGAAGGAGCGTGTCTCCCCAGTGCTGAGGTTTGGGCCCCTGCAAGGGAATTAGCCTTTAAGTACTTACGATGAGCCAGACACCAAGATCTGTAGGGTAACCTTTTCAATCCCTCCAACACAATCCACTGCTGGTAACGCAATCCGCACCTAGAGATGTGAGGCCGACGGCCACTCCGTGACAAGCTGGGGCCCCACTGTGGCTCCGGGTGGGCAGCTCAGGGTGGGGCCTCTTCGAGCTGGCCGACCACCAGGGCCCAGCACATCTGTGGACCCTCGTACCCGAGCAGTTCAGAACAAGCTGTCAGCTGCAGTGAAGGAGCTGGGATTGGGCTGCTGCAGACCCTCAGCGGAGGGTCAGCTGGGGTGGGGGGCGCTGGGTGCCCGGGGCATGGAAAAGAATTCCAGGCAAGGGTGAAACGTGGGCACAGAGGGTTGGCACAATCAGGGTGGGGTGTCTAGGGGAAGGTTGGGAGGGAGGGATAGGACCAGGGAGGCTACGTCCTGGCGGGGTTGGGACAGGGCCAGGCGGGGAGCGGGGCTCTCCAGGAGGCCTCTGGACCACCGGAAACAGGGTTGGAAAGTCTGCTGTTTACTGAGCATCATGCAGTTCTCAGGGCGCGGAGCCTGGTCAGCCCCGCAACGGGGGGTCCGGGGAGCCTGGCCTGGATTTTCCAGGGATTCTCCAGCAGTCAGTAGCCGTGTCTTCTCCGGGGGTGGATCGGACTGGGAAGAGCGAGTTCCCTGGGCGGGGGGGCCGGGAGGGAGGGCTGGCTCAGCCCCGGCACCTGCTCCTGGGCCTCTCCTCTGCACGGCCAGGCCCTGTGGCGCCTGCCTCCCAGGGTTTCTGTGAGGCTGAAAGGGAGGGCTGGGCAGGGTAAGTGCTCGGTCGGGCAGCTTGTGTGACTGAGAGGAAGGGGGCCTGTGCGGCTCGCATGTTATGCTGCAGCCCTGCCTCCCGCCCTCCCCCCTCCCCTCAAGGCTTCTCTTCCCCTGGTGCCTCCGAAGCAGCCACCTCAAATCCCTCTCCATCACTCAACGACTCCCAGGCAACTTGACTTCTTCTCTGGGATCCGTTGCCAATACCAGAAATGGCTGGGCCCACCGATGCGATCAGGGCTGTGTTTCCCTCGCTCTTGAACTAGTGCCTATACTCACTGGACACTGACCTGGCATCTTCCTGTGCAGAGGTTCTCTGTGCCCATGTGTGTGCATGTCTGTGCATGCATGTATGTTCTTGTGCATGCATGGGTGCACCCTGTGTGTGCATGCCTGTGTGTGCATACATGGGTGTGTAAACGTGCATGCATGTGTGTGCATGTGCACGCCTGTGTGCATGTGCACATATGCCCCTATGCATACATGTACATGTGCGTCCCTGTGCACACATGTGTGTGCGTGTGTGCGTGTCTTGTGTGCTGGCTCCCATGTTAGAGCTGGAGCTGTGTTAGGGGGGCTGGCCATCCATGAAACCGCCTCCCATGAGGCTCTGCTCACACGTGTGCACAGCTTGCTCCCTCCAGCCAAAGGCCCTGCATGCTGGGGCGTGCTCTCTGGGGACACTCTGGGGACACTTAAGCCGGCTATGGAGCACGCTGCAGAGGACTCACTGGGAACGTCTGGGCGGGAGGCTGTCGGAGCTCCCCGGTGCTCCCGGACGGAGCAGTGCTGGGTCCGATGCTCCTGAGGATCGTGCCTGTTTCCTGAAGTCAGTGTCTGTGGCTCCAACGGGACAACCAGAAACATAAAACTTAACGTTTTCTCTGAGAGGCATTTTGCTGTGAGTCTGAAGGGTCGCTTGGCTCCGAGGTTTACGGTGAACCGGCTTCTCTTGGCCTCTTACGTCATCCATGCATCTCACTGGCTCTGTTCTCACATCTCCACTTGTACTTTATATTCTAGAAAACAGTCACTTCCCAGAGAGTTTGGGAATCTCGACCTTTGGAGAATGTCGAGTCTTCCTTTGCGCCGTGTCGCATCATAAGGAATAAAATTAGAAGAACTGCGTTCTTAATGCCGCATCCAGCCCACATCACTTTCAAGGATCTCGGCGTTCAATGCCAGTGTCTGAATACAGGCTTTTTAAAAAATGCACTTGGTGAAGTGAGAATGTGTGTTAAAGAGTCGTGCACTGGGACGTGGCTCTGTGCGGTGACATTTCGGTGCCGTGATAGCTGTTTCCACAGGACACACGGCGTGCTCCTTGCGAAGTAACGTAACAAGCAGGGTGGAATTCGGGAAAGGGGGTGAGGTTTGGGGTCCGTTCAAGTGATGTGTCAGCTCTGCTACAGAAGGCGGTGTGGGCACCTCGGTGCAGGGTGTGACGTGTCTCCGTGGTCCCGACAGGAGGTTTACTGACATAAAGCTGCAACTTAGTCAACAGCAGAGGCTTAGATGTGTCGGGGTCCGGTGGGGCTTTTATATAATTTACTCTGATAAGGACACAGCCCGGCAGATCTAGAAGCAACTCCCCTCAGACACAAAATTCACTAGAAAATTATAGAAATACAATACAGATTATATATAATTATTAATATAGCTATAATTAAATTTACATTTAGAAGGATGCCATTATATATGAAGTAAGTACATATTTGTAATTATAAACTACATAAAAAGTGCAGAGTGGTTTATGCCTGATGGTTCGGGATTGTCCCCCCTTTTTTTCTTGTCCACTGATGACAGTGTCCCTGGTGCTAAGCTGGTGCCTGGCTCATGGTGGTTGCTCAAAATCCAGTCCCCGAATGTTGAATGATGTCTGCATTCTGAAACAGCTGCCTGTCTGTCCACAGGCAATGGCTTGTGAATGTCACCAGCTTCATGTAAACACATCTGATGGAAAATGCCAATGTGACAATGACATCACATTTATTGCACGCACCTGTTGGTCCAAACTTTCCTGCAGGTTTTGGGGTGTTTAGCCAAACGCACAGGCTGTATTCGGACCTCTGTCTGGAAGTCAGTTTACTCTTTTTCTTAGATTGGCAACGTCACGGCCATGGAGAGGATGGGGCCATGAGTTCCTGTTAACCCGCAGCCCTCTGCCGCTCCCCGGCGAACCCCACGTCCGAAGGACGAGCTGTCCCCTTTCAGTGAGAGCTGGGGCTTAGGTTTGGGGAGAGGGGCGGGGCCGGGACCTGTCCCAGAGGCTCCTGACTCCAGCAAGGGTTGCCTGTGCGTCTGCTGATTCCCCGATGTGCTGACGCCTCCTTTTCTCCACCACTTGAGGAAAAGACACCGTGTCAAGCACGGAATTCTTACCATCTTGTCGAAAACTCTATCGCACTATCTTGATAATTTTTTTGATCTAATGCACACAGCCTGAATCCCCAAAATGTGTCTTGCCAGCTGGCAGGGTGTTATTGAGCCATACATCACGCGGTGACACCACGGAGAGCCGACCAGCTCAGTTACAGATGGCGGCCAGCCACTCTGGGAGACCAGGGCCTGGCAAGTTATGTCCAATTCAGAGTCCTAATGGTCTTTCCTTACTTGGGTTTGGAAATGACAGAATATCAACCAACGCTCTCTGTAATCCCAAAGACCAAGACTGCTGGAAGGCTTTTGTCCTCTCATTAAAGATGAATGGGGTTGGCATTTAAATAGATCACTTCCAATAGGTCCTTGGGACTTCACTCGTGTAATTATTAAACCCATGTCCCAGCACGTCGCAGCCCAGCCACACCCGTGTAGAGGCACGGCTCCAGGGGAGAGAGCGGCCTGGTTCATCACTTCTTGCCCGGCTGGGGTTGCTACGGGAAGTCCGTTCTGGAATCTGCACCTCGGAGGACGACCTGAAAAGCGAGGGTGGGGTGGCCAAGGCTGTGGCTGCAGTGCATGTGTCCAGGCAGCCGGGAGTGACTGCCGGGCTCCGTCCTGCTCCGGGGAGCCTGCTGGCCTCCCCTCCCCCCGGGTCTCATGCTGCTTCTCAGGCCGTGTTTCTCGAGCGACAACTGGGGCGCCAGGGGATCGGCCCAGCCACACCACAATGCCCTGAGTATTTAATCCCCTGGGGTCTGAGCCTGATCTACGGGATGGATCAAGAAATCTCAAAGGTCGGGGTACCAAGTTCCACGATGATGGTATTAATCGTTCCCCTTAGCGACGCTGATCGAACAGTGTATTGTGACCAGGGTTCCAGAACAAAACCTGTTTGAGCGGCCGCCCCGTCTCCGTCTCCGTACAGGAAGGCGTGCACCCCTGGGCTCCTTCCCGTCCAGGGCTCCCGTTCGCCCTGTGGCACGTTTGCTGGTTTCCTGCCTCTGCCTGTGCCTCTGGTGAGGGTCTGGGTACCGTGTGACGGCAGAGGTCGTCACGCGGCGTGGGAGGAGGAGCTGCCTGCCCGCCCACCAGTCCCAGCCATCCTGCGGTGGCTGACCTGTCACCCAAGGCCCCCCACGTCCGTGCAGCCCATTCCCACCTCGTGCGCCCACCCTCAGCAGTGAGAGGACAGAGCTGTGCCTCCTCCCTCAGTTCCAGCATCTACAGCCTCCACCCTCGGTAGGTCTCACGCTCCCCGGACCAGCCCGAGACCAGGAAACCCGAGCTTCGCCTTCCTTCCCAGTGGCCGGATCCCTCGCTAGACGTGTCCTGCGTCTTCCCCGCTTCAGCAGAAGATTCTCCTCACGTTCTGCGCTCACCGAGGGCGTGTCTCTGTCACTCACCCACATGTGTGGTCACGAGGAGCCTTGTGGGCTCGGGCTATCCCCGGGGCGTCCCAGCCCTCTTTTGTCACTTCCCTTAGAGCCTCCAGCTCTGGGCCAGAGAGGGTAGGTCCGACTCAGCACCAGGAGAGGGACGCGCCGTTCTGTGGTTTTGCCGTTCGCCCCCAGGGCGACCAGAGCTCAGCCCCGCAGGCTGGTGTCCCTGGGCCTCCTCCTGCGACAGCCCAGCACCAGGTGGACGACAGGCCCGGAGACACCACATGCAGCCCAGTGTCCCCGTCGTCCGGTCCCTGGCTGCACCGGCCAGATGGGCCCTGCCCGCATCCTGGGGCCCGGCCTGCCTCCAGCACATGGTCAGGAACTCACCTCTCCAGAGGTCACGGCTCATCTGTCCCTTCTGGGAAATAATGAACGTTTTCTCCGCGCTAAAGACCTGTCACAGGTGTGCCGATCGTGACAGGAGATGGGGCCACAAGGAGCCCTCAGTGTGCAGGGTGGCGGGGGGCGGGTGTCCACAAAGGAAGGGTGGGGAGAGGGGAGGAGCAGGGAGGGGAGGAAGAGGATGAGGATGGAGAGGAGGAGGACGAGGTGGGCAGGGGCGAGGGGGGGCTGAGAGAGGAGACACAGTCGGTGCCGATGACGCAGGGGGGACCTTGTGTCCCGTGGCCCGAGCACTCAGGCATCTGGGCCCCGGGCCCCCTCGGGTCCCACCGTCTTCCAGCCCCAGGGAGAGGTCGATTGGCACGTGGTGGGGGTGCCAGCTTAGACGGGGGTCTGGGCGTCCCAAGCCTCCAGGACGAGGGAGGGGAGGTCGAGGTGTTGCCCGCTCCCCGGGGCCTCGGGCTGGCGCTGTTCGGGGCTGAACTCGTCTCGTTGCCTGGACGGGTGCAATTAAGAGCTTTAATTAGTTCACCTGGGGCTGCAGGTGAGTGTCATTAGCACGCGGCCCGCTGCAGCTGGAACGGGCACCTGGCGATCCTTCCTCCCGCTCGGGGTCGATCCAGTACAGACGTTGAACTTCTCCCACTTGGAAGCTGGACCCCAAGTCAGAAGATTGGCTACGTTTGTTTTCAATATGAGGAGTCAGAGCCTGATGTTTGCGGATCAGACTCGGGCTCTGATAGTTGGTTGTGGGGGCCGGTGGCTCACAAGCGGATACGAGGAAATCGGGCAGACAAAAGGCAAAGCAGACGCGGTGTGGCTGGGAGGGCTGCGGGCACCTGGGGGACACACCTGACTCCGGGCCGGGGCCGCGGTAGGTAAAGTGACCGCCGTCACTCGTGGTGGGTGCGGCCGGGCCGGGGGTGTGTGGCCAGTGCACGCTGGGGTCTGAGCCTTGGGAGGAGCCAGTCTCCTGAGCACAGTTCTGCAGCAACACAAGCAGCCGACTCACAGAAAGAGGGTCGCGTCCCTCCTGCAATGCTTTCCCACGCTGGGTCCCAAAGACACGGAGGGACTCCTTCCCCGCCATCACTCCCGGCTGCCCGTGTGTCCAGGAGCGTGCATTGTACAAATGCCCCTCGCCCCAACTCTCTCTCCCCCTCTCTCTTTCTCTCTCGCTGTCTGTCCTTCTCTCCTCTCTGTCCCTTTCTCTCTCTGTCCCTCTCTTCCTCTCTGTCCCTCTCTCTGGCTCCCACTCTCTCTCTTTCCCACTCTCCATCCCCCTCTTGCATACACACACACACACACACGCACACATAAAGATATCAGGGGATCAATAAATTTTCATTTAAAAAAAATAAATTATAGCTAAATGTGCAAAAAGGGATTTTAGACTTAAAAGCACGAATTTAAATGATTTTGTATTTTCTTTCCTGTTTCTGCTTTCCATCTCCATGAGCAGTGGGGAGCCATCAGGGGGTACCTAGGCGGCTCACGTGCTGATGCTTACACGCAGGAGTATTGCTGCCCTGCCATGGGCCAGGGAGCAGCCCAGGGTGACACCAGGCTCTTCGCAGCCGCGTCCCCTCCTCCAAGCCACGGATGCGCCCTCCCCCGCTCCCCTCCTGCCGGGTCAGCACGGGAGACCCAGCGACAACACCAGAGCCTCAGTGCCTTTCTGTGATCCTGTTCTGGATGCATCTAGGGCAGGGGGGGCTAGAAATAGCCAGCAACAGATGACATTTTAGCTGGTTGGGTGATGCCGGGTACTCGAGGAAAGGGCGTTTCTGATGTGAGAACCAGGTTGCCCCTGCAAACGCACCGGAGAGCCTGGCCAAGGGCGCGTGTTGGCCCCGGGAGAGGTCGGGGAGCAGCCTGACACACAGTGCGCGGCCCGGAGCAAAGTGAGAACGTGGAGTCCCTTGTTCAAATGTTATGAGGACTTTCAAGAAGGCAGCAACCGAGGCTCCAGTGACGGCCAGCGCGTCCCAGCACGGGGCCTGCACCACGGCATCTGCCCCACGCCACGGCCACGAGGCAGCTGCTGTGGGCAGGACTGAGACCGGTCACGTCCGGGGCTTGGGCTCTGGATTCTGGGAGTGGAGACGCCTGTGGGTCCAAGTCAGGCTTCACCCTCGAACAGGAGAACGTGACACGTGCCGAATCGTCGCAAACTCTCCGAAGAGGGGAGCTGTCTTCCGACCGCCCGCACACAGACACGGGCACGGCCGCTCCGGGCGGAGCCCCTTGTCCCCAGGTGCCCGGGAACCGGGTCCTTTCCCCGGCTCTCACTCGCTCACGAGCAGGCGGCAGCTGGTCTGGAGGCTCCTCCCACATCCCCTCCCCCACCCCCCCGCACCTTGGGGTGCACGCAGCTCTGGCCCCCTGACGCCACCCCTGCCCACAGGAGTCTGCAAAGTTCCACCTGTTTTTTTTACAGTCTACTTATTTATTTTGAGAGAGAGAGAGAGGGTGCGAGAGCAGGGGCAGGGGAGAGACAGAGAGAGAGGGAGAGAGCGAAGCCCCAGCAGGGTCTGCCCTGTCAGCACAGAGCCCGATACGGGGCTCCATCTCACAACGCTGGGATCATGACCCGAGCCGAAGTCAAGGGTCCGACACTTAACCGACTGAGCCACCCAGGCGCCCTGCAAAGTTCTACTTTTGAGGGTTGACTCTATAGGATGAAACGTATCCTAGTTCACACTTGGTTTATGCCTACAGGGCACTCGGAAAGCAATTCTATGGGAACCATCGCTGTCCTGTTTGGCAACTTACTGCACGTTTTGATTAGAAGTGTCTCATCTCACTGGTGGAGTCATGGATCGAGCACTGCAGCATATCCCAGCTTCCTAGAAAACACCAGGGTGACTTTAGTAACACAGGTAACGGAAGGGGAGAGTTCTGCCTGCTTCCTACCTAACCGCATAGAAATGGGGCCCTCGCCTGTCGCCCTTATGAATCAGACGTGATTCTGAAGGAGCCGAGGGTTTTGGTAATTTTTCGAGACAAGGTCCGTGGTTTGCCGCTTGCCTTCTGATGTTGCTGAAAGACGGACACGAGCATCTTTTCGGGTCACACGGTTTCCACTTTGCGATTTTTTGCTGTTCTAAGGTGTAATTTGGGGGTGAGACCAGTACAGAGGTGCATGTGGACTGCGGTGGGACGAACGTTCCAGAAAGCTGTGTGCTACCTCGTGCTGCACCAGACAGACACCACAACAGCTGCTGGGGGGGCCGCGTCCCTCTCTGTAGCCAGACGCTGGCACCAGGTGGCTGTGATTGGGGGTGGCTCTTCTGGCCTAGGATTGCCCCCTTCTGGAAGGAGCCCCTGGGGCCTGAGGGCTCCCGCCCCTGACTCCTCGCTGTGCCGGCCCAGAGCTGTGCTCCCGGCCCAAGGGGAGCGTGTGTTCAAGTTAACCAGAAGGGGGCCTGGGCTCTGGGGACTTGCAGTTGAAACCTTTCAACGAACACCTAGAAAAATCCAAGTTTAGACGCATTAAAGAAAGGAAGCGCCCTTACTTGGCTTGCAGTTCAATACTGGTGTCAGTGCCCCGGGTGGGAAAGTTCCACAGGGTCTGCCTCAGTCCTCGGGAGGTTCTGGGGGCAGGAGGTGGGCCAGGATCGCCCCCTGGGAAAGTTCCTGAGACCCGTGAGCCGGTCTGGGCTCTGCCCACGCCAAACCCCAAGAGGCTGCTCTGTGGAAGAAGCCAGAGGCCTACGGAGGGAGGAGCCGAGGCCTGGGGGTTGGGCCAGGGCGGGGCAGGGGAGGCCTCCCAGGGCCCAGGAGCTCAGGCTGTAACAGACTTAAAAGGGCAACTTGGGCGCATCGGAAGGACAGGAACTTCCTGGTCGCGCTGGTTGCCCCGAGGAACGTGGCCGTGGTGGCCCAGGAAGTTGCCCACATCCGGGGGCGAGTCCTGGAGACCTGGGGCGGCCGGGCATGAGGGCACTGCCTGGGGGGACGGGGCACCTGGAAGGCAGCTGGGTCTCCACAGACACGCAAGAACGGTGCCCTCACCCAGAGCCCGCGCCGCAGTGAGCAGGAGAGGTGGGCTCGGCGAGGAGGGGCGCGGCCTGCCTGCTGGGGCTGAGGTCCCGTCCCCCACCCGGAGCATCCCGCTCGGGGACAGCCTGGGGCAGGCTGGGGTCTTCTGAGCGGGGAGGGGCGGGAAGGTGCGGGCTGGCATGGGAGGGGTCGGGGGCGCTGGGGGCTCCAGGCGCGGAGTGAGGAGGGTGAATGGGGTGGACTCCTCTTACCCTGAGACATTTCCACATTTATGTCACTTATAGTGTGAATGGGCTTTTCTTTTCTGATGATGACGGCTGGAAACTTAAAAGTGATGGCACTTTTAGCGTTCTGCAAAATTTCTCTTCACAATGGAAATAAATCACATAGTGAGAAGCAAGCCTTGGGCTGGCAGGTGCCCCCGGGTCTCCCGTACGACGCGAAAGTGTCATCAGCCTGCAAGGGCCCCCGGTCAGCCTCCAGAACCCCCCTCTTCCACGGCCGCACGTGCAGAATTCGCAGTCTGACGGAGCGTTAACAATTAAGAGTTGGGTAGGCGTTCCGCCAGAATTCCTTTTACGGGGGTGCCGCAAACACTCAGCCTTCCATTATGAATGGCCTCGATGTGGCTCAGAGCTGCATGGACTTCAAGACACTAAAGCCGTCATCGCGGAGGCAGAGGAAACAGTCACCTGCCATTAAGGCGGTGGGTCCGCTCTGCAGGCGGCTGGAAGCCGGTCCCTTCTGGGACCCCACCCCCGGGGGGAACCCCCCACCATTCAGAGCCACAGCAGAACCCTCCGCTTTGATTTTTGTTGATTTATTATTTATTTATTTATTGATTGATTAAAACATTTTTTTTAATGTTTATTTATCTTAGAGGGCAAGCAGGGAAGGGGCAGAGAGAGAGGGAGACACAGAATCCGAAGCGGGCTCCAGGCTCCGAGCTGTCAGCAGAGCCCGACGCGGGGCTCAAACTCACGGACCGTGAGATCACGACCTGAGCCGAAGTCGGACTCTCAAACGACTGAGCCACCCAGGGGCCCCTGAGCTTTGTCTTTTAAAGTAAAGGTTGAGCTCAGGTGTGGTTCCCTCACTGGCAGATGCATCCGCAGTTTCTGGAAGAAACCCGCATCTGACACAGTTTCGTTGTTACTGAGAGGTGCTTTGCTCCTGGGCCTGAGCCCCCAGTTCCAAGGCCACACCTCCGACCTTCTTCTGGAAGTTTCTGCTGGGCGAGTGGCCCGCGTGAGCGGTGTTTGGAGGAGACTGATCTGCCAGGGGCCGCGCACCAGCCGCAGAGCTCAGCGCCTCCTCCTCTGGTCCGCGTGCGCTTGGCCAACACGAGACGGTGCTCATGTTCCTGCCAACCTGAGCAGGAACCCGGGGACCCCGCTCGGGCCTCCGCAGACCCTCTGTCACTGTCCCCAGAGCACACAGGGGCTCTTCCACTCAAGTGAGAGTTGCTCTGTGCCCATAGACCTGCAGAAATCGAGTCCCCTTGTCACACTTTTTATAGGTATGTCCTGGAAAAAGGAACAGCTGGCTGAGTTTCTTCTTATCTTGCTGACCGATGTCATACAGCAATATTCCACGGTTGCTGCGTCTGTCCCAGCCCTTAGGGCTGCAGCCTGGTCCCAGGGACGCTGGAGCCTTAATGACGTCCCCAGGCCCCCTGGAGGCTTCACCAAGTCCCCACCACTAAACCCGTCATGTTTAATAAGTAATGTTCAAGCAGCATGTAGTCAAGATCCTTTAATAAGACCTGTAGCTCTCTTTTTTCCTAGTAGAAAATCTGCTTTTAACAATCTCCTTGAAATCCCTTGTAATGCATATGGAATTAAAAACTGAGGTCAGACAGTTCAGAATGAAACCTTGTACAATGGTTGCGATTCCTGCTTAAAATTGGATATTCACAACCTGCTTGACGGGGTCCTGGTATCTTCTTAGAATGTTAGCCTGCACTCAGCTGTCCCAGCCCCTTCCTTTCTTGGGAATTAAATTACCCACATAGGTATACACACACTTATTTTTTACCGTGATCGAGACTAAA
The DNA here is from genome assembly GCF_018350215.1 of Panthera leo. Lineage (NCBI taxonomy): Eukaryota > Metazoa > Chordata > Mammalia > Carnivora > Felidae > Panthera > Panthera leo. The sequence goes on along the minus strand of NC_056689.1, from coordinate 85,586,377 downwards.
TCATTAAGTGGTTATTTCATACGACGTTTCCAAATTCATAGCACTGACCTTGATCTCAGCAGAGCACGGGTTGGGCTGAATCTCCCACATGTTTCTGGGTGTGAGGTTTTTTCCCGCGATCAGTGCACATCAGAGTTCTTACGGATCCACCGGATGGCGGGCTCCGTCTGTGCACGTGATGCCCTCCCACGAATGGATGTTTCCATCTGTAGGCTTGCAAGCAGGCCCTGGCTTTGGGGCCCATCCTGAAGATTGTGGTGGACACGGGCCCTCGGGAACCATGACCTCTCTGCGAGCAGACACATGGTTCCGGGGGTTCCGAAAGATGCTCCCTCTCAGCCCCACATCCCCCTGAGGGTCCGCAGCATGGGGGTCCTGGGGGTGACGCCCGGTGACGGGCTCTGGATTCAGGGAGGGCCGAGCCTACCAAGCTCATGGCCCTGCTCGCAGTGCTCTGGATGCAGCAGAGACCGCTGCACGGCGTGATGGCTTTGGGGCCCGACGGGAGGACAGTAACCCAAGCTGGCCGAGCCCATGAGCTCTCGGCTGAGATCCAGCCCCTGCAAACGTGGGCACGGTCCACGGTGGCACGGTGACTTGGGCTACGTTGTACATATCTTGCGCCCAGACCTTTGGGCAATATTCCACACCCACCTTTCCACGTGGAAAGGTGTGCTGCCGACTCCTTTGGGCTCTCTCCCTCAGAGAGTAAATTTGCCGCAGTTCCCCGTCTCTCTGACCTAAAAGCGTTATCTCTCACTTCCCGGGAAGCTTGTGAGATCAACCCAGCCTGACTCAGCTCCCGAGCTCTGAGCCTCTGGGCTGCTGTCCTTGCTGTTCCCTCTGCCGGGAACACTTTTTACTTTCGTCTCTTTCCTGGAAGGTCATATGATAATTCAGGCCCAGGCCTGCTGTCATGTCCACGGTGGGACGGTGACTGACCTTGACACAGCAGTTAACTGTGCTCAGCCGCCTGGGTGACTGGCTCTACGTCCTGTCTCATTAATCGGTAATTATTTGTTCGTTTGTCACCGTCCTCGGCACGGCGTGCGCTCTGTGACGACAGCATCTCACCCAGCATCGCCTGCACGGGGCCTGACACATAGTAAGTGCCCAGGAAAACTCGGGGGAGTGGATCCATCATCCCCTTACCTGGGAGTGACTTTAATCTTCATGAGAATTTCTGAAGGGAGGAGGGTGAAAAGTTCTCCTTCAGATAAAAGCTCTTCCTTTGGGTTATCTGGATTCTGTATTTGGTCAAGGCCATTTAAAAAGTCAGATTTCAGGGGCGCCTGGGTGGCGCAGTCGGTTAAGCATCCGACTTCAGCCAGGTCACGATCTCGCGGTCCGTGAGTTCGAGCCCCACGTCAGGCTCTGGGCTGATGGCTCGGAGCCTGGAGCCTGTTTCCGATTCTGTGTCTCCCTCTCTCTCTGCCCCTCCCCCGTTCATGCTCTGTCTCTCTCTGTCCCAAAAATAAATAAAAAACGTTAAAAAGTCAGATTTCAAGAGAAAAGGTTCTTCAGTGTACTTAATGACACAGAGTTTCCAGATCTGTTTATTAGCAAACATTAAAAAGAGTCAATTCTAGCCATTAAAAGGAAGGGCATTAACTGTATGTAGGGCTAATGGTTTTCTAGTTTCAAAATATCCTTACAACACAGGAAATGAGGCAGGCGGCCCTGGGAAGCAAGACACAGTTTCAGAGACTTCGACAGCCCGGCTTCTCCCGGCGACGGCTGTGGGCTCCCTGCCAGCCTGCTGGTGGCAGCCGCGGAGATGAATTTCTTTTTACTTCGAGCTTGTTAGCAAGAAGCAGCTGTTAGCTCATCCAGGACTAGTGTCGGCTTGTGGAAGGGGCGAGCCGGGTGCCCCACGTGTGTGGAGTGGCCCGAACGACCGCGTCCGACGTGGCTCGCCCTTGGCTCAGTGGCAGAGGCACGGCCGTGGGACTCCACGGGTCTGTCTCTAAGGAAGGACACTGTGTGTGGCTGTGATACTTCGGAGACGGAGCAGGACCCTTTTTAATGTGCGGGTGGCGTGAACTAAGGGTCGCCTTCCAGTCCCCCTTGTGCTCCAAGAAGCTGACCAGGTTACAGCACGGCCACGGACGTGTGTTCCCCTGGTGAGTGACAGGGACCCGGGTGACACCCCTACACCTGTCACCCGTGACGAGTCCGGGAACCCCAAGTGTGCGGCTGGGGTCCAACGGCAGCGTGCACAGCCCTCGTCCACGTCGTTCCTGAACAGTCTCGGGGGTCTCGGCGGACGTGTCTGTAGTATCTCTCTTTCTGTTTGTGCGGTCTTCATATTCTGCGTGATCGTTTTGACTGTTTGCCGATGATGCAAAATGCCCCACGGTTCGGGTCACTTTGCTGTTGTTTCCAAAACCCAAGTGAAGACTAGATGTCGGCCGGTGTAGCGAATCCCTCGGGGGTCTGTCTGTGCCCTGTGTTTCCACACCCCCCGGGAGCTCGCGCGGGTGTGGAGACGTCGCCGGCGGGCCAGCCCGAGTCCCCCGCCGTCCTTCTGTCCGCCTCTCCCGCTGACCCACTCCCACTCCCGGTGCCGGGACGCCTGGCTTTGCCAGCACAGCCGCTCCCCTGGGGGCTGCTCAGGCCCCTCGGAGGCTCAGTTCACGTGCCGGCCTTTCCTCCACCGTCCACGTCTGGGTCCAGGCTCCTTCCCCAGGTCTCGAATCTCCCGCGAAGTGCGGTCAGAACCTCACTCGGAAAATGGTACTGTGGATTTATCTGCTCTCCAACCTCAGCAGATTGTGAACGAGAGAACTTGGACCGGGTGATACGCACGCACGCATCACGTACACGCGTACACACGTGCATGCATGCGCACACGCGTGTGTGTGCCCCCACGCACAGATGTTTCCCGGCACCGAGCTCTGTGCCTGGGGTGGACGCCCAGGGACGGTCGTCTGAGCATATGACTTGTGTCCCCGACCCCCTTAATTCCACCTTAGTTTGCTATTTATGTCCATGTTAATAAGGTGAAAACCTGACTTTCCAAATGACGACGTCTTAACCTTCTCCCCACCTTTGAATTCCTGGCACTTTATAAATCTTTGGTTCAAAGTAGCCACTTAACAGGAAATCGATGAAGAAATGCGGGAAGTCGTAAACCCGGGTAGGTCCGTACGTGCGTCCACATGCATATACACCAGCATGTACTGGGTATGATGGCTTTACTACCCGCTGCCATCCGGCAAAACTCTGAAAACCAGAAACACGTTTGTAAAGTCTTAGTCAAGAAGCCCTTGTATGCAGCATTTAATAAGTTAAATTCCTTTTTCACATAAATAATCACGGTGCCTTTCTTTGGGATGTGTCTAATTTTAGAAACTTTTCCATTATGATTATTGTATATTTTCACTAGTTATTCTAAAATGTACACCTTGGGAAACTTGACAAAGAATAAAGAAAGGTAAAAAGAAACGCCACGACAGGAGTTTTCGATGAAGGTGGGGACGGTTCGGGGTTGGGAAGAATTTCATCACGACAGTCCATCTGATGGTTGGCGAAAGTAACGGAGACATGGTCTGATGATGTCAACACCCGCCGGAAGGATATTCTGTAAAGTGTGGGATGTTATTAAATTGATTCAGTTCCTAATGTATGAGGACTTTTTATTTTTTAAAACACAGGGAAAAACACCTACTACCCCTCCTGCCCTGTGAGCGGTCACAGGGACTCTGTTAAAGGGACAATGGCTCTTGTCCCTGTAGTTATTTAAGATTACCGTCCAAATTCTAAATAACGATTAGAACACGAGAAATGAAATGTCCTGATTATAAGAGAGGCAGAAATACATCACCAGGACTTCTAGGTGGCCTATCCAGACCCTGAGTGACTCAGATAAAAATCATGTGGAGGCCACTTGGGTGTTTGGTGATTGGTTGGTTAAAAATAAATACGAACTAGAGCACGTGGGTGGCTCAGTTGGTTGAGCGTCGGACTTCGGCTCAGTCATTATCTCACAGTTTGTGAGTTCGAGCCCCGCGTCGGGCTCTGTGCTGACGGCTCGGAGCCTGGAGCCTGCTTCGGATTCCGTGTCTCCCTCTCTCTCTGCCCCTCCCCAACTCATGCTCTGTCTCTCTCTGTCTCAAAAAAATAAATAAAAACATTAAAAAAAATAAAAATAAATAAATACGTACAACTCAACATGCCTGAGTGCTAACAGCTTTTTGACAAATGCTCTTGAAAACATTCCAGATATATTGAAATCTCATTTACAATAGCAATCGTTAACAAATGTGTAGGAATATATTTGTCAAGAAATGCGCACGCCTAAGCAAAGCAGAACTAAAGGAAAAACCGGGGCCCGAACACCCGTCATCAGAGATGCCGTTGCTAAGCACCTGCTAGACAGCCACCCCCCGGCCGCCCTCTGTCACCCTGCCCACTAAGCTTTCCTCGAGACACCTGTTGTCATGTGTGTGTACTCGCTCTCTCAGACCTGCCGGCCTCTCAGGCCTCTCAGGCTTGGGTCGTGAGAGGAGACACTGTGGTTTTCTTACTCTCTGCCGAATGCCCCAAATCATGTAGTTAAATGGTCAAATAAATGTATGGTTCAATAAATTTTACCAGTTTTTGTTGAAAACTAGTGATTCTGAACAAAGCAGTTTTTGGCTTCCTTTGTACTAAACTCAGTCTGCTAACATGTTTGGAGTGACCTACTTGTCACCGTGTAGAGTATGTGCTTATTATTTGTACAATTAGAATGCAATTTCTTTAGGACACAGAGAACATTTGAAAATATATTTGCGAATGGCTTATGACAAAGGATCAAAGATTAAAAGCAGGCTCCAAGCTGTCTCCCCTGGGCATCGGCCGTTAGATGCTGGGGAGGCTGACCGTGGACAGGGCGTCGGGAGCTTGGGGCACTGGTTCCACCTGCCCCTGTCTGCGCGTCGGGCGAGGAGCAGCCCGATTCAGTAACCAGCAAGAAATAAAAGATCTCCAAGTGTATACCTAAAACGACCTCAGTTTTGTTTAAATGTGTGTGTGTCTGTGGGCGTCTTTGTGCGTTTTGTGTCCGTGTGTGTATATGTGTGCAACTGCCTGCGTGTCTGTGTGAGCGTGTGTGAGCCTGGGCGTGCGTGTGACTGCGTCGGCGTGCGTGTCCACGTCTCTGCGTGTGGTGTGACCTCACCAAGCGAGCCGTTCCACCCTCGGGAGTCTTCCTCTGCTTCCAGCCCCACGTTTCTGTACCCGACCGTTTCGTGTGAATTTGCAAATATAGTTGTGTGGTGACTTCACGGTCCCTCTGGTGGTTTCCCCGGTCCTTACGTTACCCAGCCGGTGCTTACAGGGTGCGTGCCACGTCAAGGGCGTGGCAGGGGGGTCAGCGAGGTGACCGCAGGGGGTTTAGGGATTGCGCGTTCGTTTAAGAGAACAAGCAGGCACCTCACGTCACCCTGGTGCCTGAGCTGTGCTGCACCCCGATGCCCCCGGATGTGTTCACCCCGTCCTGCACCACTGCCTTCACTGAGCCAGCCCCAGGGGTGTTACCTGGAGATTTTTCCCCAGGTGCTGGAGGGGGAACCCCGGTGAGGGGGGGAAGACCCAGGGGAGGGGCCCGTGTGGTAACCCCAGCGAGCCTGGTCAGGGGGTTCAGGGACTGGGCAGAGCAGCTGGGGCCTCGGGAAAGGACCTGCTGAGTGGGGCCACAAACCACCTCCCAGCCCAGGTCATTTGTGTGCAAAGTCATGGGCCTCTTAATCCTTAACAACTAGTTTGCAGGAAAAATCCAGGGTGAGCCTCTGGATGAGGTGAGCACTGAGCCTAAATGTTCTAGGTCCCCTGGCGGAGGCAGAGGTGAGGACGGTTGGGGGGAGGGGGGAGTGAGGAGGGGGGTCCTCCTCTTCCCCAGCGACCGACGGCTACGGAGTTGCAGGTGGACCCCCCTCCGTCCCTTCTCGCCCACCTCTGCCCAGTGCCCAGACTCCGATGTTTCGGCATGCCCAGAATAGCGGGGATGGTACTCAGAACTACAAAGTAGAAACGACATCTAGATAATCTACGTTTGTTTCTCTCTCTCTGCCCGTATTGGAGACGGTGGCCGTCGAGAGAAGCAGGAACCTGAAGTAGAAGGTAGTGTCGTTCCAAACCGCGCTGGGGCGTAGCACGATGGGGGGCTGCCCCACACTGTTGGGGGCCGCGGGTGCCTCTCCGCGGGGCTGACGGGGCTGGGGGAGACCGGCATCGATGGGGGAGGGAGTCTGGCATCGGCGAACTCCCTTTGCTGCTCTGGGTTCTAGTCCTTCCAGACGGTGGCCAGGCCTCTGGGGCACGTGTTACTTGCTCTGCCCTCGGCCGGGAGCCACGTGCTTGTCCCCACACCGGAGGGCGGGCCGGGGGTGAGGCTGTTGAAGCCGGTGTTGAGGAGAAGGACCAGCACACAGGGCGGCTGTGGTACGGGGCCAACCATGCCAGCCAGCCCGGTTGAGACCGTTCTCATCGGCCGGAGCGTCCCCACGTTATCGTCACATTTAATCCATCCTGCGGACTTGCTGTCACCAAATTCCCTAGAAAGGAAACAGAGGAAGAACCAGTGTATGAAGACACGGAAATCCCCAGACACAGGATTCTGGGGGGAAATCACCTGATAAAAGCCCACTACTTTGCTCACGGTGCACAGACCTAAGTGTGTCCACACTAGAGCATGTTCATTTCAGACCCGTGTTAATTAAGCCACAGTCGAATCTTCAGGTTCTGAAATGATTAAGCCCACCACACTGACACGGCTTCGAAGTCCAGAAGCGACAGGTAGAACTTTCCGTGGTATCCACCTCATGCAGTCCGAGGCGATGCCCCTCTTCTGGCCGGCTGCCTTCGCGGAGAAACCCGTCGAGTCCAGCCGACTCAGTGTCTCCTTACTCATCGGTCGGTTGTAATTCTAATGGAAGTCAGAAAACGTGGCTGTCGTTTGGGGCAGATTTGATCATCCCGCCTCTGCAAAAGGGCCTCTCCCCGACTTTTGAGACGGAAGGATGGCAATGTCCTTTTGAATTTGTACTGTTTACCGGGCGAAGGCTCACAGAGGACACGCAGGAGAGCCGATATTTGAATGTAGGTCTTAAGGAGCCAGCGCTTTCCGGTGAGAGAGTGTCCTCTACGCGGAGACACAAAGACGGCGGCTGTGTTGTAGGAGCTGCTAAGGCACCCCCTGCCCTCTCCCCCGCCCCCTGGTGGCCTTCAACGGACACCATCTGTCCCCTGTCCCTTTTCCTACAGAAGAGACCACCAGACAGAAGCGCTGCCTCTCCGGAGCGAGGCGAATGCGGGAAAACGCCAGGTGCCCCGAGGTGGCGCTCTCTCCGGGGACAGTGTGCACAGGCAGGTCGTGTGCAGGTAGACGAAGGGCTGCTTCCTCAGCCTGGGGTTTTTTAACCTTAGAGTGATGAGCCTTGGGAGGAAAGGCAACAGAAGGGGGCTGCGGATGAGTGGGTTCGGGAGAAGGGCGGTGCCCCGTGCCAGTCTACGCCACCTGCGACTACAGGCACGCTCTGCCGTCCCAGGGCCCCGGCCGGGCGGGCTGCTGACCTCCTCTGAGCCTCATGTCCCTCACCTGCGGGACGGGGAGGATGGTGGTGAAGGCTTGTTGCGGCGAAGCGCGCCACACTCGGCACTCAGTAAACGCCCGCCATTCTGGCCGTCCACGGGGACACACGCCGTGTGGCCGTCCACGGGGACACACGCCGTAGAGGTTCCTTAAGCTAGAACAGTAACACGCAGTCTGGGCACCTCCAGTGCCTTAGCTGTTCGAGCATCGGAGCCCCCGGGTCAGCGCGCGCGCACGTGAGCGTATTTCGCGTGCTCGTTTCCTGGGGGTGCCACCCGGGGGCAGCTGTTTCACACGACAGCAGCCGAGCTGCCGTGCCTCCTGTGTCCTTGATTTTGTTCAGTAGCAGCCTTTTCCACGGTGTTCTGGCCCACGAAGCCGCCGGGTCCAGCTATAATCTGAGAAAACAACGTCTCCTAAACTTGAATTATGGGCACATTAAATAGTAATGGCCGAGGGATTTGGAAGCGGCTTTGACCCAATGTTCTGTCCAAAACTTGGGCAGCCGCCCAGACTCGGCTGCTGCAGCCCCTACAAAGCAAGTGGGTCTTGAGATCTCTGTGCAAAGAGAAGGGAGCCTATGTATTCCCCTCCCCTGCCCTCCCTCCGGTCCTCTTTGAAAGCACCTGGTCCCAGGGCTGCGCGTCAGCCGCTGCCGGAAGCTTGGCTGAGGTGGCAACAGGTGCTCCAGACAAGCCTGCCTAGACTGCATGTCCCCACTGCTGATCCTCGGGAACCACGGGGACCGCCCTCCCTCTGTCTATTCTGTTCCCACAGCAACAGAGTGGGAAACAGGAGTGGGTCAGGACTGAGGGCGTGGCTTGAGTCGTTTGGATCCCCTGGGGCGGCTTCAGGACAGTGGAGGGTCCCGCGCACCGTCCTGCCCTCCGCTTTCCCTGCCCCACCCCTGTGCATTTCCATACCCCACTCCCCAGGGAAGGCCTTGAATCTCACATCTGATACACGGGAGCTCAGACAGAGACTGCCGTCACTGCTGGGAAGCAAGCCCAGGAAGAAAGGTCCACGGGACACCAACTTTAGGAAGGGAGGAGGTCCGTGGGACATGATGCAAGAAGCAAGGTCCACGTGACCCCAGTGTCATAAGGATGGAGGTCCTGTGTAGACGGGGTCCCAGGTGGACAGGGGAGGGCACTGGGCACGAAGAATGTGTCAAGGGCAGAGGACCCCACTCCCCTGTGGAAGGCATACAGAACGGGGCCGCCCTGGGCACCAAGGTGAACTTGAGACCAGCCACGCCGTCGGACCCACCAGGCAGGGTTCTCGGGACCTTCTCTCGCTCACCTTCTGTGCACCTCCTTCCCTTTTCAATAAAGCGGAGGCCATCTCCGAGCCTGTGCCAGAGGATGCAATCGAAGACAGGTGGTCCGGGGAGGTTTCCTAGAAAGACACTTGTAACCTGGATTCAGAGCTGGCTCTTCCCCCAAAGGAGTGAGCACCAGGACCCTAATGTTGATGGAGACAGGGGTGTGGACCCCCCGTGCTCTCACGGGGCAGCTGTGAAGACATTTACCACTGATGATCGACGTGGTGCCCAGCTTGAGGAGATGTAGGAGGGAGGCGTCCCTGGGAGCGGCTGCAGGACCCTGGGCAGGGTGGCGCCGCTGAGAACCCGCGATTCCTGCGGGAGACAGAGTGAGGAGCTCAGGGTGACTAATCCCCGGTTCAAGGCGTCAATGTGACAGCAGTGGGCGGGGTGGGGGGAGGGGGGCTGAGGCAGATGGTCATGACCCGTGGCTAGAGGATGGAGAGAACACCTGACTGGGTCAGCCTCACGGGGAAGGTCGTGGAGAACGGCCAGAGCACTTGACCGGGTCAGGCCTCATGGGGAAGGTCGGGGAGGATGGAGAGAGCAGGTGCATTTGCAGCCCTGCCCGGGGTCCCAGGCCGAGGTCGAGTCCCTATTAAGGAAGGGACGGGAACGGGGCCCTACGGGGTTGGAGCGACTGACAACTGGGACGCTCAGCTTCTACGGTGCCCTGGACAGGAAGACGGGCCTGACAGGTCACCCTTCCGGCGATAGCTGAGTCCAGTCCAGACAGCACGAACGTGCGGGTGCTTCTCAGGACAGCGCTGGCTCCAGTGACCCCGCCTCCCTTCCCGGACCCTTAAGAAGAGTCAAATGCCAGCCTGGCCTCGGCTTCTGGTCACCACGAAGTGCGTGGCCCTGGATTTGCCCTTCCGCGGTAAACAACTAGCAAGTTGGACACAACATGCGAACACCTGCTTTCAGACGTTGGGCCACAGGCAGGACAGGGCCGTGCACCGCGAGGTGAAGGCCCTGGTGTTCCGCCCGGAGGGATTTTCTAGATGGCGGCACAGGATTGAGAACCAGACCCGATCAAAGCGTTGCTGCTGCTGTGGTGGGGAGGGGGAGACGAGAGCTGAGGTGGCCCTCACTGACGCCGGGGAGTGTGCATGTGTGTGCATGTGTGTGTGTGTGTGTGTCTCACACTTGGCCCTACGGTGTGGAAGGGCCTAGGAATTCCAGACGAGTTGTTCTCAGAAGGCACCAACTTCGCTCCAAGAATCAAATGGGTGGGGCGCCTGGTTGGCTCAGTCAGTTGAGAGCCCGACTTCAGCTCAGGTCATGATCTCTCGGGTCGTGGGTTCGAGCCCCGCGTCGGGCTCTGTGCTGACAGCTCGGAGCCTGGAGCCTGCTTTGGATTCTGTGTCTCCCTCTCTTTCTGCCCCTCCCCTGCTCGCCATCTGTCTCTCTGTCTCTCTCTCAAAAATAAATAAACATTAAAAAAATTAAAAAAGCAACAACAAAGGAGGGCAGCAGATGACTTCCAAACTGTAAAAGGAGAAAAACATAGGTGCCTGGGGGCTTGACTGGTTGAGCGTCCTGTTGGCTCAGGTCATGATCTCGTGGCCCATGAGATCCAGCCTGAGTCAGGCTCTGTGCTGACAGCTGGGAGGCTGCTGGGATTTTCTCTCCCTCTCCTTCTGTCCCGCCCCCCCTTGTGCTCTGTCTCTGGCTCTCTGTCTCCAAAATAAACAAACATTTAAAACAATTAAAAAATAAAAGCAAATGGATCAGGTTGGCTGGAGGGGAGGTCGGCGTGGAGGTCGCCGCCTCAGCCAGGCGCCTCTCTAGGGGCCGTGTGACCGCACTCTGCTGATGGGAGCCGGCCGCTTGGCTGTGCCCCACCCCCGGAACTGCCCTTGACCACGGATGTGGCGTCTAAGGTGTAAGCTCCCGGCAGGGGGCAGGGGGCAGGCATTCACGTGGGGTGGCTGTGAAGGGTGTCCTGGCTCCAGAGCCCCCAGTGGACTTGGTGAGAGTCTCGTGTAGCCACAGGGTCCGCTTCTCCCTTTGCCCCGTTTCTGTGTGGACCTCTCTCAGAAGCTCTGCCCAGTCACCGTCCCTCTCGGGGAACCCAGTCTAAGGCCACCCCCAGCAACCGCTGCCTGGCGGGTGTGTTTATGTCCCACCAGAACAAGATGAGCCTGCTTCAGGTCCCACTGGCTCATGGCGCAGTGATACCCAGGAGGACTGAGCAGAGTCTTTGAGAACTAGCAGTGTGAGGCACGTGGTCTTGCTGTGACAGGGCCCTGTCCTTCAGACATTTTCTGGCTTCACTTCTGTGACAACTTTTTGGAAACTGTCAATAATTACAAAGAAAACAAATTACATGCCTAGAGCATGCTTCTTATGGGGACCCAGAAGCCCACAGTTGCAGGATTCTACTCCGTAGGAGGGTTTCAGAGACCCAGGATGACCGTTTGTGGCTCCCTCAGTGGTCCCGGAGCGTGAGAGGCCTGCCCCTCCTTTTGCAGATAACCGGGCGGATCTTCGCTCCCCGTGCTTTCAGGCGGGTCGAAGTGGGCCCTGGGGTGGGCACTGGAGCGTGTCGCCTGGCTCCGCGTGTGGTGGCAGCGTGGCCGTGGGCGAGCCCGGGCTCATGGCTCACCCTGGCGTGTGGACCGAGTCTCGCTGCAGCCAGACCGCCCTGGGACGGGAACACAGCAGCTGGTGGTGGCTGGGGGACAAACAGTTTGCGGAGGAGAAAACCAGGAAGCAGGAGGCGTGGTGGGGAGTCCAGGGCTCCGGCCGCAGAGGGGACAGGGACGCTCGCCACGGCCTTCCCACCCCCCGCTGCAGGAGGAATGAGCGTTGGCTGGCCGTGCACGGGGCTGGAGGTGATGGCTGTGGGCAGAGACCAGCAGGTGTAGGGCCCGGGATGAGCAGGGCCAGGCCCTCTCTGCTCTGGGGCTGGCGGGGCAGGGTCCCAGGGCCGAGCGGTGGGGACGCGGGTGGGGACCAGAAGGAAGGGGCCAGCGAGCCGGCCATGTAAGCCCCAGGATAATGCGGGAAAGGGCTTTTATTGTCTGTTCATTCATTTTTAATTCCGAAGCCATTTGAGAAATTCCCAAAAGCTTCCCTCTAGACTAGTGACATAAACCGGTTTACAATTTCAAGATCACCCTGTGCTGGGGAGCCTGTGGAGAGTGGAGGCCACCGAATCGGCTTGGGGGCTGAGTTAGGGCAGCAACATCCCAACCCTTCCTTCCTGATGGCAATGCCTGCATCAGGCCCGCTGCCAAGGCCAGGCACCTAATCCGTGCAGGTGTCCAGGCACAAGATAACTACTCTGCAATGAGACTCCGATGTGACCTGGTGGCCCTGGACATCTCAGGGAGCCCAGAGCAGGCCTTCAGAGGAAGGAGAAGTCGGGTGTTGTTTGTGGTTCTTCTGTGTGTGGCGTCAGCTCGAAGTATGGGGTCTGCCAGCGACCTCTGCCCCTTTGCCCTGCTCTGTACCCAGGAAGGTTGGCCTCGGGGCCGCACCACTGGATCCCCTGACTTCTTCTTTTTTTTTTTTAACGTTTATTTATTTTTGAGACAGAGAGAGACAGAGCATGAATGGGGGAGGGTCAGAGAGAGACACAGAATCTGAAACAGGCTCCAGGCTCTGAGCTGTCAGCACAGAGCCTGACGTGGGGCTCGAACTCACAGACCACGAGATCATGACCTGAGCCGAAGTCGGATGCTTAACTGACCGAGCCACCCAGGCGCCCCCTGACTTCTAATTCCAGTCGGGCTGAACCCACGAGAGCATCAGGCAGAAGGGTGAGGTGTGGGGTCCCCACGTCCCCAGCAAGAGCAGACTCGCCCGCCTCCCCACCTGCTGCTGGACGCTGGGTGTGTCAGCCCCTCTGGTGTGCTCTGAGCTCTGCCCACACCCCCGTGGCTCACAGCCTGCGGAGGGGCCCCCCTTTGTGCCGGCATCCTGGCCAGGACCATGAGACGTCTTCCTTCTGTGCTTTCGGGTCCTGTAGGATGCCCAGCACACGGTGAGTCGTCCTGAGCAGGGCTCACATCAGAGCCATCATCTGGTTAAGGGGATTATTAACTCGGCTTGAGTATCGAATGCCTACATCACTGAATTATTAAGCCCGCAGCCCAAGAAGTTAGACAGAATGCTAAAGAAGTATTCCAAAGCAGCCACACTTGATTCTTTATTCTCTTTTAAATTAGCCATGAGCATTTATCATGTGAGCTATTAGGAAAAAAAAAAAGAAAGAAAGAAAGAAAAAAAAAGCTTTAAATGCTCTGCACGGGCAGCTAAAAGCCTGGAATTGTTACCAGAAGAAATGAACCAGAGGTCGCCAATGAAATTCTCTAATTTTAATGCCAAGTGCATTGTTATTTATCTAGTTTCTTAATGGAAAAATAACACACAATAACCTTTAAAAGTTAATGCAAGGGGGGAGAAAATACTGTAGAGATGTATTTATTGTTTTAAGTTTCGGTAAATCACTCTTTGCCTAGAGCTCAGGGATTCCCCGTGGGAGTCGCTCTCTGGTACACTTTGGGGTGACAAAGGCGAGATGCCACCTTATTTTTCTTCCATGTTCCCCGGGACTGCCTCTTCAGGAAGACGTTTCACCCCTCGGGTGGGCTTTCTGTACCTGGAAAGAGGTCCCAACACTTTCACTTAAAATAATTCCTTTTCAGGGCACCTGGGTGGCTCAGTCGGTTGTACAACCGACTTCGGCTCAGGTCATGATCTCACGGTTCGTGGGTTCGAGCCCCGCGTCGGGCTCTGTGCTGACAGCTCGGAGTCTGGAGCCTGCTTTAGATTCTGTGTCTCCCTCTCTCTCTGCCCCTCCCCCACTCATGCTCTGTCTCTCTCTGTCTCAGAAATAAATAAACATTAAAAAATTTTTTTTAAATAATTCCTTTTCACTTTGATTATGTTTCTCAATTATGAAAGATTATAAAGTAACAAATGATCAATTTTTCAAATAATTTTTAAAGTTTTTATTTAAATTCCAGTTCGTTAACATACAGTATGATATTAGCTCTCAGTGCACAATACAGCGATTCAACACCTTCCAGAATAACCACCGCTGCTCATCACAACAGGTGCCCCATCAGCTACTTAACCCACCTCCCGCCCCGTCTCCCAACAAGTGATCGTTTTCAATCTCAAACTTTACGAACGTGGTTAACTTAGAAACAAGCACCAGCGATAGTTACTTTTAAAAATATTATGTCTCTTCTTTCAGGAATCTTCCTGCATATGAGTTCCTCTTGTAGTTTGTGTGCATTTATGTAACAGCGGGTGACATTTTCTCATCTTCGACGTGCCTGGCTTCGTCTGAACATATTCTAAGCGGATTAATCCACGATACAGGAAGGTTGTGAAATCCTCTATCACAAGCCACAGCGTCACAAAGTGGGATGGTCTCGCTGTGCATCTGGGTTCCAGACTTGGTTTCTAACTTCCCTCCCATCACAAAAGTATCCTAATATGTCAGATTTTTAGATCATGTTTTAATGGCGTCATGATATATCACCTGGATGGATGGCCAAGAAGTTACATATTTAGTCTTCTGTTAGTGGACATGTAAGTTGTTTGAACCTTTTTTCCTTTTCCACTCAAGCCCACCATGATTATCACATTATATGCTTATTTGTGAACTTGTGACGGCAGCTTTTTTTCCTCAGTAAATATCAAGGAGAAAATTTGGCCCATCAAAGGACGTACACACTTTTCATTTCACTAGACAGTGACATACTGATTTGAGCTCCTCAAAATAGCCAATGGAAAAGGCTGTTTCCCCACATCCACACTAAATTTGGGTATTACAGGCTTTAAAAAAAATCTTTGGCAATCTGAGAAGGACAAATGTTGTTTTTACTTGCATTTCTTCGATTATTAGTGAAGTCAAGTGTATCTTCAGTTTCATATTGATAATTTGCATGGCTTCTCTGATGATTCTTGTCTTATCCACTTTTATTGACTTTCTTAATATTAAAAAAAATTTAAGTTTATCTATTTATTTTGAGAGAGAGAGAGAGAGTGTCTGAGCAGGGGGGGGCAGAGAGAGAGGGAGAGAGAGAATCCCAAGCAGGCTCTGTACTGTCAGCACAGAGCCCCACGTGGGGCTCAGACTCATGAAGCGTGATGAGATCATGACCTGAGCCGAAACCAAAAGTCGGTTGCTTAACCGACTGAGCCACCCGAGTGTCCCTGACTTTGTAATTTTATTATTTTGTAATAAATTTTCTGTAATAATTTAGTTTTTTGTATTATTTTATTATTTTGCAAGATATGAAGGATATTGCTGTATAAGTTTGCAGTCATTAAAAAGCAATGAAGTAGGTATTCATAAGTCATCATGAACTGTAGAGTTGAATGAATAAGTGAAAAATATGACATAAATAACATTATACTCTTTGTAAATTGAGATACCACATTCATGACTTCTTCTGGAAAGAATGGACAAGTTGGTTTAGACCAACACTGAGGACATTAGAAAATCTGGGGAGACCGGTAAGGAAGTAGGGCAGGGTGTGGGGTGCGTGAACTGGGAAACTCAGCATTTCAGAGCCGCCCGTTGTCCCCAAATTTATCTACAGAGGCAACGCAATACCAGTCAGAGCACCGACAGGTTTTGTCTGTTTGTTTATCGTTAAAGTGTTTACACATTAGTAAACAAATTCTGAAATTTATGTGGAATGAAAGGCCTTCAGACCTAGAAGGCCGGATCGCAGAGCAAGAAGAGGAAGATTTTGATTTCCCTAATGTCACTGTTTGTTTTCAGTGAGATTTGCTGTTGGAACAGAGGTGGGCACACAGGCTAACGTAACAGGGTCAAGTCCAGACACGAACCCGGCTCCCCCCTGCCCCCCACGCGGACACTCGACCCACGGCGGGTATGACACAGAGCACGGGTGCGCCGATGGGGATACGTCTGTTTCTCCCAGAGTCACAAGAATGAGCTTTTCCCCGACTCACTAGTAAACACATGCCATTCCAGGGGGGTTATCATTCTAAATGTGAAAGGTAATACTACTATTTTGGGGAATATCCATTTCGGGACAGAGTCAAGCCGTTGAGGCCTGCCAGCTGTGCAGAAGGAGGTGCAGGGTCCACACTGACACTCCAGACTCACCTCGAGGGGTCGCTCACCGGGGCACACGGGGGAAGGTGCAGGCCGTGGGCGATGCCCGCGCAGGGAACAAACAAAGCCGCTGGCCGTCGCAACGGCTGGACACCTCACTGGGCAGCCCGAGTGGCTGGGATGCGGACTCAAAGCCTCTAAAACGCAGAAAGGGGTTTTCAGTAGCTTGAATCTGTAGCGCGGCTTCAAAACGACTTGTGCACCCTGAGAAGGAGTGAGTGAAATAATGCAAAATGAACCTCAAATAATCTAGGCTTTTGAGGAGGGGGATGCTGAGATCACGGGTAATCGAGAAGGCACAGGAGAAATACATCGAGGAGGGGCCGAGGGCTGGCTGGCTTCTCTGCAGGGGTGGGCGAGCCGGAGGGGGGAGGGGGAAGGGGCATCGCGGGAGGGGCCTGCCGTGCACCCAGGATCGAGGGCCCCGCACAAATCCCTCAACGGTGAGGGTAAAAGAGGTATTTTGTGACAAAAAAGAAAAGCAAAGGAAAGAAAGAAGAGAGAATACACCCAGAAGAGCTTCCTGGAAAGAAATACTGAGGAGAGGCCTCCAGGCAGGAGGAAAGTGACCCCAAGGGCAGCGGAAGCAGGGAAAGTCAGGAAAGCTGAGCAGTAAAGGGAAACCATAAATACACGTGTAAATGGACACCGAGGATTGACTGCAGCCACCAAATTAATATTGTCTTGTGTGATTTTCAACATACTGAATTCAAGTTTCAATTTACTTTTTAAAAAATTTTTAATGTTTTTTAATTTATTTGTGAGAGAGAGAGAGAGAGGGAAAGAGAGACAGAGAGCATGAGCAGGGGAGGGGCAGAGAGGGAAAGAAACCGAAGCAGGTTCCAGGCTCTGAGCTGTCAGCCCAGAGCCCAATGCAGGGCTCGAACCCACGAACCGTGAGATCATGACCTGAGCCGAAGTGGACCCTTAACCAACTGAGCCACCCAGGAGCCCCTCAGTTTAAGTTTTAAAAGTTAAAAGGCCTACCGACCATCCCTCAGAAGCAGGAGGAAGCTAAATGCACCGACAGGGCTCTAAGGGTCAGTTCTTGTGGGAAATGAGATGACGTTTGCTCTGGATTCCAGCACAACCTGTAACAGCGAGGAGGGGCTGCGTGACTATGAATTCAATGGAGGGGAAAATCAAACAATTACACATATCCAGTTACCCATGAAAAAGACGACGAGGGGAAGAAGAAGGGGCGTGGGAGGGGTGGGTGAAGCCCAGGGATCCGAACGACAGGACCCACCAGAGGGGACGGCGATGCCACCGACGTGAGGCCGCCGACGCTCTTGGAGGCTAGACCATCGGAGTGGGTGCAAGTCAGAACATCAAGTATGCGCCTTTCACAGATGTTATGCTTGATGTGAAGGTGCAGAGAGCCTGAAGGCCCAAACCAGACAGGGATCCCCGTGCAGATGCTAAGTGTGAGCCCGCGTGCCTCCAACATCGTAGCTTCAAGGGACGAAAATAGGAAAACATTATTCAGATGGCAATCAACGCATAAGAAGGCGGTCCTCTTTGTTAATCATCGAGGAATTCCTAATTAAATTGTGGAACGCAAATAAAATTAACGTGCGATGGTGCCACAATGGCGGACACTTTTCAAAAGACGGACTCCAGAATCTGGCAAGCTTGGGAGTCAGCTGGACCTCCCACGCGATGCCCGCCGTGTGCGCACCGGCGCAGTGGCCTGAGACACTATTTTTGCCCAGCGATTCTGAGTATAAGCCCAGCGGAGATGTGCGTATGCGCACTAAAGGGTGTGCGGCGCAGGCCTGTAGCGGCGTTGTATGAAATAGTCCCAAACTCGAACAAATCAAAACGACGATCGACATTATGAGAAACACCGATGCAATGAAATACGTACAGTACCAACACGAGCGAACGAAACCCCCGTTCACCACCGTGGCTCCCGCACACGTGGCATCGGGTCAGGACCCGGTCACAACAGAATCAGTGCCCCCAATGCCAGCTGCATGGGGCTTACGCTTTAGAACTCACTTAGGGGCTGCCTTTAGGAGGAGGGTGGGGTCGCCCGAGTGAGGATGGCTTCGGGGGGGGCCGGGGTCTTCTGTTGCATCGCCTGAAAGATGACCACCTCCACTTTTCTTTTGTGATAACACACTGAGCTGTGTGTTTAGGTTCTGTGCATTATTTTCAGTGACATAGTTAAAACACAAGTGCCCAGGGAGAACACCACCACGTTTCACAAGGACAAGATTCAGTGAATCCACTCAAGAGCATGTACGAAGCATGTGAGAACGGTTCCCTCCAGCTGGCGGGGTGCACGTGGGGAAAGAGCAGAAAAGGGGAAAAAGGGGGTGAAGAGGAAAGAAGAGGGAGGGAGGGGGGGGGGAGGAGAGGAAGGAGGAGGGATGGACAGATGGCCCAGGTGCCGTGCTCGCTGGGAAGGGTCCCCGGCCTCTCCTCTCTCCTCCAGGCGCGGGAGCCGGGAGCCTACCGGCGGTGGAAGGCGCACACACTCCCATCGCTCTGCCCCGCACACCCCGCCGCGGGCTCGTTTGACTCTCGTGGGGCTTGGTGGTGACTCACGGAGACTGAGTCTGGAGGTTGATACACCCCAGGCAAAAGACGTATCCGAATGATACAACAAGTTTGGACGTTTCCCAATTTTGCTGTGAATCCAAAACGGCTTTTAGTTTTTTTAAGTTTTTGTTTATTTATTTTTGAGAGAGAGAGAGAGAGAGAGCAGGGGAGGGGCAGAGAGAGAGGGACAGAGATAGAAATCCCTAGCAGGCTCTCCACCCTCAGCACAGAGCCTGATGCTGGGCTCGATCCCATGAACCAAGAGGTCATGACCTGAGCCGAAACCAAGAGCCGGACGCTTAACCGACTGAGCCACCCAGGCGCCCCCAAAACTGCTTTTAAAAATAGTATCTTAATTTAAAAAATCAAACTTAAAATAAAGATCCAGTGAATCCGGGCATTTGCACGAATACCTTCCAAGCCGTCTTCAGCAGGAACACTGGACTCAGCATAACTCACTACCTTTCCTCAGACGCGGCCCCATTTTATAGATGAGGAAGGACAGACTCTCCTCCAAGGTCACGCGCTGTCTGCAGTCAGAGAAGAAAACCCGGTTTGTACTCTGCAGTGTATGCCCTGTCCTCCCGAAATGCACTCGAAGTGATTTTAGTACCAGCAGCAATGGGACGTTTAGAAAATGAATCTGAGCAGAACATACCTCATGTTTATAGTTTTTAAAGAGCATTCTAAGGACATTTACCCAAATGAGGTTATTAACACAACTTTTCCTAGCTGTCAGATCCATTGGTTGCCTCCTCTTTCTTTTCTTCATTTTCTTAGCCAATGGGAACAGTCAAAGATTTGCTTAGTAAACTAATTTTTTAAGTTTGCAGAGAAATACGAGCTGAGAGCTCGCATTGCCTCTTCCCTAATCTTTTTAGCTTAGCGAGAAAATTTACTGTGGTCCCTCCCATTTTTCCTTTCACAGACCATTGGTGACACATCATAGGGGATAATAAGTGAGAAAATGAAATTCTCCCTGCCTTCCAGGGATACGCAGGCACATCATTCACGCCCCTGGCACTTTTATCCCTCCTTTCTGGCTAGCTTGCCCGAAGAATCGTGTGCCTCGAAGAGAGAAGCCCCAGGGTGGTGTGCCACCATATTGCCCATCTGTCTTTAAGGGCATTTCCAAAATAACGCCAACATTACCGGTTGTACCCCGATAGGTAATCTTCCTTTCCGAAGGTTGGTGCGCAGGCCTGCGGAATGCCTTTTCATCGCCGGGCTCCATAGGGTGTCACATTTTCTGGAAAGGTGAGCAGAGGAAATGGTTTTCAAATGGAAGGCAGATCGTTACAATTAGGAGGGAAAAACATGCACAGTAAAAGGTCTCAGGTGGAGTCGCGTGTGTCTTGGATTCTCCAGGGCCCTCCAGATCTTTCCAGACCTCTCCAGGGCCCTCCAGATCTTTCCAGAACTCTCCAGGGATCTCCTGATCTTTCCAGAACTCTCCAAGGCTCTCTCCAGAGTCTTCCAGGATTTTCCGGGATTCTCCAGAATTCCCCAGGATTCTCCAGGGCCCTCCAGATCTTTCTAGACCTCTCGAGAGTCTTCCAGAACTCTCCAGGGCTCCCCGAGGAGGCCCTGCTGCTCCCTGCTGGTCCCTTCCCCGTTGCCCCCATCTTCTCTGCCTGCACTCCTGCTTCTGACAACAAACACCTCCCCCACAGGAGACGAGTCCCGGACCAGGCTCTGCTGGCGGCCCAGAGGAGCCTCGGGGCAGGACCGGTTACAAGTACTGGTTACTCTGGGTCCCCACCTTAATGGATTCCATCCGGTTCCTGCAGTCCCATCAACACGGACAGGTCTGTTCCCTGTCTCTGGGGGAGCTCTGGGGGCTCTGCGACCAGTATGCAAAGATGCCCTCTCCCTTCCACCTGCCCCTGCCTCCACCCTGGTCACCCCTGCAGGTTTTTTCTAGCCCTGGTGTTTCCCTCCGAACAATTATACCAAATGAGGGCTAGCTTTCTGCACCAACCCCGTGACTCATCTCCTCTCGTCCACCTCTTCCTCTGGTCTGTTCTCCCCTGGAGGGACTCAGGGGTCTTTCTAAATTGCAAAGTGGACACTCACCCTGCTTGGAGCCCCTGAGGGCTCCCTGCTTTCCTCAAATAAGGTCCCAGGATCCAAGGCTCCCAAAGTCCTGGGTGACCTGCCCAACCCCCTCACTCCTTCTCCCCCCTCCCTGCCTCCACTCCCCCTCCTCCCCACTGCAGGAGCCTCACGCACCCCTCTCCCTCCCCCCCACTACAGGAGATCCCCCGTGCCCCCCGCATCCACACGCACTGAGGTTTCCTTGGCCGCTGCATAAGCCTCCCAGGGCTCCCATGCTGAAGCTCCTAACGGCCCCGGACCTGGAGATGTTTCTCAGTCGGTACCTGTTGACCCGCCGAGGGTGGTGGGGAGAGGCGGAGGGCTCTGCAGTGAGGCCCGAGACGCGGGGTCTCCTGCGTCCTCATGGATCCACACACTTTTGGGGTCAGCTGTGGATGGTCAGGCAACGGGGCAGAGGGAAGCTTCAAGGGGCTTTGCGGTTTGCAGGGCTGAGGGTGGAGAAAGGCAGGTGGGGCAGGGGTACAGGCCAGACATCCGAACCCCTCCCCGTGGCTGCCCACCAGCCCGGTGCTCAGCAGAACTCAGGGCCGCGTGGATGCTTCCCTGGCCGAGCGGCCACCAAGCTGATGCCTTCGTGCCCAGCAGAGCTCCCGGAGAGGCTCTGCCGGGTCCGGCTTTTCCAAAGGTCCTTCGACACACCGTGCCGTCTGCGGCCCTGTTCCCAGACGCTGAGAGTGGAGGAGACCAATGCAGAGCAGGCCCCGGTGAACACGGTCTGTGCCCGCCCGGTGTTTGCTCCGGCGTGGGGTCTCCGGCTGGCGTGTCTGTGTGTCTGTCCGCATCCGAACGCCAGTTGCTAGGGAGAGACTGAGGCCCAGATGGTCAGCAGAGGCCAAGCTCCCCCACCGCGGGGGTCCTGGGTGCTCGACACCACGACCGGGGACTGCTGCCGTGGCCCGCGTACCGGATCAGGCTGGTGCGGTTTCTGTAAGGCCCACGGGGTAAGAGCCGTCTTTGTGGCTTTGTTGTTTATTTTTCTAGCAAATTCACGTTCCCCACAGCAGTGCTGGGTGACCATCTTGCGGGCACTCACCTGTACGAGATATGATGGTGTAAAAATTACCTAAATAGCACTTTAAAATGCCATGTTTTTTTTTAATGTTTATTTTTGAGACAGAGACAGAGACAGAGACAGAGCATGAATGGGGGAGGGGCAGAGAGAGAGGGAGACACAGAATCCGAAGCAGGCTCCAGGCTCTGAGCTGTCAGCACCAGAGACCAATGCGGGGCTCGAATTCACGAACCGCAAGATCGTGACCTGAGCCAAAGTTGGACGCTCCACCGACTGAGCCGCCAGGGAGCCCCTGTTTTAATGTTTATTATTGAGAGAGACAGAGAAATGGCGCAAGGTGGGGAGGGGCAGAGAGAGAGGGAGACACAGAATCTGAAACAGGCTCCAGGCTCTGAGCTGTCAGCACAGAGCCCGACGCGGGGCTCGAACTCACGGACCGCAAGATCATGACCTGAGCCGAAGTCGGGCTCTCAACTGACTGAGCCACCCAGGCACCCCTAAATATCACTTTATATTGTGTCATCATTAAATGCATAAGTCAGTAAATTTATACAGGTACCAACACGAGATTTTTAAATGAAATATAGTTATAAAATCTAATAACTAATGGAGATTTCAGAAAACATGCAAAACACACCTTCAGAAAATCCCACAGCAGGGAAGTAAGATACCACAGTGATGGGGAAAGCAGGCCGTGTTTGTAAATCATCGAAAATGTCGACAGCAGAACGGCTCTGTGGGGACACAGCGTCCACAGGTGAGGGACAGGGGCCCAGCGTCCGCGTGCGCCCCTGATGTCTAGGTCGCCTGTGCCCTGTGCTGGAGGCTGCCTGCCCCACGAAGCTTAAAGTATTCCCTGTCTGGTCCTTTACGGGGAAGGTTCGCTGACCCCTGCTTTGGGCCGTGAACACACTGAGCTCGAAATCCCAGGGGGGAGCCTGGGACGGGTGTGGAAGACGAGGCCACACGCCGCCACCTGGGGGTGGTAGGTGCAGCACCAGGCAGCACTTTCCCGAGACGAAGGCAGCTCTGCCCCGACCCCCGCACCAGGGTTCACACGGCTTCACAGCATCCTGGGTTTAGCCACAGCCCTGGTGACAATGAGGAGAGGCGGCCAGCACCAGCAGGTTTTGAGGCAGGTGCCGAAGGCCGTGGGGGGAAGATGCCAGAAGGCGGCTAAGTCAGAGCAGCAAACCTCCCCTCGCTTCCAGGGCGGCGCCCTGAGGGCTGTGGGCCCATCACCGGCTCGTGTCAACCCGCGTTGTGAGTGGCGCTCCCGTTGGCTCTGGTTCCCGTGTCACCTCCCTTCTTGGCGCTCGAAACTCTGCTGATCCCATTAGCGCCCCTCCTCCGCTCTTTCTGGGAGATCCACGTTCCGTGCCTCCTGCCAAGAGCGGCTGTGCCTCATGTTAGAGCGTTTTTACAGAAATCGTACTTTTCTAGAAAGTTAACGCTTGAAGCAATGTGACGATCTTATGAATAATAAAGTGAAAACTTGGGTTTTTTTTTTTTTTTCTTTAAATTCCTATGCCTGGGAGGGCTGGAGTTGGGGGTTGGGGGCAATGCTGTCTGAAGCATCTCGTCCGCGGCCGTGAACCGAGAGGTTATTTCTCTCTTATGTGAGCACGGCTGCCCGGGCGCGAGCTGGCTGGGGACAGCCACGCACAACCCAGCAGGGAGCTTCATTCGTCCTGCAACACGCTGTCTGCAGCATCGTGTTGAACTCAGGGCTCAGTTTGTTGTTTATTGGGATGCACGTGTTAAAATCTGAAAAATGTTTGCTGATGTCCTTGGCAGCTTTCCCAGGGGTGTGGTGACAGTTCAGCCGTCACGTCCCCCGGCAGGGCAGCTCCGTGGTTCCGTTCAGTGGATGCAGCCGGCCCTCTGAGAGGGGGCGTGGGCAGCACACATGGGGCTCCCCTGGGGAATCCAGCCCCCGGGGGCCGCTGTGCAAAGCACCTGATCTGGTGCCTTAAAAGAGCAGGAAATGTACTGTCTCGCAGTCTGGAGGCCAGAAGCTCATAGTCACGGTGCGGGAGGGGGTGGGGGGTCCCCATGGAGGTGTAGCGTCCTCTGGCCTGCTGGCCCTTGGCTTGGAGACGCATGGCTTCATTCTCTGACTCTGCGCTCGCATGGCGTTCCCTGTGTGCGTCTCTGTGTCCAAACTTCCCTCTTCTTAGAAGGACTCTAGGCCTTGGATTTGGGGCCCACCCTAATCAGGCATGACCTTATTTGAACCTGATTGTAGCTACAAGACTCTATTTCCAAATAGGGTCACATTCACAGGCTCTGGGGCTTAGGCCCTCAGCCCACCTTCCGGGGACGCAAGTCGACCCACAAGTGACACTTTCACTCACACCATGTCCGTGGATGGTCTCCTCCGTTTGGGTTGTGGCCCAGCTGACGTGACGAGAACGAAGCTGACGCTCCATGCATGTCACCCCCCTGCGGTCCCCCAGCGGCGGCCCCGAACTTCCCCGGCGGGCTCCGATCCCCCGTCTGACCGACCCTCTCAGCAGCCGGTGGGTGGACGTGAGAGTGGCAGGGCGCGGGACCCCACGGACAAGGCCCGGGCCCCTGAGCTTCAGACGCCGGCTCACCACCACAGCGCTCACATCCCGAGTCCGCGGGTTTGGGGCTGGTTGCGGGGAACCGGAGGCTCCTCCCCGCCACAGCACGGGGTCCCCGAAGATGGCTCCTCGGTGCGCCGTCCCCGTTGGCCGAGTTCCCGCCTCCTGCCGGCCACTGGTCCTGAGTTTTCTCCCCCGACGGGCTGGTAAACAGAGAATAGAGTAAGTCCGATTCCCGCTTGGGAAAACTGGCTGCATCTTGATTTTGTAATTGCCCTGAGCTTGGGCACCTGATTGCAAACCTCACGTGACGGGCACAATCTTAGCAAGTGACAGAGACATCCTGTCTTCCGGCTACCGCCCTGCGCTTGAGTCAGCTGTGTGGGGATCGGTCATGGAGCTATGGGCACGGGGGGCCGAGGACGGCCCTTGTCTGCAAGGTGGCCCGCGGTCCTGGGGCCAAGCCCGGGTGCCATTCCGGGGGCCGTGAGGACCCCTGAGTGTCTGCACCTGTGCAGGGGGTGCCTGGCTGTGGGTGGTCCCGACACCCCCCCGTCACCCTCAAGCGGGGCCTCTTGCCTGCCGGGGGCGGCCGGGTCCTCAGCAGTGGGCCACCCGCCAAGGCTTCCACAAGTGTCCCGGTAAGTGGCACAGCAGCTCGGCGTGTGGTTGAGAGGAACACGTTCAAAGTGGTCCGTTCTCATGGATGAGTTTTAGGGAGAGCTGGGTAGCTCTTCGCACAGACTGATGGAGTCGCGGCCTGCATTTTCATAACTAGTGTGATTTAATATTAACCGTTACGATGAAAGGTAAGCGCGACCAGCCGCGGAACAGATCCCCCTCGGGTGAGGAACCTGTCACGGGCTCCCAGAGACAGCTCTTCCGGCCCGAGTCCCCACCCAGAGGCGGGAGATCGGTCAGATGATCCGCCTACAGAGATTCCTAAGGGGGTGTCTGTTTTCTGCAGCTAGTTTCCGTCTGTCTGCAAAGCTGAGGGTGAATTCGGGAACAGCTACCCTGCACTCGAGGAAACGCCGAGCCCGAGCGAGCCAGAGAGCAGTGACACGGAAGCGGTACGCGTCGGTAACGCCTGCAGCTCTGTGAGCCTCTTCGTGCCCGTCGTCTCCTCAGGACCCCACGTCCCTCCTACAAGGCCCGTCACTCCGGGCCCTTGCTCCAGAGAAGGGGTCCGCGGCCTGGCTCTGCAGGTGACGGGACCGCGCCTGGCGGACCCGGTGCCCGTACGGACGTCCTGGGCCTCTCAGATGCCGCTTCCTTGCCGCCTCCTCAAGCCTCGGCCCGGTCAACCCGTGCTTCCCGGTTTGCTCGTGAGATGCGACG
This sequence comes from Panthera leo, assembly GCF_018350215.1. Lineage (NCBI taxonomy): Eukaryota > Metazoa > Chordata > Mammalia > Carnivora > Felidae > Panthera > Panthera leo. The sequence goes on along the minus strand of NC_056689.1, from coordinate 85,560,772 downwards.
TCCCTGCCTCACGCGGGCCGCATGCACATCACCTCCGTCCTCCGGGCTCTGCTCCGTCCTATCTGCCTCCACGGAGGCCCTTGGCTGCCTGGGGGTCCCCTCCCTGCATTTGGAGATAATCCCTGGTCTGCCAGCCCTGGTCTCCATCAGCTTCGTCTGCTGGGAAGTTCCCCCGAGAGGGCCGAGGGCACCGCCTCCTGGGAAGGGCTTATCTCTGCACCGAGCCTCTCGGGACACTTTTCCGCGGTCCGACTGTAAAATGCCGGTCAGAACGCTGTCGCACGCAGGTGGTTGGCCTCGGACGATGCCTTTCCAGGTCACCTCTCCAGGTGGGCACCCCCCCCACCCCCAGGCTTTCAGCAGGCACGCTCTGTCCCCCGGGCCCCCACACAGCAGTAGTGTCGTCCGTGAGGCTCCCCGCTCCTCGCTGGTCCGTGGGTCCTGCACAGGTGCCAGCAATGTGTGCTCTGGGTGAGGCGCCCCGGGTCCGGCCTGGGTTTAAGGCTTCACCCTTATCTGTCGCTTGTGCCCCGTTGGCCGGTGACAGGGTTTCCAGACTTTAGTCCCCGGGGGATTAGTGAGAGGCAGGATTCCTGCTTTTCGGGTTGTCCTGGGGACAGTGGAGATGACATGAAGGCCCGGGACGAAGCCAGCACAGCGGGGTCCTGCGGCCTGCAACGCCGCATTCCCGTCGGACCTGCTCTGTGGTGCACGTCACGGGGGTGACTGAGTCCGTGGCACCACAGACGGTGGGTCTGCGAGCACAGAGCCACGGCCCAGAGGAGACGCGGGGTCTGGGTCCCACAGGCCTGCGGTCACGGCATGTTTCTTAGTGCGTAACTTTGCTGCGCGCATGCTGTTGAAAGATGCCTCGTGTAACGCGTGTGGTGGTTTTGTTCGCGTCGAGCTCACGGCCAATGGCACCGCGACTGGCGGCCGAGGAAGCTTATCCGACACACGTTTCTCCTCCAGAAGGAGCACGCACCTCAGCCTCTGGCGCGCAGGACCCCTGGACGGCACCTCAACACGGTGCCCGGGGGCCAGTGAAGCCGCAAAATCATCCGCAAACAGCACGAAGATGTGAAAAGTCTGGAACTCAACAGACCCTGACGTGAGACCTGCTCGTAGTCTCAGCACCGAGTCAGGAAGGCGGCGTGTCGCGTGCGTGACCTCGGCCGGGAGCGCGCACGTGGGGCCGTTCAAATCCCTCACCGCCCTGAGCGCGCCCGGGATGATTGCAAACTCACTCCAGGCGTTGGTTTGGGGTTACAAGTAAATTGTGGCGAGCAGGTGCGTTCACGGATGTGGAAGTGCGACAGCAGCGGTCGGCCGTATCCGCCAAACCCCCACCCAAACCCGCCTCCACCCACCGGGGACCCCGCATGCCTCCTGGGCACGTGCTCGCACACCTCGTTCTCCCGCGCCCCCCACCCTGTGCGTCCCTCCTGGGGGCTCTGCGGGTCGGACAGTGGGACGGGAGGGAGTGCGGGGTCCGGGCAGGAGGATGTGATCTCCCGCTGCCTCCTGCAGGTGCGTGGACCCGGGCCTTCCCTGTCTTCCTCACCGGCTCCGGTCCTCCGTTTCCTCACCTGTGTCAGGTGGACGGTGCTTCTTATGCGAGGAGGCAGGCGAAATGAGGTGGGCCCGGCACGCACCGTCAGGGGGTCCGTCCCGGAGGCCTCCGGCAGCTCACCTCTCCCCTCTGCGCATCCCCCGCGTCCTGTCGTGCCTCCGTGGTCCTGCCGGAGGGACCGCGTCAGGGCCACTCCCGGTCCTGCCACCGCGGGGCCTTTCCACAGAGCAGATGGGGCGAGCCACACGTCGGCGTGACCCCGGCCACGGTCTGTGGGTTCCCCCGGGACCGCCCCCTCCGTTCCCAGCACTTCACCAGGAACTCCCTCGCAGGGAGATTGAGCTGTTCTCTGCTCCTTGAAGAAATGACATTTATATCTGTTTTGATGCTCCAAGCAAATAAGGCTTCTGAAGTATAAAATGTTTCATGTTATTTATTGCCGTTTCCAAGAAGAAAATCTGAATTTAGATCTCCGCCATCAATATTGGTTAGTATTTACGGCCCCGCGCATTAATGTGGAATTCTGAAGTACCTGTCTCCATTTATCTGGCCCATTTCTATATCCCAGTAAATGGAGCCCGTATTTCAGGGCGAATCACCAGCTGCTGCGGTGGGGACAGAGTTTCAACTTTGCTACCGGATCCGACCAGTTAGACCAGTTGGCTCACGGGGCACGGGTGTCCCCCCACAGTGCCCCCATGAGTGGCACTGAGGCATGCCTGCAGAGGCTCAGAAGGAATGCGATATACTTGGGCGCCCAAAGTGTGTGCCCACAGAGAAGGTGGTTCCTGGGTGATGTGGCAGCTGGGTGGCCAAAATGAGAGGCAAAGTTGGAACCTCGTCACCCGGGGGCACCCTCTTGAGGACGAGTAGCTGTGGAGGGGGCAGCCATTACAGAGCCCCCCCCCCCCCCCCGCCGCCCCGAGTCACCATGCTCCGCGCCTTTGGGAGCCTCTCTCGTGGGGCCGAGGCCCCATTAGTGGACACGATGTGGTCCGTGGCTCCTGAGCTGACGTGGCCCGTGACTCTCCTGCAGTGAAGCGTTTGGATGTCTGAGTCAGGCCTGGGGCCGCCGCGCTTGGGGGCATGGGGCTCATCTTCCGTGCACCAGGCTTGGCCGGGCCGGGCCCACAACACAAGACCTCAGGTCAGGAAGGCCGGCAGCAAGGCGATCGGGACCGACTCTTCCAGCTGGTGCTCCGGTGGTTCCAGCAGCCACACTCCCACCGTCAGCTCAAGGTCGGGACCTCTGCCCCTCCCCCATCGGCAGCGAAGCCAGCCGCAAAGGACCCCCTTCCCTCCCGCTCCCTGCAGGCCAGCTTTCTCTTCAGTTCCTGCCCCGGGTGCTCATCTTCCCTTGTTGTTGTTGTTGTTGTTGTTGTTGTTGTTGTTGTTGTTTTGCTCCTTGTGATGCCTTTGGGGGTGAAGTGCACAGCCTGACAGCCTCCTTCCCCCTCGCTGACAGGCGATGTGACAGATCCCCACGGAGGGCCATGTCCTTGAGTTCTGCTGGCTGCTCAACCGCCTCTAATGAGCTGCGGGAGCAGGTGGAAATTGTTCGCTTCAAGTTCAGAGTCGCGAAGTCAGACCCTGCCCGCCGGGACCCAAAAGGGATCCTAACGTGGCTGTGGTGCCATGATGGCCAGAGAGCCAAAAACTGTCAAACTAGGAGGAACATTTTGTTTTAAATGAGCGCTGTTTCATGCTCGAAGTCTTGGCAACCGTTCTCCAGACGGCTGGTGGCTTCCTGCCCCGAGGCAGGGGCTTTTCTTGCTCTTCTCCGTGGACCGAACCCCACCGTCATTAGGACTTGGCACAGGAGAATCCCGGGTGACCGTGGGTGGAGCGATCACAGATTGGGGGGGGGAGCCCTCCTCTGGGATCTGGAGATGTAGACGCAACGGGGTGCCTTCTGGAAGCTGGATCCCAGAGCGGCCGGCTCCGTGGGGGGGTGCCGGGACTCCCCGTCAGTCTGACTTGAGGGCTTGAAATTAATCATGAATAAATAAACAGGAGCATGGCCCCCTGGCACCTTCCCTGGTGGAGCGGAAGGCGACCGCACGCCTCTGGGCGCGTTAGCCTCGCGTGGGCTTCTCTAGAACACGCCTTCCGTGTGCATGCAGCATCAGCGCTGTGGCCCCTCCCATCAGAACAGCACCCCGAACACACCTGCGAGGGAGAAGCCTCAAAAGTCGTGGCAGCTTCCCGGCCGGCTGCCTGCTGCTCCCATAAAAATCAGCTGTCTTTACCTACATGTGTCGGGGCCCCCACCGGGACAGCTTAGCTGCGGCCACGCAAACCCTCTGAAGACAGACTCTCTGAGGGTGATTGAGCATTATCCGATCGCAAATAACTTCAGTCTTCATGTGATTAATGCTGGGCTCTGTCTCCTGGCGGTCAGCGGCACGTTGACTAAGACAGTCTACTAAAAATGTCGTTGTCTGGTCCGCGTGAGGCTGGCCAATGCTCCTGTTTGTGACAGCAGAGGACTCAGCAGCTCTTGTCACATCTGTATCATGCTAATTAGATTGCAAGTGGCCACCCCACCTGTTAGCACCATTTAGAATCAGGAATGGGCCCGTCTTGGCAAATCTGCGCATTCTCAACGGAAGTGTCTGATATGGATTTAGGGGATCATTCACAGGCTGCAATCAATATTAAGAGGGACTCGAGATACAGGAACTGTCTGTGGGCTGAACCGCCCCGGACTTATGAGGGATCAGCAAACACGGCTCCCGGTCATGGGGGCGCGGAAGGGTTTACCCAGGAAGACGGGAGGGTGGTGAAGACTTCGGTCAGGAAATGGTACCTGAGTCCACACTACCGTCCAGGGTACAGTACAGGGTAAGTAGATGAATGAACATATGGAGATGGGATGAGAAGTGAAACTGTACTAGCATATGGTTCAGGGCAGAAGGATGTGCGTGCTGGGGGAGGCTTCTCCGGGTAGATTCCTGCTGAATCCCAAGTCATATGCCTCCCGGCTCCTTCTGCAGAATCGCGACCCCACACCGCCCCCCGAGCCCAGGCCCTTCCCAGGGGCCTCTGTCCTACACGCGCCCCGGGCCTCCTTGGTGCCTCTCGCTGCCTGTCCCACCCCACACCTGTCCAACATCGGGATGCTTACGACCAGGTTTGCTCTGTGAGGACAGCTGCTGTAGGTTTTTTCGGTCTTATTTTCGGGACGAATCAAACATTTATTTTCAGTTCCTAATCACAGAGTAAAGCATCGAAGTCACCACTGTGCCGTCTTTCCAGGCAGCATCATTTGAATGTCTACGGATGCAGGTCGAATGAAAACGGCCCCTGGGGGGGGGGGGTTGCCCAGAGTATTAGGGTGCTCTAGAGGGTCACAACCAATTGGATGGATACATAGATTTATTGTAAGGATTTGGCTTATACAATTACGGAGGCCAGAGAGTCCCAAGATCTGCAGGGTGAGTCGGCAAGCTGGGGACCCAGGAAAGCCAATGGTGTCATTCTAGTCCCAAACCACATAGGCTCAAGACCCAGGAAGAGCCGATGTTTCAGTTTGAGTCTGAAGGAAGGGAAAACCCCACTGTCCCAGCTCGAAGGCGTCGGGCAGGAGGAATTCTCTTACTCGAAGGAGGATCAGAGTTTTTGTCCTCTTCAGGCCTTCAACTGACTGGGTGAGGCCCACCCATGCTGGGAGGGGCAATGTGCCTTACTCGGTCTACAGATCCAAATGTTAATTTCATTCAGAAACGCCTAGACTAATATCCGGGCACCCCATGGCACCGTCGCATGCCCAGTGGACACGGAGACTCATTTCCACGAGGTGCTGCCAGGGTTGGTCATCTGAGCTGCCCTCATCCTCCGCTGGCTGGGGCCGTGCTCCAGGTTTCACATCCGTTTTGTCCTCACCATTAGTTGAGTGGTGATTAGTTCACTGCCACGGCTTCTTCAGCGCTTGTGGACTTCTCTGCTGTGCTCCGCCCGCACCTACTCTCCACGCCATCGTTGGCGGTTGACCTGGACGTGCTTGCTCTGCCCTCTCTCCCTGCACACGTGTTGGCCTTGTTCTCAGCTGGGAGACCCAGTTCCTGAGGGCAGAGTCCAGGCCTGATCCATCTCAGCGCTCAGAGGACAGGGTCTGAAATGGAGACAAAGCCTGACCCATAACCAAGGATGCCCCCCCCGCCCCCGCCCACGGCTCTTACACCAAGAGTTTCCTCCTAGTTGCGGGAGCAGGAGTGGCTGTTGGTGCCAAAGAACCCGCAGCTGAGCCCAAGCTTACTCCAAGCACTGGGACGAACCGTGTGCCTCTCTGGAACCGAGTTTTGTTCCTCCTTACGCTTGCACCCGCCGCCCTCCTTGCTGCCACATCTCATGAGCTTGAGGGCTTTGCGAGTGCCCGGGGTTACTGGCTGGTCTTGTAGACCCTTCCCCCAGGACACCTGGCCTTTCTTGAGGGAGCTTTCAGACCCCAGTCTACACTGGCCAGAGTCTCAGTCCACAGCAAGGCCGCGTTTCCGGCAGATGGTTTCCCGATGCACCACGAGAGGTGGAAGGAAACTTGACTCCACGTCAGAGCGGATGTCGACACTGAAACGAGCTTTTATTTCGGCTACCCTACATCAATTTGCTGTCAGGTTACACTATTCAATTGGGGAACGAGGGCTTGGAGGCCAGATTGGGATCGTTCTCCAAGGGGCTTCGCTGAGGGGACGTCGATGTGGGGTTGATGGTGCTCCTGGAGCCTCCAGTCACATTTCACCGGCACCCACGCTGCACGGCGAGATGAACAAGTAAGCAAATGAAGTGTCCTCTATGACGGGACAAGCTGTCCCGTCAGCCGCAGGGTCACCGAGTGACACCCTCCACAGCTGTGTGGACGGGGGTCCAGACTGTAACGAGCTCTTGAACTCTGTCCTCATGACTCTTGTGAACAGAGGGGCCGCCTGGAGCTTCAGGATTAAAACCAGTGTAGGGGCACTGCGGGGGGCGGGGCCTCCGTTGGTTGAGCGTCTGACTTAGTTTCAGCTCAGGTCATCTCAGGTCATCGTGGGTTCGAGCCCCCCGCATCAGGCTCTGCACTGACAGCACAGAACCTGCTTTGGACTCTCTCTCTCCCTCTCTCTGCCCCTCCTCTACTCACTCTCTCTCTCTCCCTCTCTCTGCCCCTCCTCTACTCACTCTCTCTCTCTCTCTCTCTCTCTCTCTCCCCAAAATAAATAAATAAACATTAAAAAGCAAAATCAGTATTAATAAATAATCAAGAAGTGTGCAGGGTGAGAAGAGAGCAGGCATGGCACTGGTGAAGACGATTGCCCGAGCCTGGCAGGAACACCCTTCTGCTCAATCTACTGGGCGGGATGTTCTGCGTGGCCGTGTTGGGTGCTTTATGTGTAAGCGTATCTTCACATCATTAATTCCAGACACATCTCTTGGTTGGCCTCCAGAGTTTTCAAACATATTTCTTCAGTGTACAAGTATACATTGAGAATCAACATAGCCAGCCCATCTTCACTGTCACCTCTGAGAGCTCCGCCGCCATCTGGACTCTGGACTTAGCACGTGTTCTCGTAGAACTTTGACCCCAGGGCATAGAACAGAATCACAAATAGGAGAAGGGAGAATGGTCTTTTCTAATTGCACAACACACTTGACTAATTTATCAAACTTAAAAAAACAGTCTCCGTGGCAAAGTGACCCAAGAAAGCAAAGATTTGCAAATAGGTGACCAGTATACGTGCACAAGCATGATGAGGGGGCCACTGAGCGTGCACCCTATGAACTCCTGACTTGAGGCCAAGGACAGATCCTTGCCCAGAGTGCCACGAGGACGTCCAAGCCCCAGAAACCACAAGGTCTGATTACCCAGGGCATCCTCTGAAAATGACATTTCTGCTCCCACAGTTGACTTCCTTCCCCCTTGAAGAGGCAAAGATGCCACCTGCAAGGTCACACGTAGCTTGGACCGGAGCTGATGGCCTTTAAATGTCAGCTACTAACAAGCCTGAAGTCATACCTGTCTCCCGATGGCTCCCCATCCCGGGCAGACGGTTCCGTCCTTTCTACAACCTGCGTATGTCCCAGGATTGCAGCCCCTGGGTCTCCCCAGGCCAGCTTTCCCCAAGCTATTATCCGGGAAGGATTAACAATGCATTAAGATAACAAGATTTTTCTTAAACATGGACATTAATTTAAGATGAGCTCATTGTGTTGATGACTTAGGTGGTGACAAGTGGGCCTTCCTCCCCCCCTCTCTGGGCTGTGCAAACAATCTCTTTTCGGCTGCCAGTTTGTTGCATTATTTGGGAAAACAAAGATAAGCAGCCTCTAATAAATTAGATCAAGCTCACTTTTGGAGAGTGTCTCCTTTGTAGACTCTCTGAAGCCTCTTTAATGTTGTTAAAATGTTTGCATTTTAACCTTGTCTGTCATGGGGGCGGGATACTGGCGGTGTGAATCCTTAGGAAAGGATGATTTGTATGTTGTCTGTGGTGTAACATGAGATTTTCAAGATGGGTGGTGGGAGAGGTGAGAAGCTCTCGGACGCAGAAGGGGGCGCAAGAAGGCGGAGGGCAGGGTGCACCCTGCCCATCTGGAGAGTGGATGGTAGCTGAGAAGGCCGGGGCCAGAGGCCTGAGTGCGGTCAGGGCCGTGCGGGGACAGGCCTGCAGGGCCCAGAGAGGGCTTGGCGGGCTCGGCGGGCTGGGCCCGGAGTGCCTCAACCTCTGTATTTCATAAACTTAGGGAATTGGGTTAGAAATACCCTGAGGATCCATAAGAAACTATGGAAATGCCTCCTGAGATGGGGCCCCTGGGCCTTCACACGGACACCAGATATTCACGGTCCCTTCATGGCAAGAGGGGAGCCAGCCGGGGTGATATCTCCTGTCCTAACTGAGCGTCAGCTCTTTCCTTCTGTCATTCATATGCTCAGTCAGCGTCCGTGTGCAGCGTTCGGTTGGTAACTTTCCGTTCAGAGCAGCGAATGCTCGTTCCGGAACAATCGAGCAACGCTGAGGTGCTCCTCCATTGTTCCCGTTTCTGTCGTCCGGTCCCAGTGCCTGCGTCGCAGCCCCCGCCCTGCACCCCCACCTTGGGCCCCAGTCTGTGACAAGCTGCAGTTTAAAAAGGCTAAACACGCTGGGATGTTTCAGGCGTGGGCCTCGCCCCCAACCCATCGGTGGGTCCTGACCACAGTGATTCTGTTAGTGAGGAAGAGTGCAAAGCTCAAAACCAGGGCACAGGCTGGACCCAGAGGGATGTCCCCACCTGGGAAGGGCAAGCCGCTCCGGCAGTCTGGGCTCTGGGAGACGACGAGGCAGCTTGGAGCCCACCGCTGCAAAGGCAGAGGGGCGGGTCCTGGGCCGCTGGAGTCCAGCCGGCTGTGTGTGCGGGAGCTTCCCAGAGCCCCTCCTTTAGGACATCGCGGGAGACCGCCTGACAAAGTCAAGTGCGTGCTTTGGACCGATGAGCTCCCAGACGTGGGCGGCAACATTCGCAGGTGATTACTTTCACCAGAGATCTCCTAGTGACTAGATCTGACCTCTAAACGCCTTGCCCTGGGCAGGCCAGGTTGGGGGGACAGCAGGCCCCACCGAGACGTGACTTGGTTCCTGGAACGAGCGTGCCGAGTCTCAGCGCTGAGCTCAGCAAGCTGTCCAACGCACTCTTGCAAGTGGCGTCGTCTGCCTCCGTGTTCTTCCTTTTTTATCACTCCATGTGTTTATGAATCGTCCTGATTCAATCAGACTTCTCGTCGATACTTTGCTGGTGTATTGCTTCACAGAAGAGAGTTATTGCAACAGATCTGCGATCGTAGCTTCCTACCCGTGAACTCTGAGGAACAACGCAACGGCAGCGAGGGCTACCATTGGTGAGACTGCAAAACTCACTTCTTAGCGAGCATCCTGGGGTTTAAAGATTCTTACATATCTTCAGATTCTCTTGGGGGGTGTGCATGCCCAGAAAGGCCATTGCCTCAAACTTTTGGCCAGCCGTACCCGTGTTTCTGCTCGTTGTGATGAACACTCTGCAGGGTGTGAGCCTTGGCTGTCCTGGCAGAGGCGCCAGTGGCCTCGTTCCACCCCATGGAGACAGCTCAATAAATAGGTGTGCCACAGGGACGGGATGAACCGGGAGCATGGGGGCAGAGTTGGCGGTGGCCCGATGTTTTAGGAGCATGGCTTAAAGCACGGATCGGTGCATCCTGTCACTTGTGCCGTGTGATTTATCGGGGCGCAAGAAGATCGACGAGGCTGGTAATGATCATTTGTGAAGGTCTTTTCCGCATAGAGCTGAATCGGCAAACGTGATCAAGGTGATACGCCCGCAGATCCCCCCGCGGACCGCTAACCATCCCGCCTGCAAGAACGAAACCCGAAGAACAACGCGTTGCACTGACTTAGCTTTGGAGCACGTCTGTCGTTACCTAGGAAGCTCTCCCTAATGTTTGGAATTTGGAAATATGAATTGGAAGGCGGTGTCCAGGTTCCCCAAGTGGACGCCTAGCCCGTGCCTCAGGTGGCCGATAGCTGACTTCATAGCTTTAAGAGGAATTGAACGCCCGTGTGCCTGAGCGAGGGCACCTGGGCGTCAGGATGAGCTCAGGGTTTCTCTAGCTGAGAATTCTGTGATTTTAGCGACACGAACGGTTCACTTTGCCGTCTACTGGCGCAACGTTTCTTGAAGGTACTTTGGGGACGGTAGGGAACGTAACATGGAGTGTAAAACGCGAACACCCCAGGTTCGTTCAGCGTATTAGAGCTTATGAGGAACTTGGCATCCATCACCTGCTTCGTTCCCACACCGTGGGTGCCGACCACGGGCCTCATTGTTCCTGGGGAGACTGAGACCTAGCCGCTTACTCAAGGCTGAAGCCCAGGTGGTACACCTGCTCCTAAGAATGCAGACAACACGGGGCACCTGGGTGGCTCAGTCGGTTGGGCGTCTGACTTCATCTCAGGTCATGATCTCACAGCTCGTGAGTTCGAGCCCCGCATCAGGCTCTGTGCCAACAACTCAGAGCCTGGAGCCTGTTTCAGATTCTGTGTCTCCCTCTCTCTCTGCCCCTCCCCTGCTCATGCTCTGTCTCTCTCTGTCTCAAAAATAAATAAAAACATCAAAAAAAAAAAAAAAGAACGCAGACAACACTTTCTACAAATAGCTGTCACTGGAGCACGCATTCTAGGGGGAAGGCCAGCGGAGCCAAGGACGGGCAGGTGTCAGATTCCAGGCCGCCTCGCAGAGGCATCTCACGAGGCTCTGGAGGCAGAAGGTGGATGAGGGAGTGAGTGCACCAGCCAGGGTGGAGAACTGAGTGCTGACAGGGCAAAATCCCTGCCTTCTGAGCTCGCTTCCCAGGCAGGAGACAAACCGGGGCCAGACGCGTGGATCCACAAGGCTTCTCCTGGACCAGCGCCCTCTCCTAGTGTGGCGCCCTTCTGCTCTCCCCTCTGCGAAGGCTGATTCAGCGGTGTCAGGAGTGTAATCAGAAGGGCCAGCGGCCAGAGAAGTGACCGCTCCAATGAGCAAGGGGTCGGTAGGCGCTCCCGACCATCAGGAGCACGGCCCTGCTGTAGCGGGGAGAGGACACTGCAGAGGGCTCTCTCCGTGCGGAGGCTCTGTTCCCCGTGCACACAGTGGGCACTCACGCCACAGAGGCCCCCAGGGACCCCGGGAGACACTCATTCCTGGCGACACTTGCTCCCCAGTGATAGTGGAGCAAATCCAGGCTGGGCGATGGTCCGATTCGCGGGACTTTATTGAGCTACTCTGAGGAATAAGAAATCACTGCCAGAACGAATGCCCCATTTTCCAGAGGTTTCCAAGTAGTGCCAGAAACAATGACAAGGGACTCACGTCATCCAATCAATGACTGCCCCTCAAGCAGCCCATAGAGGTGCAGGGTATAACACTGAGTGTTTGGAATCTGCATTAAGCTTTACCTTGAAGAGGTGCAGGCCCGTGTTATCCTAGAGCGACCTGAAGCCCGGTGCACAGATGGAAAGGGCGATGCTCTGCTGCCCGTTCCTGTCGGCAACAGGGAGGACAGTGCAGTCAGGCTGGCCGTGCCACAGATCACTGTGCTCACTGACCGCTGGTGCGCTGCGGAAGCGAGCGAGCGAGGTGTCCCGTACGCAGGGCGCACGGCCGTTTGCGAGCGTGAGCGGTCCACGCCGGCACGCAGCGGGAGGCGTGATGCAAATGCGACCCGGGTTGTGTAGGCGCCGCATTCCTGCCTGGATGCCTTTTGTTGGGGCTCCTTCCAAATGCCCTGGGTGTTCGATGCAATTTTAGTATAATTAAAACCTGACTCGCACAAATTATATAATTAATTACATTTAGCTTCAATCACAATTCCTAATTGATCCCAGTTGCTAACTCTGCACCTGGAGACCTTGGTGACATCAGGATCAGCGAGCAGGTGGCCCGGCCCCGCGGCATCCTGGCTCACACTCAATAATCACTTAGGAAAAGGACTCAGGGCAGGTCGCGGTGAGTCCACTCGAGGTGCACCTGTGCCCAAGATACGCAGCGCGTGGTGGGGGAGAGGGTGCCACGTGCTGACAAATCAAAGACGAGTCGGAAGACCAGAAAGGTGGGCCTGGGTCTCCGAGAGTCTGAGAAGAGCCGTGTGGGTCAAAGGAGGCAAAGGGCCCTGGGGGCTACAGAGAACCGGGCTCGGACTCAGTTCAGGAAGCACACACTGGCCGTGCACCTGCTGGGCTTCTCTCTGTCCCTCTCTCGCTGCTCCTCCCCCCTCACACGTGCATGCACGCTCTCCCTCAAAATGAATAAATAATCTTTTTTTTTTTTTTTTAAAGAAAAAGACTAGAATAAGAAAAAGATTTATTTTTACAGATGGGTCAAAACCCGTATTTGACACGAAGCAATCTGCTTTGCAGGCACTTCAGTCCTTGAGGAGACACGTGCACATGTGTGTAACGTGTGTGTATGTGGCCCGTGTCCGTGCTTTGACTTTTCAAATTGCCGGAGACAGACAGAGAAATGCCCAGGCGGCCTCCTGGGATGAATGTGAGCAGGCCAAGGGGTGAGCTCCAGCCAGAGCTGCAGAGGAGGGGGGCGGTCTGCCCCCTCGCCAGGACGGCGGGTCCCCTGCGCGGTCAGGGCGCCCACAGAGCAGCTCCCGGAGTAAGGTTGTTAGGCAGGGTTTTCATGGAAAAATCCCGCACGTTTGTTACCGCTAGTCCTACAATTAGGGGGATGATGAAAACTTCAGGAGGGTCCCCGGCTGAAGGCTCATCAGTTAAAAATCTCTGCTCATCCTTTCCGTGTGTCCGCGAAGGAGCGCACGAATCTTCCCGCTGGGCCCGTTTACTGGATGCAGAATTTAACAGAATATAAAAACATGCGGCTGGATGGAGGCTGATAGAGCCTGGTTATGAATAACATTAGCCGATAATTCCAGCTGGAGATTGTCATCCTCCCCGTCACCTCAGAGATTGTTCACGAGATAATGTGGATTTTTCAAAATCTTTAATAGTTACACATCATTCTGAGCTTTCAATTTATGCGCTTTCTTTTCCCTCGTGTTTATTTATATCCCACTCTTTCCCCTCAAATCCAAGACACCTTTTACGCAAATGGCTTATTTTTCAGCAGGATGCCGTTGGAGCCTCAGACATCCAGGATCTGTGGCAAAGGTGTCAGACATTCCGGAAGACCCGAGCGAAATGTGCACACGTGCCCGGGTTCCAGGCTCAATTCCGAGTCTGCGGGGCTGACACAGACAGACGATTTCTGGGAGGAAGCCGGTCGCGTTTGATTTTGGCTGAGGCTTCGGTTAAAGTTTAAGGCCGGAGAGCCTTCATTACGTGAAGGATTTAAATAAAGCCAGAGAGAGATGGGGATTCTCATGGCTTTATATCACTCCCCCCACCTACACACCCGCACATCCACACGCGCACGCACACGCACAAGCCACGAGCAATCGTTTCAGCGAGCCGCCACCACCACGGAGGTAGTGGATGGAACGGTACATCAGCTGACAGCTTTTGAAATGAGCCCCTGAATGTTGAGGTTCAGAGCGTGGGTTTTGGGGTGAGACACGCCTGGGCTCGAGCCCTAGGCCGTGCCGTGGGCCAGATGCGGGACTCTGAGCCTCAGCTTCCCGTTTGTGAAATGAGCTGGGCTACGTCCCCTGGAGATGGGGTGAAATGCGCAGTGGGCGTTCGGTAAATCTGTCTTTCCGTGTCTCAGGATGGGCAGAGCGTCCTTGCGCCTGACTCTGGGCAATCTCACACCCAAGACAGGTGAGCCGCCGTCCCCGTGTGCCCGCGACCTTCCTGGTTTACAGACTGAAACGTGTCCCGGGAAACCGGCAGTCCCAGGTAAACCAGACGGCCGCTCATCCCGCCCTTGTCCCCTGCCTTGGCCACTGCCACAACGATGCACGCCTTTCCTCACCCCTGGAATCTGGGGACAGAATTTTACTATAATCCTGGTGAGAAAGCTATTGCGAGCAGAGGCTCTGGAAACGCAGTCTGGCCTACCTCATTGATTAGCTTCGTACCAGCAGAGTGATGGGTCTCTCCTTGTTAAGTGTTTGTGACTGCTTCAAGCCCTTTGCAGTCTAAGTAAACAAAGAGCTAATTTATTGGCACCGACAGATCTTGCCCTGTGACTTTGCCCTGGATGATGGGTTTTTCTTTCTTTCTCTTTAAATATATGTAGTGAGAATGTTTGCCTAAATATCTCTCTGCAGGTTCTTTTGTTCAAAAAGGCTGCGGAGTACTAGGAAGTGTTCCACCATGGCCCATATATCACTCTGTCACTGCTTTACAATAGTTACCAGTTGTGGCAGCAGAATGGCATCTGCGCAGACACCCGACAGCGTCCGTGTCCAAACCCCAGAACCTGGGAGCTGGTCGGGCTACGTGGCCGAGGAGAGTTGATGCTGCACACTGAATTAAGGTTACGAATGAGCTGGCTCCGAGGAACTGGGGAGATGGTCCTGGGCCATCTGGACGGGCTCAGTGCATCACAGGGGTCCCTGACAGAGGAAGAGGGGTCACAGACAGAGACACCCCACCGGCCAAAGCAGAGCCAGAGAGGCAGGCCAGGGGCCACCAGCCAGGGAAGGCAGGCGCTTCTAGAAGCTGGGAAAGGCAAAGAAACGGATTTCCCCGGGAGCCTCAGTTGTAGCCCCACGAGACCCGTTTTGTACACGTGACCGCAGCTCTGTTAGGTGGTAAATTTTTGAGTTTGAGCCACCAAGTTTGTGATTAGCTACCGCAGTGACGGAAAACTAATAAATCTGTATGGGGATTTAATATGGGTATTTTTACCCGTAGTCCCTGCTGCTGGAAAGAGTGAAGAGGGGGTCAGGACTGGCTGACTCCCTTTTCCCGCAAAGTCTGCGGGCAGAAAGGGCAGTGGAGAGACATTCTCAGAAGGCAGGTGTCATTTGACAGCTTCCCCGAGTTCATTGTCACCTGGCGGCCCAGCCGTGTGGAGGGGCTGTCCTGGGGGTGCTCTGGACGGTCCCCACTGACACTGGCAGTCTCATATGTCACCTAGACCCTGGGGAGAGTGTCCTCTCGTGCCTGGTTTCCAGTCCGGGGAGGGAGAAGTGCGGGTGCGTGCTGCGGACACCGAGGGGCCTGGGGGCTGGCACCAGGATTTCTCAGTGTGTGGGGCTGGGGGATGTTCGCGGCCATGGGTAGGCTGGTGGCCTCCGGACCCACACAGAACACGGGTCAGGACAGGTGAGAGGCGAGGCGGAGAGGAGAGACATAGGACCGTGTGGACAGAATGGGGGCGGTGTGGGAAGCTAAAAGCCCAGACAGCGACCACGTGGGCCCCGAGGACCCCTCCTGGGCTGGCCACCCACCCTGGGGCAGTTAGGGGAGACCTGCTTCCGCGGAGCAGCATCCAGGCTGTGTCAGGGATGCGGAACGCTTACCTGAGTCAGGGACTTGCGCGTCTGACGGTTTTATCACATCCGCTGTGCCGTTCAGATGTCTGGATCCCGGCCCTGCCCCCACCGCCTGGCCAGCCCTAAACCGGGGCCGGCATCCCGTCCTCAGCCTGCCCCTCGTGGCCTCCCCCACCTGACGGCCATCCGTCCACGCTCCCGCACACTCTACAAGGAAGCCACCGCTTCCCGGGCGTCCTTCCTCACGCCGCCCCCCGGGCTCCCTGCCCGCCCAGCTCTCCCCTGCAGCCCACGCGTGGGCGGAGCCTTCCGGTCTGCAAGGGGGAGCCTCCTGGCCCTGGATGCCCGTGGCCCTTCCGCTGCCCGAGCAGCGGCCACCTGGGACGCGACAACCCCAGCATCGCCCGTGGCTATAGGAGGCCCTACTCTCTGATGTGCTGCTGCCTGGCCGCTTCATTGGAAACAGTCAGTAAAAGAGGAAAATTATGCTAAACGCTACAGAGCTCAAATTTCTTAAGTGCAACATTAATGTAAAATCTCGGCACGGCACTTGGAGTAGAGCCAGGTGCTTTCTGCCCTTGTGGGCACCGTGACCAGCGGTCGCTCATCAGGGGCAGGGTGTCTGTGTCGTGGTCAAGAGAGCCGTAGGTCACCCTCGTGGTGCTATGGCTGAATGGCTCCAGGGAGCGACGTGCCAAGTTTGCGGCTTGGTGAAGCTCCACGAGCCCGATTTTGTGGGGCAGCTTCCCCCCTCCTCCTCTGCTCCCCACGCCCTCCCCTGCGGAACAAGAAAACCCAAAACAGATGAGGCGTAAAGATAGCAGGGAGCTGTGAGCATCGTTTTGATCTCTCTCTCTCTCTCTCTCTCTCTCTGTCACACACACACACACACACACACACACTTGAAAACATTAGAGACATTCACAAAACGTTTTGAGTTCATTTGAGACGCCCGTGGGTGACATTCGCTCAACCTGAGAGTCAAAGCCATAAACCATAATGGTCGATCGCCTCCAAGTAGCTACTCGAAGTCACTAAACAAAAATAATGTGTGTCTCATGGAAAATCACAAGCGTTCCTGCCTGGTGTTGCCATGCGTGATGGAGGCCCTCAGCGAGACCGCTGCCCGGGGCGAGAACGGTCCCCCTGAGCCAGACCCCCAGCTCTGGGGGGGTGGGGGGGGCACTGGCCCTAAGGGGAAACATGTGGTCTCCTGGGGGGATCCCTCGAAAAGGCGCATCTGAACGTCTCCTGCTAGGGCTCCAGCCGAGCCGCACCTGGGCGTGTCCGGGCCTCACAGGCCCTCCCAATAAATGGCAGAACAGCGTTCACGAGAGTCTCTGTGACGACTCCTCAGGCGCTGGGGAAATTCAAGTGAGGGCTGGCGGGGGCACCTCTGCCCCAGGAGATGAGAGGGACCCAGGGGACACCGCTCCCAACGCACCTGGATCTTCCGCCGGCATGACTTCCGGCTGGCCCAGCACATCTCAAGCTCCCACGCGGGAAGATGCTCCTCAGTAATGAGGCTGAGGATCTTGGTGAAAATCCGATCACCGAACGGGAGCCCTTCACAACGTGCTTGGGCAGTTGGGCGAGTGCGTGTGGACCGCGACGCTTCTCTGCCGACCGGTAGATCGGGATGTGAATCAGGTGTTCCCCACAGTGTTACGTCGGGAGAGAGCCACGCGGGGGACTGGCCACCAGTCAGCACGACCAATTTCACCCCCTTTTTGAAAATTTTGCAGTTTCTGATGGCATTGTTTTTCTTGGTGTTAGCTTCCCGTGTTTGTAAAATAAAATTGACATTTTCAGACTTCAAACGTTTCTTTTGGATCTCTGCATGGGACATGAGAGAAAATGAGGTAGAAAGCTTTATTCGTATGATGCGGGCATCTAAGGATGATGCGTAAGTCCTGCCCGTGAACTGCACTGCCCTTCTCTCCAGTCACTGGACTGTCTGTGGAGAGGGGGCTGCAAACAGACTGGTTGTGGCACCGTCCCCTCTGCCTCACGGGCTCTGCCTCCGTGGGAGCCTCAGGTGGGGTGCTGTCCACCCAGCGCTGGCCTCGGGGGTGACATCAGGGTTGGGTTGGGGGCTTGTGGCCGAGTCTCACGCTTCGCAGGTCCCTCTCAGCCCAGACCCATCCTTCCCAGGTCCTTCCTGCTCCCAGGACCAGCCCACACGCCCAGAGGGACTAGCCCCGGGCTGGGGGTGACAGGTGTGGGGCCTGGGTCCTTCTCTTCACCTACCGGTCTCTGTGCCCTGTTTTGGGGCTGGGTTCTCCCGGGAAACAGGACTGAGAGGCTGGCACGGTGTTCTTCGTAAGACTTGCTCTGCTCACTCCGCGTTCTACAGGTTCCCTAGCCCCCGTGAGGCCCCCTCTCTCTCCCGCTTCCTTTCCTAGCAGAGCAGCGTCTTGTCTATGAGCCCACAGCGGGTGGCAGGGGTGCAGGTAGGCCGTGGGCTTGGGCGCCGGGGACTGAGGTTCGAGGCAGGACCACCTCAGCAGCAGGGTCTGTGGGTGTTCTCCCCCACAGCTTTAGACAGAAGGCACTCTCCAACCTTCTGGAAGAAAGGGGAGGAGGGGTGCTGGGGAGGCCCTGGGCGTGGTGCCAGCCCACAGCAGGACCCCAGGGGACCACACGACATTGGTGTCTCTTCCCAGAAGGACCCTTCTCTGCCCAGCCGAGCCCAGCCCCTGGTCTTCAGCGTTGGCTGTGCATCAGGATTTTCCTGGGAGCTTAAAATATAAGTGATTTGCTGGCATTATTTGTTTTTATTTGTCTTTTCTGCCTGGACATTTATTTTTCTATTTGCTTCTAAAATTCTCTTTCCTTTTAGGTGTGTCTGTCCCTCCACCCATTCACCATCCATCCATCATCCATCCACCCACCCACCCACACACACACCCATCCGTCCGTACGTGTAAAATACGCCTGAGCTGGGCTCAGCCCAGGTGGGGTCCTGATGGGATCCAGCTGGCTCAGCTGCGGTCAGAGTTGGTGACCCCATCTTGAGGCCCCCACCCTGTCCAGCTCCAAATTCAGGCCAGTCCCGCCCACCAGTCACCTCCCTGCCCCCACCTGCCACCTTCTGTTCTCCGACCAGCCCATCTATGGCATGGGAACACCGCGCCCTGACCAGGGCTGAGGCCCAGGCGCTCGGGGAACCCTGGGGGCACGGAGGAGGGGCGAGGGGAGACTGTGTCTGCGGCTCCCGTCCGCCGTGGGCCAGCGCGGAGACCTACCTGGAGACCATGGCTCTCCCTGACCTCTGCCCCCTTGATGCGTCCCCAGGATCGGACAGTGCAGAAGTGGACAGCAGCCCGGGACCCCCACGCTCGACCCTGTGGGGATAAACCACAGGGAAGCAACACCTTCTCTCACCGGTGGAAGTTTTCATCCGAAATGCAGGCACGCGGATGGATGCACGTGTCCCCATTTTTACTGATGTGTCGCTGCAAGGCAGAGCCCTTGGCGGCTCCAGCTGGCCGGCCGTGCGCGTGCTGCCGCGTCTGGATGGGCCGGGAGGGAGGAATCGGGCGGGGCTCTGCTGGCCGCATCGACAGCGAGCTTTCTTCACCAATGGATAGGTAGGTGACACGGATTCCTAAGCGCGGGTCAGGCCGGTATGAGACGCATGTGATGAGACACCCGGGGGCATCCTCGTTGGCGGGAGAGCGAGGAAGGCTCTGGTCACAGTGTTCACGGAGGAGAGGAAGGCAGGCGTCGGGGTTTTGGGGAGCACAGACACGGACTGCTGCGCTGGAATGTGTTTCAGCCCGTCCTGGGCACAGATAATGTGGCCCCCTCGGGGGGGCAGATCCCTCAGAGCAGCGACCAGGACGGTCGATGGCGTGAGGTTCTATTTACCAGCTTGAAGAGCCACTCGGAGCCACAGATAGAGAAACCGATGCCTCGTCGGTGAAGCCTGCAAAGGCTCCCGGCTCATTCAGGGTGCCTGGGCTAATCAGCCATCAGGAGCGGCCGGCGCAGCTCGGGAACAGGCCCGCCCGCCCCCCAGAGTCGCCTGGCCCCCCTCCGCGTGCTGCTTCCTGGGTCCCGCGTGCACGCTGCCCTGACTTGGGGAAGAAGCGGGTGGCTGCAGCCGCAGAGGCCGGGCCGGCAGAGGGGCCGAGGGCTCTCCCAGGACAGCGGGGCGGGAATCTCTTCCTCCGCGGTCACAGCACCGACAGGGAAGGGCCATTCTGTGGGCAGAGGGAAGCCTCCGGAGCCATTTCGGTAAAATCTATCTGAAGGCACAGAGCCTCTTCTCCATGAATGAGAGTATGAAAAATTCTGTCACCAGAAAAAATTGGCTTAATTAAAATATCGCACAGCTATTTTCAGAGCCTCGAGAAACGAGGACATGCTGTGTGCAGCGATAGTGATAAACATTCGAGTTTAGATGTTCAGGGTCCTAAAGACGTTTAGACGAAAGGTCGTCATTCCAGGCTCTTGTTGGGAAAGTAAGTTCCGGTCCGGCCTTTCTGAGTCCGTGAAACTTACTCCTGACAGGTGGCCGGGGCGTCTCCTGCCGTGGTGGCAGGAGTGACACCAGACGTCTGGCTGCTGGGGCTGTGTTCCCCCCACAGCATGGCCGCCGAGCCCTGGGGTGCACACCCCTCAGGGAAGACAGCCCTGGCTTCGGGGACCACGGTCCAGGAGGGAGACAGGCACAAGTCCTGTCATTGCACAACTGACTATGAAGGTTTCAGTGTTATATATAAGCGTCACCAGACGAGAAGTTTCAAAAGAAGTGTGGAAAGACAAGAAGCTATGCTTGGGGTGACAGGGGTCAGGGAGTCTCTGTGAAGTGGTATCTGGGGTGAGGGCCCTCGGACGAGCAGGGGATGGTAGAAAGGATGTTCTGTTGGGGGAGCAGAAAGGCTGCCAGAGCAGCACATGCAAAGGGCCTGTGGCAGGAAGGCAAGTGGGGTAGAGCCTAAAGAACAGACCACAGCAGGTGTGAGAGGAGACTGGGGTGGGGCCTTTCCAGACAATTACAACATGATGACAAGAGCTCTCTGCCTAGGTTTTTGAATAAATAAATAGTGTTTAAAGTCAGGCCATTGATAGAAATGTGGAAGTCAACTATAGTTTTAGAAGTAATTTCATTTTACCATTCATTTATGGTAATCTTGGTTAAGGGTTTAATCAAAATGTAGAAGAATTCAATTATTTTTTGTAAAAAAAACCCTGCATTTTGGGCTGCTCAAGGGGATAGAAAATCTCATTTAAAATATCCGACTTTAATAATATAAAATAAGAGTATTCCAATAATTATAAAAATCATATTTAGCAACTGGTTTGGAGTATTTTTAAATTTTATTGTGATGAGACATTTTCTGCATTTATTATGCGTTGGGGAGAGGCTTGTCAGAGGCTACAAAAAAGATACTTGTTTTCACCTCCAGGCTCTCGGAAGGGCCCAGATTTTCCAGACCGAGGCTCATTGGAAGAAACCAGTCTGTGAGACGGTCACCTTTTCAGAGACGGGCCTCCCTGCGTGTGTGTGTGTGTGTGTGTGTGTGTGTGTGGGCGGGGGGGGGGGGTGGTGGTGCTCTCCAAGACGGGAGGTGAGCGGAGTTTGACGTCCAGAGAGCTCCACACAGAAGAGAAAATCTCTCTCAATCTTTAGCACCGCGTGAATAAAATGGTCAAGAAAGCATAAGGTTTAAAATTGGCATTTCTTTGCACTTAAAGGTTTTAGAGATTTGGGTTCTAAACCTCATCTAAAGGGGACGACCTCAGTCCGGGACCGAGAGAGCCCCCTGGCATTTCCCAGACACTGGTGCCCACACTCGAATGACAGCGGCTGCGAGGCCTGTGGGGGGGCCGACCCCCACATCGTCAAGGCTGGTGGGTCGATGCCATCACCTCGGCACACGCGGCCCCAGGGCCTCCCGGGCGGCAGGAAGATTTCCCGAAGGACAGAGGCCTGGACCCTGGCCACACAACGGCGTCACCCGGGAAGCTTGGAAAAACCCGAGTCTGGGCACATTCGGAACAACCGGGTCAGAACTCGGGGGAGGGACCCAGGTGTCAGCATTCGGGGTTCGTGCAGCTCACGCCGAACCGGCTCACGGAGGCAATGCTGGAGCTGAGGCCCGAAGGGGGACGGGGCGGGGGATGTGGGTGGTGCAGAGCATTCGGGGGGATCACAGCCCTGTCCCCGGGGTCCCGCTCCCTAATCTCCTTTCAGACCCTTCTTCCTTCCTCGAAAGTGGTTCCCACAGTCGGGAAGTGAGATCTGCTTGCGGGAAGCTGACGACGGGGAGGGGGTGCTCTCGCCAACAACACCTGTGGGGAGGAGGGGCAGGCTGGGAGGCAAGGCGAGCTGTGGCCCCTCTGAAGGGTCCCAGCCCGCGGCTCGGGGCTGAGCCGATGCACGGACCAGGCGTCCCCAGTGGAGAAGCAGGACGGTGGGCCAAGCGGCTCTGATGTTCCCGCGAGGGACGAGGCTGGGAGCCCCGGCCAGACTCCCGGGGGCTGGGGCAGCCGTATCTTTGTCCTGAAAGGTGGGGGTTGGGGCGGTGTGTTAGGGCATCACCCCCCCCCCCCCCCCACCGACTGGGCAGGGCACCTGTGTGCTTCTGACAGACAGAAATTCAGACTCGGGGAAGATTCGATACCACACCCCAAGCATCGACAGCGTAAGAGCCACATTTCCCCGGAGCATCAGACACGAAAATGCTGAATTACAATAACCACACTTAAAGACTCCGTGGCATATTCTCAGTTTATCACTTGGCATCTTGGAATACAAATTTTTATTTTTAACAATGACTATTTCAAATTTAATATTGTAAAGATGTCAATTCTCCCTTAATCACTCTCAAATGCAATTCCCATCAAAATCGTCCAGCACTTCCTTTTGTTTTTTCAAGAAACGCACTAACTGATCCTAAAACGCGTGGAAAGATAGGAAGAGAGAAGTCACTCTTCGGGACGTCAGAAAGCGCCTTCCAGCTGTCCCTGGGATGAAAGCTACAACTTGCGCAGGACAAACGAACCAAACAACAACAATGCGGATGCCCCGGCGGGAGGCGATGTCGCAAACACGGAGGTAGCTCGGTGCCCGGCAGAGTCTCAGACCTGATTTCCGTTCGAGAGGAAGCAGAAATAAAGCCTGGACCCCATGTCCCATTCTCCGCGTGGACTGCGCGTGTTGTCCGTGGACAGAATGGTACGTGTAAGGATGAGAAACGGCGCCAGAAGGAGGTAAAAGGCAAAACGCTGTTTTATGTCCCGCGGCTCGAGGGCAGCCTCCTGGAGGCCGAGTGCCTCCTCGAACCACGAAGGAGACTCAGGCGTCCTGCTGTGGTACCTGGGTCTCTGGGAGGCGGGAGGGCGGGTGGGACACCGTGTGTCCTACAGAGAAACAGAGGAGAGCGGAGGAAGAGGCCACCTGCTGGACCGCGGCAGGAGAGGGGCCCTTGAGGCACCGCTCTGGGCGTGGGCAGGGGACCAAGGGGACGCTTGAGCAGGGAGCAGCCTCAGGGCAGGGCGGGGCTCCCCCTCCACAAAGCTGGAAACCAAAAGCCGTCGCAGAAAGCCCCTAGAAACCGTGGGAGCTCCGGTCACGGTCGTGAGCCGAAGGCTAGACTTCCTGACCCACAGAGGGGCCTGCTGCGGAGAAGACACGGGTGGCCTGTAGGAACCTGGGGGCCTCGGGTGGGCCAGCCGAGACTCAGAGTCAGGGGCACAGCTCCGGGCTGGGACCAGGTGACCGCTAGAAGGAGTAACGTCATTAGACGCTACGACATTTTATGGACATTCATGTCTCCCGCTCCAGAAGACGGTGTCTCCAGAAGACGGTGTCACAGGACTCAGACCCAGGGGGGAAAGGAGACCCCAGAACAGGTTGTTACTGACGCAGACCCTGAGGCTGGTGGCAAGGACCTCACGGTGACCATGTGACTGTGTTAAAGATAGTAGATGCAAATGTGGTGAATTCATGAAAAAACGGAGGCTGTTACAAGGATCGGACGTTCATGAAGATGAATCGATTGGAGATTCTGGAATCAAGGAACTACGCACAGACAGGAGGCCCTGACCGCAGATTTCCAGCGGCCGCAGAAGGTGCCGGCAGACCCCGTGCCCCCAAACGGAAGCACCGTGAGGGAGGGTGCGTGGAATCGGGGGCTCAAAAGAAACATTAGGCATGTTGGAAAGTTCCCAAATACCAGCAGCAGGAACCCTGAAGTGAGAATGTCGAGTAAAAGGAAAGAAGCGAAATTCAGTGAGAAATCAACAAGAACTTTCTGGAACAGGGTGCATTGATGGTGGGCAGGGACGGGGGTGGGTGGGTGGCACCTGCAGGGCCAAGGGGCTTGGGCACGGAGGGCTTCTCGGCGGAGCAGCCCCAGGGATGTGTCGCAGGCCTGTGAGGGCGGGGGGCACACCCTGAGCCCACAGGGGTGCCCGTGCTCCTGTAACAGGATACTGCAGACGGGTTAACCGATGTTTATTTCACACGGCCCTGGAGGCTGTGAGACAGTGATGGGGCCTTGGGGTCTGGCCTTGGGGACGTCCCCTTCCGAGCACACTGACTGCTGCCCCCTTCTGTGCTCACGTGGTGGAGACACATCTCTGCTCTCCTCATCCCCTTATGAGGGCACTGATTCTGTCCACGGGGGCTCCCCCCTCACGACCTAATCCAAAAGCCATCACTGGGGATTTAGGGTTCATCGTGTAAATCTGGGGACAGGGAGACACAAATGCCCCATCCACAGCAACCTAATTAAAAATAGGCAGAACGGACGCTTCTCAGGAACAAGATATTCGAATGATTGATCAACACATCGAAAGATCCACACCATGACTCCTCAGGGGAATGAGAAGGAGAACCACAGAGAGCACTTTCCGGTCAATGTCGACGTGAACCCCAAACTGCTCGAGCGTCTACTAAAAACAAAACCACAGGGAGCTGCCGCTATGCATCCACTGGAAAGGCTAACATTCTTCTCACGACAATCCAAGTAGAGCGAGATCGTGGGACAACCGGAAACCCGCACCTGTAGGCTGGGGCCCCAGACCCTGCAACCGGCTGGATGGCTGGGCGATTTCTTACAGGGTCAGACACACTTGCCACCTGGCCCCGAATCCCTGTCCTCGGCACTAACCCGGGGGAAGGGACACCTGAAGGTCGAAGACAGGCTTGTTCGCGTTTGTCCGTATCTGCCTCACTCACGACCTTAACGCGTTTCAGTGAGAGACTTGGATACACAAGTTGTTTGGGTCATATTCAGCAATAGACATGAACAAAACGCCGGTTCACATGACCACACACACAAACCACAAAACCGTGATTCTCGCGAGACACAGGACAGAACATACCGCATGCCCCCGCGTGCGTTTATTCGGAATTCTGGAAGAGTGAAACCAACCCACAGAGACGGGGGTGGGCCGGTGGCTGCCTGAGCACAGGGGCGGGGAGCCTGGCCAGAAGGGACATCAGGGCCTGTCTAAGATGATGGAAATGTATCTAGTTGTCAAAACTCATCAAACTGGTCACTTAAAATAAGTGCATTTCATAATATGCAAATTGTCCTTCTGTAAATTTGATTTATGGCCATGTTGTGTTGATTTATGGCCATGCTACGAAATGGTTAAAATTACCACAGTGGATAACGCTGGGTGTTTGCGGAAACCCAGAGTGACTGGAGCCCTTACGGACACCCTCTAGAGTGTTCGCTGCAGCCTTACTGGCCGCAGCTCAAACCCAGAGCAGCCCAGCTGCCCATCGACGGCGGGAAGGGTCACAGCAGAATCCCGTACAGCAATTACCGATGGGCAGTTGAACGGTAGCTACACCTGACGACACGGGTAAATATCACAAACCTAGTTCTGGCCGTAAGCGGACAAACTCAAACGTGCGCCCCGTGTGCCTCTAGTGATGCGCACGGTGGGGACCCGGCGCAGCCACCGGGGAGGACGGGGGCCCCGGGTGCAGGCGTGGGTGACCACGTGTGGGGAGGGCTTCTGGGAATGCCTCTGTTTCCTCATCTGGCTGCAGCCACCCCGACACTGCCCGGTGAAGGCTCGTCCCACGTTATCCTCATGGTCCGTGTGGTGTTCTGAAAGCTTCACATGCTTAATAAAGGCTTTCCTTGACACCGAGTGTCAAAAACGAGGAAAAATATAAATGTCTCAGGAGAAGAGTGGACGAACTATTTGGCTGGAATCAAGGAACACAGGGGGGCTGACTGTATATCAGCCAGCGGGCGGTGGTGAGTGCTGGGGGGTCGAGCGAGGGCGACGGCAGGCTCTCGGATGTGGCGGGACCCTGGGGCCCGGCCCCCTCGCTCCGGATGGACACGTAGCGGATCCATCGGTGGCAGTTGATAGACACTTGGCAGATGTGCTTGGTGTGTGCTCTCCTGTGTGTACAATCGGTTCACGAGCGACCCCGGCAACTTCACGCTCTCGGAGAGCACAGCTGGCCGCAGGGGCGACACCCACCCAACGGTCCTGCGCTGGCACGGGAAGCGTTTTACTGATCGGTTTCTAATAAACTGAACACATTCAGCAAAGGGAATGGACACGGCATCATCATCCGAAGTCAATAGCTCCCCTTCACGTCAATGAGAGAGCGAGCTGGAAAGACAGAGCCTGCAGGCAGTCGGGATAAGTCTAAACAGCCCGCACTCAGCAGCGGCGTAGGGAGACCGCGGGCGGGAGTGGACACACCCCCCCGAGAGGCGAGGCGAGGCGAGGCGAGGCGGCTGCCCCGGCCGCCTGGACGCACCTGTGTCCGCGACAGCGATGCCCCTAACTTTGCTCTTCTGGCTCTGCGGTCTCCTGAGTTATTTTTAGAATGTGCTCTCAAAGCTTGGTCTGTGCTTTGGGAAGGGATGATTTATTTGTCAGAAAAATAATTCGAAAGTAGACAGCCCATGAAGAAAGCAGATGCCAATCGGGCACGTCACCTTTTTCTCCAGAAGCACACGCCGATTCAAACCCAGCGAGGCTGAATGGGGTTCGGTACAAATGCATCAAGCTCTCAACGTGTGGGACAAAACCGGCTGGGAAGACTGGCCCACCCCTGCAGTCTTGGCAGAGGGAGAGCTCTGGAGGGGGCGGAGTGCGAACATCCGTTATTTCTGTAGGTCAAGCTGAGGTGCGCGGGCAAAAGAGTGAAAACCGAGGGAGGCGCGTTTGGACTCCACGGGCTCTGCCTCATGCTTAGACTTTGTTCCCAGCTATTACACAGCGACCTACAAAAGAGAAGACAGGGAACCACCTTCACTTGTTCCAGGAATGTCACATCAGCAACCTGGCGATCCTGCGGCAATTTTTAAACGAAGGAATCGGGGCACAGAGAAGTGCGGTCTCTCGGCTAAGCCGGGCCGTGGATTTGGACGCCAGGGAATCTGAATCCCAAATTTCAGGCTCCACATCGCTGCTTCTATTCCATGCTATTTTGTTTTGTTTTTAAGGGCTTTTGGTTTTTATGTTTCAAATATCACAATTACCCACCCGGCCAAGCAGAAGACCTGATTCATGCCCGTAATTAGGCATTTTGCTTTTTTCAGAGTTGCTGGAAGCCCGGTGGTGGGCTAAGCACCCCGCCCTCCCCTCCCATCTCACACCCAGGACGGACTCCAGACACGCTCACCCCACATGCAAGCGTGGCCCCCACACTCGGGGTCTCCCCACACACCCTCCCCCGCTGCACAGGGACAAAGTGCTCTCCACACCCCTTTCTAAGGGACATCATCCTAACACACAGCTACTCGCCAAGGTGGGGGGTGGAGGGATGCTATTTGGAGATGAGGAAGCTTACTTTGGAACAATTATGTTTCTGATAATGAAGGAGTAAAATGTTTCAGACGTTTAATTTTTTTTTAATTTTTTTTAACATTTATTTATTTTTGAGACTGAGAGAGCATGAACAGGGGAGGGTCAGAGAAAGAGGGAGCCACAGAATCCGAAACAGGCTCCAGGCTCCGAACTGTCAACACAGAGCCCGACGTGGGGCTCGAACCCACAGACTGTGAGATCATGACCTGAGCCGAAGTCAGACGCTCAACCGACTGAGCCACCCAGGCGCCCCCGTTTAATTTTTTTTAGCATGTATTCATTTTTGAGAGTGAGAGAGATGGAGCCTGAGCGGGGGAGGGGCAGAGAGAGAGAGTGAGACACAGAATCCGAAGCAGGCTCCAGGCTCCCAGCTGTCCGCACAGAGCCCGATGCGGGGCTCGAACTCGCAGACCGTGAGATCATGACCCGAGCCGAAGTCGGACGCTTAACGGACTGAGCCACCCAGGCGCCCCATGGAGTAAAATGTTTCAGACGTTTAAAATCCTTGCATGGCAGTAACTTTCACACAGCACTCGCTTTGTGAACCAGAAGGAAAAAAAAAAAAAATAGCGGGGGCAGAAATGATGATTTAATTTACATGTCAGAAAAGCAGCCAAGACAACATAGAACAGCTTGAGAATGCAGTCCTGCCACGATTTAAAAATTCATCTCAACTTTGTAAAGAAAATATTTCTCCTCCCACCTCTGCAGAGCACAGAAGGAGAAGCCCCGGGAAGCCTGCTGGCTGGGTGACAGTGGTGACAGTCACCATGAGGTGCCCATCTCCCCTGGAAGGAGCAGGTGCGGTGCAGGTGGGCGCTGTCCAGGCACCTTGCCCGGAGGACAGGACGGGCTCAGAGCCGTGCTCCGTGGTTGAGTGTCACCGGCTGCCCGTGGTCCTGAGCCGCAGGATGCTCTGCCTCGTCAACCAGCAGGACAAATGAATGACCGTGACGTTGGGCTTCAGAAACCAGGTTCTGGTCCCCAGGCTCAGGGTCTAGAACGGTGAGATCTGACAACACCGACTCACCACGTGACCCTGCCGTGAATTCTCGGGAGCAGAGCCGCGTCTGATTTGCCTTCCTGTCCCCCAGTGTGGCACAGCGCTTGGAACTTAATAGGTGCTCAACGGATTAGTCTCTTCACTAAAGGGATCCGGTAATGATGCTGATCGCAGCAGAGGGAAGCGTTCATGCGCACGGCTTCGGAAACCCCTGTGTCCCAGGCACCGTGTTAGGACTCGTGGGTCCTCACAGCAGATGATGAGTCCGGGTTCCTAGTGGCCACGAAAGCTGGTGTGGGTTTCACTCCCAGCTGGAGGCAGAGCCGTGGCAGGAAGTAGGATCTGCTTGTCCCGTGGACTCGAAGTCTCTCGTCACTCGGGTGTCCGGTGCCCGTAAGGGAACAGCTGGATGTGAGAGACTGCACGCTGCTTTCCGTGATCCACGCGGCTTCGAGACAGAGAGGGAGGGAGCCGTGGACGACAGATGGACACGGTGCACGAAACAGAAGTTTGGGTGTATCTTTCTCCCTTACAGACGCCCTCAGTGCCGCGTGCACGCCGGGTACAGCTGGGCAGCGGGGGCAGCCCCTCGAGGACGCGTGCCCTGCCCCAACAGAGTCCCAGAGTCGTGAGGGCAGCTGGCCCTAGGGAAGCACGCAGCACGGCGTGACACGTGCCTGTTATTTCCAGAAGCATCGAGGAGGATCAGCCACCCACGCTGGGGCGTTCAGGCAGACATCAGCGGCAAGGTGCATCCGACCTGGATCCTGCAGGAGGAGCCAGACCCGTGGACGGCGCCGCAAGGCCTGGGCTTTTGCGGAGAGAGACGCGGGGTACAGAGCACGCGGCGGGAGAGGACCAGTGGGCGGGCGAGCGCGGCGAAGGCGCCCGTGGGCCGTGTTGGCGGTGACGAGGGGCTGTGATGACCCGCGCCGGTGTCGGTGGTGGAGGTCAGTCTAGCCAGAAGCCGTGTGGACGATACACACGCAAAGGGAAGGTCCCCAGAGCGGGGAAGCCTGGGAGAACGGAGTCGTCGCCTGTCGCTCGGACGCCGAGGCAGGAGGAGGGGGTGGACGGAAGAGAGGTGGGTGGACGGGGCAGATTCAGGGCCGAGCACGGGTGGGCGGCGAGGGGCACGTGTGCTCCGAAGATGGCAGGAAATGTCTGGAGTGGGCGTTTGAGAGGCTGGGGCATCCCCGTCCGATAGCGATTCGGCAGAGGCAGGTGTTTAGGGTCTGGGAAAACGATAGGGAGCTTTGGGCTTTATCCCGAGGTGCCTGCTGTGCAGGTGGGACTCAGCAGAGCGTGGAGTCTGGGAGCTGGAGGGCAGGATGCTGGATGCTCTGTGGGGGGTTCAGCGGCAGGTGGCTGAGGTCCCTCAGGGCGGGTGCATCAAGAGAGGGCAGAGGGCAGAGGAGTTTGAGAAGGACCAAAGGGTAGAGGTCAGGCTGTGAGAGACCGCGTGGGGTGTCCCGTGCGGGGTGTCCCAGAGAAGGGTCTGGATCCCGGGCCCCAAGAGAGGAGAAGGTCAAGGAGGCGGCTCCGAGAGGCAGAAGTGGAGGCAGAGGGAGCGGCGACGGCCATCGCCCGTCATCGTGCTCGGGACGAAGCTCGGGCCGGGACCCGTCAGACGGTGCTCCGCCACGTCCTCCCGTCTGGAATCCCAGTCCTGGTGCTCGATAGAGGGTGTTGAATGAACGAGTTCAGGAATGGCTCCCTCTTCCTCGTAAGATCGAGAAGCTGTCAATGCGCCTAAAATGACGCCGGTTACAGATCTGCACCCGTTGAGTCCTCAGGTCGAATGAGACTCGTTGGTTCGCTGGGCGAAAGATGAACTGAGGCGACTGTTGCCGCTAAAGCTCTCAAGATCACTGCCCCAGGGCGTTTACGACGTGGGAGCTAGCAACGCCGAGGGTCCCCTGCCCGAGGACGCCCCACCAGTGAGCATCGAGGGGCCAGCTGACCTGGAGTCCCCGCCCCTTCAGCGTCGCTGCCATCGTTGCCTTCCAGGTCCCAAGGGTGCTCCCCGTGGATGGCACCACCTCTCCATCCACAAAGACGCTGGGACCCACAGACGGCACGGCTCCTCCCCTGGGAAGTAGGGACTCGGCAACAACCGCGGCCCGAGATCCCAAGCGCCTGGCTCCAGTTATAGCCCCGCCTCCTGGTGGACTCCTGGGTTGCGGGATGTCTCCATGCGGAGCGGAGGCGGCGCTGAGGAACATCTGTGCTCCTCTCTCCATCTGCAGGAGGCTCGAGGCGACCTTGTGAGAAAGAAGCCGCTGATCTCCGAAGTCTCCCCCGATGTGTGATTGCTACTTGGCGACAGGACCCTCCTCCGAGTGTCCCTTTCTCGCCCACAGGAACTCCTCTGATCTGTCCATGAGTCCCATCTTGTTCAAATGTTACTGCGCAGATAACATCGCAATGGGAGGAGCCGCAATGTCTTCCGCATGAAGTCGCCATGTTTTTCCTCCCCTCGAGTGCCGGCGAGCCTTACGTTTTGTAAGAGATGTCCCCTCCTGTCCCCAGAGCTGAGTCCTGGCCTGGTCTCCCTGGGCACCGTGCACCGTTCGGGTGGTCCCGCACCAGGAGTGGGATGGGGTCCTTGGCCTGGCAGGCTGGGTCACCCCGAAAGTGCTGAGTCCCCTTCCGCCTCGCGGGCAGCCGCGCGTCCCCACGCGAGGCTCTCCGATGACCCTCTGCGCTCACGCTTCGGGGGTCTGCACGTCTCCTGACGCCGGTGGGCTTTCCTGCTCTTCGGCAGTTCCGGTCCTTTCCTCCTTCCCGACTAGCGGAAGGGGCACCTTCCCGTGACCGCTCAGGGTGAGGCAGGGCACACGGCCGGCGGGGACAGAACCACCGTGCGTCACCACCAGGCCAAGTTTTTAATCATCGACGCGAGACCCTCCAGCAGACAGAGGAAGCCGAGCGCCCAGATCATGTAGCCTCTGGGTCTGGCCTTTGTCTCCGGTTCCTGAGCCACCACCCGAAGGGGCGTTACCCTAAAGCATTCCCAGGAGCACAGCAGATCTCACATGAGCAGGAAATTCAACTCTGTTTGCCAAGGCCGAGGTGTGGAGATGTTGGTGACTGTGCGACCTCACCCGCGCTGACAGATACACCCGCCTCGAGCGCGAGTATCTCCCTCTTCTGAGCGCCACCCGAGCGTGGTCCCTGCACCCGGTAATCGTTCCCTACCCCCCCCCCCCCCGACCCCCCGCACCACGCTGGGCTTCTGCCGGCTCCCGGGGCTCCTGCTGTCACTGGAACACAGCTCTCATTAGGCTCTTGGTCACGCTCTGTTCTAGCTGCCCCTTTGCACGTGTGCCTCCCGTCTGCAGCACGAGCTCCTTAAGGACAAGCATGTGACTGTCTTATTGATGGTTATAGCCCCAGTGTGTGTTCAGGAATGTTTGTGCAACGAATGAATGAACGAAAGCTTTGCAAAGGGAAGAAGGACGGTATTAATGGAAATGACCGCTTGCTAATTTATTGTTTATGTGAATTAGGGATATTTTATGTTGGGTTTGCTTTAAATGGGGCATATGTTATACCACCGCCAGAATTTAATTTAATTTAATTTAATTTTTTTTAACGTTTATTTATTTTTGAGACAGAGACAGAGCATGAACAGGGGAGGGGCAGAGAGAGAGGGAGACACAGAATCCGAAACAGGCTCCAGGCTCTGAGCCATCAGCACAGAGCCCGACGCGGGGCTCGAACTCACGGACCGCGAGATCGTGACCTGAGCCGAAGTCGGCCGCTTAACCGACTGAGCCACCCAGGCGCCCCCAGAATTTAATTTTAATTAAGCAGGCACTTCTGCCGAAGTTGTTCTTGGTTTAATCTTTTAATGTCTCACGTTGCTCGTGAACACTTCTGCGTGTTACCTTCCCTTCCGCAGCCTGACTTTCACGAACAGACCTCTGCGTTTGCCTCACCGTGTAGGCGACTCGGATGTGGGTGCTGGGGGTGCTGGGGGTGGCTCAGAGCGCCTTTCTCCGGAGCCGTCCACCTGCAACCCTTCTCCGCTAGAACACTTACACACACACACCTGTGCACACACGTGCATACACACATGCACACAGAGACATGCACACGCGTATACACACGTGCGCACGCTCATATGGACACCCACGCACGTGCAGCCCCACAGACACATGCATGCACACACACAGAGACACGTACACACGCACGGAGCCACACGTGCACACACGAACACACGTGCACACCTTCAGACTCTGAAGACTGCCCGGCAGGGGCGGGCTGCCCCGTCCAGGGTGCCTGAGCAGTGGGAGCACCACGGAGGCAGGGCGAGGCTCGTGGCAAGGTGGCCCGAAAGCTTGTCCACAGTGCCTTCAAGGGAGCCACGGATCACCAGGAACTTTTCACGAGGGCACGGTGGCACTCCTGTCTCCGTGCTGTGTGGACAAGGACAAGTTCCCTAAACCATCGCTCGACCAGAGGGGCGTGATCTGCTCTGGGGGATTTCGCCAAGTTCTCTATCCTCCTCATCTTCAAAAGGAAGCCCCTGCTGGCCTGCAGACCGTGCGAAGAGACACGTGACAGACAGCTGACGGGGAGAGGGACGGGGGTCCCCTGAGCTCAGGTCTCTGCCGGCCGCCATGCAGCCTGTGAGCAGAGTTAATTCAGACACAGTTACAAATTGGGTGGGGGCCTATTTGGGTGACTCACGTAGCCCTCCTTTCGAAATCAAGGGCTGGCACCTGCCATTTTGTTTCCTTGAGATGTTCCAGTGGGGACTGACTCAAACACGTCTATTATGAGTCATCGGGTCAGAAGCTCCGCGGGAGGGACCACGGGGAGGGAAGAGAGCCCTCGCGTGTGAAGCCTCCTCGAAACTCACGTGGGTGTCTACCAGGCGCAGGCTCTGCGTTGAGGCAGGTGCTCCTGGCCTTGGCGGGGGGCCACGCACACACCTGGCAGGGCCCCCCGCGGAGGTGAGCGCCATGAGGCTGGCTCATGAGGGGCTCCCTTCCCACGGGTGACACTGGCCGTTCCTCTCCCACAGCCACAAATGCTCGATGACGAGGGAGGGAAACCGCACGCACGAGGGGCCCCGGGCAGCGAACTACATTGTCCTCCCGGCTCTCCACCCGTCATCCCTTCATGCTGTGGACAGGAATGCAATGGGCCGGCCGGAGAGCCCGTGGGCCCCACAAGTGCACAGCGGGCTCTAGAAACCAGGGGAGATAGCGGCCGCCCTCTCCCTCTGGGGGCAAACAGGAGATCCCTCGGCACCGGGGCCACGCGGGATGGTGAGCCAGGGAATCAGCAGAATATTTCTTGTTAATGTGGGAGATGAAAACAGTTATGCTGAGCAGACATATTTCTCCACTGAAAATCTGCAGTAATTGATTTTTAAAGCTCCCGTAGAAAATGCTATCTTTCCCGTTCGTTTCTTTGTTGTTAAAATACTGCTGTGTGCGAACACATTTCTGATCCTATCCCCTTCTGTCTCCACGCAATAACTAATAATTTTGTCAGATTCTCTTGCCAGGATGCGCCCTCATATTTCTGCACCTAAACCTTCATTTGCAAGCGGCGGGCCCCCCGAGCAGAGCTGGAGGGAGAAAGTCGGAGACCGTCTTTGCGAAATGACGGGGAAGCCATGGGAACGGCTGACTGATTTTTCTGGGGCCTGACAAATAATTAGCAGAGGAAGGCTCTGCTTACCCAGTATCTCTTACAAAATAAAATATGTTACATCTTCTGAGCGTGTCTAAGGCTCTTGGGAGCCCAAATCTGGAATGATGTGGTTGGTCTCAAAGTGTCGGGCTTGTGGTTATAATGAGCTATGCGTGTGATGCGTGGTCACTGCGGGCGTCCCCTTGCCGGGGCGTGAGCATCTCTAGGAGAGTGCACGTTGACAGTGGGGTGAGGGCGTGTCATCTGTGGTCATCGTCATCCGTTCTGGTCCTAGTGTCCAGCTGAGGGCAAGGGAGGTGCCCGGGGTAACTGAGGCCCGTGGGGTCCTTGGTGGGGGCCCTGCATCCCTCACACAGAGCTCCAACGGGGATGAAAATCAGTGACGGTCCGGGTGCCAACTACCAATTTTGTGAGCACAGAAATGAAACCCAGAGAGTAGCACGTTGGCTGGTGGGAGATGTCAGCCATGCGTACAGCTGAAGTCGCCCGTTGATAGAAGGCATCCCTACCGAAGGCCCATACACCTGTGTTGTGTTAACTCATTCTTGGTGTAGTGTTTTAATGACACCAGGTAGCTGGAACACCAGCAGGATTTGTGGGGTGGGCTTCTAGACATGGGGGGCTGCTGGGCCAGCCCTCCTGGGACCCTCGTGCCCGGGGGCACCTCCTCTGGGGAAGTCTATCAAATTCCCACTCACCACAGCCACGGCGTCAGGCACTCGGGACCACTCTCCCTCCCCAGCCAGCCCTTTCGGGGGGAGGCCACGGCACCGTGGAGCGACAGGGCGGACGGCGGTCCCAGGAGCACCGAAGGGGGTGCGTCGTGTGGAAGCCGGAGTTCGGGGTGGAAACGAAGCTAGGGGATTGAGGACGGGGTCTGTGTCCCTGCGGCATGGTGTCCCCCCACCCCCACAGAGCCGACCGTGACGGAGGTGGGCACGGGCACGTCGGTGGCGTCTTGCTGGAGACGGCGTCCCATGCTGGCCGCGTGTCCCCCATTCTACGCTGAGACACTGCCGAGGGAGGGCTTCTTTCCCTGACACTGAGCTAGAAGCTGCCGTGGGCGGAGATAAACCAATTTGGAAGGAGGGCTCTTATCCCGCCACGTGGCCGAGGGGAGAAGAGGGGCTCTCGGCTCACGCTGGGAAAAGCCTCAGTGATCGGGAAGCTACTGCGTCTGGCACGGCTTCAAAGCATTTTCAGCTTCTAGTTTAATAAGGTGACATTGAAAATAACCTCAAATTTCTTTTTAGACTCGGAAAAAGAGGAACCTCTTCAGATACTCTCTACCATAAAAATAAGTCCAAATGTTAGGTGAAGAGGTTCTAAGTTATAAACTGGATGCTTCGTGGGCTTCCCTGCGACCCCAGGCCCTACACCGCGGTCACCGTCCCCATGCCAGGGCAGTGCACGCGGTCATTACCTTCTCCCAAGCATGGAGAGAAGAGCAGGGGAGAGAGTCCTGAGCGCTGGAGATTGCTTTCATTTCTGTATCATTAAGTGGAGAGATGGCAAAAAAGGAGCAGCGGGTCCAAACTTCTGGGGTGCCCCAGAATGGAGCTGCCCAGACTTCAGGGGTGCCCCGGATGGGGCTGCCCAGACTTCAGGGGTGCCCCGGAATGGGGCTGCCCAGACTTCAGGGGTGCCCCGGAATGGGGCTGCCCAGACTTCAGGGGTGCCCCGGATGGGGCTGCCCAGACTTCAGGGGTGCCCCGGAATGGGGCTGCCCAGACTTCAGGGGTGCCCCGGATGGGGCTGCCCAGACTTCATGGCTGCCCCGGAATGGGGCTGCCCAGACTTCAGGGGTGCCCCGGATGGGGCTGCCCAGACTTCAGGGGTGCCCCGGAATGGGGCTGCCCAGACTTCAGGGGTGCCCCGGAATGGGGCTGCCCAGACTTCAGGGGTGCCCCGGATGGGGCTGCCCAGACTTCATGGGTACCCCGGAATGGGGCTGCCCAGACTTCAGGGGTGCCCCGGATGGGGCTGCCCAGACTTCACGGGTGCCCCGAATGGGGCTGCCCAGACTTCAGGGGTGCCCCAGAATAAAGCAGTCCAGACTTCAGGGGTGCCCCGGAATGGAGTTGCATAGCGGGAACTGGCCCAGACTGAGAGAGGGCAGGCACCTGGGGAGGTGACATTGCCCTGAGCCTGGTCCCAGGATCTCTCTCCTCCCCCCCTTGCCCTTCCTTCTGCCTCCGTTGTGTGCCCGATGGGGGTCTCTTCTCTTCCAGCTCTGACAAGAGAGATCCCAGAACCCCCTGCCTGCTTGAGGCTCTGCAGTCAGGGCTCTCATGTGACCTAACAGCACCCCTGCTCTGGGACAAGCCTGGCACGTGGCGGGGAGAGTTTTCAACCTTTGTTCCTAAGAAAACAGGAGGTATGTCTGTTCTCAGATGGAGCCCTGACAGCTTTGAGGAGGGTGATCCAGTCTTACGTGTAACCTGGCCAGGCTGTAGTGCCACTGAGTGAACCAGACAGCAGTCTGGGTGTGGTGTTAGGGACGACACACAGTTGGTCCCCCTCCATGATGTGGGTGGGCCTGATCCAATCAGGCGAGGGCCTTAAGAGCAAAAACTCAGGTGTCTCAGAGCAGGAATTCTGCCTCAAGACTGCAGCCCCGGATCCTGCCTGAGCCTCCAGCCTGCCCTACAGATTAGGACCTGACACTACAGCCTTCTCATTCCCTATACCCCTCTCTCCACAGAAGGATAGATAGATGGTCAATACAGGTACAGGTCAGGTGTAGGTATACACACACACACACAAGCACACACTTCTGGTGGTGTTTCTCTAGAACACCCTCACCGATGACGCACTTCGGCATAACAAAGCATGTAAGCACAAATTAGCCTTCTCTTAACTTGTCTTGGCCCATATTCAGGGAAACCTTTAGCGTCCATCTGCCCGGATGTTACACGGAGTGAACCTAACTGGGGACTGGGCACAAAGGGAGCCTGAGACCTCTGTCACCTGCTCCACAACGGGCCACATAACTCGGCCACTTCCTTATGTGGGAGAATTATTTTAAGTGAAATTGTTAATTTGGAAAGCCAAATTATAAATAAATAGTTTGGGGGCACCTGGGTGGCTCAGTCGATTAAGTGACCGACTTCGGCTCAGGTCATGATCTCGCGGTTCATGAGTTCAAGCCCCATGTTGGGCTCTGTGCTCGCAGCTCAGAGCCCGGAGCCTGTTTCGGATTCTGTGTCTCCCTCTCTCTCTGCCCCTCCCCTGCTAGTGCGCTCTCTCTCTCTCTCTCTCTCTCTCTCTCTCTCTGTCAAAAATAAATAAACATTAAAATTTAAAAAAATAAAAATAAAAAAATAGATTGTTTGAATGTCGTTGAGTCCAATTCACTCACTACTTAATTTATTTCCCAGAAGCTGCCTCTGGGGGATTTTATTGAGCTGGGACTCAAATCATTTAATTTTTTTCCCAGGCTATTTTTGCAGTTGAAAATTCAAATTTCACAATAAAGTAAACATTTATTTAATTTTTATCGGTGGTCCCACAACTAATTTACTTACAGATTTTCTTTTTTGAGAGAGAAGAAAAAATCCTTTCTCCTGTGAGCAGCTGCCCAGGTCAGGGATCCCGCATCGAGTAAGTTTCAAAAATTTAAAACTAAGTACGTAGTGCATTGATGCATCCTGCTTCTTTTAAAAATTTTTTACTGTTTATTTGTTTTTGAGAGAGACAGAGACAGAGAAAGACAGAGCATGAGCGGGGGAGGGGCAGAGAGAGAGAGAGAGACAGAATCTGAAGCAGGCTCCAGGCTCCGAGCTGTCAGCACAGAGCCCGACGTGGGGCTCGAACTCACAGACCCCGAGATCATGGCCTGAACCAAAGTCAGAGCTTAACCGACTAAGCCATCCAGGCGCCCTGTTTTTAGTGATTTAAAATTTTTTTTTAATGTTTATTTTTGGGAGAGACAGAGCATGAGGCGGGGAGGGGCAGAGAGAGACGGAGACAGAATCCAAAGCAGGCTCCAGGCTCCGAACCGTCAGCACAGAGCCTGACATGGGGCTCGAACTCACAAACCACAAGATCATGATCTGATCTGAAGTCAAATCCTTAATAGACTGAGCCTCTCAGGTGCCCCTTGATGCATCCTGTTTCTGACAAAATAGCCAAAGACTCAGAAAAGACAAAACAGTAACTAGAATCATCTAATTCTTGTGCTATTTGTCCCACGAGATTACTGATTATTATTATTACTATCATTATTATATTCAGGAGTGGATCCATGCCAATAAGGCCAATGAAACACGGTTTATGGAGCTTTGCTCTGGTCGCTTTGGGACTCTGTCCCACGTCCCCACGTCAGGCCCTCCAGCGCCCCCAGGCCGCTCCCTGGAGCCCAGCACCGTGCTCCCCACGGCCTCCAGGTCCTGATGCGGGGAGGCTGCGGGGTCCAACGCCAGCCGGACTGCAAGTCCCAAGCACAACCTGTCCCCAGGGGATCTTCCTCAAGGCACAGGGAAGTGGCCTGGAACCAGACCGTCCTCTTCTGCCACCGAACTTTCCCTCTGCTCAGCGAGGAGGACCCCATGGGTCTGGATAAGCCTGCCCCTCTGGGTGCAGCTTGTACGGGAGTGACTTTTGACAGTCCTCGGTCGAGTGCTCTCACAGAGCACCACCTAGATGTGCCTCCCTCCCTGCTCCATGGATCCTGAGCACGGCTGAGCCCAGACCCGCGGTATTGACTTCATGTGTTTTTTTTTTTAATTTATTTTTTAATGTTTTTATTTATTTTTGAAGGAGAGAGAGAGACAGCATGAGCGGGGGAGGGGCAGAGAGAGAGGGAGACACAGAATCCGAAGCAGGCTCCAGACTCTGAGCTGTCTGCCCTCTGATGCGGGGCTCAAACCCACGAACTGCGAGATCGTGACCTGAGCCGAAGTCGGACGCTTAACCCACTGAGCCACCCAGGTGCCCCACTTCATGTGGTTTTTATAATGTGTTTGGAGACTGGAGAGTGAAGGTATAAACACAGATGCCAAGACCAAGTTCAAATCCCTGCTGTCCCCTCCTAGCTGTGTGACCTTCCAGAAATTGCTTAACCTCTCTGTGCTTTGGGCTCCTCAGCTGTAAAATGGGGATGATAATAATGGAAACAGCTACATCCCAGGTCTGTTGTGGGGATCAAAGGAGTTCTGTGTTTAGTTTTCTAAGTTTATCTATTTATTTTGAGAGGAGAGAGAGAGAGAGACAGAGAGAGAGAGAGAGAGAGAGAGAGAGAGAATGCATGAGCAGGGGAGGGACAAAGAGAGGGGGAGAGAGAGAATCCCAAGCAAGCTCTGCACTGTCAGCACAGAGCCCAACCTGGGGCTCGAACCCACGAACCATGAGATCATGACCTGAACCGAAACCAAGAGTTGGGTGCTTAACCGACTGAGCCCCTCCCTCCCCCCCCCCCCCCAGCGCCGAAGGGGTTATGTGTGTAAAGGAGTGAGCACAGTGCCCCGCACAACTGAGCA
This sequence comes from Panthera leo, assembly GCF_018350215.1. NCBI lineage: Eukaryota > Metazoa > Chordata > Mammalia > Carnivora > Felidae > Panthera > Panthera leo. Next base: position 85,521,362 of record NC_056689.1, on the reverse strand, counting down.
CAGATGGGTGCTTGCCCTAAGTGCTTGAGACCGGTCATCACAGCACAGGTTCCGATTAGATTTGTTCTGTGCAGCAGCTTTTTAAGTCTTTGCAAATTAGAGTGAAATGTTCCGTGGCTCAGGTCTCAGGCAGTGATTTGAACCCCAGGTAGAGCTGGGAGCCCCGTCGCAGGCTGTGATAAGCTATCAACCTGCCTGCCTCCCCCAGGTGACCCAAAAAAGCCACAGGGCTCCGCGTGGCCCATTCTCAATAACCACACAAACAGGAGCGAAGTAGGTCAAAGTAACAACAGAAAGAAATCCTCATGTTTAAGAAGCTCTCCTCCCAGGAAGCCAGGAGGGTGGTGCTGAGATCATATGCGGGCTCCTCATGTGCTGAGGACCCGGTGGCCTCTGTCCCCCTGCCGCGCACCTGCAAACACCCCGTGTGCCCACCTGTGACCCCGTTCCCGTCCGCGTGTCGGTCCTCGGCTGCTCTCATCGGGCTCTGGGAGGAGAAACAAGTTTCGATTAGGAAGGGCCTCGAATGTAGGCCAATTTCGGTCTGCGGGGCTCCCCACCGAGGGATCGGGCTGGCTGCTCCCCCTCCCCGAGATCCCGCTCCCCCGCCAAATGAAGGCTGATGGAGGCTCTCCCCACCTCGCCTCTGCGAGCACCGGGCCTTCCTGACAGCAGGTGCATGGGCTCCCGCGTGCTCCCCCGTGATGCACAGGGGTGTCAGAGGGTCACCGGCCAGGGGAAGGCGGCCCCCACGCTCCACAGCCCCCAGGCGCACCCCCGACCCGCCCGAAGTTCGGTCTCCAGCTTCAGGGACTAGGTACGTCCTCGGAGACCACGAGGTGCTACCAAGGGATCATTCCCTTCCTGCAAGGACAAGTACACTTTGGCTCTTCAAGATTTATGGGCAATAAAATCCCTCACGCGCACACAGAGATGCTCGGCACGGCCACGTGACGTGTCCGGCAGCGGAGACGCGGTTCTGCTTCCCGCTACCTTTGCACCTCGGGGCGGATTGTCTGCGTTGACGCTGAGGGATGTAAACGCATCCTCATTCAGCGGAGCGCGCCCGCTGGAGGGCGAGCAGGGGGCCCGGGAGAGAAACGGGCTTCACGCAACGATGGCCCGAGTCGGGGGATAGATGGTGACCAAACAGCAGGCCTCCGGAGGGCCATTGATCCCCGGGGGATGAGGACTGAGCACAAAGTCCCCCTCGGACGTGACCTGCGTAACTTACCCTGGAATTTAGACTGACCCCCCCGCACGGCTACCGCCGAATGAGGGTCCGCGCGTGCGGCTGCGCGGGCGCCACCTGGCGGACGCGGCAGGGCACCCGGGGGGAGGCGTGCCAGGGGCGGGGGGCTGCACGGCGGCGCGTGCACTGCCCCCCTCCACCGTGGCAGCGAGGGACGCTTGAGGGGGACGCGGGGACTCAGCGCGCTCACCCTCAGTCATGGCGTAGTGGCGGCCACGCGGGTTCGAGGGCAGACGACGTCCCGAACGCCGGGGTGGGGCCTAGTGAACAGGCCGGTGGGTGGATCTGATGCAGGAGGCCTGGACACTCGGTGAGAGAGGCATGAACGAAGGACGGACCCCAGTCTACGTGCTGCCTCCTCTAACAAGAGTCAGGCTGGAGGGGGCTGAGGTCAAGAACTGGGGGGGTGGGGGGTGGCTGCCACCAGCTGGAGGGGACAGGGAGGCCAGCATGAAGGCGGTTCGTGGGTGGCTGTGTCATGGGGGCAGGGGGTGGGGATCCGACAGGCACTGGCTTTGGGAAACCCCACTCCCCGCAAAGGCCCCTGTGGGAGCCGTGTGGACAGATCGCTGGTCGGGCGGTGGAGGGGCCTTTGGGATTTTGCTGAGGGTCAGCTGCAGAGCCCTGTGAGGGGAGGGTCCCGGGCTGCAGCAGGTGCCCAGGACAAGCCGCGCAGTGAGCCGGATGGTAAAAGGCCCCCCGCGGAGGTGTGCTCAGTGTGGAGTCGCAGCTAAGGCCAGTGAGGGCAGCGACCGGGTGGCTCGCCCCCTGCAGGTCGGCCAGGCGGGTTCCGCTTCCAACTGCTGCTTGCTTTTCCTGCAAACTCCAGGGCCTTGGGGAGCGGAGGCTGCCACAGGAGAGCTCGTGGTGTCCTGCAGTGACCGGTCCGATCTGACATTAACGTGACCCCTCATCATTTACCGAGACCTGGTGGGGCTTTGCCAGTGTCCTCGCTGGAAGGACTCCCTCCGGAGGAGGCCGACGGGGGGCCTGCCTGGACCACGGTGCCTCCCTGTGACCATCGTGTGAGCATCTCCCTGGAGATGAGCCGGCCCCGTGTGTGCACAGCGCACGGCCAGGGTCGCACCCCCCGCCAGTGGGGGGACCCTGGGGGAGCACGCTCAGTGATTTCCTAAAGCCCCCGCTGGAGGACCAGCCGAGGGCTTGGTCTCCTCTCTGCCCCAGCAGCCTGGTGTCGTGGGCGCTGGGGCACCCCCCAAAGTCCGGCTGCTGCTTTTAAATCCTGCCCTGTCCCTTTCCGAGCCTCGTGAGCCGGGTCAGGCTACTCGGTGCTTCTGTCCAGTGTCTCCATGTGCCAAGTAAGCGGCTGGCCCGCCATCTCCAAGTCCTGCTGGAGGTTTGCATGCGTGTGTGCACATGCGGGCGGAGAGTGATGCCTGGCTCAGTAAACACACGCAATTATCTCCAGTTTTACCGCCAGCCCCTGAGAATTGAACCGCAGATTCCCTGTATGATATGATTTTCTCTTGGTGGAATGGGACAATTATTTCTGGTGAAGCCTCACCCCCCTGGGGGCGCGAAAGTCCTCACTGGCCTGTCTGCATATTAACTAGCTTGCTCGTTCTCCTGCGGGGTCCCTTAGACCCGGAGAAGGGGGCACTGTTTCTGTGCACGCGGGCGGCACCGCTCCTGTCCCCACCTGAAACTGGGGACGACAGAGATGGTTGATCTTCACACCAGCTTTCTGTGGCAGCTCCCAGCCCGTGCCCCTGTGGGATCCACAGATTCTGCACGATGCCTGGGAGGAAGGATTTCCACGAGCAAATCTCAGGACCGCAGGAAGCCCATCAGGCAATAAAATGCCCTGTGTCCTCAGGGTCCGGCGTCTGAGGCAAACTCCATGCTCCAGATCCCTCGGTGGTGACCTGACGTCAGGGACAATGGGTGTCAGACCTTGGGTGCCTCAGAACACCCTGAAGGGACGCAGCCTGGAGCGTTGGAGCCGGTGGTCTGGGGCGTGACCTGAGAATCTGCATTTCTATCAAGCCCCCGGGTGAAGCCGGTGCTGCCTTGCCAGGAGCACACTTGGAGAACCGCCGTCCCAGATTGCTGTCCTTCTGGAAAAGCGGGGTGTTCGCTGGAGGAGGACAGAGAGGGAGGAACAGGGGTGGAGGAACGAGGTTCGCCCAGGCCCTGGGGTGCGGGCCCCCCAGCTCTGCAGACGCTGATGTTTTGAAGACGCTGTGCTCGCCTGCTGCTGGCAACTCCTCCTGGGGCCCCTGGGCTAGAGTTGCAGGAAGATCGCACTAAATACCGAGCCAGCCCCCCGGGTTCGGCCCCTGCCCGTCTGATCCTGCGCGTTCCCCGCGTTTCAGTGAGCTCTGCAGGGTGGTCTTGTGTCCGTGCTCGAGGAACCTAGGCTACGCCCACCACTGGGCCCTGTGACGTTATGTATTTACCAACAGTTCAACACACAGCTGTGGTTAAGTGGAAAAGTCGAACTGTTCAGCAAATGGTTATTAACTGATTGTGTTTAGTTCGGTGCCTGTTGCCACGTGTGACACCAAGCTGTTGGCAGCACCCCGGGTGGTGTTGATGGGCCCGGCGCCCCCGCCATCCGCCCCAGGCTCCCTTTAACACAGGAAACTCCCGCTTTGTGCGCAGGCTTTTGTCACCTCCTCCAGATGCTCCTGGAGCCCTGGTGACGCTCCCTCAGGAGCCCCGGGGTCCGACTGGCTGAGTTTGGGAAGGGCCGGCCTCCTGCAGGGCTGAGTGGGGGACAGCAGGTGTCCCGTGGGGCTGACGGGAGAGAGCAGGCCTCCCCCAGGACGATGCTCTGAGCAAGTTGCTCCCTGGGAACATCTCTGGACCCCACCTTGTTTTAAACAATAACAAAGCAAAACCACAGAGACAACCCCAAATCTAGGCCACACGTTCCCCCTGTGTGCCTTGAGGACACCGTGATTTTGAAAGTCAGGGCACGTCAGTGATAAGTTTACGTGCTACATGCCAAAACCGTATATGCACGTTTCTGTGTAGACACACATGTGAGTAGGTGTGCAAAATCTCTATTTCTCAAGATAATCCTAAAGAGCAGGACTCGTAACTGCCATCTGGGAGGTGGGGTCCAAGAAGGCCCCAGATCTCGCCTAAGTAACCCAAGACCACGTAACTGGCCTCGAAAGGGCAGAATTAAAAGCGAGCCGCTGTTGAATCTCAAGGGATCGTCTGCCCGTGATGGAAGAGGTCGCGTCCCGGGTGAGGATGCTGGGGAAAGCCGGGTGAGCGTCCGGGGTGGGGGTCAAGTTTGCGAACAAATGCAGGGGCCTCCTCACAGAGACCCGCCGGCTCCGTCTCTGCCTTCCCGTCAGAACAAGGTGTGCCCGTGCGGCCCGGGAGGAGGGTCCCGCCCAGGCTTCTGTCTCACCGCGTGGAGTCAGCCTCAGGCCGCGGCGGGGGCATCGAAGGCTTGGCTTCCCCATCCAGACCCCTTTCCTCAGTCATGGACCATCCGTCCCATTCCATGTCCTGTCTTCTTATCCTCTCCCTAACCCTGCCCCCAAGGGTCAGCCCCGCCCACGGCCCCTGCAGGTGATAACTGAGGTGGGGTGACGGCGTGCCAAGGCCGGGCCCTTGTTGGGGCCCGTGGACGGGCCCACAGAGGCCAAGGGGCAGCTACTCTGGGCCACGGAAGCGTTTGGTGCCCCTGAGACCCTGCTGCAGAGGCGGACCCCCTCTCCCAAGCGCAGACCAAGCTCACTTTGTCAGGGGGAAGGGCACCGACCGGGTGAAGCCCCCGTGTGCTGGCCAGAAGGGAATCCCGCTGTGGTAGATTCCCAACCCCGTGACGACTCACGGTCCCCCCACGCTAATCCCCGGCCTCCGCCGGGGACGTGCTGTGTAAGGGGCTGTGAGCAAACACGGCACGGGCAGAAGCCTGGACAGCCCTTGCTGGGTTGGGCTTCTTCGTCTGTCCTCCTGCCTTTGCACCACGTTCCCACCGCGTGCTGGGGGAGGGGGCGCACGGAAGAAAGCCATCGTAGGCCTGTGGAAGCCACCCCACCTCCAGACGAGTGAGCGAGTCCAGCTGAAACCAAAAGACCCGCCAGAGACCCATGACTCACGAGCCGGATAAATGTTTGCGTTTCGGGCCATTGCGTGTGGGCCTCATGTGTCACGAAGCAGACGCCGTGCTGAAGTGTCACCGGTGCACCTGCGCTATCTGAGCTGAGAGCTGCAAACACAGGCCCGGGGGCCGCTCCCGCTGAGGCCAGGGTGCTCACCGAGGCCAGAAGAGCTGCACGAGAGACTTGCCCGTGGGCGCCGTGGAGCCATCGACCCCGCCAACCCCTGCCTTAGACAGAGCTCGTCGCAGGAAGGGACAGCAAGCCGCCTGCCAGCCCTTTCTGCCACACGCTCCCCTGGGTGCTTGGGGAACTACTGTTCTCCTGTTTTGTGGCTTGAATGATCACCCTACATACTTCACAGGGAAGGAATAAGCAAAGGAGTGGACGTGTTCCCTTTTAAGAAATGAGAGTGGCACCTTCCTGGGAGCAAACTGTACGTCCGGGGGAAGAATGAATCATAGTCATGAATCTCAGAAAGCCAAAGCCTGATTTTTCTTTCTGAAATGGACTGTCTCGTCTCACCATAAATGCAGCTGCCTGACGACATGCTTTTACAACACGGGGATGTAATAATCAATACTAAAAAGATAAAATGATGCATTTGGACAGGGATGAACCAAAGGAGAAGAGCATTGGTGGAATTAAATTAAACAAAAATCCGAAACAGAAGCAGACACTGACTTCCCATTATTTGAACTAAAGAAAAATTCATTTCTGTAAACATTTTTTAAAAAGGTTTCATCCAAGTTATTTCGGGATCTCAATTACTCTTGAAAATGAGACAAGCTGGCAATTTAAAACATCTTTCTTTTAACTATTCAGTGCCAGAGGAAAACATAAAAATGACTTTATTTTAATGAGTAAAATTTACATATACTATTGACCTTGCGTGAAACCTCGCATTATGGGAAATATACCGCACACCATATCGACTGAAGTGCATTTTTCCTTTCAGACAGTTGACATTTAAATGTACTTCTTAGAATCAAGGAAGAAAAATCACATTAATCTGGCTTTTCCGTGATCCAAAGAAAGGATGGACATTTTTCATCGGCGAGGGGGGCATGCAGCCAGCGTTCCCATAGCACCGGAGCCCAGGGCGCGGGCGCCTCAGCGAGTGAGGAAGGGGAGGGGGGCCCCACGGAGACCCGACGGATTCCTCCGGAGACGTGTGCCCTCGTTCCCTCCAACGCTTTTGGGCGTGCCCGTGAACAAGGTCCGTCAGCCCACGGCTGCACTGCGTTGCCTCAAAGACACGGCTTCTGCAAGGAGGAAGGCTGGCGGTCGGGGGACCTCTCACTTGTGTCCCCAAGCCTCGCCCTGACTCACGGACCGTGGCTTTGCGAGAAGGCGGCAGAGTCTGACCAGCAGGCTGTCTGCTCCGGCTGGGCCTGCCAAACAGCCACGTCAGCTTTCCAACCACACTCTTCACTCAGAGAACGTGTTTTGTCCTTATCTCTGCCTCTGTCCTCGCCAAAGGCCGGTTTCCTCATTTTGCCTCACATTTGCCACACAAGAACACTGGCCGGTTTCCTCAGCTCCCCCTTGGGCGAAGAACCAAGTATCCCTGTTATTGTCCGTTCCTCACACCTGTGAACACGGAGGCAGGGGCCTCAGCATCATCAGAGCACGAAGCGTTCGTTCGTTCATTCATTCATCATTCATTCATCAAGGTGAGGGCTTGCTGTACATGGAGAGTTGGGAAAGAATTCCTGTCCTCAACAAAATCCTATAAAAGGACACAGTCGTACAATCAAGACATAGGATGAGCTCTGGGAGTAGAGCAGGCTGTGGGATTAGACATGTCACAGAGGTAATAAGATGCTTTTCATAGGCAAAGATAATTGATTCAAGCCTTGAAGTATGAGGAGGGGAAAAAACGATGGGCAACTTTCTTGGCGGAGTTTGCATCAGGAGAAGACATTTGTACCACGGAATAAGGAGCAGGGAACATGAGCCGATCATTCACAACAGAAGGCATACGCGTGGACATTAGTTAATAAGCATGTTTTTAAAAACGATTCAACCTCAGTAGGAATCCAATGTATATAAATTGAAACCACAAGAAAGGGTTAGTTGTTGCCTGCCAGGCTTGAACGATTTCAAAAACGATTAATGCTCTGTAACGACACGAGATGGACTGACTACACTCCCACACCAGCGACTTCACAATGTGTATCAGGAATGTTAAAAGGGCCCCTACCTTTTGGCCTTCTGTAATGTGAAGACAAAGATTTATACTCAGAGACAGTCATACGGTATTGTGCAGATTAGCAAGACTGGGAGGTCCTAAATATTCATCACGGGGACGTGGGACACTCACATATGGGCTATTCTGTGGCTGTTTAAAATCACGTTTGTCAGAAATGTTTTGCAACATGGAAAAATAAAGACAGTGTAAGTAAAATTTGTCACAAAATTGCATAATGAATGCTATCATAGCATATAAAAGGCAAGAACATATAAATAAAACCTCGTAAAAGAGAGAATGTAAAAAAAAACCCTCAGGGCTATAGTTTTTAAAGCTGAAATATATAATGGTTAGAGACAATAATTATTTTATTTTTTTAAACAAAAATAATTTTAAACAAAAAGTATTTAAATAAAGCTAGAATGTGGGAAAGAAAAGTGTAAGATAATATTATATGATTCTCATTCCACCTCTGTTTATGACAAATTAGTTTATAAAAACTAACTTATCTTTACTCCATAAATTAGAAAACTGGACAAAATATATAAATATGATTTTGGAGTCTTTCACTAACTGGCAACTCAGGAGTGTAGTCCCTGAGATCCTATGATCACTTCACCTTTCTCCCTGGAGGTATTTCCCAGACTGTGGCACAAGCAGTGGAGGCCTGTGTGCATGACATACAGATAGATGGTGTATGACAGTCTTTCTGAGTTGAGGACAAAAGTCAGAGTTTAGCAAGGCTGATGTGTCTGGAATTTGCAGAGCAAGTCACTGGACAGGAAGAAGCTATGTAAAGAAGGGGCTCCACGAATTTTCATAGGACTCCCGTTGGCTAGTCCTATGAAAATTTGGCTGAATGTTAAGCTGCACATGCACAGTCCGGAAATCTATATAAAAAGTGAGAACGACTGCAAGAAAACTGCCTGTGGATGTAAAACGAGCGATTCCTGTGGCTCACAGGAGCTGGAAGATGTTTGTGTTCTGACTGGCCAAACAAAGGAAGGTGGTCTTGTTTAATACCAGATCATCTATCAGAGACATGAGGGAAAACAACAATAAAGACAGGGATGTATTGTGGAGTTCGCAGCACATACTGGAGTCCAATGAGTACAGGTAACGTATGGGGAGGAAGTGAAAAATGAAGTATATGGTTGTAAGTTTATGGGACTAAATGTGAAGTTGTGTATTTGTTGAAGGCTGATTGTGATATTTTAATGATGCTCAGTCTCTATAGCCTCTACTAAAAAGACAAACAAGAAGATTTAGCTAATAAGCCTGTGGGAAAGAGAAAATGTATACTAAAATTTCTCAATTAATCTAAAAAATTAGTAAAAAAGAGGAAAAGCAGGGGAACAAGCTGAAGAAGAACAAATGGGACAAACAGAAAGAAAATGGCAAAATTGTGCACTTAAGCCCAACCCTGTCAATAGTTGCACTAAATGTAAATGGTCTAAATTACAATAAAAAAGCAGATGATCACACTGGGTAACAATACAACACAAACCTATGCAGTCTTCAGAAAATGTGCTTTAAATATATAAAAAAAGGAAACCCTTGGAAATGGAAAGATGATGAAATGTGCCATGTAAATATTAATGATAAAAGGGCTGCAGCTGCTTTATTGTTGCTACACAAAACATGTTTGAGAGAGATTATCGTAAGAGGTAAATAGCAAACTTCTGCAACAAGAAATGGATCCGTTCGTCAAGAAGACATAATGTCCTAAACGTGTGTGTGTGTGCCCAGAATGAGACTTCCAATACTTAAAGACCAAAGCTCAGGATTCAAAAGTAAAGAATAGAAATCAACAATTATAGACTTGGTATGGAAACAGTGGACTCGAACAGTGCCATCAGTCACCCTGATCTAGTGCTCACTGAATACGCCACCCAACAGCAAGACACATGTTCAAGTACATAGGAAACTTCACCAAGATAGATAATATGTTTCCTTGAAACAAATCCACATAAATTTACAAGAATTGAAATCACATAAGCTATCTTTTGTGAACCAGTTGCAATTAAATTAGAAATCAGGAAGAAAAATATCTGGGAAATCTCTAAATATTTGAAAATTAAGCAAAAATATTTTGAACTCAGTGATACAAAGCACAATGTATCAAAGCTTATGGTATACAGATAAAGCTGACGTAGAAAGGAATTTAGAGCTTGGAAAACTTGTGTCAGAAAAGAAGAAAGTTTTAAAATTAATCATCTAAACTTGTACATGAAGAAGCAGGCAGAAAAAGGAACAATATAAACTCAAGAGTGTAGAGGAAAGGGAACAATAAATATGAGAAGAACTCAATGAAGTAAAAAAATTAACAAAAAACAGTGGAAATAAATGTAAAGTGATATTTGAAAAATCAATAAAATCCGTGAGTCTCTAGCTAGACTTATTTTTAAAAACAGAAAAAATACAATCTACTAATATCTTCAGTAAAAGAGGTGATATCACTATAGATCCTACAGAAATTAATAGGACAATAGGATAGTAGCATGAGTGACTATATTCCAATAAATATAAAAATATAAACAAAGTTGGAAAATTCCTTGAGAAACAGTAATGTAACACAAATGATACAAAAATAAATATCTCTTATCTAGTAGTATAATTGAATTTATACTGAAAACTCATTCACAAAAGGAACTGCAGATCCAGATGGCTTTCATGGTGAATCTTATCCAAATGTTTAGGAAAGATGTAATGCTAACGTTACGTAAGATCCCTCACAATATAGAGGAGGGGGAACTCTTCCCAGCTCATTTATGAAAAGAAAATTACAAGAAAAGGAAGCTACAGACCAATTTTCCTCATGAATATAGATGTAAAAATCCTTAGCTGAGTATTAGCAATTCAAATCAAGCAATATATAAAAGAATAATATATTATTATCAAGTGGTGATTATTCTCAGAATGCAAGAGTGATTTCACATTAAAAAATCAACCAATGTCGCTTACCATATTAAAAGAGTAAAAAATAAATGACCTCAATATATGTGGAAAATGCATTTGATGGAACCCAACATCCATCCCTGAGGAATGATATCAGCAAACTATGAATAGAAGGGCATTTCCGCACCCTGCTTAAGGGTATCTAAAATAAACTATTGACCTTGTATTCTTTGCCCTTGCAAAATTCATGTATAACTTCCCTGATTTTGTTCTCTTCTGAAATTGTTTTGGCTCTGCTGGTTATTTTTAATTTTCATAATGGTCATACTATCTGATTTGAAGACTTACGATGAAGCTACCTTAATCGAGAACATGTGCGATTTGCTTTCAGGGTAGATTGATGGGTCAAATTAACAGAATATAATGTCAAAGTAAGTCAGTGGGGCCCGTCTTTTTAGACGCCACTTCCATGATGGCTAGGACCTCTGAAAATCCATAAAAGTGATGAAAACAATGTAAAGAATTACCAACATCTATTTTTAATACTAACACCTATAAATTAACCATAGGCTTTCCACAATCCAAGGAGCATTTCTTCCAGAAAAATGCCTGAATCTTGGAATCATATCCAAAACAATAACTGACTCATACAAGCCAATAACATGATAAACATTCTGAGAGAAAATAGGACAAGTATTTGGACAGGCACTTCAGCAAAGAAGGTCTTACGTTATACACATTGAATTACACACTTTAAGTCAGCACATTTTATTCTACATAAATTAAACCTCGGTGGAATTAATTTAAAATTTTAATATTATAAGCTTGGCAAAATATTTGAGGACAGCTTGATAAAGCAATATATAAAAGTGACCAATAAGCATATGAAAAGATGTTCAGTATCATCAGGAATCATCAAAAGGCCAATTAAAGCCCCAATGAGACAGGCTCACAGGTGCAGTAGCAAGGAGAAAATCTTAAACACATTTAGGTGAATATGAAAAAAAAACTGGAACCCTTCTGCGTTTCTGGGGAGATTAAATGTGGTACAACCACTTCGGAAAATTGTTTGGCAATTGATCATAAAGTTAAACACACACTTTCACATAAGCCAGAGATTCCATTCATATATTTACTGAAAGGAAATAAAAACATATGTCCGCATAATGACTGTATGCAAATGTCTATAGCAGTGTTGCTCATGATGCCCTAAGTTAGAAACAACTAAAAACCCCATCAGCAGACAAACTGATAAGCAGGTCTGGGTATACTTAGACACGGAACGCTACTTATTAATAAACAGGAGTATGCAGCTCGTCCTCACAAAAACACGCGTGAGTCCCACAGACATCACGCTGAGTCCAAGAAACGACATAAATTGGTGAAAATTGCAAAAATGCTTTTATGTGAAATTCTGGGGCAGACAAAACTAATTAACAGGACGCAAAGCAGGTCAGGGGTTGCCCGGAGCCTGTGGTGGGGGATGGCTTGCGGGACGATATTCACAGGGCACTGTTTGAGGGTCGCGGACATGTCCTACATCTTGATTGTGGAGGTGGTTATATCGGTGTTTATAGCTGTCAAGCCATTGGAAATGGATGCGTTTTGTTGCATACGTATAACATACATCCCAGGAAAGATAATTTAAGAAGTAACAAAACAAAACAAAACACCCCAAAAAACAAAACCTATAAAAAGCAAAAATCTAAATGATTAGTGTTTCCCTATAGCAAATTCACGTATCCAAAAATAACAGGAGAAATACCGTGCATTTCTCCAAATTCCAGGAGAACCTGCCAGTCTTGAGAACGATGCGTGCCCTATGGGGTAAATGCCTGGCGGCCTCTGGGAACCTTTGTGAAGAAATCACAGCGCACTGTGTATGTGGCTGGAAAGGGGGCGATCTGGGGACGGCTGACCAGCCAAAACACCTGGTGCCTGAGCCCGTTGAAGGTGGCTTCTCTCTCCTGGCCCCCCAGCCCCGAGCTGGCTGTTCGCTCGGTGCATGTGCATGACCAGGGTGCTGGACTCCTCGCTTTCATTCTGTGTACAAGACAAAAATGATACCCCAGCTACGAGTTGCGCAGATTTAATGTGAATGCCTGCAACGTGCCAGGCACAGAGAGCTCGAGGTCAGAGAGTAATGACCATGGGAGTCAGGGTGCCCACAGGCACTTAACCACTCAGTGTGGGGTGCAGCATCTCCCAAAAGGGCATTCTCGTATCTCGTGTCGTCGGAAATGTCGGTGAGGTTGTCCCCAAGTCTGCTCGGAAAGCACCGACACAGCTTCCTTGGAAGTCTGCACTTTTCTCAAAGCATAAATTCTCATGAGAGATTCTCTGTGGTTGAGATTGCTGGTTGTCACCTAACAGCCTTTTTCCTTCCTACAGAGTGAGAGACTTTCTCAGCTGAGACACCTGCATCTCATAAATCTAAACATTGCACTTCCCAGAATCTCTGGCAGACAGGTGTGGCCACAGGAGGAAAGACAGGCCAGGGGGCCCTCAGGCACGTGGCAGTCTTTGGAAACCTTCTTAAACATCAGCTGGCACGCCCCTGTTGGCGTTTCTTCTCCCTTTCTTCGTCCCTCTTATCCGTAGCTGGAGCTCCACCTGCGACCGTCTGGAACACGCCAGTAAGGCTCAGAGTCGTCTGGGAGCAGACCCTTTGTCCTGGGTGGCTGTCCCCAGCACTTCTACGTGTGAGAGAGAAAACCCAAAACATTAGTGCTTAAACAAGATACACACACAAAGCAAACATACTTATTTGTGCTACTTTTTAGCTGGACCTGATTTCAATGATGGGTAAAAAGCACATACAATTTTATTTCTGAGGATAATCTTACCTACGGGGCATTTATATCAGGTGCACTTACAGAGGAATCCATCTATCCTATGTACAAATGGAGGAGAGCAGAGGAGAAAAGAAAGGGAAGCCTGAGTCACCAGATGTGAAATGGGATGGGGGACGGGGTTCTCTGTTTACCCGATGTTCAGGGAATATGTAACATGTCCACGGGGCTTCCCTGACCGTGAAGACCCAGCCCACGTGCTCCTGAAAGCGGGGTGCAAGGACCTCTACAGAGAGTGAATATTTCGCGCGGCTTTGCCCGTGTCATTACAACACAGTAAGGGAAACGTTAGGGGGCCTGTCCTATTTCCCAGAGCAGGCTGAGTGGCAGGTGTAAAATGCCTTGCTTGCTGTCACTCAGAAAGTGGTTGAGCGGGGATTCGAACTCTAGTAGCCAGACTCCAATGCCCATGTTTCCCAAAAAGTGCAGTGCCTCTGGAGCTCGGCAGCTCACGGAGGACGGGAGACGATGACAGAGCTGGGAGCCGAGAAGGATGCAGAAAGGAACAGGCCAACAGCAAAAGATATGGCTAAGTGGGACCTCATCAAGACCGGAAACGTGTGCATCAGGGTGAAGAGGGCACCCACAGAGTAGGAGAAAAGACCTTAAAACCATGTATCCGATAAGGGGCGCATATCCAGAATATATAAAGAACTTCTACATTCAACAACAAAAAATCCACAACCTGATTAAAAAATGGGTAGAGCGCTTGAATAGACAGTTTTCTAGGGGCATAAAAATGGCCCGTAAGCTCATGAAAAGATGCTGAACTTCCTTAATCATTAGGGAAATTCAAGTTAAAACCATAAGGAGATACATTACCACATGCACTACTATTTAAAAAGAAAAAGAAAATAACAAGTGTCAGAGTTTATGAAGAAAAATTGGAACCCTGGGCACTATTGGTGGGCATGCAAAATGGGGCAGCTTCTGTGGGAACCATCAGGGTGGTTCTTCACAAAACTAGAAATAAAATGACTGTATCGTCCAACGATTCTATTTCTAGGTGTGTCCCCGAAAGCATTGAAAGCAAGGTCTTTGAAGGTATTTGTACACCCATAGTCACAGCAGGATTATTCACAATTAGCCAAAAAGCAGCAACAATGGAAATGCCACCAGGGATGAACGGATGAACAAAATGTGGTCTATCCAAACAACGGAACGTTATTCAGCCGAAAAGAGGCAAGAAACCCTGACACCTGCTACAATACCGATGATCCCCGGGGACACGACGCTCAGTGAGATAAGCCAGGCACCAAAGGGCAAATGCTGTATGACGTCCCTCAAGTTGTCCTTCGAGAGACGGAGAGTAGATGGTGGGGACTGCGGCTGGGAGACAGGAACAACGGGGGGCTAGTGTTTAATGGGCCGATCGACCACGTTCTGGAGATGGATGGTGGGGACACCTGTATCACAACGACACTTGTCACGCAGTGCCACCGAACTGTGTACTTCCCAGTGTTTGGAGAACTGTTATGTGTTGTGTATTTTTCCAGCGTTTTCAAATTTTTAATTTAAATAAAAAAGAAAACAGACACTAGGTAAATGGAGGCATCGGGACCGGGCATCTTCCTCATGGAGAGATTCACAAATCCGAGAACACCTGAGGACCGACGTCACGTGCTGTGGGAGTTTTGGAACCCAAACGCGCTTTGCCAAGGTGGAGTGGGTCACCGAGTGGACAGAAGTAACTAACACTGCTATGGAAAATAGGCACACATAGCATTTTTCCACGTCTTTGCATCCCACCATCCGCCCCCATAAAATATTCTAAATAACTTCTAGCGATCCGCGCGCCAACTGTCCTCCGATGCTGAGGCTTCACACGGCAACCCCTTCTTGGCAATTTGTGAAAAAGGATGAAATAGTGTGTGGGTTGATAGTAATTAACGCGTCAGGAAAATCTGTCCTTGGCATGGAATATGGTTCTCTCCCCATCAACGGAACGAGTGTAGGCTTGCTCGATGCTGGCGGGGTAGCCGGGTGAGGGGCCTTCCGTCCCCTGAACCGCCACGCCGGGCACCGGGAGCAGTCCTGGGGTACTTCTTGGTCTTAGAATCGCCTGCCTGGGCTCTCTCTACCGTCATTGCTGCTCCCACGCCAGCTCCCGTCTGCTGGGAAGGATTTCGCGCAGGGACTGACAGATGACGACACCAACAGCACCCTTTCTTTATTTGTTGAAAATATTTTTTTTTTTACATATTTGCATCTTCTTGTTTGTTTTTATGCAATCATATTTGGGGTGGTGAGGGTGTGCATTTAACAAGCTGATTGCATCACCAGCCATGGACTACAGCCGTGTGTGACAGCATAAACTTTTCTTCCTTCCTTCCCTCCCTCCTTCCCTCCTTCCTTCCCTCCTTCCTTCCTTCCTTCCTTCCATCCTTCCTTCCTTCCTTCCTTGCTTTCTTCTTTTCCTTCCTTCCCTCCTTCGTTTCTTTCTTTTTTCTTTCTTTCATGCTTTCTTCTTTCTTGTCCTTCCTTCTTTCCTTCCTTCCTTCCTTCCTTCCTTTCCTCTCCCTTCCTTCTTCCTTCCTTCTTTCCTTCCTTCTTTTTTCCTTCCTTCCTTTCTTTCTCTCTCTCTTCTTTCCTTTCTTTTCCTTCTTTCTTTCTTTCTTTCTTTCTTTCTTTCTTTCTTTCTTTCTTTCTTTCCTCCATCCATTACTGTGTCACACACTGATGCCTGCTGTATGCCAGGCACTGAGCTGGGTCCTGAATAAATCCGAGGCCTACAGTTTTGGGAGGAATGGCCCACATGGATGTTTCATGGCCACCAGTGCCAATGCTGTGTGAACGTGGAAAAGGCAGTGACCACCTTGGCTGGAACTGCCAGGTCCCCACAAAAGTGACCTGGAGGTAGACACTGGAGAGACAGTAGGATGTGCATAGATGGATGAGAACACTCTAGGAGAGGACAGCAAAGGCCAAAACCAGAGCAAACTTTCTTGCATGCTGGGAGTGGCCAGTGCCCAGGCCAGCTGGATGGAGAAGTCGCCCCTAACATGACCCTGGTGACCCTGCCCAGGCCCCATCCTGCTCCCCCTGCAATGGGCAATGC
The DNA here is from genome assembly GCF_018350215.1 of Panthera leo. Lineage (NCBI taxonomy): Eukaryota > Metazoa > Chordata > Mammalia > Carnivora > Felidae > Panthera > Panthera leo. The sequence continues at coordinate 85,505,023 of NC_056689.1, read as the reverse complement.
TGTCCTTCTTTTCCTCCACTGCCTTCTCACCCTTGAGGCTGGACACCTGCCCCCCAGCTCACCCCGGGAGACTCATCCTCTGTGGCCTCGATGTGGCCCCTGTCCTTCCTCAGCCGGTCCCATTGGCTGGCAGTGTTTGCTGGTGAATAGTCTTGTCCCATGGAGGAGGCTTCGGAGGGAACAGAGGACTCAACTCCAGCCCCACAAAACTAAGTGGTTTGAAACCCACGTGAAACCCTGCTTGTTTAGAACCCATTCTTCTCTGTGACTTCCAAGGCGGGTTTGCACGTGTGACCGCGCGGTGTGCTCATCCTTAGCGGGAATTTCACCTCCTAAGGAGTCTGTGCTTGGTCTTAGGAGGGGCCCGGGACCACACCCCATCCACATCAGGGTGACTTGGCCCTGACACAGCTTCACCGCACAGCGAGGGTCTCTGGGCCGGCAGACGTGCGCCCCTCACCCCTCACCCCTCCAAGCCTCTGCTGAGGTTTCTTCTGTGTCTTTTATTCATGGGCTCTTCGTGAAGCGGGCTCCCAGGGGACATCCACAGCAGCGTGAGTGATGTTATTTAAAAGCATCTTGCCACTTGATAGTAAAAGTGGAATTATTCTTGTGGTGCAACCCATCAATCTCGAGATACGGCTTTTTAGTGCTTCTTCCTACGGAAGGTCAAGTTTGAATGGAATAGCAGGAGGGGCATCTCTGGTGGCTGGTTGCTGCTTTGCTTGTGTTCCTCCTTAAGGAATACGAACAAGGAATTCTCCCTTCCGGGTGTCTTTCGGAGGCATTGATGCCGTGGCAGGAACTCAGCCTGGCGTTCCCCGAGAGCGGAGACACTCTGTGGCATCCACTAAAGTCGCTCCTGCACAAAGTGGAGGTGTAAGAGGACCGAAGCCAGACCCTCCTTCGGGGCATGATGCTTTCGTCAGCCATGGGGAGGGGGTCTTCACCAGGGAGCTTGAACCGTCTTGGTCAAAATGAATTCGAAAAAAGGGACGCCCACTGGAGTAGCGCAGGCGTCTGTCTTTGTGCAAAGTCATGCCCACCTTTTCACTGAACTAGCGGTGGGGAGATTTAGGGCCCTGTTTCCCAGCCTCTGCGTGGATCCTGATCAAGCACAGGACAGAGAGACAGAACCCCAGGAGTGAGGAAGCCATCTTTTAAGGAGAAGACTCCCAAAGTGGTCCACATGGCTGTCAGTCACGTGAGTGCTGGGCGGGTGTGTGGGTGTGCATAATAACCACCGGCCTTTACTCCAGGGTGGCTCTGCTTTGGCTGTCTTGACAGTGGGTCTCTTGACGTGGCTTCAACGTTTGCTTTTTTTTTTTTTTTTTTTTTGCTGTTTTCTGACTCAATGGCATTGGGTCTCCATGTTGAGGGGGTTCCTTGTAAGGGACATTTGCCAATGTTTGCAGACATTCTTTCATCATCGTGACTCGGAACACTGTTACTGGAACCCATGGCGAAGGACTAGAGACACTGCCAAAGGTCTGGTAACAGCAGGACAGCCCCCACCACACAGGGCGACCCGGCCCGAAGGATTTCTTCACGCCCCAGACAGCGTTGCTGGGGACACATTGCCCACAAAGAGTGCACACTTCCGTGGTTTTTAGTGCAACTATCCTTTCAGTAAATTTTAGAACATTCTCATCGCCTTAAAAAGAACCCCCCCCCCCCAATATTTAGCTATCATTTATTTCCCTATCCTGCTTCCTCTCCAACCTTAGGAAACTGCCTGTTTAGACAAATATCACATGACTTCACTCATATATGGAATATAAAATACAAAACAGAGGAACACAGGGAAGGGAAGCAAAAATAATATAAAAACAGGGAGGGAGACAAAACAGAAGAGATTCTTTTTTTAATTTTCTTTAACATTTATTCATTTTAGAGAGACAGACTATGAGAAGGGGAGGGCAGAGAGAGAGAGAGGGAGACACAGAATCCAAAGCAGGCTCCAGGCTCTGAGCTGTCAGCACAGAGCCCAACGCGGGGCTTGAACCCATGAACAGTGAGATCATGACCTGAGCTGAAGTTGGACGCTTAACCTACCAAGCCACCCAGGTGCCCCCATGAGAGACTCTTTTTTGTTTTAATTTTTTTAAATGTTTATTTATTTTTGAGAGAGAGAGAGAGAGAGATTGAGTCAGAGCATAAGTAGGGGAGGGGCAGAGAGAGAGAGGGAGACACAGAATCCAAAGCAGGCTCCAGGCTCCAAGTTGTTGGCACAGAGCCTGATGTAGGGCTTGAATTCATGAGCCGTGAAATCTTGACCTGAGCCGAAGTCAGACACTTAATTGACTGAGCCACCCAGGTGCCCCATAGAGACTCTTAAATACAGAGAACAAACTGAGGGTTGCTGGAGGGGAGGTGGGTGGGGGGATGGGCTAGATGGGTGATGGTCATGAAGGGCACTTGTTGGGATGAGCACTGGGTGTTACATGTAGGGGATGAATCACTGGGTTCTACTCCTGAAATCATTATTGCTCTATATCCTAATGAACTTGGATGTAAATTAAAAAAAAGAAAAAAAGAAATACAACAAATATGGAGTCAAGGATTAAAAAAAAAGAAACTACCAATCTATTTTCTGTTTCTACGTGTTTGCCTATTCTGGACACGTCATAAGAACTGAGTCATATAATGCGTGATCTCTCGTGTCTGACTTCTTTCACTCGGCGTCACGGTTTCACGGCCAACCCGTGTAGCACGTCCGCGCTTTCTCCCTGCTGATCGCTAACATTCCGTTGTAGGGATCTACCACGCTTCGTGTGCGCATCGTCAGCTGCTGCGCATTCGGGTTGGTTTTTCCTGCCTAACTAACTTTTGACAGAGAAGTAAAAACAATTCCAGAGAGGAAAGAGGGCCTCTCAGCAAGTGCTTCCAACCGGAATCTACAGGCAAAACAAACAAATAAAAACAAAACAACCTAATTCTCACGCGTTGTTCAAAAATTAATTCAAAATGAGTTATGGGCTTAATGTAAAACACAAACCATGGAGCTTTTAGGAAGGACTAAAAGAACACAGGAGGTAACGTCGATATCTAGGGCCAGCCAAAGAGTTTCTAGACTTGATACCAAAACTATGACTCATAAAACGGAAAAAAATGAAAAAAAAAAACCCAGACATAAAAATTAAAATATTTTGCTCTGCAAAAGACCTTGCTAATGAGATGACAAATGGTAAACACTGCAAGAAGGTGTCTGCAAATCAGCAGTCCAACAAAGGATTATCTCAAATATATAAAGAATATTCAAAACTCAATGTTAAAAAACAATCCCACTAGAAAATGGCCCAAGGTATAGAGAGGATTTGACCAAAGAGGATATACAGATGGCAAAAACGCAGGAAGAGAGGTTCGATGTTACCACCAATTAGGGAAAAGCAAATTAAACCCACCAACTCCACATCTGTCAGAATGGCTGCTGAGTTTTTCTAAGCGACAACACCAAGTGCTGGTGAGGATGAGGAGAAACTTGATTTTTCATACGGGAACATGAAATGGTAAAGCCATTCCGGGAAACAATTTGACAGTTTCTTTAAACGCCAAACTGTCATATGACCCAGAAATGGCATTTCTCAGGGACATGCAAATGTGTTTCTACAAGAACCTGTGCATGAATGTTTACGGATGCTTTGTTCATCACAGCCCAAAACGCAAACCAATCCAGACGGCCATGAAATACCTCTGAACAAACAGCTAAAGGGAATGCAGTGTCGATGCATATGACAAGCTGGGTGAGTCCTCAGAGCATTACTCGGAATGACAACACCACCCCAGAGTTTACGTGCCCTGTGACTCTATTCGCACCGCAATCCCAAAAGGACCCACTTGTAATTCTGGAGAATAGATTAGCGTCCACCTGGAGGTAAGGAGGTGGCGGGAAGGGCGTGGAGGTGGGCTTGGCTGGAAGGGCAGTGTGTGGGTCCTGGGGACGATGACAGTGCTCTGTTTCTTGACTGTGTCCATGCCGGTACCCTGGTTGTGACATCGTACCCCAGTTCTGCAAGATGTTACCAAACTGGCTAAAGGTTCACAGAATGTCTCTTTATGATTTCCTACAACTGCCTGCGAATCAGCAATGAGCTCAAACGAAAAGTTTAATTTGTAAAGGCATAAAACAAGTGTTTCTTGCTTAGGAGTCCTTTATCTATGTTTTGATGAGATAAATGTGCAGAGAGTAAAGCACACGTATCTTGAGGTGACGTCTGATGAATTCTGATAAATGTTTGCACCCACGTAACCCCATTCACGGAAGATCCACGACATGTCCGTCCTCCAAGACAATTTCTCTGGGTCCCTTTCAGGTCAATCCCCACCCGCACCACAACCTGCGTTGTAATTTCTATCGCTGCAGATCAGTTTTTGCCCGTTCTTGGATTTTGTAAAAAAATGGAACTAAGTACGTATTCTCTTACGTCTGGCTCCTTTCAGTCAACATAATGTTTTCAATGCTGATCAATGTTGCAGTTTTCAGGGACTTTCATTACTTTATTGCCGAGTAGTAATTCAGTGTCTGAATGTGCCAAAATCCGTTGTCCGCTGTTGATGGACATTTGGGAGGTCTCCGGTCTGGGGCTGTCGTGACTGAATCTGCTCAGACATTTTGTGCAAGTCTTCCTGCTCACATGTTTATCGTATTTCAGAATGAAATTGTAGGTCACACGACCAAGGTTAACATTGAAAGAAACTGGCCAAGAGAATTCCACGCTGGCGGGACCATCGGCATTCTCTGCAGTATGTGAGTTCTGGTTACACCACAGCCTCAGAATATTTGCAATGCTCAGTTTTGTTTGTTTGTTAGTTAATTTTATTCATCCTGGGGGTATGTGCGGTGCATCTCCCATGGGTTTTAATTTGCATTTTCCCAGTAATTAATGATGTTTTGTGACTTTTCAGAGCTTGGTGACATTCATGGGCATCAGCCATGAATTTTATAAAATGTCCCATCAACTTTTCTTGTTGAACTGCTGTTAATGCACAGAAGTTCTCTGTGTAGGCTGGATATTCTTTATATTTTCTGGATCTTTTGTCAGATATATGTGCTATGAATTTTGTTTCTCCCAGTGTGTGGGTTGTTTTCAAAAATTCTTCTAATGGGGGGGGCACCTGGGTGGCTCAGTCGGTTGAGCATCTGACTTCGGCTCAGGTCATGATCTCACAGTCCGTGAGTTCGAGCCCCGCGTCGGGCTCTGTGCTGACAGCTTGGACCCTGGAGCCTGCTTCAGATTCTTTGTCTCCCTCTCTCTCTCTGCTCCTGCTCTGTCTCTCTCTGTCTCAAAAATAAACATTAAATTTTTTTTTTAATTCTCCTAATGGTCTCTTCTGAAGAACAAAAGTTCAAATTTTGTTTTGTTGCGTTTCATACTTTTATCCAGGAATTCCACGCCATTTGTTGAAAAGACCTTTGAGTAGTTTTCCTTATTGAATGGCTCATTACGTCTGGCTATTCTTTTTTTTTTTTTAATGTTTATTTATTTTGAGAGGGGGGAGGGGCAGGGAGAGAGGGAGAGAGAGAATCCCAAGCAGGCCCAGCACTGTCAGCACAGAGCCGGATGCGGGGCTCAAACTCACAACCCATGAGATCATGACCTGAGCCGAAATCAAGAGTTGGATGCATAACAGACTGAGCCACTCAGGTGCCTCACATCTGGTTACTCTTAACCCTGTGCTTGTAGATGTATTTGAGGATTCGTATCTCAAGTTCTATTAAGAAACAACTTTTGATTATCCTGATTGCATTAAAATTATACATCAAGTTGGGAAGGACTGACAGCTTTAAAATATGAGTCTTCATATCTGTATATATGTTTTAGCCACTTTTTAAGATTTTTCTCAATATCTCAACAATGTTACACGATTTTATCCATAAAGAAGCTACACATTTTCTGGTAGATTACTCTCAGGAACCTCATCATTTTTATTACTATTTTAAATATTACATATTTTTAAGTTTTATGTTCCACTTGCATGTATTATGGAAATGCAAATAATTTCTTTATATATTGGTTTTTAAAAGCTTGCCAAACTCTATTTTTATTCTTTTAGTATTCGCTCTAGAAATTCTAACATGCATATTTAATTTAACAAGGTTAAAATTCAGCGTCTTTATTTCTCTCCAGATCTATGTGCTATTTTTTTTGGCCCAGTATGTTATTCCTAACTTAATTTTTTCCTCCACCAAGGATTGTCAGGTGGGTGCAGGTGCATATTTTACGCACGTGTCTACCGTTTCCTCTACTCACTGTTCTTGCCGGCATCTCTGACCTTCCTCCTGGGACCCTGCTTTCTCTATCCAGAGCCTCTCTGTAACTCCCGATAGCGAGGGTCCATTGGAGTAAACGCTCTCAGTCTTTGTCGGTTTACACAAAGCTCTATTTTGCCCCTGCCGTTGTCTTCCACAGATGTTGGGCCCCGTGTTCCGTATTTATCAAAAAGGCGGACGCCGTTATCTTATGTTCATTTCTTATGCACCCTGCTGATTTCCATACTCTCCTGGCTGTTCTACCAGTTGCTAAGAGAGATGCGTTAGACTTCCCCAGGATGATTACTAAGTTGTCTATTTAAAAAATCTGCTAATACTTATTTTATGTATTCTGAGTTTCTGTTGCTAGGTACGTACACATTTCGAAATGTTCTGTCTTGTTACTCATTATTTGCTGCACATTTTGATCGTAGTTCTTGTCTCCAAGTATTCGTTGATATCAGTGTACCTACACCAGCTTTCTTCCTTTCTGCTTGTACGCAGCACTGCCCCTCGTGATTGTGGGGCCTTGGGCAAATACTTCACGTGGGGTCTTGTCTATGCGAGTACCTTGATTTTAAAATGTCTTAGAAAATCCGTGGGACCCATTCGAGGTATTAGGGTTTATCCGAGAAGATTTACGACAGCGGGTAGACCAGAAGGCCCCGCGTGTTGGTTTATTCTCCGACAGGCGCCCGTGAAGATCCTTGGTCATCTCGAGACAGCATGTCTTCCTGGTCGGGTCCAGGAGTGCTCCCTGCATGTTATTCATTGCCAGAAGCATCATTCCCGGCCAATCTCGTAACTCCGGACTTGGGAAGAAGGGCGGCAGAGCTGTTGTGACTCCCAGAGCGCGGCTGCTCCGAGTGTGTGGCTGGTGCCGTGTGCACGTTCCCTCCCACCTGCGCGGCTGCGTGAACTGTAGCTGCATCCTTGCTCCGGAAGCTGTCCGTCGGTCCTGCTGCCCCACCCCCGATCAGGGCTTGTCCTGGGGCCTCCTCGGTGACGGCCACCCACATAGAAAATACGTCTGGATCCTTCGCACCTCCAGAAGCAGGGACCTGTGATTCCTGTAAGCTCTGGAAAGTGATCATTATCTCTCACAGATTGCGTCCCCCCTTCTCTTCCTTCGGTCACTTTCCAGAACTCTTACTAAACACACACGAGCCCTTTTCCCGTATCCTCTGAACCTTTCGGCCCGCGCTCACGCCCCCAGGCTCCTCCTCTCTCAGGCCATTTCTCTGCTTTTTAATCCACATGCCATGGACACTGAGCTTTTCTCTATGAGGGTCATTAAATCACTTTACAAAGTCACCTAGTTGTTTTTCATAATCTCGTTCTTTAGCTGCAACTTTAGGAAATTACTTTTTAAAAAAATTTTTTTAATGTTTATTTATTTTTAAGAGACAAAGAGAGAGACAGAGCGTGAGCAGGGGAGGGGAGAGAGAGAGGGAGACACAGAATCCGCAGCAGGCTCCAGGCTCCGGGCTGTCAGCACAGAGCCCGACGCGGGGCTCGAACCCACGAGCCTGAGCCGAAGTCAGACGCTTAGCCGACTGAGCCACCTAGGTGCCCCAAGACATTACTTTAAACTATTTTAAAAATAGTTTCTACAGAGTGAGCTAAAATATTTCGATTTTATTTAAATGTGTCAAGGACACAGATTCTATATTCCAGGTCCAGTAATTCTGACATTTTCGTCTTGGGGTCTGATCCTTCCGTTTTAATTTCTTCGCTTCGAACCTGAGTGAGGACGACTTCTTTCCCCGGGGGGTTCCCGTCCAGACAGGTGCCTTTGATCTCCTTCTGAGGCTTACCTCCGGGGCCTGGATCTAACTGTCTCCTCCCAGAGGTTGATACTCCTCACTGCCAGGTGCCTGGGGCCTCCTTCCTTCACGGGCCACTTCAAATGGTTTTCTGTGCGGGGGCGGTGTGAATTCTGACTCCACGTGAGGACCGTCTGCAGTTATGAATTTCCAGAGGACACGTTTCCTTTGACAGCCGGCGGCAGGTGCACAGTGGGCAGGCTCCTGTCGCGCCTCGCGGGACGCTCTTCCTGGCTCACGCGGTGGCCGTCACAACTCCTGGGTTCCCAGCACGACGTGGGGTAGCTGCCATCCCCAGTGTGCTCTCCGTAGCGACAGTACAGGGGGCCCAGGCGTCCCCGTGGGCAGTGAATGCCACGTGGTCAGATGACAGCCGCTGATTGTCACGGCTCCGTTTTGGGTTTTCTTGTCATTTTTGGCCCCTGACCTTTTCCTTTACTTGTTTGTTTTTAACCAATTCAGCCTTGGATTTTTCAAGAGTTGCATTCATACTTTCTTTCCACGTTTCATTCTAGAAACTTTGTTCACGATGTAGACTTTGTAAGAGCCTCATTCAGCAAGTGCATATACCCGCCGGCCGACTGTGCTTTGGTTCCGAGAACGTGATGCGTACAAGCTGAGAGTCTAGAGATTCTGGCTGCAGAAGGAAGGGACAGTGCCCTGTCCCCCGCCCACCCCACAGGAGGGCCCCACACAGGCTCTTCCGTGCGGACAGTGAGCAGGGAGCCAGTGATGAGGAGGACGGTGTTTCCGGGAAGAAGGACCAGACCAGAAGAAGGGCTCTGTGGCCCCTGGGCAGAGCCTGTAGGCAGGGGGCGTGGCTGTGCAAAAGTGCTCCTCGGTGGCCGGCAAATGGAACCCCGACAGAGAAGGGAGGACTGTCCTTGGAGCCTGTGGGGGTGGAGGGGCGGGAAGGAAAGGCTCTCCGCTGTCCCAAAGAATCAGGAGCGGGGGACTTGCACAGTTAGGGGGGTGCAGGGCCACACAGGGGTTCAGGCCGGCTCACTGACCCGGCACGTCCCCGGCAGGAGGTCGAGGGACAGGAGGTGAGCTAAGCAGGACACCAGGTGTGTGCTGGCACTCAGGCGGCTCACGATTTCATGAGGAAAAGGAGGAAAAGCAACGTGGCGTCACTGTGCTGTGGGCCCCGCCCTCGCCCGCCCCGTCTGTCAGGTCGGAACGTTTGCTTGGGTGGCACAGGGCTGAGGTTGGACAGGAACCTTTGACCTCGGGCCCTCGCGGCCCGGTGCTGCTGATGCAGTGGGCTGGCACTTGGGTGGACACTTAACTTCTGCAAATCCAAGCAGTCGCCCTGGTCAGAGAGAGAGCAAGCAGGGGCAGAGGCGGAGGGAGGGAGGGAGGGAGGGGAGCCCCTCGAAAGAAACGCCTGGGGCCCGGGGGCTGCCCCACTGAGGCTCTGGCCGCTCCGGCGGGGCTGGGACGTTCATGCGTCACAGCCGTCTCCTTCCCCAAGCAGTCTGTCCGCCTGGCATGGGTCCTCACCTTGCTGACGGTAGAAAGAACAACGGCCGTGGAACCAGGACCCTGGCCCCGGCTCGGCTGACGGAAGGGCCTCACGTGCCCCCCGGGGCGGCCGTGGGGCTTGGTGGGATGTGGGGTTCGTGGAGCTCTGGCACCTGTGGGTGGGCCTGGGAGCCCAGTGTGCGTGGCCTTCCGAGGCCCCAGAGGCGTGTTGGGGCAGGCCCTTCCCGCACCTGGCCCAGGGTGCGGGGCGTCCCGAGTCCGGGGGCTCGGGGTGGGTGAATCTCTCAGCCAGCTTTGCTGCTGGGAGTCCAGAGAGGCTCTGGACAGAGTCCCTCTGACAATACCGGCCTCCCCCGGGCTCCCGGCAGGTCTTGTTTATTGTGGAATGGAGTTTAGGGGGTTTTCTGTATGCGTGCTGTTACGGTCTGAATGTCTGTCCCCGCCCCTCCCAAATTCATGTGCTGGAATCCTACCCCGCAGTGTGGTGGTATTCGGGGATCAGGCATTCGGGAGGGCTTTGGTTTGCTGAGGTCACGAGCCCGTGAGGGGCTTGGTGTCCTTGTAAGAGTTCCAGGAGACCTCGCTTCCTTCTGCTGTCTTCCACGTGAGGTCACAGCTGTCTGCGAGCCAGGAAGCAGGACGTCCCGGCACCAGACCTGCCTCCGGCAGCCTTGAGGAGAGAGTTTTCCTGCACAAGCCTCCGTCCGCGGTATTCTGGGACGGACGAAGATGTGGATGTTTTCTCCCTGAGCCACCGTGGTCCAGGCATCGTTCCGGGCAGTGGGGACACGGTGTCGCCAAAGGAGCTGAGGAGCTGTGCCTGTGCCGTTGCACAGGGAACAACAGTGAAACCCGGGGACTTTATCAACCCCCGGCAAACATCCCCGTGAGCATTTGCTCGCTGTGCCTCCACGGGAGCCTTGCCAAGTTGTGCGACCTGCTTCTGGCTTCTGTCTGGGGAACCTGAGTCTGGGCAGGTGGCAGAACTTGTCCCAAGTCACAGGGCCCCCCAGACACATGCCCAAACACTGCTGGAGACTGCTGACTCCATCCAAACCCGTCTCCCACGCGGACACCTGAGGTCCAGCTGTGTCAGGGCCTTGGCCAGGGGGACACTGGGAGCCACAGGATCTTTATGACCTGCTGAGGGGACTTGAAGGGGGAGCCGTGGGCCGCCTGCCCCCAGCCCCTTGTGGATGTCTCACGTGAAGGCCGGCACGGTGGCAGCCCCAGGAGCTCACGGGGCAGCTTTTCAGCAGCACGGTGGCCCTGCTGTCCCTCCACCAGCGCCCTGTGAAAACTTCACCCTCGGGGCCCGGGACTTCCATGTTTGTGCCTCTACTTTACCACTTAGCTCTTTAAATACTCCAAACTTCTGCCCTGTCCAACTCTGAACGTGGAAAGAAGGTCAGAAGTCGGGTGCCCCAGAGATTAGCCCCAAAGCAAGTATATTTCGATATATTTATTAATGAGTTGGAGGAGTCAGAGAAAAGGTTAAGTGGCAGAATTTGCTGAATGCAGAGAATGACTTAATTTAATGGTTCAGGGAAGAAAAAACAGATGATCTTCTATGAACTTCTATTTTTTTTTCTTGCCCTAAGAATATTTTATCAAGGTGAAAAATATTAAGACAATCAATGGTGCAGAGAGCACGTTTAGTCGTATCCTCGATTTTTTTTCGGTTGAAATGTGATTTATTATCGAGAAGGGAGAATTTGGATTTGGAGGATTATGGTCGCTGAGTTCAGACCTGCCATTTCTCGGGAGTGGGAGGTGCTGGATAAAACCAAACATTTGTGCAGAGAGGCTGCGGGGCCCAGATGCTTCCGAAGAGAAGGGAAGAGTGGAATCAGGCACAGAGGCTGAGGACGGACAGACAGCTCAGCCTGACCCACTTCCGCCCTTAGGTTTTGTGCTCGGAGCTCGGCGTGCAGCTTGACCGCGGGCTGGACCCCCACGTTCACAGCCAGGGCACACAGAAGCCCGCGTGATGGCCGGCATGATGGCCCCTGCATCCGGGCAGCTTGGATGCTGCTGGGGGGAGTGAGGGCTGTGGGGCTTCAGAACTCCGGTCAGCTCGGGCCCGTGTTGGCAGATAGGTGCTGAGCCACCAGGAGCGGTGCAGACCATCCGCTCCCCGGGAATCTTGTCCCGTGCCTCTAAAGAAATGTGCTCTGGGTTATGCTGTGAATCCGGATCCTGTGCTGGGGGGTTTGTGCCCATCAACTGATGAATGGATAAAGAAGATGTGGTTTATATACACAATGGACTACTACTTGGCAATGAGAAAGAATGAAATATGGCCTTTTGTAGCAACGTGGATGCGACCGGAGAGTGTTACGCTAAGTGGGATAAGTCAGGCAGAGAAAGACAGATACCATATGTTTTCACTCCTATGTGGATCCTGAGAAACTTGACAGAAGACCATTGGTGGGGGGGGGGGAGGGAAGGGAAAAAAAAAGTTAGAGAGGGAGGGAGGCAAACCATATGAGACTTAAAAACTGAGAACAAACTGAGAGTTGATGGGGGGGGTGGGAGGGAGGGGAAAGTGGGTGATGGGCTTTGAGCAGGGCACCTGTTGGGATGAGCCCTGGGTGTTGTGTGGAAACCAATTCGACAATAAATTTCATAGTAAAAAAAATAATTTGAACCTGGCTGGAATCTGCAAAGTGCGCCCCGTGTACAGAGGAAGCTGATTAGCCTGCAAAGAGGAACGACACGCCTTTGGTGCATTATTGCCAAAGCCTCTCACCTGCTTGGAGGTGGCGTGGCAGGCTTCCCCTTGACCTCCCGTTACCTCGTGCTACTAGTTATGCCCCGAAACAGTCAGATTGTGTGAAAAACACACTCGACACTCTACGTTCTTCCCGGTTCAGACCACACCGCTTCTCCTCCTGAGTTATTTCCAACCAGCAGAAATGTTCCAACAGGTTTTCGAATCGTGGCCCCTCTTACAGGTCAGCATGTGGCAAGGCCACAGGGCAATTAAGCGGAGTGGTGGTCAAATGTGCCTCTCCATAGGGACGTGGATGCTGGGAGTCCCCACCCCCTTCTCCGACCTAGTTAAGAAATCTGGGGAAAGAGCACTTCACGCCGGGCAGATTGGAACCGGGTTAACACGGAGGCTTTGTCTGGCATGAGGTCAATGTGTTTTGACAGAACAAAATAAAAGCACACCTAAGTGTAAACGTTTGCGTCGGAATGGGAAATTTGGGTCTGCTTAGCATGCATCACGGCGCTCTCTCGTTGTCTGGTCGGGCTTCGTAGTGAGAGTGCAAACCATTTCGAGTCTCCAAAACCCACAAATCATGCCGCCAGATGTGTGCCAACAACGAGGCAGATAAATCGTCGGGCTTGTGCGAATTCATTGCGCTGTGTGTCTCCTCCCTCCTCATCGTAAGGGCCGGGTAACCCAGGCTCTGAGACTGTAGACCCCCAACCCCCCACCCAGCAGCTGGGGCTGCCGGGCAGTGGTGGGACAGTAAAAGGCACAGGGAGGGGCCGGGAGCTGCGAGGGCATTAAGACAGACCCCCCCCACCCCCAGCACTGCCGGAGCCTGTCTTGGGGGTGCCCCCCGTCCCCCTGTCCCTGACCTCCCCGACTTCTCAGGTCATCCTTGTCTAAAGAGCAGAAAGCAAGGAATGAGTGCTCTCAGAGCACGTAGGACCTCCTGTACCCCCTGCCCAGGGCCTTCTGCTTTTTACGCGCGAGTGTTTGGTGCTGTCACTTCATGAGGCACAGCTGTCTCTCTCTGTCATTCTCTGGAGCCCAGCGCCCAGGCTGCCCCGCTGTGGATCTCAGGAAGCCGCCCCTCTGGGTGGACACACCTGGCATGTGGCTTGGCAGATGGCCTGGCTGGGTCCCAGCCCCTCTCCTTGGAAACAACCCGCAAAGCCCCGGCTGTGTCACTGTCTGTTGGCTGGGACTCGGTCAGGTGACAGATCTGTCTCCTGGTCCGGCGGGGGCTCAGTGGAGCTTCCCGCACAGACCTTCCGTTCGCTGGGTGCTGGGGGACAGGAAAGAGAAGCGCATTTGGTCTCTGCCATCCCTGGACTTTCAGCTGAGCTGACCCAAGAGGTGCACGTGGTGAGCCAAGAGGTGCCATGACCCAGCATCAGTGTGGACCTGGGGACGTGCCTCCGGGCAGGGTGGAGGCTGGGCGCTCGGGGAGAGGAGCATGGTTCCCAAGTTGCCCTGAGAATCCAGGGAGAAACCGCCTAGGGCTCTGGTTTCACAGCGGCCTCGCTCTGTTCCACACGCCTCTACACCCTCCATTATTTGGAACACTTTACATGTGTCATGGGTGAATGGATAGATGGATGGATAGACAGGTAGATAGGTAGATTAGATACATAGGGAGGTAGGTAGGTACATAGACAGGCAGATTAGATAGACACACAGACAGATAGATACATAGATACATAGACAGATTAGATAGATAACAGATTAGATAGATAGATAGATAGATAGATAGATACACAGATACATAGATTAGATAGATAGATGACAGATAGACAGATTAGATAGATAGACAGATTAGATAGATAGATAGACAGACAGACAGATAGACAGAGTTTTGTAACTACAAAATGAAACACAGGCAGAGTTGTGTCGGCTACCAAATTCCCATTAGGACACCTTAACTCCGAATCATCCGCTATTGATAAGTGGGCTCCTCTGGGAATTTTTAATAATGTGGAGGAATGCTCACGCTATGAAGTTGGGTGAAAAATAAGATTTAAATTATATACAGCACAAGGTGAATCAAAACTATTTTGTTAGGAAATGCAACTCAGTGTGAGATGCGATATTATAGGATGCATTCCGTGTGATGTATACCCAAGACACGTCATCAGCTGGGGTGAGCCCACCCCCATCCCTGCCCCCAGGGACGCCGACAGCTGTCACCCTCAGCTCCCGGGCTGATCCAAGCCCCGCACCCCATCCACGACTTTGCCCCCGAACTCCCGAGCGCGTTTCCAGTTGTGACACGGTGCATCTTCCCCGATTTCCCACAGGGGCTCCTGAGTCGTCCTGCTTGGGGCCGCCTTCTCCTCGCCGCCGGTCACCCCCGAAGTCCTCACCTCCAGGAGAGATGCTCAGCTGCACCGTCTCCCACGTCCACCAGCGCTTTACCCGGAAGCTTCTTCTTCTGACCCGGCACTGAGTCAGGCACCACGTTTTCAGCTGTTGCCCCTGCTGTGGCGGCCTTCCTGGCTCTTGTCCAGGACCTCGTCATGCCACAGTTGGTGAGTGTTCAGCAGGGGAGGACGAGGTGGCATCTGTGTTTGCTCTGTGACCGTGTTCTGGCAGTGTGGGCGGGTGGGCGGGGCGCTGCTGGGGGGACGCCTCCCGCTCCACCTTCCTCCCCTGCTCCGGGGGCTTGTTTTAACTCTGAAGGTCTGGAAGGGAGCATCTTTATCTTTCCCATTCTTCAGATTCTATTACTTTTTATTTAGGAAAACAGAACCAAATAACTTGGAATAAAAAGAAAAACCTTTTAGAGCCTGCAAAATCTTATTTCATTGATCTTTCCCTAACCCTCAACATTATTTTTTCCTGAAAGGTGAGAAACAATCCAGAACTCGTTAGCATATGTCAATAACTGACATGTTTTCTCATGGTGTGGATCTCCTCTTCCCTGTCGGTCTCAGCTAGAAATTTCTGCTGGTTTTCCCTGAATAACACAGGTGGACTTAAGGCTGTTTTTATTGGTCAGGAGACCTTGACACTAGTTGTGTATAAAAGTCTTTATAAAGAAAATGTCTCACTGAGACAACCGACCTGAATTTGTGGGGTGCCAGCCATGTGCCCTGCCCAGGGCGCCGCCCCCCCCCCAGGGGCACTGCCGGGCAAGCAGACCTGCTTACCAGTAGTACAGTATCTACCTGGCACAGAGCCTCCACCTGCGGATGGGCAGCTCCTTGATTTCTGGTCCTCAAGGAGAACAGGGCTTCCGGCTGGAAGAGAGTCCTTTAAATCCCGCTGGGATTAGAGTGTCTATGAGGAGAGCTTCTACTGTCTCGGAGGGTTTAGGGTTGTTCCCGGGCTGAGTGGGGTGTAGGGGGGAGACCCTGGGATGAGGCTGAGTGGGACAAGAGCCAGAAGTGGGAGATAAGCCCGTCTCCCGGGTCCCCCATCATATCTGTTAATGCATTAGTGGAAACCACTCTGCATCTACGCTGTCGCCAGAATCGAGCACGGTACAGGAAAGGATTCAAAGCGTTGTAATAACCGGGTACAGTTAAGCCCATGGCAGGAAACGACAAAAGAGTTTGGACTGCTTTGAGCTTATGTGAGTGAACAGTTACTTGGGATTTTCTAGCTGTCATTCAGAGCCAAGTGGTTGCCCAAGGCACCTGCACTCAGGGCACTGGAATCCCCGGGGAGGGAATAAATATCAGCAGGTGACAAAAGCTGCCTTCAGTAGAACCGCTCCAAGGACAGTGCTGTGTAGGGATGGGGCGAGAGTCCTCCCCAAGTGCTTGCTGAAGCGCCTGGGATGGTGGCTCCACCCTGCCTTCCCAGGGGCAGGGGGTCAGTGTGCGTAGCCCTGTGTTCACGCAGAAGCAAACGAGCTGGACATTGCCACGAGTGGTCCCCGGTCTCCAGTCCCCCGGTGAGGAAGAAGGGACGAAGACTCCTGTTCAAGCAGGACCCTTAAGAGGTCCACGTTAGCCTGCCTAAAGACGCCCGCCCCGAAAAGCCTAGTCTGGCTGTGGCCGTCAAGATCACGTGTGTATGCACGTACAAATATATGCACATGAATTAAGGGCTTAAGCTGAATAGTAACAGACTCTAATCTGCAGAGCTTTCTGATTTTAGGTGAGAAAAAACCCAAAATCTTGCCAGTACTTTCGCATCAAAGAGAAAGCTAAACTTGCTAATTGAAAGCTGGTTTGCATGGAGGGAAGTAGGGGGATGCCAGCTATGTAAATTAGCATATGCCCGGATCTACCAGAAATCGTGCCAGGCCAGGAGGAAATTAGGCAAATTAGGACGAGCACACAAGGCCAGAAGCAAGTTGAAGGCACCCTGGTGGTCTACCTTCCCTGGGGGGGATGTGGCCACCAGTTCAAAGGTGATGAGATAATGCGGTCCGAGGGGGTCTCAACTGTGTTCGTGGGTGTGGGTGGGTGGGCGCATGCTGTCCCTCTAGGTCAGGGTGAGCTTTCCAGACAAGCTCTTGGATGCGTGCATCCCAAGCCCGCCCCCCTTTCCGCTTTAGGCGGCCGGAAGCCCCTTCATCAAATGCTGCACAGAAGCCCGGGCTCTGCTCGCTGCTGGTGGGCTTTGCTGGCTTAGCGACCTAAGCGATTTATTAGCACACGAGTCTCCCAGGGCTGGGCTAGGTGTCCGAGCCACTGTTTGGGGCCAGGAGCACACGGAGGTGATGCTGATGGCGCTCCGAGGGACCAGGGTCTGCAGCAGGAGGTGGGCCCGAGCGGCTGCGACGCGCCGCCTGGCGGTGACTGCGTGTGACCGGCGCTGTACCTGCCGGCTGTGCAGGCTCAGGCTGTGCCCCGGGCTGAGCGAGGGTCCTGGGAGGAGGGATCCGTGTTTAGCCCCAGGCAGCTCAGGGTGCTCGGCAGAAGCCGCCTGCGGTGGGTGCAGGCACAATCCTGTGCCTGGGGGAATCCAGGACCAGTTCACGGTCCGACCGCGGGGCCAACCTGTGCAAAGGCCCGGAGGCGACCCGCCTGCTGCGTCGCAACGGAGCTAGTGGGGCGTGGGGCACAGGCCGCCGGGGCAGAGGACCTGCTGGGGACTCAGGGAAATGTTGGGAAGATTCTCCCGAGAGATAAATCTACTCGCCCCCAGTGAGGATGGATGCCTGCGGGGCGTCGGGCCCGCGGCCGGCACCCCCTCGGAGCCCTGAGACCCGAGACCCCGGCCCCGCTTAATCCGGGCAGAGGGCGGCTGGCGCGGTGCCTGCTCGCGCCCCCAGCCCCGCCCGGCTCCACCGCCGCCGCCTTGGCCTCCGCTGCCCGCCGCGCGTGGATTCGGCTCCCGGGCCCGGCCGAGCTCGGGGCCCCTCCGTGCGCACCGTCCGCGCCACTCGGCGGCCTCCCGCGCCGCACGGGAGCCGGGGGCGCGATCCGCGGGACCCGGGTCCGCGCGCCCGCGCCACCCCCCCACCCCCCGCCCCGCCGCCTCCGCCCGCGCCGCCGCTGGGGGTCCAGGGGCGCGGGCGGCCGCAGCCTCGAGTAGGGGCGGGGGACTGGGGGGGGGGGAGGGCGCACGGGCCCGGCCGGGGCCCCGGGGGCGGCGGCGGCGGCGGCGAGGGCGGCCGCGCTCGGAGGGGGCGGGCGGCGGGCGGGAGGAGGGGCTCCCCGCGCAGGGCAGGGGCGGAGCGAGCGGCCGCGCCGCGGAACCAAGTGAGTTGGCTCCGGAGCCCGCGCCGCCGCCGGCCCGCACCTCGGGCGCCCGCCGCCCCCGCCGCCCCCGCCGCCGCCGCCCGCGCGGGGATGCAGGATGCTGGTGGGCGCCAGGCTCCCGCGGCGGCGGCGGCAGCAGCAGCAGCAGCAGCAGCAGCCCCGGCGGCGGCAGCCTCTCCTCTGGCCGATGAACGCAGACCCGCCGCCGCCGCCGCCGCCGCCCTGGGTATGGATGGTGCCCGGCGCGGCCGGGCTGCTCCGGCTGGGCGCCGGGGTCGCGCCCCCGCCCGTGCTGCTGGCTGCGGCGCAGCCCCCCGCCGCCCCGCTGCTCCCGGGGCCGCCCGGCTGGCCGGCCCCCGGCGAGCCCCTGCTGCCGCCGCTGCTGCCGCTGCCCTCTGCGCCAGACCACGCCGCCGCCGCCGCCGCCGCCGCCGCGCTCCACTACCCCTTGCTGCACGGGCAGGTAACGTGTCCGCGGCCCCCGGCCCCGGCCCCGGCCCCGGGGTCGCCGGCTGGGCCCCACCCCCGCCCCACCTCGCCCCACCTCGCCCCCCCGGGCGCGGCCCGCGCCTGGCCCCGGCGGGGGGGTGGGGGGGGGCGGCCCCTGGCCCTGCGGCTCGCGCGCCCTTTCCCCGCCCCCGGTGGTCCTCGGCTTCCCGAGCCATCAGGGCGCAGCCTGGCAGCCATGCCTCGGCGACAAAGTTCATGCTTCGACGGCCCGCGCTGCCTCCCGGCACGTCCCGCGGCCGGTGGCGCCGGGCTGTGTGGGCCGAGCGCTCCGGACCCCGCACCCCAAGGCCAAGTTGGGCCGCCCTGGCCGCAACTTTCGCCCGGGCCGGGGTCGCTGTCCAGAGCGCGGTGCGGAAGTCTCCGCCGCGGCGGCCGCGAGCCGGGGCTGACTTATCGCAGAGAAGTTAATACTTTTACAGTCTCTGCCAGACTTGAAAAGCAGGCTGGGAATCAATAGCTATTTCTGATTCTGATCTGGGTGGGTTTTTTTTTTTTTTTTTTTTTTTTTGAAAATAGACTCAGGACAATGCTTGAGAGAATTCAAACCAATGGAAGCCGGCAAGGAAATCCTGCCTTTAATATTGGGAAATATTACGGGCGATTTCCCCTCCCACCTTGGTCAGCCTGAGTCCGCCAGATTAGCTAATGCCGTGATGCACTTTAGAAGAGTTTGGGGTCGAAAGCCTGGAATTAAAAAGAAAAAGTGACTGTGCCTTTGATGAATGGTGCAACAGAGCAAGGCAGCCTGCTTTTGGCAAGACCCATTGTTTGCTATCTAACTATGCAGATGCATTTAAATCAGGGAATAACATGTATTTTATTCCAAAGATTGCCTTCATTAGCATATTCAAATGAGTGGTGTGTTAGAATACATCATTTAATTAATTTAATTCCAATATTATCTTGTGGCCTTTTCTAAAAGATATTATTAAACTCCTCCTAATTTGCTCTTTAGACTTAATGATACATCACATATGCGGTGCTGGATATCACATTTTGATGTGTGATGCAGTTCATATTGGGTTTTATTGAATAAAACGTTGGTAGCTTTTTCCATGTTTTGAAGGGGTTGTTATATCAGAGTGCTACCACTAGAGGTGTATAATGTCAAGGAACTACGATTTTTTTTTTCTTCTGTATAGAACACTGCATTTGTGTGTGTGTGTGTGTGTGTGTGTGTGTGTGTGTGTGTAAATTTAAAAAGAAAAATCCAAAACTCTTATCTTCTAAATATTTTCGTGCTACATGTTTTCTGTTAAATAACAGTATTTAGAACCAGAAGAATATTTTCCCATAACAGGAAAATAAAAAACGCTTTTATGATCTTAAAACAAATAGATATCGAAACGTTCCGTACCATTGAGCAGTGATCTTACTGGTTCTCCACTGATGAAGATTCAGTTATTTGGATTAGGGAGACTGTCTCCTAAATTGTCTGCCCCCTTTCAGTGTTTGCTATTTTATTCTGTGCACTGGGATCTTCGGTTATGTGATAACCTCACTTACCTTTTCTTTGCCTTGGAATGTATTTGCATTTGTGAACCTTGGGAAACTTTGAATCTTAACCCCTTAGCTGATTTTATTTTGAAAATATTAGTTGTGTTGGCTTTTTAAATGATAAGCATAATACAACATGTTGTGTTGAAAAGATTATCATAAAATATAACTCCCTGCTTGCTTATGAAAAGAATTCAAGAATTGTAAGAGGAATGCCCAGCATTTCGTCTTTCCACTGTGGTTTCTCATTATCTCAAGGCAGAAACCCATTTCTTACCACATTCTTACGGTTTTGTGCTTGGAAATTCTTTCTCGGTATGGAAGAATGCAATGTTGGTGATGCGTTGTGATGATTCAAATAGGAAAACTTTTAAATTTTTAAAATTTTGTGAACATTTACAGTTTTCCTCCACTGTTGAAGGAGGGAATTTCTCTCCTAGTCAAATGCATACATTTTTAAATTCTTTTTCAAAAGCATTTCCCCCGGTATCTTGTGGTACGACCTAGTTGATCTATTTAGGCTAATGAGCACTCCCTTCTCTTCTCTTGGCTTTCAGTGGCTGTTTGGTGGCCATTCTCCGTCCATAGGACTGACCCCTTCTTCCACTGTGGAGCTGGTGCCCATTTTCCCACACGTCTGCCCAGCCGCTCTTCCTCCTCCTGTTGGGAAAAGTTGGATAGACAAAAGGATACCTAATTGTAAGGTAAAATGCAAGCAGTTTAATTAGATAAGGGGACCTTTAATTATTAATTTGTTGGGTCTCACCACAACAGCAGAAAACAGTGTGCATTTTCTGATTGTAATATGTAGGTCTAGAGAGAAACCTTTTCAGAGTAAAATCAGTTTGTTCGAAAGCACCAGCAGAGGTGGGGGGTGGGGTTCCTTTTGTTTTAACTTAAAAATGTGGATTCCATAGAACAATATGAGATTTCTACTTCCAATCAGAATCTACTTCTAAAAGTTTTCAGTTTTTGAATCTATAACCGTTGATCGAAATCTAGCCTTAAACATTATATAATTTAAGTATAAATTCTGAAAGCGGGGTTTTCTTGCTGTTATTGCTTTGAGTGTCCATCTTTCCGATGCTCAATCTTGGCTTTTGAATCCGAACCTAATGGCCACACTTTGTTTACTCGGAAAACTGAATGCAGCTGATATGGTGGCTGCTCTACGACAGACTATTGACCTCAGTGGGCTGATTCTTCAATCTGTAAGCTGGCTGCCAGGGTGAAGTGACGAAGTCAGTAGTTGAAGACCAGCCCAGGAGACTTTATCCAGAAGGTGACTAGTATCAGAGCCTCGTGGATCTTTAGATTTTAGAATGGTGCTTTTACAGAGTGCCCACTTACAGAATCTCCAATATTCGATCAATGTTAGGAAAGAGAAATATTTTATAGTACTGTTTAGCTTTTATCGTGTGTCTTGTCTTAAATGTTATGCTTGCTTTATTTTTGGACAGATCTTTTTTAACAATTCCTTTGCTCTGGACTCAACGTGGATATATCCTGAGGAATCAAGGTTGTTCCATGGACACGAAAAGCCTCACTTGTTGGCGAATCAAGTGGCGATGTCTCTGTCCAGACCAGCTCCTGCCTCCAGGCCTCTTCCCACACTGGTGCTGGCGCCTCAGCCGATACCAGGTTGGTGCCCGGTGCCCTGTACACACACACACACACACACACACACATATATATATGTGTGTGTGTGTGTATGTGTATATGTATATATAGTATATATATATATATGTATATATATATATACTGTATATGTATATATAGTATATATATATGTATATATATATATACACACACATATACATATGTATATATATACATACATACATACTTTTATACAGCAAATATATATACATATATATGTTTGCTTTAGTCATGTTAATTTTAGGTATGAAAACCATATTTGTCGTTTTAAACAAATGGTTACTTCAAGTTATAGAGTTTTTCTTGAGCGTGATTCCTTTTTATGAAGAAGCTGAGTGTTAGGTATCCCATTTACTGCATTTTTAGACTATGGAATCTGTTTTTAAGATGAAGATATGGTAGAGAGGATTTGCACAGAATCATATATTTTTGGCGCTCAAATTTTAGAATAGGACCAAATCTTCTGCCGATAGCTCTTGATAGGAGCGCTAATCGAACCCGTTAAACACGTGTTGCCATGCAGACTGAGGTGCGTGTAGCAAGCTCCCTGATCTAGGGGCAGGGGCACATGCAGGATGTTTATGAATTTTGCCTGCACGTTGGGGGTGATATTGGGACTGGCCTGTAAAAATATACCGTTTGGAAGATGGATTTTGTTCTATCTTTGGAGTCTGGTGGCCTGAAAGAACATTTGTCCTGGAACAGACTTCCATGAAACAATTTCTGGATGAAGGATTGTATAATAACCCTATATAGCAACAGGGGAATAAAATCATCTTATGAATTTTTAAATTGATTTTTAAAATCACCTTAACGTAGATCATATTATAAAAGCAAATGTTGTCCATGCCAAGATTATCTTGCAACGCCTTCCATTATGGAATATTTTATGACTTCAGAATTACATTATCTCCCTGTAATTTCCTACCTACCAAGCTTTTCTCAATATGTGTCTCTAAAATTTAGTAATAAGGACATGTTCCTGTGGATAACGCAGTGCTGGTTTAGGAGACGTATTTATTTTCTTCTCTCTTTGCCTATCTTATGTATTCTAACTTGCTTATAGATCTTGTTTAGTAATAAATCGGGAAGAACAACTCAACTATTAGTGTTTTTCACAGGCTTTAATGATTCTTGACTGAATCTTCCCTTCTGTCCTTGTAATTATGCATTACTGAGTTACTAAAATCTGAATGAGTATCATACATACATTTATAAACACTTTATGCTGAGATGATCCTGTTTCCTATTTAATTTAATGACCATAAAAGATGATCAGATAGCACGTCGTATATCAAGATTCTGTGACTTTAACTGGCTTGAGTGCTATCCTTGAATATCAGAGAGACATTTTTCAGTAGACCTAGTCCTCTTAGGAAACCCCTACTATGAATGTGTGAAATATCCAGTTGAAGAAGCTGACGGCCGCTTTTCTTTCATATGGAGATCGTTTATTGTTTGGGAAACATATCACACTTTCTTCCCAGCATATTTGTGTTGGTTTTACCTTTGCCTTCTGGCTAATCTATCTTAAAGAACAAAAGAAAGTAATATTTCTTACTAACATGGTGGATAATAGAATAACCATTCTGACTTGGTTTCCCATCTGTCAAATCTCTGCTTTCATTTTTCCCTGTTTTTTTTCTTTTTACTTATAAACCATAATAATATAGCACTTACACTTTTGCTGTCTTCTGGGGGAATATTTGTCTGCCTTCATAGATACTTTTATAACAGTTAAATGCATGTGTTTTGAGAGGGGAGTTGCTGAACTCTGTGAAAAACTTGATGTTTTGATAAATTTCAGAATTTTTAGGGATCACTGTTCTGGAAAGTATGTGTTAAGTGTCTTGTGTCCAAAGAGCACATTTAGGGGTTTGTTTATATGTTACTAACTGCATAACAGAGGAACTGGGAAGGGGTGCCAGTAACTGGGCGAGGCGGGGCAGGTCAGCTCCAGGTCAACTGAAAAAATGCATCGGGGGCGCCTGGGTGGCGCAGTCGGTTAAGCGTCCGACTTCAGCCAGGTCACGATCTCGCGGTCCGTGAGTTCGAGCCCCGCGTCAGGCTCTGGGCTGATGGCTCGGAGTCTGGAGCCTGTTTCCGATTCTGTGTCTCCCTCTCTCTCTGCCCCTCCCCCGTTCATGCTCTGTCTCTCTCTGTCCCAAAAATAAATAAAAAACGTTGAAAAAAAAAATTTAAAAAAAAAAAAAAAAAAAAAAGAAAAAATGCATCGTGTCAGGAGCACCCTAGTTAATAAGAAAATAAAACTTTATGAAACATTTTCCATGTCAAGTTTTGGATGTATAATTAAAAGTGATTATTAAAATTGCTATGAAATTTTATATCTTGTTATAAATTGATACATTTAAATATTATATTAATTTGTTATTATATAGTTACACATTTTAGATATAAAACTATATGTGGTATATTAATGTATCATCTATAAATATGTTACATAATTGATATTTTAAATTGATCGGTCTTGTTATAAATCGTTATATTCATAAGTAAATGGCCTTCCATCATAGATCTATTTTATTGATCTCTTTTCAATTAATCAAAGAAGCACTGTTAGAACTCCAAAAGAACCAGAAGAATGAGTCAGTCCCCCTCATTTTGAACAGGCCTACCGAGGGAAGCTCATTTTCCTTTCTTGGATGCATAGCAATTTCTGCATAATAATTGTTTTCGAAGTAATGATTTGTACGCAGTGTTGCGCTGTGTGTGGGGCACGGTCAGAGCATACTGTGAGCTCACGTGATGTGATGCTAGAATGCGGCTGTTTGAGTAAGCGTGTTGTTTGTCGAACTGAATTAGAGGTCGAAACAGGTAGAGGTGTTGGTGTGGATAGGTGATCCCTGAGACTCCTATTAATATCGCACCCCCAGATGTACTGTTGGTTAGGAATTGGGGTGCCTGGGGGGCTCAGTCAGTCTCAGCTCAGGTCATGATCTCACGGTTCGTGGGTTCAAGCCCCACATCTGGCTCTGTGCTGACAGCTGGGAGCCTGGAGCCTGCTGCGGACTCTGTGTCTCCCTCTCTCTTCCCCTCCCCGACTCGCACTCTGTCTCTGTCTCTGTCTCTGTCTCTGTCTCTCTCTCTCTCTCTCAAAAATAAACAAACATTAAAAAAATTAAAAAAAAAAGAATGAACTGCACAGCAACAGGGTCTCATGTAATATTAGCACAACTTCGGATTTGGGTAAGTCTTCAGAAGTCTAGTAAATATTATAAAGGACTTAACTTTATTTTGATACATACCAGTCTCCCTCATGTTGACCAGAATAGTGATGGTCCGCCATCATATGCAGGTCTGAAAAAAAGCCCACTGACCAGTTTTAATCATGGAAGCGGGTAGTTAATATCCTATTCCCGCCTTCTTTCATCAGATAGGCTGTCACTGTGCACCCCTCCCCCCGCCCCCCCGCAGGGGTGACGCCTGAGCCAGGGCCGTGCGAGGCGCCACGAGGGAGATCATGCTCCAGTGGGGCTTAGGCAAGTTGGCAGATAAAGTTACACCACACGGATCATGTATGCTGGCTGCAGACCTTCGAGGAGATCTTAGGAGGGGGATTGTCAGGAAAGACCCCCAGGAGGGTGACGCCACCGGAAACACACGAGCAAGACGTGGCAGAACTTTAACGGGGCAGGAAGAGGGGAATGGGATTCCAAAGAAAGGGAGTGGAATGTCCCCAGACACAAACACACGGGAAATGTTGCATCCGGTCATTATAAGCAGCTGGGTGTGGCGACACCACAGAGGCAGGTAGGGGGAGAAGGGATGGGCGGTAAGTGGGCTTGGATCTGGGATCAGCAGACGGGCCCCATTATCCCTCTGGTTCTGTTGTGAGGAAGCCGCTGCTGTTCACAGAGTGCTGCGGAATTTTCCATCCTTCCTTGGCTGAGGACCCGTGGTCCCTTCAGCACAGTGAAGCAGAACAGACACAGAGAAGACAGGGAGTTTTCTCATTGAAAAGTAAATCCCAGCGTTTAAAAATATGCAAAGTTACAGCTGTACTAGAAACTTAAGTCTCTGATGAATAATTTAGCGGCTTTTTAAGGAATTATCCCTAATTAAAGTGTGAATGGGTTGCACTGAGAAACGAGCCAGGACTCACTCATTCCCAGACATCAGAAAGTGATTCAGGGCAGGACTGCTGGGGAGGAGAGGCGGCTGGCCACCAGCACGGCCTCCCTCCCTTGGGAAAATCCCCCAACAATGCCTGGTCAGAGATGACCAGGGAGAGAGGGAGAGAAAATGGAAGCTGAAGTGCGGAACTCTGCTTCATGAAAGTTTTATTTACTCACCAGATGAGGAAGAGAAACAAACCTAGGAAGAGGTTCTTGCACAGGAACTTGTAAATATGTTGGGTAAACCAACTTTTGGTTTACCTCAGTAGGAAAAAAAAAGTTTTATGAAAAAAGCAGCGAAAGATGAGATTGAAAGGGAGCTGGTCAAGGTGCAAAGTCGTGGGGAAGATAGTTTGAAGAGATGAGGAGATAATACAGGGAAATTTTGAACTCTGGCCGTTAAAATCAATAAAGAGAAGAACCAATTCTGGACGTAATGACAGATGACAACGCAGGAAAAGTCTCGAGCGTATGTATCTGGGACAACAAAAAAGATGAGAATAGCTAGAGAGAGTGATGTGTAAAGTAGAAAGCAAACGGCACGTCTATTTTTATTTGACCTCCATAGGAAAGGGAGTGCGGCTCAAGTATTACCCGTGGCCGGGCCGGATATCTTTCTCGCTATTTCCTGATAAATTTTATGCATGGTAGGGGCACCACTTAACACAGGAGTGGACACAGCTTCACATCATCCTACAGTATTAGATGGATTGGTTGTTGGGGAAGCTTTAGAGAATCATGAGCAAAAAGTTTGTGATTGAAGAAACGTATGTCCAACGGGAAAGTCATATGCGTAAGCAGGGAAAAGACGTTCTCGAGTAAGCCACGATCAGCTTTGTCGCAGCAAGTTTTCACCTCAAGTTCGACTTTGTCGGAAGTGAATCCTGCCTCTGTCCTACCTGGACAACTATCCCACGGCACGGCTTCCTCTTTCCTGTCAGTGTTGCCTCGTCATTTGTTTTAAGCTCAGGTTAATCATTTAAAGGCACAGCCTCTGCCTTTGCCTTTTAGAGATGTAGCTCAGCATATTTAGAGTTGATTTCCTATTTTTATATTTCTTCTGCCATATTATTGTATCCTGTTTCTTTTTTTTTTTTTTTTCAACGTTTTTTATTTTTTATTTTTGGGACAGAGAGAGACAGAGCATGAACGGGGGAGGGGCAGAGAGAGAGGGAGACACAGAATCGGAAACAGGCTCCAGGCTCCGAGCCATCAGCCCAGAGCCCGACGCGGGGCTCGAACTCACGGACCGCGAGATCGTGACCTGGCTGAAGTCGGATGCTTAACCGACTGCGCCACCCAGGTGCCCCTGTTGTATCCTGTTTCTAATGGTATTTTGTGATTCCTTTTTTAAAATAATTTTTTAAGTTTTTATTTTAATTTTAGTTAGTTAACATACGGTGTTAACTGATGTTAGTTTCAGGGGTACAATATAGTGGTCCAGCATTTCCATACATCACCCGGTGCTCGTCAGGACAAGTGCACTCCTTAATCCCCATCAGCCACTTCACCCGTCTTCCTACCCTCTTCCTCTCTGGTAGCCATCAGTTTGTTCTCTGTAATTCCTTTCTTTTACTCTCTTTTTACTCTCTTGCTGTGCTATTTGTGTTTTGACTTTGTTCACGTGTGTTTTATATGGTGATTCGGAATGTGTCAATACTGATCCTCTCTTCTCAAGCAATTACCAGTAAGATTTTGAAAGGCAGACTTGATCCTCTGTTTCCTCTGATTTCCAAACCATGACAGTACTACCAACTTCAGAATTCTTCTATAGAATATGAGAAGTTTGGGAAAATTTTGTCATAAAAATGTATAGTCTCTCTTTAATATCTTCTACTAACTGAGAAATTAATCTAAGGCAAGAACCAAGAGTGGGATTAGTTAGGCTTCAAAATATCTATAACTATCAACCATCTGTCAATCGTACAGAATACTTGTTAATTTGGTTACAGGAACGAGTGAAAAAGTCCAAGCAATATTCTTCCTAGAGAAGGAATTACAATAATAACAGTGATTTGAATAGACTACCTCAGATTGTGTTGTGTGTAACTAGGGAGACGAGAAATGAGAGATGTGAGTACGAAGGTACAAACTCTTTTAAAATCCCTCAACTTTGTTCAAAGCAGCAGAAACACTAGAAAACTCTCATACTTGAAGCCCAGATAACGTTATCTGCATCTGAGACTGGACCAGGGCTCCTGCCCAGCCTAGCACAGATGAGTGAGGGTGACAGCCGTCTGCCACTTACCAGGGTAAGACCTGGAGAGGGACCCTTCTGTGGGGCAGGAATATGAGGATGGCTGAAAATTATGGGGGGGGGGTGCTCAGATATTAGGAAAGTCTGTCAGATACCCCAGAGCTTATCCTCAGCAAAAGGCATCATTAAAGGGCTTTGAAGCCTATGGGACACTGAAGGCAACTGCGGCAACAAAATCCAAATCCAGGTCAGCCCCCGAATACGCGGACGTGCCTCATTCACTAGCAGCTTCTCAGAAGAGAGGGCGTGCCCACTTCTAGGAGTAAATCCTATTTGCCCCACTCTCTGTTTTCTATCCACGATGTGTGGCGTTCAATTAAAAAGTCACAACACACACAAACAAAGCAAGAGATGCTAGACTATCGTCAAGAGATAAAGCAAGCGACAGAACCAGAGCCTCGGATGCCGCAGATGTTGGTGCTTTCAGACGGGGACTTTGAGTTACTGCGATTCATATCTTCACGCGTTTATGGAAAAGGAGGACATGAACAGATGGAGAATTTCATCACAGGTATGGAAAATAAAAACAACAACAACAACATCAACCTGAAATACTAGGGGAAAAAAAGCATGTTATAAGAAACGAAGACTACTTTGGTGGGTTCATGACTAGATATGATTGCGTCCGAGGAAAGAATGAGCCAATGTATAGACACATCGATGGAAATTACTGAAATGGTAGCGCAAAGAGAAAACGAGTGAAATGATAGAGGTTTGACATTATAACAAATGGTTTAACGCATGTATTCACTGAACTCTGAGGAGGAGGAGAGAAACCATGGCAAAAAAAAAAAAAATTATTTGAAGAAATAATGACCAAACATGATTTAAAAAAATTAGGGAAATTGTCAAAGCATGGCTCCAAGAGACTCAGCAAACTCCACGACTGAAAACTAGACAAATCACTTTAAAACTTCTGATTCAAAGATTAAAATCAAATCTTGAAGACAAATAAAGAAAAAAGGCACATTACACAGAAACAAAGATTAAAATTGTAGTCTTACTGTCAGGACCTATATAAGCCAGAAGGCACAAAATGACATCGGAAAAGGACCAAGATAAAAAATCTCTTCTCAAGGGGCACCTGGGTGGCTCACTTGGCTAAGTGTCCAACTCCTGGCTTCAGCCCAGGTCATGATCTCACAGTTTGTGAGTTCAAACCGTGACTTGGGCTGTGTGCTGGCAGCACGGAGCCTGCTTGGGCTTCTCTCTCTCTGTCCTTCCTGTGCTGTTGCTCTCTCTCTCTCTCAAAATAAATAAATAAAATGTAAAAAAAATCTGCCTTCAAGACCTTTTTACCAAGATAAAACAGTTCTCAAAAACAAGGTGAAATAAATATTTTCCCAAACAAAGTAAAGCTGAAGAGAATTCATTGTCAGTAAACCTGTAGTTAGTTCAAGAAATATAAAGAAGCATATCAGGCAGAAGTAATATGATAGCAGGGAGAAGCTAGCATGTGCAAAAAGAAATAAGAATCCTAGAGATTAAATACAGTAAGGTAATGTATATTGTCCTTCTTCTTAATTGCTCTTAGTTGCTAACTGTGTAAAGGATGAGCAGTAGTGATATAATATATGTAGATGGCATATATAAAATCAAATATATGTCGGCGACCACAAAGAAGGGAAGGGAGAAATTGGAGGTATAGAGCTGTAAGTCTATCACACCACACATCAAGGGTTATATTATTATTTGAAGGCAAACTCTGGTGAAGTAAATGCATATTATAAAGCATGAAGGGAGCACTCACAAATTATTGAAAAGGTTGTCACTAATAAAACAATAGTGGAGATAAAATTAGAATCATAACAAATAACACAAAAGCAGGCAGAAATAGGAAGAAACGGATCAAAGTACAGATGGAACAAATGTTAAAAAAAACAGTAACTACAATGTGCTAGATTTAAATACAGAAGTATCAGCTCCCAAATTGAAAGGCAGTATTCATCCTCAAGTATGTGATGTCCATAAGGAAGTCATTTTAAAAATAAACACATAGAGTAGATAAAAGCGAGACTATAGGAAATACACAGCATGCAGGCACCAATCAGAAGAAGGCTGGCGTGCCTGCATTAATATTGGGCAGATTGGAATTCAGGGCAGAAAGTATTACCAGGGATGAAAAAGGACATTATGTCACTAATAAAACATCCTTAAAAACATACCAAGAAGGCATGACAACTCTAAACGTGTCTCCATGTGGGGCGCCTGGGGGGCTCAGTCGGTTGAACCTCCGACTTTGGCTCAGGCCATGATCTCATGGTTTATGGGTTCAAGCCCCACGTTAGGCTCTGTGCTGACAGCCCGGAGCCTGCTTCAAGTTCTGTGTCTCGCCCTCTCTCTGCCCCTTCCTTGCTCCCATTCTGTCTGTCCGTCTCTCTCCGAAAAATAAATATTAAACGCGCCTGCATCCAGTGAGAGAACATCAGCATACATGAAACGAGGTGGGATTGAACAAAGAAGTAGACCAACAGTAGCTGGAGACTGCAGCACTCATCTCTCAGGAATTCACGGAGTGAGAAGGCGAAATACCGGTACAGACGTAGAGACCTCACACAGGACCATCCGCCAGATCAAATCGACACTTATGGAACACTCTGCTTAACAAGATCAGCGTGCATGGTTTTTGTGTGATTCACCAATATAAATCATATTCCTGACCAGAAAACAAGTCAACAAACCTTAAATAGTTAAAGATGTATATCATCTGTTCTCTTGCCACAATATGATTAATTTAGAAATCAGTAGCGGGGAAAAAAAAGTCCAGAAAATTTCCAGGTATCTGGAAATTAAATGAGAAACTGCCAGGTGATGTATAGCTGAAAGAGGAAATGATGGAGGAAATTTAAAAATATTTAGAATTGAATGTAAATGAAAGTCAATTTAAAAATTCTTGTGGGACATAGCTAAAGCAGAGTATGGACAGAAATTTATTGCATTAAAATGCCTATATTAAAAAAAGAAATTCTCAAGAAAATATTAGCAAATTGAATTCAACACATTAAAAGGAGCAGACGCCATGATCGGGTGGGATCCATCCCGGGATGTAGGGATGGTTCAACACCTGCAAATCAATAAATGTGCATCACATTAAGAGACTGACAGATGAAAATCATATACTCCTCTTAATAGATGCAGAAAAAGCATTTGATAAAATACGATATCCTTTCATGATAAAAAAAAAAAACCCTCAACAAACTGAGTACAGAAGGAACATACCTCAACATAATAAAGGCCTATGTGACCAGCCCTCGGGTGTCATTGTACTCAACAGTGAAAGGTTGAAAGTTTTCTCTTTAAGATCAGAAACAGGACAAAGATGTCCATTGTCACCACTCTTATTCAACGTCGTACTGGAAGTCCTAGCTAGAGCAATCAGGCCAAGAAAGAAATAAATAGCATCCAAAACAGAAAGAAAGGTGTAAAATTATCTTTATATGCAGATGATATAATCTTATATGGAGAAAATCCCAAAGGGTAAGCCAAAACTCTGTTGGAATTAATCAAATTCAGTCAAGTTGCAAGACACAAAATCAACACACAGAAAGCAGTTGCCTTTGTATTTCACTAAAATATCTGAAAAAGAAAGAAAACAATCCTATTCACAATAGCATTAAAACCCATAAAATAGTTAGAAATAAATTTAACCAAAGAAGTGAAAGATCTGTGCTATGGAAACCATAGGACTTTGACAAAAGAAATTGCAGAAGACACACACACAAAAAGAAAAAAAAAAAACATTGTGTTCATGGATCAGAATAATTCATATTGTTAAAATCTCCATACTACCCGAAGCCATATATATAGATTCAATGTAATCTCTATTAAAATTCCAATGGCATTTTTCACAGAAATAGAAAAAAAATCCCAAAATATTTATGGAACCACAAAAGACCCTGAACAGCCGAAGCAATCCTGAGAAAAAAAAACAAAGCCAGAGGCATCACATGTCCTGATGTCAAACTATAATGCAAAGCTACAACGACCAAAACAGCATGGCATTGGCATAAAAATAGACACATAGACCAATGGAACAGACTAGAGAGCCCAGAAGTGAACCCCTACATATGTATGAAACTACTATTTGACAAGGGAACCAAGAATATTCAATGAGGAAAGGATAGTCTCTTCTGTAAATGGTGCTGGGGAACTGGGTGACCACAAGCAGAAAAATGAAATTTCATAATATATAAATGTTGAATTACTATGTCATTCACCTGAAACTATTATAATGTGGTAGGTCAGCTATACTTCAATAAAAAAGGCAAATTTAGACCCCTATCTTACACACTCACAAAAATTAAAGACTTAAACGTAAGACCTGAAACTGTAAGACTCCTAGGAGAAAACAAAGAAAAAACTCCTTGATGTTGCTCTTGGCAACAAGGTTTTGGACATGATGCCAAAAGCACAAGCAACAAAAGCAAAAATGAAAAGGTGGGGCGACATCAAACTTAAAAGCTTCTGCACAGCCAAAGAAACAATCGAGAAGATGAAAGAACAAGTTATGGAATGGGGGGAAGTATTTGCAAACCACGCATCTGTCAAGGGCTAATGTTCAAAATATATAAAGGACTCCTACAACTCAGTAACAACAGAGCACACGATCCAGTTAAAAAATGGGCAGAAGAACTAAATAGACGCTTCTCCAAAGAAGACGTCCAGATGGCCAACAGGTACATGAGAAGATGCTCAACATCCCTCATCATCAGGGAGATGCAAATCAAAACCACAGTGAGAATGGCCGCTGTCAGAAAGACAAGAGATAAGTATTGGTGGCTGTATGGGAAAAGGAAACACTTTTGCACTGTTGCTGGGGATGTAAATTGGTGCAGCCACTGTGGAAAACAATATGGAGGTACCCCCCCCCCCAAATTAAAAATGGAACTTTCCTATGATCCAGCAATCCCACTTCTGGGTATATATTCAATGAATTGAAATCAGGATCTTGAGGAGACACCTGCACTCCCATGTTTATTGCAGAATTATTCACAGCAGCCAAGGTATGGAAGCGATCTCAGTGTCTGTCTATGGATTAATTGATAAAGGATAAAAAAGATGTGGTACGTATACTTAATGGAATGTTACTCAGCCATGAGGAAGAAAGAGATTCTGCTGTTTGTGACACCACAGATGGACCTTGAGGGTGTCGTGCTAGATAAGTCAGGCAGAGAAAGACAAATATGCGTGATTTCACTTCCCAGCACAATCTAAAAAAGCCAAACTCACGGAAACAGAGAGGAGACTGGGGATCACCAGGGCAGATGTTGGTCAAAATGCAGGAACCTGCAGTTAGAAGACAAATACATTCAGGGGATCCGAGGCCCAGCTTGGCGTTGATACTCAACAACACTGTATTATATACTTTGAAGTTGCTAGGAGACTAGATCTTAAATGTTCTTACCAAAAACAGAGAAACAGAAAACCAGAAGAAAGTTCTGAAATCTATGATCAAAGCTTCCACCTTAAGAAACCAGAAAAGAGAGAGAGCTAATTAGCCAGAAACAAGCAGAAAGAAGGAAATACTATTGACAAGAGCAGAAATCAAAGAAACCAGAAACAGAAAAATATAAAGAAAATCAATGAAACCAATGGCTTTATTTATGTGTTTGTTTATAGAATGGTCAATACAACTGAAAACCCCCTGGCTAGAGAGAATAAGAAAAAAAAGAGAGACAACACAGATTGTTGATGTCAGGAATCAGAAGAGGGACATCACTATGAGTCTTAACATAAAAATGAAACAGAAAAGTATTATAAACTACTTCATGATGATAAGCTCAACAGTTTAGATCAAGGAGACAAATTTGTTGTGAGTCACAAGCTACCCGTGCTCACTCGAGACATGAAAAACACGAATGGCACCGTATCTATTAACAATATTGAATTCGTAAAGTCAATCCTTCCAACAGCGAACACTCCAGACCCAGACAGCTTCAGTATAGTTCTACCCAATATTTGAAGAAAATTATACTAAATTTAAGTAAACTTGTTTGGAAATAAAAGCGGGAATAACGTTTCTCAATTTTAATTAATTAATTAGCTAATTAATTAAATGTACGTATGCATATGTTTCTTTTTGAGGTCAGCATTCCTCTGATACAGAACTCAAGTAGTGCAAAGAGAGACAGTTACACAACAGTATACTTCATAAACAGAGATACAAATATCCTCAACATGATATTAGCTAATATGTTAAACTGCTAATACATCATGACCAAGCAGGGCTTCTTCTAGGAAATCAATGCCGGTTCAACATTAGCAAATCAATGTTATTTACTTTATCAAAAGGATAGAGAAAAAAAAGCAATATGACCATTTCAATAGATGCAGAAAATACATTTGTCAAATTCAGCATCTCTTCAGATTAAGAAAAATAAAAACAACAAACAAACCTTGAAGTCAACTAGGAATTAAAGGGAACTTCCTCAGACGAAGAAAGGACATTTTTTAAAGAGTCACAGCTAGTATTATATTTACAATATAATATGTTATATTAGTGAATTCCTGATGCTTTTTCTCAAGACAAGGATTTATGCTCTCCCTACTCCCATGCAAAATTTTACTAGAAGTCCTAACCAATGCAATAATACAAAAAAAAAAAAAAAAGAAAAAGAAAAGCATACAGTCAAAATGCAAAAATATATAGAGAAAATGATTGCATATAGACCATCTCAAAGAGTTTACCAAATGCCACTAGTTCTCATAAGTGACGTTAGCAAGTTGCAGGACACAAGGTTTGTGAAAATCCACTTGGTTCCTGTATTACTGTTGATGAACAATTGGAAATTAAAATAAAATAGCAGGAGCATTAAAACACCAAAAACGGGTTAACCTACTAAAATATATGCCCTGAAAACTACAGAACATTGATGGGGGGAAATCAAAGACATAAATAAGTGGAGAGATGTTTTGCATTAATGGGCTGGAAGACTTAATAATGGTGAGATATCAGTTGTCTCCAAATTGATCTATAAACTCCACATAATCTTGGCAAAACGCCAGGTCCTTGAAATTGACAAGCTGAGTCTATCTGGAAAGCTGAAGAAAGGGGGACGGCCACAGCAGTTTGGAAAACATTGCGGAGGAATCGTGCATAACTGATTTGAACGTTCACGATAAAGCTGCAGGAATGAAGAAGAAGCATAGGAACAGAGATCGATAGAACGTAGCAAGAGACCTTCCACAAACAGGCACACACGGGTAGGGTTAATTTATTTTTGACAAAGGTGCAAAGGCATTCGGTACAGAAAACTTGCCTCTTGCAATAAACAGTTTAGGAACAATTGAACATTCATCTTTGAAATAAACAAACAAACAAACCCTAACCAATACTTTGTATCATATACAAAAATTAACTCAAAATAGATTACGGACTTGATTATAAAAGCCAAACCCCTAGAACTTCTGAAAGGAAACATAAAAGTAAAAGTTTTAACCTTGAATTAGGCAAAGATGGCTTAGACAGGACACCAGAAGCCCGAACCATACAAGAAAATGTATCAATAAATTGTACTTCATCGACATCAAATGTTGTGCTTTGAAAGGACTTTTAATGGAATGAAAAGAAAAGCCACACACTGGGAGAAAATATTTGCAAAACATATTATCTGATAAAGAATTGATATCCAGAATACACAAAGGACTCTTGCAAGTTGACAATAAGAAAACAAACAACCCAACAAAAATAGGCAAAATATGTGACGAGCCACATCACCAACAAAGATGCATGGATGACAGTTGTGCACATGAAAGTGTGTTCAACGTCTTCTATCATTAGGGAAATACCAATGAAAAACCATGACGAGGCGCCCCTTTGTATCAGGACGGCTGTGATTTAGACAATACATTGGCGGCCCCTCGCACCTGTGAAGGTGGGGACCAGCTGAAACTTTCCCAACTTGCTGGTGGGAGTTCGACACAGGAGGGTCACCTGGGAAATCAGTTTGGCAGGGTCTCATATACCCCATGATGTCATTGCTAGGTGTTCACCCAAGAAAAACAGAGAGGCGTGTCCACACAAAAACCTAGACACGAGTGTTTGTACTGGCTTTCTTGGTGAGCGACAAACTTGGGGGCAATCCGAATACCCGTTGACTGTTGAATGGACTGACGAACTTGGGCGCGTCCAAACAATGGGCCCTGACGGGAACAGCGAGGAAGGGACCCCTGGTACGCGCAGCGATGTCACTGAATCCCAAAGACATTATGCTAAGTGAGAGTCCAGAATCAAATGTGTGTTGCATACGATTACGTTTTTGTGACATGCCATGGACAGCAAAGCTGTAAGACCAAAACCAGATCAGTGGTTCCCAGGGACTGATTGGGGTGGCAGGAAGGTATTGACCATAAAGGGGCAGAGGGCATGTTGTGGGGTGTGGACAGGTATCAGACTGTGAGGGTGGCTGCATGACTGCAGTTGTGGACATTCAGAGAGCTCTACTCCTAGAAAGAGCGAATGCTGCTATACGTAAATTATGTCTGAAGGTGCCCAACTTTTTTTTTTCTTTTAAACAGAGTCATAAGAGACGTACCCAGTAAAATATGTAAACTTTGTCTGACCTTGGTTGGAATAAACCAAACAAAAAAAATTGTAAGACAACTGGAGAAATCTGAACAATAAGTGTTTAATAATTCTAAGGAATTATCGTTAATGTTTTTATTTTTATTTATTTTTATTTTTGAGAGAGAGAGACAGAGTGTGAGCAGGGGAGGGGCAGAGAGAGAGAGAGGGAGACACAGAATCCGAAGCAGGCTCCAGGCTCCGAGCTGTCGGCACAGAGCCCGACTCGGGGCTCGAACTCACGAATGGCGAGATCATGACCGGAGCCAAAGTTGGGGACGCTTAACGACTGAGCCACCCAGGCGCCCCTAGGGGATTATTGTTAATTTGGTAATTTGTAGGTGTGATAAGAGTTCCATGCTTATGCTTTTAAAAAGAACCTTCTAATTGAGAGACACCTGTTACCCCATGTGGGCGGAGCTGAAGCCAGTCACGGGTTTACCGGATCAGAATCCGGGTGTGGGGCTGGGGTGGCTGGGGTGTGAGCGTGGACAGGTCTAAAGCCTGCCGTGAGCTGACACTTGTGGGGCCCTGGGGCCCTGGGGTTCGTCACACTGTTCTCTATTGTATCACTATTTGAAAGTTTTCATAGTAAAAATTAAAGGAAAAAGAACAAGAAAATAACACCCGGAAGCACACCTGAAGGAGTTACAAGAGGGATTGTGCACATCACCCGCCTGTCACTCTCATCGAACTTGAAAATCGAAGGTGAACTGTAAGGAGACCCCCAGCATCCGGGAAGTGAAGACACCACCCAAAAATAAATGAATAAAGCAGGAATCAGTGCTACAAAAATAAACGCTTTATGCAGTGACCACACACGATGTGTGCGCATGAGAAGCGGTAGGTGTGACGGCCGTGCCGCTCGGAGAGCCCAGCATCAGTTCGCCTTCCATCAAGGCAGCAGGAAGGGAGACAGAAATAGGGAAAATGTGAGGAAGCAAATGATAAAAATAAAGGCATACGTTTGTAGTTTTAAAAACAAATAAAATGATTTTAAAAAGCACGCCCCACCCGTGGTCAGAAAAAAAACAGATTAGGTGGAAACATTTCTGCTCAATACCAGTAGTTTTTAAATAATTAGATGAACTGTTTTCTGGGACGCAATGAGCTACTCAACTCGGATCAGGGTGGGGTAGCCTGGGTCACAGCCCCCAGGACAGGTGCTCAGACACTCGCCCTCACGGCTCCCTGCACCTGTCTCTCTCTGCAGCCTGGCACCCCCAGGTGTGACCTGTAAAGTCTCCCGGACTCCAGCCAGGGTCTTCTCCTCATACAGCGTTTGTTTCAGAATGTAGAAAATGGTGAGATGCTGACAGATTATGAAGTCGGCCACCCATTTCACCAATGTTTTTCAAAAATAGGAAAAAAAAAAAAAAGAGAAGGGAATAAATGATTTGGACAGATCTCAGTTGGAAAGGTGGCTGTAAAATCCTAAAAGCATTATTGAAAATGTAACAATATAGTAACAATAACATCTGCCAGGTTTCAGTGGAACACATTTCATGGTTGTGGAAATTGTATAGTAATAAGGGCGTTGGCAACAACGTCATGTCTGTAGGTTTAATGAGAAAAAAATATTCTTTAACTGCATTTTAGGAAGATGTATTGTTTGATAGAACTCAACAACCATTTAAAAAGTGAGAACACTAAAAACTGAACTGTAATTTCTCAACACGATATGTGATGTTAATCTAAAAACTGCCATATCGCATGGCAAACATCACCGTTATTCCCATGGTAATCGATCCCTGTTTATCTTTTGACTATTTGCTGGAAGTCCCAGCCAATGCAATAAGAAACGAAACACAAATACGAAATACCGCTCGAAGTTTATACGCTTTAATATTTTGAAAACTCACAACATTCAGCTTAAAAACAGAGAACTAGAAAGGCAGTTCAGCAAGACAGATGGATAAAATGCAAACATACAAAAGACAATATTTTTCCTACATATTAATAGTTGTTTAGAGGCTGCTGTGGGCAAGTGCACGTGGAAAATACATCAAGTACCTGCACACAGCCGAGAGCCATCGACAGGGGCAGATGACTCAGAATCTTCACCTGTGTGTGACTCTAAACAAAGAAAACTGAAAATGGTATTTTTCGCTGGAGAGACTCCTTATGTGTTTGGATGGGAAAATGGAACGTGGCCAAGTGATCAGTTCTTCTCACATTAGCTTGTGGATGTAACACAATGCTAACGAAACTACTTTTTTGGAATGTGAGAAAATCGTTTTATAAGGGTTGATCATGGAATATGCACATGAGATGGACAAATATGTATTTTTAAGAATCTGTAAGATGGATTTCACTTCTTATTCTCAAGTTGCATCAGGTTTTAAAAATGTGGTACTAACCTCCATACAGATCAATGCAATGAGTGTTAAAAGAATTGTTACCTAGGACGGCATTCTAATACATAATAAAAAATGAACAGACATAAGCAGATGACTTAGAGAATAATTATCAATGATCATTATGCGGTATGTGGATGACTCATAAGTAATTCAAGGAATGCAACTTTAAACCACCAAATATAATATTCCTGTTAAATTAGTGCAGACTTTCAAGACCCTTGGCTCTGTTCCGTGTTTGCAATAGTGCAATGGGACGTACACTTATTCTTAATGCTACGAAATCTAGAATGTAATGGGTCATGCAGTCTGACCTTCAGATCTTTTAAAAAAGTTAATATAATTTCACCCAATGATTCTACTTCTTCAAGAAAGAGCAAATATATATGTAAAGCGATTCAGTGCATCATTGTTTATACCACTAAGAAGGAAAATCAAATCGCAAATGTCTATGACTAGACATTTGGTCCAGTGAGTTAGGATACATCAGTATTAAAAAGTAAATGGTCTTTAACCTTGAATAAAATCCTGTTTGGAAGATTATTTAGACAAAAGGGAATGTTCTTGTTTGTTTTAATTTAAGAAGCTTAGTTTAAAAGCTTTTTAGTTTAGTTTAGTTTAAAAGCTTGGTTCAGAAACTAAAAAAAATTAGTTTAAAAGGTTTAAAAGCAGGTTCTGAAGTGTATGGGCAGGATAGTTCAGTTTGAGAGCACCGTTCACACACGCACACTCACTGGCACACACACTGATAAATGACGAGGAAACACTCCAAAACGGTAGTACTTATTTCTGGATGCTGGATTGGGGGGGAACCTTTGACGTCCAACTATAGAGTATCTTTTATTTTCCATTTTTAATGAGCAGCTGTTACTTTATAATCAGAAAAGTGCCACAAAATACACGAGAATGCTTCTTTCTCCTTCATGGCATTGAACGTGAGAATACGAGTTGCTTCCAGGGCCTCTCAGCAGAGCCCCGCAGAAGGAAGACAGTGGAGCTGTGCCCATCTGCGCCACCGAGAAAGGGCCTGGCTATGGCCGTGCCCCATTTTCTTTCAGCCCCTGCCCTACCGGGGAAGGAGCAGGGCTCTGTCTTGCCGCGCAGCCTTGGACAGGTGGAGAACCCAAGGAGATGGCTTTCATTTCCTCCTTGGATACACAGCCCTGTGGATCCCGGGGGCCAGCACAGGCACTCCCTGGAGGTGGCATCCCCACAGTGTAACCTGCTCTGGGCGGCTTGATCCGTGCCCTGGCACTGGATGTCCAGGTGCCAGGGTCGGGCGAGGGGGTAGAGTAGGATGTGCACAGAGCTAATCACTGCCGGCCAGGACTCAGCCCAGCTCAGTGGGAAGCACAGCCGTGACGTCGCAGCCCCTGTGCCAACAGGGCCCGGCGATTTCTGCGGCGAGAGGAAAGGCACGTAGACCTTCCAGGACCCCCAACTTTACTTGGAGGGCGGGGGGACACGCCGCCTTCCTGTGACTGAGAAGCGGGCATTTTAGTAGGCGATGCAGATGTGTTTGACCCTCCAGAAAACAGGAAGCCCTCAAGGGACTCTGGGCTTGCGGTGGCCAGTTTAGAGTCTGCCCTGCACCCAGCGAGTAGGTTCATGCTTCCCTCCGGTTCCGGAGAAAACTGTGGGTGGGGGGAGAGCCAGGAATCCCTGTGAATTGTGCCAAAGGCAGAAAGTCAGAAAAATATTTACATTTGAAAGACATCTTCTAATAAGTGGCTTGAAAGTTTGCGTTAGAGACGTGGCATCACAGATGGCAGATGGCCTGAGTTCAGAGGGTGACCTGCCACCTGTTAACTGCGTGATCCTCAGTGTTCCTCATCTGTAAAGTGGGCTTCTTTCAAGACTTAGATACATTGTTACTGTAACATTAGTAATCGATGTAAGTGGTCATGTCCCCATCATCCTGGATGCTGGCGCTCTCTCAGCTGCTTGGGGCAGACATTCTTCTCCAGGCGGGGTGGGGACAGTGCCTTCTTGGAGACTGAGTCATCACTTTATATTTTCTCTGTGTCTAGACTGTACTTCAAGGCTCCATCTGTATGAACACTGTTGTGTCCCTAGAACCAGTGGTGAAGTATTCAGACATCAACAACAATTGAGAGGTTGCCTAGATAATGAAATAATTAAAGTCGTCTCCTTCTACAGAACTAGGGGTTTGCATCCTGGGATCATTTACTCTTTGAATTTATGGGTGACATTCCCCAAAGTAATGGAACAGTTTGTCTAAAGATGAGAATTGTAAGTTACAGATTTGATCCTGAGTCATTGTATTAGTGCTGATCCCCATTCAGAAAATAACTAGGGGAGTGTCAGAATTCCATGATAACTGTGGACTTCAAGATCTAATTTAGACATGCTTATTCCCTAGTTTCTTCTCAGGGGAAGTTTCAATAGGCTGGTACCTATTCTAAAGCACTATTCCCTGGGCGCCTAGGTGGCTCAGTCAGTTAAGCGTCCTACTTCAGCTCAGGTCATGATCTCTCGGTTCGTGGGTTCGAGTCCCGCGTCGGGCTTTGTGCTGACAGCTTGGAGCCTGGAGCTGCTTCAGATTCTGCCCCTCCCCCGTGTGCACTCTGTCTCTATCTCTCGAAAACGAATAAACATTAAAAAAATTTTAAAAATAAAAAATAAATTAAAAAAAGCACTATTCCCCTTGGGAAATGTAACGTGAACCTTATATAGGATTTTTAGTTTTCTGGTAGTCATATTTTGAAAAGCATAATGAAAGAGGTGAAATTAATTTTAGCAATTAATTTTATTTAGCTCAACATATCCAGAACATTGTCATTTCAGCACGTCATCAGTACAAAAATATTAATGATGTATTTACCTCCTTTTTTTTTTTATATTGTCTTTGAAGTAGAGTGTGTTTTACACGCACAGCATACCTCAGTGCAGACCAGCCGATGCTTGATTGCCTCATGTGGCTAATGTCCCTGTGTGGGACAGGGCAGCACAGGAAGATAATAACCAAGTGTATCTGTGGAGGCCTTAGAGATCTATTTGTTGGGATATTTTATAGAATGCCTGCTCAATAAGGTGTTGAGACAGCATTTCAAGGAAATTTACTCAATGCCCATTCTGCAAACAACTTGAATTTAAATGTGACCTTTCCATGTCTATGATCTTATAAAAACCGTTAAGGCACCAATTGTATCCTACATCTAGAATATTTAGAAGGTAATAAGCGTGTGTGGTGTTTATACGCACAAATGGACTGCCTTTCATTTTAACATATTTCATTTTTGCCCACTTAAGAATTATCCACATTTGTTAGGTATGGGAAAATTTAGAAACTAGCAAAATGTAGAAGGAAGGAAAAAAAGTCACCCAAGGCTCCAGGGAATGTTTCTGAGCAATGCTGCTGCTGTGTGGCCGCATTGCCAGATGTGATGCGATATTATAACCACAGTTTTGCATTCGACTCTGACTTAATATTTTAATATGTATTTCTCCGTGATGGAATAATTTAGTAAATTACTAAATGTTACCTTTAATTTTTTTTTTCAAAATCCAGCTGATGAAGCAGAGTTTAC
Source organism: Panthera leo (assembly GCF_018350215.1). Lineage (NCBI taxonomy): Eukaryota > Metazoa > Chordata > Mammalia > Carnivora > Felidae > Panthera > Panthera leo. The sequence continues at coordinate 85,462,553 of NC_056689.1, read as the reverse complement.
TTACCATAAATGCACCACAAGAAACTATTTTCACATTTTCACTGTGCATATGTATTTTGTAGGCATTTAGCATAAACTTTCCCTAATTCCCCAGTCTTCTTAAAGACTTCTCCAGCCAAATTGTCACAGTCTTTGCCTTGCTTTATAGGACACGAGACTGCTTTGCAAGAACCACATCTTGCTCTGCAAGATGATTAGGAAAAGGATTTGTTTCTTCCTTTCCATTCTCATGCTTTTTAATTCTACTTTCAGAATTTTTATTTTTACCTTTGCTGTCCAGGACTGTCAGTGCAATAACTAATCTAGTCGTGATTGTAGGTGCTCTGTGCAGCTCCCATTTTGAAGGGATGCTTTTAATCCTTCCCATTAACAATGATGCATGTTGTAGATTTTATTAATTACCCTTTATTGAGCTTAGGAAAGTTCCTTCTGTTCCTCATTTGCTGGTGGTAACTGCTTGTTATCATGATTTAGAAGTAAATTTTTGTCAATTTTTTTCTTTTTCTATTAACATAAGCACATTTTTCTTCTTTTAATTTGTTATTGTAGTACATGCTATTAAAAAGATTTATAATGCTGGGGCGCCTGGGTGGCTCAGTTGGTTAAGCGTCTGATTCTTGATTTCGGCTCAGGTCATGATCTCACAGTTTGTGGCTTCGATCCTGACGTCCGGCTCTGTGCGGAGCCTGCTTGGGATTCTCTCTTGCCCCCTCTCTCTACCCCTCCCCTGCTGCACTCTTTCTCTCTCAATCAATCAGTCAATCAATCAAGTTTAAAAAAAGATTTCTAATGTTAAATCACTTGCATTCTTGGGTAAATCCAAGTTCCTTTTTACAAATTGCCATTTTTACATAGAGTGCTGCATTATTGGTATTCTTTTGTTTAGGGTGGTTGATCTGTGCTCCTGCACCTTCATTTTTTTCTTACTCACCTGGTTTTAGTGTGGAAGTTGTATCGCTTGCATGGCATAAATTGAGAAGAGGACCCTCTTTTTTAATTCTCTGGAAGTGTTTCACACTAGAAACGGATGCTTCAAAAAAAAAAACAACACAACAACTTGTAGGACTTTTCTGTCAAAATATAAAGTCCTGGCTTTTCCTTTGTGGGAAGATTTTAAACTCCTGATTTAATGTATTTAATGGTCTTAAGACTCTTCATGCTTTCTATTTTTTAATTCTTGCCAGGGTCGGCAAGTTATATATATATTTTCTAGAATTCATACGTGAACTTAAATTTTCAAACTGTTTTGGTATACAGTTATTTATGCTATTTACTTTTTGTTTTAATATACTATATTAATAGTTATCTCCTTTTAAACATAGAATATTGCTTATTTACAAACCTCTTTATATAATTTTTTTAATGTTTATTTATTTATTTTTGAGAGAGAGAGGGAGGGAGGGGCAGAGACAGAGGGAGACAGAGAATCCCAAGCAAGCTCCTTATTGTCACCACAGAGCCCAATGCAGGGCTCAGATTCACAAACTGTGAGATTATGACCTGAGCCGAAATCAAGAGTCGGATGTTTAATGGACTGAGACAGGCAGGCGCTCATACAAACCTCTTTACTTGAAAAAAGTTTACTTGCTCAATTTCACTAGAGATTTGTCCATTTTGTTAGAGCTTCAAAGAAATAACATTTACCCTTTAAAGATATTTTCTATAGATATTTTTCAATCTTATTTATTTCTGCCCTTCGTTCTAGTTTCCTCCATTTTCTTTGGATTTACTCAGATTTTTCTTTTCTTAACTCCTTAAGTTGTATATTTGCACAATAATTATGTCTTCTTTTCTAATAAAAGATTTAAAGCTACCCCTTTCTCTCCACATACCATTTTCAGTGCTTCCCGTAAATCTGTAAATGTCTATTTGTCATTCAGTTTTATAGATTTTAAATTTTTATTGCAATTTTATGTCTCGTGGATTTTTAGGATATATCTGTTTAATTAATTTTACAATTTGTAAGATTTACAATTTTCTTTTTGTTATTCATTTATAATTTAAATAAGTTGTGGTCAGACAGGTGGCTTATTTAACAACAGTTCTTTTGAAATTTGTTGAGATTTGCTTTATGGTCTGATACATTATTTGTTTTCATAAATGTCCATTCATCATGGTCGATAAAATTGGGCATCTGTTAATGCTGGACAGATGTAAACAAAGAAGATTAAAAGGTCTGCCTCCATAGGTCTTACATTCTAGCTTATTATTTTGTTAACATTTTAGTGTATCACGTTCATGAATAGATTAAAATACTCTTGGTGGAAAGTTTTCAGATAGGCACACCCAGTCTCTCTGGTGCGACACCCAAGGCTACTTTCACTGGTTTCTATAATGAGGAATCGGTTCTCTTCTGCTTACTAGGTATTACCAACACTATAAATGAAAACAAACGACATGAAAATGGCACTAGATCTCCTAAAAAGCGATGCCTATTTCTAAGATGCCCTGCAGTCATGGTCATAGTTTTCATAATTAAATTTGCTGAATTCATGTAAATGTGATTTCAGTTAGAATTCTGAGAAAATTGAAAGCGTAAGACCTCAGTATCTGGCTCCTACGTGTGTTCCAGGAGAGGGGGATGGGATCAGTTCTTTCCAAGCAGCTTTGCAGAAACATGGGTTTTCAGCAGTACTGGGCAATATTTACTTTTAGATACTGAAGGAAGGTGGTAAGAAGTGGAGGACCAGGTGTTTCCGACCATGACGTTTATGCAAATTTTGTTTCCTTTTTAAGGAAGAGAAGACAAAATCACTAATAGGAATTCAGGATAGAGGCTTGGGAGAGTTTGTGTGCATGAATGCTCTGGAGGTTAAGCCTCACGAATGTCAAGTCAGATCTGCCTTTGGAAAGAATAAATATCTGAGTGTTTCCCAATGACCAACCCTTGTATTTCTTCTTGGGATAATGACCTGGTGGTCCCGAGTTTTACCTGTAACTTCCTTGTTCCTCCTTACATCAATATGAATGCCTCTTATATAAACAATACATTAGTCACTCTTTTAAGGAAAATAAGTATTCACTTCAGGTAGTGTTATCTTCAATACAGAGGATTTTTTTAATTGGAAATGAACCTGGAATCTCTTCGGATCTAATTAGCCCATTTGCATTCATTCTCCAGGAAAGAGAGACAAGTCTGCCTCCAACGTTTCATTATGCAGGGTGGGGGATGCACGGTGTCCTTTAGGCGCGTGTTTGCGAGACCTCGTACATAATGGACACTCAGAAAACGTCTGCTGATTCATTAAAAGGAAGACCGAGTGTGGTTTGGACTATGCAGAGAATGGAGTGTTACAGTTTGCAAGGGAAGGAAGCAGGTTAGTGACTGTTGGCGGTAGATGATTGCCGTTGAGATCACAAGAAAGAGGCACAGAGACACTGATGCAGACTTGACGAAGAGGGAAACGGTTCCTGCTGAGGACCACACATTTTATGAATGAAACGTTGTGACTGAGTCTAAAGGTCTAGAGAGGAGAGGAAGGGCGGGGTCACAGGGTTGGCTTGGATTCCACGGTCATGTCGGAGGAAGGAAAAGACAGGGCCCAGGACAGCCTGCCACGGTCTGCCTCTGGCTGCAGAGTCTCTGGTGGTGAGGCCCACCGCTGCCCACCCTGAGCTTGTCACAAGGGCTTCTCCACGGCCCTCAGGTGAAGGTGCCGCTGACTCCACGCACTGCAGCCACAGAGGGGACGGGGGTGTGTGCAGAGGTGTCTTCCTGTGCAGGTGCAGATGCCGTGCGCAGCTTAATATTGAGGGATGCAGGCTCGCTCTGCTGGGCCCCACTACATGGGGAGAAGCTTCCCCCAAGTGGACTCCCGGTGGGAATCTCCAGTGGGCTTAGGGTGCACACCTGAGGGTGTGGCTTCACCACTACGTTGGAAGGCAGAAGGGGAGGTTGAACGTGGGCTGAGACAAGTTTGCCTTGGGTGTTATGGCCACTGGGGACCCGCTAAAGCTCTGAACGCACTCATCCACCTTCCATTCCTTTGGATCATTTTGGGGACTCAGTACGTTGAGGTGGGTCTGTTGAAGGACACTGGGTGGCCTGTGTTCCTTCTGGGTCCATCTTGATTTTCCATCTCCTTTGTTGGGAATTTTCATGGACTCCAGACTGATGTCACCATGGTCTTCTCTGCTTCGGGTGCTGTCACATGCGTGGCACACATCTATCTCGCCAAACGTCATTTCTTCCAGGGCTTGTGAGCTTTGCTCTTGCCAATGATGGTACTGAGTTTCTTTGGCCCCTCCTGGGAGTGCTTTGGTCATAAGAAGTCAAGGCATACCGCGATGCCTGGGATTTACACGTAGGAATGGTGGTTATGACAATACAGTGCACCAAGCATCTCATGTTCCTGCTTACCTGCCTGCCTCTGCCTTCCTTTTGTCCCCCCTCCCTCCCTCCGACCCGTTGTGAAGGCAGCACATGTTTGCAACACCTGAAACTTGCAAGGACGATGACCCGTTTTTACTTGAGCATGAACTGTGTGCAGTTCATACCGCTTTATAAGGGGAACTGGTCACCGGCTCCTCACACAGGCTCTGTGGACGCCACAGTGTCTGGGGACACTTGGTGCTGCCGTGAGGCCAGACCAGGTTCTGGAAGGGCGTTGTTAAACCAGCCGGCTAAGGTCTCCTGTCTGTTATGCTTTGAGGCTGCGAGAGAGACAGGCTTTCAGGGGATGAACTCATAAGTGCGTGCGCAGCTGACGATGTCCGGTATGTGGGGGGGGATGGGGAGGGGGTGGGAAGTGTGTGGGGACTAGAGGGGGTGGGTCATCATGAAGGGGGACATGGGAAAGCATCGGGGTGACCAGGCAGAGCTCCTGTGGCAGGACAGAGCCTGAGCCTTCAGGGACCTGACGGCCTCTCTCGGGGCAGCCTGGAGGCAGCAGGGTGGTCAGCTGTGAGTGTTGAAAAGACCCCAGGGGCTCAGGTGTGGAGATAATTTGGGGGTGGGGGTGGGGTGCCCTGCCTGCACTGCACAGATGTGACCCCGAGGAGGTGTGTGTTACAGACAGGTGACCCATGCAGGCTCTGGGAGCTCAGGTCCTTCCCAAGACCGCAGGCTTGGAGTTGTGGGGTCAGGGTCCCCAGTCGAAGCCCTTGGGGCCCCGTGGGACGGGGTGCAGCCAGTGGCCACTGCACGTGGCCTCCTGAGCAGCCTGGTTCTCTCGGCTTCTCTCCGGGAGCATCTGTGAAGCTTTCTAGCTTTTTCTTCAGCCTGAGCCTTGGCAAGTGAGCAAAGCCCCCGTCCACATGGGGAATGAAACCCAAAGCGCATGGTGGTCCCCCCACCCCGTCACTCCTCCCCACCTCCCAGGAAGCCCCTGCCCCTTTGGCTTCCTCCACTTTTCAAGCACCTGCCTCATGGCCTTTACAACTGCTATTCCCTCCTCCTGGATCGCCTTTCCTCCAGAAATCCTTGTAGCTCACCGCCTGCTGCTTCCTTAAGATCTGCTGAGATGTGACCTCTGGGACTAGCCTCCTTGCCTGGCCCTTTTCCGGAAGAGTGCCCAGGCCTCTGTGTCCTTTCCTCACGTCCTTGCCCAGCCCAGCTAGCGCCTGACTTTGCACCATAAACCCTGCCCTTGGCTGTTAGCCACTGCTCCCCGGATGAGGCAGGCCATCCTTGAGGTACTCAGTATGGTCCGCTAAGGCAGTGCATGAACACGGCCACGGGGAACACCGACCTTCGTGGCAAGAAGCAGAGAGCGGCCCTCGTGTCACTGGCATCTGGCCCAGCCACCACCTCACCTCCTGCAGGAGGTCCTTGCCGCCCATCCCTGTAGCTGCAGTGGCTCCGTGACAGGGGCTGTTGTTGGGGCTCTGGGGCGGGCACACACCTGCCACCGAGGGTCCTCGCGATTCAGGGGCCGGGGTTCAAAAGTGGACTAAAACCTCCTCCGTATCTTTCACAATCTCTGGAATGAGCCTGCTGATTTCAAGTCCCTTTCGTCCTTGGCGGTCAGCGTGTGGGCTGCAGGAGCGGAAGTTCTGAGAATGGCCCCGCGAATCCTCCTGTTCCCTGCGGTCTCGGTGTGAGGAGAACTGTGATTACCCTTATTTCTACCTGCGCCTGGACTCTGAAAACTCAGACTCTCGTCTCACTTGGGGTATCAGTTCTTCAAGGACAGACATGGTTGTGGCATATTTTGCCGTAACGGAAACATGAATTCCGTGCAGCATCTTTCAGCAGCGGCAGCTTCTGTCTTAAAATGTTCATTCTCAAGTACCGTGTGTCAGAGGCTGTGTTTAGGGACGGCGCTTGGGTCGCGAGGAAGAAAGTAGTCAGCGTGGCCACGGTCACCCTGGCGTGGTCCGTGAACGCCCCACCTACCTTCCTGAGCCGTCTTGCAAGTGAACAGCCGCATGCATCTACCTGGGGAAGTTCAGGGGACAGAACCACCGTGGCAGGTGGTGAGGGGAAAGGCGTATTTGGTGTCTCCATTATGAGGCGTTCAATCATCTTAATTTCATAATGAAGATAGACGCAGCAAAGCAGGAAGGTTCCTAAAACTCGTCAGCTGGTTGATGGCATCGCTGTCTAAATGTGTCTCTGAAGAGAGAGACACGGGCTGAGAATAATTTCCTGTGCTTTATGACTGCCAGGGGATATTATGAGTCAGGTAAGAGGTGAGTGTAAATCATGTGTGCGCTGAGCATAGTGAAGTGGGTTGAAACAGCTGCCTGATGATAAACAGCGTAGTTTTGCTTAACGCATTAAAGAACCCTTCACACAACTTTTGTTGTCGTGCAAACAAATAAGATTTTGTCCTGCTTCAAGGTCAGCAAAACCTCAGGCTTCCTGTCAGGAATGTAAATACATTTATTTTTAGGCGAAAGGTTAATCTTTCACCAAAGCCACTGCATTCCACAGGAAAACGCGCTGCCTTTAGGGACAGCGTGCACCGTTGGCCCCCCAAGGGCAGGCCCCTCTCAGCAGTAGACTCACAAGTCCGCATGGACCCATGAAACCCGCTAAGCCACTTATGGAGTGAGTCCTTCAGGAGACAAATGCTGTCTTGGAGCCGCTTCATTGGCATGCATCCATTAAGCACCTACTGCGTGCACAGTACCTGGGCATGTCTTCCAGGTACGGCCCCGCCCCCAAGGAATTTATGTGTGTGGTAGGGGTGCCTGGGTCCTGGGTGTTCTGATGGCAAGTGAGTCCAGAGCAGGCCAGGCGCTCTGCCGAGCCAGCCCTTGGGTTCAGCTTGGCCGGCCGTCATCACCTCCTTCCTGTGATGGCACTGGGGTTCCAGAGAGCGGCTGCCATGGGAGGTGCTGGCCCAGAGCGGAGGAGGCCTGGGCTCACGGCGTTGAGTAGAAGCTACCATTAGACGGTCCGTTGTTTCTTAAGCAAATTGCCACCCTGGTCTCTCTTCTCCTTTCCTTCCCTGACTCAGTTTATCACCACAATCAGGACATTTAGATTACCCAGTATTAGTGGCAATTTGTTCTTTGGGGTAGTATAATTAATCTCTGGTTTTAATGAAATGAATTTTCACGTTATTGTGTACCAAGTTACATGACATCATAAAAATAAAACAAGTTAGTATTTCTAAATTGATGCACAAAGCGAAGTGAATTTGCCACCCTGTTAGCATTAAATAGCTCATCTGTCCTTGTCTTGTACCGTCTGCAGCACCCAGGCAAGGAGACCTAATTCCGTGCTCCTGCTCCCAGGGGGTTAACTCAGTGATTAGGAATTCGGGCTTCTGTCCACTGGGGGATGGGGTGCTCATTCATATGGATGCGCTGGGATCAAGTGAACGTCCTGAACAACCATCGTCAGGTGTCCCTGGTAGAGACACACGTGTCAAAGCTACACCTTCTGCTCTTTAGCTCCTTGGGAGGAGACCCAGAGGGTCCCCGTGGCTGTGAGAAGGAGCTGAATTCATCTGGGCTGGTGGCCCCTTCCGTGCCAGGATCCAAGAACCATGGACAGCTTTCATCATACGATCAGGGGGTGTGGGGCTCAGAGCACCACCGTGGATTTTCAAGTTCTGCACCCACAGCTGTGGGCTTGACTCCGAGATCCTGAGTCTGCCCAGCTTCACCCAAGATAATAAGGCAGAATGCTGGGGGCAGATTGGAGATGTCGATGGGGTCTCTATAGGTCCACATTCACCGTAGCACCCGAGCGTCGATACAAGGAGACAAAATGCCACCCAGCTCTGACTCAGCTCCTCAGAAAGCTGGCTTATCGTGTGGACGCACAGAGCCCGTCATCATCCTGCTAAGAGGATGTCCTCACTCCCGGGAGCTGAGTGTCCAGGCTCTCAGGGGCCAGGAAGGGCGATGGCAGCTGGAGCCTCGAGGCCGAGCCCTGCGTCCTTCCCCTCTGCCCGCCGCAGTCCCCGGACTTGCCTCCGTGAGCACCATGCACACGCACCAGGAGCCTGAAGTCACCGCTCTCATCGAACAGTCGTTTTTGCAGAAATAATTACCAGTTGGTAGATATATCGCCTGAAGGATTTCCACCGGAGCTGAAATCATTTGCTAAATAGACATAATAAACTAATGATTGTTTATTTTTTGGAATGTGTGGCTCAGCACAGAGAAGGCGGCAGCTGGCATTTGTCAGGCGAGGTTTCCTCCTCCGAGGACTTGCCAGCCGCCCATTGTTTACTCTGCACCCTCTGTGTTCTGGACACCTAGGGGCCCTCGCCTCTGCGGGCGCTCTCACAGACACACGACGTGTGGCAGGCACTGCCTGCCTCCTATTCCGAGAAGACGCAGAAGCTAACCGGTTAGCCTTTATCTACTCCGCAACCCACCAGCGGTTCAAACCCCAACTTCGTGTTTGGTGACGCTGTGATGCGTCCCTCCGCAGGGTGGCCGGAGGCCCAGAGCAGGGGTGCATCCCCTCCAGCACCGCCTGCCCCTGCTTCGGTCTGCAGGATGCAGCTGAGGCCCTGTGGGCCAAGAGCACGCCTGGAGCAGAGGTAAGACCCGGGGACCAGGACAGACAGCGCCGTCCGAACTGAGTGTGTACCTAGAACGTGTACCTGCACTGGTTCTAGACTCCTTGACCATGTCAGGCTCCCACGTCCCGGCTCCCACGGCCACCAGCCTTTCTCTTGTTTCCTTGTCCAGTCCTGAGAAAAGCAAAACGCAGCTGCTGGCTGACTTCCGGTTTGGAAGGAAGCTTCTGGAAGGGTGTCCGCAGCCAGTCTGCCTGTGAGCACAGCTGATAACGAGAGCCTGCCTGCCCTCCAGGGTCCTGAGGCTGGTGTTGGGTTAAGTAAGCCAGCGTGTCAGCCATGACCAAGGGCTCCCTGTGCGTGTGGCCCCCGGTGGGCTCCGGCCAGCAAAGGAGGAAGGCGTCCAGCCACAGCTGTCCACCACATGTCTCGGACTGCCCATGGCCAGCCAGGCGGGGCCCCGGCGCCAGCTCCACAGGGGTATTCGGGTCAGACACACCCGCTCTGGGGTTCAGGTGCCCTTGTGAAGTTCCTTCAGTCTCGCCCACCCCGCTGTCTCTGGCCACAAAGACAGGAGAATTTCTCCTTCATGCGGTACTAGAGGGACTACTGGGAATAAAACATGCAAACAGAGCTCGTTTGCAAGTTGGGAGTCAGAGAAGGAGGTAGACAGTGGGAACAGTGATAAAACAGCAGCCTGGGGCGGAGGGCCTGGCCCCCGGAGCTCCCCCAGCAGCCGGCCTGCACTCGCCTCAGCCCGTCCTCAAGCAGAGCTCACGGTTAATTACGGTTCTGCTTAAAACGTTGATTTTTTTTTTTTTTTATAAGTAATCCTTATGGGATAGCATTCCTGGCTTATCTTTTAGCTGGCTTAGCAGTTTTCTTTTGGCTGGACTTCTTATCTCACTGTTTATTTACTCAACTAAGGGATTCTGTGCAGTCCTTTGGGGAAAGCAAGTTATGATAATTATTATCAGTCGACACAATTTATCCAGTGCCTGCTCATCTTCCAAGACGTGGCTCAGGGGGCGTTCCTCGGGGGAGCAGCCGGCGTCCCGGGGCTCTCACTGGCTCCGCGCACCTGCCGGCCGGTGTCCACGGGCAGGAGGCACCTGCGGGCGCTTATCTGTTTGCATCCGGTCGTCTTCCCAGCCGCAAGCTGGGCGCAGTCTGGCAGGTAGAGATGCTTGGTAAATGCCCGGCCGAGGGGTGCGGGAAACGAAACCGAGAGGAAAAACACAAAGCGGCCAACTGCCTCCCGAAGCTGGGCTCGCGGGATTTTGTTACCGCGCGCTCACCTGTAACCGTTCTCCAGCACCCGCCCGCCTGGGCTCCTGCACGCACGTCTCCACACACGCGCAGGCGCACACACGCTCCTCCACACACGCGCATGCGCGGCCCGCTCGCGCGGGCTCCTCCACACACGTGCAGGCGCACACACGCTCCTCCACACACGCGCATGCGCGGCCCGCCCGCGCGGGCTCCTCCACGCACGCGCATGCGTGGCCGGGCTCACGCGCGCTCCCGGCGTGCTGGAGGCGGGCTGCGCGTTCTGCTCCCACACCGGCCGCCTGGTTCGTGTGTCACACGGTGAGTTCGCACGTTACTCCGCCGCCTGGAGCCTGGCCAAACCCTTGCAGCGGGAAGACCAGGCCTCCTTTCCATCCCACGCACCAATTATGACCATCATTTTGCCGATGTTGGTTATTAACGTCCTGACTTCACTGATATTAATCAGTCGATTTTGTGACCTGGAGAGGGTTGCGTTTTCATATGTAACCAAGTGAATTGAAAGCAGGTTAAAAAATATCTTTCCAAGCTGTTTTTGCGTTTTGAAGAGGCAGCTCAGGTTAACTTACCAGTGTTCCTTTGTGATTGGCTCATTTCTTTCAGTTTTATTGAGAAGTAATTGACATACTGTGTAGGCTTAAGGCGTACAGCACGTTGGCGTGATTTACATCTGTTGTGAAATGGTCACCACGATAGCCTCCGCTAACACCCACCTGCTCATATAGAGACAAAAAGAAAAGAAAGAAAGAAAACGTTTTTTTTCCGTATGATGAGAACTCAGGATTTACTCTTTTAACCACATTCCTATAAATCGTACATCGGTGTCAGCCACGGTCGCCACTCTGTCCGTGAGGTCCCCAGCACTTGTTTATAGTATAACTGGAAGTTTTACATTTTGACACCTCCCTCCACTTCCCCCTCCCCCACCCCCTGCCTCTTTAGCCACAGGACTGATCTCTTTCTATGAGTTTGGTTTTTTGTTTTTATTTTTGTAGTTTTTAAGATTCCACATATAGGTGAAGTCGTGTGGCACGTGTCTTTCTCTGAACGATCTCAGAATAACGCCTTCAGAGTCTATCCATGTTGTCACAAATGATAACATTTCCTCATTTTTTTTATGACTAACAGTCTATTATGTACGATTTTTTTCATCCATTCATCCAACGGACACTTGGGTGGCCTCCGTGTCTTGGCTGTTGTGAGTCGGGGTATGAGTGCACGTAGATCCATGAGTTAGCGTTTTCGCTACCTTTGGGGATAATTCCCCGAAGTGGGGTTGCTGGATCTCAGGGTAGTTCTATGTTTAAGTTTTTGGTGGGCCTTCCACACTGTTTTCCTCGGTGGCCGCACCAGCTTACATGCCCACCAGCAGCGCGGGGGGGGGTTCCCTTTTGTCCACATCCTCGCCGGCACCTGCCATCTTATCTGGGGTTGATGGCCGTTCTAACAGGCGCGGGCGTCGCCTCATTGTGGTTCAGGTTCGCATTTCCCTGGTGATGAGTGGTGTGGGGCACCTCACTACATACCTGTTGGCCTTTCATGTATCTTCTTTGGAGAAATTTCCATCGGGATCCTTTGCCATTTTTAAATTGCATCATTTGGGGGGCGCCTGGGTGGCTCAGTCGGTTGAGCGTCCGACTTCGGCTCAGGTCATGATCTCGCGGTCCGTGAGTTCGAGCCCCGCGTCGGGCTCTGTGCTGACAGCTCAGAGCCTGGAGCCTGTTTCAGATTCTGTGTTTCCCTCTCTCTGACCCTCCCCTGTTCATGCTCTCTCTCTGTCTCAAAAATAAATAAACGTTAAAAAAAAAATTGCATCATTTGGGATTTTTATTCGTTTGCCGTTGAGTGGTAGGAGCTATATTTCTTTTAATATATATTTTGGATATAAGCCCCTTATCAGATGTACGGTTTGCAAATGACTGTTTTTCCCATTCTGCAGGTTGTCTTTTCACCTCGTTGATGATTTATCTTGCCGTTTGACATGGTCCCGCTTGCTGGTTTTGTTCACATTGATTGACCTTTAGGTACGATTTCCAAAACACATCTGCTTTCTTCTAGGTTCATATGGTTTCAGGCCTTATGTTTCTGTCTTTAATCCACTTGGAGTTAATTTCTGTGAGTGGTGTAAGATATGGGTCCAGTTCCGGGGCGCCTGGGTGGCTCAGTTGGTTAAGTTCAGGTCATGATCTCGTGGTTTGTGGGTTCAAGCCCCACGTCGGGCTCTGTGCTGACAGCTGGGAGCCTGGAGCTGCTTCAGATTCTGTGTCTCCCTCTCTCTCTCTGCCCCTCCCCCCATTGAACTCTGTCTCTCTGTCTCTCTCTCTTTCTGTCTCAAAAATAAATAGACATTAAAAACAATTTAGAGGTGCCTGGGTGGCTCAGTCAGTTGAGCGTCTGATGTTGGCTCAGGTCATGATCTCGTGGTATGTGGGTTCGAGCCCCACGTGGGGCTCTGTGCTGACAGCTCAGAGCCTGGAACCTGCTTCGGATTCTGTGTCTCCCTCTCTCTGTCCCTTCCCTGCTCGCTGTCTGTGTCTTTCTCTCTCAAAAATAAATAAACATCAAAAAAATTTTTTAAAGATAGGGGTCCAGGTTCATTTCTCCAGTTTTTCCAGCACCGCTTACTAAGGAGACCGTCTTTTCTCCACTGAGTGTTCTTGGCTCCCTTGTGAAATGTTAGTCGACCATTTATGTTTGGGTTTGTTTCTGGGCTCTTGGTTCTGTTCCATTGTCTGATTTGTCTGCTTTTATGCCGGTACCATACTGTTTTTGTGAGTAGAGCTTCATAGTATAGCTTGAAATCAGGAAGCGACGTATTATTCCTGACAACAAAATCACACGATAGTATAAACGTCCCCACACTTTCATCTACAAAACGCTCTTGCGTTTAGCCTCTGCTTCTCTGAGAACATCAGCAGTTGCTTTGCCATTTATTGCTAAGAGGTCATCCTCATTGTAAAGAACAGGTTGAGTTTATTAGACAGATTCGCCAGGCAACACGTCCCCGGGGCCATGGAACTTGGTGCTGAGTTACACCGGCAAGTCTGTCTCTGAGCAGCGCAAATAGGTGGTTAAACACCTCTGGTGAGAGCATCTCAACGTATAGATCCTGAGGGAGAGAAGCCACACTTAATAAGAAACATTTGCAGAGGCCTCCGCAGTGTGTCGACTTCCACAAAAGTCGACTACCTCATTAAAGTGATACATGCACCCAAAAATACACTGTTTTGACCCTGAACATCTATCCTAGAACAATATATGCAGAAATGAACTTTTTTGGCAAACCGTCGTTTATGTCATGTTTATTTATAGGAGGCAATGTCTGTTAGGACGGGGGATAGTAGTGAATACGGCAAATTGGAGTGCCAGGTCTAGCACCTGGAAGACAAGACCCCGATTACTAATTGGACGTGGGTGAGCCATTTGATGGTAGGGGAAGTGTTTATTTTGTAAAGCTCGCGACAAAGCTGTGCTTGCGCTGTGACGGTGGCCGGACCATGTGGCCAGGAAGCTGCTGATTCCTGCAAAACAAAAGACCAGCGGTGCTCAGCTGGGGAGGCCGCGGGGACATTTTGATACGCTTATTCACTCCATCTTATAAAGTTTCTATAATGGGTTTTTATTATCAAGTAAGATCATATATTCAGGACAGTGGTTTTTTGGTTTTTTTCTGTAACTCCATACATGGCAATGAGGACATACCACGACACCCTTGTCAGAACGGCCAAGATCCAGAAGAACACGGACAGCAAAGGCCCGCGAGCATGAGCAGCGATAGGAGCTCTCGTTCGCTGCTGCTGGAGGTGCAAAATGGTGCAGCCACTTTGAGAGACCGTCTGGCGGTTTCTTACAGAGCTACATGTTGTCGTACCGCACGGTCCAGCGGGCGCACTCCTTGGTATTTGCCCAAATAGAGAACTCGCGTTCTCACACACGTTTATAGCTGTTTTATTCATAATTGTGAACGCTTGGAAGCCACCAAGATGTCCTTCAGCAGGTGATGGGTAAGTAACCTGTGGTCCTTCCAAACAGTGGAATGTGGCCCAGTGATAAGAGGAAAGGAGCTATCTTGGCCATGAAAAGACAGACGTCAAAGATACGTCGATACGTGGACAAAGCCAGTCTAAAAAGGCTACATAACGTGTGGTTCCAAACATAAGACATTCTGGAAAAGGCAAAAGGACACAGACAGATGATCTGTGGTCTTGAGGGGTGGGGTGGGAGGAGGGATGAACAGGCAGAGCACAGGATTTTAGGGCAGTGAGACCCTTCTGTGCGACAGGGTGGAGGGGAGCACATGGCGTTATGACTCGTACGTGTGCAGCACAAACAGTGCACCCTGCTCTAAACCAGGGGCTTTCCTTCATAACAGCGTATCAGTGTTGGCTCCTCAGTGGCAGCAGGTGCAGCAGCTAGCAGAAGACGGGGTGATAGGGAAGCCGGGTGCAGTGGGACGTGTGTGAACTCCCCGTACCTGCTGCTCAAGTTTTCCATAAACTGGAAACTAGTCTATAGAAATTAAATTTGTAAAACTTGTATATGCCCGTCAAAGGGAATGTGAAAAATACGGAAAGACAGAAACGAAGACAGACTCAGGAGGGTCTGGCAGACTCAGGAGGGTCTGGCAGAGGGCAGCCAGAACCCAGCTTGCCCTCTTCTGTCTGTTGCCAACGAAGCAGCCGGGACGATGCATTAAAATGGAAGTCAGAGCATGCCCCCCACTGCGCATCATACCCTCCCGTCATTGACGCGCCGACCCCCACACCCCACCCCCACTCACATTTTCTCATCTCTGCCCCTCCGCTGCACCTGCCTGATCACCTTGCGGCTTCTGGAACACAATGGCTAGGCGCCTGCCTCAGGGCCTTCGCGCATCCTCACCTCTCCCTGGCCTGCTTGTCCCCTCTTGCCTCCTGCAGGCTGTCACCTGTGGGTTCCCGTCCCAGGGCAGACCTTCCTGACAACGCCGTGTGAAGATGAAACCCACCTACCAATTCCCAATCCTTTCTCCCTGCTTTACTTTTCGGCAGTGTGCCCATCAACCTGTAACACAAAGCAAATGAACAAGGAAAGCGTATTCCGTGTATCGTCCCTACCTGGGAGGTGTGGTCCCTGAGGGCAGGTCTTCTGTCTGTTTGGTTCACTGCTCCGTCCCTAAGAGCTAGAATATGCTTGGCATCTAGTCAACCAAATAAAGATTTGTTGACTGAATGGTGTAGAAATAGAAATGATTTTGTACTTTGCTTTATTTACGGAGCATGTTGTGGGTCGTCCCCCGTGGCACTGAGTGTTTCTCCTCGTGTGATTCTCACACAGTGAGAATGTCTCACTGAGTGGACCGTTCAGTGTCTCACTGAGTGGATGCACCGTTGTTTATGCAACCACCTGCCCTTTGCTGGTATTTCTAATTTCTCACTACAAACCTTTATCTGAAGACGTTGGACATGTGGGCGGGTTATAGGAAGGGAAACATTAGATCAAAAGTTGTGATCTATATTAACATTTTAAAAACATGTTTCCAAACTGCTTTCCAGAACTGGAACCATCAATGTAAGCTGGTAGCTGCAGAATATTTCTTAGAAACCACAATTCTTTTAGGGACCAAAAGACTTTACAGGAACAAAACAGATGAGCATAGGGGAAGGGAAGTAAAAATAACATAAAAACAGGGAGGGGGACAAAACAAAGAGACTCTGAAATACAGAGAACAAACAGGGTTGCTGGAGGGGTGGTGGGTGGGGGGATGGGCTACGTGGGGGAAGGGGCACCAGGGAGGACACTTGCTGTGAGGAGCACTGGGCGTTGCGTGTAGGGGAGGAATCACTGGCCTCTCCTCCTGAAATCATTATTGCACCAGATGCTAACTAACTTGGATGTAAATGTGAAAATAAAAATAAATAAGTAAATGATAACTAAAACTTCACAGGAAAGGCACAGACAGAAGCAAACTGTCACAGGTTTCCAGTTATGTCAGGACAGACAACAAACGGCCTGAATTCCGAGTTCGGGGCCCGACCCCTCACGAGGAGCCATCCAGGCTGACGGGGGTACCGCGTTTCTCCGCCGCAGAGGCTGGGCAGGTGGCAGCCTCGGGGAGCAGCTGAGCCTCCCCACGCCGACCCGCAGCGGCGTCCCGCTCCGGGCCCGCCGCCCGCCTCTCCGTGCCCCTCCCGGGCCCTCTCGCGGCTCTGAGTCACTGTGACCTTGGCGCCAGCAGCCCCGGTTGTGTGTGCCACGCGCGTGCACCGCGGCAAAGCCACTTCTGTCCAGGGCACGCACGTCCCCTGGTGACTGGGCTTTGTGCCTCTGAACGTCGCACGGCAGCGTGCGTGTGCTCTGTGCCCAGTCGACATTGTGACAGGTCGGGAACCATTCCGTGTGTTTCTGGGGTATCGGCTTCCGAGAACGGGGCGCGGGCTGCTCGTGTTCTCCGGGCGCTCGAGTGTGGCCCGATGAGGCGGTGCCTCTCTCTGGCGGCCACCGGGCCCCCCCGGGCTGACCTCCCTGTCCCTCTTCTGCAGGTGGTGGTCCCGACAGCCTCAAGCCCGTCGGCAGCAGCCCCGCCATTGCCATCGCCGCCGCCGCCGCCGTGCTGTCTGTGGAGCCCGAGGGACTTGGGGGCCCGTCCCCCCCCAGCACGCAGCCCTGCCACTTCCTGACGTTGGCCCCCATCAAGATACCCTTGCGGACCACCCCCTTCTCCGGTAAGCACAGAGCACGGGCGCTCGGCGCCTGGAGCCGGTCCAGAGCTCACGGTGTGGGGAGCGGGCGGGAGCCGCCTGCCTCCGGCCGCAGAGCCCTGGACTCCCGTGCCCGCGGCCCCTCAGGCAGGGACAGTCGGTAGCGGTCGTACGGGTGCTGCTCGTCGTCAGATTGCACAGATGGACCCTGGTTCCTTCGAAGAAGCTCTTGCTAAGCCAAGCGGGGCTTTTTCTGCCGTAAAGCCTAGCTCGAAGTCTCCGTCTGGACAGACGAGGCTTCCCTTTACCAAGGGTCTCTGGGGAGTACCGTAGTGACTCACAGCGTCAGGATCCCCGGAGGTTTACAGTTTTGGTGCACGGGGCTCGGGAGGAAGCGAAGACGGCACGCCGGAAACTAGCTAAGCGTCTGAGTCCGTGACCCACAGAGACGCGCAGTGCTCGCCGCGCCCTCCCCCGGGCCTGCCGGCTGGGCTCGTTCTGAGCACAGGGGTGGGGGGCTTGGGCGGTCCCCGCGGCGCAGGGCTGACCGTGAGGCGTGCGTGGCCGTGAAGGGTCTTGGGTTCCTTAACCGCGGCTGCGCGCTTCTTCCGGAAAGTCTTCGAGGCGGACGTGGGGCTGGTAGACACTCCACTGTCCCCGGCGGAACCCAGGTGCGTGTTGAGGGGCTCGGGAGGGAGACGGAGGGCTCCGGGTCCTGGGCTGGCTGCAGCTCCGTTGTCCGTGTGTGGTCACAGCTGTAGGTGTGTCCGTTAACGGTGACCAGCGGGCCGTGTGTCCAAGCCACCCGTGGACGCGGGCTCAGGTCCTTCCCTTAAATGTGGCAAGAACAACATTGATTCGGAAGGACTTTTAGGAAGGACTCAATCTTGAGAGCTGGTACTGCTACTCCAGTGTTGGGTTCGCATGCGATAAGACCTGGGTAAGATGGTGGGGCGCGTGGGTGGCTCAGTCGGTTGAGCGTCTGACTCTTGATTTCGGCTCAGGTCATGATCTCACGGTTCATGGGTTTGAGCCCCGTGTCAGGCTCTGAGCTGACAGTGTGGAGCCTGCTTGGGATTCTCTCTCTCTCTCTCTCTCTCTCTCTCTCTCTCTCTGCCCCTCCTCTGCTTCTGCTCTCTCTCTCTTTTAAAAAAATTTAAAAAATATTCTGTGTGTTCTAATATTAATCTTCTGCTAGAATTCTAATTTTAGCATTAATATCATCAATTGCTAGGTTATTGCTAATAGGAAGCATCACTAGATTGTGAGACACACACACACACACATGCGCATCCAAGTTCATGGTAGAGACAGGAAAACCTAGTTTCGTTCTTTTCCCGTTTTGGTTTGCTGACATTGGTTTTGATAAGTCTAATGTCGTCTTTTTACTAGACCTTTGGAGCCCGTATTTCCCTACCGGCTTGATAAATTAGTTGGTCGCTGGGACATTGTAGTCTCAAGAACAAAATCTTATTTTAGGCCGTTAGTGAACACGCATTGAGGGTGTGATGGGGAAAATAAATAAAACACATAAATAATCTCTTGTGTGGAACATAATTTACAGTTGTGTCAAGATTTCAGTTAAAATCCATCAGTCCATTGGCATTCATTAAGGATGACTTCGTATTTTCTGAGAAAATTAATCTCAGAACCAAAACCCACGTGCCCCTGGGTGGCTTCACTCTCCATGCCTCCTATGATTTATAAAGTGACATAATAATTAGGTGTCTTTCTGTGTTTGCATTTTATAAGGCCCCGTAATCAAATTTGCCGTAACGCGTATTCAGTCAGGAGACCAGCGGCTACATTGTCTCGTACGTAACTGCCAACATGTGCCATCGGAAAGCGGGAGGGAGGGGCGGCACTCCAGAGGTGGCTTCTCAAACGGCCCGTGGCATTGATCCCAAAACCTCACGCTGACGCAGAGGGGCCGGGGAGGGGGAATGAAATACAGGTCAGGGGGCTGGTCCGGACGCATGACGCCCAGCTCTGTGCACCGCTGGGCGACCGCGGAGCTCTGTGCGCCTCCCTGGAGCCAGTGTGGGCGTGGGCCTCCCTGGGCGCCCCGGAAAGCAGGGTGCTTGCGAGATAACACCGCCTAGCAGTGTTGAGCTGGCGGTGTCCCCTTGGCGTCAGTGAGCGACACTGGCCATAGCTGGGGTGAAGCCTTTCCAGAATTTCCCTGAACGCTTTCTGGGAAACGTAGCTTAGAGGCGCCTGAGCGGTTCGTGCCTCAGAACTCGTCTTAACCACAGTCAGGAACTCCGTACGGTGAGCTTCAGTGAGGTTGAAGGATGTTCTCGGTGCAGGCTCAGGCGGCCAGCTGGGACATTCCCAACACCCCTGACACAGGTGACGGGGTGGGGGGCACGGGGACAGGGGGAGGAGGAGGAGGTGTCCCGTCAGGGCTGGGTGGGGCCAGCGGGGCGGAGACAGAGCAGCAACCCCAGCAAAGCAGATTTCACAGACGAAGACAGACGCACCTGTGTGTGAAGCGTGCTCCGTATTGAAGCTGATTTCATAAAAGCGTGGGAACTTTCCTTCATCTGCAGATGAATAACCTTGTTTTTATTCACAACATTCCCATCCGGTAAATGAGCTAGACTACTTTCCTTATGCTCTTGGCTCGGTCATGAAAGCCAGAGAGCCTTAGGGGCCCTACAGGGGTTAGCTTTCTGTTCTCACCTGGAGGTAGGTATGGGGTTTGACAGATTTTGGTCACTATCAGTTGGGGGGGGGGGTGCTCCTGGGTCTGGAGGCAGAGGCCAGGGGCACTCCCCACCCCACAACCCCCGGGGCAGCCCCATGATACGGAAGTATCTGGCCCAAGGTGGTAGTGCTTCTGCTGAGAAACCCTGGATTATATTCTAGAACCGCACTTAACGAAGCGTGAAAACCTGCACTAGCGTGTGACTAGGCTCCCCTGGGAGAGTCAGGGATCTAGGAACTGAAGGAGCCTGAAGGAAACAGGCTGGTGGCTGCCAAGAAGATCAGCCGTAAGAGCCACACTTGATTATGTGCCTTTTACGTGGTTTAACGTTTTGAAGGAGACACCGTATTTGAAAAGCCCCACGCGCTGTTCCTCACCAGTCGCAAACGGCTGTTTCCTTCCAGACCGCTGCCTGCTCGCGCGGCTCAGTGGGTCCTGGCCGTGGCTCTTCGCAGGGCCCGCGCACTCCTGGGAATCCCCCGGGCCGTGCGCTGGCGTCTGTCAGTCGTCTGTCCCCCTCCCTGGCCTGTAAGTCCTCCTGTCCGGGCCCCACCTGCGTCTGCTGAACCCGTGGCTCTGGGCACCGCATCCTTTGGCGGCTTCCCGACGTGGGCGACCGTCCTGCAGACCGCACGTGGGCACCTTGAATACCCACAGTTCTGTCAGCCACACGATCGGCTGCTGCTCACACAGGTGCTCCCAAGTCACGGGTGACTCACGGGGCGGGGAAGGCGGCCTGGAGACACGACTGTCCCGTCCCCGATGCTGGCAGCGCAGGGCCCCTGGATGAGGGCGTGTGGCAGCTGGAGGGCCAGCAGAGGCGGGCGTCCTCGGTCGCCTCTCTGTGGGCTTGCAGCCGAATGCAGCTTGCCTCCCTCCATTCGTACTGGCCTTTATGTGTTAGAGCTTAGGGGAAAGATGTACCTTGTGTTCCATTTATGGAGACCCTGGGGTTTCTGGGGACGATGAGGCACCCAGTGGAGGGCTGCTGTCCCGGCCTCCGGGGCTCCAGCACCTCCACCCCCCACCAACCTGCCTGGAGCCTCTGTCCTCCAGCCACGTGGGGCCACGGTGCAGCCGGGCTCCACTGGTGTCCCTATTTGAGGAAATAAATGAACTGATTTTTTTTTTTTTTTTTTTTTTTTTACGAATGACGGTAGTTATTTTTAAACCTTTGCCACCATTTTGCAAGCATTCGAGTGAGAAAGGTAAAATATGAGTGATAGTTACGGTCGCTAGCCGAGCGGATGACGATCGAACACAACGATTAAAAAGCACCATCTGCCTTGCAGACCATTTACCACCTGTTCTTTTGCTTCCAGAACTATTTAATGGTTTAAATTTCACATTTTGTCCTGCCACACAGCAGCTGGGAAGTGACTGTTCTTTCAGAAACAGAAACGCTCCGCCCGAGCTCTGCGACAAGCCAGGAAAAGCCGCCACGCCGCCTTCATGGGGCCGTGGCTCCCCTCGTTAGCGGCATGTGCAGATGCTAAAATAGGTTCATGACAATGACCTGGCGACTGGGGAGGAAGCCTTTTCTGGTTTCATCCAGGCATCGTTTCCTCCTTCACTGTAATCAAAAACGTCGTGGCACCTATCAACATTTTAGAGACTTTCAGAGACAGAAATACCGTCACGACGAAATTACTTACCCCCCAAAGTGCCTGGGACTCATTGGCTTCTGTGAGAGAGACGTACGTGTTTGTGATACAGGGATCGAGATGCTTTTAGCAGAAAAGGTATTGGATTTAAACAAACAAAAAGGCTTTGTGTGTAGTGTGCTGTCCACGGTGAACTCAGGTCAAGGGTTCCAGCTACAAATGGCCAAGTTGGCAACATGAGCTTTGCACACATAAAGTGCAGATTTTCCTGAAAGGACGTCCCACGGCGGGGGCCCGGAGGGCCTGGGGTCTGGAGGACCTGGTTGCTGTGGCCACACACCGTAGCACGGGCACGTCGCCTTGGCGTCGGTTCCTTCCTGGGCCTTCCCACTGCATCTGGGAGAATGGCACCGTTGAAGCAGCATCCGTGGCCAGTGGCCATCGGAGGCAGGGGGGCAGCACCTGCTCGAGGGCTCGGGAAGGGACCTAGAACCCTGAGGTGCCCTAGAAGGGAGGCGGCCGGTCCGGGGACCCACCCGCAAGGGTCTCTGGGCTAAGCTGCTTTGGCCTTAACTCTCAAACAGCGTCCTCCCGAGCGCGTGTGCTCTGGGGAAGGTCCTCCCCTGGCCTGTTTTCGCCCCGGGGCTGGTCCCCTCCTGCCACCCACCCTGAGAAATGCCTGACTCTTCAGCTCAGTTAGCTCTAGTTCACTCTCGGTTTGAAAGGAAAAATTGGAGATCCGTCGCACACACAAAAGCACGTGTGTTTATGCCACGCGGAAAGAACGCCGACACAGTAGCACCCGCAAATACCTCCCTCTGAGCCTGAGAACGTAGACGTTTCCGTACCCCTGTGCCCCGGAGCCTCGACTCCTGACTGCCCCGGGGCGAGTACTCTGGACTGTGTGCCAGTCGTTGCTTTGACGTTTTTAGAAATGTGCTTCCTGTGCATGTGTTATCTCTAAACGTGTGTCGTGTAATTTAGGCCTTTTTGAATTTTACATAAATATCATAATCCACGCGTTCTTCTGTGATTGCCTTTTTTGCTCAAAATGACGGTTTTGTTGTTGTTTGTGAGTTTGTTTCAGTCATACCACGATGCATGTGCTTGTAACGCAATCGCGTCCCTTAGGTAAAGCCTTCCGTCGTTTGTGGGAATCCGCGTAATGCGTCCCGTGTCCCGGTGCTGGTGGGCGTCTGGGCCGTTTTCCGAAATGCCAAGCACCGTGGCCTTCTCCTGCCTTCTGGAAGCACTTTCCTCCCCTGCTGGTGTTCCTAGAGGGCGGGGCGCTGTGCCCAGGGCTCTGCAGGGTGCCAGACGGCCTCTCCGGTGTCCCAGACCCTCTCGGGGATAGTAACTCACTCAGCCTTGTCTCCAGGGCCTGTTTCTCCCTTGACCTCAGCGTTGACGGATCTGCTTTCCTACTGGGCACCTGCACTTTCTGATGGATGCCTCAAACTGCATTTTCCTATGAAGGAAGTATTGATTCCCGACCCACGGGCCTGCTCATAAGACAAAACAGAACTCGAGAATGTGTTCCTCCTGCTGGGTTCTGGTTAAGCCTGCTTCTTCCAGGGGACCCGCCAGTCTGCCCGATTGAGGGGCGCCCTTGGCTCCTCCCTCTGCCTGACCCCTCACGTCCAGCCCAGCCGCCGTTGCCCCTCCTGAAGCCCGCGCCCAAGTCCGCCTTCTGCGTTTGGGCCAGCGCCACCCTCAGACTGCGGCTGCTTCACACAGTCTCTGCTCCCAATGCGCCCTTCGGTATAAGCTGTTTTCCACGTGGGAGCCTCAGGTGGCTTCTCAGAAATATGTGCCAGATCAAGCCTCCCCTGCCTGAGACTCCCAGGAGGGTTGTCTCCAGGAGCTTGGAGCAAACTCCGGAGTCTCTGGAACCCACCCTTTGTGATCCTGGCCTGTGCTTTGGCTGCCACTGGTGCCAGTCTCCATTTTCCCGCCCTGCCTCAGGGCCTTTGCACTGGCCACTCCCTCTGCCTTCAGTGTCTTCTACACATGGCTGGTTGTTCCTCTGTCATTCAGGCCTCAGGTCCGAGACCCCCGGTACCCCATTCTGCAGTGTTTGTGGCATTTCTCATCATCCAGAATTATCCGTAATGTCTGTTTCTGGCTTGTTTTCTCTCCACCCTCCAACCCTGAGTGTCGGATCCAGAAGGGCAGGGGCTTTGCGTGAATTATTCACTGTGAGTCTAGAACCAAGGCCAGTGCTCAGGGCGGAGCTGTCTCCGTCTTTGCTGCACGCGGTACACCCAGTAACAGCGTGTTGTTCCGGAGAGGTGACAGTCTGCTCTGACGGGGTTCACCCCGTGCCCCACCCCACCCGGCCCAGGCCTCACCCGCAGGGTCGTGACACAGGGAGACTTCTCCACGCCGCGGGCTTTCTCAGCACCGTTTGGGCCAGAGAGGTGCTCCTGACATTGCTCATCAGCTCAGCATTAGTGGTGAAGGACTTCAAAGCAGAGGCCATGCCTCAGTCGCTACATTCTTGTCAGATCTGAGTTTCCTGAAACTCCAGACTTTCACCCTGAAAAGGCTCCTGGACCCCATATAACCCATCCTGATCCTTACAGCCGGGAGGCAGCGTGGGGGGCTGGTGAAGGCCGCCTCACCTACGTCCCGGTGCTGGGAAGGGCAGGGCAGCAAGCTCCCAGCCCCTGTCCCGGAGCCGTCAGTCCCTCCTTCCCGGCAGCCACATTCACACCCCGCGATCCATCGAGCCATTTTATGCTAAAAGTCGGTGACCAGGACTCCGGCGGTGGGGATGTCAACCGAATCCAGCCCTGTGGCCGGTCCCGTCTGCACGGGGGCCTTCACCGGGAGGCTGTGGCCAGCCCGGGGAAGAGGACGGTGGCCAAGCCACACTCACACACAGCGGTGTACGTGGTACAGACCCTGGTGGGCCTGGTGATCTTCCAAGGGCTCTGTCTTTACAGGGGACCCTGGAGGGACTGTGGGAAAAATGGGCTGGTCTGAGCCAGAGGAGTGAGACAACAGCCACGTGTCGGCTGTTGCTTTAATGGAAAACCTCCTCCAAGGAGGCCTGGTGGCTGTGGCCACAAGCCAGCGTGTTGTCTTCGCGTCGGGTTCCTTCCAGGGCCTTCCATCGCATCTGGGAGAACGGCACCGTTGAAGTAGCATCTGTGGCCGTGGCCAGTGGCCACCCGAGGCAGGGGGCGGTGCCCGCTCGAGGGCTCGGGAAGGGGCATCGTGCCCTGACGTGCCCTCGGAGGCGGCCGGTCCAGGGACCCACCCTCAAGGGTCTCTGGGCTGAGCTGCTTTGGTCTCGACTCTCAAACAGACCCACTTGGTGAGGAAATAATATCAGGGCCACACAAACACTCTGCATAAAATGTATGGGCACCAAGTATAATTATTTCAGGGATTTGGAAAGTCCCAGGAGAACAGCATTGAGGAGGATGAGACGAAACGTCTTACTCTTATGACTTTCATTGTAAGTCACATTTGTGACCACATAGTATCCGCACGTCCCCTGATTAAACCCTGATAGTAGCCGTTCCAGCAGCCGGATTTCTGGCAACCCGAGCCATCTGGAACACAGTAGAAACTGAGGCGAAAGGAAGGAGGAAGGAAGTCCTCCGAGTGTGGGAAAACCGCTGTCGCAAGGTGCGTGCCTTCTCCTGGCCTCGGAGGCGACCTGGCAGAGCTTGGGTGGGATCTGGAGAGAGCAGAGGGGTGGTGGAGACCCGGGCTGGCCTGAGTGGGACTGCGGTCACGGGAGCGGCAGAGGGAGGAAGGGCCGGGCCATCCTGGGGGGCGGGGGCAGGAGGGGCAGGTGTGGGGAGGGTGGGATAGAAGAGTCAAGGTTTGCTATCAGTGCGGACAGGCTGACCCAAGGCATTGGACTTGGGGGCCAGGGCGCAGGCTGTCTGTGTAGACGCTGGGAGAGCCCTGTGACGGTGAAGCCGCTGTCCGTGTTGTGCTGGGATCCCCGGCCCTGAGGGATGCGCGATAATGGTGAGCGGGGCTCCGGGACCTGCCCCTGCTGACTGTCAGCCCACTGACATAATGAACTGGAGAACTCTGGCCGGTCCTCCACCCTCCGCGGCAGGAGTAGCTGGGATGTGGTCCTCACGCTGTCCCCCAGAGCAGGGCTGGGCTCACGCTGTCCCCCAATGCAGGGCCGGGCTCGCATTGACCCCCGGTGCGGGGCCGGGCTCACGCTGACCCCCAGAGCAGGGCCGGGGTTGCGCTGACCCCTGGTGCAGGGCCAGCTCACGCTGTCCCCCAGCATAGGGCGGGCGGTCTGCAGGCTCAGCATGGTCCTAGGTCCTGAGAGAAGTGTGCTCCTGGGAAACTGCTAAGCCAGGAAGGACGCGTGCTGTTGAGACACCCCGACAGTACTTGAAGTTCTATAAAGGCCGGTGATGGGGAGTGTGAGCTACTTACCCCCAGGAAGTCGGCCAGTGGCCTTGCAGTCTCCCTCTCGGGGCGGCGGGGGTCCCATCACAGAGCGATCGTGAGCGAGCCCTGCTTCGATTTCCTCCCTCCTCCCAAAGCAGTGGGAGGACAAGCAGTGCTCGGACTGGGTCATGACTGACCCAAGACCCCGTTCCCCGCCCAGTGTGGTCTCCCTGGTTCCCGGTTCCCAGGACTCGGCCCTCGGCCGTCCTGCCATTCGCTGGTGCGCCCACGGCGGCCAGCCAAGCCACCCGCTGTGTGCTGAGCGTTCCTCGGGGGCCAGCGTGACGGTTTAAAGGTTCTTGCGGGCACGTACCTGCCGCACAAACAGTCTGTCGGGAAGTGCCGGACCGCGGCCTCCTCCCCCGGGGCGTTCCCTCCCGACTCCAGTGGATTGTCGCTGCACCGAACATCCGGCCGGGCGCTGCGGGCTTTGCAGCAGACCCATCCAGAGGGAGTAACGCGCTAGTCGACGTTGCCACCCAGTGAACTAGTTGATCGGGGACCCCCGTGGGCCATCGGTCACGAGATTGACACACAGAAGGCGGTGGCTCTCCCCGAGGCCATGTGGGCCGGCAGGGTGCCCCGGGGAGCAAAGTGCAGCTTGGTGCTCAATCCTTAGCCCATCTCGCCTGAACCCAGAGGGGAGACAGAGGGGGAAGAGAGCAGACTGACACCCTGAGCCGTGCACCGCGCTCTGCTGGGACCCTATCTGCTGAGACCGTCACTCTAGCTGCTGGGGGCTCACCCCTCCCCTCGGGCGGACGCCCACGGGCAGGACCCTCGTCCTTTCCCTGATGTCTGTCACTCCAGCTGGCGGTGGGGAAGGGCTGGCAGCCATGTGGGTCCCAGGCCCTCCTGACACCGTGTCCCCCCCGTGCAGTGGGCCCCATCTAGGGACGGGCTGCAGGACCACCTTTGTGGCAACGGGGGGCCCTCGGAGAAGAGCAGGCACGCAGGGTTAGAACCGCAGCCTGACGTCTAAGTGCTGTGCTTCCCCCCTGCTTTTCTGTGGCCTTTCCTCTCCCTCCATCCACACCCCAGCCCATTTCTGGAAGTCCAGGGGAGTGCCGACCTCGTCCGCGGCACCTGCCTTGAGCCCTGTCTGCTGCCAGACCGTTTCCAGGCTCCGTACTCTTATCCTGTGCCTGCCTCTCCCGTCCCTTACCTGGTGGCGAATGGCTCACAAGTCCAGACCTGGGCTCCCCGGTGCTGCCTGCACACCCGCTCGGGCTCAGACGGCTCATGTGCACACTCACGGCAGCGGCTCAGTGTCTTTTCCAGGTAGGAGACTCGGCAGCCGGAGGAGACGCAGCGACTTCCACTGGTCAAGTTAGGCGGGATTGTTAAAATTATACCACTTCATAAAATAGCCCCTTCCCTGCTTACGCAACACGCACAGACCGTGGTCCTTTCCCGTTATCCGTTGTGGGAGTACAGTCTTGCCCCGAGAAGGAAACAGCCCGGTCATTATGTTGCATTTCCCCCTAAAGGCGTCATCGACCTCTCCGGTCTGCTCAGATCCCTGAGCCCATGGCACCCGCACAGCTTTACTCAGGGAACGTGCTCCTCATTCCTTCTCCAGCCACTCAGGGGTCTTCAGAAGCCATCTCGTTTGCTCTGTGCTGCACAGAAATTGGCAGATCTCCTGTGCCATCCAACATAAGAAAGAGTTTCAGGCACGGAGCCTGAGAAGGACCGTGTAACCCACTCTCGGGGACTGTCCTTTGTACCGGCCGGGAAGCTGCCCGGCGTCACCATTTGCTACCTGTGGTGGGGAGGCCCTCCCCCCTCAAGGGGGTGAAGGGAGGACGTGGGTGTGGAGCGGGGAGGAGCAGCCCCTCATCTTGTAGAAGAGGCTGACAAAGGGTCCGGACCGTCAGCCAGCCCTCCCCACGCAGCCCAGCCCCAGAGAGCTTTCTGCTCTCTTCCCCGGTCAGGTCAGCTGGTGGCACCCACAGGACACACGCCAGGTCCCTCCCTGGTCTGCTGCACCTGGGCGGCCCCGCCGTCCCCTTGGGCAGGAGGGGGCTCCTGCCGTCCCGGCCCCTGGCCTGGGAGCCCTGTTCCTTCGTGCTGGATTAAAGACCTCCGGGTCCTTGCTCAGAAACATCTCCCACAGACAACTTCTGAAAGTCTGTCTTCCTTTATGAGTGAGGCTGATGTGCAGTTTTATTGAGTTTTCACACGTGAAATTAACCATCAGCCACTTTGCAGTGTGCGCCTCAGTGTCCTTTATGGGTCGCGTGCTGGGTCCCCAACACCGCCGTCTGGTTCCAGAACGTCTGCACCCCCAGAAACCCCTGAGCTCGTTATCAGCCCCTTCCACTGCCGCCCCGCCCGTCCCTGGGCGGCCTCTGAGCTGTGGTGATGGGTTCCATGCGATTGCAGTC
The DNA here is from genome assembly GCF_018350215.1 of Panthera leo. Taxonomy (NCBI): domain Eukaryota; kingdom Metazoa; phylum Chordata; class Mammalia; order Carnivora; family Felidae; genus Panthera; species Panthera leo. The sequence continues at coordinate 85,434,515 of NC_056689.1, read as the reverse complement.
AGCGTGTGACCCTTTGAGACCAGTTCGTCCTGGCCTCGGAGAGTAGTAAGCGCTCTCTCTCTCGCTCTCTCTCTCTCTCTTTGTTCTGGAAGAATTTATGTAGAACGGGAGTAATTGGTTTCTTTCTTTCTTTTTTTAATGTCTTTTATTTTAGAGAGAGACACAGAGACGGAGTGTAAGCGGGGAAGGGGCAGAGAGCAAGAGAGGGAGACACAGAATCCTAAGCAGCTCTAGGCTCTGAGCTGTCAGCACAGAGCCCGAAGTGGGGCTCGAACCCACAGACCGTGAGATCATGACCTGAGCCAAAGTGGGATGCTCAACCGACTGAGCCCCCAGGTGCCCCTGGAATGGTTGGTTTCTTGAAGGGTGACAGAATTCTCCTATGAATCTATTTGATCCTCTGAATTTTCTTTATTGGAAGAGTTTTAAGTAATAATTTGATATTTTTTTCTAACCACATGACTAAGTTTTCTTTGTTTTCTGGAGTCAGTTTTGGAATATGTTTCTTTCCTGGAATTTGATCATTTCTTCTAAACTTTTAAATTTACTGATATAAGGCATTCCCAGGCTTTCTGTCTCTCCCTCTCTCCCTTCCTCTCTCGCTCGCTCTCTCTGTGTCTCTCATGATTTTTAAATTTCTGTTGTGCCTGCATAGAATTCACTTTAATAAAACAGGCTTTGCTGTAGAATGATCAGCCTCGCCTTTCTGGGAGCCCCAGCCAGTCTGCTGTCTGCCTCCAGGGTGGACGTGCCTGTGGCCACCACCTGCTGTCCCCGGCTGAGCCTGTGAAGACAGGGACACTTTCTCCTTTGCTTTCTCTCTCTCCTGCTTCACACAGACCCACCCAAAGTTTCTTCACATGATTTGGTGGGAGGATGGGGAGGAGAGAGAGGCAGGTTGTGTGCATGAGACTGTGGCGGTGGGGAGGGAACTGGGGGAGCAGAACAGCACCCCCCTCCCTTGCTGGGATGTTGGAAGGACCAAGCAGATGTTGGAAGGACCTACGGGCCACCAGAGGCCTGTTGTGAGCATTCAGAGGGGTGGAGCCCGGGCCCCTCAGAGACGGGGCGTGGGGAGTGGGGTCTCATCAGGACCTGGGAAAGTAGAAGAGATTCCAGGGCGCGAAATCCAGCCCCCCAGCAGGCCAAGTCCATGCCAAGTCCGTGACTGTGGGCTCATGCCACGAGGAGCCTCAGTGCCATGGTCCCTAAGCGCCAGGCCTGGTCCTGGTGGGGTGCGGGGTGCGGTCACTTCCCACTGCCCAGAGGAGCCGTGGAACAGAAAGACTGCCACCTCCTGGGGGCAAACTGGGCCGGGGTTAATGCTGGGGGCCGACAACTTGTGGGAATCCTCTCTGTCAGTAGCTGTAAGGAGTATGTGGCACGTCACCGTGCGGCCCACGGACTCTCAAACCCTGGGTCAGAGGGGCGCTCTGAGGGCGTGTCCGTCTGAGTCTCCTGCACACAGCCCAGCGTTAGGGGCACGGGACTCGGCCCCCAGGGCGGCGGTGTGCAGGGCACGTCCCAATCACCCCGGGCAGGGGCCCCTCACGTTTCAATTCTCCCCCCGCCCCGCCAAGCTCCTTCTCCCCTTTCCCTTGGCCCAGCCACTCCCAGCCCCGCCTCTGACTCCAGTTACAGCAAGAAATGCGCCTACAGGGGCAGAACAGGTTGTCCATCCTTTATAGCTGTGACAGGGCCCTGGTGACAGTGGCCTCCGGTCTAGCTGCTGGAAAACCGGAGGCATTTTTTGTGGCTGTTGTTGTCCTTTTCATTATATCCTTCATAGATTTCCCCAATTATTAAAGTGGTTAATGCTCACTTAGAACACTTAGAAGATAGTCAAGAAGCATAAATGAGAAAATTAAAATTGCCCGTAATCCCTCGGCCTCTGAGAACCGTTGACACATCTGTTTTCCATGCAGGCAGTGCGGGACAAAGCGGGATTAGCACCCACTTCTCAGCACTCGCCGCTCCCCTCCACGTCCTCACGATCGTGCTCGGTGCAGCCGCTGGAGGAAAGCCCGCGCAGCCTGCGGGGTCGGTGGCTTTAGCTGGACTGTCTCTAAGAGGGTCGTTCGGGGGCCACGTGGTCTCCACCGGCTTCCCGTCGGGCATGAGGCAGGATGTGTCCTCAGTGGACTCAGCGGGGCCCCTGCTCTGGTCCGCTCGCCCTCACGGTTAAGCACATAGTAGAGCCGCTCTGCCCTGTCCTCTCCCGGAGGCTCTGCCGGCCCAGGAGCAGGTCTGGGTGCAGCGTTCACGTGGGCATTTGGGCAGGTGCACACCGCTTTCTGCAGGCACAGCCGTCTTCACGGGGCGAAGACCAGTGTCTGAACCATCCCGCAAACGAGGGCGGAGTACCGCCTTCTGTCCCCAGGCGCTCGTGTGCCGGGCACACAGCTGGTGTCCTGCGATGGCCTGGAAGGGCAGGAGGACGCGGCCTGTGCGGCCTTCTCTGAACCCACCCCCAGCGTGCACCAGCCCCGCAGCCACAGTGGCCAATGTGCCCGCGTGAAGCAGTGCTCTGCGGTTTCCGGTGGAGACATAGACGGTTTGGTAATTTATACAGGGGGGACCAAAATTCCGTCTGAGGCTTTTCAAGGACTGAAATTCGAGGGGTGCCCGGGGGGCGTCGTCGAGCGTCCGAATCTTGAGTCCAGCTCAGGTCACGATCCATGGGTCGTGGGATCGAGCCCTATGTCAGGCTCTGCACTGAGCACAGAGACTGCTTGGGGTTCTCTCTCTCTCCCTCTGCCCCACCCCTGCTCACACTTTCTGTCTCTAAAATCAAAATTAAAAAAGAACTGAAATTACAGTAGTACCCATGTTTCGTTGCTGGAAAGGACCCAGTGTGTGTGTGTGTGTGTGTTTCCCTTCCCTGGAAAGGACGATTCTTGTCCAGGAGCTCGCAGACACTAGACTATAGCCAGCCAGGTGGAGGCCGCTGTCGGGGTCTCACAGGTTCAAGCACCATGTGAGCAGGAGCCTCTGTTGGCCCCGTTTTCTTTAGAAGCTGGAAGTGGCACCTGCTGGGTTGGCAGGGACAGCCGGAGGTGGCGGTTCCTCAGCAGCACGGTGTAGACAGGAAATCTCCACCTTCTTGAATGAATTACCGTGCTCTGTTCCCTGCTCAATAAACCACCAGCCCCCCCCCCCCCCCAGTTCTGGGCACCTGCTGTATTCCCAGCGCGAGGCTAGGCTCCACGTGTGCAGTTGTGAGCAAAGAGAGGAGACCGTCTTCCCCCGGGAGGACGCTAAGTCAGGTGCCCTAAGTCAGGGGAGTTGCCTCGCAGACCGGGACCCGGCCCCTCTCGGCACCAGCCAGTCCCGCTGAGGGCTGGCCCAGAGCAGACGGTGCTCCCGGAAGCAGACTCTGGATGCAGGTGTGGTGCGAGCACCGTAGGGGGAGGAGAGTATCAGGGTGCAGAGGCGTCTCCGTGGGGTATAATTCCTCTCAGCCGCGGGGGCTCAGGCTTGCTGGGGACTCGGGCGGAAGTTCCAGCATCTTCTTCAGGGCGTTCCCCTCAAGGCTCCAAGGCGCTAGGCTCCCTTCCATTGACTCTCCCCTGTGTTTGGTCAAAGGGCAGTTCTGGCATCTCCAGTTTCATGGCATTCCTTCCAGGCCTGCACCTGGCCCGAGACCACCCTCAGCCTGACAGGCCCAGGGCCGAGAGAGACTTAGCGGGAGCAGGCAGCGGCCATCGGCCTGTGTGGGGGAGCTGCGCCCTCAGGGAATATGGTGGCACAGCAGGTGTGGCCGGTGGCCCAGCGGAATGTGTGTGCCCTGGGAACAAGGTAGGGCGGTGACATGAAGCTTGGATAAAGCCTGGTGTTTCTAGAGGTCATAATTAGTAAGGGTTCCAAGCTGGAGACACAGAGACCTTTCTGCCATCTTGGAACTATGACCTTTCTGGCCAGGGGCAGGGCCCGGGCTTGGGCGGCACCTGAAATGGTGGTTTTTGTAAAAGGAATCCCCTTAGTTTGCGAGGAGTTGAGATGTTGGTGGGGGCCCTCCAACTCTAGACCATTCTTCAGGGCTCTCCCCAGGCTTCTTTTGTCCTCGGGACCACTGTTCTTGAACGACTGGGCAGTGACACTGGCCCAGACGACACAGGGCCAGAGTGGACTTGTAGATGATGGTTACACAGAGAAATGGGGTGCAGGGTGGAGGGTTTTACAACTTCACAGCTGGCTCAGCCCATGGAACCATCCGGCCCATGATGGGTATTCGGTGAGTGTCCGTTGAATGATGGGGCAGCCTGTGGGCATAATCACCGTAGAGAGCAGGGCTAGGTACTAGCCCACGGCGGGTCAGGAACCAGGCTCGGCCCCTGGCCCGAAGAGCTTAGTGATGCTAAGGCTAACGGCACAAAAGGGACTCGGGGGTCCGAGTCTCAAGGGCTCTGCGAGCTTGGTCACAGCACTCCTCTCCCTGACATTGCTTTGCTCAGTGGTGAAGAGGGACGCCAGGGTAAGGGCAACCCTGAGGGGGCTCCCTGCCTCCAAGGGGCCACGAGTCCACAAAGCAGGGTCTATGCATCCAGAGGAGCAAGACGCAGGAGCCAGACGGCCTCCGAGGTCAGGGCGGACACGGCCATGGCCGTCAGGTGCAGCCCCTGTGAGTGTGTCCGCAACTTAACGTTCTTGCCCCAGCCCTGTCAGTTCTTCGCAGTAATTAACTGGTCCCGTGGAGTCGTCATTAAGTTACTTACGTGACTTTGGACAAACAGAGAGCTGTGACAATGACATGAATAACAGATGCTGGAGGCTTGGGTCAAGCAGGTGGTGGGGGTGGGCAGGGGTCCGACTTTGCGCCAACTGAGGGGTTCACTCAGCAGGCTGGTCGGCGGGATGCTTGTGCAGGAGACGGAGTCCAGAGTGGTGTCGGTGATCTTCCTGAGCGTCAGGAGCCTGTGGGAGCGCCATCCATCCATCAGGGCGCCTGGGCCGCGTGGACGTGGGAAGGCAGACCCCGGGACCCCGAATTCCTGTAGCATCAGCCTGCTTCCCTCTTGTCTTAAACAACATTCCTCCAAATACGTGGCCTATGCGTGCTGGTTTCAGCTTCTTTCTCTCTGATTTTATTTTATTTTTTATTTTTTTTTAATGTTTATTTACTTTTGAGAGAGAGACAGAGAGAGACAGAGCACAAGCGAGGGAGACACAGAGAGAGAGAGAGGGAGACACAGAATCCTGAGCAGGCTCCAGGCTCCAAGCTGTCAGCATAGAGCCTGATGCGGGGCTTGAACTCAGGAACCATGAGATCATGACCTGAGCTGATGTCGGATGCTCAACTGACTGAGCCACCCAGGTGCCCCAACTCTGATTTTCTTTTGAACGTAATCCAAGCAGACATCGGTTCCACTGAAATTGCTTGTATTAGGTAACCAAGACCTGGATTTTTCCAAAATCTCAATGGTGTGGTGAATACTTAGTCCTACTGCTATTGGCTTGGTATCTACATTTGCAGAGTTAATCACTTTCTCCTTGAAATGGCTCTGCCAGCATGCCCCCAGGCCGTCCCGCGTGCAGGGCTAATCCCACCTTCCCGGATGCCCTTCCTCCATACCTGGTGTTACTCCTGTCAACTGACCACCCTTAAATGCCAAGCTCCTCCCCCAGCTGGGTCATCGTTTCCTACCTTCCAGACCCGTACTTGGCTTCTCCAACACAAGCACCTGTGCTGGTGCAACTTCCAATAAAATTATCCAGCTTTGGGGCTAAATTAGCACGTCTGCATTGTTGCCCCAAATTTCTGTCCTGGGACGCTGGACCATTCCCCACTTCCCGACTTGTGCATCCAAATGTCTACGTGACGTTCCCCATTGCATACTTAATAACCACCTCGCACTGAACCGATCCCAGACGGGGCCCAAATGTCCTTGTAATGTTATCAAACAAGCTCACATTTTTATTGTACTCATTCTTCTCAATGCGGCATCTGGGGGAAAAATGGAAAGAGTACCTATGGTATAAAACACGGAAGATAGGTTATGGGCAGTGGCTGAAGGGACAGGTGGCAGGAGGCTTACGGCGTCCTTGTGTTAGAGTTTCATGGCCGTTGAGGTTGTGCCCTCGCTCCTGGAGGGGATCTGGAGACTGTGCTAAGAAACCTGTGGTCTGACAGCATGTGCACAAACCATCCAGTCTGCATTGATTCTGCGTATGTAACTGTCCCTTTCCATGCACTGTAGAATTATCAAGTTTGTTGAAGATTCACTTGTAAAAGTATACATGCAAGATGAAGAACCCAGTGACTAAATGAGCAGAGGATCTGAGTAGACGCTTCTCCGAAGAAAAAGACATACGGATGGCCAGTGAGCACATGAGGAGATGCTCAGTACCATTAAGTCATCGGGAAATGCAAACCCAAACCACCATGAAATCCAGTGACAGAAAGGAGAATATTACAGGTCCTGTAGGGCAGAGGGACGGTGGGGAGGGTGTGTGGAAGCGGGAAGTGATTGCGAATGGGTACGGGGGTGACAGCGTTCTGAAACTGATTGAAACTGGTGGTTTCAACAACTCCATGAATCTAGTAAGGACCACACACTTGTCCAACTCAAGTGGGTGAGTTTTATGGTACGTGAACCGTGTCTTGATGAACCCTTTATGGGAGGACAAACAGTGCAGGCGCCCGTTTACTCTGCAGCCCCCACGGGCAGCTCTGCTGGGGGGCGGTTCATGGCCCTGCGCGGCCCTGTGCCGGGATCTCTATGGGGTGAAAACCGCTTCAGAGCCCAGCAGTTAAACACCCCTCCTGGGGAGAGTGCAGGAGCACTCTGTCAAAGCGACTAATTTCAGTAATTTTCTATGTGAATGTTTCCAAGTAATTTTTAGCTCTTTCCTGGTAGCTTTGCAAATTTGCATGACTGTGGCCGTCATTGTAGCAGAGGCCCAGGGTCCACGGGTCCTGCAAGGGAAGGTCTCAGGTCTCAGTCCCTCCGCTGCCCTGCTGCATTGGCCTGGTCGTCTTGAGGTTCCAGCCTTTTCCCCAGGATCAGGCAGTTGGGATGGGGGATGGGGTATAGGCGAGGGCCCGTGGGGTTGGGGGTGGGGGATGGGGTATAGGCGAGGGCCCGTGGGCCTGGGGGGATGGGGAACGGAGGAAGGTAGGAGAGAGGACTCAAAGGCAGCGCACGCCCCTGCAGCCCTGAGCCTGGGGTCAGGAAGAGAAGGTGCTGAGTCTGGGTGAGGAGGGCAGGTTTTGAGGTGTGGGTTCTTGTGCAGTTAACGCGGGGAGGGGATCCTGGGCGGCCCTTCCTCTCCAGGCCCTCGGGGCACGAGTCATGGCCTGGTACAAGGTGAAGCCGGGATGGTCGTGGAGGGGGACCCGCGGAAAGCGAATCTGGTACCCGGTGTGATCACGCGCACGTCCTCAGACACATTTTAGTAACTGGTACATCTGTGACTTGGAAAGCGATTTCATTAATTTCCCAAGCGCGTATACAACTATTTGCGTTATTTGGCTCGTGTGTGTCGGATCATTTTGTAAATCTTTTTCTTGCGGCGACGACACGGGAAGGTGAGGGGTGTTCTGGTTCTGTTTGCAGCGGGGCCGTCCCGGCGAAAACCTCCGGGAGGCCCTTTGATGTCTCCCGGAAGGAGTGGGCGCCGGGAGCCCCCGCTTTGCCTTGAGAGCAGGGCCTGTGTTTGTCACGGTGGCTGTTTATGTCCCTCCAGCCCGAAGAGCTGCCCTGTGCTCTGTGTAGGGTCCTGCCCTCACTGCTGGGCCGGGCACTGCCTGAGCGGAGCTGAGGCCCCGGCGGGGACGCTTGTCAGCTCACGCTGCTCCCATGTAGCAAACTCCTCAGTCGGGAAAAGCTCGAGCCAGAATGAGGTCCCCACCCAGCGAGTCAGGGGTCCTCAGCCCAGAGCGAGGGCTCCCTGGCCCCCAGCCCTCACTGACACGCGAGCTCGGTCTCCCAGGCTCCTCCCACGGACGGTCCTCCCCACTCACGGCTGCGGGTGACACCCCAAAGTGCTTGCCAGGTCAGGATGACGTCTGCTTCCTGTGGCACTTTCTGGAGAGCGATCCGGCTGCTGGACCCCAGAGCGGGCATGCGGCTGAGGCTGTGGACCCTGGATTCACGTGTGTGTGCAAACACGTGCCAGGATGTGTGTGCCAGTAAGTGTGAGCTGTAGGGTGCGTGTGCAGGCGTGAGGGTGCGTGCGTGTGAGGGTCACACAGGGGCCCGGGTGGCCTTGGTGATGCTGGGCATGGGGTAGGGGTGGGGGACGGGGGGAAATGGCTGTGAGAAGTGGATCTGAGGGTCTGGAAAACAGTAAGGGGACAGACATGGGGGGGCCAAGGATGCGCTGTGGGGAGAGGGTGTCACAGATGACCCGTGCTAACAGCCCTTTGTGACATGGCGTTTTAGTCCTGCCTGTCCTCAGGTGACAGGCTTGGGTCTGTGCCCCAGGGGCTCGTCCAGGGGGGTTCTGTGGGCCCTTGAGGTCGTTTAAGGGAGTGAGTCCCCAGGCAGGAGGAGAATGAGGTCAGATGACGCTGATTTATGTGCACGTGTTGCAAAATTTGACAACGGTGAGCAAGAGAGCACAGATGTGATTTGCTACAGCTCATGCATAATCATACTTAAGTATATAAATACTTAATTTACAGTAATTAATAGAAATGAATTTACACACAAGACACTTTGCGTCGCCCGACACAAGGCAGGTTTGAGGACCGCCGCGTCGGCTGCTGCTGGTGATGGAAACGTGCCAATCGCAGCGTGTGCTGTGGGGGCACGGAACTGCCCCTTTGCGTCTCATCTGAGAGGTGCCGTGATTTTGTCTGTGCCCCGACATCCATCGGCTTGGGAATTCGCGAGCAGTGGGTGGAGACGGTGTCGGGAAAGGGCGTTAGTTGGTTATGTTTGAACACGGACTGCTGGTAACCACGTCCCTGGGCTGCGTCACTGGCCGCCAACCGCCTGCCCGCAGGGCCCCGAGAAGGACAGCGCGTGGAGGGTCTGCAGCGGTGAGGGCGTCTGGCCGGGGGGTGGTCCCGCCTGAGGGCAGAAGGTGGTGCCCAGGCTCCCCTCTGGAAACACCCCGTAGCTCTCCCTGCCTGTTTCCAGGGCCACAAAAAGCACAGGGCGCCGTCCAGACCATGCGGCTCCCAGCCTACAGCCCCTCGGGCTCCAGCATCAGGTGCTGGCCTGCTGCGAGGATGCCTCCTGGCCCGGCCTCTGCGCCCTCACCAGCATGTCTCTCTCCATCACTGCCCAAGCCCAGCACTCGCCGCGTCTCTCGGGAGCCCCACTCCCCTGTCCACGGTGGTCCTGGCCAGCTCTTGCTTGCCCTCAAACCTCCAGCTGGTGTCACCTCCAGAAAGCCTTCCCCAGTGCACCTGCCCCAGCCTGGCCCCTGCGCTCAGCTTACGTGCTACTCGTGCCCCGGACAGCACTGCGCCCACCTGCCATCGGCGAATCGTGCAGGGCTGCTCCCTGCCGGACTGGGAGCCCCAGAGGGCCCGGCTGAAGTGTAACCTCCCTCCTGCCGGGCACGGCCCAGCCCCGGGAGGTGCCCCGTCAGCATGGTGGCCAGGATGGAGATCCTGTTGGGGGCACCAGCCTCTTCCCGGCAGTGGCTCTCGGGCTCAGGAGCGTCAGAGTCCAGACATCAGTGACGCTGACAGCCAGCCCCTCAGCCCGAACCCCTGCTGAATCCCAGTGCAACCTCACACAGCTCCCTTCTTAAGATGACAACGGCCCGGGTGCATTTCCCAATCTGTGCAACACCTGCTACATCCCTCCCACGCACGCGGACCGTGGACCGGCTCCTTGTGAAGACGTAATATTTAACGGGTAATCAGAATGGATCACAGTGGCTGCTTTGGGAAGCCCGTCTCTGGCCTGGGCTGTCACCACGAAGGGCCTGCTAATGTGCAAGCCTGCATCTCTCAGGACCCCCACTCCTCTGTCCCCGGTGGGGGAGGGCCAGGAGCTGCTGACGTGGCGGCATTTCTGGCTCCCGCGTGCGGACAGCCGTGGCCTCGTGCAGAGGAAGCAAGTCAGGGGAACGAGGCCGTGTGTCTCGTGAAATTACTGTTGGCCTTCTGGAAGCTAAATCCCGTGCAAACGTCTCACGGTGTTTTTGAAATTTATTATTTTAAGCCTATTAACAAGCTATGATGCTGGCTGTTATTTCCAAAAATAATTAATCATAGACAAACTCTAAGAATTCTAAAGAGGTTAAGCTGGCGGCTCTGCCTAATGGATTAAATGCTGTAATTAATATGCTCCTGCCGCCTCCCTTCGCCGGTCTCTGTAATTAGTTCCTCCGAGCCGCTCTCCCCGTGACATGGGCCGAGGCGCCCGCTCCACACGCGGGGCATGGGTGCCAGTGAGACCCTTGGGGAGTTCGCCACATCCTGCTGGCCCATCGCTGGCCTGGCCGGGAGGGTGTGTGGGGATGCCCTGGGGACCCAGATGGGGCCTCTCCTCACCCCGGGCCGGAGCCTTCCGCATTCGGGCCCTGCAGGACCTCCTGCTCCCTGCGTTGCTGCCCCAAGGCCGGGGTGTCTTGGGCAGGAAGACACCCGACCCCACCTGTGGTCACGAGAAGTGAGATGTGCTGGTCTTTCATGACTGCCTCCCCTGCCTGGGGGAAATGCCGTGAGACTCCTCCTGGTGACCGAGCAGGACTGGGACCCTGGACCCTGCAGTCCGTAGTGTGTCGAAGCCACACTGACAGTTTGTCCACAGGGAAAGCACAGTCACGCCGTGATTCCAGTGGCCATGAGCTGGAGGGGCCCAGCTGATGCTCTTGAGCCAAACCTACCAAGGACGTGCTCCCACATCCCTGAGACTGAAGTCCGGGCTGTGGCTGGTCGGGGACACAGCTGGCCGCTGGCCGCTCTGGAGCCGGAGTTAATTGTACCCTGCCCTCCCCCCCCCCCCCCCCACACCCCTTAGCGAATCTTGGTGACACTGCGCTCTGTGTGTCCCTCCACCCAGCACACTTCAGATAATCTCTGCAGGCGGCAAGAACACCCTCCCTCACGTACCCCCAGCCTGCTCTCCCCCTTTGCACCGTTACCTCCCCGGGGGCTGCCGGGAGTCTGTCTCTTTGATGGTCCTGAAGCCCCAGACGGAGCACATGCCTGTCATAGGATGGGATGCGTCCAGCGCCTCTGACCTGTGGCATTCATTCCCCGTAGCTGTGATTTCACACCTATTCACATTTATTTTTATCTACACGCCTGTGCTCATGGGGACAGAGACCCAGGTGAAGGGTGAGGGTGAGGGTCTCCTGCCCCCGGCACCTGGAACCCCCACCCCAGAGGGGGCGTCCCTCAATGCCTGCTACTTTTATTCTAGGTCGTGCATTTTTGCCGGTTAATGTTCCACTGTAGCTGGACCGTTGGTGTCTTTGTTTCTTGACCCGCCAATCTCAGACAACGTCTTCTGGCCTCGTGTGGAAGATGAAGATTACCGTGTGGTGTCAGTGGCTGCAGAGCGGACTGGCTGGCAAAGTGCCCGATGTGCAGCGGGGTGCGGAGAGTGGCCACGTACTCGTCTCGTGACCTCCTGGGTCAGCAGGCTGGGCTGAGTTCAGGCAGTACGACACTCTTAAAAATGTGCGGGTTTTCTATACATGAGATGCGGCAGAAGCGACAGACAGGTTGCTGAGGCCCGTCTCCGTACCAGTTGCAGCAACTGGAGGATGATCCCTGCCAGACTTCTCACAAGACTCTTGTCCCGCTACCAGACAGGGCCCCAGACCCCCCGAGTCCTACGCGGTGTTTTACAGGAGCTCCGTGTATTTGGTCTCCGGCTTCGGCCTCACTGCACTTTGATCGGGGGGCGGTTACCGGTCACTTACCAACTGGGGGGCGAGAGATAAGCAGTTTGCTCTCCCCGACCCTGCAAGTCTTGGCCCCTGGCAAGTCTTCTTGAAAACAGACCGCTCCTTTCTTCAGCTAGTTTCTTCTTGGAGCTCATCCCAAGCAGACGGCGGGCTCACACGGTGTTTTTCTCAGAATCCTCCTCCGGGACCGTGGGTGACATCATCCCACAGGCGGTGGCGAGGGGTGTTCACGATGAGGTTTTGGGGTGATGGTGGGGTCTGGAGCCCATGGCCAGGAAAGAATTTTTGAGACCTCTTCTGTGCAAAAAGGTTACTTCCTTAGAATGCGGGGACAGGACCCGGGGGCAGAAAGAGCAGCACCCGCAGTTGTGCAGTGATCGGTTATGAGTTGGGGGAGGTGAAGTCAAAGGAGAGGCCTCCGGAAGGACTTTGATGTGCTAACGAGGAAGCCTAAGATCCCTGAGGGGAGGGCTTGCCCTTGTGGAGCTAAGGCTGTTTTCCCTCTACTGAGGAATGAACATTAGGGCAGCAGGGGGCCCTGGAGAAACCCCTGTTCTGTATTTGCTTCAAGTATTTGCCCAAGGGCTGCAGGTTAGAAGGAAACGTAATGTTACCTGCCATCTCCTTCCGGCCTTTGTTCCCACATCACTCTGGAGGGGAGCGCGACGTTGGGGCTCCAGGAAACTGAGTCTACAGGGGTCTGGAGGTTAGGCTGTTGACAAGATTGCCTTTTTCTTGTAATTTACCGAGACACGTACACTGAGGGAGACGCCTGTCCTGCAGGACTGTGATCTCTATCAGTTACCCTGGGTTTTTCCCTTTGCTTTGTTCTTGGGCAGCCGGAGAGCCCAGGGGAGTCCCGCAGATCCCACCTCGGGACGCAGGGCTGTGAGCTCGGGCTCTGCCCTCAGCCTGCCTTAATGCTCCCTCGTCACTCGCACCACATGACAGAGTGTGACGCCCGCTTTCTGACCCGTCCTTACGTAAACACCACCTTTGTTAGGTTTTTGCTTTGGTAGCTTCCTCTGTACCCGTGTCTGTGACCGTCCTCTATCGCGATATAACAAAGTGCCCCAAAACTTGCGGCTTAAAACAGCCAGTATTTATTTAACTGGTGATGTGGTCAGTGCCGGAGGCCGGGCTCCGTGGCAGGTCTTCTGCTCCTGGCTGTGGCCCTCGGGGACCGCCGTCAGCTGTCACTCTGCCCCTGGCCGTGGTTGGCTGACCGAGGCTGGCGTTGATCATGTGCCCAGTGGGCAGCCAGGGAGAGAGGGGCGCTGGCCACGTGCCTCCCCTGAGCAAGACCACATTTTTCACACGGAGCTCGGGGGGCAGCAAGAGCGGGTGAGCCTCGAGGCGCGAGCCATGTTCAGATGTCCACGTCAAGTCTGCGGCTGCACCGCCGGCCAGTGCGGGGCTGGGGACGGTGGACTTCCAAAGGGCACGGACGCGGAGGTGGGAGAAAACTGGAGGCTCGTGGCTCCCACGGCCGGAACATGGTTCCCTACACCACCCCCCGAGATGCTGTTTATAGCACTTTAGACAGTTCAAACCAAATAGTCTTAAATAAGTGGCAACGTAAATCGAATACTTAAATGTCTAATTCCTCTTCCGTAAAAAGGTGAGTTCCGTCCCTAAGATGGTGACTCTGTTCCTTTTCTTAATAACATGGGGATAGTCACCTCCCCGTTTCCCCCTCAACTTTGAGTCCTAAGCTCTACGTCTCCATCGTCAAGGGTGGGAAGGGTTACACCTGCCCACAGCCACGCCCCTAGTTTCCTGCTTTGTTCTAACCTGGATCCATGTGTTAATTAGGAAAATACGTAAGATTTCAGCATCCTGATGAAATAGATGGCAGCCATGGAGAGTCCCCCCCACCCCCAACCCCCCGGGGAAAACGCTGTGGCATCAACTTCAGACAGGCCCCTCCTGTTGCGTCAGGGGCTTCTCTCCACCGTGTCCGGGATGCCTTTCCCACCGGCTCCTGCCTGGCGCCCTGCCGTTCCTTGTTTGCCTGCTCCTCTTACCAGGGACATTCTCCACTTGCTCACCGCCCTTTCTGTCTCCTTCCTGCCCTTCCCCAGGGCAGCTGCGGGCGGGCTCGGTGTGGAGCCTCTGCCCCTGAATCTGGCGCCGTCCCCTTCCTGGTCACGCCTGCCCTCTCCCGGGGCAGATCCTAGCACGATGTCCTGCTCTGATGTTCACATTTTCTCACATTCCCTCACGCTTGACTTGTAGGTTGTCAGGTGATGCTAATAGTTGCTTGAACTGATTTTCCCTCAAAATTTATTTTTTTTTTATTTAAAAAAATTTTTTTAACATTTATTTTTATTTTTGAGACAGAGAGAGACAGAGCATGAACGGGGGAGGGTCAGAGAGAGGGAGACACAGAATCTGAAACAGGCTCCAGGCTCTGAGCTGTCAGCACAGAGCCCGACGCGGGGCTCGAACTCACGGACCATGAGATCATGACCTGAGCCGAAGTTGGATGCTTAACCAACGAAGCCACCCAGGCGCCCCTTCCTCAAAATTTTAAAGAAATGACCGTGTCATCTTCTAAGATCTTCAGAGTCCCTTCTGAACTCACCAAGGGCCGCATTCCAGTCTGTGTGACTTCGTAGGTGGCTTGTCTTGGTGTTTTGTTTTGTTTTTGGAAAAGTGCTATGGTGACAGGATCTCGTTTATCTTTGACGTTCAGTGATTTTCTGATGCTATCTACACATTTCTAAATATTAATTCAGTGGAACATTCTATGAGCATTTTCAACAGAGAGATTTCTGGCTTTCTGGAAAATTCTCTTCTGTTTATACATACACAGACATGCATTCACACAGTACTCTTAGTATATATTGCATATTACATTTTTATATTACGCTGCACATCATATTGCGTATTACGTATTGTACACGATGCGTGATATTTTATGTGTTGTATGTTGTACCGTGTATTAAGTACATTATATACGTTATGTATGTTAGAACGTAAAATGCATACTACGTACAGTGTGGTAGGAACCTCGCGCTCTCTGTAACTCCCCTCCCCCGCTGCTACATGCTTGGTTTGGGGGCTCCTGTCAGCGGACTGCCAGCTGTCACCGGTCATCCTTCCTTGTCTCTTTTCTCTTGTATTTTCTGCCTCTCTGACTTTTCCCCACATTCTGGAAGACCTCCTTATCTTTGTTTTCCAAATCTACTGAAGCTTTAAAACACCTGTTTGCACCTTCCAGAGCGTTTCTGCCTTCTCCGAGCAGGTGTCTCACCCCCACACTTTTCTGTTCTTCCTGTGGCACACGTGGCATCCGTGTGACTCACTCTGTCTCACTTGCCGCTCTGTTCCGTCCCCCTGCTGACTTTCTCTTGGATCGTCTCGCCTCAGTCTGTCTTTCCTGCTCCCTCTTCGCCTCTGCCTGGTCTGCACAGCTGTTCCCCCTGATTTGAGGAGAAATTCCAGACGGGCGTGGGTCCCATCTGTGTGGGAGCAGTGGCGTGGAGCGTCTTGGAGTCCAGCCAAGGGACCCGCCGCCTCTGTGCCCTCCCAGGGGACCGGCTCCTGTCTGCTTCTCCTTCCTAACACCTGTGGGAATGTCTCACCTGTTAGGGACCCCCTTTGCCCACCCTGACCCCATCTTGTCTTTCTGGCCGTTCCATATCTGTATCAGGAGGCCCTGAAGCACAGGTGTCTCCCTGAAGTTTTGAGGCCTCAAGCTGGGTATTGTGCTTTGAGAAGGTTTGACCAGTGTCCCTCCTATGGGACTGAACTCCACCCAGATGGGATTGTGCTCACTGTCACATCTCTATTCCTTGTCCTGGGCCTGACTTCCTGGGTAGACGCTTACCCGTTCACCTATTCACCCATCCATTCACCCGTTCACACATTCACCCATTCACCTATTCACCCATTTATCCATTCATTCACCCATTCACCCATCCATTCGCTCATTCATTCACTCATTCATTCACCCATTTATCCATTCACCCATTCACCCATTTATCTATTCACCCATTCATTCACCCATTCACCCACTTATCCATTCACCCATTCATTCATCGATTCACCCGTTCACCCGTCCATCCATTCATCAACCAGACACGTACTGAACACTCACTCTGTGCCAGAAACTGTGCCAGGTTCTGGAGATGGTCAATTTGAAGAAGAGGCAAGGGTCCCTGCTTTCCAGAAGCTTCTGGGTTAGCCACAGGAGACACGAAAAATAAGCCCATAAACGTATTCCATAAATGAACGGACGGGGAAAGTATAGGAGTAGGAGGAAACTTAATTCCTATGTGGATGACAGCGCCCACTACCAGCAGCAGGACACAGGTGTCTGTCACATTGCAGGAACACTGCTGGCAGTCTGGCGCGTGCCTGCTCTGTGCACGGCCCGTGCCCAGAACTGGGTGTAACAAGGGACTGAGTCAGGCTGGGAATGCAGTCCTGAAATGAGGCCGTGCGTCTCTGCACAGAATTAAAGGTGGGTCGATGTGGTGTTGCTGGGTTCTCAGCGTCAGAAATTCTAAGGTCTACAGTCATGTCCATTCACAGGGGCAGGGCAGGAAGGATATTCTGGGGAGGGACCTTTCCCCAACCCCAAGTACCCCATTTTCTGGCACCACCTGACTTGTGTCTGTCTGGATGGGGTTGCTCTACTCCATGTCCTGGGAGGTTTTTTGAAGACCTTGCATGCTAGGGGGTCACGAGGAGCCCTGAGGGGGATCCTCACTCCAACCCGAGTTGGTGCAGGGTCTCTGCAGACTGGTTAGGAACCACAGTTCGTTGTGCAGGAAGCTGGGCATGAAGCCAAGCGGTGAGATTTCCACAGCGCTGAAGGCGATTTCTCCCCAATGTGCCCGGCCTTGAGGTCTTCAAGGTCAGTCCCGTAAGGACCCTCTGCTCATGCTGCCCTGCGGACCTCTGGCTCCTTTTCCTCTGGGTGAGTGGGGCTCGGAAGCCCCTGCAGATACAAATCGTCGAGTGTGGTGTTGGTGAGAGATGTCTGATTATTACCAAACTTGTTTCCTTTATTTGACCACTTGTCAAATCTGCAACAAGCTTTCTTTCGGAGTAATAAATAAATAAACAGATAACAAGGGAATGTATTCTTTGTTTGACATGCCTTTATTTTTAGGAGATAAGATGTACGCTGACATTTAATTCTCATTTTTAATCTGGGTGTTACATAAACGTCTTTTACGGCAGGTCCTTTCTATCTGCATATCTTTGGTTCCCATGAAGCAAACAGGTTTTGGACTGTTACTTCTTTTTTATGTCTGATAAAGGCTGCATTCAAGCGAAGGCGTAGAATTAGACCTTCGAAAGGCAGCTGCAGACCTGACTTCTGTTTCTGGGTGGAGGTGACCGCTCAGCTCTGCGTTTCGTTATATCCCAGCTTCCTGGCGTTTGGCAGCCCTTAATACAGTGTCCTTTGGGGAAGGCTCCCTGTTTGGTTAACAGCATATGAAAAAGCACACAGGCTAGTTGGGGCTTTTGTTTTCGTGTTCTCAGAGTTCGAGTATATGGCAGGAAGGAGACTCCGGGACCAGCAGGCACATGTGCCTGGTGTGTGGTTTGTGCCGGGGACGTGTCGGTGACCAGTGCTGCCAGGCAGAGGGGCTCCGGCACA
The DNA here is from genome assembly GCF_018350215.1 of Panthera leo. Taxonomy (NCBI): domain Eukaryota; kingdom Metazoa; phylum Chordata; class Mammalia; order Carnivora; family Felidae; genus Panthera; species Panthera leo. The sequence continues at coordinate 85,417,075 of NC_056689.1, read as the reverse complement.
GCTGTGTGGAGCTGAGGCAGCAGCCGGGCCCTGTCCTGTCTTGACCCCGCCTTCCCGACGAGGACAGGGTGGCCCGTCTCTCCAGCACAGCCCCCAGGACTTCAGAGCAGTCTTCACAGGCCTCCCCCAAGTGTGCTTCTAACGGAGGTCCTTACTCGCCCTGCTGGGGCTCATGCTGCAGGGTTGCAAATACAAGTGTGATTTCTATTTCGCAGAATCTTGGAAGGAAAACCAGAGATAATGAATGTACCAGGAAAAGCTCCCAATAGGAGCCCACATAACTTGCAGAAAGCCTCTCTCTCTCTCGGATGAGACTTCTTCCCATTGTTTCACGGTGGCCATGGACACAGAGCCCTACTCACTGCCCTTGCTGTTCAGAAGGATCCATCGGGGTCAAGGGGGAGGCAGGTGTCCATGTGATGGAATTTATAAGAATTGTGGGTCCTCAATTCATATCAAACCAACATGTCAGTTGAACCTGTTACTTGCACCAGCCTATAGGGGCAGGTAGATGTTCCTGCTTCCCTGACTTGGTCCTTTTCTTCTCGGGGCCTCAGCTCCTGGAAGGCTCTTTTCATGGACTCAGTTGTCTCTATTCAGTGTCTCCACCCCTGGGTAGTCCACAGCTGTGACCCAAGGGGGACCGCGGATAAAAAGACCTCCAGTCCTTCCACCCTGTGGGGATGGCTGTGATGGAACACATGTCGTGTTTACTGACAAAGAGCTGGATGCTGTGACACATGTGGGACAGCACCTTCAAAGGCTCTTCTCTGAGCAGTGGTGACCTCCTGGTGCCATGACAGCACGTGCCCCGTTCTCACTGTGAGCCTGGCTTCCATGGCCCGTTACCAAATGGCTGTTTTCATTACATTGCTTGAACAAATCACAGTAATGACTTATTTTCTGAGAACCTTGTTTTAATGGTCTTTATGGTTGAATCCGTTGGATTGTAGATCACAGACTGGGGTGTATGACCTTGTACATACGTTTAGACACTGAGGACCACCAACCACAGCAGGGCTAACAAGGTTCAAAAGCTGAGGTTTGCACGTCAGCAAGACACAATACACAATATCTTGGGAGATGGAGAGGGCAAGAATCACCGTGGCATTTGGGGTTTAATTAGGTATTGCAGGTATATTCACTGCCTGGCACAGGCGTCTAGGTGACCCTCCATGTGATGAAATCTCTCTCGTTTGTTCACATGGAAAGACACCATTTGCATTCTCATTTTGCTATACCTTCTGTAGATTTCTTTAATTCAGAAACTGTTTCCTAGAGATCATGTTATTTTAAAGTAATAGACAAATGCATTTTCTTTTCTTTTTTTAACGTTTGTTCATTTTTGAGAGAGAGAGAACGTGCAAGTTAGGGAGGGGAAGAGAGAGAGGGAGACACAGAATCCGAAGCAGGCTCCAGGCTCTGAACTGTCAGCACAGAGACCGACGCGGGGCTTGAACTCACAGACCGCGAGATCATGACCTGAGCTGAAGCAGTCGCTTAACTCACTGAGCCACCCAGGGGCCCCTGCATTTTCACGTTATAAGATTCATAGAGAACAAAGGTACACAGAGCAAGACATCACTACTTTGGCCCCACTGTCTGCCTTTGGTGGCCTCTGCAGAACTTCCCAGACTATTTCTGTGCTACAAGCAGACACAGGCCTGTTCAGAAGGCTTGCAAGAACAGGGCATTATAAACGTTGTTCTATAAGTAGTTCTTTTTAAAATTGTGGGTTAGAACACTCGCATGACGCCTACCCACTTACTGTGCTCTTACATGCACAAGGCAGTGATGTTAACGACAGGCATCGTGTCGTTCAAGAGCTCGGAGTGTGTTCATCCTCCATCACTGAAACTCTGTGTCCCAGAACCCTGGACAGCTCCCTTCTCCCTGCAGCTGTGACTTTGACTCTTAGGTGCATCCTGGAAGTGGAATCGTGCAGTATTTGTCTTCTGTGCGTAGCCTATGTCGTGTAGCGTAAAGTCCTCCAAGTTCATCCGTGCTGTCACGTATAACGTTCCACTGCGCGCACGTACCACATGCTGCTGATCCGTTCATCTGTGACCGCACGTTTAGCTTGTGTCTGTGTCTTGGCTCTTGTAAATTGTGCTGAGTGAGCGTAGGGGTGCAGATGTCTCTGCAAGATCCTGGTGTCGCATCCTGATGTCAGTAGATAGATACGCTTTCGGCAGGACTGCTGGATACTATGGTAATTTCCATGTTTCATTTTTTGAGAAACCTCCATAAACTTTCCCCCCTTTGGTCACTGCATCATTTCACATTCCCGCCAACAGGGCACAAGGGTTTCAATTTTTCTACATCCTCACCAGCACCTACTATTTTTGCTTTTCTGGGAACAGCCACCCGAACAGGTGTGACGACTTTGTCTTCCCTGATGACCAGGGACGTTGCACACAGTGTCAGATGCCTGTGGGCTGGCTGTTTGTATAGCTTCTTTGGAGAAATGTCTTTTCAAGTCCTTTGCCCACGTTTAATTAAGTCGGTGATTTGTTCATTTGTTTGTTTGGCTATTGAGTTGTAGGACTTCCTTATATATTTTGAGTATCAATCTCTTATGACATGTATAGTTTACAAATATTTTCTCTCGTTCTGTAGATTGCCTTTTCAGTTAATTCAATCAATTAATTGAAATTAATTCAATCAATTCATTACACTTTACTGCTTGTGCTTTTAGTGTCAGACCCAAAAAATCATTGCCAAACCAAAGCCAGGAAGCTTTTTCTCTGTTCACTTAGTTTTATGGTTTCAGGTCTCACATGTAAATCTTTCATTCATGCATTTTCAGTTGACTTTTGTGTATGGTGTGCGATCAGGAGCCCACCTCATTCTTTCACGTGTGCCTGGGCAGTTTTCCCGACTCTCTGTTGAAGGGACCACACCGGATACTATAAAAGTTGAATGAGAGTGATTACAGACACAAATGAATGGAAAGACATCCATGTCCACAGGCTGAAAGACTTTTATTTTTGAAATCTGAGCTGTCTACAGATTCAGTGCTGTACGTATCAAAATCCCAGTGATGTTGTTTAGAGAAGTAGAAGCAATCCCTAAAATTTACGTGGAGCCACGGAAAGACCCTGACTGGCCCAAAAAATCTTGAGAGAGAGCCAAGTTGGAGGCATCAACCTCCTGGTTTCAAAACACACCACAAAGGGATAGTAATCGAAACAGTGTGGTTCTGGTGTGAGGACAGACCTGGAGACGGATGGAAGAGCGTAGGGGGGGTAAACCACCGCTACAGTCAACCGATCAGCAACAAGGTGCCGGGAACACACAGGGGGAAGGGTAGTCTCTTCTGCAGTGTTTATGGGAAAACTGATAGTTTCCCATAATCATTTCTATTGGAATGGCTTCCCTATCAGCACACGTGGATCCCCTCATTCTGTGAAAATGCATGTGAACACTCCCCACTTGGGAGCTTCTGTGACTCACCGGCCTATAAATATTGCTTTTAGCTTTTGATCAAAGAGAGTGAGCGAGTGCAGGGGATGGGCAGAGAGAGAGAGAGAGAGAGAGAGAGAAAGAGAATCCCAAGCAGGCTCCCAGCTGTCAGCACAGAGCCTGAGGTGGAACTTGATCTCACATGAGATCATAACCTGAGCCGAAATCAAGAGTCTGACTCTTAACCAGCCAAACCCTCCCAGGTGCCCCTTGTGCACCTCCTTTGGAACAGACTCCCAGGAATGGAATTGTTGGGCCAAAAGTTAAGCACTCGTTAATTTTTAATTAAAAAGGTGCCCAGTGGCTTCCCAGAAGGCCCCGCCAGCCTGTCTCCCTGTCAAGGGGTCGTCACTGAAATTCGTGTGGCAAATGCGCTGGATTGCCTGCCACTCTCGGCTCTCCACTCGTGGGAAGTGGCCACCTCCCTACACCGCTGTCCCCGCGCCTCTGAACCTGCAGGGGCTCCTCAGGGGCGTTCTGCAAGGGGGCGCTCACTGCTTGCAACATCGGAGCAAGAAGGAGGGAGTGTGCGCGTCCTGCACACGTACAGCCCCTTCAGCTCATCTCCAGTCCGCTCTCCTGACCCCTGGAGCCTCTCCAGTTTTCTCAGAACTTTCCCATAAAACACTTTAGTAATTTTCTCCGTAGCCCTTCATATCCCATTCACCATTTTACCCTTTCGTGTGCCTAACCGCTGGTGATAGACGACCACAACAAAAAAGTTATTTGTCATTATTTGTCATAGCAACCATTCCTGAAATGACGTTTGTGAAATCAGCTTGTCTTACTGTGGCATATTTTCCTGACAGCGTCCCTAAAAGGTGCCCTGAGTCTCAGGAGCGACGGACTGGGGTTGATGCAGCAGGAAGTAATCACAGCAAAAATACCTGATGGTCTGCCTTCAAGAGTTTTTAAGGAATTAAGGACGTTCCTAAATGTTTAATGAAAATTAAAATGACAGATCCTCTTTCCCCTGCAATCTGTATTCCATAGTTTCAAAATTTATGCTTTAATGTGGCATTAAAAATGGATTATAAAGTCGCACATAAAAACCAGCACTAACGAGAGAAAATATGGGGACCAAAAAAAGACTAGTAAACTGTACAGTGGAAGAAAAAAGTTATAAAAAGACAGAAATGTGAATGCATAATCTAAATTTCCTAAGTCTCTCTCTCTCTCTATACTATACACACAGGTATATTAACATTAGCTCTTATAAAAACATAATGCAGAGAAACATAAAGGGATCAAGAAAGTAGAAATACACGAGTTAATGAAAATACAGAGTCAGTGTAACTTTGTTAATAATCAGAAACTACAAATTGTAACAGTGAGCTCTCACTGCCCCGGAGGCCTCGCAACAGGCTCAGACACAGCTTCTAGCAGAACAAAGTGTCTTTGTGCCAGAATTTTGGGGCCTCGAGTCGTCTTTCTTGCGCACGCTGACAGCCTCGGACCCACGATCTTCCTCAGGGGAATTCGGTCTCAGGAGCCGGGAGATTGGCCCCAGGCAGAGCTATTTGTGACATTCAGACGGCCAGCGTCTCCCGTAGCTGTGTATCCCGTTCTAACGCGTATGTATACGTCGTTCTCTGAAGTAACTCTGCTGTGTAGCCTGTTCCAAAAGCTGTTTACAAAGACTACAGGCTGGTCACACCTGGCGCTTTCAGGCGCAGAGGTGAGAAGTGCGAGCTCACTCCCTGGCCTCGGTCCCGTGAGCCGGAGGGAGGGGGGCTTTGCAGGCGCCCCCCACCCCCACAAGCAGCTCCTGGCAAAGGGCTTTCTGTGCACACAGTCACTTCACTCCTGGAAATCTTTCTATCCAATGCGATCTTGAAGAGAAGGAACAAACACTATTTTTAAACTTACTTCAGGATTCATCAACTCCCGTGACTCAGTTTTTTGTGAACAAAGATGGGCTGTGGACCAGAGCACATGCAGTCAGTCGAGTGTGCAGGCTTCGCCCCGGCCGGTCCTGCGGGGTTCAGCTGTGTGCGTGCAAGGGCCGGGGGTGTGGGGAACATTAGTGATCTGTTCTGTGTGTGTGTGACGGACAAAACCTTGGTGGCAGGAGGCAACAGGCGCCCGTGGCGGTCCTCCCCAGTCATCTGGGTAGCGGTTCACCTTGACTGGGCTCCTGGCAGGTCAAGGTCTTGGCAGGTGGTTGTGGGACCTGGGTGGTCCCAGGCGGAGGGATGGGAGATTTACTGGGCTCCACACGTCCTCCTCCTCCTCAGGCCGCCTGCCAGCCGGGACGCCGGGGATGATGGCAGGGGTGTGGACGGACTGCCTCCCCTCCGCAGTGTGGCCGTGGCGGTTTGGGACCAGCATTCTGCAGCCGGCGGTCCAAGCAGTCTGGGTCCCGGGGTGCACGCTCTCTGAGCCCCAGCTGTCTACCACTGGAGCAAGGCCAATGACATTTGTGTCCAGATGTGACATTGTGCAGGCCTGTCACACGGTAGGCGTTCACCAAGCTGTCTCCACTGACTGAATTCTCTTTGCTGTCTGAGACCCGGTACTGATATCAACGTGGGAGCCACCTTGAGGACAGCTGGACGGACTGGTGGCTCATGACTGTCAGAAGCCCCCGGCGTCAACCGTGCAAACATCCCAGCCTCCCACGAGCCTTCCCGGACCCACATGTGACCCCAGCCGAGGGCCTCTCGCTTCCCACTTACTGAGCACCTGTCGGCTGATTCGCCCTGGCCGGGCAGGCCGACAAGGCCACAGTCCCCCTCCTGCTCTGACTGTCACGCTGCCTGCGGTCCCCTGGGCCGGACCGTCTACTGACAACACCTTTTTATGTGGTTTTCAGGCCAAATCCCAATCTCGTGTAGTTTCAGGGGGCTTCCCCACACAGAGGGAGGTGCCCTGTGTGGGCCCTGCACCCGGCTCTCGGCAGAGGCCCCCTGCACGGGCGGGGGCACCTCCTCCCCTTGGGAGCCACCTTCCCCAGCCTGGTGGATGCCCGCGCCTCTCCCTGCGGCCCGCGGAGCTCTGTGCTTCCGCTGCTCCTGGGTCCTCTGGCCACGAGCAGCCTTGAGCAGGCCCTTGAGACGGCCGATCGCCTCAGGGATAATCCCAGGCCAGTGTCCGAACAGAGCTCAGGCGGCCAGCCCACCGGTGGGATCCGGGTGGGTGACCCCACCTCAGACCCCAGAGGTGTGAACGGGGGTGAGGACACAGCCCAGCTGGGATGCTGTACTAATTGTCGGTGTGTTTGCTGTCCTCTTGTCTCTGAGCAGGCGTCCAGCACCAATACTCTTCTCATTCGTATGTACTGAATGGCCACTGCTGAACTCACTGCCACTCGCACCCGGTGGTTCAGACTCACGGGCACGAGCCGTCAGGCTCGAGTGGGAAGCCGTCCTGTGGCCTCGGCCTCAGAGGCAGGACAGGTGCGGGCGAGGTGATGCTCACACAGGTAGAATGAGGCGCTTGGGAGCTGGACGGCCCGTGAGCGGGTTCGGAGCCGCACCGGAGAGCGGCATCCAGGCCCTGCCAGCGACTGTGGGGACGGAGCGGCTCCCTCTGGCCGGCGCCCTGAGGTGGGCGTATAGGCTGGCGGCAGGCTTCTGAAGCAGGAGCCCGTGGGGACAGACTTTTCTCCGGCTCAGAGGTGCTCTAGGCCAGCGCCCCTCACGCTTCCACCCCTGGGAATCCCCTGGGGACCTGGTTAAAGTGCAGCTTCCGATTCAGCAGGTGTGGGTGCGGCATCCCTGATACATAGCCACGGAGCCCCGTGTTTGCCCTGGGTTTCGTGTGGCCGAAATCAGGAAGCAGGGCCAGTGAGATGCCCCATGAGAAATGGATGAGGTTTTCCTTCAGCATGTATTTGCATATTAACAAGTAGAATCTCGAGCCTGTCCGTGAAACTGAAGGTGAGACTTTAAAGGTGCACATGTATTTCGTTGTACGGATACATGTTTGTGTATGTCCCACACGTACATGTGCCCGTGCACGCACATCACACGTGTCTGTCTGTGTATTAAGGTTCTCCGGGGAAAGAGAACCAACAGGGTGACGCGTACGTCTATGTATCTGCGTAACTATATAGGTACATCCTGGGAATCATAGTGGGATATAATGCGATTTGTTAGCTGGGACTGGCTCACGTGTTTGTGCGGGCTACAAGCTAAGACTCAGGAGAGCCAGAGGTATGGTCTGAAGGCTGGAGAACCCGGAACACAGGGTGCAGGGGATAGATTCCTGGCTCAGTCGTCCGGCAGAGCTAAGTCATACTTCCCCCACCGTTTTGTTCAATCCGGGCCCTCAACCGATCAGACGGTGTCCACCCACACCTGGGAGGGGACAGCGTCTTCACTCAGTCCACAGACGCTAACCGCATCCAGAAACGTGCCGGCAGACACACCCGGGACAGCATGCGATCAAACGTCTGGGTACTTCTCGGCCCCGTCGCGTTGACACGTAAAATGAACTATTGTGTGTACACATAAACTGGTAAAGTAGAAACTTAATTATGTAAGCAAGGTCTTACTCTCTTTATAGAATGTTTCACAAAAGTGCCTTTAAATAGCAAAACCCCAGGTGCTTTGAATAGGCTGTGTCACAGTCTCTAAAGGTATGTTCCGGAACACGTGCTCTGACCAAGCAGGTGTGTGGCCTGTGTGACACATCGAAGGCGTGAGCCTTGGCACCACCTGCAGCACCAGGCTCTGAGAGCAGCCAGCGCTTGTCGAGGGTGAGGACTGGGGCCAGCGGCAGTCCACAGAGCATGCGCCTGTGTGGCCCGGGGTGAAAGGGTGTTAGCTCCGCTGCCTGGGGCGTGTCTCCATTCGCTCTGCTCTCCTGGGCTGTGGAACGGCTGGCTGCGGTTGGGGCGAGGACTCTCCAGGATGACTGGAGCCTCCCTGCTACACCACACTCACCCAGGAATTGTGCTGAGAAGCTGAGTGTGGGGTTCGTGGGTGACCCAGGACAGTCCTCCCTCTGCTCCAGAGATGCTTCAGGGCTCAGGACCGGGTCTGTGCAGGGAGGATAGGGATGAACTACCCTGTCCTCATAAAATGCAGCGACAGGAAGTGTGGAAAGTGCAGCCAAGTGCAGTCGTGACCTTCCGCAGCCAGGCTGCTACGAGAGCTAGGAGGCCATGCGTACCGGGCAGTGATTCTTAGTCATTAGCTTTCTCACGGTAGAAGAGCCCTGTATATCTCGGGTTATCCTGGGGTCTCGTTCACCTCCCAGAATCAGCAGCTGATGAGTAGTCGGCATTTGTACCTGTTTCTTAACCTTCCCTGTTACTTTGGCCTTCACTCGTGAGTAGTGAGGTTGGACCGCCTTATCGCTGTGGGATGAACGTTTGAGTAGGCGTTTTGGCGATGGGCATCGAGGGTGGGAAGCATAAAACATGTGTTATTGACCACCACGACTTGCCCTTCTTAAAGATCTTGGTATGATATGTGAAGGCATTTAACTTCCCCAACCCATCCATTAGGAAGGGAATTAAAAATAAAAAAAAGGGAATTCTGAAGGAAGCATTAGCCATGTGGGCTCTGTCCTTCAACGGAGGTCATCCTAGAGAAGCAGGGCCCTGGCTGGACCCTGTAGTGATGATGACCCAGAGGCTAGACCAGGAATAGAGACCCACAAATGAGTGGAGAGTCCCTTTCCTCTGCTCTGAGGCACGTGGAGGCAGCCCAGGTGATGCTACTGGAATGTCCCTGAGAAGCACCAGGTGGCTAAGGGCTGGGCAGGACAGGTGCAGCCTCATCAGGGAGCAGAGAATGAAAGTCAGGGTGCGGGAACCCAGGGAGGACCAGGAGGGGGAGAAGGGTGATGGTAGGAGCCGGCAGGACCATCCGTGAATGAGAAGGGTCCCAGCCTGTCCCGTCTGAATCACTGGTGAGCCCTGGCTTTAAATATAGCGGTGCTCAAGTTGAAATATAAATGCTATGCAGACACCAGGAGAACAGGTTCCCCTTCTGCTTAAAAAATGTGAAATAAAGAATATCACTTATAAGTGATTAATATTTTAATGAATATGACTGTCCTCTTTTTTGAAAAACCACAGTGTGTGTCTTAGATGTGTGCTCATGTCTGCTCATCCGTTCAGCCCCAAACGGCCAATCCAGCGAGACGGCCAGCTTGACTGCTGCAGACTCTCGGTCTGGTCTGGTTGTGTGGCTGAGCTGAGCGGTCACTTGGATGCAGAGCACAGAGGTTTGCGGCTGCAGATGGTTCGAGCTTCTCCATCCTTCCTCCCCCGAGCCTGAGCCAGGTGGTCCGTGGAGATGCTGGCCACGTTGGGTTTGATTCCGGCGTGCGCGTGCGCGCTTGGGGTCGGGGAGGGGCTGTGCTCTCCTGCCCAAGCCCAGACGGCAGGGAGACTGAGGACCAGTGTGTGGGGGCGACCCGTCCACTTCTGCCCACACCTCCTGGCCCAGCTGAGTGCATTCTGCTCCTCCTGATTGCCAGTTCTGAGCCCCGCCCAGGAGAATGAGAAGTGAGGAGGCGTCTTTCCCAAGACCACCGTGGACGGGCATCGAGAGGGCGGCCCTCCACAGGGTCACGTGCTGGGTTGAGCTCAGACCAGCCATCGCATTTCCAAGCCTGGTGGCCAGCTCCACGTGAAAGGAAACCCCCTTCCCGTGACCACACCCACAGAAAGTTCTGGAGAGCCGGCCTCTGAATGGAGAGTCGCTCTCTCCTGTGGCCTATGAGGGCCAAGGGCCAAGCCAGTTTTCAACATTGCTGTTGTGAGGAGGCCAGAGGCAGGGGACACACCTGGGGCAGGAGGTGAGCACCGGGGAGAGGGGAGGGGTGCCTCCTTCCCGCCCAGAGCCTGCCTGGCCTGGTGCAGTGGCCGCCAGCCGCAGGAGTGACGGAGGCCAGCAGTGTAAGAACCCCCACATTTGGGTCTTCTGTTTGGCTTTGGTGCTTTTAGTTTGAAGCCGGAAACCTGAGTCCCCCCCCAGGTTTCACCCCCACATTAAAATAGAGCATTTTGTCTGTCCATCTACCCTTAGGCAGAAGGACAGGATTCCTCTGTGTTCAAGGTCAACCCAGTTTTTGTTGCCTCGGCTTTAAAACTTCTAAACCATAATGATTTTTGATCACGTGTATCTACTATGCGGCTAATTTACCTTGAGTGCCTTGAAATTGAATCTGTGGGATGTGTCTCTCTCTCTGCCACCAGCTGTCCCAGCCATGATGGCCCACTTCCTTCGGTTGTCTGCTTAATAAGAACTTCGGTTCCCCGACTGCCAAGCAGAAAGCCCGCTCCTCCTGAATGCTGATTTTCACGGTGTAATCCTAACTCTAAAGGTCCAAAGGAAATGTCGAAAACCCAATCATTTTCTGGATTCCCCATTATTCTGGAAAGGTAGTCACCTGTTTCTGGGACCGAGTGGGGTTCTTTGGAGTGAGGAAGCACCAGGCCAGGTAGAGGTTGAAGAACAGTTAATATCTGGGGTCCAGTGTGGGTTACTGTGGGGTGCGTGTTCCTTAAGTCAGTTCATCTCATAGGGAGATTTAAAACAAGTCGCTAACTTTGAGTCTGCCTGCCTTCGTGGCCCAACGCTGACTTCGGGCATCCTGCTGTGCAGAGATCAGAGCATCACTCCTGTGAGGGGCTGGTCGGCGTCCAGGGATGTGGCATCCTGACCTGGGCATTTTCTCCATCTGCCCCTCAGGGAGTCCTTGCCCTCGTGCTTGGATTGACCACTTCCGTTCCAGCTGTGGGATTTGGGGTTTCCCTTCACGTGTCCTGCTTTGGCCATCAGCATTAAAGTGCATCCTTGCTCAGAAATCAAAGCCAGCTGGGTGTCCCGAAGGCAGCTCAAAAGGCAGAAGCAATGCTCTGGGCTGGCGTCCCTGAGGCCATGACACTAAAAACGTGAGGGACGCCTCTGATTTTCGCCTCTCTGTGTGTGGGGAGAGCACTGTGCTGGCGTGAACAGACTTAACTCCCGCTCTGAGCGCATCCTGGGGGGCCCTCCCCACGATGCTGCTTGTAGTGCGGCATTTCCAGCCTGCGTGGCCCGGCCGGGTGTCTGTTCTCTGGGCTTTGCTGCCGGACGTTGGTGTCTGGGGCGCAGGGCCCGTCACAGAGGGAGCTTCATGGGGCTGCAGCTGCCCTGCTCCCCGCATAGCCTTCTCCGTCCCGTACGCCGCCCCCCCGCTGATGTAGAAGGAAGTGCGAGCTCCAGCGTCCGGGGGGCTCTGCACGGCCAGCGGCGCCCTGCGCGGGGGCTGCGGGTTCCAGAGCCTCGTTGTGCCCGGCTGTGAGATGGGATGATACACAGATTTCTCCAGGGTGACACGTGGACAACGTGAACGAGTCAAAGTGCAGGATGGTGTTCGCTGCCCCTGCGAGCTGCCCGCCGAGCACGTCTGCTCACTGCGGAGTGCAGAGGGCCCGAAGTCCACACACTCTGCTCCGAGCAGAGATACGCTCACCCAGGCTTTGCATGTGAGGCCTTGTTACTGCCAGACTGTCCTGCCTTTGGTGTTCCCTCTGGAGGCTTGGGGGAGGGGCCTCGGGGACGGGGAGACCACCGGGCCCTGGGGAGACACCGGCTGCCGTCAGGTGTGTCCCCGTCACCCTCCCGCCGGTCCCTGGAGGGGGACACTGTCCGTGTCCCAGAGAGAAAGCTGAAGTTGGAAGGCGGTCGGATAACTGGGCCAGAGGTGCTCAGCCGCGCCCGGGAGGGTGGACGGAAGGGCCTCCACTGGGGCTTGGAGACCAGCTTCGGGGGAGCCCTGGGGCGGCATTGCCAGGAGCTGGGAATGTTGCAGGACCCGCAGACAGCGGGAAGGATCTCTGAGATGCCAAGTGTCCTCCATAGAGCCCTGGTGGGCTGGGGCTGCCCTCGCCGCCACCCAGAGGACAGAGCAAGGAGAGGGGGGCCTGGAAGGACGGCCAGGACTCGGCCAGCACGGTGCCGCGGGGGGACCTGGGGTGGGCATGTGGAGTGTGCATCCTCAGGGTGCCGGTTACAGCGGGTCCCCAGGAACAGTGGGCCCGGGGAGCGGAGGACTCGGAGATGACCCTGGAGGCTGCTAGGGGCTGGCCGGAGCTCAGGCCACACCTGCAGGCCGGTCGTCCCGGAGGACGCTTTCCAGGGCAGGCTGGTCCCCGCATCCGAGTGTGCAGACAGCCGCGGGGACAGAGCCCAAGAGAGCCTGGGAAGGCGTCCGAAAGATCACCCTGGGGAGAGCAAAGTTTATCCCGTTAGCAGACTTCTGGAGGGAGCCAGAGGGGGCAGGACACAGGCTCTGCCGAGCACAGGGTCTGATGTTCCAGGAGATTTTGCTGGGAAAAAGCTAATCAAGTGATAACTAGACTTCACCTGGCTCAAAACCACGTGTGTGAGTGTGTGCATGTGTCCGTGTGAGTGCACGTGTGTGCATGAGTGTACGTCTGTGTGTGAGTGCATGTGTATGTGGGTGTGAGCACACACACTCTGGTTTTTTCATTTTCGTAGCTGTTGGTTTTTAAGGTAAAAAACACGGGATATGTTTATATTCTACGAAAAAAGGGCCAACGGCGAGAGAGGAAAGATGGACTTGCAAGCACTTTAGAGGAAGTCGTTCTGGGCGGTGGCTCCGCCCTCCCCGGAGCCGGGCTCAGCCCCGCGGTGGTGTTGATGGGGGGGCGGCCGTCGGGGTGAGATGGCCCACGCCCTGGCACGCCTCGCCAGGGTCTCCCCTGTGCTGGACACGGCTCAGCTTGTCCTCTGCCTCAGTGCCCCCTGGGGGACCCTACCCACCGGGCCAGCGGCCCGCAACCTGCCCTGGAGAAACGGTGAACCCCGCAGAGCATCTGCAGGGCGTCTCCCGGGACCTGCCCGGAGGCTGAGTCGGGAAGGACCTGGTCCAGCCTCTAATCCACGTGGGGAGGGGGGCAGGCCGGGTGACAGGCTGTGGCACAGTGGCACGAGGGTCTCGCTCCCCGAGGGGGACGGTCCCGCACAGCCGGAGCTGTTTCAACGGAGCCCCACTCGGACTCTTGCGGAAGCCTTTGCAAAGGTCCCTTGTGCTGAATGAGCCACCTGAAAACCTGGAACTTGCCTTCTGTCCTCAGGGAGTCTCAGGACTGGCGTCCACACCCTCGCTGGGGGGCGGGGGCTTCTGATGTAGGTGGAGAATTCTAGTGGGTTTGCTATCTGCCGGTAGAGATACGTGCCTTTCTCAGAATGCTGGATCCTGCGGGAAGAAGCCAACACATTTTTCAGGCTCACGGCCCGTTAGAACAGCACGGATTCATACGTGAATGGTAAGTGGGTCATGGTCCAAAGGCGGCCACCGCTGCCCAAACAAGGACACCATTTGTGGTGATTCTGAAGCATTTGTCAGATTTGGACACCCCGGATAACTGAGTGGGCATCAGTCATTCTTTCATTTGATGAATCGGCACATTTGCCAGACTAACACCAGCAACGGCCGTCTTAATGGGCTGGAACCTGTAAGGCCGTTTCATATTTACTGCGTAATGGGCTGCACGGTCGCGGTCCAGACTGAGTGAGGCCGTTTTCTTGCGGATTTGGGGTTGTTGAGGAATGAGGGATGGGACTCCGTCCTCCGCGTGCCACAGGCCCTGGGTAAAAACGGGAACACCCCCAACCACAGTCAGCCACGCGCGTTGGCTGCAGGATGGCTCTCGGTGGGAGGCCACATGGAGCCCCGTGTGCTGTGGCAACGGGTCGGGCCGAGCAGCCTGTGGAGATGCCTCCTCTGCCTTCGGGACAGCAGGACGGCGAGGGCGACGGACTCCCTGTCTGGGTGTGACGTGCTCTGGTGTCTGACCCGCGTCTCAGCTCGGGGACCCGGCCAGCTGTAAAAAATGGCACATTACTTCCAAAGGCGGCCTCCCTGCTGTGTGTCTTTGGGAAATTGCCCGTTCGCTTCTACTTACCCGGCGGAAGTGGGTTCTGGGGGAACGCCGTCACCTGGACGGGGTCTTTCTTTCCTGTGTTTCCTGTCTTCTCCCCGGAGCACGACTCAGGGCACCTCCTGGACCTGTCAGTGTGGCTCCTGCTGTCACCCAGAAAATGTGAGCTGTCAGGTCAGCTGCCTTGGGTGTTACAGGCAACTTTCTCATCAGCGTGTCCCTAATGCCTGACTCAGGGTGTTGTTGAAGTTGGGCCCCTAATAAATGTCTGTGGTTAATGCATGGGCACGATCGGCCATCAAAGGGTACTGACTGGAGCGTGTTTTGGCCGGGCCTGGTGCAAGGTGGGGAGGCTGAGGGGCCCTGTCCTTCAGAAGGGGTCCCACTGGTTGGGACACCTGTGTGTCCCAACACCTGGGGCCCTCCCGGTCCCAGGCTGCTCTTACTCCCACAGCTTTCCTGCCCAGAGGCTCCCTGGCCAGGAGGGTGCTACACCTGTCCTCGGGTGGGAGATAGTTCCCAGCTGCTCTGTGGCTGCAGGGAAACGGAGACAGGCAGACGCTGGCCGGGGGTGGGAGGGACGCAGGACCACCCGATGGAGCAGTACTGTATGTCCCCTAGACGGGTGGTGGCCCTGACTCCAGGACAGAAGCCACGATGTTAGACACACGCGCTTGTCCAGAAGAGCGGTTGGCAAAGTGTGGGGTCTGCCCCCCGGGACCCTGCCCCCACCACCCACCGTCCTCCCTTACCCTGGCCTTCAAGCACTGCCAAGGGGATGGACAGTTTATCAAGGTTGGAGTTGCTGCGGGAGCTCAGGCAAGCCCCTTCCCCACAGCCGAGGAAGGGTCCCAGGGGCACAGGGCAGTGTCCCCAACCCCCAGGGTCTCTACACTCCCCCTTCTGTCTGGAGCCTGTCCCCGGCTCACAGATGGGGCTCAGGAAGCCCAGCTCGTCTCTCTTTATCTCAAGTCCAAACCAGAAACAGGAGAAGAACTCCACTGGGCCGACGTGGGTCTCACGGTCCTTAATGATTCGCCAGTCGGTGTGCAAAGGGCAGGAAGTGGGTGCTGACTACCCCCGGAGGGCAGGGCCTCCCTCCACCCGAGCCCTGACTCAGTCCGGGCTCTGACCTCACCCCCCAGCTGACAGGCACCTGTGCTGGTGCATGATTTCTCGTCTGAGCTCCCCCCGGCCTCGGCCAGCAGCAGGCTGTGTGGATGTCGGACTGTGTCCACACTTCACCGTCTCCCGTGTGATCCCGTGTCGATGAGGGGCCTGGCGCGTAGTAGGGGTTCAGCAAGTATTTGTTGGTGAGCTGAGTGATGCGTGGCCCTCCCTGCAGCCTGTGGCCTGGATCCTAAGCTCTGTGGGGGCTGTGTGTGCTCAGGTCCCTGGGCTGCCTTCCTCACTGCCCCCTTGTGCCCAAGTCCCCCTGAAAAGCTTTCCCGGGGGGCCCCCCAGGAGTCTCCCACTGGTGTCTGGGGCACAAAGCCCACTGAACGGGGGTGTCCTGATGAGTCAAGACTAGTGACCGGAATCTCCCTCCGTTGAGGGGAAGCTACTTACACCAGCTGGTCAGGGTGGAGCACCCTGGGGGAGTAGGTGGGTTAGAGGGCACCGTCGGCACGCACTGCCCTGCTGGCCCGGGGCCCGCGCTGGGGCTCTGGGATCGACTGCCTGCGGGGCCAGGCCCAGAGCTCAGGATGGAAGGGCCCTTTTCTGAGGATCTGTTTCTGAAAATCCAGCGGAGCAAGGAACGGACCGTGGTTGCAACAGGGCTCCGGGTGTGAGGGCCGCCCAGCCCTGCACTCGGGACACGGTGATGCTTGTGGGTTCCTGATTTCAGACTTCTTCGTCTTTAAGCAACTTAATTAATTTACACCTGATAATTTGTTTTTACCACACCTAAATATCTTTCTGTATTTACACAATTGATTCTTTTTTTTTAATTTTTTTTTTAATGTTTATTTATTTTTGAGACAGAGAGAGACAGAGCATGAATGGGGGAGGGGCAGAGAGAGAGGGAGACACAGAATCGGAAGCAGGCTCCAGGCTCTGAGCCATCAGCCCAGAGCCTGACGCGGGGCTTGAACTCACGAACCGTGAGATCGTGACCTGAGCTGAAGTCGGACGCTCAACCGACTGAGCCACCCAGGCGCCCCTCACAATTGATTCTTTTTAACACTGGACTCATTTATCTGGTCGCTCTGTCAGTTTTCAATACAGCTGGAATACATCAGGGCCACAGGGGGCGTGCTGGTGTCCCCGCAAAGGACAGCACAAGCGCATTTACAAGTTATTTGGGGGCCGCCTGGGGGGCTCAGTCGGTTAAGTGGCTAACTCTTGATTTCAGCTCAGGTCGTGATCTGAAGGTTCGTGAGCTCGAGCCCCACGTGGGGCTCTGCGCTGACAGCATGGAGCTTGCTTGGGATTCTCTCTCTCCCTCTCTCTGACCCTCCCCTGATTGCTCGCTCGCTCTCTGTCTCTCAAAATAAATAAATAAACTTTAAAAAAAAGTGACTTGGGTGAATCTGGCTTTGCCCCCCTTCCCCTGATCTGGGATTCCAGGGGGACGTCCACGTACTCCTGACGCTGTGCCTTCTCCCGTTTATGAGTGTGGCAGTTAGAATGTCCATCCACGAGAGCCATTGGGAGGATCGTCATCGCACGGTGTGTGTCTGCAGCGTGCTTCGCAGGTGGGCACGTGCCTGACGGTGGAGTCCAGGGTCCGGGTTTTACAGGATTCATATTTGGAAGTTTTATAAAAGGAGAACCCCACAGAAATGCATGTGATGATAAAAAGAGGAATATTCTCAGAACCTACCCTAGAAAATTAATTGCCATTTATAAACCGATGAAAACCAACAGAATCAACTATAATGGAAGATAGGCCAATATTAATTAACTAGATGGAATTGGGTAGTGTTTCCCCAGGAATCAGAATTCATAGAAATTGTCATAGGGCTCTGTCTGATCGGGGAGGGAGTGCATCTCCCCAAATCTTGTGCTTATGAAGAATTCAAGAAGGGGGAGCTTTCCTATGAAGGGGGCTCTTGTTTCCTGGCCGTGGACCCTCCTTAGCGGAGCCCTCCAGGGCAGGTGCCGCGGCCGGTCACCGACTCAGGCGTGTCTCCAGAGGCTGCGTGGGTGCAGCTCTCGGCACCAAGGGCCCGTAGAATCCCATGCAGTCTCCTCTCCACACCCACCTCTGCCTCCTTGTTTGACAGCAGCTTGCCTTCCTTGTGCTTTGATGGTCGGCTTCTGGATGAGAAGTGGGTTCTAGGTGATGCATGGGCCTGTGTCAACCACTGATGCCTTGACATTCCACACCCGGTGCCTGAAATCCGCAGGTTGAGAAAGGGGTGGTGTCTCCATGGAAAGCAACTACAGAGGCGAATTAAAGTGTTGCTAGATCTGAGCATACTCAGAGTTTTCCTGCATCAGCTGTAACTGACGCACAATGGCAATGCCGTGGCTCCTTGCAGGTCAGAAAGGGTGCGGGGTCTTTGCAGGCAAGGAGCCCCTGGGCTCCCCACTCTCTGGGGTGAGGGAGGACAGCTAATAGGGCTATGGTGTTTCCATGGGGCTTTGTCTTGTTACGTGCTTTATTTTATTTCATTTTATTTTTTAAAGTCTGAAGATTTATTTTTATTTTTAATGTTTGTTTATTTTTGAGAGAGAGACAGAGTGCAAGCGAGGGAAGGGGCAGAGAGAGAGGGAGACACAGAATCCGAAGCAGGCTCCAGGCTCTGAGCTGTCAGCGCAGAGCCCGACGTGGGGCTCAAACTCCCCGACCGTGAGATCATGACCTGAGCCGAAGTCGGACGCTTAACGACTGAACCACCGGGCACCCCTGTTATGTGTTTTAATAACCGGCTCTCTGGGGCGCCTGGGTGGCTCAGTCGGTTGAGCATCTGACTTTGGCTCAGGTCATGATCTCGCGGTCTGTGAGTTCGAGCCCCACGTCAGGCTCTGCGCTGACAGCTCGGAGCCTGGAGCCTGCTTCGGATTCTGTGTCTCCCTCTCTCTCTGCCTCTCCTCCACTCATGCTCTGTCTCTCTCTGTCTCAGAAATAAACATTAAAAAAATTAAAAAAAAACCCAAAACACGGTACTCTAGCAGTTTCATGTATCTGTCAGATGATTGGCACTTCCCAGTACCGCACTCCCAGAACTTTACAGAGAAGTATAAGCGAGACTCCTGTGCTGTTAAAACAATGAAAGTGGACGCACTGGGGACGCCCTGGGGGCATGGGAAGGGGGGGGAGGTGTCTGCAAGAAGGGATGGCCTTGGGGAAGAGGCAGACCGCTGACCCCACAAGCAACAGGGACCCTGACTGTGCCTGACGCTCCTACCTGTAGGGTTCACACTCTTTCAACCTTCAGTTAAGAAGCCCGTTGTCACCTGGGGCCAGACGGGAGCCACACTCGGCCTGCGGGTGCCCCCCACTTTTCCCCTGGCTTTGCAGTGTGGCCACCGCCCTGGTCTCCCGACACAATAGTGCCAGGTGGGAAGATGGGGTTCCCTGCGAGGTGCCACAGCCCCAGCGGTGTCTGGGAGCCAGACTGCAGCAGACCACAGCCCTGCCTCCCGTCCCCTTCCCTGCAGCCGCGGTCCCTGAGCAGCAACGTCTTCCTCCTGAAGCCCGGCGGGGGCGCCCGGCTGTGGGGACCGCTGGAAATTCATGTGGCCGGCCTCCCGTGGCTGGCCCGTGGTCCGCACAACATACGTCGCTTCATAAGTGCCATCAGTGTCTGTCCACCCACCTTGGTCGGCGCAGGTGAAATCCCACGTCCTGCTCCGAGTGTGGGGCTGCTTCCTGAGGTCCGTTTCCCGTTCGTCTTCCTGCTGCCCTTGTTAGAGTCCCAGTAAAGTGGAAGAGAAAGCTGTTGGAAAAATTGGCTCCCGTCCTGACTCTGGCAGGAGGAGACTCCGTTTCGTGCTCTGTAACCCAGGATAACATGATAAGACCCGCTGGAGTCCACAAGGCCGGGGCAAGCCCGTTTTATCCAAGATTCTCAGAACCACTCCGGGAAGAGGCCGAATCGTGTCCAAGCTGAAGGCCTCGCTGATGTGAAACAGCGACGGCGGTGGGGTCTGTGGTGGGCTTGACGCTCCCAAAGCCGTGCCCACCGTCTCTGCAGGCACCTGCGGTCCCCGTGTCACCTCCTATTGCGTGCACTTGACCCGCTTTGACTTCACAGATCTTGCACACGCTCTCTGTTTGCTCAGGACTCTTGTCCTGTTTCTCTGACTTAAACAGGGCGGAGTTTCGCTCAGGTCGCTGCTTGTGTGCAAGAGGCCTGGCTTCCCTTGAACTCCAGTTGGTCACTCTGTTTCTCGGTCGTGCGGTTTTGCCATTGAAGACATTTTTGTGTTTGTTTGCGACATACTGGCTTTGTCCTTCTCTGTGTCTAGTTTCCGGGTCTCTGACCTATGAGCGTGAACCCCGGGCCCACGACCATGTTCTCCCCTCGTTCTTGCCTCCATCCAACAGCAGCCAGCTCTCTTGGGGGACCAGCACCCCTGGAGCTCGCATCCCCCACCACGTTCCTTCCAGCGGCCCTCCACCCAGCGCGGCCCAGTTCAGGCCAGGGTCCCTACTGGTCAGACCCCCCAGGTCTCACGTACACACGAGGACCTCCCCAGACCGAAAGGCTGCTGCTTTCACCAATTTTGTTTGTTCCATTTTAATCAAGCTGCATTGGAGTGACAGTTTCCATTTATGTTTAAATATACATCTAGGGAAATTTTCTCTCAGCAGTTATGTTTGTCTAGCGATGAGTTCCCAACTCGAAACACTAGCATGACTTAGAAAGAGTCTTAGGTGACTGGCGTGCGTCCTGGCTCCCCGTGGGGTGTGGTGGCTTCTGCAGGGGAGTCACTGGTGTGCGGGTGACACGAAAGCCTGGCTGACCCACGGCCTGGAGTTTCCATAGGATCAGAAATCATTAGGGGCGCCTGGGTGGCTCAGTCGGTTAAGCGTCCGACTTCGGCTCAGGTCATGATCTCACGGTTCGTGGGTTCGAGCCCCGCGTCGGGCTCTGTGCTGACAGCTCAGAGCCTGGAGCCTGTTTCAGATTCTGTGTCTCCTTCTCTCTGTGACCCTCCCCCGTTCATGCTCTGTCTCTCTCTGTCTCAAAAATAAATAAACATTAAAAAAAAAAAAAAAAAAAAAAAAAGAAATCATTAGTGATGGGGTTTTTGGGGTGATAGTGGGGCTTGTGGGGCCTGGAGCCAATGGGCAAGAAAGAATTCTCAAACACATCTTTGGTGCAAAGAGGTGATTTTATCGAAGCATGGGGACAGGACCTGTGGGCAGGAAGAGCTGCCCCACGGCCAGGAGGAGAGACTAATGATATACTGTGGAGTTGGGGGGGAGGTAAAGTCCAGGGGGCGTTTCCAGTGAGACTTTCATCTGCTAAAGAAGATTCCCAGGATACCGGAGGCCTGGCCATCATCAAGCTAAGGTTGTTTGCCCTCCAGCAAAGTATTAGCATCAAGTCATAGGGAGTTCCTGGAGAGATGTTCTGCTCTACAAGTATCTGTCACTGGGCTGCAGGTTATAAGGACGTTTCTCCTATCTGCCGTTTCCTTCTGCCTTTGTTTCCCACATCAGTTAGTGGGTCAGGACCACTAAATAAAGTGGCACTGACTGGGACACGTCTGTATGGGGATGTGTCCCACTTGTGACCTGAGTGCGGCAGGCAGGCATCCAGAGAGGTGCCGGAGGGGGCCGCCAGCCTGGCTGAGCCCGCGCTCCACTGGCCCTGTGCCATCCTGGGCCAGCCGCTCAGCCTGGCTCGGAGCGCCAGCTGCCCGTCCGTGAGCGGGGCCACCACCAGGGCTGCCGTGACAGCTCCTGAGGCATTTGGGGGGCGCTGGAGGCGTGTGGGGCAGAGTGGACACCCACGCCCTCCCCGACCATCTCGAGGATTCTGAATCCTCCTTTAGGCTGAACTGAAGCTTCTCCCCCCCCTCCCCCAGTGGATTCCTCACTTCCCAAGAGCCAAGGGCCCGATGAGCCTTGCAGCAAACAATCCCAGGAGGGAGGCAGTCCCTTTCCCTCCTGATGCTCACTGATCAGTGGAAATCAAAGTGTCGAGGATGGTAAATCCTTTCTTAAATAGCAAATATAAAGATTGCTTTTCCAGGAGGAGGGCCTTACTCTGGGAGGAGGGACACTTCCAAACCACGAGGCAGAGAGGCCAAGCGGGGCAGGGTGCCGGCGGGCCTCTGGCCGTGAGAGGAGCGGAGACGTCTCCAGAGCCCGCCACACCGGCCTAGGGCTCGGAAGTGAGCCCCCCACCCCTGCCGGGACACCGGGAGCCTGCGGGTTTCTCAAGGAGCTGGAAATTCACCAGCGAGTGCCCAGTTCTGTCGAGAGACGTTGTTGTGTTTTGCTTTGCTGATGTTACGTTAAAGGTGTGTCCTCATCTTGCACGGAAACCTCTGCTGTGTTATCGATTCACTCCCACGCTCACTGGAGCCGTCCGCCCTGCAGGACAGGCTGGCGCTGTGAGCCCTTCTCGGGACCTGGGACCACAGTCCTCGCGCCGCACCTGCCTGGGGCAGGGGTTCTGTTTTCTCCGTGTGTTGTGCCCGGTGCAGCCCGTCAGTAGCCCCGAGCTCAGGCTCCACTGACTTCTCACGTCTCTGTGTAAATTGTTATTTCAGTTGGGCTTTTGTTCAGCAAACACAGCAGAGAGCAGGATACACAGTCGCATTTGCTCAGGGCTTACCTGGGCCAGGTGCAGTTCTGAGTGCTTTGCATAAATTAGCTCATTGAACCTTCTCAGCAAGGAGCTTCGGCATCTCTGCTTCTTGTCCCCCTTCCACAGACGGGACACAGCCAAGCCAGCCAGGCAGAGGGTGGCCCAGCTGAGCTGGGATCAGAGCTGAGGCTCCAGGGCTGAGCCCCTGCCTGATAGTCACGAGGACTTTGCAGAACAGAATCATGTTTAAACACCTATGGGCATTGACAAATATCTAGTTCCAGTGAAGAAATTTTATAGTATGAACTGTTGTTCCAATTATATCTATTTTCAATATTTGCATTTCTCTGGAAATTCTGAACAAGTGGGCCGCCTGGATATCAAGCCCCACCAAGGTCACGGGCGCCAGGGCCATGCTGATCCCAGGAGGGGACCCGTCCTAGACTCCGGGGGCCGCAGCCGGTCCTCAGTCCCACAGACACCCCTCACTGCCCACGCAGCCGCTGATTGGGGCTGATTAAGGAATGGCTTTCTGGGCCTCCTGCCTCCCAGGGGCAGACGGGAGCATTTTCAAGCTGATTAGTAATTAAAGTCTTCAGCTCCAGCTTGCAGCTGAAGGTCAAGTGGCTGAGAGGAGAGTGGGTTTGGAGCCCTTCTGTGGAGAGTGCTCTAGGGGTGTGGCCCCACACAGGGTGCCTTCGGCACCTGCCCCAGCACATGCCGTCCAACTGTCAGAAGTACCCGTGCCTGAGTTCTCTTCATCTGATTGTAAAATGAGCTTTTATACGCATCTGTGGTTGCTCACAGCATTCACAAGTTAATTAGCTGTTTTATTAGCCACCAGTTAATAGGCCTAATTTGGTAGTTCCAGGTGTAATTAAGAATCTTGGCATAGCAGCCGTGTGTGTGTATAAACCGGCGGGTGTCTGAGACCCTTCACATTGTCTATGTGTATTTGATGTTTCACCTGGAACTTCACCCTCTCTGTTTGTCATTCCACTTTGGAGGTTAATTTAATGATAAGCTCATTAGCTGGGGGCTTGTGATTTTGGTCTTGCGTATGCCAAGATGAATGAGTGAACTTCCCCATCATGCATTTGAAGTGCTCTTCACTTCGGGTCGTGTGGTGTGGACACCGTGGGGAAGGAGACATTTTTCCTCACCCTTCAGAATTCCTCTAGCTGGACTAAGAATTAAATTTACGTGAGACAGATTAACGGGAGAAAAAAACCCAAAGTTTTATCGTGTGCACACGGAGGCCCAATAATGAAATTGAGACCTAGAGAAATAGCCAAGACAGACAGTTTCTATACTTTTTAGACAAAGAGATAATAAATCTGTGGGGGATCGACAGGACAGAGGACACTTGTCTTCAGTAGCTTCGGTCAGGAAGAGTGCTGAACCGAATGTGGCTGGCGTAGTAAATGAGTAAGAAGTAATAACGCCCTCTGAGCCCTCGTTTCCCACCTCTGGTGATGAGGAAGTCTCCTCCTCCTGGTACAGGGAGGGCACCTTCTGTGTGGGACGTTTATTCCCTGCTTTCAGGGGACAGAGGGAAGTCTGAGTGTCCTTGTACAAGCCTATCTCCTAGGTAACTTTCATTTAAAATAATCAATATGCTGGGGCGCCTGGGTGGCTCAGTCAGTTAAGCATCTGACATCAGCTCGGGTCATGATCTCGCAGTTCGTGAGTTCAAGCCCCGCGTCGGGCTCTGTGCTGATGGCTCAGAGCCTGGAGCCTGCTTTGGATTCTGTGTCTCCCTCTCTCTCTGCCCCTCCCCTGCTCACATCTGTCTCTCTCTCTCAAAAATGAGTAAACATTAAAAATTTTTTTAAAAATAAATAAAATAACCACTGTGCCAAGGTGGCACATTTGGGGGCAACCTGCCCTTGGGCCCTACAACGCTGGGAAAGACCTTTGAGATCTTTTCCTTAAGACCCTGCAAAATCGTGTTGTGGGTCTGGGAGCACTGGGGGGGGGGGGGAGGGGACAGCCTTCTAGCCCAGTCCCTGAGTCTGTGTCAAGATGGTGTCAGCAGGTGGAGAGAGGGGACAAGGAGGCAGACACGCACTCAGCCGGCCTGACCGCGGGTTCGCGCCTCACACAAGGGGTGAGACCGACATCCTCTTATCCAGCCTGGAAATGAGGGTGATGTGATCCAGTGCACACCTGAGTCACAGACTCTTCGTGCTTTGTGTCTGTGAGTTTTCCTGGAGCCAAGACAACACAGAGAATTGAATTCAGCTGGCAGATTTTAGCGGCGGGAGCAACTGTACCCTTCTAGTCTGGAAACAGAATTCTTCGCTCTGAGCCAACTCAGCGCAAAGCTGTTCCCCTAAACTTCTCAGCCATCCCACCCCAGAGTAATGGCAAGTGTAGCAGCCATCACTAACCCTACCTTAGGGCAGGCAGGGCTCTAAATACTCACCCATCTTGTTCTCCTTGCTGGCTCAGGGAGAAGGCACTGGGAGGTGTTATTATGATTCCCTCCCCAGATGAGGGAGCTGAGGCACGGCGAGGCCGTGCCTTTCTCCCGTGTCCACACAGCCAGAGGGGCAAAGCGGTTTCTCTCTGCAGGCCCCCCTCCCCATGCTTCTGCAGGTGGCAGCAGCTCTCGCTGCTTGACCTCGTGTCCTTGACCCTGTTTGGGTGCTTCTCTGCACAAAATCCTTAGAGTTGCTGTGTTTTATCATCTGTCGTTGCTTCCTGACCCGGGAAAGAAACCAGAAGGACTTACGGTGGTCGTGTAGCTTCCCAGCAAAGGCAAAAAGACAGTTTCACTTAGGATTAATGCTGTGGAAATTTCTGCTAATTGGATTACTTTGCTGTTTTACAATCCTCGCACAATCCTTTTCAGCCTCCTTGTCCCCTCTCTCCACCTGCTGACACCATCTTGACACAGACTCAGGGACTGGGCTAGAAGGCTGTCCCCTCCCCCCCCCCCCCCCCCCCCCCCCCCCGTGCTCCCAGACCCACAACACAGTTTATTTTGCAGGGTCTTAAGGAAAAGATCTCAAAGGTCCTTCTCAGCGTTGTGGGGCCCAAGGGCAGGTTGCCCCCAAATGTGCCACCTTGGCACAGTGGTTATTTTATTTATTTATGTTTAAAAATTTTTTAATGTTTACTTATTTTTGAGAGAGAGAGAGACAGATGCGAGACAGAAACCTTTTCGGACAATCCTTTGCCACCAGTCACTGTGCATTCGAGAGGCTACTGGGGGTGGGCAGCCAGTTCTCTGGCTTGTCGGGGTGTGCCCCATTGCCAGGCCTGAGGCCACGTCCTAGTGATGCCCTTTCTCTGGCTGTGCAGTTTGAAGCCCTACATGTTAATAACGTACATCACATGCATGAGAGAGGCCATTCGTGATCTTTCTGGCAAATGTCTTCCTGTGGCTGAAACACAGGACCTGGCTTCCGTTCACCGTCTGGGAGGCAAGTGAAGACGTCACCACGTAGCAGGGTGTTCCTGTCGTGCCATTCGTCAGACGTGAGAGCTTGCGCCAGATCTGGTGTGAGTTCTGGCCCCTCCAGCTTTTACCACCCAAGGCCCCATCGGTCTACACCACTCACACCACGGATCCTTCTTTTAAAGGTTTTGTGGCGGAATAAATTGCATCCACATCCTAATTCTGTTCCCAGGCTGAGCCAGGCACTCCCTGGTCAGATCTGAACCCGAGCATCACTGTCACCGCCCTGAGCCCTTCCATTTCGGTGGCAGCTCTGAGACATGGGAGACCGTCCATGAACTTCTCACTGCCCCATGGCCTTGGCCCTCCGCTTCCTCCGTTTGAGAGCCTCTACTCTTCGGTGTCTGACTTCAGAGTGCTTGAGGGGTTTTACTGAGCACTGAGCAGGAAGGCACAGGGACGCCCCCAGCACACCTGATGACGTCAAAGGAGGCCGGCTTGTCACCAGGGATGGATCTGAACTTGTGCAGATGCAGATAATTACTGTGGCTCTCTGTCCCTTTGCACGTTAGTTAATTTTATTCTGAAAATGTCTCCTTTTGCTGATGGTTCATGGTGGGTTATGGTGGGGAAACTGCCTCCCGGCCTTCCGCTTTTCTCCACCACGGGCGGTGTCCGTAGGTGAGCGGGTGCCATGGGGAGACTCACACACACAGACCCGCACAGTGGGGGGGAGAGACAGAAAGGGGCAGGGACAGGGACACATACACACACAGAGACACACAGTGCAAGGAGAGAGAGGAAGGAGGGAGACAGAGAGAAAGACATACGGTGGGGGGGAAAGACACAGGGAGAGACTCAGAGAGAGAGACAGGGAGAGAAACACAGAGAGGAACAGAGACAGACAGGGAGAGACACAGGGAGAGACAGAAACACAGAGACTCAGAGAGAGACATACAGAGAGAGGGAGGAGAGAGACACAGAAAGACAGAGACAGAGACAGAGACATGGGGGGCGGGGGAGAGAGCAGGCTGAGCACAGGGGACACTCCGTGGGAACCTGTCCTTCGTGTTGTGCATTTTGGCTCTGCGTCCTGGAGCACCGCCCCCTGCGGGGCCTTGAGGGCGGAGGGTGGGCTCTTGCTTCTTGGCCCTTAAGTCCTAGGCTGGGGCCCTGCCTGTGTGTGCTTCCAGTCACATTCCCTTCCCTGGATCTTGAGTCCTCCCTGACTCTCTGTGGCTCCTCCCTTCCCTGGATCTTGAGTCCTCCCTGACCCTGTGGCTCCAGCGCTCGGTCCCTGGCGCTGGGTTGCCTCCAGGGGACCGCACGTGAGTGTGACGGTGCAGTGTGCGTGACCCGGCCCAGCCTTGGGGAGGCTCGGAGGAGAAGCCACTTGAGGTGGGGTGGGCTTCTAGAACTGGCTCTATTTCATTTATTCCCTCCAGGAGAGCCAGCTGCTGTCCAGTGGACCGTGACACCTCCAGCTCGGTTAGGACCCAGCAAGAGCAAGGGTTGGGGGGTGGGGGGCACGAATGGGGCCTGGATGGGGGTCTAGGGTGTAGGCTAAGCGGGGTTGGGGGTGGCAGCCTCAGCCTCCCCAAATCGGGGCCGGTACCGGAGAAGAGATGTGTGGCCCAGAGGCGAGGAGGATGGCTCTGGTCAGCATAGGTCCCTAAGTGGTTGAGGGCTTGGAATCCATGGCCTTGAAGGCACATATCTGGGGTTCAAAATTTAGCTTTATCTAATCTTAGAGAAGCTCCTTCATTTCTCTGAGCCTCAGTTTCTTCAGTTGAAGGTACGGATTGTGAAGGGCAGAGGTATATGGAAGAATTAAGCGAAGCACCGTATCTAAGGATGCTTAACGTAGGGCCTCGTACAGAGTAAGACTCCACGAGTGTTAGCAGCTGTACTGAGGACGGTGATGGTGGTGGGGACGGCGGTGATGATGATGGTGATGGCAGTGGTGATGACGGTGACCACGGTGAAGGTGACGGTGGTGGTGATGGTGGCGACGGTGACTCATGTCAGCGGTAGCAGGAGTGTTACAGTGAGACGCGGGGACCCAGCACCGCATGGGTCCACAACGCCAGGAAGGGAATCGCAGTAGGAATCCCGCCCCCACCCCAGGCACAGGGGTCAGTAAGATAGAGCTGTGATTGGCTGCATGTTCAAGGGCCCAGTCAGATTCTCTAGGCTCATCGGACTCTGTCCTGATTTGGGGAGTCTAGTCTAAGTAGAGTCCTACCTGTGGAAACCTTGAAGGCCCAGGGTGGCCCCTGTCCCTCCAGGCTGGCCTGATCCCTGCATTTGTGGCCCTGACCGCTCCAGCACCCAGACGGCATCCTCCTGTCTCCCCGTCAACCCCACGACCCTCCACGGCCCTTCCCAGAGCACACGTGTCTACACGGCGGGCAACGTCTGCAAACCGGCATTTAGAGTGTCCCCAGGTGGGTGTGAGTCAGAGGGGCAGATTGAACGAAACGTCTCTAGGCATTTTATTTTGATTAAAACATTAAAGTGCATGGCAGCTCCTTGTGGAAATTGTAAATCTTCACTGGAGGAAAATGAGAAAATGGGAAGGACATGATATAATGACTTGGGGTTTCAGTGGCTTGCAATGCCTGCTTGATTTTACATGGGGAACTGTGTACTGTAGCTCCTAAATTAATTTTTGGAAAATGAGTTATTGACTGCAGATATAATTTATTATTAATAAGCAAAATGTGTCTGCAACCTGGGCCTGATGGGGTAGTTAGCATAGCTGGAAGAAAGAATAATAAGAAG
This sequence comes from Panthera leo, assembly GCF_018350215.1. Classification (NCBI taxonomy): domain Eukaryota; kingdom Metazoa; phylum Chordata; class Mammalia; order Carnivora; family Felidae; genus Panthera; species Panthera leo. The sequence goes on along the minus strand of NC_056689.1, from coordinate 85,388,850 downwards.
TGGGGGAGGGGAGGGAGTCCCCGTAGGCGGAGGAAGGGGAGGGTGTGCCCCCAGGACAGACCTGACAGGCAATCGAATCCTGCAAGGCTCCGCTCTAGTTTTCTTAGTATCTGTTGGGCAGAGTGGCACTCGTGAGTGGCACAGCTCGACCCCACCCGGGGACGATCATACTTCTCCTGTCTTCTCCTGGATGTTGCCCATGGAGTCCCCATCATTTGGGAGTCCCCTGCTGGAGAGGGCTCTGCGGGGCTGTGGTCCCCTCGGGGAGTGAGGTGAGAGCTGGGCAGGTTCTCAGCTCTGCCCTAGGTGGTGGCGGGCCGGGGGGCCGCGAGGGACTGGGAGGTGTCCATCTGTGAGCGGACACCTGCTTCAGAGCTGGAGGCTGGGGGCACCGCATACCTCCAGCATTCGTGTCCCCATCTGCCCAGTGGGCTCCCGCAGCTCCCAGTTCGGGTCGGGCCGGGTTTTCTCCGGCCAGTCTTACCTCACTGATGTTCCTCGCTTAACCAGAAACACATTTTTGAGAACTAGTAAAAGGATAACATTCTCTAGATTTTTTTTTAACGTTTATTTATTTATTTTGAGAGAGGGAGGGAGGGGAGGGGCAGAGAGAGAGGGAGAGAGAGAGAATCTCAAGCAGGGTCTTCTCAGCACAGAGCCTGACGTAGGGCTCGATCTCCTGAACCGGGAGATCATGACCTGAGCCGAGACCAAGAGTGGGACACTTAACCGACTGAGCCACCCAAGCGCCCCAACATCCTCTAGATTTTTAATCGTCACTTTTGTCGGTGTGGCCGGCCCGGTAAAATAACGATAGCTTCCCAATAAGCTCTGATCGATGAAAGCTGCATTTGCAGGTGGGAATATATTTGGGATCTTGCTACCGCGGGAGCTGCCTTGTCGAGATTCTGATTTATTAGACAATAACGTTGAGAAAGCATTTACCTCTGAAAATTAATATTAAAACCGTAAAGTCTTCCTTCAGCTTAAAAGTATTTGCTGATATTTATTTAGATAATTATAAAATGGCTTATTTAATAATGTGTTGTCGTAAGAATTTAAATGATTATAAAACGTAATGATTCCTGGGTCGCTGCTCCGGGGTGTTGGTCAGCATAGGGGGAAGACAGATGGGCCTTCAGCTGCCGGGACGTGCAGGGCAGGGACGATCCTGGAGGAGGCTGGCTCCCGCACAGGCAGAGAGGATGGTACATTTTATATTTATGAGGACGTTTATCTAGAACATTCACATTTGTGATAATAGAATTATTTTACAAGTCAAGCCATGTGCGTAGAAAAATGTCTGTTCCTCAAAGTTCTAATAATGATCCCCTAATGCTTTTTAAGCAAATCTCCAATTTTTTTTTATCCTAATTACGGTAGGCGAGTATCCACTTTGTGTTTCGTTCTCGTTTCTACTGAAAAGGCTCATGGTTTTGCAGGGGTGTGAGGGCTGGGCCGAGAGCCCTCCTGGAGGTGGACGTTGGCCTTTGCTCCTCACTGGCGGTGGTTGGGCGCGGACGGATCACACAGGGTTTGTGCATCCCCACTGTGTGCACTTGACTCCTACGGTGAAAATCTGTCCGCTAAAACACAGACCGTGGAGACGGTGCTGTGGCAACAGAGGCCCTGTGTGAACCGGGGTCTCTCGGTGGCCGGGGGGCTCACGCCGCCATTCCTGCCTGGCCAGAGCACATGCCCGTGGAGCTTGTGGTCCTGGACTGGGTCGTGTCCCTGCTGGCACCGGGGAGCTAGAGCCCAGGGGGAGCAGAGGAAGGAAGGCCAGCAGCCCCTCCCGGGCATGGCGGCCAGGGCGACCGGACGACAGAGCCCTCAGAGCTTTCCAATGGAAGTAGTCTGGGGATCCCCCAGGGGAGGGCCAGGATCTGGGGCATCCCTGAGGGAAGGGTCCAGGATGTGGGGGATCCCTCAGAGGAGGGTGCAGGATTGGACCTTCAAGAAGATCAGAGGTCACTTAGGAAGGTCGATCTGTTTTCTCCCAGCCTCCGGGTCCTGTGCCCTGTTGTCCTTGGGGGGCTAGGTGGGGCCGGCTCTGTGGTTGGGGTTGGTCCCAAGGGTCCCTGTGTTAAAATTATGCCCAGAATTTGATTCATAGCGATGACTGCATGACCACATGCGGAGGCCAGGCACCCCCTCCCTCACCCCCACGTGCAGACCCCCCAGGCTGTGTCCCGCCCCCTTCCAGCCCGCACCGTGCCCACCTGTCTCCCCCAGCTCCGAGAGCCACGATGGTCCGGCCCTCAGTCACTGATGGGGACACAAGGCCCGGTTGCCTCACCCCCTCCCCCTGCTGCGGGCCGTGAGCCCAGCGATGGGGGTCTCTGTCTTCATGGACTCTCATCCGTTGCCCGGGCTCCCGATCGGCCTCCCAGGTGCTGGCCGCATCCACGTGCATCAAAGGTCCACCGCTCTGCCCCTCCTGGTGGCCGCCCGGATCAGCAGCTGCCCTTCGCGCTGATGGCTGGTTGCTGCCCAGGTGCCTGTCCAGGAGGGCTGGTGTCCCGTCCCGAGTTCTGTCCTTCCTGGATGTTGGGGGGCTTTGGAGGCAGTGACAAGCCCCCCAGCCCATCCCTAACCCCCGTGCCTCGTGCTTGAGCGCACCGCCTCCGTGTCCACCCAGAGGACCCTCCGCTGCGCCCCGCTGCGTTCAGTCTAGCCCAGGTCGACAGCTGTCTGTGGGGCCATCACGCCCATCGCCAGACCTGGTCCTTCTGAGGGGGGCCCCTCAGCCTTCTTGTGAGGGTTCTCTCCCTGACCTTGGCTGGACACCCGGCAGGGCAGGGCAGTTGATGCTGGATGTGTGCTGGCGACCTTGCCTGTGCTGGTTATTCTAGAACGCAGGGCTACCCGCCAGTTGCCCAGATGGGAATGGTGGGGGCCGTGAGTGTCTGCAGGGTCAGATCTGCAGCCCCTGGGGGTCGGGTGGGTGGGGCGGGGGCCATCACCTCGGCCCCAGGACAGCAGCCACGTCCTCGGCTCTGCGTCTCGGGCTCCTGTGCCTCTGGTGACTCGAGCACGGCTTGTAAGGCAGTCGGGTCTGTGCAAAACTGGGCCTGCAGGCCCCGGGGGCGTCGTCGTGGAGGCTCCGGGGAAAGGTCCACCGTTCCAGGCTGTGGCCCTCATTAGGTCCACACAGGAGGCCACGGAAAGAGGTGCCCTCTGCAGCTGGAGCTGCGGAGGAGGAAGTTTCTATTCTTTTTCCAAATACACGTTCTGCCCACTGACGAGTGTCCGTGTGGGAGCCACGTGGGAACGAGGCCGCTCCGCGGGATCGTCGTGGGAATGATTCGCGTCTGATGTGGTTTCGTGGCCAGTGCCGCTCCCAGAGCCTGCCTCCCTTTTCCTTTCCCTCACTTTTTGATTTTATTGCCATTGTTTTTTGACGTCAGGAGGAATTGAAAGCCCGTTTAGGTTTTATAGCTTCACATTTTAGAGGTAAGTGACTCTGCCAGGTCGCCAGGACGCATCTGATTCGTGCCTCACGACCGGGCCTTGTGTCCCTGTTTAATTATGCAGCGCCCCTCCAAAGAGGTCTGCGGGGATGAAAGCACCAAGTGCTAAGGTGAACATTTTCTCTGTCTCTTTAAGGGAGCCACTTATCAAGCACAAAAGGCAATGAAATCAGGTCTGATGAGACTGGATTGAGGGAGGATGGGTCTGGTTATGAAATGAGCCATTTGATGTGACGCGGCTGGCTTCCCACGGCGGCCCCAGAGAGAACACAGGGGCCAGTGTGGAGATGGAGCCCGGCCCCGGGCCAGACCCTGGACGTGGACCGGCCGAGCCCTGGGTCCACGGACGTGATGCTGGGCTCAGGGTCTGGAGCGTCTCCAGCCTGCCTGCAAACCTCTCCCTCCATCCACTGACAAAGTCGGGAGGTGGGTGACATTATTCCCCAGACTTTCTCTTGGTATAAAGGACTAAATGACATTTAAGCTTTTGAGTATCTCAGTTTATACATTTGTGACTCTTCTGCGCAAACCCCTTGGTGGCTTCAATTTGTAATAACTTGGAAGCAGGAACCATACTTTGTAGCATCCTCTAAAAAGAAACCCACTTCAGAAGGACGCTGGGCTGGATTTAGGCTGGCCCTAAATCCAATGATTGGTGTCCTTTCAAGAAAAGGAGAAGGATGCACAAATGGGGAACAGAGCCACATGGCCAGAGTAAGGGATCCGCATTGGGGGAGGGGCGATACAGCCACAAGCCTAGGGATGCCTGGAGCCCCCAGGAGCTGGAAGAGGCAGGAGGGACCCTCCCCTGGAGCCTCCGAGGGAGCACAGCCCTGCTGACACTCGATTTAGGATTTCTGGGCTCGGGAACCATGAGGGAACACATTTCTGCTGTTTTAAGTCAGTTTGTGCTAATTTATTCAGGAAGCCCCAGGACACTAGTACAATGAGCAAAGTGAAATTTGTTGGAAATACTGGGAGAGTGTGTGATGTACGTGACACAGCGCAGGACGTCCTGCCCCCCTCCCCGACCCCCGGTTCCCCCACCGTCCTGCCGCGGCTTTCCTCTCTGCTCCCGCGGGGACTCTTCACCGGCTGGGCGGTCACAGGTCTGGCCTGTGGCCCCCCACTGACTGGGGGCCTGGGAAGCACAAGGCTGATGGACAAAGTCCCCTACCAAGGGGGCTTCTCCCTTACGGGAAGCCTTCTGCTCTGAAAACAAATTTCCCCTTATCACATCGCGGCTTCCGTGGTTCGTTTTAGCCACCAGAGGAGGAACGTTGGACAGATGGCTCCCGTGGAAGGACACGGGCATGCGCTTTACCTGAGACCCGCATCGCATCGGAGCTGATGGGCGGTGAGCCAGCAGTGGGGGTCAGCTAGCATTCGAGAAAACTCCTCCCTTTGGAAAGAGCTCAACAGGTGCTTCCTGGCACCTGGCAGTGGGGGGGGGGGGGGAGGCGGGGGAAGAATCTAACCGTGATCCCCCCCGTTGCTCGGCCTCCCTCATAACTCGGAGGTTATGAGGACAAGTAAGTCACTAGTTTTTGGCGCCTGCCAGTGGCGGGTCTGGGTCGAGATCCATGTTCTTTCCTGGAACCCCCAGGTGCCCCTTTATTTCCTTCCGGTTTGCACAGGCCATGGAGGGGAAGGGCTTGTCCTGGGATCCAGGAAGGCTGATCTTCCCAGCCAGGGCCCCCCAGGACCCTTCCCACTGCAGGGTCGGCTTTTTATTGCCGAGGCCTGGCAGCAGCATCGGCAGCCCGTGAGGGCGCAGAAGTGTTCAAGATTGGTGAAGTCCACCAGAGGATTTCAAAATCCTACTGATCTCTGGGATGTCCTGGAGGCCACACTTGGTGGTGGCAGCACGCCCAGGGCCAGATGACCCGATTACAACGGCTGTAATTAAGAGCAAACGTTATAGTTAATCCTCTCCTCCGAAAGCATTCACTTTATCCCCGGGCAAGCCAGCTTTCCATGGCAGCAAAACTCTGTCCCCCTTCAAGGAACGGTGTGAGGAGAGAGGGTGCCAGGTCGGTGCCCAGGACCCTCGTCCTGGACTCTAGGAGACCCCCACCAGGACCCTGATGAGGGATTCCCAAAGGTCCCTGGTGGAGCTGAGATCCGGGAGCCTGATGACCTGTGGTCACCTGGCAGGTAGGGTGGTCACAGCAGCCCACGTGTTGGTTTGTGGCCTAATGTGCCGCCCGCCGGCGGCCGTCTCAGCCGTGCTGTGGTGGAGACACCAGCTGTCCCTTCTGGCTGTGTGGTTGTAGCTGGGAAGTGGCTCCTGGGACCAGACTGCGGTGCCCTGGACACCCAGAGCCAGGGCGGCTCAGGCGGCCAGGCCAACCAGCGGGGGCGTATGCAGAAGTGATGAGCGTCAGGTCCCTGGCACGGCAGCCGGGAAGGGGATGTGTGTCCCCCACCTCGAATCCCCTGCCTTCCTTCCGATCCCGGCCACGCCGAGGCTCTGGGGATGGCGGGCTCCCGAAAAGGAAGGAGTCGTCGTCGCTGACGCTGATGGGTTCTGACACAGTGATGAATCATCTCCAAACTCGAGCGGTTTCGCACGGCAGGGAGAGCCGGTGAGTCCTGTACACGCGTTTCCTTAAAAGTAGAAACGCGTTCGTGTGGGTGGGGCCAATTTAGAGAATCTACCAGGAACGGTTTGGCCGATGACAAAAGAGCAATCTGGCACTTCTCTGCCGTCAACCTCCTTTAACGCCCGGTCCCTCGTCCTTCACCAGAATGAGCCACGTCGAGTGCTGTGCGGCGCTCTGCGGGGACGCACCGGCCGCCTTGAAGGGGCCTCTCGCCGCAGACGCACTCAGGGAATCACAGGGTCTGGGGGCCCTTGATGTAGTGTGAGCACCACTCACTCCCACTGCGGCTCCTTGACGAGTCCTGCCCCAGCTCTTCCAGATTCTTCCGGGGCTGTTGTCGCGATGGTTCTTGCATTCCTGAGTGGCATCGGCGCGCTGCGTCACACGTGTGCCTGCCAGTGGGGCCGTCGCCACTCTCCCATCGTCTGAGGACCAGAGAAACCTCTCAGCCCAAACCTCCGCTTAGGGTGGCGGTTGATTGGTCTGCTCTGTCAGGCAGTCTCAAACGAGGTGTGGGTCTCCTGGGCTAGAGACTTGATTAGTTAAATGTTTGCTTCTTTCTAATTAAAGTATAAGATGTGAATATATTCTGTTTAACAAAGGGGAGCAATTTAGAAGCATATAGAAATCTACCTGCTCTCAACCCTGTTCTTCTCACAGAAGAGACGTCTGTTAGAAGGTTCATGTGATAGAATGTTTTGAATGCGTTATGTGCACACGCTTTCATTCACGATTGTGTGGAGAATGCTTGTCTTGCATGGGGTTCTGTAGTGCAGGTATTTCTAATTTTTTACTTAGCCACATACCTTGGAGATCAAAATGCAGTGACACAGAAAGAGCTTCCAATCTTAACTGCTCTAGGAGTATTCCGTGGTATGGGCATAAACGTATTTGTTATATTCCGTGGTATGGGCGTAAACATACGTTGTTGTTGTTGGACAAAGTGTTCCTAATGTGGACCCGTCACAAACAGTCCTTGGTGAGTTTTTTCTACACGCTTCTTCAAGCAGGTGGCAAAGTATCATGTAGCTGTCGATAATGTAACTTGGTACAATGCTTCTAGAAAGAAATGGGTTCATATCAATCAAGATGCTTAATGTTACAAATAATTGAGCCCAGCAGCTGCAATCCTGGGACCCGGTCCTAAGAAGCCCTGTTGTCAGCAATCCAGGACAGGGCTGCAGCCCCCTGGACAGGTCAAGCCGGCTACTCCTGCATAGCCTTGGGGCTTGACTCCTTCTTGTTCGATCCGTTCTTTCCTCCCCTCTAAAAAGCAGCCGATCGAGTGGACCACTCGCACGGGGCTCGCCTGGACATGGGGTGAGGTAGGGATCAGGCTCCTTAGCAAAGTGACCTGTCCAGCTCAAGCTTGAAATGGCAGCTGAAAGTTTAGAACATGATGACAGGTCTGCAGCCACAGAATATGGTGTAAAATAGGGCAATCAGAAATAATAAAAGTCTAAGTGTCCAACAGCAGGGACTGAGCAAATTGTAGTCTACGTTTCTGTTGAGAGATTAGGCAGCTATTAAAATCATGCTCGTGTCGTGAAGGGCTTTGGAAGCATGGACGTGGTCTGTTAAAATAGCAGATAAGGCAAACAGTCCTGCTGCTTCAGCCACGGGTTTGCAGAGACCTGAATGAAGCCCAAGCTCCAGGGCCCCCTCCTCAGGCTCCTCCCAGACCCCCGGGGAGCTCCTGGCACTGTGTGCACTTGACCCTGTGCTCACTTCAACTCTGCAAAGATACAGGCGCTGTGTGCCGTCTCTCCCCACCACCCCTCCTCGGCTTCTTCTGCAGGGTGGGGGTGGGGTGCTCCTGGGCGCTCAGGATGCGGCGTGGGGAAGTGAACGGGGAGTTCGCTTAGTGTGGCAGGTGCGGTGGGGGCACCTTTCTGCCTCCGGCAGGGCAGGGCCAGCCATGCCAGGGGGGCACGGCTCCCAGGGGAGCCTCCTCTGCTCTCACCTGCACGGGGGAAGCATGTGGGTGCCCAGTCCCTCGGGACCAGGTGGGAAGCAGGTGGGTGAAAACGTCCTTCAGTCCTCAGATGTGTACAATGGTAAGGTGAGGATTCATTCCTTTTTTTTTTTTCTTTTTTAATGTTTAATTATTTTTGAGAGAGTGAACAGGGGAAAGACCGAGAGAGAGGGAGACACAGAATCTGAAGCAGCTCCAGGCTCTGAGCTGTCAGCACAGACCCTGACGCGGGGCTCAAACCCACGAACCCTGAGATCGTGACCTGAGCTGAAGTCAGATGCTTAACCGACTGAGCCACCCAGGCACCCCGGTGAGGATTTATTTATAACAAGCAGCCTGTCTGAATATACTCCATCAGGAAGCATGTACATGGCAAGCACACCGTGACTTCCCATGGTAATCCCACAAAACCACAAGGCAGAACTTTCCAGAATGCCTGTGCCGTTGGGCAGAGCCCTCAGCATCACTGCACCCAGCAGGCGTGTCTGCCTGTGTGGCAGCTTCAGGCGGCACGGGTGGGACCACAGCCCCTCTGACGGGCGCTCCGGACCAGGCAGGGGGTTCCTTCTTGGTCCTGTGCTGCCCCCACCCCACCCCTACCACGGAAGCCATGGGAGAAGCAGAGCTGCAAGACCATCCGGGAGAACATCCTTAGGAATAAGCTCGCATTCGCACCTGAAATGGCGCCCATTTCAGGAAGGGATTCCCAACTCTAATCAACCTTGAAAATCGGGGATTTCCTTTTTTCAATTTGAGCTTGATTTCATAAGCCGGGTTCTGGCTGTACTCACAGGGGCATGAGCCTTTCGGATGATCGGCCTTGCTGTGGGCGTCCCGCTGTGGTTTCTGAGCGGAGATGTGCAGCTCACGCGAGGAGGACGGCCACACCGCTTGCCCCGTGAGGACGGCCAGGCGTGGTCCCGGCTTACCGTTCAGGGGTCCAGGCTCCTGGGAGGTTGGCCAATGTGACGAGAGGACTCACTTGCTCCCCGTCTCACCACCGTCCCCGTGCTTGCTGGGGCAGGTCCCCAGCCGCTTGACCCCGACACTCGCCTGGGCCAGCGGGAACGTAGGCAGCATCTGCGGACACCAGAGGCCCTGGCTTTGGGGGGTCTCTGCTGCTGGCAGGACCCCAGGAAGAGGGGCAGCAAAAATGTCGGGGGGGGGTCGGATTTAGTAACATGGGTGTGTCGTCTGCCAGGTTCCACCATCAGCTCTCTTTGCCCTTTGATCTTAAAACAGCGTGTGTGTGTGTGTGTGTGTGTGTGTGCACGTGTGTGTGTCTGTGTCTGTGTGCGGGGCCGCTGGCTGCAGGAAGGGCAGCTGTGGAAGGTGCTGCCCACAGAATGGATGTCCGGGGGCCATGCTGTCCACAGTCATAATGATGCCAGGTCTGTCTGCATCAGAACGGACGTCCGGGGGGCAGGGGATCTCATGTGGTTTGCTCCCCGTGCACTCCCCGGCAGCGTCAGAACTGTGGCCGGCACTCGGCACTCGGGGAGGTTCTCCACAAACATTTGTTCAATGGAGGAAACAAAGTAAAGTGATCTCTCTTAAGACAAGCATCACGTCTCCCACTGGCCCCAGGCGGCACCTGATGTCCCATTGTGTGGCCAGGAAGCCAGGCAGCCAGGCACTCCCCTCGGTGGGAGGTGTGGTCACTGATTAACATGAGAGATGGGGGGTGCCTGGCTGGCTCCGTTGGTTAATCGTCTGACTTTGGCTCAGGTCATGATCTCAGGGTTTGTGGGTTCGAGCCCCACATAGGGCTCTGTGCTGACAGGCTAAGAGCCTGGAGCCTGCTTCAGATTCTGTGTTTCCCTCTCTCTGCCCCTCCCCTGCTCACACTCTGTCTCTCTCTCTCTCGCACTCTCTCAAAAATAACATAAGCATTTAAAATTTTTTAAAAATGAGAAATGGGATGGTCAATTCGGCAAAGGTCAAAATCACAGAGACCATGGCCTCTGACCCCGCCACTGGCCTCTGGGGCTTTACCTGCGGGGGCAATAATAGCAGTGATAGCAAAAGACTGGAAAAATCTTCATGCCCAAAACAATAGAACACAATAAAAATCAGCACGTTCCGCTAATTTTCATGCAGAGCACCTAGAAATGGGGAGGGAGCGAGTGCTATGCAAACTTCAGTCATCCATACAGTGACTATTTAGAGCTGTTCCCAAGGGTAACGCAGACTTCCTTTACCTGGATCTCAAAGATACATACATTATTAGATTTGAGGGAAAAGGCACAACGCAAGTATGTGTGACTGTATGTTTGTGTACAGAAACAAAAAGAAAGCAGGTGCACTCGTATTCGTGTGTAAATGCATAGAACACCCAAGGAAGCTCACAGAAGACAGGGCTGACACCCGCTGGTTCCAAAGACAGTTGTGTGTCTGGGGTGAGGAGTGAGGGAGCTATTTCCCATTATATTCTTCTGTATTGTTTGGAATTTGAATAGTTAGGCCTTGGGTAATTATCCATTAACAAGTTGATTTAAAAAAGAAAGGTAGGGAATCAGGTCCCGCATTCGCGTACATATGTAACTGTCACATGCAAAACACTCGAAGTCGAAACTATCTAAGCATTTATGTGAAACGTCTTTTGAGTTTTCTGCAATAATTGTCCTGGATTAATGTGAATCATGTGCCCGTTACTGAATGTAGGAGTCACCAAAATACAGAAATTCAGATTTGTTTTTGTGACACTTAGATGCGGGGCTGGCTACAAGCGGAATCTGCCTTGTGTTTCGGAGGCTCGTCGCCCTCTGGCTGTGGTCTGTGCGTCTCCAGTGTGGATACAGTAGTTGAGCCAGAGGCCTCTTTATCTTCCCGTAAAAACTCTGAAGCCCGTTTTCTCGGCGTTCTGCGTGGAAAGTGGCAGCGCGTGCCCATATTTTATCGTGTCCTGTTGTCAGGCGGCACTTAGATTTCCACCATTTCAACTCATAAACCTTGCCACCAGTGAAGCTAATTGCATCAGAAACGGCCAGGGAACTTCAAGAGCATTCAACGCCCATAAATAACACCGCCAATTAACCGCCAGGACTGCCGAGTCCTCCTTCTTGTCAAAAGCCGCGAGCTCAGGGCTCTAATCGCACCAGAGGTGGGCGGTGACGGTGTGTGCTGGGGACGGAGCGGAGACGATGCCTCCCAGGAGGAGAGCGTACGTTGACTCACTTCCAGACCGATTCCCCTCCAGGCCGGAGACCAGCCAGGAAGGGGCAGTGGCTGTGCGGGCCGCGTGGGGCGCTGCCCTCTGCCGGGGACCTTGTGGCTCTCTGGCTTCTTTTGACGGGCTCACCCCAAGTGCCCCAAAGTGGCAGCGGGACCCAGCGCTTCGTAGAGGTGCTGCATGGGCCCGCAGGGGCGCTCACGTGGCCCAGACATCCCACGCAGGGCTGTTTTGTCGCTGGCAGATGGGTGATGGGTGGGGGGGAGGTGGAAGGAAGTTGGGAAATTCAAGGGAGAACCAAGGAGACCCGCAAGGGGCAGATTATCTCGGCCTTTAGTTTTTCCTTGTGGAATGGACAGAACGCAGGGCACACACACCTCCTCCTAGCAAACATCCTACACTGAGCAGGGGTGACGGGGGTGGGGATGAGGGCCAGTCCTTAACAAGGCCATGGGGTTGAATATCAGCAGAGCAGAGCGCCAGACCGAGTGCTCACGGCCGGGCCCCCTGGACATCAGACGACCCTGGATGAGCCCTAGCAAATACCTGCCACTCCCGTCCTCACCCCTCCGTGTGTCACACCCTCCTGCGCCGGTGGCGGGGTGGGGGTGATGGTGTCCTTGACCGGCACGCCCTGCTGTCACTGAAGTCACTGTCATCTGTATTAAGGGACATGGGTCCTCCATCCAAAGTGCTTTTGGCCCGTCCTTCCGGTTACCTGTGGTGCTGTGGTGTGTGTCTGGTGGACGTGCGTGATTGTGGGGGGGCCGGAGCGCGTGTCAGGGTGCCGGGAGGCTGCGGGCTGCAAGGGAAGGGTGCCTGCGGGGCTCCCAGTGCCGAGAGGCGGGCAGGTCTGGGGCCTTCTGAGCAAATCACGTTTGAATTGGGTTGTCTTCTTGTTAAGTTGTAACAGTTCTTTGTATATTCTGATGCTCAACCCTTTTCAGAGAAGTGATTTGGAAATACCTTCTGCCATCCCGTGGCTCTTGTCACGTCCTTGACACTGTCCTTTGATGCATACAAGTTTTTCATTTTGGAGAAGGTACAATTTATCAGTTTTTTTCTTTTGTGGCTCGTGCTGTTGGTGTCCTAGCCAGTACCCACTGCCAAACCCAAGGTCACATTTCTGTCTTTTTTAAAAGTCTCGGTCACATTCTTCTCTATTTGGAGATAGTTGATATGGTCTTTCTTATGTATATACACATATATTAATATAAAGTCATATCTGTACTACACATATAGGTGGAAGCTGAAATGGAAGTTTATGTAAATATACTAGGAAAGATATATATATATATATATATATATATATATATATATATATATATGCGTGTGTGTGTATGTGTGTGTGTGTGTATCTATACGCAATAGAATATAACGTGTATTACCGCCTTTATATATTTGTTCCCAGGGTTAGTTATGTTTTCTGAGAGTTATTTTTGGCAGCATTTTGTTCTTGTTTCATGGATACAGCAGTTTCTTAACCCCCTTTGAGGGCGCCATGCAAAGCACGAGCAGACCCTAATAAGAACACTCACGTTTTCCTCCGTTACGTGAGGTCCGCTGCCCCCCGACCTGCGTCCCACGGGTGGCCTCGTTCTTTCGTGCCGCAGACGTGCTCAGGTGTCTGGCAGCCCCGGGCTGCCCGTTCGGCCTTCAGAGTCAGCCGGTACAAAGTTGACTACGACTTTGGTCTCCTCAGGGAGCATCCAGAGGCAGATCTTGCTGGAGTTTGGGTGTGCTGGGAGGTAGCCATTCGGTGGTGGGACCCGTGAACGATCGGTGTTTCTCTGGAATGGAGAATCCCCACACTAGCTGCCTTGGCTTCTGCAGAATTTTATGTCCAGTTTCTTGTTTATTTGCTGATTTGTTTCTCTTTTGTTTGACTGCTCTGCACACGGGAGGGGGCAGATGGATAAGCCCGCTTCTCTCTTCCAGAGGGTGGTTGTTCATTCATTTGAGTATAAGTGTAATCAGCCATCCAGCATTCATTAAGCATCTATTTTGCATCCATCACACAGTTGATTTAAAGTAGATTTAAAGATTAAAAGACATGGCTTCTGTTTTCGGAGAGCTCACAGACATGAAATGAGTCATTTAAATGTGATATGCTAGAATAGAAATATATATATTTGAAAATACAGAAGGACAATAAGGTCTTTACTCTGTGCAGCCATCTATGGGAAGGCTTTGCAGAGGACAGGAGCATTGGCGTTCTCTACTGCACAGAGGACAAGGGCTGTCAGGCAGAAAGGGAGACAAATTCTAGGAAACAGTAATATCCGGGACAAATACAGGGACAGACACAGGCCCAGGCACAGACAGAGGCACAAGCACAGGGACAGGGATAGACACAGACACAGGGAGAGACACAGACAAAGACACAGGAACAGACACAAGGATAGGGACAGACCCAGAGACAGAAACAGACACAAGGACAGACACAGACAAAGACAAGGAACAGACACAGGGACAGACACAGAAACAGACACAGGACAGACACAGGGACAGGGACAGGGACAGACACAGGCACAGACACCGGGACAGATGCAGACACAGGGACAGGCACAGGGACAGGGATAGATGCAGACACAGGGACAGACACAGAAACAGACATAGGGACAGGGACAGACACAAGCACAGACACAGGGACAGGGACAGACACAGACACAGGCACAGATAGCGGGTGAGATGGAAAAGCCCACAGCTCGGCCTGGCCAGACGCAGAGAGAAGGAATGGTCACCGAGGTAGAAAAGTCACTTTGGCTAACGGAGCTGGGGGATCCCCGTGAAACCCCCAGTTCCCGTGCAGGTGCATGATGGACAAAAATGCTAAGACATGGTTTCTGCCTCGGGAGTTTATCTCCCAAGAAGGAGAGATTCATTAGCCAACAATTTTAGTACAGTCTGTAAAGACGTGAGAAATAGAGCGGAGGGCAGAGCGAGGATGTTGGCTCACCGTGGAGAGTCCCGGACAGTCGCAGGGAGGAGGAGAGCTGAGCTGTGTGCGGGGGAGGGGTGGGGAAGGCATTCTGCACAGAGCAGGTGTGGAAAGCACTGGAACCCTTGTTCTGGGGAGGGGGTTCAGGCAGCGGGGGCTCCTAGAGAACAAGATGCTGAAGGGGAAGGGAGGGGATTCGAGTCTGTCTTGAGAGGAGGGGGTGCCACTGAAAGGGTCCACGGTCAGACGTGCAGTAGATGTGCTGGTCGATGATTCTAGTCCACGAAGAGCTGCCCGCTGTGGTACCAGCCCAGGGGAGCCGGGGGAAGGTCAACTCAAGACTTCATTTGAGTATTTCTGAGATGAAGGTTTCCTTTTACCACGTGTTTCATGGCAAGAGTAGGATTAACTGTTTTTAATTTTTAATACCTTTACAAGAAAGTCATTAAAAATGCAGGTTCCTTAGAAGGCATCTACCATTCTCCAAGGCAGCGCAAGTCTGATTTTCAGGCCACCAGAGCGCGCAGAACACAGACGTGCTGGGTGTCCTGCTCCCGGCGCCCCCTGTTGTAAAACTGGGTTTGTGTGCGTGAGCAGATGGGCCGGCTTCCCGTGGCCTCCGCGGGGGTGGGGGGGGATCATTCTTTTCGGGGGACGGGGGTTTACTCTGACGCCACCGAATCAGATCACACAGGCTCACATCACAAATCACTGTGCGCGCAGCACTGCTTTTTATCCCTCAGCACACGACGAGCGATCCCCAGCCTGTATTCGTTAAAGGTTATGTTTGCCTTCAAACTAATTAAAGCCATTTGTATCAAATGACTGGAATAACTTCCCTTCTGAAAATAAAGAAAATACTTGAAGGAAGTTGGGTTTTTTAGAAAGTCTGAGTTAGTTTCATCAACTGAAATGGGAAGTGCAGTATTAATTTTATTACATCTAAGCGTGAGCATGAATCAGCTAGGTGAGGGCTGCATTTTCACATAGATGCGACTGCAGAGTCCGAGCGGACTCCGAATCAGCTCTTCGGAGAAGCTGACTGCGAGTGCTGGGGCGGCAGGCACGTGAGCCGGGCCACCACGATCGGATGTGCGGTGGCCCCCGACCGTCCTTTACTGTCTCCTGCTGTTTCAGGCACACAGAGTTACGAGAAACACAACTTTTGTGCACAGGGCATACACCCTGGTAAGTACCTGTTCGTTGAAACCATGCAGATGAGTTCGGTCGGGACGAATGTATCACAAATCATGATTTATAGCTAAGACGTTTTTTTAAATAAACGCTAATCCTTTCAATTTATGTACGTGATGGGGGCCAGCCGGTGCCCGCCCCACCCCCACCCCCAGGCAGGCGCGGGGACCAGAAAGACGCCGGGTGAGGAGGGCACCCTCCCACGGTCTTGTGATGTCCCCTTGTTACGTGTTTCATCTCTGCCATACGATGCCAGTGCCGGACGCGGCTCTTAGGACACGTGAGAAAATTCTTCAGGACTTGCTTCTTATGTCTGCTCACAAGGAGCCCTGGGGCCAGGGGAAGGGTCTAGGACATTCCGCAGGTGGCTTGATTCAAAGCCTGGGAAAGCTGGCACCTGCGCACGGTTAGACTCACTGCTACGTCAGAGGACCACTGGTTTCTGCGTCCTGATACCCGGCTGCATTTTAGTACAGCCAGGATGCTTTGGGAGGATTGGGTGCTCTTTCCCAATACATTTGAAAGGAACTGTCAACGTTTCCCTTAAACTCTTTGTGATACAACAGTTGCAACGACAAGTTTTTGAAAGACCCCGCTGGAGACACAGGCTGCATTTGTCAAAGGGCCCAAGGGGCCCGAGTTTACCATGGGGGGAGCCGGGGCCCAGAGAGCCCCTCTGCTGCGGACCCACAGGGGTCCTTTGTGCTCGCCCAACCCCAGATGAAGCTGCTCTAGGATGACTTTGCCGCCACAATTGCTAGAATCCCATTGCGTGCGTGCCGGCCGTGGCCGAGGACTGCCCGTCACCGGGATCTTCCCTGTGGTTGTGTATGGACTGGATGCCCGTGTTCCCCGAACTCGCCTGTTGAACCCCAGCCTCCAGGGTGATGGTTTTGAAGGTGGAGCCCTTGGGAGCTCATTAGCTTTAAATGTGGTCTTGGGGGGGGGGTGCGCTCACGATGGCATCAGTGCCCTTGTAAGAAGAGTCGCCAGAAAGCGCTCTTCCTCTGCCGTGTGAAGGCGCACCAAGAGGTGGCACCTGCCGGCCAGGCCCAGGCTCCCCCAGGCTCCCACAACGCCAGCACCTGGATCTGGAACTCCCAGCCTCTGGAACGTCCCCTTGACGTGTGGTATTCTGATATGAGAGCTCGAACATTATTTGTCCCATTCTGTTGGGAACACTGAAACTCAGGGAAGGGACGTGATTCTCCCTGGAGAGTAGGAAGACCTTCCCTTCTGTGTCCTTGGCTCGTCCAACAGTTACATTGGCGTAAAATACGTTAACAGGAGAAACACAGATTTGATCCTGTGCGGACCGGAGCCCCACGAGGACGCGAGAGGCCCCTCCAGCGTCAGGCAGTAGAGGCTTACGTGCCCCCTTGAGCTAAGGACAAGGGGTGGGGTCCGGCTTCCAAGGGAGGACAGTTCATGGGGAGTGGGAATCCCAGGTGTTTGCAGGGCCCTGTGAGGAGAAGTCTTTCTTATGTAAAAACCTTTGGGAAGAGCTGTCTTCCTGGTACAGACCCCTGTTTAAACTCCCCAGGGCAGTGAAGGGGGAGATCAACGGCCTTTCTTGTTCCTTGGGCCTTAATGGTCTTTGGCTCGAAATAATCCACACGCCAAAGGGGCACATTCCTTGGTGGCCTGCCCTCCGCCCCTCGTCCCCATACTTCGGGGTAGGAAGTGGCTGAGCTGAGCCTTGATTCCCAGGCCCAGCCTGGGTCCTGAGCCCCTGTCCAGTCTGGTCCCTGAGGATGCGTCAGCCGCTGCCCTATCCTCCCTGATTCCTGGGCCTCCTCGACCAGGTGAAGGGGGAGGGGTTCCTCGCTGAGCCCCAGCGCAGTTCTGTCCTCCCAGGCCGGGCTCCATCTGTGGTGGGGCTGGAGGACTGGGGAGTCCCAGCTGGGCCGACCCAGAGCAGTGGGGGGTAGGGGGGCAGACCGGTCAGTTTCACGGGGCAGTGACTTTGGGGGGGCGCCATGCCCTTCCTGGCCTGAGCGCGGAAGGGCCTGTCAGGAGATACAGCCAGCAGGCGCTCTTGAACCCAGACACCCAGCCCCACACTCACTTTGAGCCTGCGGCCACAGCCCGGCCATGACCGGACACACTCAGCGATCATGATTCCTGTTCCAGAAATATGGAGCGCAAACCTCCCTATCATGTTACAATTGCTTTAATGTTGGATCCCATCGTTCTACAGAAATGTTCCCGTTTGGTAAAACTTAATGATGTAATTTAAAGTATGCATATGTTGAGTCACGCTTTCTCTTTCATTTGTAACTAAAGGTTACAAAAAGGTGCTTTGGAGATGTTTGAACATCTGAAGCCTCAGATACCCGCGCCCGCATCACCACAGCGTTAAGGCACTATTTGAACCGTATGGCTGCGAGACTCGGTTCCCGCATTGTGAGAACGCAGCCGCGGATGTCATAGGCCCCCCTCGAGGTTCCTTTTATCTGGGAAGTAATAGGAACAGTAATTAGGGGGCTTGAAAAATAATTTTCAGTGTGAAAATACAGCTGAGTCACTTTTGTTATGTGCAGAAACAGGAACATTCTATGCGTGATGTATCCTGGAAGCATTGTCTACGTTGGCCCCAGTCACTGTCCTCACATTTTCCATCTCTTGATGCTCGTGGACGTGCAGATGTGGGGAGGGGACTGCTCCGCTGGGCGGCGGGGGGCCGGCTCCCCGCTGGCCCCGCCCCTCCAACCGCCCCGCCCCAGGGTCGGAGCTGACACAGGGGACTCTGGCTCCGGGACTTTGCCTCTGCTCTTCCTTGTCTCCATGTGGCGCTCCTGCCCCCTTGTCCTCACGCCTTCCCATCTTGGGGTCTCCGTGGAACGTCCTGGGGACTCTCTCCGTGCTCACTGTGTGTGCAAGTTGCCCGCCCCACTGGCCTGGCCTCCCCCAGGCGCCCTGGCGACACGTCGGTTGGCCACTCACCGCTGACCGCCGAAGTTCACGCTGGCCTCAGACGTGCCCTTCCTGTCCCTCGCTCCCCCTCACGCCTCATGCGGTGCTTAGAGCAGGGCAGTGCCGGGCACCAGCTTCGGGGCAAGAGAGGAAGAAACAGCAGTAAACCCTTTGTCTTTGGGGAGGACCACTGTCCGGGGGCACTGAGGTGAAAATGGTGGTCACCCCTCTGTGGCGGGACCACCAGGGGTGTGTGGGCTGTGACCTCACGGAGAGACCATCCCATAAACCGTCGCCAACTCATGGTGCTGTATTGTTGAGGGTTCTGTTCCCTTGCTGTAGATCATAGACTGGCAAAGTTGTCATGAACCTCAAAACCCAAATCGAGTATGTTGTGTGGTCCTTGCTCAGTAACCTGGGATTGGAAGAGGTTGCTTGCTGGGAACCCCCAACCCCAGCTGTCCGTGGTGGCCCCATTGGTGGGCGGGGCCTTGCCTGAACTTTCAGGGTCATGAGGTTGGAGATGCCACCACCAGGGTGGACCCCAGGCTGCCTGTGGCCTTTGGGGGAGGGAGGGGCCATGCTCTCCAGGACACAGGGCACTCTGAGGGACTCATTCTTCATACCCCTGTTTAGCGATTCTCAAATTAAAAGAAAAGTCTGAAAACCGACTGAAATGATCCACGTTTTGATGCTTCTTTGTTTATAACTTAAGCCAGTCCTGCCCGTAATCATGGCACGGATTGTCTCCACAACCCGGAGAAGGAAACAGAGCGTCCTGGCCACGGGCCACCCGCAGGTGCGGCTCAGAGCCCAGGGGGCCACAGGGTCGTGGCGGCCAGCCTGCTGTGCAGGGTGGGCCTGGCTCACCCCGCACAGACCTGCTTTGTTCCTACCGTGGGCAGAGCCAGGGGCCGTGTGATCCTGGGGGCCCCGAGCCCCCACGCGTGACACTTACTGGCTGCCAGTAGGGCTGGACTCCTGTCCCTCGAGGGGAGCACGTCCCTGCGGGACCCAAACACGCGTTCACGAGCACATCTGAGTCCGATGCGGAGCTTTGCGCGGCTCTATCAGAGTTGCTTTGTTTTCTCATTAAACAATTAATTTGTGGCTCTTTGGAGTGTGCAGCAGAGTCCCATCTGTTGATTCTGTTGTTTAACTGGATAAAAGAGAGCCATCGAGTGTGGAAAACCGGATCGTCAACCTGGGAGCATTTATGCCGAGGCGGGTGCTTAGCAGCGCGTCTGCCCGACTGGGGGCTTCCGCACCGCGTGCCCCGGTGTCTCCACGGCCAGTTTCCGAATCCAGGCGAGAGCCTGTGAGAGCAGGGTGTCCTGTGCACGAGGTCAGGGAGCCCCGCCTTCTCGGCGAGGCCCCGGGAAGCACACTCAGCCCCGGCCTTTCAAGCAGCACTCCAGAGCCACAAGAGGCTCATTTTCACATCGATCGCGGCTCGGCTGACGGGAAGAGGTGTGCACGCTGCGAGCCGGCCTTTTCCAAAGCCACTTCGAGGGCCTCGCGCCAGCTTTCTCCTTCCTGCGTTAGCCCGGGAAACCTCCACCGGGGTGAGGCGAGGGTCTGCTGGCCCAGGGGCGGACCTCAGGCCCTGGGTTTGTGAAAGCTCCGAGGAGACCGCCAGGAAGCCTGAGAAGGGCTCAGGGCGGAGGGCGGGGGGCGGCTGTCCCAGACGGACAGGCTGGTCAGGTTAGAGGTGGCCACAGGCCGAGGTCTGTCAGCAGAGGAGACAAGGGGAGCTGCTTGACCCCAGAGGCCGGAGGGGCTGGGTGGCTACCGTTTGGGGTGCGGGCCTCGTGAAAGACTGAAGAACACAGACGGGTGGGTCTCGAAGGCTTCGACGGGGGTGCGGAAGGGGAAGCCTGTTGCCCCGCAGCCTTGTGGGGTCACGTCCCCGAGCCCCTTGCCTGCTCACCCGCTCGGCGCCCCAGAAGCAGGTGTTGGCTGGGGCCTTGGAAGGCGTGCGGATGTGAGTGGGACCGCGCACCCTGCCCCCGACCCACCAAGGAAGCAAGAGCGCAAGAGAACGTGGCGCGTGCCCTCGGGGTCAGAGGAGGGGCTCCCGCCAAAGACGCGCTTTGGGGCAGCGTTCACAGATGTCGTCTGTGTTTCGGAAGCAGCGCGTGGCATGCGTGGTTTTCCTAACAGAGACAACTTTTCTTCCGTTCCTTTCCGGCCGTGTGGGCCTGAGAGTTACTAACTGAGCAGGGGACCGCGGCCAGCATATTTCTCCTCTGGGACGGCTAGGAAGCCATCCCCAAACCAGCCTTGTCTCTGCGCACACATCTGCGCGGAGGGGGGCAGCGTCCGTCTCAGGGGGCACCCAAGCAGCTCACGTCCCCGGAGCAACCGCCGTGACCAGCGCTGCCGTGACCTCGCGGGGCCAGTCTGGCGGAACGGCCCGCGTGCGCGTGGAGGGAGCGAGGCGGTGACCTCGGCCTTCCGAGGCCATCACTCTGCGCGGCCCGGACGGTCGGTGCTGCGAGGGTGATGCAGCCGGACTGTGAAACGGGTGTGCTTTTTGGAAAAGCTCGGACGCTGGGCTTTTGGGGCACGTTCTACCGGAGCCCGAGGGGACGTAAACGACGGTTTGCGCGTGACAGGAGTCCCTCTCCCTCTCTTCCCCCCCACTCTGCCTATCTCCACGTCACCCCTGTGCCACCCACAGGCCCCTCCGCACCCCTGTCTCCACCTGCTCCATTCCTGTCCTCTTCCTGGTCCGAGTTGGTGGCAAAGTCCACCGCATAGTGGACAGAGGGCTCGCAGCTTCCTTTCTCATGGAAATTCTCCTTCGCTGTGTCCCTCTTGCCTTTAATATCCTTACTTTTGGATAATAATTATAGCTTCGGACATAGGTTTTGAAGTTGCGTGGGACTCACCTGTAGGTCACTCGGTCACTCACTGAACACACTTTAATTGGGGTCAGCGAGGTGGCTCGGGCACTGGCCCTCCCGGTCCCTCCCCACACAGATGCTCCCGGGTGCCGACCTGCTCTGCTCGGGGCCCCGCTGACTTTGGAGTAGGTCTCCGGCCGTGGCACAGCATTGGAGCCATTCCTCTGGAAGACCCCGACCTCCCCTTGGGCCAGAATACCACGTCCAGGCGAGAGGGGCACTGCCCACTCCTCTCTGCCTCCTGCCGGACACAGGGGGGCCGCGCTGTCCCCACCAGCATTCCACAGCCTGGCCTCTTCCACGTAATCCCGTTGTAAGGTGGGCGTGCCCCATCACAAGCCTGCCTTCATCCGAGAGCTGCAGGGGCTCGGATTCTAGAATCATCTGGTGAGGATGACCCATCATCTCCACAGGGGAGACATCAGCTCCTTGTTCACCCACACAGACCAGCAGCAGAATCTGCACGTGCAGGTGTGGGAGCTTGGCGGGGGACGGAGGGGACAGAAACCCGTCTCCGGGGTGAAGCCATTGTCACAGCCAAGCTCACGGCCTCTAAACTGAGCGTTTTAAAACCCTTTGTTCCTGCAAAGTGAGATCCAGGATGTTACAAACGGGCAGAAAATGAGTTTTCTCTGCAGCTTGTCAACTCTGGGAATCACTGTCCATGAAAAATTTAGAAGGACTCAGAAATGATTTGCCGTTTATAGGAAAATAGTCTTCAGTTGCAGCAGAGTTCCAGAAGGTGCCCTTAGACCTCATGTGGCAGCCTCTGCTGGGGGAACCAGAAGGCGGGCCAGGACACGGCAGGTTTCTGACACCCCTGGCCCCTTTGAGTGACCCTTTGCACCCTAGGCCCTCCCTGCACGTGCTGTCCCGGCCTCCCCACGTTGTACCCGCTGAGCAGGCTCCAGGTCATGATCCCCGAGGCTCCGCTGCCCGGCAGCTACCAGGTCTTTCCGTCCCCATGAGACTCTCTGAGCAGTCTCGGGATTTCTGCCTTTGCTGCCCGGGGGGGTGGGCTTGCTGGGAGTGGACATTCGCAGCCTCGTCTTCACACCCAGGCAGCCACACTCCCAGGTGTCCGGGGACATTGACTCGTGGCCGCCCGATCCTGGCCGTGGCGGCCGCTCTGTGTGGCCTGAGAGGCTTGAGAGGGTGGGAGACCCGGCCTGGGTGTCCCTGGTGAGAGGAGGGGACAGGAGGACGGGATCCCCGTGACCGCCCACCTTTGTCTCCTCTGTGCGCGGCCACGCTGACTGCCCAGCTTGCCGGCACGGCGGGGAGGTGCCCAGGAACTTGGGTCTCCGTCTCCTCCTTCCGGCCCCTGAGCTGGGGGTTGAGAACCCGAGGGCAGCCGCTCAGCCTTGCCCTTTCCGCACAGTCCTCACAGCAGGGCTCGTCCTTCCGTGGTGACCTTGTTAAGGCCCATAGGGACGGGGTGAGGGGCTCCTCGGGGCCGGTGGCACGATGAAGGGCAGAGGGACGGAAGGAGTGACCTCCTGTTCCAGGCCGTCACAGCCGCTCCCCCGTCATTCTGCCGAGGCTGGGACCCCACCTGTTTTCAGCCTCTGGAGTCCGTGCCTCTCCTGCTTGCATCCGTCTGTCCGTCGGCACCCCGGACCGGCAGCCCCTGCTGACTCACCACGGGGCAGCAGTCAAGGGGAAGCCCCACTTTCCCGGGCAGGGGCGGGGTCTCCCTTCGAGGCGTTAGTTCCCCGGAAGCAGACTCTGAAAACCAACGTGCTCTCCCAGCCTCATTTGGAACCATGCCCGACAGGCCGGAGTCTGTCATTTTTATTATTGTAACCATCAATTGCACTTTTCTCCTTATTTTATTGTCAAATATTTAGGGGAGCCCGATGCCACTTAAACTGACAAACCAAGTCTGCCCTCCCTGATGGGTTATTTTGTAACCTGGGAAACGGCTCACCTGGTCTGTTTTCCTTACATGTAAAACGAGATGATCGCCCCTGCTTTGCTCGAGCGTCGGGGAGATAATTTCAAGATGGTGCTCGTGGGGAGACCGTGTGCAAGGTGGAAATCACACCCATTATTCTCCATAAGACACTGCTGTTTGCACGTGATGAACTACCTGTTCTCGGAGGTGAGAACATTCAAACACGGAAATGAGGTCGCCAGACTGTGGCAAACACAGACAACGGAGCCGCCGTGACTGCAGGGGTGTCCCCTGACACCCACGTGTACAGGCTTCTCGGGAGTGGAGGCCACTGGGGGGAGACACCTGTGTGTAGGCACGGCTCCCCCGCCGTGGGCCTCTGTTGAACCCGTCTCACGGCTGACGTCCAGCGTGCTGCAGGCTGAGGCCGGCGTGCGTGGTGGGTCGGTGATGTGGATCTTCTTCCTGTACGGCCAATGGTCTGCAACAGCCAGAGGACTCAGGATGTCTCGCGGTCCCCTTCAACCTCGTGGCACCCTGGGGGAGACGTGGGTGAGTTAGGGGTCCCTCGGCCTACGAGGAGACTTCCCACTTAATTCCAAATCCATCGGAGAGGGTGGGTTCCAAAGGAACCGTCCATCAGAGGTCATTACTGGCTTTCAGAATAGAAACGGTTCATTATCTCTCCTGCCCTCTTCCTTGGGGTTAATCCATTTTCCAGAGTTGGCCCTTCTCCCCAGCAGGAACCCCAAAAACTGTTCTCACCATCCCCCCCAAGGTCACTTCTCTTTCCTTGAGATATACCCCCAAGAGTTCCCAGCATGGAGATGACTCTTCGAGTCCCCAGACCGGAAGACACTCAGGAGGTTAGTTTATTTTGTAGGTGGAGAGACTCAGAGCAAGAGAGGTCAGTACTTACTGAGTTGGAACTAGACTGAATGTAGGATTTTCCTGTGGATGAGGAGATACTGATCCGTTTCTCATATCTTTTTGATAAGTTAGGCACTTTTACTTGTCTGCAGTTCATTTTAATAATTTAAAAAAAAAAACAGTTTTTTGAATGTTTTTAAAAAAGCCTAGCGCTTTATCTAATATGTGTAGCATCTGCTGAATGGAGGGCAGAGCTCCCAGCAGGCCTGCTGCCCCATCCTGTGCCCTGAGAGCTGCCTTTGATCTGGGGCCGGAAACCTCGGTTTTTTCCAAGGGGTTAATGACCGCCACTGCTCGCCTTCCGAGTCCTCCTCCGTGGTCTCCTCGGGTCACCCTGCCGGACGTATAATTGCTCACCTCACTTGCCCCGCACCTCCCCCACCAGCACCAGGGCTGTGCGGACTCCACACAAGCAGCAAATAACTACTTGTCAGTGGACGGACGTGGCGATTTTCAGCAGACACCTTTCCTCCGTCCGTCCTTCCAGGCCCACTCGCCTCTCAGCCCGGCCGGGAGGAAAATCGAACAGCAGGCCATTTGAGAGCACTTCAAATCGCGGAGCTGGGCATGATTAATAGGCAGATAGCCCTGAAATTCTGAGCACCCGCCTCCCTCCGTGGACGAAACACGGCCCGGGCCCGGGGGCCTCGGTGCCTCTGCTATCACGGCTGGTACATTTCCCTCCATAAACTCGTTCTCTCTGACACCCCGGGGAGTGTTTTATGACATCAGCGGAGTCTGTGGAGAGGCCCAGAGCAGGGAGTCCGTGAACCTGTCAGAGCGGACCCCACAAGGGGCCCACGGGGAGCCGCAGAGCAAGCATTTCCACGGCGGAACGGCCCAGACGCCGACCCGATCACGCGTGAGAGCCCACGGTGCCGCGGGCGGCTGCAAACCCAGGACTGTTAGAAGATGCAGACTCTGTGGGAGCACATGTCCTGCAGAGTCTGGGGTCTGGGGCTGTGATGCGGGGCTTTGAAATGATCTCACCGGCCTCAGAGAGCCAGTCACAGGGAGCCGTGCAAATCCATTACCTCCAAAGCCAGATTCCGGAAGCTGATTTTCACCGAGATCAACTATTTTCAGCTGTTTTCGTGTTGTGTTGAGATAACGAAGGAGCAAACCTCAGTAAGGCAACTTGCATTTGAGATTAGCTGGGCGAACCCCAGCCCGTGGTCAGGTCTCCTAGCACACTTTCCACGGTGTGTGTGTTATTCTCACGCGGAGAAGTCAGCGATGCACGTCCTGGTTCACGAGTGCTGTGACCTTCTGCGGAGACGCCACAGGGAGGCGTGGGGCCCGTCACGCACAATGAGACCCGATCTCGTCTCCCTGCACAGCCCCTTCAGGCCTGGCTCCGTCCCCTCATCTCTGGCCACAAAGCCGGGCTCGGTGCCGTAGCTAAACAGGTGGAGTCCCGGGCCATCACCGAAGAGCGGGACTCTGCTCCACCTCAGAGTCTTTCTGCCCCTCAGGCCTGCTTTGGGCTGGGTCTCTACGGGGACACAGGAGGGTGGGCTCAGCTCCCTCTGTGGCCTCCCTCGCGCAACAAGGAGCACGGGTCCGGGGCCCCGCCTGGCGGCTCTGGGAGCCCCTTTAACGCCGTCCCCCGAGGGCTCAGCAGCAGTGCAGGTGGGCGACCTGCTTCCGTCTCCTGGCTCCTTGGGACACCCGCCATCCGTGGGTCCTCCTGTCCTCCACGGTCCCCCTGACACAGGCCCGCTCATGTCTCTGGCCCGTCTAGACATCCCCCCGCCCACACCTAGACTTGGCTGCACGCTCTCTCCCAACCCTGTTTCCTCCGCTGCTGGTGGGAGAGGAGTTGGGGGCTCCAGACCCGCTTCTCAGAGGCCTCCTGGACGAGCCCTCTCCCGTCTCGAGCACAGTTGGTGGGTGGCCGGATCGAGGGGCCATGGGCTGCAGCCCAGATGGGGATCCCTGGGGTCTGGGGTCTTGTTACAGGCAGGGGCCCCTGGGATGGGTGCGGGGGACAGGGTATCCGGAAAGTGTGCCCGTGATCTAGCTGAATCGCCCGCACTTGCTTCTTGGCTGGTTCCAGCGGAGGAAGACAACATGGCTGAGGTAGCCGGATGTTTAGATCATGAGTCTTTGCGCACAGATGGTCTCCACGGAGTAGAGGGGGGAGTGCGCAGCCGCGGGAGGAAGTGTGCACAGAAGGAGCTTTGACGTTGACGCTGGTGAATCAGGCATCATTAACGTGAGGACGCGTCATCCCCACGTACGACAGAAAACACTGACGGAAGTGGTCCTGTGATTTCAGGGTGAGAAACCCACCCTCCTGAGACATTCGGTAAACTGAGTCCTGCTTGTCTCCCCTTCGCTTTCCCGGGCAGCGCCTCACTTTCTGCTGTGTTTTGCTGCCGCGTCTGTCATTTCCCCCATTTAGCCGCTCCCTCTGCGTGGACGTGAGGCCCCGCCACCTTCCGTGCCGTGTGGCTGGGGGTGCAGGTGGCGGCACAGGCCTGCGTGGGCCCGCAGAGACCTGGGTGCCCAGGCTCCCCACTGCTCCTCACACCTGGACGAGAAACGGGCCTTGGGCAGCAATCCCTATGGGTTCTGGAGATGTCGGCGCGGCCCTGGGCTCTGCTTATCTCCATGAGCAACAATAAAATGTGTCCACTGCCCGTGAGCTTGGAATGTTCTTGACTCAGGTTCGGTTTCCCAGTTCAATGAAAGCTTGATGGTTCCTCCCCAGGGCTGATCCAGAGGTGGACCCATATTGGGGGTTGCCGGGCCCTCACGCGTGTCCCCTGCTGGCTGCCCCGGGGCCCGGTGGTCAGCGCTGACCGCCTCTGGGCTCTGGGACAGATTGCCCTGCAGGACCCGGGTCTGTGGCCCCAAGGGTTCCAGGTGTAGACGCCCGCCACGGACAGATGCAGGGCCCATGTGGGGTCCCCGCCCGTGTGGCCCCTTCCCGTGGCCTCCTTGCTGGGATCGGCAGCAGAGGAAGCCAGAGTCTGCAGCAGGATAAGGAAGGTGGGTGGAGGTAGGTGGCCCCACCTGGCCTCCCAGCTCCGCCCTTCCCTTCCCCGCCCTGTGAGCACAGGGACCTTCCCTGCCCCTGCTCTGTGCGTGTGTGTGCACATACACGTGCACGCACACACACGTGTGAAGTGGTGCTGTTTCTACGCCTTCCTCCCTTCCCCAGGGAACGATCAGCCAGGGCCTTCCTAACTTCAGGACAGACAGCAGCCCCGGGGTCCTGACCTTCAAGCCCCTTCCAGGATGAATCTGTTAGGTTGGCGTGTGGTTAGATGGCTTGGGATTTTTAAAATTCTTAGTATTAAAACAGTGGTTAGTCTTGCTGTGTTTCACTGCACCTGTTTCCCGCTTGCAAATGTCTGAGGGTTGAGTGGACATTTTAGAAGAAGGTGAAATCTGATCTCTGTTCTTGTATCCAGAATCTGTGTTTTTGCCATTTTCCCCCTCCCTCATCGCAAACAACTACTTTTCAAAGTGCTGTGTGGGTCGTGTACTGTGGTGACTTGGGGTGTGACCGTCGTGGGCCCCGCCTGTCACCTGGTCAGGATGGGGGCCAAGGGTGGCCCATCATGGCCACCAGCCCCCAAAGCCTAAGAAAGCCTGGTTCTTCGGCCCCATGTTGACCCTTTTCCTCGTCAAGGAGGAAAAGTCCGTCAGGTTATGGCCGTCAACCCACACCCCCCGGGGCCTGGTCCATCAGCGGTGGCCAGTAGTGCTGTGGCCGGTGCACAGGCTCTGATGTAGTTGCCAGGGAGCTCAGCGTCGTTGGAGGGACTTGGTCACAAGGCCCCGTCAGGGCCTGTGCCAGCACGGCCTTTCTGCGGGAGGTCCACCGTGTGCAGCCAGTTTGAACGTCCGAGGCCACTTTTTGTCCCTGTTTTTCCAAATTGATGTGACAGACGGGATGCTAATGACAATTGTTTTGGTCCAACAGATAAAAGCAGAGAGCGCGGCCGAGCGCCCTGTCCTCCCGGCCTGATGCTGCACGCGGACAGGAAGAGCCGGGCCGGGGACGGAGAAGACAAGGTTGGTCTCTGGACTCTGCTTGTGCTCTGCAGGCCTGAACCCTGGGGTCAGGGGTACTGGGCCCAGAGCACCCCTCGGGTCCTACCCCTCACCCCTCCTGTCGTTCGCTGATGCTTTGGGGTCCGCTCTGTGAAGCAGAGTCAAATCCAGCGAGAACGTGGATTCCACATCACAGACGAGAGGGGTGGGTGCCCCGGGCTTTGGTAAAAGCCGCCAGGCCTTCCCCTCGGGTCCTGGCTCCAGGCCTCGCAAGGCCGGGGCTCCGTGTGGTGACCTGGGCTTCCGGGTGTGCCGCGCCCGCTTTCGGGAGAGGGCCCCAGACGCCACGGGGCTGCAGGGCCACGGACCCCACAGGGCAAAGCCAGAGCCTGTTTCCGGATGGTTAAAATTCGTGTGCGTCAAGCCCCACACACATCGGTTTTTTTCTCCACACTTTCCAGTCTCAGGCCCTTCTCTCTGCCTCTCTGCCAAGTGGCATTTTAAGGATTGACCGTGGATGTGCTCGGCACATTTACCTTCCCACGAAAGACCCGAGGGACTAGCTTTTATCGCTGCCTTTGAAAATCACAAATTTCATTCGCTCCGAGCTGTCAGGTATCTTGGAGGCCTGTGGTCGCCCCAGGGTCTTGTGAACGTTCTGACTTCACCTCCACGGGTGCGTCTCTGCTCCCGCCGGCCCCGCGAACCCTCCTGTACCCACCGGCTGTCCTGCCGGTTCCCCCCCTTAGGGACGGTCGGGGGCACCGTCACGGACACGGCGCCTCTTCTCATCCTTAGGGCCGGCGCTAAATGGCGTAAGTGGGTCATGAATGTTAGTGCAGATGACATCTTTGCTCCCTGATGCGGGATTTCTCTGGAAGAGATCAGCATCCGTGCCAGTAGTACGTGTTTATTAGACAAATGCCCTTTCTAGTGCCTTAACTACTTCATCACTGGGCTCCACACCTCTAATTCAGTTTCATTCCTGTAGCATGGAAAGGGGGTTTTATGCCACGAGTAGCCATTTTCATCACCAACAGGAAGTCATAACTGGCGCGTGCGACAAGAAGGAGACCCTGGTAATTAGCAGTAGAGAATCCCAGCATTGCCACATTTGAACGTTAGTCCCCGTCACAAATCACGCCGCGCCAGATCTGCGTGAGTAATTAGCTGGGGTAATCTAGTACTCAGAGGCTCTCATTGGGTTTCTACTGTTCAATTAGCTCCATAATGAAAATCTCCCCTCGTTTTTCTAATTGGATTAGTAATGGAAACTGTGGTCTCAATATATATATATTTTTAACACCACTGTCTGAGTCCTTCCCGTTACCCTCATTATTTATCCTGACCTTTTTTTTTCCCCCCTCACAGGAAGGAAAGGCATCTTCTACTCCCCAAAAAGTCTAAAAGAAATTATTCTTAAACTGTACAACTTGAGGATAATTATATAAATTAAACCTCATGTATTCAGTGAAATTTTCTGTGCGGGTGAGCAAAGGGTCGCAGGGGGCCCCCAGCAGGGAAGCATACGTGCGAAAGAGGCATCCTGACCCCTTGTCTCCTGGGCGTTAGGTCTGTTGGAGACGTGCCTTGCCCTCTGCCCTCACCCGGAGGCCATGCAGGGACTCTTCTGGGGGAACATTTTCATCCCATGACTTGTGTCCTTCCTCTTGGCCGGCTCTGCTCGGCCAGCCATTCACCCCCGACCACATGGGCCATTCTGTCCCCAGCTCGTGGGTGAGCAGATGGCAACAGGGTCAGCCACGCAGATGCCACGTTTCTGTGCGTGGGACTTACTGCGGCCCGGCCTTTGGAGACACTGGGATTCTCTCGGCTTTTTGTCTGGATCTCGTGTTCCCGTGCCCCCAGGATCTAGCGTTTGCCTTTCCAGCTCCTGTGTGTGAAGGGAGGCTGACGCGCTGTACAGGGGGTGCAGCCCTCAGGGCCCGTATCAGCGCGTGGACTTCTGTGCCCGCGCCCTCCCCGCTGGCCGGCTCTGCCACGTGCAGCGCTGACCTCCCGGCCCCGTCACCCACACGGGCCGCTGATCACCTCACCTACAGTGTCTCATCCCATAAGGTCCTGGCACGAACAGTGGTGGGAATAGAGATCCCGGAATTTTAGGATGGCCTTCTTCAATTCAATTCAGTTCAATTCAATTCAATTCAGTTCAACTCAATGAATCCAGAGCTTTAATTGCAAATGACAGTCTCCTCTGAGAGCCTGGTTGTTGCTTTGAGTAACGTTCTGGTGTTTTGTAATCTCATCTGATTTTTTCAGAGAAGAACACAGTGTTATTATTCTAAGTTTGAGATTAAAACTGTAGAGACAGCCGGGAGAGGAAAAACATGTCCTTACCACACCGCTAAAGTTTTTTTTTTTTTTCCTTTTTAATATTAGAGAATACATCTTCATTTTCTTCTAGGTGGTGTAACGTTCAAACATTCTTTGTTTTCTAAATAGAGCCACAGACACAGAGTGATTTTCAAACCCACCTCTGCCCCAGAATCCCTTGCACCACCCCCCATCTCCGCCCCCAGCTAGGTGCTCGGGAAGGAGAGAACATCACCAGAGGCTACAAGGACGTGGGCTCGTGCCCCCCGCCCCCCGTCCTCAGGGGCCCAGATGAGGAAGTCCGGGTGGACCCAGGCCTCCTTGCAGCTTCTAGATTCCCTCCCAGAGCGCACAGTCTTGGAAGCACTGGACCCCAGCCTCTGGGTCGGCCCATTTCTGGAGATGAATCCTGTGTGATGTTTTGCCCGTGAGATGTTAAGGCATCCACAGGCCATCTCTTGGTGGGGCTGCCTTTCTCTGTATCTACAAAAGCAGACAGTCTAGCCAATCTGGGGTGATCAGGGAGATGCCTTGGTCTGAATTCCTCAGCACGGTCTGTTGTGCCTTAAATTCCATATTCTCGGCATAATTGCTCAGTCCCATTGGCTTAGCTGTACTGAGCGGGTCATTATCCAGCGGGTGTCTGCATGAACCGTGTTACCCTTCACTTGGTTGCCTAATTGAAGACGAGTGTTTAAATTAAAAAAAAAAAGTGCTCTCCTTCTCTTTCTGTTAAAAGGAGCCTCCGTCGATACTAGTCACAAGAGAGGACAGCGCAGCAAAGGGCAACAGACCCGTGGCCTCTACCCCGGTGCCCGGATCCCCCTGGTAAGATGCCTCAAGCCATGGGAGCGATGGTTGGTTGGCACTAAAGAGAAAGTGCACGTTCCTTAGATAATGCCGTGCTTCAAAAAATTAATTTGTGGCTCATGGCAGGTACCAGCACCATACTGTTGTCAAATGCTGCAGAAAGAAAAGTAGCATTTAAGTGATAAGTTATCCTGCTCCCGTGCGTTTGCAAATCTGTGTTAGAATAATAAGTTGTTGCATATCTATCAGTGGAAGACGGTGTCTGAAGAAAACGTAGCACGCATTACGCTTCAAAGAGCTGTTTTCCCTCTATTCCAAGAAGCTAGTAACTGAATGGCTGTTAATTAAAGATGTGTCTGGCTCTCTCCAGCTGCCCTGTGAGGATTCCTGATCTTTGAGTATGCTGTGCTCAAACTAGCCTCCACGAGGGAGCCACTGTCTTTGGTTTTTTAAAATGTCCTTTTATAATGGAGTAATTTGGAAGCAGAAGAAAAAGGTTATTATAATAAAAATTAGTTTTAAAACCTGAGGATTAGAAGGTAGGACAGAGCTGGAAGGAGCAGCTAATTCGGACAGCACACACAGCGCCCTGGGTCGGCTTCACGTGCCTTCTGGGTAGGAAAGCCACCTGCTGCTGGTCCCCGTCTGACGTGACCACCGATGCCCCCATCACCTGCTTGTTGTGGTAAATAACGGTCTTAACTGGAGCCACTGGGCATCCATTCCTTCTCTGCGCGGTCGGCGGTCAGTGTCGGCCAGCACCTGGCGGCCTCCCGCCCTCTGTCTTCAGCCGCAGCCACTGTGTGCCCTGAAAACGCCTCTTGGGGAAGAGCCTCCTTCTGCTAACACACGGTTCACACCCGGTTCTCCAGTGGTCCCAACACTTAGGGAGCGTCCTACAATTCAATTCAGTTCTGACTCCAACTCAGAGTTGCCCAGGCCCCACAGCTAAGGGCTCAGTCCCCCAGTGCTACCCTCGCGGCAGATCTGGATGCAAATGGGGTCCCGGGCCATCCGCACTTTGGTCTGGCTGACTGCAAATTCAGGGGTTCCCACGACCTCCCCTCAGGTCTGATAATTTGTCAGCATGACTCACAGAGCCCAGGAAAAAGGTTTACTCACGGTTGCAGTTTGATCAGGAAGGATACAGCTCCGACTGGCAGACGGAAGAGACCTGGTGGCTGAGCTGTGTGGGGAGGGGCGTCCAGGAACATCCGTGCCCCGGAGAGCGCCACCGCCAGGGCAGGAGTGTCCACGAGCAGGAAGCTCCCCGGACCCCGCTCTTCCGGGGGCTTTCCGGGAGGTTCCTTACGAAGGCATGACTGATTGCATCACCGGCATCACCGGCCGGGGGACTGGACTCCCATCTGCGGCCCCTCCCTGGCGGCTGGGGGTGGAACAGAAGGACCGACCTTCGAATCACCTGCTTGGTCTTTCTGGTGACCTGCCCCGTCCCCCAGGAGTCACCTCGTCTGCGTGGACCCAGCGGTGGTCAGAGGGGCTCCCGGCGAATAAAAAAAGGTATTCCGATCACTCAGCCAATCCCAAGGGCTTTAGGAGGTCGGTGCCAGGAGTGCAGTGAAGGACGAAGACCAAACATTTCTTTCTTATTATGCCACACGTGCTGCTCGGGGCCTTTTGGGGCCTTCTGTAAGCAAACTCTGTCCGGTGTGTGTCTAAGGCAGGTGCACTTTACAAGTCGTGTGTAGGGGGCTGGGGTAAATTCAGCACAGGGGAGCGGCCCTGTCACGCCCAGCTGGGGATGCTGCCCTTGTCTTGCAGGGTTATAATTAGGTGGAATGTGTGACCTTGAGCACTGGGCGTTTCTCACTGTGAAGCCGTGGTCTGTCTGCCCCGTAGGTCATACCGTGTTGGACGCAGAGTGCTAAGCGGGGTCGGGGAAATCGCTCGCTGCAGGGTGGGTCCTCGGCCCGCAAATTACACGTCGACGCGTGCCCTTCCCGGGCCTCCGGCCGAGCGGCCGGCAGCGGGGCCCAGGCTCCGGCGTCTTCTCGCCGCCTCGCCGGCAGGATGGGGCGGGCAGGCCTTGAGGACGCCGGCTGGACGGAGGCGCGGTCGCCCTGTGCACGTGCAGGGACGGGCCGCCCGCCTCGGGGACGCACTTTCTGAGTCAGAATGACACTCGCTGGCCGGAACCTGTGTTACTGCACCGATGTGTCGGGAGCTGCCGCCTCGTCTGTGTCTTCCGACCCTGTTCCGCCCGCAGCGGAGCTTCTGGGCTTCGTGGCGCCGCCGTTGGGTGAAGGATGTGAGTGTTGACGGACCCCCCTCCACACCCTAGGGGCCGGGTTTGCACGTCCCTGCAAATGGGGACGGACCCCCGACCTTGCTGGGTGAAGGGGCCCCCACTCTCTCACTCTCCAGCTGGGAGGGGGCTTTGCGAGCGGAGTGGTCTGCTAATCGTGGCGTCGCGCGTGTGGGACCCTCTGTAACCGCACTCTTTACCGACACCGCCATCTGTCACCGGCAGCGATGCTCTCCCGCCCGGAGGAGCCGTGTCTGCTTCACTAGCTTAACCCGAGCCGCCCACTGCCGGCCTCGTGCTGGGGTTTGCTGGTGGTCGGCCCTTCTCGAGGGTCAGCCGGCTTCTCAGGCAGTCAGGGGGCAGAGGGACCCACGGCGGGTGGGGGATTCGGGCTCTATCACCCGTCGTGCTCGCCGGCCACTTGTGTGTCTGGACATCTGAACCTGCCCCTGGTGCTTTAAGGACACCCTCACCCAGATGGAGTGTTCCAGGAGGGGTTAATGTGAGGTGGAGGCCGGGGAGGGTTGGGGGGGGTGTGACTGGGTCCCTTGGAGGTGAGTGGGGGGTGTTGGCGTGTCCGGCAGGTGCTGTCAGGTGACCCAGGAGCGGGGCGGGACCCCCAAGAAGCTCTGTGCTTCCGTAAGTGGGTCTCTTGTCACAGTCCAATGCCCAGGGCTCCCTGCTCAGGTCTTGAGAAATCTCGTTCCTGAAGGCACACCCTCTGCGTGGCGGTCCCCTGGGTCAAAAGGCCCCCTTCCTGCCTTGGGGAGCAGACCCTCCTCTGGAGGGAAGGGTGAGGGGTCAGCCTGCCAGCCCTGGTCAGATCTGAGAATTACACATCACCTATGGAACCTGAGCCTTAACCTCGGACCAACGTTCTCCAGAGAAAATGTAGGATTTCTAGAAGGTTCTCGAGGATCCAGGGTAAGCGGTGCAGCCCAAATGGGCTCGGAAAGGATCCTCTTGACCGTTGCAGAGCTGGGGGTGAGGGGGAAGCTGGAATCACGATAAAGAAGTCAAAGTTTTGGAATCTACTCAAAACACGTAAAATGGAAATCAAACTATTCTTACTGTTGCCTTGTTCACTGTGGTCACATTTTTAGCCAGTTGGAGCTGAGAAATTCAACGTGTGGGAGGAAGAAGCAGGGTCAGCAAAGACCCTGACGGTGCGAACGCTGGTCTGGAAGTGAGAGCGGAGAAGGCACTGCTTCCTCCCGGGCAGGGGGACTCATGGGTGTGCGTTAAACGCCGAGCCGACAGCCTCCTTAATTTGTCCTCACCCGGCTGAGATTCTCTCTGCTCTTCTCGCTGCCAGGAGACACGGCCAGATGTACAGCCTTCTTAAAAATATTGGCATCATGCTAAGCCCTTCAGAAATGCCACGTCAGTGCCCTGACACCGAGTGGACACCGGGGACGAGAGTGTGTGCCCGCTTAACCACTGGACGTGGTTTCAGAGCCCAGAAAAATTTCTTCGGCCAACTCTGCCATTGAGAGGCTCATTTAGCTTAATGCCCTTGGGAGGTTTTAAGGATGGCCTAATTGGGGGCATGGTATTTTAAGGAGAAAGAAGAAAATGAAGACAGTGTGTGAACTTTCATAAAAAGGGACACCCCATCCACCTCGAAGTGGGCGTTGGAGCCAGAGGGAGAGACGCAGCGTCATCTGAGCTGTCCTTCCCAATCTGCCCCTGCTTCCGGGTCTGTTAATTCTAGAACGGTCTTCCTTAGGGTCTTCCAGATTTCTGTTTCTCCTTCCCATCCTCCTCTTCCTTTTTCATAACTTGGCTTTCGACCCACGTAGCAATTACTCTGTTTACTGGAAAATAATTAAAGCATATTCCTTGGAATTGTTGAAGACACGGAAAAAAGTCAAGAGTAACTATCAAACAAAGTGTAAAATTCATGAGGTTTTCACTTAAATGACAATAAATGCCAAAGCCGGCGATTCACGTTTTAAAATTCTTGAGAAGACTGTGGGTTTACAAGTAATTCACTGTTTTTGTACAATTAAAAAAACAACAAAAACGAACATTGGTTTTGAAATAGTACCATTTCCCAAAATGCCAGGGTGGACGTAGTACAAGTTTTCCATCCGCGATGCCGTCATAGCAAAACGGGAAGTCCTTTCCCAGCGGCGTGGGACGAGACCACGGTGTGCTCAAAGACGAGGGGACGCTCACGGTCAGGAAGCCGGCACCGACAGCAGGTGCCACGGCGGCCGGGCTCCCGTGCGGTTACCGTGAGGACGGGGGTGGTCTCGCGAGAGGTGCGTGTTCGTGGCCGTGGTGCGGCCACGGGGAAGCCGCTGGCTGGTTGGGGCCTTCTGCCCTGGAGCGAGGGGTCGGGCAGTGGCCACAGGCCCCGGAGGCACCGAGAGGCGTGCTTGGCAGAGCCACTGCGCGCGTCGGGCTCCGGCGGCCCCCCTCGGAGCAGGTGACTGGAGGCGCGGCACCCCGGGGGGCGCTCCCTGCTCCTCCCGACTTGACGCTGATGCCACGCTTTTTATTCTCACTTTACTGGATATTTTAGCACCCATCGGTGCTGTCTCCTTATTCACTCAAAACTCCTAACTTGCTGAGTTCAGTGATGTTTTAAAAGTAGGTTCTCCAGATTTTTCTAGATCTGGGTAGTGGACGCTTTTGGCTGTAAACGAATTAATATAAAAGACAAGTTCTTGGAGGAAGTTGGTAGCGCTTTTCCAGAAAGAAAGGAACGTTCCCCAAAGCACCACATGCATGGATGGTGTTTGGCAAGAGGGGAGTAGTGGAAAACGCAGCCCCGAGGGCGCTGGGCTGGTCGCGTCGCAGGGCGTGCGCACAGGTCCCGCGCGGTCACGGCAGCCGAGCCCGGAGCCCGGGCACCGTCGCTGCCTCGCGTACGTCCCACTGAACAGACGCCAAGTGTCATGCCGTCCCCTTAGCACAATCGAGCCTTTCGTTTTGTGGGAGAGGGGACAGGTGAGACATTCATTACTTGTCGGGGAGGGGATTCTAATGTTCGGTGAAATGTCAAAGTGGTTCGTTAAGGCAGACGGAGGAGACGCACGAGGAGGCTGCCATTTAGATCCGCACTTAAGAGGCCTCCCGGTAGCGGCTCCCGGAATGGAGCGCGAGACGTGCCGCTTCTGCTCTGCTCTTGGCTTAGGTTTATTAGTCTTCAGGCGGCCTCGCTTTGATGCCGAGGCGGGGATGGAGTGTCGTGTCAGGAGCTGCCGTGGCCCCTCACCTGCGCGGGGCAGGCTGCCGGTTCTTTGCATCTCTGGCCGGACAGGGGACCGAGTGGCCAGCACTCACAGCCGTGAAAAGGTCCTGCGCCCGCAACAGTGAGGGAGGCGGCGCTTTGGATCTCCGTGAAGGCAGACTCGTCGGGAAGCCTCGGCCATGGTCAGGATGGGGGTTCCCAGGGCCTTTGTTGTGTGAAGACAGTTTGGGGGTCCTGGGCCTTGTTCCGCAGCTGAGAGCCAGCCTCCTGGGGCTCCTCGTCTCCTCTCCCGAGAGGCCGGACAAACAGCAGGCCGGGTCCCCGGAGCAGGAGCCCAGCTCTGCCGATGACTTCCTGGCGCTTCTGTGCTGCTCATCTGAAAATGGGAAGAGAGGTGTCGTGCAGTAACCAAAGAAGGACAGACGGGTGCTCTCAGGAGTTCTGCAAAGACGTGGAAGTGACTGTGGTCGGGAGCACAGGCCGGCACGCACCGGTTCCGTGGACCCTCGTCGTCGAAAACGCCCTGCGTGGGGGCTGCGGAGAGGACGGAGCCTGGGAGCGGCCACTCCTGCCCTCCCCACCCCCCATCCCCCGCTGCTCCTGTCTTTTCACGCACACGCTCAGCCTCCCGCACAGGGTGGGGGGCAGGAGCCTCGTTCCTCCCTCAGGAACACGGCAGGACGAAGGGCACCGAGCGTCGCGGTGGGTGAACTGTGTGCCCTCGGCGTCTTGGGCGGCACCCCTTCCCAGCAGCGGGACGACCTGTCTGGTGTCACACTGGGGTCTCACCGGTCTGACCGGCCTCCGCAGGAGAGATGGCCCGGCCTCCACGTCCTGGAGCTGAGCGCACACGAGCCGTCCTCAGCGGTTCCCCACGATGACAGGTCCTGCGGGGCGTGGCCGGGCCCTCGTCTGGAGTAGCAGGTGTCCACCTGGTTACCTGTGGGCTCTTCCCTGAGTAAGCGCCGTGGGGTGGAGAGCAGCCCGAGGAGGTACAGACAGAAGCACGCGCCCGGGTCTGCTGGGGTCACGAGACCCCAGAGCACGACGCCTGCCGTGGTGGACTGTCCCATGCCCAGCATTCGGTGACGCCAGCTGTGTGTCCTGCAGGTTAACTCAATGGGACACTGTCTACCTGGAGGCCACTCAGATCCCACAGGTCAAGGGCTCGGTCCCCCTCCTCAACTTGAGACCCCAATCCCAAGTCCGGGCTGTCCCCTGTGCTTCTGGCTATAGATCAGAGGTCCCAAGACCCCCTCCTCTGTCTCGATTAATTTGCTAGAGCGGCTCATGGAAGTCAGGAAACATTTTACTTTCTGGATTATTGGTTTATTACAAAAGGATACAACTTGGGAGCAGCCAGGTGGAAGAAATGCAGGGGCGAGGTGTGGGGAGAGGGTGAGGAGCGTCCGTGCCCTTTCCCGGGGGCCACTCTCCCCCAGGCTCCACGTGTTCACCAGTATCTGGAAGATCTCCGACCCTCCCCCTTTTGGGTTTTTATGGAGGCTTCGTCATGTAGGCACGGTTGACTGAATCATCGGCCATTGGTGATGGATTCAACCCCCAGCCCCTCTCCACTCCCTCGAGGAGGGGGTGGGCGGGGTTGAAAGTTCCAACCCTCTGGTCACGTGGGTGGTTCCCTGGCCACCTGCCCCCATCCTTGAGGGCTGCCCCAAAGTCACCTCATTAGCACAAAGGGCTTGTGATTCAAGTAGCAAGAAGGCCATCTCGCCTTTTGTCTCTGCTCTCACCTCGTAGGAAACGCCTAGGGTTTCAGGAACCCTGTGCCAGAAACAAGACCGAATGTGCATGTCTTGGTCCACATCACACTATCACAAGAGGGAAGGTTTTACTCCTCCCTGAACCTGTCACCCCATCCAAGCCGCCTGTGCGCCAGCCAGAGGGCCCTTCCTGGACGTGATGCGGGCGGTGAGGACAGAGAGGGAAGAGTGAAGGGCACCCACACCCTGCCTTTCAGTCCAGAGCCCTCGGCCCTGGGGGTGAGGTGCAAGGGACATCAGGCTCTGTCCCCTCAGGACAGTCCTCCTGGGACAGGCAGGGACCCGAAGCGAGTCTTTGCCTGGATGTGGGGAGGAGGGCGGGCATGCTTGGAGAGAGAAGCAGAAACACCCCTCACCCCTGGAGCTTGCAGCCCTGGGGGTTCGCCGTCCAAAAGGCGACCGTGGGAACCCTTCAGCGCACCACAGCTGCAAGCCCAGATTCCACTCGACGGGATCCGGATCTTCGTCTGTTAGGGCTGCTAAGTGTGGATGTTCTGTACCAGACTTAAATAGCTGTGGTGTGCCAATTACATCCTCTGGGATACTGGGACAGTTAAGGAGAAGAGGGACTATGGCAGCTATCCAAAAATTATGCAGCATGATTAAAGAAGGCGAACGTATACATATTACTTAAAATGTGCATGAAATGGTACATAAAATTAATTTTCCATGTTACAGCTGGCTCTAGTTGAAACCAGCCGTGACAAGTGGATGGGCAGATTTCTCTTGGGGATTCAGGTTTATTTACCCTGCCACCAGCTCTTTGGTTCCATTCCACACGTGTCCCTACTGCACAGGAACTGGGTTCTTTGCAGCCTGGATGGGAAGTGGGTCCCATGTTCATTGTTGTCCCTCGGCTCTCTTCCTGGTAATAATCTCCTAGTAAGGGTCTCATTAGCCGCTGTCTTTCCCTGTGCTGGACGCTCGGTGATGGAAGTCAGGGGGCAGTGACTGCTTCTACACTTTGGGGCAGTCAGGGTGCTGGCCCTTCCCGGGATTCGGATGCCAGCCGGGTGTCTCTGGACCCGGCACCGGGAGCTTACGGAGTCAGCGTGTCCCCGGAACGGGACTGACCCAGGAGCTGGGGAGGATGGTACCAATTAAGTCCCCGGGTGTGAAGTCTCTTCCTGGCGGTAACAGCGGTGCCTGGAGCCTGGTTGCAAGCCCCTCGGGACAAAACGAGCCGCGTCCACCTGACGGAGAACATCGGGGGTCCTGCCATCGTGCGGCTCTTTGGAGCACATGTTTTCTAGCGTCTCTGTACATGGGCTTCACCGGGGAAAGGAGAGGCAGCAGAGGGAGGACCCCGGACGTCAGACTGTCAGCCCTCAGCAGCGGATCTCGAGAGAACCAGATTTCCCGGCTTGCCCTGATCCCTGCTGGAGTGTTATTTGGTTTTCTTTGGAAACCGAGACACTGGGAGGAATTCGGGGCAGGGTCCCACAGGCTCTGCTGGAGGTCAGTCCAACCCGGGCAGCTCCCACCTTGCTGTCTACACTAGAGCAGGTTGGGTACCCAGGGGTCCCTCTGACGCCATTTAGCCTATCTGGGGTAGGCTTCAGCGGAGTCCCTAATTCTCTGAACACAGCTGCCCAGAGCCCCCTGCTGGCCCAGGCCTCCTGTCCAGACCCCTCCGTGGACCCAGCCGCCCAGGCCTCCTGTCCAGACTCATGCGCCCAAGCCCGTCTGCCTAGACCCACCTGACCATAAGCCACCTGTCTGAACCTACTGTCCAAACTCACCTGCTAGACACACCTGCTCGGACCCCTGCCTGGACCCCTGCCTGGACCCACGGGCCTCCCTTCAGTCTAATGTCAGGACAACATGATATGGGCAAGTGGCAGCCTAGGGCCCAGAGTTGAAACCCCATCTCTCTTAAACCCCATGGCACCGCATGACAGCTGTGGGCTTGCCCAAGCCAGGAGTGGTGGGTATCTTCCCTCATCTGTCTTCAGCTTCTTGTTCTCAAGTCTCCTCCCTGCTGTTGACCAGAACATTCTTAGGACCCAGCACGCTGCCCGGGCCTTTGGGAAACCAGTGACTTACAGTCAACAACCTAGGAGGCCATCCGCTCCGTGAGTGGGACAGCCTCCCAGAGCCAGGTGAGAGAGCCTGGGGGTGATCTGAGGTTGGTCCCCGTGATGGACCTTGGGGGGCTGGCCTGGAGCCAATGCCGCCCCCTCTCTGCTCCAAGCCACTGGGCACCTGCCTTTCCGAGGCTGCCTGCTCCTCAGTAGTTCTCATGTGAAATGGCCCAGCTACTTGTGGGACAAACTGATGTGCCCCAGGACCGTGTCACATCCACAGGCCCTAGTTAACCATTTCTCCATGAACATCTCACGCCTGAGTCCTTGAGCCACCGTAACGATGACAGTGCTGTGTTTGGTGGGATCAGGTCTTCGTTCTGAAAACCCAAAGTGCAGGTTTTCTAGGGCAGAGGGGGGCAACCGTGTCCCCGGCACAGGCACCACCTGCTGTTTCACCTGTTGGGACATCTCCTGGAACACAGTCCTTCCTCCCCTTTGGGCTTTGTCCGGATCAGATGTCCCAGAAGGAGCGGCAGGCAGGGATCTGGATGTCTGTGTTGCCAAGGAGTGATTTCCAGGCAGAGGGGAGAGGGAAAGGGTCAGGGCAGCTGAGGCCGAGCCTGGGGGCCCTGGACCACGGACCGCACCCGCCCCTTGACCCTAGCTGAAGTGGGGGGCTGCAGACTGCCCCGGGTGAGGTTGCGACTGGCTGAGCAGAGCTACCTCGGACGTGCGGCCGTGACCCAAGGCTGCCGGGCTCAGGGAGCCAGGCGTGGGCGCACCTGCCCGGAACGTCGGTCTGAGGGGAGGGACACCAGCTTGACCGTGACTGGGGTCCTGACACCAACCTGGAAAATTGCGAGAGAAGTCTAGAAACTGGAATCGAAGCCTGGAGGGACTTACACGACCGTCTGGGACTAGATCCCAGTCCGCCAACCTTCTTTCAAAAATGAGGACGCTGAGGCATGAAGCCACAGGCTCGGGTGGTACAGACGCAGAGGCACAGCCGCCCCGGAGGGCAGGTCTCCAGGCCCCTGGACTCCCAGCTGAGTGCCGTCTCCCTCCATGGCTCTAGGGGAGGGAACAGGTCAGTCAGCGTGGGGGCGGGGTCCCCGGGGCTGGTGGGGGCGGTGGGGACGGGACGCCCGGCTGCCGGGCGCCGAGGGACCCGTTAGGTGTGTCAGCCACAGCCAAGCTGACAGAGGTTATTCTCTGTCAGGTGAGGTCAGGGCTCGGGGAGACGCTGTGGGTCCATGTGGCCCCTCTTTTATGTCAAGTGAGCAGACGAATGCAGGGGCCAGGGATGCTTTAGAACATTCCACTCAGGCCCCGTGCTGTCGAACAGCATGCACGACGCTGCGGCCTGCAGCTCCCTTTCCAGCCACAGCCCAGCCCGAGGAGGCTCCCGAACCACGTGTGGGTCCGTGTGCGCCCCGAGCCCGAAGGCACACAGGGCAGCGCACAGGAAGAGGCCGGGGGTCCGCCGTCGCCTTCCGCAAGGAGCTGGCCTCCGACGTGGCTTGACCCACAGCCTTTTTCCAGGTGAAGCTGCTGTGACGACAGGAAAACCAGCCCCCTCCAGTCCCCGGAGGTCACAGGCCCAGGGCGTGGGGGTGCCCAGACCAGGGCTGCGTGTGGTGAGGAGCGAGGCCCCCTGACGGGCGGGGAGCCTTCTGTCCCCGGAGCTGCATCCGAGGGGGAAGGAGGCTCACGGCCCTGACAGGGTTTATGGTCCCTGCTGGCCCAGAAGCCCGTCTGGGGAGCTCACGCGGTGGCTGAACTGTGCATCACTTATGGCCAGCGTGATTACCTTCGGCTTCACGCTCCATAAAAGCTCTATGCCTCGAGTTGCGTGCTATAAAGCCATGCGCCCCCCTCCCGGCCTGCAGGGGTTAGGCAAGGCCCGCCCAGGCTGCCTGGGACGGGGGAGGGATGGGAACACTGTGTTCCTGGTTGCCAGCCCTCCCCCTGGACCTCCAGCTCCAGCGCGGGCAGCACCCCTGTGGGCCCGGGAGCCCTCCCGCCTCTAACAAAGGCAGGGACCCCGACGTCTTACTTTCACGTCCCCGTAGCGGGGGGGTGTTGGAATCATGCAGACTTCCTTTCCAACCCCCTCCTACACGGATGATGGAACAGAGGCCGGCAGGGTGAGGGAAGCTCTCAAGGTCACCTGAAGGTTAAGGACAGGTCTCGAGCTGAAGATGTCAGCCAGAGGGTAGGCTGCTGTCTTCTTCCTCCTGGGATGCCTGGGCCAGTGGTGGCCAGTGCCTGTGGGCCCGGTGCCTGGGGCCTGGGTCACTGCTGGCTGGAGGCGGGTCCCGATGCTGGTGCCCAGGACGGAGAGGGGCCACAGGCGAGCCGCTGAGCGGTCTCCCACAAACCCAGGTGCTTCAACTCCACAAATGTATCACCTCACCATTCTGGAGGTCAGAAGTCCCACCCTGGTGTCACGGGACTGAGTGCAGATGTGGGTGGGGCCACATTCCTTCTGGAGGCTCCAGGGGGCAGTCTGTTCCTTGCCTTTTCCAGCTTCTGGAGCGTCTTGCCTTCCGGAGCCCCTTCCTCCGCCTGAGAGCCGCAGGAGGTCTTTGTGTCTCTCGGGTTCCCGCGGCTGACCTCTGGTTCCATGACGTCTCCCCCTCTGATTCGGACCCTCCTGCCTCGCTCTTCTACCGGACAATCCAGGATCCTCCCTCATCCGAAGATATTAACTGAATCATATCTGCAAAGCCCCCCTTGCTATGTTAGGTCACCCGCTGGCAGGCTTGAAGGATTAAGATGTGGACGTTTTAGGAGCCATCATTCTGCCTACCATACCCTTGAACCTGGCCTGGCTGGGGTAGTAAATCCGACAGACCATCTCAGCATCACCTTCGGGAAGGAGACTGATTTGTTCCGAGTTCCCAGAACATGGGTTCAGCGCCCGAGCCCTCTGTGCGGCCCGTGGGAAACGTCTTCCTGGGTGAGCTGGGCTGTACATTCAGGGCCGGAGGGGTTTCCTCTGTGCAGAGCGGAGCGGCTGGCGACGGCTGGCTCTATCCTGATGGCAGACGGCTCCGTGCCGCTGGCTGGGCAGGGGAGGAGCTGGTTATCGGAGACGAAGGCCGTGCCTGGCAGGCGGGTTCCCGTTGGGCAGAGGCCCCCACCTCAGGGGACAATCAATAGCCAGAGGGTTTCAGCTCACGTGGGCTCTCCCGCTCAGCCCCCAGCACCGGGAGTCCGAGATGCCTGGGGCTGCAGGGCGCTGAGAGACCACTGTGGGCAACTGAGGCCCAGGGAGGGGAGAGGCCTTGTCCGAGAGGAAGCTTCTGGGAGCCCAAGCTAGCACACCGCTGCTTCCCTGCCCCGTCCCGGGACGAGTCTCGGGACAGAGCTGGAAGCTGGGCTGGTGGCCTTGAGCGGCTGCGTTCTTTGGGACCCCAGATCCAAGTCCTTACGGACCCACGCACGCTCCTTCGGAACAGGTGAAATAAATTCTTTTGTTTTCTTCCCTTCTTTTTCTTTTTAATCTTTTCTCCTGCCTGATAACCTTCCCCAGATACGGGGTCCTAAAATTGCATATTATTCCTTCTGGAGGTTTTAGATTCCTGCATATGAAAACACAAAGCTTCACCCTTTGATCTTTTAGAAACAAGCCAGGAAACGAGGGCCAAAGTTGCTAATCAAAGCAGCCCTTTTAATGTCTCTGATGCGGACTCCCTTGGGCCACGACGGCCCATGAATCTGCCCACGTGTACGGTACCTAAGAATGTTTACCAGGAAGCCCCCTGCAAAGGATGCAGTCCTTGGGGCAGAGCGCAGGGTCCGAGCTATGTCAAAGCCGAGACTGTTGGCCAGGAGGAGCCTGGACCTTGTCAGGCTGCTTGCTTTGCTCCACTTCGGTGTCCGTCAAAGGATGGTTAGGATAGTATCGACCTGTGAATCAAATGGGGAAGTACGAGAATCTCTGTGAAGGACCCCTAAAAAGCCAGACGCGGTCATCATTATTTGTACAGGGTTTATTATTGGGTGAGGGTGCAGGCCAATGATTTCTTAACTAAATGTCTCCGAGGGTAACTGAGGTGAGTTTTGCATTCAAACAGGTGTGTGGTGTGGACGGGAGATGACCGGGTTTTCTTCTTCAACCCGACGATGCAGCTGTCCGTGTGGGAGAAGCCCATGGACCTGAAGAACCGTGGGGACCTCAACAGGATCATCGAGGACCCGCCCCACAAGCGCAAGCTGGAGGCCCCGACAGGTGACTAACAGCGGGGCCGTTTGCGTCCTCTTTCCTAGTGTTTGAACTGCGTGTTCCTGATGGTCGTGATGGGAAGTGGGGTTTTCCCGGTTATGCAGGAAATTTATCTTTAAAGAATTGTTTTGGCTACTCTAGAATTTAGGAATTAAATTTTTATGGCACTTTCTGCTGA
Source organism: Panthera leo (assembly GCF_018350215.1). Lineage (NCBI taxonomy): Eukaryota > Metazoa > Chordata > Mammalia > Carnivora > Felidae > Panthera > Panthera leo. Next base: position 85,344,000 of record NC_056689.1, on the reverse strand, counting down.
GGGCACGTCCTTCCCGGGGGCTGGCTGGGGCTTCCTTGCCGCATTATGGAAAGTTGTGAACTCAGAGAGGCCTTCTGTCCGCCTCTGGAAGCTTCTGGCATCGTTGTCAGCCAACATTGAATTTTTATTCCAACTGTTTCGTGAGCCCCACTTGAGAGACCAGATGCTCACAAACCAGAGCAAACTTCCTTCTACCTTCGTTTTAGAGCCTTGAACAAAATCTATCCATCGTTTGTTTCAGGGGTGCTTGAATTCCAGGGAGAGGTGGGCATGTGGGGGATGTTCCTGCGTTCCTGCTGTAGGGGACGGGGTACTTGGCAGGGAGGTGACGGTGTCTGAAGAAACCCATGTAAATCTCATTTCCCCAGAGTCTGAGAAGAACGTTCAGCATTTTCAGCAAGGATACTTTCTGATTAGATGCCATATATTTTTTTTATTAGCTGCGGTGTTGGGAAAGCCCCATTCCCTGAGCATGTGGGTTAAAATAGCATTGGCTACGCTGGAGAACCTTGAAATCAGCAGCACTGTCCCGACCTGAGATGCACGCGCTTGGCCGAGAGGCCAGGAAACTGGATCTTGACCCCTGGAAAAGGGGTCTTTATTTTTATGGGGTGCTTTATTGAGCTTATCGATGGTTTTCATTCCATCACATGGGGCCAACACAAGCCAGCACCTGCCCACAGTTCTTAGTCAAAGGTAGAGGCAGAGGCGTTAAGTACAACTTTAGAAAGCGGTATTATAAAAGCTTTCTTAGCATTTTTAACAGCGCTGAGAGCCTGGAAAGTATTGCCCTTCAGGAGCTGGTGGTGGTCCTCAGGATTGAGAGGTGACGGTGTGACATGCCTGTTTCACATAAGACAGCCCTCCCTTCTCCAGAGAGCCTGGGGCAGCCCACATTGGGAAAAGACAAGTGCTTTAGGTGCATCGTGAACTGAATCTGTAAAAACTTAGCTGCATTCAGGGACACTACGAATTGGGTTTGTGATTTTGTTTCCTCCTTTGACTGAGTGGTGTCCATTTTTACAGGGAATATTTTCTTGACAGAAGGTCTGAAAACAAATCCTCATAGAAAACCATCCCCTGACTCACAGACCGCAAAACACTGCATACCTTGGGGCCTCACAGGACTCCCCAGTCCCATTAGAAACACGGGGTGCAGTTGTAGTAGCTGTGATTTTATTTGATTGGTAAAAGATGGATAATGCAGGCAGTGTCCTTAGCTTACGTACTTCTAGGTAATTGGGTGCTATTTCTCCTTTCCTCCCTTCCTCCCTCCCTCCCTCCTTCCCTCCCTTCCTTCCTTCCTTCCTTCCTTCCTTCCCTCCCTCCCTCCCTCCTTTTTTCCCTCCCTCCCTCCCTTCCTTCCCTCCTCCCCTTCCTTCCTTCCTCCCTCTCTCCCTCTCTCCCTCCCTCTCTCCCTCCCTCCCTCCCTCTCTCCCTTTCTCCCTCCCTCCCTCCCTCCCTCCCTTCCTTCTTCCTTTCTTCCCTCCCTGTCTCCCTCCCTTCCCTCCCTTTTCTCTTCCCCCCCCCCCCCCCCCGAAGTATTGGTAGGCATGAGGAAGGAGCTCATTAACAGTCAACGCATGGTTGCCCTGTGGCTTCTGTCCTTTGGGTCGAATGAAGCCAGGTCTAGGAGAAACAGAGGCATGCACAGAGCTCCCCGCTGAGTCACCTGCCATTTCAAGGCTTGTGGGGATTGTAGGTGGAGGACAGGGTTAAGGATTAGCTGAGGGATATTAAACATTTGAAGAATTTGTTTGAGCAGAAGCCGGTTCCAGTTGGGGAGTACCAAAGCAGAAGCAGTTCAGGGCAGCTGATGGTTGCCGGCGGGGGCGGGGCGGCAAGGGGGGACAGACAAGGTGGGGAAGCGAAGAAGGGAAACCGTTTGATTGGTGGCAGCTTCAGACACAGGTGCCTATTTGTGATTGGTCATCCTTAGCACTTTTTTTCACTGTTTATTTATTTTTGACAGAGAGAGTATGAGCAGAGGAGGAGTAGAGAGAGGGAGACACAGAGTCCGAAGCAGGCTCCGGGCTCTGAGCTGTCAGCACAGAGCCCGACTCAGGGCTCGAACCCACAAACTGCGAGATCATGATCTGAGCCAAAGTGGGGCACTTCGCAGGCTGAGCCACCCAGGCGCCCCGGTCATCCTTAGTGTTTTGATTGGTGTTGCAACCTGAGATATTTACTGGCTTAGATTTCGGTTTGCTTAAGTAGACCTCCAAGGAATCAGAGCCACGTCAGCCTGGTGGCCTCCTTGTTTAATTAATTTAACGGCAGGGATCTGAGTTACGTGGGTCATAGATCAGTGCTCCACTTGAGTCTCCTAACAAGAATCTCATTTTAGACTTAAAAAAGGTAGAGAATTGAGTCTTAAGTCTGACAAACACAAGCAGAAATATCTGATGAATTTAGATTTATTATATCAGGATATTTTGTCATCCATTAACCTGCTACCATGACCCAAACTACTCTACCTAGATAGATATGTGATTACTAAGATTATGTGTAGTTACAAAACAAGTTTTCACCTTGCTTCCTCTTGTAAAGAGAGGAAGAGATTTTCTTAAACCAGTATTTTTTTAACCTGAATCTTCAAGATACGCAAATGACCTCAATGCAACTTCCTGTCGCAGGGTAGGATTGACATTTACGTGCATAATTTCTAATTTCCTAAGACCCACCCGCCCAAATTGTTGTGTTTGCGGCAAAACAATTAGGACAGAGGGTGTTTCTGGAGGATTAATTAGCGATTAGTGGGCAGAGTTGATGACCTCCAGCCTTCAGCAAGTGACATTTTTCCCTGGCTGTTCATCCATCATGACTCATCAGTGATCTGACCCTAATTATTATAAGAATCGGCTCCAGGGGAGATTGTTCTTGGTGGAGGATTTTGTTTTTCACATTTTGTTCGACTGTGAGTCATTATGGATTTGAATATATGAATACCTGTTTCTGGTCTGGAATGGAACAATTAAGCCTTCCAGCGGATACCAATTATCTTTCAAGAGGCAAATGAAATACACGAGTTTTATGAAAGAGCTGCCACATCTAGCTGCGATGGTTCTAGAAGCGTGTGTGCCTGCCGCGGACGTGAGGCAAACAAGCAGGGACTGATGGTGCCAGACGGCTTCGGAGTCCAGGACACAGCACTGCCGAAAGTGCTGAGCCGCTCGTCAGTCAGCAGACGAGCAGCAGAGCCCCCTTCATTCTGGTAGCGTCGCTCAGAGAGTCAGACAGAGCCCGGGACCGTCTCCTGACCGTCTGGCAGCGTGTCCTGATTGGGTTTGGCTCTCGAAGTCCACGGCTCGTTGAGAGTAGACACCTGCGGAACCGGAGTGAACGGAGAGGCGCCAGCCTCAGCCCGCACCTGCGACCCCGCCGGCCGCGCGGGGGCCTTGGCCGGGGCCTCGGTTCAGAGGACGCTCGCGCTCGTCCACGGGCTTCGGTGTCCACGGCCCCATCAGACGCTCGGCTCTTGGGCCGCATTCACCTGCGGCACCAGAGCCCCCCTTTCTCGTGCCGGGTGGAGGGCTCCCGGCCGTCCGGGCCTCGCACCTGGGCTGCGGGTGGCACGGGTGGGGAGGGCAGGGATGCGCGCACGGAAACCAGGGGTGCGTCGCCCGGTGGCCCCAGCCCACCCCAGCCTCACCGGGCGGGCGCCGTCTGTGTGAACTACCCGTCGCTGCTGGGACACGCCATCACACGCTTAGCAGCTTGCCACAACGCCAGTTTGTCACGGTACTTAAGTCCCAGGGTGTCGGCAGACGTGTTTCTGGCCGCCTGGTTTCCGGGGCTCCGGGCCCCTTGCTCTACCAGAGGCAGCAGCACAGCGCCTCAGATCCTTCTGGACACTCTTCTGCCTTCCTCCTCCGCTCGGCAGGGTCCTTCTGGTGAGACTGGACTCACCTGGACGACCCGGGATGCTCTCCCATCTCAAGGAAGGATGCTTTGCAAATCTCCCTTTGCAGCCTAACCTGATACAGTCACAGGCTCCAGGGACCGGGCACGGCCATCTTTGGGGTCATCATTCTGCAACCCACTGGCTTTATACCCATTTGACAGAAGAGGGGATAAAAAAGAGATGGCCCAAGGTCACGCTTCTGTCGGGTGGGGGGCCCGGATTTGCACCGTGGTGGGTCCGACTCCACCAGGCTTCTCGTGAGCTGCGAGCCTGTGAGGGGAACGCACCGCCCCCTGTGCCCGACACACCCACAGTCAGGTGCAGGCGGCTTTGTCCTCTAATGCCGCTTTGTCCCCAACCTGCAGCAGAGGGGGCACGGACGTCACTTGGCTTCAATTACTTTGTAAACATTTTAGTCATTTATATTCAAGACAGATGTACAATGCTAATGACGTTCATTTCGCCAAGTAGGACGTGGAACCATCCCCGTGAGTCAACACAGCTGTGACTTCCCCGGCTTTGTTTGCCCAGGGACAGCACGAGGATCTCTGAGCCACAGGGGGACCGGGTGGCCGGGCTCAGCGACTCGTCCTCCACACTCCAGTGTGGGCATCACCTGTCCCCGGGGATCAGGTTGCAGAGCCCCCGCCCCAAGCAGAGTTCAGCCTTCCCGGCTATTTGGGAGGGACGCTGCCCTTCACATGTGACGTGTGTCCCACACCTGACAACACGTGGGGGCCCCTCCCGTGGCTCCTCTTTGCGGGATGAATGACCCAGACCCTAGATGGGGCAGATGAGTGGGGACAGGTCATGCCTCCAGAAAGCAGGGTCAGGGGGCCTGAACTCCTAGTAGAATGTGCCAGGCGGCTGGGACAGGCATCACAGCAGGGGTCTTCCTGAGGCTCCGTCACAGTCACCTCCCTGTTTCCTGCAGCTGGGTGGCCAGGACGGCCGGGCAGAGGCTCAACCGGGGTCAGCAACACTGCTGAGTTAGCGCTGATGCAGGGGCTGGGTCCCGTCTGTGCAGCTGTTAACCCCGAGACGCGGGAAGAGCATTTTTCAAAGTGGTTTTCCCCAGAACCTAATGCTTCAAGCTGTCACCCCCTGACTGCGGACCCAGGAACGAAGGAGGAAGGGAAGGAAGGGGAAGGAGGAGGACATTAGTTCCTTTCCAGACCAGTCATTTGTGTACTTGGGGACGGGGCTGACACCCGGCCCCGGCAGCGAGCAGGGGGCCCAGGGGCAGTGGGGGAGGAGCAAAGTGAGTCCCAGACCAGCGGCCAGGCCGTAAACCGAACACCACCTGCAGACAAACAAGAAACGCAGAGACAGTTTCGGTGTCAGGAGCCCCCCGGCTGGTGGAGGTGATGGAGGCACGGTGCAGGGCCCTGGATCTGCCCCGGGATTCCCTCGTGTCCCCCGGCGCTGACACCCCCACCCACCTCCGCCAGCTGCCCTGACCCAGCCTGGGGGACAGCTTTCGGGGCTCGCGGCCAAGCAGGAAAGTGCACCCGCCTTGCCCCTCCGTTCGCCCCGGGCAGCCACGGTCTTGGGGGCTGCTTCTCCTCTGTGTCTCGGAGGGAACGGGGGTGCCCGTTCTTCCCGTTGGCTCACAAACAGCAGTCCTGAAGAGCACAGGGCAGCAGCTTTTATGTGTTTTTTATTATTATTATTTTTAATGTTTTATTTATTTTTGAGAGAGAGAGAGAGAGACAGAGTACGAGCGAGGAAGGGGCAGAGAGAAGGAGACACAGAATCGGAAGCACTGAGCTGTCAGCGCAGAGCCCGACGCAGGGCTCGAACTCAGAAACCACGTGATCATGACCTGAGCTGAAGTCGGATGCTTAACCGACTGAGCCACCCAGGCGCCCCTGGGACAACGATTTTAAGTGAATGACTCATCCGTTGCAAATTTCATGGATTTTAGGAAATGCAGACAGAGCTGTCCCAGGGCGATTGGCAGAGAACTCAGGTCAGGGGTGCAGCTGTCCCGTCAAAGCTTGGCCCCCATCGAGCGGAAGGACAGGCCTGCTGAGCCTTGTGTTCTGGGCGTGCCCGTGGGGCAGTCCCGTAGGCGGGACTCGGACATCTGGCCAGCCCTGACCCTGGCTCCCGGGGCCCAGGCTTCTCCCGCAGAGTGCTCAGGTCCTCTGTGCAAGGTTCCCTCCTCTCTCCCGCTCCCCCTCCCTCAGCTGGACGTGCTGATAAGAATGTCTTTGTGCACATGTATTTATCTTAGGAGCATCTTTACAAGCATTTGTATTGTACAGATTCATATTATTCGAACTGCCGGGTCAAAAGGTACATGCCTTTTAAATTTTCCTCCACAATAGCCCAGCTCCCAGACCCACTAATAGATTCTGCACACTTCTGCAAACACCAGAGATCATCCACATTTGAATTTTAAAACCATTCTTTGTTTCGACTGGCGTTTTTTAAGTTTTGAGTGAAATTGAACCTTTTCACAGGTTTATTGGCCATTTGTTTTGTTTTGTATTCCGTGACATGCTTAAGTCTTTGTCTCTTTTATTGAAATATATGGAGTGTTGTAGATATCAGCATTTGGGCTACAGCACGATTACAGTATTTTTTTTTCCTCATCTTTTGATTTTTTTTCCATAAAAAATCGGTCCCGAATTTCTTCTGATTGTACTAAAATATACGTAACTTGGCGTCTGTCTTTGTAACCATTTTTAAGTGTACGATCTGGTGGCATTAACTTCCTTAATATTGTCGTACAACCATCACTACATCCTCCAAAGCTCTGTCTTCACCCCAGACAGAAACTCCGTAACCATTATCAGCAAGTCCCCGTGACTTTCTTCCCGCAGCCCCGGGAGCCTCCCTTCCCCGCCCCCCACGGCTATGGACTCGCCGGCTCATAGGCCTCGTGCGAGTGGCACCAGGCGGTCCCGCCCCCTTAGTTCTGACTGGCTTCACCGAGCTTAGTGTCTTCTCGGCTTATCCACATAGGCTGTAGCCTCTGTCGGACGTTCATTCCTGTTTCCAGCCGGCTAATATTCCATCGTGTGGATGGACCCATTTCCTGTCCATCCGTCGGTTGATGGGCACTTGGCTGTTGCCGTTTGGCTACCATGAATTGTGTTAGTATACACATCGGCACACAGATATCTGTTTGAGTCCCTGTTTTCAGTTCTTCTGTGTCTATACCGAGGAGTTGAATTTCTGGCTCAAGGGGCAGTGCTACATTTGGCCTCTTGAGGAGCGGCCAAGACTTCTCCTGTCACAGCAGTGACGCTGTTTTGCGTTCCCAACACGGGGGTCTTCCCATCCTTCTCTATCCCTGTCAGAACCCGCTGATCTCGTTTTTATCGTTAGTATTATTGTCACTGCTATTGTGATCACCACCCTAGTGCATGTAAAGTGGCGCATCATTCTGGTTTGGCCTGGCGTTTCCCTGATGGTTAAGAGTGTGTAGCATCTTGTCACGTGCTTCTTGGCCACGTGTATGGTTTCTTTAGAGAAGCGTGCCTTCATGTCATTTGTCCTTTTTATAATTGGGTTGTTTTTGTCTTAGTTTGTGGTGTTGTTGTGGAGCGGGAGGAGTTTACCCATGGTCCGGGTGCTAATCCCTTGGCAGATATGTGATTTGCAAACATTTGCTCCCATTGTGTGGTCACAGTGTCCTTTGATGTACAAAAGTTTTTAATTTTATGAAGTCCCATTTCTCGGGTTTTCTTCCTTTCATCGCCTGTGGTTTGGTGTCATGGGTAAGAAACCATTACCAAATCTGCTGTCAGGATGTCTCCCTGTGTTTTCCCCTAAGAGTTTTATGGTTTTAGCTCCCACATTTATCTCTCTCATCCGTCCGGAGGTGATTTTCCTCGGGAATGATTTCTGTCCAATTCTTGTTTCTCGTGAATGGGCCACGCTTTCCTGTTTCTTTGTATGGGTTGTAATTTTTTGTTGAGAACTGGACTTTCTGGGTTTATTACCCGGAAATCCTGGGAAACGGATTCTCCTATCCTCGGGTTTCTGGTTCCTGCTTGTGGAGAACTGGAGGCATCCGTTTGTGAGTTTTCCAAACAATTTTCTTAAACGTGTGGTCCTTGCGTGTGGCCTCTGGAGTCTCTGCTCCGTTATTATCTCTGTGGTTGTTGAAGGCTGGCGGCTCATCCGGGCGGCTCCGCGGTCTCGTCCGAATCCAGAGCTCAGTGGGCATCCGGAGGAGCTGCCGACCCCAGCGCCCCCCGCTCTGCCGAATGCGTGATCTTCCTTCTGGTCGTGTACCGTTAAAGGCAGTCGCAGTTACGAATATTTTCCTTTACGGCTTCTGGATTCTGTGTCTTGATTACTTTCCTCACGACGAGACTATCCGCAACAAACCAACAAAAGATCTTTCAAAAATAATCAATAGCTTTATAACTGTATGACCTCATTCTTCCTGAAAAAACTTCTGATTTTTCACGTCTACCCTTTGCCCTCCCTCAGGTATGTACTGGAGTGGAGCAAGGGGCGTGGTCTGCCTCTGCTCCCCTTGGTTTCTTATTCTGGCCACACCTTGCCTGCTCCCCGTCACCCCCGTCCTCTCTGCCTAAAAGGCCAGCAGATGGCAAAACACGGTCCCTCTCTTTCTGCGAAACCTGGCTGCAGCGTCCCCTCCCCGCAGGCGCTCTGGGAAGGAGGTGCACCTTCAGACACCCTGAGATGCAGCCGGGCAGGCTCGCGGCCGCTCTGGGGTCACTGAGGCGGAGCCCCTGGGGGACCCCTGTCCCCCCGGGGCAGAGGGGCCGGGATCCAGTCCTGGCATCTCAGGTGCAGGGGTCTGGCAGGCATGGAGGCAGGGACAGGGGAGAGTGGGTACAGAGGTGGACAGGTTGAGTGTGCAGGGCTGGGGTGCCCGTGGGCCACTGAAGCAGAGAGGCCGGGTGGGGAGGACAGGGTAGGGGCAGGGAGGTGCGTGTGCCTGTTGGAGCAGCGGCCTAGAAGGGCTGACTGTTGGCGCCCTGGACGGGCCATGTGGGAAGAGAGTGTGGAGCGTGAAGACGGTGAGTCCTCCCCATATCAGCTGGTGTCACAAATGCTCTCGTCTCTAGACCTGGTTCTCAACCAGGAGGGGGCTTCTGTTCCCTAGGGGGTGTTCGGCAGTTTCTAGAGACATTTCTGGCTGTCGCACCTGGGACCCGTCCCCCCTGCTAAGCAACCTGCAGCACGTCCAGCCCCAAGCGTCACCAGCGCAGGAGGCTCCCTGCGCGAGGGCTCCCGAGGTGCCGCTGAGGCTGCCGGGGCTGAGGTCCCGGAACACCCCTCCCCACTGTCCCACAAGGAGCCCCGCTCCCCATCTTCATTTGGACAATGTCCGTGTCTGTAACGTCTCCTTCCTGGGCGAGCCTCTTCCAGAAGGTGCTTCCAGAAGGTTCTTGGCAAGCGCCCACTGGTCCCGTGATGGCGTAGTGTAGTGCACGCAGCTTGGCGTGGGTGGCTGTGCGTGGGAGGAACCCCAACCAGGACGAGGGCTGGGCTGGGGCAGCCGGGAGCTTCCAGAACCTGACTCTCTCCTCCTGTAGGCAGCCCCACACTGAACATAAAAAGAAGCCTATGAAAAGGTGGGGGGCGGAGGCTTCGCTGGGATTCCAAACAGCACATCGTTCGTGGCCCCGTTCTCATGGCAGAGCCTCCCCAGGAAGGGCGGAGTTCAGGCAGCCAGGTGGGCTGGGGGACGCGGAGACCCGGGATGCTCCACGGAGCCCAGCCCCCTGCACCTCTGCCCACACGGGACACGGGCACAAGAAAGTGGTCTCCTGTGCACGATGGACACAGAATGAGAAGCAGGGCAGAAATCAGTTGTGAAGCCAGGGAGCGTTTGGAAATCATTCATCTGTCAGGACTGAAATAATAATGCTCTGGAAGCATCCTGATACTCATTTTTCCTCTTTCCCTTTTGGAGACAAATAGGAAATGCTGAAGCACCTTTTTACTTTTTCATTCCAAAAGCTCATCAAATATTTACAAGGCCAGCCTCCTCAGGATGGAAATAGGGGGTCTGTCTTCAAAATCAATTTGGGTTTTTGAAGAAGCTGCATGGCCAGTAGTGAAGTACATGCCGTGTGCAGAAGTGGGGTGATTCACGGAGCGCCTGGGTGGCTCAGTCGGTTAAGCGTCTGACTTCGGCTCAGGTCACGATCTCGCAGTTTGTGAGTTCGTGCCCCGTGTCGGGCTCTGGGCTGACAGCTCGGAGCCTGGAGCCTGCTTCGGATTCTGTGTCTCCTCCTCTCTCTGCCCCTCCCCTGCTCACGCTCTGTCTCTCTCTCTCTATCTCAAAAATGAAGAGGGGCACCTGGCTGGCTCAGTCGGTTAAGCTTCTGACTTCGGCTCAGGTCACGATCTCGCAGTTTGTGAGTTCGAGCCCCACGTCGAGCTCTGTGCTGACAGCTCGGAGCCTGGAGCCTGCTTCAGATTCTGTGTCTCCTTCTCTCTCTGCCCCTCCCCCACTTGTGCTCTGTCTCTCTCTATCAAAAATAAATAAAATATTAAAAAAGAAAGTGGGGTGATTCACTGCAGTGGACAGAGGGGGGACCAGGTCTCTCGGGTCACTTGTGAGAACCTGCAGGGGCACGTGACACAGAAGGGCTTATCCAGGGCCTGAGTCCCAAGGTGCCGGGGCTGGGGGGGTGGGGGTGGGGTGATGCCCGCTTCCCAGTCCCCAGCCTCTGGCTTCTCTGGACGATCTAGCAGCCTCTGCACACGGGCGGTGGCTAGAGATGCCTTCTCCGCACGAAAGAGAATCAGATCTCTCTTCTGCTGGAACATGGAGCGAGTACCAAGGGAAGGTTGGTTCCAGGATTTGATATCAGTCTTTGTGGGAAATACGTTTCCTGACCCTCCAGCTGACTCCGCTTGGAAGTGGGGGCTGCCTGGGCTTTGCCAGGGTGATGGGCGCTGACCGGCAATCTTGTTAACTTGGTTTTCTTCCAGCCGACCGCAGCGATGGGTCGAGGTCTGAGGATGGCAGGGAAGACCGAAACATGAGAACCAAGAGGAACCGGTAGGTGACGATGCCTTTTGCTCCTGCGTCTCTCCTCAGTGGGTAATCGGGGGGCGTAGAAAGAAAAGGGATCATTCTGGCCCTGCCGAGTGAGCAATGAAGAGGTGTAACCAGTAGACAGACAACAGGAGGTCCCAGGTTCCTCCTCAGTGGCTGCTCCGGGTGCCCTGTGCCTCGGCAGGCAGGTGCCCGGGAGGGCTCCAGGCACCTCGGGCAATGGCCAGCGTCGGGCCCGCACTGGCCCTCCCTGGTGCCCACATGCTCAGCCCTGGCCTGGCACCCGGAGCCCTGAAGGCGTGGATGGAAGGTGCCAGGTGTGGGGGGAGGAGAGGACACCGTTTTGTGGGTCAGGCAGGTCTGGGGCTGGAGTTGGGTGCCTCTTGCTTTGTGACTTGGGCAAAGTAATTCCACCCTGACCTCAGATTTCCCACCTGCGCGAGATTGCGGAAGCTCCCGATGACAGCGTAAGGTGACAGAGGATTGGGGAGGGGGGGCTTGTGACTGTGGTCACGCTAGCGAATACACAGCTCTCTGTGCTTGTCACCCTGTGGCTGTGGTGCGGGCAGCACACGCAGGTGCGGGACCCTCCTCTGACTGCTACCCCTGCAGCCCCTCCTGCTGGGCCGGTTCCGTGGCTCCTTCCCTTCTGACCCGCACGTCAGGGGTGAAGCCCGGGTCCGTGTGTCTAAGCCCCTAGGAAGCAGGCAGAAGGCGTGGCCGTGTTATCCGGCACCCGCCTCTGGCAGAGAAGGAGGAGGATATAAAAGGCCACCCGTGAAGAGTGAGTCACGGGCCGCTTCCTGAGCTCAGGGGGTGCCCGTGTCCTGCCAGAGCCCGGCCCTCATCGTGGCCCGGTGGGTGCTCCCAGCCACGCACCAGCCGCCCCCTTGTCCCGCCTCACACGGGATGGCCTCGGCCGGGGGCAGGGATCAGCGTGCCCCCGGAGGGTGAGCACCGTGGGTACGTTCTCCTTACACAATGTGCCTTAGAACCCGAGCACGGAGGAGGCAGGTGCTGCAGACAGAGCCCAGCCCCCACCCTGCTCACGCAGAAAAGAGCCTCACGTTTGAAGTCATTTTGAAAGGAAAGCGTTTCAGACGAGTCTCTGGACACAGAAACAGTGCAAAGAAGAGCTTCGTTGTGTGGACAAGGGAGGCAGATGGCCGGGTGGGCGGGCTCCAGCCTGCCATCGGGGCTGTGAGGGCGAGGGAGACAAGGGGAAGGTGCTGGCTAAGACTCCAAAGCCAACTTGTGAAAATTGGTGGTTTTTTAATAGCATCACAACGGAAAGTGTGATCACTATAGTGGCAAAGAAAAATCATCGTCTATATATCTGAGGAAAACAGACTCCACATCACTGATCTATGTGTTTTGGTGAAAACCATTATCTGTCACCATTTTCATGCCACCCAATTATTCTTTTTTTTTTTTTTTTAACATTTTAAAGATTTTCTTTTATAAGTGATCTCTGCACCTAACATGGGGCCTGAGATCAAGTCACATGTTCCACCGAGAGAGTCAGCCAGGCGCCCTTCTTTCACCTGATTCTTCTTTAGCCTTATGTTGTACAGTCTTAAAAATACACTCTCAATATTATTTCTACCAAAAAAAAAAAAAAAGTGCCTTAGAAGTAAGACTCCTGCAGTGACACCTGTTTACAGTGATGAAGGAAAATGCCATCTTGTCTCAGCCTGTGCCCATCCCAGCCTCTTCAGCCCTTAGGGGTGGCTCCCTGGCAAAAGAAGGTGGGAGAGGGGGAGGGAAGGAGGGGGAGGGAGGGAGGGAGAGCGAGCGCTGGGCACCGGGCGCCTGACACCTGACCTCCAGTCGGGATGGGACTCTTCTCTGGGACTGAGGACGGACCAGTGAGGTTGGAGACCCAGACCTGCAGAGTTAGCCCTGTGTGGTCCCCATTCCTTTCATGTCGATGCCTTTGGGTCTCTCCCTATTATGCGCCCCTTAAAAAATCATTTTGCTGACCAGGGCCCAGGTAGGTTGTAATTTCAACTGATCACAAGCAGACAGCACAGAACTTTCTAGAAACACTGCAGGGGATGGTGAGCACTGTCCTCCCCAAGACAGGGGGCTGTCTGGGTTCAGGGATGGCTCCTCCCTGGGACGAAGGGGACCAGGGCTGCCGGTCCGCACAGCCAGAGGCTCCCTGTGGCCATGTGCCTTTCATGGGGCCAACGGCTCCAGGAAAGGGAGTAGAGTGTCATGTCTTTGTTTTTATGTTTAGACCATGGGGATCAGCCAAGCCGGTCTCTGTTGGTCTTTGCATCCATGTATCCACGATCTGAAAAACAAAACGAGCTTCCCGAGGCACCAGAAATATGCACATGGAGCCCCCATTTGATGATGTTGGAGTTGGGTTGGAGGAGACGCTGGATGGGGTCCAGAGTAGCTGGGACATCTGCCTACACGTGGCCCCATTTCACTCATGTTCCCATGGGACTGGCCTTGAATGCTGATCAGCTGGCATTCAAGCAACGCCAGAACATTAATTTTGGTCTTACTCGTCTGAATGATTTCCGCAAATGAGCACCAGCTTTGGAACAGACCCAGAAGCTGTGGGCATTGCTGCCCCGGTTTCCTCCTGCAGACTCCTTCCCCGGCTGGGGGTCCCTGTCCTGGCCACGCTTTTCTCCCGCTGAGCTCTAGCAGGAAGTGCTTCCTCTGTAGTGAATGCATCTGGACTGGGCTTCTAGAATATTTCACTTGTCCTGGTCATTCATCTCTGAGCCATTTACACAAACCACATGTTCTGTTTGGAAGGCTCACTCCTGTGCGGTTTTTCCAAACTCCCCCCACAGCCTGATCCGCGTGTCATTTGCTCAGAGCTAATCGCCCTGGGCTGCCAGACCACCGGCATCTCCGTGCACCGTGTCTGTCTTTGGGAAGGTTATTGTCAGTGAGTGCGGGCTTTTCTCGAGCTCCTGACTGCGTTTGTGTATTTTTAATTGGCGGATTCTGGCATAGGTATTAAGAGAACAAGCCTTCAGAGGACCTGCTGAAATCAGTCCCTTCTGACCTACCTTTATTGTATAACTAATGAAATTTTTCGTCATCAAGAAGCGTGTCAAATCCTCCCACGGCATGTGACTCAGCAGCCGCCATGTTCAGGAAACATTGGGCGTTGCTTTCTGCTCCTGCGTTTCTTCCAAACCCCGACACGACTCGTATACATCTTGCACACTCTTCCACAGGTGGAATTAGCTCCATTGTTCCAATAATTCGGGTCTAGATCATACTTTTCCCAAAACTCCCTGGGAAGAGAAATACGTCCCAGTGACAAGCTTTCAAATTACTAAAATATTTTACATGACCTGGTGAGCAGTTTCAAGTGTCTTGTTATTTACTACTTAATGGGATGCGCCCGTGACATGTGACCCTGCATCTTCCCCGGGACTGGGAAGTGGGAAAGTGATCGTGTCTCCCCGTTTTGCCGTTTTGTGCAGTGTCTACGGGTTTTGCCGGTTTCTGGTTGTGTGGTCTTCTCTAAGTTCAGACATGCTTTTCACATGTGCGGTCTATTTTAAGAACTTAGGGTTTATGTCAGGTGATTGAACGGTACGATCTCAAGGATCCAGCGACTGCGTCATGTAGTTTAAACATCAGAATGAAATTATCCGCAAGATGCATTAGAGAGGAAATTGTCAACGATATGTGTGGCTTTTAGCTCTTTCACAAGGTGCCTGATTTTACCAGTTGACGGGCTGCGGGTTCCTCCTCACTAACGGCTTCCTGGAGCACGAAAGGGTGGCCTTGCTCCTTCAGTTACCACTGGCCCCACAGCTGTGGCGCAGATTTTTTATCCTGTGGGTGACCAAAAGAAATCTCTTGGCTTGGAGTATTGCTTATTTCTAAGTTTGTAAATTTTGTAGTTTGTAAGTTTGGGGATGCCCAGTTGATGGCTTTGGGTAGAAGGGGTAAAGTTGGCCTCATACCATAAAAAAGTCGTATCAATAGGGCGCTTTCTTGGGGTCGTGAGCAGCGTGGGCTGGAGACCTAAGAGAACATTGAATCGGCAGGAAGTGCCCGGTCCTTTTTCTGTTTGCCCCAAGTACGTCCCGCATATTTTCTCTTGGCAAACCAGCGTGGCCAAGGCACGCCCCAAGCAGGGCCTCTGGACAAGGCTGGGTCTTGAAGGATCTTTGGGGTCACCTGAGGAGGTACCCCCATCCTCCGTGTCCACACGTGATCCCGAGGTGCCCCGCCCAGAGCCGCGAGGTTATGATCCGTCTTCCTGGAGTTCTACACCCCACCTGGGGGCAATCTAGGGCTGGGACAATCCATCTAGTACGAAAAAAACATTACCATCCAAAAGACAAGCCTAATATAAAGTGTGGAGGTGTTGCAGACACTGCCCCTGACACTGTTCCCCAGTCAAGCCCGTATCCAGACAGAGCCAACTGTGGCAGGTGGAAGGAAACCCTCCTACCGCAGTCAGAAAGCCGCTGGTCTCCGGCGCACAGGCAAACGATTATCAGTAAGTGTGGGCAGCGGCGGGGGCATCACGCCACAGAGACAACCAGGAGCCAAGCTCTTTCCTTTCTACGTACCGGGTTTCTCGAATCCCACGGAGGTTAGCTGTTGAGAAAGTGAGAGCATCGCCTCTTTGAAATGCCATCAGATAATGCTAGAAAATAGGTGGGCTTAAAAATAAACTTGCTATAAAACTGTATCTTTAATTGGCCCTGATAGAACGAGAATGATCCGCATTCCAGGGTCAGGGTGGGAGTCTGGCGTTCTTCTCCAGGCGACTCCGTAAGATAGGACAGTGCGTCGTCTTTCTGTGGTCTTTGACGAGCATGGAAAACAAACGATTAACGCCCACTGCCCTTCTGCTACTCTTCGTACATAATTCATGATTTCAGCTGACCAGTGGGGTCTGTATAGAAACCTGTGCCACAGGTCACTAGAGCGTCCCACACAGGTTACCTTGTGACAGCTGCCTTTGGGATGGAGTGATCAGTTGTGCTGGGATTTCACTGTCTTTTTGAACTGGAACACACATATTCCTGCCATTTATTTTCTCTTCAAAAAGAATTATAAACCTCTGTGTTTTTGAAGGGGTGACCAGATACCAGCATCGGTAAGGAGACCCGTGTTGCACGCCAGCTGCACGCAGACGCGGTGGGCGCTGCCCCTTGCCTTGGGGTGAACAGGCAGACTTCTGCTGTCACCCGTCACGCAAGGGTCTCCCATGGAGAGATCTGAAATCCGGCCTGCAGGAGGCCAGGCCGAGTTGACCAGAGCCCTCAACCCCCCCCCCCCCCCCCCCCCCCCAGAGTTCCCTCGCTGGCTCTTCGTCAGAACTCTCAGCCTACCTTTCCTTCCTGGGACTCTGGTTTGCCATCACTTAACCTTTGCGCGGGAGGGCTGGCAGGGGGTCTCCGGGGACCTCTAGTGCTGCAGCAGGTGCCTGAACTCTGAGATAAAACTGATGTCTGTGATCAGTCTGTCTTCCCTCACATGGGGGAGGGACTGCTGGAGAATTTTCTTCCACGCGGGGTCCATTCATGCCGTCGAGAGCACACCCACATGCAGGGTGCACAGGAGACCCTGGGGACCTTCCCGGCCTGCCGTGACCTCCTAAGTCCAACGTGGCACCCGCCCACAGGCGGGCCAGCAGAGAGAAGCTAGGTTCTGGCCCATGCATCCGTCAAATGCTAAGCACCTGCTGTATGTGCTGCACTGTGTGCCCGGGCCCCCGGTGTCCCGTCTGGGAGCTTCCCATGGCCCCCATCTCTGTGGTGGGATGGACACTTCAGGGACAGGATGAGGCCCACGTCTGTCAAATGGTCATGCATAGGAGGCCTGGGACCTCCCACGGAAGGCCATGGCTCCTGGAGAGACAGACAGAGCGGATGGACGGACAAACAGGTGGCCGCGTTCCCAGATTATAACCAATCCTTGGCTCTCCCCCTTGTCTTTCGGGCGTGCGCCGAGCAGATGCCCCCTGCACCTGCTGTGTGGGGCCCAGGGACACACAAACACTTGGGTGTCATTTTCCGTCTCCGGCAGCTCTAGCCCAGGAAGACAGGAGTGTTAAGGCCACGCCAGACGGACCCAGCATCCCAGACGCTGCAGCGCGGCACCGCTGGACCAACCGTATTTCCTCCTTGGCTTGGGGCACCCCGGGGCCAGTTGGTTGCAGCAGAAATGTCTCTGTCCCTGGTGCCACCATGTCGGCACTCCCCGCTCTAGCCCTTGATCCCGGAACTTGCCATCCTGTGTCTCTGTGCTGAAGCTGCCGGGTGTACGATAACCACAGCTGAGCTGCAGCCCCCTCCCCTCGGCACGGGGACCGCCTGCCGCCCCTGCACCGGGGCCGGGCACAGTCACCGATTCCGGTCTGTCCCTCCGTGGGCATCTGGCTTCTCCTCGGGCCTCTGCGTGACAGAACCACAGCTGTTGTTTGATCTGAGTCCCTGCTCAGGAAGGGAGGGCCCAGCGCGGGCGTGACACGGGCCATCGACACCGGAGCTGTGCCCGTCTGCATTGCCTTCCCTGAGAAAGCATTCAGGGGGTCCCTGCAAGGCCACGCGGACATCGGGTGGTCAGGGAGGCAAGGCGTCAGCAGAGTCTCAAACAATCAGGACTTTGACAGGCTTACCCAGGACGGAGGAGCCCGAGGAGACGTGTGGGGTCTGGGTTCACGCTGGCCCTTCTCTCCTTCCGCCACGATGAGCCCCGGGGGCCTCCCCGGGACCCCTGCGTGGTGCCCTCTGCCGCCCGCTCCCAAGGGAGCCTAGGACGGGATCGCTCCTGGAGACGGTCTTTGATTTGAGAAGACAGTTTCAATTTCCACCTCTTCCTCAAAATTCCCACTCTCAAACTCTCCGTCTTAAACGGAATCCAGGGAGTTTCCTATCCCCAGACTCCTCTCCATCCCGCTGACCGTGGCGCACCCAGGGTGGCTGTCCCTACCGAGAGGTCATCGCGGCTACAGCTGCTCCCCAGAAGCCGCTGGAACGAGCGACCAAGCATCAGCAACCTGCATGCGTTGCCTCGATTGCAGTTAGGATGTCCGAAGTCACTGCAGCCCTTCGAAGGGGAAATGGGAAATGCGTTTTCTGCCTCAGCAGACGTTGTTGTGCGGGCGCGCCCGACGGCCAGTGAGGGGAAGGGGGTGCGGCCTGGAGCCGGGCGCCTGCTGTGACAGTGAGCCTGTCTCCTGCAGCCCTTCCGTCCAGTAGACTTGACCCTTGCGGCGGCGTGATGGCGGTGTCACGGAGGGGACACAGAGAGATGTCGCCACGTGCTGGCCCACGTCTCACCTCCCTCTTCTCCAGACTGGCTATCAAGAATTTGGGCTCCCTCCCTAACCCCAGGAGGTGTACACGTGTGACAGCCCGAGGCAGCTTTTTCTCTTGTGTCCCATGAGCAAGAATGTACGTGCTGCAGACCTGGGAAAAGTAATGGGTCAGCTCCGCGCCCTCTGACGATCGCATCTGCCGCGAAGATCGCTCAGCTGGCGGGAGGCAGGGGGAGGTGGCTGGAGCGGCGGCAGGGCGGCGTTTGCCTCTATGGTGACAGACACAGAGCAGGTGCGGCCTCAAGAGGATGGTCCGGGATGAGAGCAGGATTGTGTGCGGGGAAAACGCGGGTGAGGTCAACTCAGCGGACCCAGCCCTGAGTTCATCCTTGAACTTTTCAACGGGGCAAAGTTCAGTATAGAAAGCAGAGCAGGACATCCGCCCTCCGGGGCCACGTTCCCGGCCTCAGTAACGTCACGGCCAGTGCAGCTCATGTCTGGTCTGAGCCCCCCACTCAGACTATTTGGGAACAAACCCAGGTCTCATATAAATTCCGTTTGGACGTATTTCAGGGCGCAGGACTAACATACCAGATTTTTAGAAGTTATCCGTAGTCACGCCTGAAAACAAGCAGCAAACAATAATTCCTTAATGTGATCAAATCAACGCCCGGACATTGTTCAAATTCCCTTGATGGTTTTCTTTTCTCTTAACTCTTTT
The DNA here is from genome assembly GCF_018350215.1 of Panthera leo. Lineage (NCBI taxonomy): Eukaryota > Metazoa > Chordata > Mammalia > Carnivora > Felidae > Panthera > Panthera leo. The sequence goes on along the minus strand of NC_056689.1, from coordinate 85,325,108 downwards.
CGTTTTCACACCAGCGTCCGAGTCAGGTTTGCTTTCCACACCCTGCTGATCACCTTCCTGAGTCTGTTTTAATCTGTGGTTTTCTCCTCTCCTGCCCCAGTTTGGTTTTCTTCATTTGCTTTGAAAGAAATCAGCATTTCCCCCGACCCAAGTCCCGCATCCGTGACCTCACGTCCATGGGCTCCACCGCCCCTGAGCTTCTGTGCGTGCAGCCACACGTACAGGCCGTCCCAGCTCCGGTCTGGTCCAGGTTTGGTAAGAAAACCTTACGGCAGCACTGAGCTCCCTCCGCCAGGAGCCTCAGCATCTCTGGTCACCTGTCTTTTCGTGACGTGAGCGGGTGATTTGTGTAGGACTGTCATTTCCGTAAGGGTTGTTAAACACCAGTGTGTGAGTCGTCCCAGTTTATTTGCACCTGCTGGATTGAACACTTTACAAAGAGCAATGGCCTCATAAACTTTTTGGTTCCCTTAAGTTATAACCCAGATAGAAAACAGGATAAAAGCTGGATTCTTCCCCTTCCAAGCTCATTGTCAAAGCCTTGTGCTGACTTGGTAGTGTCCTGCAAAGGTGATGAACTCACGATGAGTTCCCAGAGTTAAACAGTTGGTGTGTTTCCACCTGTTACGGGTCCTGTCCTTTAAAAAACAAGGAGCTTGTTGGGGCGCCTGGGTGGCTCAGTCAGTTAAGCGTCTGACTTCGGCTCAGGTCATGATCTCATGGTTCGTAAGTTCGAGCCTCATGTCGGGCTTTGTGCTGACAGCTCAGAGCCCGGAGCCTGCTTCGGATTCTGTGCCTCCTCCTCTCTCTGCCCCTCCCCTGCTCACGGTCTGTCTCTCTCTCTGTCTCAAAAATAAATAAAGAGGGGCATCTGGCTGGCTCAGTCCGTTAAGCATCCGACTTCCGCTTAGGTCCTGATCTCGCGGTCTGTGAGTTTGAGCCCTGCGTGGGGCTCTGTGCTGACAGCTCAGAACCCGGAGCCTGCTTCGGGTTCTGTGTTTCCCTCTCTCTCTGCCCCTCCCCTGCTCACGCTCTGTCTCTCTCTCTCTGTCTCAAAAATAAATAAAAATTAACAACAACAACAACAACAACGAAGCGCTTGTCCCTGTCTTGGTGATTGTTGCTTGACTGCCCCGGGCATGAGATGTACCTTTTCAAAATGTAGGTGAACGTCTTTTTAATACGAGGAGATTTTTCTTGAGTTTGTTTTTTTTTTTTAGAATTTGTTCCATTTTATGCTTTGAGCCTCCTTACTGGCCACTCCAAGTACACAAGTAGCTCTTTGCCTTTCTATGTCACTTTCTTGCACATCCTCTTTGTACCTTTCCTGGTTTCTTTAGGTTTTTCCCTCTCGTTCTTATCTGTTAATCTTAAGGCGTGTTTGTGCGCCTTCTGGTTTATGCTTCATTTCTAGTTTGTTTCCCTTTAATTTGTAATTTCCCGCATCATCCAGCTCTCTTTTCAGATCTTTATTTGGTGCAACAACATGCCCTTTTCCCCCTGAATTATCTACTCTGATATATGCTATGATTTTATAACCTCCACCATAGCCTTTGAAAAGTGAGCTCATTTTCAGGGCACCTGGGTGGCTCGGTTGGTCGAACATCCGACTCTTGGTTTCGGCTCAGGTCACAATCTCACGGTTCGTGGTTCGAGCCCCTCGTGGGACTCTGCGCTGGCAGTTTGGGAGCTGGTTGGGATTCTCTGTTTCGTCTCTCTCTGCCCCTCCCCGACACGTGCTGTCTGTGTCTCAAAATAAATAAATAAACTTAAAAAAAAAAGAAAGAAAGAAAAGTTAGCTCATTTTCAAGTGGTTGGTTATTATTTTCATCAGATTCTTGGCTGACATCGGGCCTTGCTCCTTCTGTCTGCAGGGGCATCATTGTTCTCTTACTCCTGTACGTGGGGTTGCACGGTGACATTTTTCTGCAGCTCGAGTGAAACGAGAGGGTGCTGGGAAGATGGTCCAAGGCGGCATTCCTGGTCACCGGGCTCTGGAACACTCCGTCTCATTGTCGTGACATGGGGATGTGCCCCTGTGTTTGGAGCCTGTCCACGGTGCCCCCCACTTTCACCCTCCTTTCCCTTTCCTTGGTGTCTCTGTGTAATTCCGATAAGTTCACGCCAGTTTCTCTTTGTCCTTGTCCCGGGTTTTAACCTGAGGGACCCTTAGCTCGCAAGCCCGGCCACCATGCTGGCTTCTCTGAAGCCGGAGCCCCTCCAGGTCCAGCACCACCCCTCTGGGCAGCTGCTGCCCCGTGGCTGCCTCTCAGCCCCGGGGACACATCAGGCTCCCTGGGCCTCCGCCACCTCCCTGCTTCCTGGGGCCGTCACTGATACCCGAGGGCCCGCTGGTGCCCGGGGCCTGGCTGTGCCCGCCACAGTGAGAGTTCCCAGGGAAGCCTCCGCTCTACTTGTGAAGACGTCGTCTGCAGGCTGTCTTCCGCGGTCCTGATGGCCTGCTGTAGCATGAGGATTTGGGGACACTGAGAACTTCTCTGCCTTTGCTTTGTTTCACGTCAGGAGGTTTTCCTGTGGTTTAAAGCTTCAAATGTCCAAGAGTCTTGTGTCCCGAGCTGCGTGGGATTGGGCTGATGCGTTCCTTCTGGTGCTTCCCCAAAGTTCTGTCGTGACTGTTGCAATACAAGTGACACAGCAGCCTCCGTGGGCCCCGGCCCACGTCCCCCAAGCCGAGGACGCCCCCCACCCCCAGCAAGCCTGGGCGTGCTCAGGATTCAGAGGAGGAAACACCTGCTCGAGGGACAGTGAGGACCCATCCGCGGGCCCCCTGTGCTGCCATCGTGTGAGATCAGGTCCTGGGCGCTGAGGCCTTGTGCGTTCCCAGATGAGACCGCACAGGATCCGCTGAGGCGTTTGAGGACCCCCAGCTGCTGGGAATTTGTTCCGATTTCTCCAAGACAAGCACTGAAGCCAGGACAGCATGGCACCTCACGGAGCTGGGTCGTGAAGCGGGACTACACTCAGAACCTGCCCTTTTGACAACCAGACTGACCCATTTCTGGAGACAGGGGTCCGAGCTCTATGCAGCCCAGAATGGGGCCGTCTGCCATGAGCCAGAAAACAGCCTTCAGCCGCTGCTTTCCACGGAGGGGACCTTGGCCTTCGAGCGCAGAGATGGCCTTTAGGCTGACAAGTAAGTCTGCAGCTGGCACCCCTCGGTCCCTCCGAAGGCCGTGGCCAGCAGAGCGTCGCGTGGTAGGAGGTCCTGGCTGGTAACTGGCAAATCGTAACTGTGTGCACAGAAAGGGGACGGCTGAGTGGTCAGCCCGCCACGGAGGGGTTGGCCTCGGCAGAGCCGGGGTGCCTGTGCTGGTCCCCAGCCCACACCCCCCTGAAGGTGTCATCAGGGCCAGAAGGTGGGGCCGGGCGAGGAGACACACAGAGGTTTGCCAGGGGGTCCGCGGTCAGTCAGGCAGAGCAGGGCAGCGCTGAGAACCCGAGGTCCCGGGCCCGGCCTGGAGCCTGAGTCCTGCTCCTCCGGGCACACCTTGTGTCCCTATCAGCCTTGAGCCTCACCTCTGTGTGCAGGCAGGGACAGCCACATCCTTGTGCTCCCACGGCTCCTCACTCCATCCTGCCCGGGACCGGTGCCGAGGCCCCGCAGCCAGGATCCTGCCCGTGGCTGCCTTTCATCCGGGAGAGGCGCCCTGCTCGAGGCCGCTGCTGGATCCCGACCATCCGCATGTGAAGGGCATTGCTGGAAGAGCCGGCACCCCTGCACCCTCCCACCCCGTCAAGGGACCTGGAGCCCACCCTGATCGATGTGCCAGTCTTCTGACAGTGGCCAGGGGCACGCTACCACGCTCGGCGTCAGGGCTAAAGAGCAGAGAATACGCATCTTACAAAGTTCGCCTCATCTGAGGACTGTTTGTTACAACCACACAACATAATGTTTGAGGCCCCACAAGGCAGAGGTTCACAGAGACTTTGATTCCTGCAGAATTTCGTATTGTGTCTAACACCAGAGTTACAGGCTGGCAGTATTTTGATGATGAATTCCCAGCCTTCTTTGCCAGGAGAAAGAACAAGTTCTCCCCTTCTATTAAATCAAATAAAAGATGAGCATCATCCAGCCACATAGAGGACTGGATCCCAGCCTTCAGAGGGTTGGTGTGCATGGTCAGAGGCTGCCAGAGACAATGAAAGTGAAGAATCATCATTACTGTTACCACCACTATCACGTGGCACCATCCTCATCATAGCCATCACCACCATCATCACCACCACCATCACCACCACCATCACCACCATCATCATCATCACCATCACCGCCATCATCACCACCATCATCACCACCATCACCACCACCATCATCATCATCATCACCACCACCACCACCATCCTCATCACCACCATCATCACCGACATCACCACCATCATCATCATCACCATCACCACCATCATCACCACCATCATCACCACCACCACCACCACCATCATCACCACCATTACCACCACCACCATCATCACCACCACCATCACCACCAACATCACCACCATCATCATCACCATCATCATCATCATCACCACCACCATCATCATCACCACCACCATCACCATCATCATCACCACCATCACCATCATCATCACCACCATCACCATCATCATCACCACCATCACCATCATCATCACCACCATCACCACCACCACCATCACCATCATCATCACCACTATCAGCAGCAGCAGCAGCAGCAGCACTATGTATAGAGCAGCCATTGTGCTAACTACTTTTCAGGCATCATCTCAGTTTTCCCATCTGTAGAGTGAGGATGATAACCATGTCACCCTGTAGCACTGGGATTGAATGAAGTGATGTAGGCAAAGTAGGAGGATAAGGTTTACACACAGAATGTCAACAAATATCAGGTATTCATATTATTGCAGTTAATTCTTACGACAGATCTTAAGAGTCAAGTACTATTATAATTCCAATTTTACAGATGAAAAAAAAAGGAAAATGATGATGCTTGTCTGAAAATACACAGCATGTTTGGGTGAAAGTCCAAGTTCAAAGACAAGTCTGTTGAGGTCAAACTATTTGCCCAACAAATGCTCTGCCTCCTGTGTCATCCCTACAGTGTAGATCTGCCCTCCTCCTCTTTCTCTTCCTGTCCTTCCCCTTCCCCTTCTTCTCTTCTGTCTCCTCTTCCCCTCATCCATTCCTCCCCCTCCCCTCCCTCTCCCCTTCCTCCTCTTCCCCCTTTTCTTCTCCTTCTTCCTCTTCCCCTTCTCCTTCTTCTTCTCTGTTGTCTTCCCCTCCTCCTTCTCCTCTTCCTCCGTGTTCCTCCCCTTTTGAGGACAAGGACTATGAAGCTTGAAGAGGCTAATGAATATCCAGAAGACAGTTACCGTGAGCCATGGAGGGGTTCTAGTCTTGCCTGGGTCCTGAAGCGTTGCTCTCAGCCACTTTGCATGGCACAGAGCGGTGGATACCAAACCACAGGACATTTACAAAACAACCTTGTTTTATGAATTCCTTTGACAACTCTTCTCAGAGAGAACAGCCATGCATTCAGAAGGCTTACAAAAATGTGTTAATTACATCCGGACAAATTCGAGAGGAAACGCTCAGAAGGGCACCATTCTGTGGCTGTAAGAAAGACGTCTAAAGACCACAACACCTGTCCCCTTTAGGAAGTGAGACCTGAGGCTCTCCTGCATTTAACGTGTCTCCTAGGAAATCGCAGGGAACAAACTCAACCACAGAATCTAAGTCAACAGTTTAGCCACTGCCTTCTGGGCACCCAGCACGTGCCTAGGGCTGGAGAAGAAGACACCAGCAAGCCCTCATGCTGCATGCAGGGACGTGCCTGGCAGCCAGAGAGGCAGAGCTCCAGGTGGCTCCGACGAAAGCATCGTGTGTCCGGGCCACCTGCTGCAGGAACCCCACACCTGCAAGTGCAGAGGAGAGAGCGGCTCAGTCACTCAGGGTAAGGTGTGGCGTGCAGGCCAGGTGACCAGATGGAAACCAAGCCAGGCCTGTGAGCGGACAAGGGGCAGGAAGAGCAGGTGTCAAGATGAAGCCTCATGGCGAAGGCACAGAGGTGAGACAGCCATGAAGACAGGAGGCAGGTGGACCGATTGGCAGCCTGAGGAGCTGAGAAAGCACGTGGCTCTTCTGTGGTGAGGCCACCAAGAGGCTCGCAGGGGACACCTGCGTGGGCTGTGGGCAAACAGAGGCATGTCCTGGAGAAGCTGAGACCTCTCTGCACAAACCAACGTGAATGTTTTAGAAAAAAAGCCATGACCCAGGCGGTCTCCATCCCTGGGAGAGTGAGGTTGGTGCGGTGCTTCCTGGGTTGGGGGGCGTGTCGGGACCCCACTTCACACACAGGGAGACCTCGGGCCCCCGATTTCCAGCCCGTTGCTTCTCGCGTTGACAAAACCTGGACCGTCCTGGAGGGTGTGGCACTTTCCTGCCCGGTGAGGATGGACCTAGTTATGGGTTTAATCGTGTCCCCCGCCCCATTCATACGTTGGAGTCCTAGCCCCAGAACCTCAGAATGGGGCCTTATTTGGAAACAGGGTCGTTGCAGAGGTAATTAGTTAGGATGAGGTCATTAAAGTGGGCCCTAATCAAATGAGTGGTGTCCTTAAAAAAGGGGGCCATTTGGACATGAATGCCCATGGGGGAACGCCATGGGACCACGAGGGCAGAGACCTGGTGGATGCCTCTACGGGCCAGGGGACACCAGGTATAGCTGGTGAGCCACCAAGCCAGGAGGGACTGGGGACAGAGTCTCTCGACCTCTGAAAGGCACCCATCGGTGATCCTGGCCGAGTGCTGCATGGTTGGGGGGGGTCTGCCATGAATGACCCAGGAGCCCAGGAGCCATGCGGCCTGCCCTGGCCACTGGGGGCGACACAGCAGGCCCTCAGGCACACCTGCTGACAGAATAAAAAAACCCAAAAACCTGTGCCTGCCTTCTGAGGGTGATTCTCTGAGAGTCACCTGGTGTCCCACACTCGAGTCTGATCGTAACTACCCCCAGTCGGCACAGACCCCGCAGGTGACGTCCAAACAAAACTGCCTCCACTCCACACACCAGCAGACGGGGGGTCTCCAGCCTGTCCCCACTTCTGTCTGACTTGGCTGTAAATCCGGGGGTTCTCATAACCTCCCTTCAGGTTTGATGACTTGCTAGAATGGTTCACAGAGCTCGGGAGAGCACTGTACTTCAGGTTGTGGTTTTATCATAAAGGGCACAACCCAGGAACAGCCAAATGGTGGAGATGCATAGGGTGAGTTCTGGAAGGGTCCTGGGCCTCTGTCCCTGTGGATTTGGGGTGCGCCTCCTTCCTGGGACACCGGCCCCCCAGCCAGGAGGCTCCTCCAAAGCCACTGGTGTTAGTATACAGGCAGGACGGATTGAATCACTGGCCATGTGACCGAACTCGACTTCCAGCCCCCTCCCTCCCTGAGGGTTCCAGCCCTCTTTTCACGTGCTGCTGTTTCCAGTGGGCCTGGCCCTCCCTTGAACCTGTCTGAGGGCACACCCCGAGTCACTGTGTCTCTTAACCTCAGGGGTGGCCAAAACGAGCTCCTTAACAAGGACACCCCAGTCACTCAGGAAATTCACAAAGAAAGCAAGGACAAAGACCAGACACAGTCTTTATTACCTGATGGAACCACCCCTGTCAGCTCATCGCCCGGCCAGCCGGCCCTCGGCAGAGTGTGGCACCAAGTGGTCACCGGTTGCAGACGATGGTGGTAAAGCAGAAACGCCATCCAAGCTGCCCTCCCCCTGGGAAGCGGACCCAAGGACAAGGAGGGAGAGAGAGGTGGTTTAAATGAAACCAAGGTCACTTGAGACGGGCCACCGGCACCTCGGAGAGCACCGCAGGCTGGCCGTCTCATGCAGGGACCCCAGTGGTGGCCGTGGCACGTGCAGACACAGTGCTGCCAGGACGCTGCTCCCGCCGTGGCCGCCCCCCTGCCCATCGCCCACCTGGGAGAACGCAGGGTCGCCGCGGGGCGGGGCCGGTGGGTCCCTCCAGAGGCCACTGCCCTGGGCACTTCCTGCTGCACGTTTTATGACCATCTGGATGAAGATGTGGGAAGCCTCTTACCAAATTTATAGTCAAAACCAGGAGGCAGAGCTAATCTATGGAAGAATCCAGGTGCTGGACTATTTCACCAGGACTAAGCGAGCAGGATCCCATTTGCATCACAGAATGGAGGTGCTTCGAGGCGTGTCAAGATCGTCTCGTCCAAACCACCTGGTTTTACCAAAACAAGGTCCAGAGAACTTCCATAACTTGCCTAAGAGTTTGCAACAAGCAGTCCCCACGGAGGCTCAGAAGCACGTTGAATTCTGCACATCCACGTGTGGCTTCTTCTCCAGAACCAGGCTTCGGCCTTCACCTCCCTCCCGCTCCGGTACTGCCGTCGGGGCAGCGTTATGGTGAATGCCTTCTATTTGTGCACAGCCTCTCGCGTGATAGTGTTAGAAGGGGGAGGGGAGGGGAGAGGGGAGGGGGGCGGGTGCTCGTGGGGTTCACAGGTTATCTCACGAATCCTTACAGCTCGGTGAGGTGAGCACTGTCATCGCCCCACATGAGGACCCTGAGGTGTGCGGACCTTAGTCCGTCAGTGCAAACCGAGGTTTGGCCTTTGATGCGTCCAGCCCCTCGTGAGCTTCCCCGTGGGGTGGCAGGATGATGGCACACTGGCGAATGGACACTGGGGTCAACAGCGGGTGCCTCAGACGTGCTGAGCACCATGCCCCCCAGCGCGCACCTGCTACGGAGACGGTGCCGTCTCTGGGCCTCTTCCCCTCCTCTCCTGGAGAGAGGCGCGTCTGCGAGTCCGAGGTGGCCTCTGGGCACACGGCAGATGTGCAAAGTCCCGCGGCCTGAGCTCCCTCAGCCTCAGATGAGCTCATTAAAGGTTGTCATCCACAAAAAGGAAACAGTGACCAGACGTGCCGCGTCTAGAATCTGGTTGCACAGAGCATGCGTCTGGTGAGTTTTACCAAATAGCCTGCTGCCCTGTGCACACGGGCGAGGTCGGCAAACCCTGTCGCTACAGACTCAGCGGCCGGGTGGACGCCACGTGTGCTCACGTACGCAGGCCATTAGCGGTTCAGCTGGACAAGCTCAGTAGCAGTCAGAGGGCAGGGGGAGCCGGGAGCCAGGGAGCTGCCCCGCAGAGTGAAGGGACCCCAGCACCGCGGCCCAGACTTGGGGACCCCTGCTCTGGGGGAAAGGCTGGGCAGGACCAGGCCCTTCTCAACCTATGCACTTGACCTGGAAGATTTCCCAAAGCAGGGTGTCGACCTGGCGAGGGGTCTGCCATGCGGCAAAACTCTTTCCGGATGAGAGGCCTTTCCCACCCACCCGGCCAGCACGACCCGTGGGCACCAGTTACCGTGTCCTTGGGGTTTCTGCCTCTCGTCCCTGGTGATTTGGCCTGAAGCTAGTTGTATCCCAAGTACTAGAATTTGCTTTTTGGTAAAGGTACAACACTCATTCAGCCATGAGACTACTAAAAATATATTTAGCAAGTTTGCATTACTTTTGACCAATTCTAATTGAACCCATAGCTTCACAATATGGAAGGCACCCAGCACCTCTGAACAAAGTATTGTGTTGAATGAGCAGTAAAATGTGATCATTGCTGGGCTTACAACGTTCCTATTAATCTTATTTCAAGTTACAATACATGTCTTGTTTCCACACTTCTATTTTTAACTAATGAAAATTTATTACAAAGAACTCCTAATTATACCCTTTGGATTATGATACAATTGCAAACCCACTGGTAATTTTCTTTTTCTTGAAATTCCACATAATCACATAAGCAGCAAAGAATGTAAGTTCTCCTGAAATCGTTGGTCTATAAATAAGAATCCCTAATGGGCTGAGCCAATGTTTTTTCTTTTTTTTCCCTTCGCACATTTTGTATTAGGTTGGATTAAGCCGTAGCGCAACCCTGGTGAGTGTTAGACATAGAACGTTGTATATTCTCGGCACATCCTGAAGCCGGTAACTAACAGATTTCCGCGGTATCTTGGATAGACAGTGATGGAAAAAGCAGGTGTCAGGAGGCAGGGACCACCTTGGTCCCGGCCACTAAGTGATGGTATGACCTTCAGTGGGCCTGCCCCCTTCCTCCCCAAATGCGTGGATGGTGGAGATTTGCCGGACAAGCCCTCACGGGCATCTGTCCTGTGCGATGCGGGGCATTTAGCAGCGCGTCCGGCCTCTACATCTCCAGGTGCCAGCAGCGCCTCCCTGGCGGTGATAACCACCAATGTCTCCAGGCACCGCTGGGTGTCCCCCAGGAGCGCAGTCCCCCTGGGGGGGGCACCGTGCCACACCTGTGTCAGGAAGCCCCTCCCTGTATCTGGCGTAAGTGACTCTCGCTGACTAACTCCCAGGGTAAGGCTGGGTTTGCGAAGAAGCAGGGACGTGCCGTGCTCTTGAGGGGCACATCCTCTGCTCTGACGTCTCCATGTAGGTGCTGGCGGGCCCGCAGGAGGTGCTGAGTCCAGGCGCTTCCCAGGTGACTTCTCTTTACAGTTGCTGGTCTAACCTGACCAAAGCGCATCAGAAGTGCAGGTTCTCTGAACCAGGGGGTCTCGGGACACAATGGATTTGCACCCGTCCTTGCGGGAGTCACTGGCCGTGGGACCTGACTGTGGGGAAGCGTGGGGCAGGGTGGGCCAGAAGGAGGCCCAGCAGAGGGTTCCGTGGGGTCAGAGCGCGTGGCTCGCCAGGCCGGGGCAGGGGGAGAACATGCCTCAGGGCAGAGCCCAGGCTGTGAGGCAGGGCAGGCGCGGCGGCTGGACGGGCTTGCTCCCGTGCGGGCCAGGTCCGGGGTGAGAGGGGCATCGCGAGAGAGCCATGTCTGCGGTTCCCTGAACATCTTGCAGCAACGAATGCCCAGGTGTTTGGGAAGCAGGTTCCCAAATGCTGCTGGAATGAGTTGTGGACCCGAGAGCACCATCGAGCGGCCGGGTATGTAACAGAAGGCAGGTGCCAGGTTGGTGCTTCACGAGAGTGGGCTCTTTCCTTCCTGTCGGCCGCCAGCCTGGTAAAGGTGGCTTGTTGGATCCCCTGGTGCCCGCCGGGCCCTGGCTTGTGCCCGCTCCCGACGCTGCCCGCTGCGTCTGGGTGGTGGCTGTGGGCCGGGGGGAACCGGAGGGAGGGAACAGCTCCAGGGCTTGCGGGTCCCACTCTGCACCGATCCCTGCGCAGACTGCCTGGGGTGGGGGTCGAGTTCCCCCTGTTGTCACTGAAATCTCCCTGTCGGGCTAGACCCCGGGACGGCGTTTTCTGTACCCAGAGTGTCGATGGATTGGTCTCCGGTAATTGTCTTCCTGCATTTGTCCAAAAGGAAGGTCTTCCCTGAAACGAAACAAACCCAAACAACAGGAACAGAGCCGGGTGTGGGCTCCCGTGGTTTGTCAGATGGAAAGGCTTCTTCACCTCCTCTGACGGCCGGGTCTAGGCAGTGAAACGGTGACTCTGGGCTTCCTCCCACCTCGTGGGCCCTCGCACTCACCCACTGCTGCCTTCGCTCCCTGCCGGCGCCCCTGGGGTCAGGGTCTCAGCCTCAGCTCTGCCCGAAACACAACAAAGCAGTCTTCGCCCCAGAGCAAAAATCGCCACCTTTGCTGGGCTGCCTGCACCAGGCTTTGAAAGGTTCTCAGAGCGTCTGCTTCTTAAAGAGTTTCCTGGGGGACTTTTAGGGGTTGCAGGTGGGTCTCCAAGGGCACGGCTAACTGTCTGTGTCTCGTGCCCTAAAGGACAGAAGGCCACGCGAGTCCCGGGCCAGAGGAGGCAGAAGGAGCGGACAAGGACACCAAGACTCCGCCTCCCCAGATCCTGCTGCCGCTGGAGGAGAGGGTGACCCACTTCCGAGATATGCTCCTGGAGCGAGGGGTAAGGAACCGCTTCGGAGACGTGCTCCTGGAGCGAGGGGGCGGGTCCCGAATGCAGATCACGGCTCCCCTCGGAAGCCAGTCGCCGAGCGATCACCCCCGCAGCCCGAGGGACGCTTTTCCTCCCGCACTGAGTGCAGCGAATCGGGCTGAGTGAAATTCAGGTGCCAAAAGACTTGAGGCGGAAGTGACATGAAAAGGGGCCCCTGCTTCTGGTCTTGAGGTCTGTGGTTGTCGCCCGGCCCCCTCCCCCCCTGCTCATGCCGGCCCCGGAGAGGCGGATGGGGGACGGGCACTGGCGTTGTGTACAGACAGCACCTGTGTTGATAAGCTTCCTGCTGGAGCCCGGCCAGGTCTCGGGTCCGTGCCCCCCAGAGGGGCGTCCCCTGTTCTAACTTGGACAAGCCAGGACTGTCACACCTGTGGATCCGTTCAACTATTTTTAGTAAAATGAGGATGTCTTCATTATAGTTGGCTTGTGAACCTTGTTTTGAATTTAAGAGAGAAACATTTTAGAACCAGATCTCCTTCCAATGACTTTTATTTCCAGCTTTGGCTCTTGGGTATAAAATGAGTCAGCTCTAATAGCCCAGTTGGACTTCTTCACAAAATGAGGCTGAACGCGGTACCAGGGGCCCTGTGCGGTGGTGACGATCACGGACACTCTGGTGGCCTTGGGAGGCCTGGCAGAGGGAGCAGATTCCCTCCCTGGTCGATAGCTGTCCCCAGGCCGCCTCCTGGGCCGGCCCCTCCCAACAGCAGGTGCCACGGGCCCTGAGGCCGGGTGTCGGGAGACCCCACCTCCCCCGGAGCGGGAGGTCGAGCGGGGCTCCCCAGAGTGAGGCTGGCAGGAGGCCCTGGCGATGCAGGGCGACTGGGGCGTGTCAGCTTTAAGTGTTACAGGTAGGACGGAGGTGGCCCACAGCGGGGGCCTCTCTTCCTTCGCACCATGGGCTTTAACGTCTGCATCACTTCATCGGTCTTGTCATTCACTTACAAATGAAATACAGCCCTTGGCCGTGAGGGCCTGGAGGGAGAAGTCGCCTCATGAAGTCAAAACTGCGGTGGGGTGTGCGAAGCCCAAACTGGCACGGATGCGAGGGGACACGGCCGTGCCGGGAGGGGGGCCGGGGGCACAGGCCCGTGGGGGCCGGCCTGTGTGCGCTGATGACGACGGGTTACTTGAACAGACGCGATGTTCGAACCTGCAGGTGTTGGGCTGAAATTTTATCTTCAAAAGGACGTCAGTTCCTGCCTCCCCCCGCAAACAATTTTTTCAAGACGTTGAGACCCTTTGGGGAACAAATCCTGCCGTGTGCAATGGCCCGGGGAGCAGTGGGCCCCCTGCTCCCGCCCGGGCGGCTGCGTATCTCCGACGGGACAGGGAGAGACCCGCTGAGCCGGGACGGCCCTCACTGGGGCCTCGCTCTGCTCTCGGCCTCGTCCTGCACTCTGCTCAGCTGGGCCCGCTGGGGACGCGGGCCTGCGGGCTGCTTCCCCTTCCTCCCGGGGGGTCCCGGATGCTGCCAACAGCGTGTTTATGCCGTCACCGCCACCCCTGGGGCTGCTCAGGTTGTGACGGTCCGGCTGGCCTCATGGCCCAGTGTCACCACCGACCACCACCCTGTCCTGTCTCTCCCATGACCTGCCCGCCTTCCACTCTCGCCTCAGGTCCCCTGCCCTGCCGCCCGTCCCCTGGCTAACACAGGATGCCACGTGACTCCTGTGTCCCTTCCACATTGTCCAAGCTGCCGTGAGAGGCCTCAGCTCCTGCAGGGTCGGGACCGCCTGATGCTCCCTTGGGTCCCCAGGGCCTGGTGTGCAGCAGGTGCTCAACGACCTCCCGAGATTCCCTCAGTGTCCACGTGGACGCCATCGGGGACTGGGCCGTGGTGTCGCCGCACGTGCCGACCCGCCGGTCCCGGAGCCCGCCCGCCGAGCCCATGACGAAGGGGCTTGTCTCCGAAGCACCTGTCATTCCCCGTTCTGTTCTCCCCACTCGCGTGGCCACCAGGCGTCTGCGGGACAGGTCTCGGCATCACTCGGGAGAAGTGATAAAACATACTCCTCCCCTGACAGAATCGCCAGGATGGGCTGCTTCTGCTCTGGAGAAGCCATAGGCGTGGACACTCCTGAGGCTTGTCTCCAGTCTCATTAGGCGTCGATCAACACGCGGGTGGCTGTCTGCCCTTGTCACACACAGAAATACGTGTAATTCTCAGTGTCTGGATCGACCTGGCCAGTCTGTTCCAGTTGACCCAGCCAGCAGGAGACGTGACCCCTCTTCCCTGAGACGTGATGGCATTAGGAGCCTTGGAGAAATGGAGGCAGGAATGTATTTGATCTCGTCTGCACGTCCCCCTCTTTGTTTGGGAAGCCAACCAGCCCGGCCTCACCAGCACAGCCTCAGACCGACCCCCGGGAGAGCCCAGGGCTGCCTGAGACACCTACCTGTGTTTGCTAAGCCCGCCGGCAAGCCAGGGCTGTGCGGTTTCTTGAATTTATCCCAACGGCTGTGGTCGAGCAGCTTTACTAATGAGATTTTCACTACGCTCTTGCCTCACCGAGGTGGGTGATTCCTTTCGGCCTTTGATTCGTAGATTCTTCTGCGTGAGCACCTTGTGTAGGTCGTGTAGATGCGAATCAGCAAAACGACACAGAAATGCCAAGTACCCACCCGGAGTTCTGAGTTTTCCCTGGAAAGAAGAGACCTGGGCGAAGCCTGAACCCCTGTCTTAGGAGGATTTTGCAAGAATCCCACACGCAGCTCATGAATAGAAAAGATTAACCTGAATTTACTGCTGATGTCATAAAGCAATGCCACCATTTATGGCTTTTTGACTTTATAAAATATGCCAGCATATTTTATAAGTTACTCAGTGCTCAAGAGAATTTGATAGCTAAGCCCATAAGATTTCCTGTTGCTTGAAAATGAGGCACAGAAAGGTCACTCTTTTCATGGACTGAGTGATTAATAATGTTTTTTATTGCATTTGTACAATGCTTCAGTCCAGAAATGCATGTACTTACGGAACGATGGAGCCAGGTCCTGTGGGTTTCTCGTAGTTTAACAAGGGCATGTTTGGGGTTTTTCCGTGGGGATCACGGATTGGGGAAGGGCCTGTGGCTTTGCGTGTTTGTAATATGTATCTGACGGCTCAAGGAAGGTTTTATTTTTGTTTTGCTTTACTGTATAAACCACAGTAGAGCCTTAAAAAAAAAAAGAAAAAAAAACTTCAGCCTGTGAAGGGGCAGGTCTCGTCGAACAGCAGATTATTAATGTGATCCCTCCTATTCAGGCAAATGTATTAGAAACATTTTATTGAGAACATCTTCCTCCTGCAAAGTATCCCTTAGAAGTGGGTACGGCTGGGGCACCTAGCCATTAGGACGCTGGGGTTACGTATCCGACTTCGGCTCGGGTCATGATCTCACAGCTGGTGAGTTCGAGCCCTGCATCGGGCTCCGTGTCGACAGCTGGGAGCCTGGAGCCTGCTTCAGGTGAATTTGATGAATAAACATTAAAAAAAAAAAAGAAGTACGGCTTTCCAAGGGCCTTTGGAGAGTCCCAGATCCTACCTTAGGGACTCCACGGCCCAGACCTGCTGTGCTCTCTGGGGTCCCTGTGTGGGTGACCCTCGGCCAGCTTCCCAGCGGTGAGTGGCCTCGGGGAGACTGGCTGGCATGGTGGCTGACTGTGCAGCTGAGCTCCGTGGAGTTGGGATCTGAGTCACAGACCACACATTCACACCCACCGGCCATACGGGTCTCTCTCTGCACTGGGCTGGCCGTCCACCATGATGCTGTCGTACAAGGTTGCCGTAAAGTAACAGTACTGGGTGCCTTCTGGCTAACAGGGCGGCGGGGGAGGCCTTCTCCCGGCAGCAGGAAGCGCCACCTCGCTTCCCTCCCCGTGAGCCGTGTCTGGCGCCCCTGCTCTCAGACACGCACATGGCGTTGCCTCCGGACGCACGCGGGAGGGCTCCGTCATCCTCATGACCAGCGGCCGACGTAGGCGAGACGGCCCTGGAGGCGAGGCGTCTCAGGTACCTGTGTGAGTCCCAGCCTGGACACCTGCGGTGTCTGCTCCTCGTGGACCTATGGCAAGTCCGCGGACCCCGCGGGGCACACGTCACACCGGTAACAACACACAGTCCTGCCGCACAGTGACGTGTGCATGGAAAGAAAATTTGCAAAAAAGAATATCTAATAATTCACCCCAAGTCCTGTCTGTCCTAAGAGATCATTATTTTCATTCAGATACATTTCTTCCCAGTCTTTTGTTTCTAAAACTAGATTTAAAAATATCAATAATAAGTATTTTTGTCTTAGAACATAACCAGGATTGAACTGTAGTTGAACATGGTTCAACCAAACATTCTAATGTAGTTGATTTTATGAGGTTAACCTACTTATAAATTTGTGTACTGTTTTTCCTTTTTAAGCATTAAAATTAAAAAAAAAAAAAATTTTAACGTTTATTCATTTTTGAGAGACAGAGAGAGACAGAGCATGAGCAGGGAAGGGGCAGAGAGAGAGGGAGACACAGAATCCGAAGCAGGATCCAGGCTCTGAGCGGTCAGCACAGAGCCCGACGTGGGGCTCGAACTCACAAAACGTGAGATCATGACCTGAGCCGAAGTCGGACACTCAACCGACTGAGCCACCCAGGTGCCCCAAGCATTAAAAAATTTTTAAATGTTTATTTATTTTTGACATAGAGAGAGAGACAGAGAGAGACAGAGCATGAGCGGGGAGGGGCAGAGAGACAGAGGGAAACACAGAATCCGAAGCAGTTTCCAGGCCCTGAGCTGTCAGCACAGAGCCCGACGTGGGGCTCGAACTCACGGACCATGTGTGCGATCATGACCTGAGCCGAAGTCAGATGCTTAACCAACTGAGCCACCCAGGCACCCCTTTCCAGCATTTTTAAAAAGCATTCATATAATCCTTTGGAAAACACTTGGATGAGGTCATAATATTCAATTCGTTGTCAATTCAGAAATCCTGCATTTTCATTCATTTCTTATATTCTCCAAATTTGCTGTTTCAAATAATACTCTGATGATCATATGGACGTGTGTACTTTGTGTGCGGAATTATTTCCTACGGGCTACAAACATGTGGTCGATAAACTGAATTGCTCTGGGAAGAGTAGTTCGGTGGCCACGTCTGAGAGTTCCTGACATGGCGTTTCCCAGCAGCACTGAATAGTAAGAAACGTAAATACCATTTTTTGAATACTAAAGCTCTTTGCCTGGGGTTTATGTCTTGCCTCGCTCCTGTGCTGTGGTTCCTCTTTCCTGGACTGATGGCCGTGGCCTTTGGCAATCCGGATCTTCAGATACCGTGTGGTTAGCGATGAGACCCTGTTCTAATCATGAAGATGCCCTTGGGGAGGGAGGCGGACCACCCCTCTCACTGCCGCAGCAGGATTCCGCCCGTCGCTAAGGTGAAAACAACCCGCAAACGTAAATCACATCGGCGTAGGATGTTGTGCAACGATGGCACAAAATTCTGTTTATCTGTCAAAACAGAAGAATGAAGCTGCAGTTGCTAAAGCCCCATGAGCACTGGGAGGTGAGGGCGGGAGTCGAAGTGCCCAGAGTTCAGGGGAAGCGGGCAGACCCCTTGCTCACCTCTGGACCCACCTGTAGCTCATCTGGCTCCCCTGGGCTCGTGTGGACCGCTCCCATGTCTAGGTTTAGAGATTGGACATGTCCGTGGATGGTTTTCAACCAGGAGGTAATCCCCATGTCTCCATCCTACGCGGGACAAATCTCAGGCAGCCGTGGGCCTGTTCCACGGGAGTCTTCCGAGGTTGCCGGTGGCCCGCCGTGGTCACCTGCTCATTTGTGCAGCGTCCTTGGCTTTTCTCCTCCCAGCATGCCTGCGGCTGCCCCCCAAACACACCGCCTGCACCTAGGCCTCATCCCGGCGGCCTACAGGGAAGCCCGTGCCTCCCCACCAAGGACGAGCCGAGCCGGGAGCACGCCTGTCCTTCTGGCCTCTCACGCTGCCTTTAATTGTCAGGAGCTCCAGAAGACACAGCCATGCGTTCCAGGAAATTGGGTAAAGAGGGTAATGGTATCGCTAATTACAGCGAACACTGTATTCGGTATCAGCCTGAGCCTGTGGGACGCAGCGGGAGAGGAGGGAAGAGGGAGGACGGGAACAAGGGTGGAGGGCAGCTATGCAAATTCTCGGAACCAGAACTCGTTCGCATAGACCTGGTGCCACCCGGGTTTGTGGGAGATGGCTGGTGGGGGGGGGGGGGGGGCGGCACTGCGGTGCTCAGGAGGAACCGGTCCTGGGAGGGGAGCCGTGGGCGGACTGGGTGGGGAGCTGAGCTGGGGCTGGGGGCTCCTGAGTGGCGTGGACAGACTGGCAGGCACACCCCACGCAGACACAGACTAAACAAGGGGCCGCGTCTCCAGCCTCTGGTCCTGGAGGCAGAGGTCAGTGGGCTCAGGCCAGAGGGAGGTTCTTGACCCTTCTCCGGGGGCCACTGGGCCTCTGGTGTGGCTAGGCAAACATTATGTCCACCTGCACCCAGTGGTCTTGGGGTGGCTGGGAGACCCCTGCACCTGCTCCCCGCCTCCCTCCATCTGGTGACAGATACCTTTTGCTGCCCCGATGGATACTTTGGGGAACTTGCCTGAGCCCAGGGGACCAGTGATGGCGGAGTGTGGGGCCCTGCCAGGGGCCAGGGAGCACGGTGGGTCCCCGGGGCCCAGCCCAGCCCACTGCTTAGCAGCTGCGAGAATAGGCCGTCACCTCACACGCCTGTGAGGGGTCTCGCTCTCCTGTTTCTCTTTTCTTTGGTTTTTCACATGACATAAGGAGACGTCATACAGGAGCCTCGCTCACCTCTCTGCACCAAGACACCGTGTGCAGGCAGAAGCCTAAGACAAGAGCCGACTGGCCAGGCAGGTGCGGCCCGTGTCTCAGAGGCCAGTGTCCTTGTCACAGAACTGGGAGGTGCTTGTGACAGATGCCCTTCTGCGGGGCGTGGAGGCCGTGAAAACCAGAGGGAAAAGCCACCCTGCGGATGGACCGTCCACCCTCCAGGCTCCGTATCACATTTACGAACGCAGAGGAAGGAAAGAGTAAACACGACGTGTTTGAGAATCAAATTTGGGCAAAACCGTTGGCTTCTGAAATAAGTGCATTTTGTGTTTGAGATGGAAATTGCCCCCGAGACCCTGAGACCACCCAGCTCCGTGTTCCTGAGCCCAGCCAACAGCCAGGGCACCCCGACAGAGCCCTCAGGAGGTGACAGGACGGTGCGGGGGGGCGGTGCAGTGGACGGACAGGCGACTCAGTCACACCACTTGTCCACAGGCTCATCGTCTGCCCCACAGGGCATGAGAGGGGAGCCCCGGTGGCCCTGCCACCCCCCAGTGTGCCCCGGAACACGCCGTCCTGCCAACTGACCCTCAAGTTCAGGGCCGGGCACGAGCCATCCGTTTCCAGCCTTCCTTCATTTTCTCTGGTCCTTAGGGTCCCTGGTCTTGTGTGTGATCCAGTGAGTGACAAGTTCGTGAAATGGCCTTTGGCTTTGAAGATAAAGGCAGCATCTGCCTGCTTCCTTCGCGGTGTCCTGCCTGCGGGGGCCTTTCTGGTTGTGACGGCCTCCCGGGAGGCTCTTGCTGGCATATCACCTGGCGTTCCGGCCGGAACGCAATGCGAGACCATTTTCCTCCGGTTTCAGAGGCTTTGGTGACGCTGGGGCTGAGGTCAGAAACAGTCTCATCGGCGATTTTTCTTCCTCGTGCACAAGACCTTGGTCACCTTCAGGGGGCTTCTGATAGAGGGTGGGTCTCGCCTGTGCCCAGCAGGTGGAGGGGGCCGAGGAGGTCCCTCGCTCAGGGAAGATGGGCCCTGCACGGGAGCAGCTCAGGGCTTGGCTGGCCAAGAAGCCGCCACGGGGGCCCTGGCTGAACGAATGGCTGGCCAGTCAGATCTCAAGAAACGGAGCCCTCGGGAGGGTGGGTGCTGGGGTCCAGGGAAAAAAGCGCTGGAGGACGGAGAGCAGTTTGGGGACCAGACCACCGTCTCCAAGCACTGCAGTGACCAGCCTCCATTTGCAGCTGCTTCCTGCAAAACCCTCGGGGGTTTTCCCAGCGAGGTTGTCTTCGCGGGGAGCACACTGACAGCGGCTGGAAGAGGGCCCAGCTCCTGCGGCCATGGTGCCAGCGTCTCCCCTGCGTCTCATCCTCCTCCCCCTGCCGCTCCCAGCAGCGACGTCTGTGGGTGCAGATGTGCCACACAGGGACACCCCCGCCCAGCCAGCCATGTGGCACCTCTGGTCCCCGCCCGGAGGTCAAGGCCTGTCCGCAGTTCTGTCTTACAGCTGCGTCTGCCAGGAGTGTCCTCAGCAGCATAGACGCCAGGGAACCAACAGCAAGTCAGGACCTAGAGACGACGGGGAGGGCGTGTGCCCGAGGAACGCCAGGAGCAGGAGGCTGTGCGGGAAGAAGGCAGGGCCGTGACCCAGCACTCAGTGACCCGTCCAGCACGTGCCCACGACGCTGGCCGGCGACGACACCCCAGCGTGGATGAAATAGAGAACGTGCGCGGGGCTCAGGAGAGGCTGGCGGCAGAGTCTCCTGGTGGCCGGCACACCCAGGCGCTCAGACGTGCCTGGATCACAGTTGCCGATGGTCGGGAGCTGATCGCGGATCACGGAACACGGCCCCGCGGGGGAGACGGAATCGGCACAGAACACCGCCCGGCTGCAGAGGGACGGCAGGACTCTGCACGCGAGGGTTTAAAATTGCTGAAAAATTCCACCGTTCAAAGACGAAATCTCGGGGAAGTGCCAAAGTGTCGGGAAGTGTGGGCTGGACATAAGAGAGAAACAGCCGTGTGCTGGAGTCGGTCCTGGGCCCGCCGGGTGGGCAGGATCCTGAGGCAGCCCCAAGGTCCCCACCCCCGGGTGCACCCCCGGAGTAACCCCCTCGTTTGAGACTGGGCAGGCCCGTGAATAGGGTGGTGGGTCAACCCGGAAGGACATCACATGATGTAACGTAAGGCCGGGGCTCGTACAGACTCTCCTGTGGGTGTTGGAGAAGCCAGCCACTTGGCATGGGGTGGGGGGCCACGGCAGGGAACACGGTGGCCTTGGGGCTGAGAATGGCTCCTGCTGGCACCCAGCAAGAGTGGGGAGACCTCCTTCCCGGCCCCGTAGAATGAACTTACCTAGACGTGACCTTGGGGACGTGGGAGGCGCAGGCCTAGTGAGATCAGGCTCTGTCTGCAGCGATGCTTGTAATCGATCCTAACGGCAATGATCCGGGGACCTCTGGGAACAGCTGGGTCTCACAGACAAGGCTGTGCCCCCACACGTGGCGAATGTTCCAACATGGCCATCCATCCGTCCCATCTGCTCTGATCCCCAGCCCTGGGTCCCACACCTGGTTGTCCCTCTCGCAACCACGGCCGCCATCCTCTGAACTTGGGCAGCACCTGTTAGCATGGCTCTCAGGTAATGTGACAACACCTGTTCTGTCACTGCGAATTACAGTCATTGTAGACGCGGCTTATCTCCTCTTACAGATTGCAAATTCCTTTGGAGGCAACCATATACCATTAATTTTTTTTAATGATTTTATTATACGTCTAGAATCCCCCAAATTATCATAATCCTGGTAGAGTTAGTTACGTGACACCGATTCTGTGACATCCTCTGCCCTCCCTAGCGAGCTGAGAGACCGGTCCCTAGCAGGTGGACAGGAGCCTGTGTGCCTGGGCTGAGCCGAGGCGGCCCACAGTTTCTCTCCACAGCTGCCCTAACGGTGCTGTGGTCGGGAGCCAAAGAATGATGGGATCGCTCTGCCTGGATGCTTCCCCGGGAACCCTGCCCCCAATCCCTGGGGCGTGTCCACACTTTACCATGTTCTCCTTGGAAGAAGTCCCCCGGGTGGAGCCTGGGTCATCCCGCCCAGTAACGGAGCTCATGAATATTAACAAGGGGTTTTGACTCTTGTTAGTAAAGGTAGAAAGCGTCTATTTAAAAAAACCCACACGTTAAGGTGTACCAAGTAAGCACCTGTTTATTAAAATAGTGTCTCTACCAGCAACGCGTCAATGTGCTCAGAGGTGAGAGGGTGAACGGGTTTTGTTTTTGTAAAGCCACCGTTAGCTTGCGGTCTCCTCTGGGCCCAGGGTTCATTCCCCGCCCGGCGGGCCGGAGTAGCCTCCCTCAAATGCGCAGCACGTGTGACTGCCCGCCGTGGCTCCCCAGGTCAAGTGCAGGTCCTCCGTCAGCCTGGGACTATCCCGCCTCTCCCCGACCCCTCCCTGCCCCCCAGCATGCTCTGCCGCTGGCACTTGTCACATACCCCCAGCTCACGAGCACGCCTTTGCACCCCAGACAGCCCCTCCTGGACCCCCCGGCCCTTCGGGAGCCTGAGGAGTGTCCATGTTCCAGAAGAGTCAGTGTTCTGGAAACTGACCCTGGGGATGGGGATGTCCCTTCGCCGTGGCCTCTCCGTGTCCGGGAGTGTCCCTCGTATGGCACAGATGCCTCGCAGGGGATCATTAGCTCGCTTGTCTGCCTTGCCCCAGGCCACGGGCTCTCCGATGTCAGGACCTTGACTTTCTCTGAGTCCTCAGCACGCAGCGTGGGGCCTAGGGCGTAGGCAGTCCCTAGTCCATGCTTTTAAGTGGCTACATCATCGTGTAAATGACGTAAAGGTTTCCTTGCTCTGTCAGCGGGGAGAAGCTAGAAGCTCTGTGTCCCACGGCGGAGAACCACTCGCACCAGGTCACGGTTCTGATTTGTTCTCCAGCAAAAGGAACCGCGATTCTTGGAGAATGGTCTGACTCTAGGGCTGGGGCAGGAGAGACACAAGATGAGGCCGGGGCACCTTGAAGTTCAGAAAATAAGGAAGGGCCCCCCAAAACGACGATGGGGTACGCCAAAGGCACGCAGGAGCCAGTCGGAAAACCTCTCAACGGCCAAAGCTGGAAGAATGTGGGCAAAAACAAAGCATCTGGATGATATTGGGTTATAACCCGGGTTAGAAATACCCATGAGCCTGTAATGATACAAATAAGTGATGGGATAAATAAGTAAATGTGGGGGAATCGATAAATATCCCCTTGAGAGTTCCAAATAGCTCGTATTGGGATACCCCCCCCCAAGAGGTGGAACGTAACCCGAGGAGTGGGCTGCACACGGTGACTTTCCCCCCAGAAAGCACAGCGGGAAGGGGACAAAGAGTGAGTGTGTGCAGGACAGAGCTATTGAGCACAGCCTCAGCCCAGTGGTCTGGGTCCACACCGAGTGTCGTCAGTCACGGTGACAGGAAGTACTGTGACGTGATGGATGAAGACAGCGCCTTGTTCTGTGCTTTTCCCCAAAACCCAGAACCCTGGTCTAATCATCTAATTATCTAAAAGATAATCCTGATAGAGGCCATCTCACAACACTCCTGACCAGCAAAACCGTCAAGGCCCGAATAACAAGGGAAGTCTGAGAAACTCACATGACACTGTCACGTGCTGTCCTGGGTGGGATCCTAGGCAGAAAAAGAAAGCTGGGTCAAAACTAAGGAAGCCTTTTTTTCTTTGTTATTTTTTTGAATATTTATTTATCTTTAAGAGAGAGAGACAGAGTGAGTGTGTGAGCAGGGGAGGGGCAGACAGAGAGGGAGACACGGAATCCGAAGCAGGCTCCAGGCTCCGAGCTGTCCGCACAGGGCCTGATGCGGGGCTCGAACCCATGAACCACGAGATCATGACCTGAGCCAGACTCAGATGCCTGACCGACTGAGCCACCCGGGTGCCCCCAAAACTAAAGAAGTCTTAAATGTGGACTTTTGTTAACAACCGTGTAGACAGATCTGGCATCCATACTGACGTAGGATGTTCACAGTATGGGAAGCTGAGTAGGATATGTGGTCACTCTGTAATATTCTTGTTAACTTTTCTGTAAATCTAAAACTATTGTAAAGTAACATGGTTCGTTTTTAAAAACATGGCGTACCTAAAAAGATTTAAATATTGACTAAAAATCAACTAAAATTGTTGCAAAGTGCAGACCATAAGAAATCGCCCTCTGTCGTGGTCTGCGGGGTTCTGAAAGTTTTTACCGTTATTTCTGATTTCAAGATGTGACGTTCCAGAATGGCGTTCCAGCTGCACAGATAGAACGGGGGCTTCAGATCAGCGGCACGTGGCCCTGGAAGACATCCAGGGAAGAAATAGTGGCACGAGTGTAGCATTTAATTTCCCGGCGCTCTAGGTGTTGATTTCCTGGAACCTTGGCGTGCCTAACGCTCTCGTGCAAGGCTGCGTCGCTGAGCCCACGGCACCCCGATGCTGTTTGCCCCCATCGATGATTTCGGCATGACCTCGGGCTCTGTGTTAGATGCTAAAAACAACTCTGTTGAATATCTTTCTTCAGGTGTCAGCGTTTTCTACCTGGGAGAAAGAATTACACAAAATCGTGTTTGATCCGCGTTACCTCCTGCTAAACTCTGAGGAGCGGAAGCAGGTAACGTGGTGGCGGGCTGGCGGGCCCTGGAGACCCAGCGCGAGCGGGACGCTCCTCCTGACGCTCGTGACATGCACACGCCTGTCACGTTCATTTTGTCAGAGGGGAAGGGGTAGACCCGGTGGTCTCGCGTGTGAGCTTGTGCGCGGCAGTGGTTGCCGGTGCAGGGGACGGTCATCCCCTCAGTGTCTTAGCAAACCATCTGGGGGTGACCCCACAGGACAGGTGAAAATGCACGTGCTGGGAACACTGACCGCACCCCAGATAGCTGTGTTAAGACTCAGTTAAGCTCTTACACGATGACATTGAACGAGAGGAGGGTCCCGGAAACAGTAAGAGGGTGTATGAGGGAAGGGGTGGCAGGTCCAGAGGGCAGGTCCCCAGAAAGGGCAGAGGTGGGCGAGAGGCAGCTCGCCTGGAGGACACGTTAGCCTGGCCGGTCTGCGCTGGCTCCTTGTCAGCGTAGATCATGGAGCCGATACGGCTTCCAAGACGAAGCGGACGGACAGAGGGACGGGCGGTGCTGACTGCCGGCTGAGGGCCTGGGCCCTGATGCACGGCCCGGCCGGGGTCTGGTGTTCCCCGGAGGTCTCTGGGGTCTCTGGTTCCTGCTCCAGTCCTGCCTCTTCTGTCTGCACTCTTCTGAGTGTGAAATGACGCACATGGAAAGCGGGTCATCGGATCGGCTGCTGGAAACAGAGAAGGCCGGAGAGCTGTTTCAGACGTGGCCTCTGTCTCCACGGCCCGCGTGCTATCAGACAGCAGAGCCCGGGGCCCAGAGGACAGAAAGGGCAACCCCGTTTCCAGCTCTGTCGTGGGTCCTGAAGTTTCCTCAAGCACGCGCCGGCACGATCAGCGAAACACCGAGCGGGCGGAGCCTCGGGCTTGCGGACCCCTGCCCGTCCCGCCGATGGCAGGGCCCCGCTGGCACACGCCGGGGCTCGGGATGGTGCTGGGTCGGCCACACTGGAACACGGAACTTAGACCTTTGAGGAACTTAGAATTAATGACCTTTTTGTTGCATTGCAGCTGGCTCGTATTTTCCAGAAGGAAACATCTGAAAATGCGTGAAACGTGTTAGCAGTGGCTCCAAAAAAAAAAAGTTACAATAGAGTCAGAGGAGGTTAGATTACACGCACACACACGCGCGTGCACACAGCTGAAAAAAACTGTAGACTTTAATCATCAGTAATATTTCACTCTTCTGTGCGATATTAAAGAGCAAACGGTCAGACTGCTCGGCTGTGAGCTCTCGTAGTCCGCTTGTTGTGAAGAATGCCTTACTTGGTTAAGACCCGCACGCTGGCCATCTGTGGACCGTGCTTTCGCTGATGGCGCGGTCAGCACCATTGTTGCCAGTTCAGGGGTGTTTTTAGAGACCGTTAGACCCTTTGAAGGAAGCTGAGGAAGCCTGCCCCCCCCCCCCCAGGATCTTACGCTTACCCCTCGCCCCCCCCCCCCCCCCCCCCCCGCACTTGATGGGAGCACGCAGCACTCGGTGTGCTGCTGAACTGCTCTGGGGAATCCTGCATGAGACTCGTGCGTGTGAGCACCATGGGGCTGCGCATTCCCCCCCTCCCCTGCCCATGGCAGCAGGTGCAGCTGTGGCCACCTGGGCTGGGATGTCCGGGCCCCCACGCCTGGATGTGATCAGATCAGACCAGATCAGATCAGACCGGAGTGCGCTGTTCGGGGGACACCATCAGACAGAGGAAACTTCAGGGTCACCAGTCTGCAGCGTGGCCCCGGAGGCCCCGGGAGGAAGAGCGGGAACTGGGCCTCACTGGTGGTCGACACAGAGCAGCATCAGAGAGCCCTGGGATCAGAAACCACCCGCGACGCGGGGGAAGCCGCAGCTCCTATGAGCACTGGTGCTGGAGCCGCGCCGGAGAAGGAGGCAATATCCAGGCCCCCCGAAACCCCAGTGCTCCTCACAGGACCCCCCACCCCCACCCACCCCACCCACCCCCACCGTTGATGGCAAGCATCCGGCTAGAATCTGTACCGGCCCCGCTGTCACATGTTTCTATGCGGAAACTAGAGCTCATGGTGGGCAAACCGCCAATGGCCCGTCCTCCACAGGGGGCTGCAAAGGAGAAGTGACTGAACCCAAACAGAGACGAGGGGTCGGGCCACGCTCATCAGACCTGTTTCCACGGTAACAGATAGTGTTTCCTTTTCATTATGGGAGGACACGCCATAGCGAGACAATGGCCAGTGGTATCTCTTTTAAAAAGTCGTGCCCCACTTTGAGTGAAGCTGGTGTAATTTGTCAAAGCGGGGAGAAAAACGCCGCTATGTTAAATTACAGCGGCGTAACTAGAGCGACAGGGCAGAGGGAGAGGCAAGAACTTGGGTTCCATGGGTGGGCGGCTCAGCGGTAGGAGAAGCGGGTCTCCCGCGGCCAGGCAGGGTTTCTGTCCAGACTTAAAATTAGTAGAGCAAAAGCTCTAATGATGGAGCCCCACACTTTTATGTGGATAATAACCCTTCCTTCACCTGTTTTATTAGTTTAAATTCTAAGACAGCCGGCGAGGTTGCACACCACTTGCCTTGAAGGTGAAATAAGCCGATATAGTCCTA
Source organism: Panthera leo (assembly GCF_018350215.1). Lineage (NCBI taxonomy): Eukaryota > Metazoa > Chordata > Mammalia > Carnivora > Felidae > Panthera > Panthera leo. The sequence continues at coordinate 85,298,111 of NC_056689.1, read as the reverse complement.
CTTTAATATATAAGCACACCTTCTCCATTTAAGTCCTGCTCCTGAATGTTTCCTTTCCGTGCAGAGTCTTCAGGACAGGGGAGCATTGGGTGTTTATAATCCCGTAAGGCGAGTGGCCACTGAAAGGCAGTGTGAAATCCCCGTCCAAGCTGAGAGAGCCTCCTGCATTGGCCGCGTCTTCCCCGCCTCCCCCTCGGGGGCAGGAGTGCAGGAGACCCCCAGAGCGCTCGGGTCAAAGTCTAATGTCGGCAGTGGCCTTGGGTCCGGTTGGGACAGAGTTGCTGTTTATAGGCCTTCCAGGGTCACACGTGAAAATTGTATTGATCTTTTTATTCATGTGTGCGCACACTTTCAAGTCATCTCCGGTATTTTCTTTTTAATGCTCTTGAGGCTCGGATGGCATTAGGAATGAAGCAGCTGTCCCTACCTCCTTCAGGCTCCGGTTTGTAAATGGCACCTCATACCACAACGATGCGCTGCCCCCATCCATTGACGGACTGACGGCTGCAGAGAGGGTCCTCGGTGTCGCGTCTCTGTGTTGACTGTCAGCTCGCAAGGGAGAGGGTCCCGGGGCCATGATGCACCTGCCCACCAGACGATACTCGTATCCTTCAGGCTAGGGGATGGGGTTCTCCTGCTCAAAACCCACTTCTTGTCCAACTGGGGATCACGCAGTGTCCGAGGGTCAGGTCTTCGCTTTGGGTCTGACCACCCAGAGGCTCCGTGACACCCCGAGGAGAGACTTGCCGTGTCTGCGTGACGCCCCCGCCCTGATGACCAGACCACAAGTGGTCTTCTTAGAGACTAGAGGCTGGGGGATCAGAGATGCTGGGTTGACTTTCTTTTCACAAGTTAAAATCACGTTTGGAGGCTCAGATACCAATTGTGTCACTGTAGGAATTGACTAGAACAAATGACAAAACCTCATGTGTTCCTGGGACGACCAGCAGCGATATGAAGGTCAGCCAGACAGCGCATGACCCTAGAAGCTGCTCATGGAATTCCGAAACAAGAAACAGGACCCACCCCCGCCCCCAAGCGGGGCTGATTCAGCGTTTGACCCGAGATTCTCTTGGGAATCCAGGCTTACTTATGTAGACGCTTGGTTCAGGAGAGCCCCTCCCTGGAGGGACTGTGCCTTCCACCTTATGGAAAAGAAAAGGCTTAGCCACAGATGCTTGCTGTTCTTTTGTGTTGTGTTTGAGGCACAAGATTTCATTTCTGATATGCAACCTGTAATACTTTTCTGTGTGTGTATGTGTGTGTTTCAAGATATTTGAACAGTTTGTCAAGACAAGGATAAAAGAAGAATATAAGGAGAAGAAAAACAAATTGCTGCTCGCCAAAGAAGAATTCAAAAAACTTCTGGAGGAATCTAAGGTGTCAACCAGGTATGGAGACAGAAATACCGGGTGACTTCGGGGCGGGAGACTTACCGATGACTGTAAGAGGGCTTTTAAAGTCTGTTCTGGTTAAATCGTGTAACCTACCATCGCGGAGACCTCATGAGCGTAATGGTGAAGTTGTGGGTGACTGAGCCACCAGCCCTGCCTGCCTGCGCGGCCCACGGTTCTCTCTGCTCCCCACACCCTTCCATTTTGCTGCCCTGCCTGGTTTTCCAGCGTGGCCACCCTGACTCCATGACCTGAATAACTAGTCAGTAGGTCAGCACTCAAGATGAGGGCTAACCTCGAATCTAGGGATCAGAAAGTAAGCGCACGGAACACGAACTCGGAGAGTAGGCATACAGAGCCCGAACAGCAGCAGTAAAATAAACCTCGCCGTTGGTTGCAGACGTCTTCCCAGTCGGCCAGGGTGGAAAGAAGGGACACACACCAGGGCAAATGAGCCAAGTAATTTTGCTGCCAAAGTCACCTAAAATAACCTGGCACTGTTCCCGTGAAATAAACCAATAGGAAACTGGATGTTAGAACTTAGAAAAATGCATGAACTTAAGTCTTCTTTAAAATTGGCTTCTGTGTAAAAATGTTTATTTATTTATTTATGAGAGAGAGAGAGAGAGAGAGAATGCAAGCAGGGGGAGGGGCAGAGAGAGAGGAGACAGAGAATCCCAAGCAGGCTCCATGCTGTTAGTGCAAACTCATAAGCTGTGAGATCATGACCTGAGCCAAAATCAAGAGTCAGACGTTTAACTGACTGGCCACCCAGGCACCCCCAAAATTGGCTAATATTTAAGAAGTAATGAACATTGTACTACTTTTAGAAATATAGGACTATAACTTTTATAAGCCAAAAAAATTGACTTCGGTTTATTTTTATTTGGGGTGGAGATACATCTGAACGGACGTTTATGCATTATTATTTTTAATAATAATGCGGGCACTTTGACATTTTAGTAATAATGCATAAATACAACATTATTTTTTTAAAAAAAACATTAATTGATGTTTGCTTTCTGTGAAGACGTAGGCTCCCATGTTTTGATTGATTATTATTTAGTTCACCTGGTCAATAATTGGATGTTGGTTATATGGTCCTTATAAAACCTCTGCAAGTATTTGAAGGACAGATGTTTTCTGAATGGGGAAAAATGTAGCATGAATTACCCCCATCACAAAAGGCTAATCTAGAAGAGCAAATGTTCATCTAAACGTTTGTAAATTGTGATTTCCTGTGGTTAGAGATGAGAACACTGGCATCTCTGTGTCCCCACATGGTGACCCTAGGAGAGAGGAGTTGGTGTGGAGCCCCTGCCTCAGGGCACAGCCCCCCCAGCCCTCCTCAGCCCTGCAGTGGAGTGAGGCATTGCACCTTTCTGAGCTTCCGGCATCATCTGTGGGCAGTTCGGCTACGGCAGACTCCCCGGGTGGTGCAGACGTGGAAGCGAACATAGCACCTGGCAGGTAGAAGGAGCTTGGTGACGGAGATGCCTCTCATCGCCATCATCACCAGCCCCACCACCAGCTCCGTCACCATCATCATCAAATATTCTCAATCTGTCCATTGGTAAAATGTTAACAATAAGTCAACACATTCCCCTTCCCGTCATGAAGACAAAGGAGAACATACTCATAACGCGTCTGACAATTAGGAGAAAGATCTCTCACACACACACATACGCACAGAAGGAAAATGACTGATGGAAATCAGAAAGTTAAACTTACTCTTCTTTAAAGGTAGATTAAACTGCCTGCTGTGTTAAAAATGTGCACCGTGCATACGTACTTTTATGGTTATTAAACCATTTTTACGTCAGAATGGCTGATTCTGCAACATCGTCAAGACTTTACAGACCGCTTCACCCTCTCCTCTCACTGTTCCATAGGCATCCTAGTAGCATGCGTGCAGTTCAAGTCGCTGCACATGGGTGGCCAGGTGAGCTAAGCACAGGCCATCTGAGCACCCTAGAAGCAGCCTCTCGGGGTTCAGCGGCTCTGCCAGTTACACTGTGCTCTGACCCTGCCACCACAGCCACGGGGACAGCCAGAGCCAGCTCCCAGTCCTGCCCAGCTCTGGGGGTCCTGAGATGGGGCGAGGGGCCACGGGGGTCCTCCCCTCGGTCTGCCGCTCAGGCTGTGGGGTCTGCACTCTGTGCTTCTTCCCAAGGCCACACTGTCTCCCTCCTTTAGGTGCAGGTGGGCTGTGTCCCCAGCTGCCAGAGGGAAAAGGGGGGTGCTGTGCCCGTGACTCAGGGGCTCCCCCGGCCCACTGGAAGGCCCAGCAGAAGCCAGGATGCCCCCACGGCATGGCTGGGGGGCCACAGATTTGTAATTCTCCCTCTCTTCTCAGGGACACTTCTTTTCAGAAGTGCCCCGAGCAGGACCTTGTAGACAAGATCTGTGCTCGGCCTCTGAATGGAAGATATGCAGGCTGCTATCCAGACAAGGGAAGAGATTAACAAGTCCCTGTGATTCTCATCTTGGAAGGAAGGAAGGATGAAACAAGGGCCTTAGTCCTTTAGTCCATTTGGGCTCCTGTTCCCAGGAACACAAACCAGGGGCCTCAAGAGACGGATATTCCTCACAGTTCTAGAGGCTGGAAGTCCGAGATCAGCGTTCTGGCTCAGGGTCTGGTGAGCCCTTAGTGACCTAGTCACCTCCCAAAGGCCTTGACCCCCCCCCCCCAACACTAGCACCGGGGGGTGCCGGGAGGTCCACCTAGGATCCTGGGGGATGTACACTTTCAGTCCAGAGAAGGAGGAAGAGGGAAGAAGGAAGGAGGGCAGCAGAGAGAAGCGCTTTCTTTCTGAGATGCCCATGAGCAGGCACAACCCCGGGGCGTGACCCAGGAGGCTGTGGGGCTGGACCAGGAAGAGGGACGCTGGTGGCAGGTGGGGATGTGTCCGGGGTCCTGACAGCCATGTCAGTGCAGCCCTCCTGTTTATGTGTGAAACAGCTGTTACATCATAATCCTTTGATACAAGAGTGAAATGTCCGCAGCGGAGTATGAAGTCCTCCACAAGGAGAAGCGGGAGGACTTTGGATCCCCGGACGGAGCTCATGTAGCCCTGCGGGCCTGTTCCCGGCTGCCAGCTCGGGCCTGGGAGGGGGGAGGCTGTGGGGACCGGTGCTCGCGAAGGTGCCATTTGTCCCTGCAAGGGGCTTACCCACTTGCCCTTTGAGCCGCCCAGACCCTGCGTCGGACTCCCGGGCCCGTTCAGTTGACCTTAGGTTCTTCCACACGCCGGCCACTGCCGCCAGGCACCCGGGACCTTTGGCGGGAAACAACACGGATCACAGAGCCTCCAGTGGAGCGGGGGGCGGGGAGGAGTAGATGGCACAGTTGGGCTTACCACGGTTGTGGCTGTTGACGAGGGCTGCGAGGGACCCCGTCTGTAGGGTGAGTTTCCTCAAAAAAGACACGCGGAGCCCGACTGCCAGTGACGAGAGCAGACGTGAGGGACGGTGTGCCAGGCAGAGGGGCTGCCTGAGTGGCCCGTGGCAGCCAGGACATCCTAAGAGGGGACAGGAGGGGACCCGTGTGGCCAAAGCAGTGGTGGACGCAGGTGGGCAGTTGAGAGCTCCGAGTGAGGGAGGCTGAAGAAGCCAGAGAGTCTGGGTTCATCTCCAGAGGCTGGGGAGAGGTAGCCATGCGGGTATTCGGTGGGGTCAGGATCCCAAGGGCCCCCACGGGGAGTGGCGCCCAGCACGGGAGTAGCTGGGGCAGGTGTGGGATGCCCATTTCCTGCCCCAGATCCCGCTCCCATCCCCTGACCTGCCCCAGATCCCACCCCTCTCCTCCGACCTGCCCCAAGTCCCGCCCCTGTCCCCCGACCTGCCCCAAGTCCCGCCCCTGTCCCCGACCTTCCCCATGTCCTCTCCCTGTGGCCCGAGGACAGCTAGATCGGGTGGTAGCCGCTGTCCACCCCTGGAGGTGATGCCAGCCTGCGGGGGTCAGGAGGTGCGGAAACCGCTCCCGGGCAGACAGGCCTCAGGAAAGTTCCTGTTTTTCAGAACCACGTTTAAGGAGTTTGCGGAGAAGTACGGCCGGGACCAGAGGTTTCGTCTTGTTCAAAGAAAGAAGGACCAGGAGCATTTTTTCAACCAATTCATACTTATTCTTAAGAAACGGGACAAGGAAAACCGACTGCGGCTGCGGAAGATGAGATGAGCGTGTGAGAGGCGCAGTAGGACAGGTGCAGAGCGGAGCACTTCTCGGAGGATTACTGTTTCATATTGAAGCTCTCTTTTGTACGGCGTTCCGAGTCTGATGCGTTTCGAATTGCCATGGTAGGTCGCTCCCTTAATTGTTTAATTATGCAAAGTACTTGTAATCTGTACAAATCATAAACCCACCGCAGGTTTGTAGCTCAACAGAAGTATCTATATCCCTCTCAAGGTGTTTTCATGAGTTGATCTGAGTACCCGAAACTTTTCTCCAGACCTTTGTGTGTTCCCTGGGTTCTGAGCCCCGTGGCGCGGGGGCTCCTTCCGAGTGCTGGGTGTCCGTCCCGTGTCCCGAGTAGTAGCAATAGCATCATCATCACCAGTCATAGCGACGACCCCGAGCGCCTCCACACGTGGACCCCGGACCCCCGCAGCAGTCCGAGGGGGCGCCGGGCCCCAGACAGGGCGGCCGCGACGTCTGTCGGGGGCCCTACTCAAAATGGGATTATTTTGTACAAAACCATCATACGAATAGTTGAGTTATTTTTATTGTATGCCCAGTTTGCATGAGATTTTTCTCATCATCTTTGTATAAAAAGAATTTTAAATTTTTTTTAATTAATAAATATTTTAAACCAGTGTGTTTTGGTGGTAAGATTTCCACTGCGATCTCCAGCGGCAAAGCAGTGTTTCAACTGAAGACAGTCTGTTTTGAAAGACTCCTGACAGTGTTTGTGAACGCACACAAGGGCTGAGCGAGCACAAACAAAAGTCCTGCCTTTCAACCTGCCCGTTCTGGGGGGAGCGATGGTGGCTAAAACCCAGCTAATTAACCGCGTTCTCTAAATTGTCGCCTGTTTATTTCGCGGCTTACGGGGCCTCTCTTCAGATACGCTGCCACTGCCCCAGGGCACAGCGACACCTCCTCGCCTCCCCGGTCCCTCTTCAGTGCGGTGAACACGCTCTCTGCCACGCGTATTAGGACGTAATTGGGCGGGTTTCTCTCTTCTTTGGGGTAAGCCCTGGTCTCAGCACCAGTGTTGTGAGGCTAGCTTCTGGGTTAGATCTGGGTTCTGGGGCCATCACTTGGGTTCAGGCAGCAGCCAGTGGGGTTGGGCATCCGGGGCAGGGGCCAGGAGGCCGACCCTCCGGTAAGGGTCCAATCTGGAGTAGAAACCACCTTGTAAACTGAACAGAGAAATTTAATGGAAAGAGTTATCACATATAAAGGCATTCGGGTAATGAGGCTGGTGAGTCCGGGTGACCACCAAAGAACGCACAGACGACAGCCACAGGAGCAGACGTGACCCCCAGGGCTCAGAGAAGCCCCCACGGAAGGAGCCCCCCCACCCGTGCAGAGATGGGGACCTCCCTGGAGAAGGCGCGGCTGTGGCTCTGGGAGCGCCGGGAGCCCGCCCTCTAAGATGCCGGGAAAGTGGCTCGTGTGGAGGGTCTGGTGGCGTACCCTCGCCCAACAGCACCCGGAGAGACGGCGGGCTGTGCGGGCCTCGGGACGCAGAGCCGGGACAGAGACGGAACCCCCGGCAACCCCTGAGGTTCGCACAGGCCAGCGGCCCTCCTGCCATCTGTCCCGTCCACTGGAAAGCCAGCTGACTGGCTGCTTGCCCCGAGAGAGGCCGGCTGCCTGGCCACAAGATCCCACGTGACTGCACCCGCGTTGTCAGCGTGAAGTGTGACCTGACCCCTTCGGCGTGCAGCCGGACGTACGGGGCAGCATTTAACCTCAGATGGAGAGGCCAGCGGCAGGGCTGAGCCTGAGTGGTTCTGGAAGACCTCGGTGGACCCCTGCTCCCCTGGCTGCTGCCTCCCCCTGCTCAGCTCCTTGCCGTCCGTCAGCTGAGGAGGAAGGGGCAGGCCCAGAGTAGCGGTCACACGTCCTGCTGTGCTGGCCTCAGCCCCCACCCCCGGGTCAGGAGTGGCCCCGAGGGCAGGTGAAGGAAGTCCCCACGGGGGAGCATCAGGCTAGACCGAACGACAGTTCTGTAAACTTGCCTGGGAGACGAGAGGGGGCCCGGGGCACGCGTCTACACTGATTTGGGGGCTGGCTGAACTGCCGGCTGGTTGGGGGTCTACGAGGCGCAAGACTGGGATGTGGGCGATGAGGTGAGGGGAGCGCGGTGGATGCAGCACTGGGAGTTCGCACGTCCCGCACTCTTTGTACGGAGCTCTGAGACCGGGTCACCAGGTGGGCGGTCCTGGGTGTGTGGGCCCGTCGGCCAGTGTCTCCCTCCCCACTGTTCCTGGTCTGTGTGCACCGACCCAGACCCCTGTTCCGGGTTGGCCCCGTGAATCCGCCCATTTGGTTTTGTTTTTGTTTTTTTAACGTTTATTCATTTTTTGAGAGACAGAGACAGAGCGAGAGTGGGGGAGGGGCGGAGACACAGGGAGACACAGAATCCGAATCAGGCTCCAGGCTCTAAGCTGTCAGCACAGAGCCCGACGCGGGGCTGGAACCCACAAACTGTGAGATCATGACCTGACCCGAAGTCGGATGCTTAACCCACTGAGCCACCCAGGCGCCCCCAAATCCCCCCATTGTTCCGGGGAGAATCTCCCCCTCACAAAAGTGAATCTCAGATGCTCCTTCCCTTCCCCTAGTTAGCGCCCACGCTCTCGCAGAATGGCCGCTGGGCCACACGGCTTCCCACACAGTGTGGTCTTGACCAGGAAATGCATTTTAAGGGACAGTCATCGCAACAATAGGTTCACGCCCAGGACCCGCGGGCACCCCCACCCCCCCCCCCCGAACCCTCACGCCCAGGCCCCACGGGCACCCCCATGAACCCTCAGGCCCAGAAGCAGCTGGCTGGTCCCGTGCTGGGACGGCCTGCTGAAGGCACGGTACATCTACGGGGCGAGGTCGGGCGAGGTCGGGTAGGGTCCTGCGGGGGTCACCTGTTGGCCTTAAACCAGCAGCTGGCATATGTCGCCGTCTCCCTGGCATCACGGGGCAAGACACTGGCCCCCAAAAAGGGGAGACGGGAGCGACCCTTCTCATTATGCCACCCGATAACCTTCATCCCCGCCACCCGGGCTTAGTGGATTTGGAGAACCCGTGGCCCAAGTGCAGAACGCACCATCTTGATGCGATTTGAAGCCGGGCCCCTGGCCCTTCTGACGCCTCGTGGCGCGGAAACATCGGGTGGAGAAGACGGTGGCTACGCTTGCTGGGCTGTTATCCCAGTTGCCGAGGGCAAGTTATGTCTCCGGGATCCCGTGGGACAGGGACAGTGTCCGGGGCCAGAGGGCTCAGCGGGCGCCCGGGGCACCAGTCAGCACACAGCTGGGCCTGCCAGACACCGAGGGCCCGTGGGGAGCAGACTGGGGTCCGAGGTGCCGCGAGGGGCGAGGGGCACCACGGGGTCGGCTGAAGGTGCGATCGCCATCTGGGCTCCGCGACCGTCTGCAGAAGCAGAGGCTGAGCACCATGCTTTCCCATTAAGTTTTCTCTCCCTTCTTTGCCCCTACTGTTTCCTGGTCGGGGACTACTGTGGGTTTCGGACACGTGACTGATTTCATTCGCCTCACCCCACAAACGTGTGGGAACTGGGTCGGTTGCCTGCCACGCTGGGGCCACAGCGTTGTCTACACCCACGGCAGCAAGCGCCTCGCGGGACCCGGCGGCCGACTCGCTGCCTGAGATCCTCTCCCCTGCCCGGTGGCCCCGGAGCCTCCCCTCCACACCTCTGGCCTTCGGTGCTTCCGCGTGGGCAGCAGCGGATTTGGGGTACTTGCTCGGCCCGGTTGGGGGCCTCCTGGGGCCCCGGCTCCGGTGAGGACCGCTTCCTGCTCCCTCAGGCCCGCAGCAGGACAGTCCCTGCGAAGGCTGGTCCCGGGCACCCGGCCGCGCGTGCTGACCATAGCTGCTCCCGCGCCCCTAACGGCCCTTCTGTTAAGCCCTGCTCAGTCGTTCCTGCTGCGGGCCATCTGTTTGCTGTCAGCACGACTTAATCACCACCATCATCACACTCCAAGGGTAGTTATCCGAGGCTCACGACGGCACAGAATTACGCCAGAAACCATATCAGTGGGAGGACATAGGAGATCACACAAGCCCAGACTTTGTGCTGGAAGGAGGTGGAAAACATCCATGATGTTAGCACCTAGAAACACACAGGCACCTCCTGGCCCCTATGGGAAGTTCCAGGTGTTTCTGGTTTTCACCCAGACGTTTGGGAACTTTCATTTTCGTTCCTCTGACCGTGATTTTGAATCTCAGAAAATGAGATTATTGAAGGTCGTAGACAGATAGTCTATCGACATCCATGTTTATGCTCATGTCTGTCTGTCAGTCATCATGCGGTTGGAGATGCAAGGTCAACTCTGGCGTAATCAGGGAAACCCTCAGGGAGAAGAAGGGGAACCAGCTTGAGAAAAAGCTGCTCCCTAGGTGTCTGGGATCTGTATTTCAAACATTTGCCCACTTTGAGGGCTGTGGAATTAATCCATTTTTAAGCCATCGATATGTAGTTAAGACATGATAAGAAGACAACAGACGAAGACTTCTTTTAAATGGCAGCTTTGCTTAATTTTTGCACCTTTTCCTTTCATTGGAAACACCACCGGGTAACGTGGGGCAACTCAGTCGTGCCCTCTGAGCTGCTAAAACCCAGCAGGAAACTGAGTGCCTGTCGATCAGGTAAAAATGCATCCAGTCAAAAGACGAACGAAGGAGTGGTGGGTCACTGTCATTGATCGTTGGATTAACCCTCCACGTCCCAGAGGCCAGAGCTTCCCAATAGGGCCATGGGGTCTGAGTCCCGTCCGTCACCCCGACCTCCAGAGCACCCGCCTCTCACCCACCTGCCCCTTTGCTTGTCTCCCCAAGCGTCACCCAGCCAGTCACCGCCCACTGGACCACTGCCTTCGCCCAGCTATCCTGCCACACACTGTCGCGCTCACGTGGGTCCTGGTGTGCAGGCCCCTGGTTCCACGGGGCCCCGTCTTCCTCTCTTTGCCCAGTTTCCGTTGCCTTCTCGGTGAAGCCACATCTGTCACGTGCTCCCCACATAGATCTTCTTGCTGTGGGCAGAAGCCCCTCGAAGAGCTCACCACCCCATCCCCCCAGGTCCTGCAGGGAGGGGCCTCAGCAGGTGCCCTGGGCCCTGGGCAGCAGGGATCCCTGTGGAGCTGGTGAATGAATAAAAAGGACAGAGCACATGGATGCGTTCTCACTGGTTTCTTTATCGATGACGGCAGTGACAGATTTCTTATCCTGGATTTGCTTAAGGTTTATTTTTGTACGAAGTGTTTATTGTCTCTACTATTTACTTTCCTGTTGCTTCATTTGAATGATCTGTTTCAAATAATCCCCCAACAATAGCGGGAGAAAGTCGGTCATTTGTCTTTTGTCCCCAAATACTTAACCTTTGCTTGGTTGACATTTTCCCCATAAGGTATTTAAAGTGTGAACCAGGGGCACCTAGGTGGCTCAGTTGGTCAACCCTCCGACTCTAGGTCTTGGCTCAGGTCACGATCTCGAGGTTCATGAGTTCAAGCCCCGGGCTGGGCTCTGTGCTGTGGAGCCTGCTTGGGATTCTCTCCCTCCATCTCTCTCTCTCTCTCTCTGTCCTTCGGCTTGCTTTCTCTCTCTCTTCTAATCTCAACATAAATAAACATTAAAAAATTAAAAAAAAATAATAAAGTGTGAACAGGTTAAAGCTTCCTGATCACTCAAGAAAGGTTGTTGAGATAATGGAGTCATGCCTCCTTGGGGTCAGTGGTGGGGGAAAATGGCTGGAGAGTCAGTGCCTATAAACACTGCCGTGTTGGACGGGACAACCGGTGAGACAGCCCGTGAGGAGGGGAGAGCGGTGGACGTGGAGGGGTGACGTGGGAGGACGGTGGTCGGCTGGCGGGCGCCCCAAGCCAGCGCAGGGTGGAGACGCCTGCTCGGGGGGAGGGAGAGGAATTTGAGGCAGAGAGTTGTTTGGATGGAATTTTAGAGATGTTTGTCATGTGGTATAAACCCTCTCTGTCTCCACTTTCTGTTTGCCAAGAAACAGTCTTTAAACACCATATCACACTTTTGAAAACATTGCGATGTCTAATGATCATCGAAGTAACACCTGCTTGTTGCAGGAAAGTGAGGGAGCCTGTGGACCGAGCCCCCCGTGGGCGTTGGCGGCCCCCCCCCCCCCACGCCCCGCAGCGCTGGGCGGCGTCCACGCGTCTGGTGCAAGTTTGTGCTGGATCGAACGTCCCGAAAATGACCACGCACGCACACGATCGCACGCACGATCGCACACGCACGCACCGCCGCGCATGCCCTCCGGACCGCGTGCGGGCAAGCCTGCCAGGGGCGGGGTGTGGGCGGGCCCCGTGGCAGAGGCGGGGCCGCGGGGTTTGCCGGGCCAGGCCCCAGAGCGGAGGCGGCCTCCCCTGGGAGCCACCGTGACCCGGGGAAGCCCAGGCTGGCGGGGTGGGGAGGGGAAGGTGCCGTGGCCCTCGTCTCTGGCTGGGGTCTCTGGTGACAAGCGGCGTCAGCTGCCAAGCGTGGAGCTCCCGGCCTTCCGGGGCGGCGCGGACCCCAAGGGGCCCAGACACCAGCCCCCCTCCCCAAGCCCCACCCCCCCCACCCCCGGCAGGCCCACGAGCGAATGCAGACGTGGCCCTTGTTGCAGGCCCGCCGGTGTCAGCGACTTGCTGTGCAGGCTTTGAAACTCCAACAAGCTCCTCCTTCGGGATGACCGTGACACTTGACCTATAAATCACAGAACTGGTCATTCTAACGGGAGATCTGACGAATGCTCGCTCTCCGCCGGGCCTTGGTTCCTTGCCTCGTTTCGTGCCTCCAACAATCCCCCGAGGTGGGTTTTGTTAACTGTCCTCAGCTCACAGAGAACCCGAAGTCTGGAGGCATCGAGCAATCTGCTCAAAGTCTCCTGGAGAGAGTTGCGGCCAGGACTTGCCCAACAGTCCGTTTGACTCCAGAATCTGTGCTCCAGGCCGCACCCCCCACCCCAGACCCCCGGCCCCGAGACTCCCCAGGGCACGGGGGAGTCACCTCTTGGCCCAGGCGCCCCTGGAAGGAAGCCTCCCGAGCGGCTCACTGATGGGCGGGAGGTTCATTACCGCGATCAAGCAGCAATGCAGGTGAGTGGAGCCTCGCGGGAGCTGCTCTGAAATCACACGCTCCTGGAAATGCCCAAGTTGCCGCTGGTGGGGAAGGAGCTGAGGAAAGCTCTCGGGGGCACACGGGCGCTCCTGCACTGGCAGCTTGGGCGTAACCCAGGGGGACGCCTCTCCACCTCGCGGCCGCCCTTACCAGCCCAGGGGGGTTCCCAGGCCGGCTGGCCCCGGAAGCCACGTGGCCCCGAACAACGGCAGCCCAGCCCCCCCCACAGGTGCTGCTCCCTGACAAACGGTGAGCCTCACGCTGGCTCCTGCCAGGGCAGGGCGACCCCAGCGGGTGCCCGGGTGTGGGGGTGCGGGTGACGTCCGGCGGGGACACCGACACTCTGGAGCTTGGGGGCCTGTCTGGCGGCGACATCTGTCCGGGGTGGCCGGTCGGAGGGCCCGCTTCCCGGCTGCTCTGGGTCCTGAATCTCTTTCGCCTCCATCCAAACACCGTCTCCTCCAAAGCCCTCCCTGCTCCCACCTGCTGGGGGAGAAGGAACAGACGGCCCTGCCCTTTCCCAGTGCCCAGCACACACAGCAGAGCTTTTCCAGCTCCGGGCTCCGACCTGACGACACAGCCCTGCTGCTCGAACCCCAGGGGTGGGTGTTTCTCCCGTAGGTTTACTCCCACCACAGAAACGAGCACCTTCTTGCCACCGACTGTCCCTACTCGCCTCCCACGGGCCGGCCAGTGCAGCGGCGGCTGGAAAGGGACTCTGGTCCTTTCAGTTTGGGCTCTTGTTTTCTCTGCTTCTGCTGACCTGCTGTGTGTCCTGGGACGTAGCTATCTTTAGGAAGGGAGCTCGCCGGGCACAGCTCGGGCCAGCAGAGGACTTCATGCTGAGTCTGTCCCTCTGTCCTGGAACATACGGGGCCCCCGCAGCCGGCCGGGACCGTCTCAGAGGAGGTCGAGCGAGGACCAGCTGCCTGGTCGCAGGGCAGAGACATTCCAAACGTTTTCTTTTCAGTGGCGTTGTGCCGAATTATCCAGGAAAATATCCCCTTGGCATTTGAGGGGGCTGGAGGCAGGGCTGGATGTAGCCGGCTGGGTGCCCGGTGCCCGATGGTGGAGTTGGGGACAGAACTGACACTCCACAGAAGGGCGATGAGCCTGCCGGGCACGGCTGCTCCCTCCTCGCCCACCGAGGCCAGCGCTGCCCTGCGGGACTGCGTACAGGTGCGTGGGGCGTGTGCCTGTGTCTGTGTGTGCCTGGGTGTGCGCACCTGTGCCTCCAGACTGTCCCCTCTGTCTACCTTCCGTCACCCACCTACCCATGCCCGGTCCTTCCCTCGGAGGCTCTGGGACGGCGAGTGTCTCCACAGAACCCTGGGGAACATCCATATTTGTGGCTCTCCCTGTGCACCTACCCGGATGTGGGACCGTCATTGGAAAGTGGCCTCGACCCCAAGCGGACAGAAGGCAGGGACCTGAGAAGCACGGGATGCCGTCCCCAGGAGGGACGGATCTCTTTCACGTTCTCTCAAAGCCATGTCCTTCCGAGACGGAGCTCCGTTTCAGTCCTCTGATCGCATCCGGGAGTCTCCAGATGTGGGCGTCTCAGATGGTCCCTTCGACAAGTCGCCTGCCGGCGAGGTGTGCCAAGGAACGCGTCACTTCCCCTGCCCTTGGGACTTCCTCTACCTTCGCCGTGCGCATTGAATACGAGAGCCGGATCTACGCCATTTTTCGTAGCTCAGACTAACAGAACTGAAATGCCGTCTGGATCCAATGTATTTGCACACGGTCCTCACCGACTTTAGGACGCATGCCGTGCGCTGCTCTCGGGAAAGGGGTGTGTGCTGGGCCGTTGTTCTGGGTGCGGAGAGCGGCGTGTCCAACCGAGGGGCCCGTGTTCTGAGAAGCTCTTCCTCTGTGCCGTGTCCGACCGCTTTCCCTCCAAGCCGGGCTTCCTTCTGGACAAAAGCGGCCGAGTCAGCCGGTGGCACCCCGTGCTGACACCTGCCGGGGTCGGGGGGGCTCCACATAGCTCATGTTCACTGCCACTAAATTTTGGCTAAATCCCAGGGCCAGGGCCATAATGGGAAGATATAAAAGAGGACCACAAAACACCCAGGATTTGGGGGTTTTATTTAGGATATAAAAGAAATATTTATCACGGTCCCACACGTAATAAATAGTTCTCTCCACGCGCATGATCACTTTGCCACTTATGCCGTATTTTAGAACTGGAAACGGCCCATAAAGGTCCCGACGATTCTGCATCAACATCGCCGGGTGCCGGGAAGCAGAATGAAGTCTCCGGCCCCCGCTGGCAGCCTCCGGTGCAGCAGCTCGCCGTAAATTGTCCTCGGGCAGAGTCGTTAAGCACCCCCCTCGTCCGTCCCCTCCCCTCCGCTGGCCTGAGCTCTGCTGGCCGAGGGGCTCTCCCATGAGGCCAGGACAGCAAGCCCTGGGCTACTGACTTGGGAGTCCCTTGTGCGGGGGGGGTCACGGGCTGCCCGAATGCCCCGTGTCTCTACTCGCGGACGGCAGAACGAGCAGGTCACGGCTGGCGAAGGTGCGTCCCTGCTGAGGTAAGTTCTGGGGACTCAGGCGTGGGGCAGACAGAGGCCCCGCGCCCCCGGGAACTCACCGTGGAGCTCAGGCAGCAGCGGGGAAGTTAACCCTGCTGGCCCCGCACGCCGAGCCCTGGGCTGGAATGACACTCCGGGCAACAATGCCGCTCGGATGTCCTCACCGCAGACCTTCGCCAGGCGTTCCGGTTCGAGGCACAACTCATGTAATCCCTACGTGGACCCACCAGATAGTCGAGATTATTGCCCCCATTTTACAGATGAGCAGACTGACTCACAGAAGGGCAGTGAGCATTTGACCTGGGGCAGGGGCTCAGGCAGACTGTTTCAAGGGCCCCGTGTCCAGACGCTGCTCAGCGGGACCCCCAGCAGCACGGACGGCAGGTGACATCACCCGAGGCTCTGAGCTAAGCGCTCCGTCTAGACTCAGCGTCTCCTCAGGCAGAAGCCACCTGCTCAGGGCCACAGATCTAGCACCCACCCGACCTCAGTTTCCCTCCAGGGTCGGCGAATGGGCAGAGCTGTTTAAACCTGGAGTCTGTGGGGTCAGAGTCGGTGCTCAGTGGGTGAGCTCGGGCTGGCCGGTGGAATTCTCAGAAGCTCAGTTTCTTCCGCCGAACAGCGGCTCCCATCTTGCAGGAGCCCCTAAGGGAGAGGGGCCATGTGTGAGGATGGCCGGCACACCACGGGCTCCGTCGATGCCACCCGCATGACGGCCTTGTCACCGGGAAAGGACTCTTGGGTCTGGGCTGCCCCAGGCATGGCCGCTGCCGGGCCCCTGCCGGGCCCTGTGGAGGCAGAAGTGTGGGGATGTGGGAGGCAGGGAGACCCCCCCCCCGCCCCCCAGCCAGCTCGAGCTGGGAGGAGACCAGCTTTGCACCGTGATTGCTGCATTTAATTGCCCTGCAGAGGTATTATTATAATCCCATTTTCCTATTATTCAGGCTGAGATAGGACAGAGAATATATAACCTGATTATGCACCATATAATGTATTAAGCCAGGAAGGTCTTAAAATTAAAACATTTAAAAAGAACTATCTGGGGAGGTAGTTAAAATCCATTTAAATCCTTATCAAATAATGAAAATATCTTCAGGAAAAAAAAAATCAGCCTCTTAGCTATGTGTTCCCTTCTGACAGTATTGTGTTTTTAGCATAAGTCTAAAGACAAATTTACATGAAAATATTTAGGATTTAAAAGTCCCTTTCGGCCACAGAAAGCAGACTGGCTACAATGTGGGCTCCGTGGAGGTCGCTGATGACGCGGGGGCTGGTGGCTGCGGGCAGAGCCTGTCCCCAGCTCCCCGTCCCCAGCACGCCAGCCGGCAGAACCCCCTTTCCCGGGTGGGGCGCGGCAGGTAGCAGCAGGGTCAGCCGTCAACGCCTCCCCCTCCACGGGCCTCCGACTCCCCATGCACCTGTGCCTGAGATTCAGATTCCATCATTTCTAAGCCTCTGCTCTGAATTCCAGGATGGTCTGCCAAGGTCAAAGCCTGTGATGGGGGGTGCACTGTGCCAACAGCTGAGCCGGACCGCCTTCCTGGGTCCCCTCCCAGCACAGCTCCTGGCAGCTTGGGGATCACGCACCCTGGAGCCACTGACCCGCTGGCTCGCCCGGTGGGCTCGGCGGCTCGCCTGGCCCTGCCTTCCTCTTCCTCCTGCCCTGGGCTCACTTGTTGTCCAGGATGGGGGCTCGGAGGTGGGCAGCTGGCCCCGCCCCGGTGGTCCCGCTGACCCCTTTCCTTCCCTGCTGCCCAGCCTCCGCACCTGTGGGGCCAACCGCCTGTGATAAATGCTCCCACCTGCCGGTTCCAGATGTGCTGCCTCGCCTGAGCCCGACTCACACCCATTCCCGGGGCTGGTCTCCCTGTGTCACAGGGGACAGCAGTGGGACGGTTGTCCCCTCTGCTCAGAAAGCTCGGGGCTGGCTGACCCCACAGCCAGCCAGGGCTGACCATCTGTGCTGCCAACCCGCGTCCCTCCAGCCCCAGCAGAGGACCGTCCAGAGCCCCTCCCCCGCCCCAGGCCGAGGAGGGGCGGGCGGAGGTGACCCGCTGGCTGCCACCACCTTCGTCCATGCCTCGCCTTAAAGGTCGGACCCCTGGATGGCGACTTAGCTCTCGGCCCCACACAGAGGCTGCCCGCCCCACCTGTCTCTGAGAGGCCTTCATCTGATTTGTTTCGTTGTCACTCGGTCCCTACCTTGGTCTGCAGCGGAGGCCCAGAGAGGCAAGGTGACCGTCCCGGCCAGGACTGGGGCGTGGCCCGGGCTCCACAGCTGGCCAATCCCGGGTCCTCGTGGGAGTCGTGCTGTGCCACGTGTGTCCCCGTGGCCCTGGGCAGCACAGCTGGGGGAGCAGATGAGGCCCCCAGCCCGCAACAGGCCCGGGGCTTGATGAAGCCTCTGTGCGAATTTCGTGAATGAACCACCTTCCCCAAAGTCCTGCCACCACACAGAGACGGGGGCGGGGAGGGGCGCTGCCTGCCGGCGCTGTGCCCGATGGGGCCGCGAGGAGACCCTGCAGCTCCTACAGGCTCGGGCCACCTCTGGGGGGCTTCATGCAGGAGCCGGACGGGGTGGAGGGATACGGGGCGGCCTTCGTGCATTGTGGCCCCGAACAACACTGCACGTACCGAGATGGGGCCTCTGGGTGCTCAACCAGGTGGAGCCGGGCCTTCGGGGGGGTGCTCATGCACGTGGAAGAGCGGGCAGAGAAGGATCGCCCCCAGACGCCCACGCCTCCATCAGGAGCCGCCAGACCCCGAAGCTGGGTCCCTCGGGTGCCCCCCTCCCTGTGCGCTCCCGACCTCAGACCCCCGCCCGTGGGGCTCTGGGGTCAGTGCTAACAGAGGAGGGTCCGGAGCTCACGCGAGGCACCGCGGTCACGCCCTGGGGCGTCATCGGCGTCCTGCTGCCGGTGCCCTCGTGCCCGTCCGGGGGCTCGGAGTGGAGAGGCCCGCCCCCACGGCCCGACGTAAAGGGAGGAGGGTCCCTCTGTCTCGCACGGCCGCGCCAGCCACGGGCAGCGGCGGGACCCGGGCGCCCCTCTGGGAACTGGCGCAGGCGTGGGCACCAGAGCCCAGACTCTGCCCTTGCTCGGCAGGGTCTCGGTGCTGACGGGCTCTCAGCGAGGCCGCGGCGCGCTCACCGGCCCCCGGTCCGCGTCCCCCGAGCTGGCGTCCCCCGCGGCGCAGTCCCACCCCGAGCAGGTGGAACTGGCTGCTTCGCTGCGCTTGGCTCTTATTTGCCTGTGTCCCTCGTGCTGTCCTGTGCGGTGTAGACGGCTTTCACCGAGGTGAGATCCGGGTGGGAACGGTCTGCTGCCCTGGGAAGGCCGGGTTCAGCGCCTGCAGACCTGGCCCGTCGGTGTGGCCCTGCGGACGTAGGTGGGGTCCTGGGCCCCTCAAGGTCGGCCGCCTTCCTGCTGCGTTCCTCGTTTTAGAATCAGCTACTCAAAATATACATTTGTGAGTAAAGTCCAATAATGAAATGACAAAATTCACATCTTTAGAAACATTTATCGATAGCCTCAGCAGAGTCGTGGTACAAAACATCGATTAATTGATAGATGCTTTTGTTCCCTGACAGAAATGCATCGGGGGCTCCGTCGGTCAGGCTGAAGTTAGGGACGCGGGGAAAGGATGTTGTCCGAAGCCCCTGGACCCAGAGCTCCCGTCTGCAGCGGGGGCGGGGGCTTGGGGGGTGGGCAGATTATCCTGCAGTCGGGGTGTGCTGAGCCCCTGGAACGTCCAGGCCCTTCCGAGCCCACGGAGCGGCCACTGCGACTCCCGCGCCCGGACGTGAGGGAGGCTGCCTCCCAGGGCCGCGTCGGGGCCGCGAGCACCTGCCCTACGGTCGGGGAGGTGTCTGCGGGTTGTCGAGGTCGGGGGAGGGCACCGTGGGAGGGTGCCCAGCCCCAGCCTCGAGGGGCCTTCGCATCTGGGATAGTGCCAGCAGGCGCTTTCCCGGTGACGAGGGTCTCTTGTTAGGAAGTGCTCAGAGACGCCTCCCGTCAGGATGGAATGGGCCATGGGATTCTGTAGAAAAGAGCTAGCAGTGCCTGGAGGCTGGAGTAAAGCCAGAGGCAGAGGTCAGGGGTCCCAAGCAGGACACTTGTGCCCTGGGAGGCTGCCCCGCCCACCCAGACCGAGCTGGGAGCTCCCACCGTGGAGTAACCTGCTTCCGGGTGGAATCCTCGGTCCCGGTCGGGGCTGTCTCCTCCCTCGGTATGGACAGCCTGGGTGCCCGTCCTCGGGGCCACAGCGGTCCCTTCGGCTCGCAGGGACACACAGGGACAGGCTTCCCCTCCCCAGCCATCTTATTCTGCTTTTCTCAGTGAGCTAGACGGCAGGTGAGCAGCAGTGGACCTGGGCCAGGCTGGCAGACGGGTGGGTTCAGGCTGGAGGCAGCAGGAACTGAGTGTGGGCCACAGGCGGCAGGGACTGCTGCCCCACTGGAACCAAGGACCAGGGTCACGGTGCTTTGAGCTCTCGTGATCTGAACGCACAGAGGCTGCAGGAACACACTGCAGGGTCCCAGCTACACAGGCTAAACATGCACCTGTAACGGAGAACAGCCCGGGGCAAGGACTCACGTGTGTGCATGTGCGTGTGCGTGGAAGGAACGAGAGTGCTGCAGGAGGGCGGTGTGGCCAGGACTGGATTACAAGGTTGGACTGAAGGCCGTGGCATGGCAGGGCCCGGGTTTGTGTGCACCAAGAGACCCCATGCACCCTGCTTCTACACACCTGCACACACGGGAAAACGCAAGTGTGAGATCATCTGGGGCACGGAAATCATTAAACGTATAATGTCCTTTTGAAATATCGATTTTATTTTGCTGTAAAATTTTTTTTAATGAGCACATAAACATGGAACATCATGTAGCTGTTGTATAAATGGGACCATGAGCGTGTAGATCTGAGCGGAACAATATTACAAGCATATTTTTCCAAGGGATGTGGCTTAGGAGGTGAATGTTTTTGAGGAATCTCCGACTGGGCCCCGAACACAAACCGCAGCCGGGGTCAGAGGGGCGAGCTGACCGCGGAGCCCGGGGCAGGGATGGAAGGACCTGGAGGCGTCCCCATGACCGGCGGAGGACGCGGCCATCCACGATGTGCCCGGAGACCCAGGGGCGGTCCCGGGCCCATGCGGTCGTGTCCTGAGGCACCTGCTATCGGAGGGTCCCTTGCTTCCCAACCAGAACCAGCTCTGACTCGACTCTCACAGCCGTGACTAAAGGAAATGGACAGTTTGTGTGTTTATAATCATTCTTTGTTACCCAACTTCTATTCTTAAATTGTTAAAAATTGTTAAAGAAACACTGCCACACCTATCAGATTCGTAACTTTGCAACAATGTCATACGTGAGCTCTCTCTGTAGGCACATACGTGCACACACACGTACACACACAGCCAGAAACACACACACATTTTCTCCCTAAGGTACTTGCAGGTGAATTTAAGACACGTTACCCCTGAGTACCACAGCATGTGTCCCCAAAGAGCAAGCAGTCCCGTCCCCGCAGCCAAGACACCACCGTCTACCCAAGATTCTCCAACCGTAACTCAATCGTCAGTTAATCGTCCGCACTCAAGTTGTGCTCGTTTTACAAAGTATCTCTTATACTTTTTCTCGCCCAGGATCCAACCAAATTTTACTCGTTAGATTTGGTCGCCAGGTCACTCTGAACATTTTTAAATCCATGGGGCGCCTGGGTGGCTCAGTCATCTCAGTCTGACTTCAGCTCAGGTCATGATCTCGCAGTTGGTGGGTTCGAGCCCCACGTTGGGCTCTGTGCTGCCAGCTAGGAGCCCGGAGCCTGCTTCGGATTCTGTGTCTCCCTCTCTCGCTGCCCCTCCCCCACTCATGCTCTGTCTCTGTCTCTCTCAAAAATAAATAATAAACCTTAAAAGAAAATCCGGACTTCCCAGTGTCCCATCTGTTCTCCTGGCCTCGGATCCGTGGAGGACCGGTGCCAGCACTGGTATGGGCAGATCACCTCTCCGTGAGTCGCCTCTGCTGCCCCATCTCTGCCCAGATGCCACACGCGTCCTGTCACCGCCTCCTCCGGGGACACGCACAGCGCCACGAGGCCGCTGCGCTTTGCTGGTCCTGCTGTCAGTGCGCCTGGAAATGGCTCCCCTTCCCCCTTCCTGTGTGGTGCTGTGTGCTCCGGGGCGGGGGGCACATGCTCAGTCCGCACAGACACCTTGTCCCTGGCACCCCGCCTCCATCGCTGTGGCCCATTCACGGGAGGGACCGGTGGCCAAGTCTGGAGAGTGCACTCCAGCGTTAGAACAAAGAACAGTCCCTTTCCGCCCCTTTTCTCTCTCACGGTCTTTGTAAAGTACATGTTTCAGAGTGTTACGGCCGCTGCTGCCAGTACTCCTTGTGACGCTCGAGTGTCCTGGGTCCGGCCAGGGGAAGGCTTTCCGGGGGGGCAGTCGTCTGTGTCCTCGTGCACACGTTCCTTCTTGTTCGCGGGCAATGAGACGTGTGGGGTCACCAAGTGCTCTGCGGGGCTGGAGTCAGGAACCCTGATTCCTTTTGTTTATTTTTTATTTTTGTTAAATGTTTATCTATTTATTTGTTTATTTTTTAAAAATTTAATGTTTTATTTTATTTTTGAGACAGAGCATGAACGGTGGAGGGTCAGAGGGAGGGAGACATGGCATCTGAAGTAGGCTCCAGGCTCGAGCTGTCAGCACAGAGCCCGAAGCGGGGCTTGAACCCACGAACTGCGAGATCATGACCTGAGCTGAAGTCGGATGCTTCACCGACTGAGCCACCCAGGCGCCCCAAATGTTTATTCATTTTTGAGAGAGAACACGGCAGGGGGAGGGGGAGAGAGAGAATCCCAGGCAGGCTCCGCACTGTCAGCACGGAGCCCCACGGGGAGTCGATCCCACCAACCACGAGATGGTGACCTGAGCCGACTGGATGCTTCACCGACTGAGCCACCCAGGCGCCCCAGGAGCCCCGACTCCTTTTAATGTGCAGACATAGGAGATCATACACACAACCTGTGATTATACTAGCTAATTATGGAATTGTACACGTAGGTTTTTAATTTAAACACGAATCTTTAAAGACCGTGGTTCACACTGGTGCCTTCACTTCCAGGGCAGCATCGCGGGCTCATCTGATGGCTCCGCCACCTGCGCTTGGCCCCCCGTCTCCCCCACGAGCAGCCCCACACCCAGGGCCACCACAAGTGCCACATGCACCACGCGACACATCTCGGAGCTGGCATCGCATTGCGTCAACGATAAACCTGTCAGCTGGAATTCAGACTCTGCTGTCACTGCTCCAGACTGGATGGCACTAAGGACGAACAGTTTGCTATTTAACAGCTGTTTGTCACTTTCTGGTGTGACTTCTGTTGTGAATCTGATGATACACACTTGGACCATGGACTTCCGTTTCAGTTCATGGCTTGCCTTTCCCCCCTTCCTTCCCTCCTCCCTCCCTCCCTCCTCCTTCCTTCCCTCTCCCTCCCTCCTTCCTCCTTTCCTTCCTCCTTTTCTTCCTTCCTTCCTTCCTTCCCTCCCTCCCTCCCTCCCTCCCTCCTTTCCTTCCTCCCTTCCTTCCTTCCTTCCCTCCCTCTCTCCCTCTCTCCCTCTCTCCCTCCCTTCTCCTTCCCTCCCTCTCCCTCCTTCCTTCCTTCCTTCCTTCCTTCCTTCCCTCCCTCCTTCCTCCTTTCCTTCCTCCTTTTCTTTCTTCCTTCCTTCCTTCCTTCCCTCCCTCCCTTCTTCCTCCTTTCCTTCCTCCTTTTCTTCCTTCCCTCCCTCCCTCCTTCTTCCTTCCTTCCTTCCTTCCTTCCTTCCTTCCTTCCCTCCCTCCTCCTCCTTCTTCCTTCCTTCCCTCCCTCCCTCCTTCTTCCTTCCTTCCTTCCTTCCTTCCTTCCTTCCTTTCTTCCCTCCCTCCCTTCTTCCTCCTTTCCTCCCTCCTTTTCTTCCTTCCCTCCCTCCCTCCTTCTTCCTTCCTTCCTTCCTTCTCCTTCCTCCTTTTCTTTTTTCTTCTTTCTCAGTTTACTTAATTATTTTGAGAGAGAGTGCAAGGGCAAGCAAGTGAGCATGTGCAGGGAGAGGGGCAGACAGAGAGGAAGAGAGAGAATCCCAAGCAGGCTCTGTGCTGTCAGCATGGAGCCCAACTCCGGGCTTGATCCCATGAACCTCGAGATCATGACCTGAGCCCAAATCAAGAGCCGGAAGCTCAACCCACAGAGCCACCCAGGGGCCTAATGCCCACCCCCCCTCCCCCGGTCATCCTTTCTCAGTTAACTTTTTTGCATGTGTAAGGTATTTATGTCGTTGAAAATTAAAGCCGTAACCCGATTAAGCAGAGAAGTCTCATCGTTCCTACCCCTCCACCTTATTTCCACACTTGATGCTTCCTGTGGTTCTTTCCGAAAGAGTGAGTGATTGCACACTATGAACACCCTGTTGCACTTCGTTTTTCTCACTTAGAAGTAAAGCGGGTCCTCCCCAGTGTCGGCGGAGAGAAGCTCCCCGCCACTGGGAGTCCTCGGGTGTCGCGGTCCCCGTGCGGGGCGTCTGCTCTGCCTCCTACGTTCTGAACCTTGTGCAGGTTTTACTGCGTTATCCTTCATGGTGAGCAAAGTTGTAGATATTTTCTCGCAGTTTGCGATGTATCTTGGATTCATTTGTGGTGATTTTACCACACGACTAAAAAGGAGGCCATTGCATTTTATTGCTTCCAAATGTTGAGTTCCCCGTAGAAAAGCTTCTCCCACCTCCAGGTTAAAAAGCAGTTCACCCTGCCTTCTCCTCACTCTCCAATTACCCACTTTTACCGTGGGGCCCGTCCGGGGGCTGCGGCGAGTGCTGGGAGGACCTGTCCAGGCCCCCACGTGGCTCTCGGGTCTCTCGCACCTCTGAAAACACCTCTGTTTCCCCCAGGATTTGCGAGGTGTTGCCGTGAACACATGCTCAATTTCCTCAGGTAATTGGGTCTCTTTATGGATTTCTATTTTCTCCTATTGGTGTGTTGATTCATGTTCCAGTATTACACTGTTTTAATCACAGAGGCTTTATCATACTTTTCAGATCTAATAAGTCTCCCTTCATTGCCCTGCTTTTGATATTTTTTTTAAAGATATCTTGCATTCGTTTCCATATGAAGTTGAGAATTTACCTATTTGGCTTCAGAAAAAAACTAATTAGCATTTTTATTGGTATCTCAGAAATTTATACGTTTGCCAGAGGAAACGGCATCTTTATAATTTTGAATTGTCTTACCCGGGAACGAGGGTGAGTCTGTATGTAGGTAAGTCTAATTCTACTGTTCAGGAGACATTTCAGTTTTTCTCCCATAAGTTCACAGTTCTGTTAAGTTTATTTTTTATGTATTTTTTTCTTTTTATTGCCGCGTAAACGGTGTTCTCTTATCCATTATCTTTTCTATTCAGTCATTGTGTGAAGGCTATTCGTTATTTTAATTTTATATCCTGACACTTCACACAACTATTTAATCTGTTTGCTTTTCTAAGTTTTGGTTTTAGCTTCAGTTTTAGGGACTTTAGTTTCATCCTCGATTCCGATGGGCTTCGCGGGGATTCTGTGCGCCATGGCAGACGGAGGGGTCCCTTCCTGGGCCTCTGCGGGCTTCTCCTGTCTGACTCGCTGCCCCGCAGGTGAGGGTACGGGGTGCACCTGTCTCACCAGGCGCTCTCCGCAGGCCGCGCTCGGCTGTGGGACTGAAGGATACTTTCTCATGTCAGAATATTACTGTTTAAGTGATTCCTGTTTAAGTGAGCATTTTTGTTGCTGTTTCGATCATGAACTGGTCGTGGGGGACTTGGGTCCACCTGGCAGAAAGAGGAAAAGATGGGGTAGGAATTGAGACGGCAGCTTGTCTGTGTCCCACACGCACCTGGGTCCCGCCGTGGCAGGTGGGCGCACTCGGGTGGAAGTGGTCCCCGAGGATGCTGAGTTTCCGTGGAAACTTCCGCCGGGAGAGTGTGCCGTGCCGTGCGCCCATCGGCTGCGGGGACGGGTGTTAGATGAACACCTGCTATGCCCAGTGAGTCTAAGTGCCGTCTGAATTCACGGATGGGTCAGGGTCAGTTCTTTACAAAGCTGTGCTGTTAATTCCCAGGTCGAGCGCTGCACGCTGGGCTTGTCTTACGGAGGGCTCTCCTTCCGTCTTGGACCCACTGTTCTTGCAGCGGTGAATGTGGCAGGAAGGGGCAGGACATGGCCCAGAGACTGTCCGCGGCGCCGCTCGCCCTGCACCTGCTGTTCCGGGTCTGGGAGCTTCCCAGGGAGCTCCGTGGCTGACCACCCCCACCCTGTCCGTCGAAACCTGGAGAGAGGGCACTGTCCCCGCTGTGCCAGCACAGCCTCAGCCACTGTGGCTTGGGCAGAAGGGGCGGGACCCACAGGGCGGCCACCTGTCAGCACTTCGGCGTGGGGGGGGCCTCACGCTTGGCCCAGAGGCTCTATAGAGACTCAGAGGTGGGGTTCTCAATGCTGGGGACCCCACACAGCCACCGGCTGGGTGTCATCGGGGGAGAGATTCCCCACAACCCAGCGCGCCTCTTCCTGGTGAGGACGCCCGCGGAGCCCATCTGCTGCCAGAGGTGCTCCAGGCGGGGGCAGAGGCTGCCGAGCGGTCCCGGGGGTCCCGGGGGGCTCTCGCGGAGCGGAGGTTGGCTCCTCCATCATGAACGTCTGTGGAATAGCAACCCCCACCCCCGCTTCTGGGGACCCGGCGGATGACGCACGAGGCTCGTCCGTACACAGTGGAGATCTGAATTCTAGAACAACGCCTGCCTTCTGCTCCTTCACCCAGCATCCGTCGAGCACGCGTCCCACACCAGACCTGGAGATTACGGGCCCAGCCGGCGTCACAGTCCGCCTGCTGGAGTAACGGTGCGCGTGTCGTGCTCTGAGTTGCCGACACGGGAGCGCAGAGAATCGCCCTGACTCCTGCGTTTGCCCTCAGAATGTTTGCACGCAAAGCTCTCGACAACATTTCTTCGTGGAATCAGCACTGGTCAAGCCCGAAGTCCCCTCTTGCGAACCGACTTAAGGACGCATGTGGAGTACACAGTCTCTTTCCCGTTTTTTAAATCAACCACCGTCGGTCCTGAGCATTGACGTCACCGTGTTAGTGCCGCGACTGGAAGGCGGGATTTCCTACAAGGGTGTCCGGGTTTCCCGGTGGAAATCCACACTTCAGGGTTCCGTAGCCGCTCCTTCTGCGTGTGGCTGCTCAGTCTTACTGTTTCCTGCATCAGGGCCTCCCCCTCCCCCTGTCCAGACTCACGCCAGGCACGGTCCGCGTGAAGAGAGGTGCTCTAAGTATGACTCCGGGCCTCGGGAGGCGCCCTCGGGGACCCGCAAACTAAGGTCCAAGAAGCGAGGGCACCGCCCAGCGGCCGAGATCACATGCCTGGAGGGACCGTGTCCTGTGAACTGTGCTTCTTAAACCTGGTTCCCGAGCCTCTGATATCCTTGGGGAGGCGTTATCAATGCTCCCGGTGGCACTCAAGGGCTCACGTGCAGAGGGTGGGGGACCCCCAGGGGAGGAGAGCGGCCCCGGGTCCCCGGAAGAGCTTCCACGGGTGCGGTGCCTGCAGGGCCAGGGGCAGAGGGGGCCTGGCAGGCGGCCCTGAAGTGGGGAGTGCGTTAAGAGCTGGACAAGGAGGCCTTGGGCATCCCCCTGTCCCCAGCACCCGCTCCCGTGCGGTCAGGTCGCTGTGAGAGTGCACTCCAGGCGAGGGGAGGGGCAACACTCATTTCTCGTTCCCCCTGGGACAGTTACTTAGAGCTGGCTACTAGAGAACATGAGTCAGAATACAATCAGAAGGCGAGAACGGCCGGGCCTATTTAGACCTTAAGATGTCCTAACCCTGTAGTCCCCGGAGGGGTGCGATGCTTTGGGAAGAATTGGGAGGTCGGTGGGACAGGTAAGACCGGCCCCCGGGGCTTCAGACGCAGTGGGAACCACCCACCCGTCAGGAAGGGATGTGTTCCTCAACATGCTCTGTCAAGGGAGTTCTTATTTTGTAAAAAAAAAAAAAAGCCGAGGGGGCGGTTGGGGGAGAGGGGTTGGGTTCTTACACCATGTGGTTGTGCCACATAAAAGCCACACCGGGCTGAATGTTGAAGCGCAGCCCAGAGGAGGGAAGAGAAGGAACGTTAGGAGGTTATTTGAGATCCGGATGGGTAGGAAGGTTTTGTCAGATGTGTGTTGGGTTGTGAAGTATGTAAACAATAAAAAAAACACACACAAGAGGATTATTGATAAGATGAATATTTGAAACATTACTTGAAAAGCATATGAAATGATTTGCAATCCCAGGGGCAGGACTTAGGGAGGAGAATCTTCTACAAAAATGCCAGACAAACGGTCAGTTTTCTGAGAGTCAAAAACTAATGAGCCATTAGGGGCATCTGGGTGGCTCAGTCGGTGGAGCATCCGACCTCGGCTCAGGTCACGATCTCACGGTTTGTGAGTTCAAGTCCCGCATCGGGCTCTGGGCTGACGGCTCGGAGCCTGGAGCCTGCTTCCGATTCTGTGTCTCCCTCTCTCTGCCCCTTCCCCACTCATGCTCTGTCTCTCAAAAATGAATAAAAACGTTAAAAAAATTAAAAACTAACGAGCAATTAATAAATTAGAAGTGCTTCATTTTCCTTAACTGAAAAGTGTTGGAAGGAAGTGCGTCAATTATTTATAAGGGGGTTATTGATAAAAAAACATAAAAATGATTTAAATGTGCTGGAGAATTAGGGAGACACAATTCAGCCCAGTAGTGAGATATTTGTTACTTACTAAATGGGAAAAGTTTACAAATAATGAGATAGTGATCGCCCCTCAGGGAAGAGTGCAGGCGCTTTGCTTCTGTTACCTCGGGATTCATCGGCACTGAGTCCTTGACCTACATAATTTGACTTGGTGACGCCTGGCCTTAATATCTGTTCTCAAGAAGCAGTTTTAGTGACCATGAAAGAGTTCCTCACAAAGGTGCTCATCGCAATATTATCCACAACAGTGAAAAAATGCAAAAATCATATGTCCCACAATAGGGGAATAATTAAAGTGTGCTAGATCCCGCAACAGATAATTACATAACCACTAAAATAATTCTTGAAAATTGTCAACGCCTCGTAAAACTTTTTACTGCAGAATATTAAGTGAAAAAATCAGGAGATAAACTTGCACACACGGTGTAATCTCAATTATGTAAATATATGTGCATAAGAGTAGAAGAAAACGCGAGTGGAGGTAACCGTGCTTTACCCCTGGAGGCCTCGTCTTTGTCCTTTCTCACGAGTGTATATCACGTTCCAAAAATAATACGACAGAGGAAGCCAACGCGAGCCTCTCATAAAGAGCAGGACGGGTTCCACAGCTGAGCCAGCTAGCGCACTGGAGTTTTCGAAACCCCAAATTCACCCTAAAATCCACTCCTCCAGAACTGCGGCCTTCATCAGCCGCCCAAACCAAATATTTCCGTTCTGCTCCCTATTGACTAAAGGAGCAACTCATCATACATCATTACACATTTATAGATCTTAATTTTCTGGGCTGTTTTTCCCCTTTCTTGGTTCATTGTTATTCCGTTTATTTTATGTGTATGATTGAAACACAATTTTGGGTTTTTCATTCTTCTCCTGTGAAATTAAGTGTTTTCAGCCACTGGGCAGTCACAGCTCCCGGAATCTCACAAGGGACAGTTCTGGAGGGACGGAGAGACGGCGTCCTGTCCCACCAAGGGGCTCCCACCCCTGATGCTCTGGGGTTCACGCTGTGCCTTCCAGAGAGCCCCCCCCCCCCCCCCCCCCCCGCCAGCGCCTGGGCACGTCGGGAGGAGGGAGAGCCCCACGCTCTGCGAGGAGAGTAGTCCCAGCCACGACCAGCGACCAGCGCTGCCCGGATCCAGATCCGGGCTGCCGATTGTAAGGCTGGGGTAGCGGCCGAGAGCCCCCCCCCCCCTCCGCCCCCTCTCTGCCTGTGCGGTGGGTAGAATTAACAGGAAGATTAACTTAGGTCACGGATGGGAGGAGTTTTGCAACCCCTGAAGTGTGGGGCGCCAGAGGGTGGCTTGTGACTCCAGGAGAACAAAATGAGACCGCTCTGGCCTGTTCTGGGAACAAAACCGAAGCTGCCCGTTGACTCCTACGCACAACACCCAAGTCGGGTCAAGGGATGCCCGAAGCTCCGCCCAGACTTACAAGGGAGGTGGGTCCACGGGTCTGGAGGCCCCTTCTTCTGGGACAGAGGTTCTGGGCGCTGGCCTCTGAAAGGGCACCCTTGTCGTAGCTGAAGCCGGCCCAGCAGGCTCCGCAGGAAGTCTGGGGCCTGGGGGAGCGAGGGGTGGGGGGTACTCATCCAGCTTTCTCTCCAGAAGGTCAGACGCTGACCCCCAGGGCCCCACCCCTGCTTCTGGACCCCTTCAGCACAGACTGCCATCTGTGCTCCCCATTCCCTCCCATCTCAGCCACCCCGGGGCCCTCAGTAGAGGGAGGGGACCAGCCACAGGTGGGGACTTTGCCCGGCTGTGACCCACATGATGGCTCTGAGAGGCAGGAAGTGGTTTGCATTCTCCACGGGATGCCTCCAGCTGCCAAAGCGTCGGTCATGTCCCCAGGCCTGGGGCCATCGTCTGGGCTGCCTACAGCCACTCTGTGTTTGGCCCCAGGGATGCGAAAGTGGCCTCCAGCCACACTCCCTTCCTTCCTCCTTCCCTTGTAGAACACCCCAAGACCTTCCTTGTGGGGGCCAGACCCCAGCTGCTGGAGGCCCTCCCCTGGAGACCCTCCCCTGGAGGCCCTCCCCTGGAGGCCCTCTGAATCCAGCGAAGGTCAGGTTGCTCACGGATATTTGTCTTTACGAATGCTCTTTGTGGCAGCGAGGGTGTGAGCCCAGTGCCCTGGACTTGGTGGAGACACAGGCAGGCACCGAGGAAATCTGGAAAAACTTTTAAAGTAAGACCATGTTTGCGCTGGGTCTTGAGGTACACATAGGAGTTTTCCGGTGCACAGGAAGTAGGCAGGAGCTCCAGGCAGAGGAAGCAGTGTGGGCACATAAATGGACTGCTTCGGGCTGTGCCATGTGTGGGAGCAGAGAGCTCAGAAAGGGGAGGGGGAGGAGAGGCACTCCCAGTGCCTGGGGTCAGTGGGGGGGCGGGGGAAGGAGGGGCTCGGTGGCTGAAGTCAAGCCCCTGGGGCCTCCGCTCCCCCGCAGCCACCTTCCTTCAGCCCAGCCTGTGCCTCCTCGCTGGCTCCGTCTGGGCCCGAGGCCGACTCCCCCCGAACCCCTGCCTGAGAGCAAGCTGTCCTGCAGCTCTGTGGCGGGTCCCTGACGGCACAGCTCCCGGTGCAGACGGGCAGGGCTCCCCAGGGGCTCCCGGTGAAAGCATCCCGGAGACACGGAGGGGGCGGGGTACGGTCCTGGGCCCCCCCCCCCCCCCCCCCCCGCCGTGTTCTCCCCGCGAGAACACGACCCTTTGCCGCTGTTTGGCGGAACACGTGGCCTTGCTGAACACGCTGAGCTGCTTTCTCCTGCTTTTTACAGTCCAGGTGCTCAGGAAGCGCATCTCCTACAGCCGAGCCCGACGTTGGCCCGGGGCGTCCTCGAGAGCCCGTCATCCACACGCGGCCACCTGGTCTGCTCCGACAGCCGAGACGGGGTCCCGCCTGAGGAGCAGGGGGTGCTCCCCGCACATCCAGGAACGCGTGGTCTCAGCGCCTGGGCGCCTGGAGCCCGGGGCGATGGCTCCTTCCCCCCTCTTCTCGCAGCCGAGGAAGCCAAGGGCCTCCTCGCTCACCCAGGGAGGAGGCTCTCCGCCTCTGGTCTTTTGGTAGCCGGGCCGTTTAAACCGAGGCTGCTGCCCGTGTCCTGGAGAGCCGAGCGCGGGCCAGCACGCATGCTGGGGACGCAGGGCAGCGCCTGAGGGACGCCGTGAATGGGGACACCTGGGCCTCTGTGCGCGAACGTGCCTCAAGCCCGACACGGAGCTCCTGCTCTCCGGGGACGACGGCACCTTGCTGTCCTTCTCTTCTCAAGCGCGTCGTACTCGGGCAGGCCTGCCATGAATGCTCCACAGAGAATTCCCCTTTGGAAATTTGGGAATAGAAGTTGAAGGAGTCCCGGAGTTCAGCGGCCCTTTGCTGACGTCGTGCGGCCTGGGCCTCGGAGACCCTGGCGAAAACCTGATGTACCGCCTGGCGCCCAGAACAGCTCGCGTGCGTGTCCCTGTGCTTCGCTGCATCGGACCCTGCCACCCTAAACAGAGACAGGGGACCCGGTGTCTCAGGAAAGAGCCTGCAGCTGTCGTTCGCTCGCGCACAATTTGGCTTCCGATTCTTGTCAAATAATCGACACAAATCTCAGCTGGGCCCGTAGCACCAGAAAGTGACGTCAGCCGTGCACGGCAGGAGGCGTGGATGGGCCCCCCTCCCCCGCCCCGGACTGGGCTCCAGTGGGGGGTGGGGGGGCAGACAGCACGACGCCTGACATCGTTGGCGTCCTTGCTGCCTTGCATCTTGCAGCAGTAAGTCCCGAAAACGCTGCTTTTCGAAACCGCCATTTGCAATACACGTGGAGCTTCCAGAATTTGGTTTTCCAGGAGAGTCTGTTTTTGCCGAAGAGCCAGAGCGCTCCTGGAGTTCAGTGTGGGTCCGACGGGCGAGGTTGCCGCTGAGAACACTTCCCTCGCCAGCGCACGGCCGAGGACCAAAGTCTCAGAAACGCACAGGGGAGGAGCTGGGCGGAATCCCAGGCTCCCACAGACCCCCCTGTTCTCGGGTGAACTTTGTGTTTTGAGACAGTTGTAGATCCCACGCACAGAGGGCCTGTTTCTCCCGACCATGATAACTGACATCAGTATCGACAGAGCTGAGACAGAGAGCGGTCCCGGCATCACACAGCTCACGCGACACCCTCCTAACCACCGGCTCCCCCGCGTGCCCATTCCCCCCGAGCCCCTGCAAACCCCCCGTCCAGAATTTGAAGGGGACAGCGTGTGCCCTTTGAGGATTGGCTTTTTTTTTTTTTTCCCACTCAGCACGATTTTCTGGAGACTCATACAGGTCACTGTGTGTCACAGCAGCTCACTCCTGCTCACTGCCATCGGTGCCCCGTGGTACAGGCGGGAGGGGGGAGGACCACGGCCGTCCTCTCATTTGCCCACCCGGGCACATCGGGCTGCTTCCAGTTTGGGCCCATGATGGGCAAAACCCCCACGAATGTGCGGGTGCAGATCTTGGTGTGAACCGAAGTCCTCATTTCTCTGCGATAAACGTCCCCGAGTAAAATTGCTGGGTCACCTGGGAGCTACATATTTAGTTCTTTTTTTTTTTTTTTTTTTTTTTAATAAAGAAACCAGCAAACAGTCTACTGTCTGTGCTGGTACTTTTCCCCGTCTGTTCCAGCTCCTTTCCCCACACTCTTCTCTTACTGCTCTCTTCAGACATTCTGTAGGGGTGGCACCTTCACTCTGTGTCCCATCACCTGGGACGGACAAGACCTCATTCCCTTCACGTCCCAGGGAGATTTTTGCCAATAGCAGATTCTGGGTTGGCTGCTGTTTCCCGTCGGGATGGGAAAACTGAAGACCCACCTCCTGTGACCCCTGTGACCCCCAAGGAAAAGCCCGTGCATCCCAGTCGTTACCCCCACTCGTAAAACGTCCGCTCACCTTCCTGCCTTTAAAATAACTGTCTTTGTCTCTCGTTTTGCAGGGTCTGACAATGATGCATCTCGGTGTGGATTTCTTGGAGTTTATCCCATTTGAGATCGCTTTTTAAATCTATACTTTTGTCTTTTGACCAATTTGGGACATCTCAGCCCTGTTTTCTTTGAGCACCTTTCCAGCTCACCCCACATTGTCACCTCAGGAAGCTGTTGACATGGATGTTTAAGCTTCGTTATTGTCCTGTGGGTCCCTGAGCCTCCGCGCACTGTTTCTAGTCTATTTTCTCTCCATTGTTCACTTTAGATGATGCACTGTGCCGCATTCACGTGGCACAGAACCTTCTAGGTACAATCCGATTCTTCCCTCCGCCCCCCTGCGTTCTGCTGCCGAGGGCGTCATTTTGTCATGGTATGTTTCAGTCCTAAACCTTCCCTTTGTTTCTTCTGAAAATCATCCGTTTCTTTGCTAAAACTTTCTATTTTCCCATTTGCTTGAGAAGTGTTCATAATCGCATCTATTGATTTTGTTTTAATTCAGTTTGAGACGTTCTTGGTATAATGAGGGATCCTCTATTGGAACCTGGCCCTTGAGGTATTACGTTTTGAGATTCTAGAAACTATTTCAGTCTTCTTCTGTTTCAGCTGGTTTCCGCTGACATCACTAATAGGCGGGGACAGAAGTCCATTTTCCCACTGAGCACCATCGATGCACAAGGCGGGGACCTTACCGCAGCCTGGGGGAGGGCGGAGGTTCTGGCTCCTACTGGGTCCCTCTGTAGCCAGGAGTGGTAGGAATCCCTGTTACTGCTCCGCAGGTGACCTCCACTGATGGCACCTGGTGGGGGCGGCTTTGTTACCTCTGGAGGGTGGTCAAAGTCCCCCCCCACCTCACCCCAGCGAGGAGGGGCTATGAAGGACATCTTGTTAGCACCCAGAGTGGTGCCTCTGCTGACCACATGGGGAGGGACAGGCTTGGGGACAGCCTCGTGAGGTGCAAGTGTGGCTCCCAACTTGGCCTTCTGGGACACACCTGGGTGAGGGAGCCCAGGAGCCTCGCTGCAGCCAGGCGAGGGCGGGAGTCTAGGCTCTCCACCTGGCTTCGGGTCCTGGGTGGGCTGCCGGCTTCTTCAGTTCCCAGGTGGGGTGTGAGAGGCAAAGAGAAACCCAGAGACAACCCGCTAGTTGTCTCCTAGGTCCCCGGGTGCCTGGCCAGTCCAGCTTCCTGTCTTTCCTGGCAGAGATCTGTTGGGTCTGCATGTAAATAACGCCTGGGTGTTTAGCTGCGTTGAGAGGGTACATAAGGGGAAAGAGTATGGCCCCTCCATCTTGCCAGAAGAGGCCTCAGATTCCTTTTTAAAGAGACATAGAAAGAACTTTCCACCTGATTTCTGCCTGCAGGAACACGTGAGAGGCAGCCCTGAAGTTTCTGAAGCAGGACGAGCCTCTCCTCCGTGGAAGATTCGCAGCCGCAGTCAACACAGTGACGGGAGGGCTTTTGATCTCACAGCTCAAAATCCACCGACGGAGCCAAGCCACGAATCACAGCTTCTCAGAGCCGACTCTTCCTTTTGTCCCCCAGAGCCACGTGCACAAGGAAGAACGGATTCCCTAAGAAGCAAAGGATTTCTTTTTTTTTTTAATTTTTTTTTAACGTTTATTTATTTTTGAGACAGAGAGAGACAGAGCATGAACGGGGGAGGGGCAGAGAGAGGGAGACACAGAATCTGAAACAGGCTCCAGGCTCTGAGCTGTCAGCACAGAGCCCGATGCGGGGCTTGAACTCACGGACTGCGAAATCATGACCTGAGCCAAAGTCGGCCGCTTAACCGACTGAGCCACCCAGATGCCCCAGAAGCAAAGGATTTCTGATGAGAAAAATCGCATACCCTACTTCCGTATCTTGACAGAAATCTTTTGAAAGGCAGTAATTCCAGACGATCTCTTATGAATTTGATAAATTCCACGGTCATACGTGAGACACTTTCCAGATTACTGACTGTGCTTACGTATCATCAGGAATGGGAGGAAACACGATGGTTGGAGGAGTTTTTCCACCGAAAGCAGCAGAGCCAGATGCGGGGCCGGATGCAGGAGGCGTCCTCTCTGTGTGTTGAACTCTGAGATCTTCCTCCGGTCAAAGTGACTCTTTGAAAAGAAAGTTTTCACAATTTCAAAGACACGTACATCCTTTCAAGTTTAAGAACGAAGCAGAAGACACAGAGCACAAAAGCACACGGATTCTGTGATGGCAGAAGCGGACATCACGAGCCGCAGGTGCAGCTAGCTGCCTGACACGACGCCAGAAGGTTCCGCCGGCCGCGTGACGAGGGGCAGCCTGCCTGGGTGCGTCCCGCCAGATGGCCTTGCTTCTGGACACAGGGACGCAGCCTTTCCCTTCTTCGGCTCCCATCTGCAGAGCCCTTCTCTCCAGGACCCAGGGTCCACCATTGTTCCCAAGTTCACCTGACAGCTTCCCCTGGCCTGAGCTGGGCAGCCTCCCAGGGTGTTTCCAAGCCAGATTTTTGCCTTGGGGCCAACTTGAACTTTATTTAAATCACAGTCTTTTTGAAAAGAGCTACTGTCCTCTGAAAGGACGGTACCATCCAGTGTATTTATGCAGGTGCCCAGACTGACAAGCTACTTCCTGCCTCAGTTGTCAACAGCCTTGACAAACAGCCCCCTGCCTTCGGATCCTGTCACACTCAGGGACAAAAGTAAATCCGACAGACACTCTGATTTTGTTGTGTTTGTGTGGTTTGTTTTTGTTGTTGTTTTTGTCGCTTTCCTCAATTACATCCAAAGAAACATAAGAGGGAAACACCAGTAACAGCAAAGTCGTTTTCTTTAATTCCTACCGCTGGTCATAAAGGCAAGGGGCTCCCGTTTTCCTCTTTTGAATGATGTTTGTCCATCAGGACAAACTTCCTCTAAACTAGAACTCACGTCAACTGGAGCTTCAGGAAAAGAACTTATTTATTTTCTCTCACAAGCAGAAGTTGTAAATGGAGGGGGGCTGTGTCCCAGAAGCTGAAAACCCAGTGCTCCATCCTGGAGATGGTCTAGGAGAAGCCTAGGACAAAAATCAAGGAGGTTCTGGAGCATTTCAGGCATTCTACACGTAAATCATAATCGTCAAGGGTCATAAAGTTTGCAATTTATTTGTTTATTTATTTATTTTGAGAGAGAGAGAGAGAGAGAGAGAGTGGGGGCGGCAGAGGAGAGAGTGAGCACATGTGTGTGAGCTACGGAACGGCAGAGGGAGAGGGAGAGAATCCCAAGCAGGCTCCACACTCAGTGCAGAGCCTGATGTGGAGCTCGATCCCGCGACCCTGGGATCATGTCCTGAACCGAAATCAAGAGTCGGATGCTCAACCAGCAGAGCCACGGAGGCGCCCATGGGTTTGAAATTTCCCACCTTGCCGGAGGAGCCTCCGTGTTATAGGATTTCTTCGGGCCAACTGTCCGTCCCAACAAAAGTCAGATTCTACCCTGCAGTAATTCTGGGGGCAAATTGTACACTTCCCGTACAAATACTTCCCTCCTTTGCATTTCTTGTCACGTGGTCACGTTGAGCGCAGACAGCGACAGTGGCCGCGGGACTCGCCATCCCGCCGCTGATCCACGAGAACACAATCTCACTCCCCCGTGGTTGTGATGCTATGTCCCCACGTGCTGACTTAGACAATTTGGGGGAAGTTACTATCTTTAGGCTGAAAAATACATGTTCAGAAACAGGATTTTCTGTATCGGATACACTGCATTTGTGTTTTACTCAAATGTGTCAATTTCTTTATGTTCATCTGCATGAAGAGGTGTAGTTTTCTCTCCTCCTACTGCCTTATGGGGTCTGTGCTCTCCCAGCGACCGGGATTAGCACTGTTAATACGTGGAAAATGCAGGTGCCGTGCAAAACTTATTTCGTAGTTTTAGAGAGAATCAAGGGTATAATAATTCGTGATTCGCTAGAAATGACAGTGAACAAGAAATCAATGTCCACTGCATTTGGAATAACTGTCCATAATAAATAACGTGTCTGCTCTTTATCTCTGAGCGTGGGGAGGGAGCTTCAAACGCTTCGGGTTTCCTGAGAGGTAAGCGTGGACATCTTCGTTATTCATGGTAGGCCTTGGGACTACATCTGAGCTCGTGCTAGTCAGGTGACTCGCGGCCATGCTGGAAAGACCAACTGTGATTACAGGGCAGGGGGCTACCAGCTACCCCCGGATGCGTGGGAAAGGAGGGGCGCCGGAGACGGGGTTCAGGTGTATGACCAAGGATTCAACCACACATGCCCGTGTGATGAAACCCCAGTAAAAACTCTGGCTACCTGGGTCAGGTGAGTATCTTTGTTGGTGAACTCATCACAGGCAGGAAGCTGGTCTGTCCTGATTCCAGGGGGTGAGCTCCATGTTTGGGACCTTGCCAGACCTCTCTATTTTTATTTTTATTTTTTTTAACATTTATTCATTTTTGAGAGACAGAGGCAGAGCGTGAGTGGGTGAGGGGCAGGGAGAGAGAATCCGAAGCAGGCTCCAGGCTCGGAGCTGTCAGCATAGAGCCCGACGTGGGGCTTAAACTCACAGACCGTGAGACCACGACCTGAGCTGAAGTCGGACGTTTAACCGACGTAGCCACCCAGCGTCCCCGCTAGACCTCTTTTTGTGAGGCTTGTCCTGATTGGTGTCCTTTATAACAAGACTGAATCAAAAGCACGGCACCTTCTTGAGTTCTGAGTCATTCTAGTGAATTACTGAAACAGAAAAGGTAAGGAAACACTCAGATTTGTAGCCAGTTTGGTTGGAAGTGCAGGGGGACTGGGGACCCCGGAACTTGCAGCTGGTCCCTGAAGTGAGGACAGTCTTGCTGAGGACAGTGTGGTGTCCACACTAACCCTAGACAGTTAGGGCCAGACCAGAGACAGAGATGTAGGAGGGGGAGAGAGAGAGAGAGAGAGAGAGAGAGAGAGAGAGAGAATCCCAAGTAGGCTCCACATCGTGAGCCCAGAACTCGATGAGGGGCTCGAACTCACGAACCATGAGATCATGACCTGAGCTGAAGTCAGATGTTTAACCAACAGAGCCACCCAGGCGCCCCTGTAGTCCTGCTAATTTGTGCCTATAGAATAGGAAGTTTGATAAATTAGATTTCATGTTATTTTAGTCCAAACTAATTATATATGCTTCTCTATACATGCATAGGTTTGTGTAGACCTACTGTACACATAATTATTTTACTGAATTATATGAAACAGAATACGTACAGAGTCAATAAAGCCTGCCTGTCGGTCTGTCTATCCACAGAGAATCTATATCTACGGCACATTTATATACACAATCTTCTTGTACATACCCAGTCACTGAGTATAACCTGACCAGAGAGCACTTCCTTTTTCTCCAGGTCCCTGGAAGCAGATTCTCCTCCTGGAGTTCTCCCCAGATGACAGTTGGGGATTCCCGCCACCCACACCCCCGTCCCCGGCCAGCTTCGGTCTCTACATTTCCACCCCTGCTTCCTCCTCCGCTACCCAGATGCTGCCAGTGCTGGGTGCCACGAGCCACGTTCATGTGGTCCAGAATGCCAGCACCTCGGTGTCCCCGTGCCTGTGCGGTCGTCACCCGGGAAGGCACGCTCCCACAAAGCCATCCCTGCACCAGGACAGATGCTAGCTGTAAACCCACAAATATCCCTCGTTAAGCTCATGATTTCCAGTTTAACTCCTCCTTAGTTGCACCCGAAAAATACGCATCTGACCCCCCACCATCGCGCGTGGAGGGGAGGGCCGCAGAACTTTTACGAATTCTACAAAAGGGACCTGAGCATGTGAGCATATCGTGGGGGTCCCCCCTGCCCCAGGCTCAGGGATGGCAAAAGCTGGCACGGGGCCCAGCGCTGAGGTGGCCTCACGGGGCTCCTTCTGGGGACCATCCGTGTCTAGGCAGCACGTGTGCAGGCCCTCCCGCGGGGCCCTCTGCTCCCCCCCACCCGTCAGACTCCAGAGCCTCCCTCCTTCTGGGCAAGCGTCATCCTTCCAGGGGGGAACCCGAAACAGGTGCCCTTCCCCAAGGCAGCCCCGCCCCCTCCTTCCCAGGAGCCCCTCCCCCCCCCCCCGCCCTGCAGCCAGGCCACCAAGGCCACCAACCGCAGGGGAGCCTCACGTGGTTCCTCCTTCCCGCTGGCTGTGTTTTCCAGATATTTGAAATCATGCTGCACGCCTGGTTTTTTAAAAACCTTTTCTCGCCCACTGCAACAAACACGTTTCCCATTACTAGGAACTCTAACGCATATTCGCGGTGACTGTGGCCTTCCGCTCGGTCTGTGTGGAACCAGGCACTTACCCATTTTCTCACCGTGGAGCATTTGGATTAACTTCAAATACCCCCGATTAAACATTGTCCGAGAGCTGGGTTGCTGGATCAAAGCCCCTGAACACTTTGAGGATCCGGGACAAAATATCATCATAGGTGTTTAATGTGTTTTTCCTCACTGCTTTTCTTTTTGTTTGTTCACTCGTGTTTATAGCCTTTCTCTGTATGGGGCCCTTCTCGTATTTCCCCTCAAAACAATTTTGGGATGTAGATAAGGAGTAACTTATGCGTACACACACAGATCCCTGGTGTATGGTGAGGGTATCCCCTCGCCTAAAATTAAACCCTCCGGACTCTTCCTTCGGGGAGACTGTCCTCTCTTCTCCTTCCTCCCTCCCTCCCTCCGTTCCTTCCTCCCTTCCTTCCTCCCTTCCTTCCTTCCTCCCTTCCTTCCTCCCTTCCTTCCTTCCTTCTTCCTCCCTCCCTCCCCCTTCCCTTCTCTACCTCCTTCTCTCCCTCCTTCCACCCCTCCCTTCCTTCCTTCCTTCCTTCCTCCCTTCCTTCCTCCCTTCCTTCCTTCCTTCTTCCTCCCTCCCTCCCCCTTCCCTTCTCTACCTCCTTCCCTCCCTCCTTCCACCCCTCCCTTCCTTCCTTCCTTCCTTCCTTCCTCCCTTCCTTCCTTCCTTCTTCCTCCCTCCCTCCCCCTTCCCTTCTCTACCTCCTTCTCTCCCTCCTTCCACCCCTCCCTCCCTTCCTTCCTTCCTTCCTTCCTCCCTTCCTTCCTCCCTTCCTTCCTTCTTCCTCCCTCCCTCCCCCTTCCCTTCTCTACCTCCTTCTCTCCCTCCTTCCACCCCTCCCTTCCTTCCTTCCTTCCTTCCTTCCTCCCTTCCTTCCTCCCTTCCTTCCTTCTTCCTCCCTCCCTCCCCCTTCCCTTCTCTACCTCCTTCCCTCCTTCCCTCCACCCCTCCCTTCCTTCCTTCCTTCCTTCCTTCCTCCCTTCCTTCCTCCCTTCCTTCCTTCTTCCTCCCTCCCTCCCCCTTCCCTTCTCTACCTCCTTCCCTCCCTCCTTCCACCCCTCCCTTCCTTCCTCCCTCCCTTCCTTCCTCCCTTCCTTCCTTCCTTCTTCCTCCCTCCCTCCCCCTTCCCTTCTCTACCTCCTTCTCTCCCTCCTTCCACCCCTCCCTTCCTTCCTTCCTTCCTTCCTCCCTTCCTTCCTTCCTTCCTTCCTTCCTTCCTTCCTCCCTTCCTTCCTTCTTCCTCCCTCCCCCTTCCCTTCTCTACCTCCT
The DNA here is from genome assembly GCF_018350215.1 of Panthera leo. Taxonomy (NCBI): domain Eukaryota; kingdom Metazoa; phylum Chordata; class Mammalia; order Carnivora; family Felidae; genus Panthera; species Panthera leo. The sequence goes on along the minus strand of NC_056689.1, from coordinate 85,257,604 downwards.
TCTCTCCCTCCTTCCACCCCTCCCTTCCTTCCTTCCTTCCTTCCTTCCTCCCTTCCTTCCTTCCTTCCTTCCTCCCTTCCTTCCTTCTTCCTCCCTCCCCCTTCCCTTCTCTACCTCCTTCTCTCCCTCCTTCCACCCCTCCCTTCCTTCCTCCCTTCCTTCCTTCCTTCTTCCTCCCTCCCTCCCCCTTCCCTTCTCTACCTCCTTCCCTCCCTCCTTCCACCCCTCCCTTCCTCCCTTCCTTCCTTCCTCCCTTCCTTCCTTCTTCCTCCCTCCCTCCCCCTTCCCTTCTCTACCTCCTTCTCTCCCTCCTTCCACCCCTCCCTCCGTTCCTTCCTCCCTTCCTTCCTTCCTCCCTTCCTTCCTTCCTTCCTTCCTCCCTTCCTTCCTTCCTCCCTTCCTTCCTTCCTTCTTCCTCCCTCCCTCCCCCTTCCCTTCTCTACCTCCTTCCCTCCCTCCTTCCACCCCTCCCTTCCTTCCTCCCTTCCTTCCTCCCTTCCTTCCTTCCTTCTTCCTCCCTCCCTCCCCCTTCCCTTCTCTACCTCCTTCTCTCCCTCCTTCCACCCCTCCCTTCCTTCCTTCCTTCCTTCCTTCCTCCCTTCCTTCCTCCCTTCCTTCCTTCCTTCTTCCTCCCTCCCTCCCCCTTCCCTTCTCTACCTCCTTCCCTCCCTCCTTCCACCCCTCCCTTCCTTCCTCCTTTCCTTCCTCCCTTCCTTCCTCCCTTCCTTCCTCCCTTCCTTCCTTCCTTCTTCCTCCCTCCCTCCCCCTTCCCTTCTCTACCTCCTTCCCTCCCTCCTTCCACCCCTCCCTTCCTTCCTCCCTTCCTTCCTCCCTTCCTTCCTTCCTTCTTCCTCCCTCCCTCCCCCTTCCCTTCTCTACCTCCTTCCCTCCCTCCTTCCACCCCTTCCTTCCTTCCTTCCTTCCTTCCATCTCGGCCCTTCCACGGTGACAGTGGACACCCCCAGCCCAAGCAGCGGCTTCCTGCAGGTAGCATTCCCACACTCCTCTTCTGGAAGCTGCTTTTCTGGATGTCCGTCTTCCCCTATTCTCCCATTTCTCCTCCTTCTCTGGCAGGTGGTTCCTCTCAATCCGCCTCATGCTTTCTGCCCCCAGCCTCCTGCTCAGCCAGGAGAGTGGTGGCTCCATGTGGACAAGCCTGCTGTGCCTGCACGAGGTCAGACCTGGTGTCCAGGACATGGTGACAGCGCTCACTGTGTGGCCTTCTGACCCTGGCCCAGGTGACAGAGGCACCAGGCACAGGGTGTCCATCCGTCAAGGGGACGTCCTGGAAGCCTGTCTCGCCCACACTGTTCCCCTTCCAGTGATGGCCCGGGGAAAGCGTGCTGTGGGGCCCCTAACTCCTCGGGTCCCCAGGGAACCCCAGAAGTCAGTGCAGAGCCGCCCGGACTATGACGGACCGCACTCTTGAGCCACGTGTCTGTGGAGGTGGCCACGAGGGCTGGGGCGACAAGGAGGGTAGCGGTCTGGGGACATATTATTGAGAGGGACGTATCCAGTGAGAGGGTGTGGGGGGCACCTGCCCAGATTGCTCGGGACGGTGCGGAGATTAATGACACAGAGAAGTGGGGGAAGATTTGCTATGTGATGAGCAGTTCAACTTCTCTTCGTGCCCCAGAGGAAAGCCTCTCATGAATATTCATTCTATCCTTTGAGGCTTTTGGGGTCAAATTGATTTCTTTCAGATGTGTGATCACGCTGAGGTGGGCCTTAAAGCAAGTGGGAAAAACACAGATTTATTTGGGTTTCATAATAAGTTGGAACTAATCTGTGACTGATCTTGGTGATTAACAGGAAAAAAATTAAATAAGCACAAAACTGAAGTTCTAGCCCACCTTTGGCCATTTGTGTGATTTTAACCGATGACTAATGAGTTGGGCGTATATTTTAGGGTTACAGTCCCTCAGCTCTGCTGGGATTCAGACGAAGCTGGAGGAGGGGCGGGTGGAGCCCTATCTTGCTTGCCAACCCCTTGCCTCCATGTGCAGAGGGAGTCTGCCCATGACCCGCGGCGGGCAGGACACAACCCCCACACTTGTTTTTATAAAATAGGATGTTTGCTCCATTTTCCTAGTCACGTGTTCCGGTGTGAGTTTCTACTGTTTTCCTTACTTAGTGGTTGTTCTCGCAGAATCTCTCTCGCTCTCATTTATAAGCTGCACCTCCAGGAAGCTCGTAAAGGCCGAAAGTGGAAACTTGAAGCAAGAAACCGCTCCCATTCTTCCTCCCCTCCCTCCTCCTCTGCTCCTCCCTGTCACCACCAACCCACTTGCTTTCTCTCTCTCTCTCTCTCTCAAAGTCCCAAGGAGACGCCTAATGAAGGACATGGTGGCCTTCCCTACACTACAGGCGCCTATGGCTGAGACCGCCACAGTCCGATGGCAGGACACAGACTGGAACAGGCCTTACAGGACGCAGGGACCCACCCGCCACCTCCGTGTGGGTGCCCTGGCCTGCTCTGGGCTCAGGCAGCCCCCACCCCCCTCCAGGCGCAGGGGGGGCACACCCAGCCATCAGGGGTCAGCCGTGCCAGCGGCGGGCGGGGCTCGCCGCGGGCTCTCAGCAGGTGCTGGCTTTCTTCCTCCCGCCCTGTGATCCCTTTCCGTGACTATAATTAGCGTCGTATTAAAGGTAAGTCATCAAAAAGGAGTTCGGCTTCACCCACTCAAGTGCTCCAGCAGGATGGCGAAGGGAGATGAACACATCTGTTCTCGTTGCCATGGCGACTATGAAAGCAGGGGCAACGTGGGTTTCCTGCTACTCCTTACGGGTCCCCATAACCTGGAACGGACTGTGGCCTCCTAGGGGTGGCAGCCAGGCCGGCAGAGGGGCGAGCAACCCGCCCACCCCTTCACCTGCACTGACAGAACACCCGGGCTGTGCTGGACGAGCCGCTTCTGTGCCCCAGCGGAGGCTGGGCTCACTCCCCCGGGACCCGGGTCCCTTCTGTGTCACCATCTTTCTGCAGAAGCGTGACCCCAGGCCTGCCCAGGTCCTGGGGAAGGGCGCTGTAGGCTCCTGACGACCAGCTTTGTAACACTGCTCAAGGCAGGTGCACCCAACGGACACGGTGACCAGGCTAACGGGCGGGGACGGTCCGGGAGCCACAGCGACCGCCTGCAGACACTGGGCGCCTCTGTGGCCGCCTGGCCCGACTCCACCCCACCCAGTTCTCAGGGCAGCACAGTGCAGTGGGGACCGGAAGCTTCTGGTAAGTCTTGCAGCCCCAGCTTCTGAAAATGAGAAGCACTGAGGCGTCGGTCCTTCTAAATGCCACGTGCCTTTTCTCAGCGGAGAAGAGACGCTTCCTCCACTCGGGGGGTCAGTGTGAGCTTCTCAGCAGCCAGAGCGGGGCGCCCTTGCACCCCTTCCTCCCTTGGCTACTAGCCACATGGCAGGTGGGGCAGGGGCACTGGTGAGAATCCCCTGGAGGCTCCCCTCCCGCCACGAACCCACCCTCCCTCCTGCGCAGAAGCATCCGGAAGGGAGCGGCGGAGTCGCACAGGAGACTGGACTCAGCTGCTTCTGGGAGGGGTTCCTCAGCTTCACGGTCCCTGATTCCATTCACCTGGCTGTGGGGAGGGCCACAGGGGGTCCTAGGGGTGCCTCCCCCATCACGCACACCGGCATACAACCGCAGCCCCCCGCCCCTGCCACAGCACCCTTCCTCACCCCTCCGCCGCGCCCCTCCTCCCCCTCCACCGGGTTCTTCCTCTCCTGAAGCTGCCCGACCAGTGGACCCCACTGCGGTCCTCCCTGGCGGTGCTCCCTACCTCTGCTTCCTTAATCTCAGACTGTTCTGAGATTAACAAGCCTCCGTAGCTTCTCGCGGTCTAGATTTGCCGATTCACCTGCCCACCCCAGCGAGGGGTGGCGGCTTCCCGGCACCCTGTGTGGGAGACCCCATCCTGGCTCTATCAGGGGACGTGCTGTGGTCCGTGGGTGCGGCTTTCCCGGGCCGGGGGAGCTGGGTCACCGTGCAGGGGCCAGGGTCCTCCCAGTGCTGACCTAGGGCCTGAACACGTGCTGCCCCTGTACCTCCGACTCTGACCTTCCCTGCACCTGCTCCCTGCCCCCATCTCTGTCTCTGCACGTCCCGACCGCTGCCCTCTGAGGCGCCCTCAGGAACACACGGCAGAGGCGTCCAGGCAGGGCAGCAAACCCCAGGCACGTCTGAGTGGAGTCCCCGCTGGCTGGCCGGATGCTAGGGAGACGCGGGGGAAAGTTTTCTCCATCTCTCTCGATCTGAAAGAGGCTCCCAGGGTGCCGAGGGGACAACGGCTTCTGGGGTGCTGGTGTGGTGACTGGGGAGGGTCCAGCGCTCTCCCAGGACAGCGAACAGTCCGGCCCCTCAAACCCCCTTTCCATTCTTTCGTTAAAGAAATGGCTCGTAATCGTTTGTCTTTCTTCTCTGCGGTCATTTCTCAAAAGTGCAGGCTGGTTTCCCTTCCTGCCTCTGCCTGGGGCAAGTCCACTAAGATGAGGAGACCATCCTGGCACAGCGGGTCAGCAGGTGTCAACCAGCATTGACAAGGGGGAGCCTGCCCCCCGCCGTCCTTGTGGTTCCCCAGAGCCTGCAGTGGGAACGGGGGAAACACGGGCACTCAGGTGAGCCCCCTCAGCCCCCTTTAAACTCCACACGGGAAGTACGGCACTCACGGCCTGACAAAGTCCCGGCAACCCAGGACTCAGACCCCTCGGGGATGACAGCCAGTGACCTCACCAAGCAAGCCACCAAGAAGAGTGCTGGCCAGGAAAAGAGGGATCCACGTGGTGGAGGAGGGAGATGGGAAGGGGCCATGACGGCTGTAGTTCAAGCGCAGATTTAGGTGCTGCTCTGAATAAGCCTCCCTGAACTGTAACCGGCAAGGACCCTGGAGAAGCCACACGGGGACTGTGTGCGCTCGAGGAGCAGGGGGAGGGGGCGGGGCAGGGCCCGGGCTCCAGCGGCCCGCTGGTGCCACACCGGCAGGTGCACCTGCCCCGGCTGCCCCGGGTTCACTGGGATGAAGCTGGCCTGTCACAGGGACCGTGCTCACTTAGCTCCCGTCCTGCCCTCCCCGCCCTCTCCCACCCCCGTGTCTCAAGAGGGACGCGTGCCATCCATCACTTGAACCCGAATCTTGTCTCCTGTGCTGCTTCGGGGGAACCAGACCTGGGCCCGCAGCAGCCAGCAGGGTTCACAGACCCCAGGGATGTACGTAAGGCGTTTCTTCGATCGCATCGTCAGCACGTAAGATTCCCAGAGACGGATGCCCACGCGAAGCGCTCCCGGTGCCAGAAAGGTGAGCAGCCGACCTATCAACCCCCCACCGCGATGATGGCTGTAGACACCCCCCACCTGTTCTGTCACAAGGATGCCCCTGCGGGTCTAAAATCAGGACCCTGGAGTCTGATTAAGAACTTTGACACCATTAGCATTAATGTGCAAAATGCATCTCCATCCAAAATGCAAAGACATCTAAATTGCCCGTGAAAACGGGCATGTCCTCTTTGGAAGGTGGCCACGCTGAGCTAACGTCCCCAGGGCACAACCCCCACCCCCCCCCCCCCCGCCCCAGCAGCCTCGTTATTTGCATAAATACTGGCGCATGCCCACCACTTTCTGTTCACCACAATTAACCACGCGGTGAACTCAGATCTGCGTCTCTGGAGAAGCAGCCTGCTTTTCAAAGATTGCGCTCACATTGGATCCTGGCAATCCGTTGAGGCAGCAGCCTCTCCGGAAAGTGCCTTGTCTCACGGGGTCGGTACCCGGTGGGACAGCAAAGTGACCCGGGATTGGCCACCATCCCGGTCCCAAGAAGGGCTGGGAGGGGTTCAGAATTGAAACTTTATTACAGAGCCCAGCTGGGCAGAGTCAAAATCAGCTGCACCCAGGAGCCCTGCCCAGGCGACCGCCCCAGCCTTCTGCTTTGTCGTTGACAGGGGACCCTGTGTGCCCCTCTGTGCCCCTCCAGTGCCATACCTCCAGCCCTCGGTTCATCTGCCGTTCTTACTTTGAGACATCGGGTGCTGTCATGTTCACAGTTGATGGCTGGGGCCTCAGACGCCCTTTCTCCATCCACTCCCCATCAGGCAGGCACACACAGCTGGCTTCTGTGAGGACCGGCGTTTTCTCTCAGGCTTGTTGTGTGAACTTGTGGACTGAAAGGTGATGAGTAATGCACGTATACCAGGCACCTCTCTGACCGGGTCGGGGCATCTATAAGTGGAAGAAAACCCAAACGATGTCTTAAGTTATAAGGACATTTACTCAACACGAAACCTCGAGGTCCCAGGTCCCAGCCTGGGTTTGGTGACTTTTCCCCCGTTCTTGCCATGGTATTGTTCACCCCGAAGCATTTTGCCGCATGATCCCAGACATCTCCTGCCGTCACATCTTTGTGGTAACGTCCACAACCGGGAAAGAAAGGGAAGTGGGAACAGCCCATCCAGTGGTAATTCTTGAATAACTCAGGGAGGCAGAGCTTTCTGAAAAGCGTACCTCATACTTTATACAAAAAAAACTCAAAATGGATCATGGGTCTCAACAGAGAACGGAAAGCTATAATACTTTTAGAAGAAAATATAAGAGAAATTCTTCTTGACCCGGTGCTGGGCAAAGATGTATTAGGCATGACACCCAAGGCATAATCCACACAAAAACAGACACGTGAAACTTCATCAAAAATGTTTGCTTCCATGAGCAACTCTGATTTTTAAAAAAAATTTTTTTAACGTTTATTTATTATTGAGAGACAGAGAGACACAGAGCGTGAGCAGGGGAGGGGCAGAGAGAGGGGGAGACACAGAATCCGAAGCAGGCTCCAGGCTCCGAGCTGTCGGCACGGAGCCCGACGCGGGGCTCGAACTCACAAACTGTGAGATCATGAACTGAGCCGAAGTTGGACGTTTAACCGACTGAGCCACCCAGGTGCCCCTTTCCGTGAGAGATTATTAAGAGAATGGAAACAGAAGCCACAGACTGGGAGAAAATACTTTGAAGTCACATATTTGACAAGACTGTCTCTAGAATATAGAAAGGATTCTCAGAGTGCCATAGTAAGAAATCAAGCAATCCCATCAAAAAAATTGGCAAAAGACTTGAGCAGACACTTAGCCAAAGACTCACAGACGCCCCTTCTTTAGGGACTGGATGTTGGATACGCACGTGGAAAGATGTTTCGCGTCACCAGTCATGAGCAGTGGGTGACTTACCTCTAGGATGAACTGTCTCTACCGCCAGCTGGGACGGACAAAATAGCCAACCCCGAGGACAGCTGTGCGGACACGGACGTGGAAAACCGGAGCTTCCGTGTGTCGCTGGTGGGAATGCAAAATGGCGCCTCCGTTCTGCAAAGTGGTGGTTTCCTGTGGGGGCCCAGCAGTCGCAGCCCTGCGTTTTCCCCCAGGAAGATGAAAGCTTGTGTGGGTACAGATTGCTGCTCACAGAGGCTCCTAATGTTCGTAGCCACCCTGAGTTTGAAACAATCCAAACGCTCTTGAGGCGGCGACTGGATAGAGAGACTGTGGCAGATCCGGACGACGGAACGTTACTCAGCAATACAGAGAGGGATGAGCTAGGAGTGCAGGCAACCCGGACGGACCCTAGGGCTTTGGGTTGAGTGACAAACGTCAGTCTCAAGTGGTTACACATTGTACGATTCCATTTCTGTACTATCCCAGAAGTCACCCAGCTGCCCGGATGGAGAATACAGGGTGGTGGCCTGGGGTCAGCATGTGGGAGGATGTGACTGCTCAAGGGGGCTTCTGTGTCGTGGCGGGACAGCTCTGTATCCTCACTGTATGGATGGCGACTTGAATCCGTGCATGTGGTCGGTTTGCATAGGACTCTATGCCGAACATTTTTCAAGTTCTCTTATTTTAGAAGTGGGGGCGAGGCAAAGGGAGAGCGAGAAAGAATCCCAAGCAGGCTCCATACTCAGGGCAGAGCCCAATGTGGGTCTCGGTCCCACAACCCTGGGATCGTGACCCAAGCCGAAATCAAGGGTCGGATGCTCAACCGACTGAGCCACCCAGTCTCCCGTAAGTGCCAAACGTTTAAAAAAGGGAGAGATAAATCCAATTAGGAACTGTATTTAAATCAACTGTATTAAACCAATGCCAACTGCCTGGTTTTGACAAATGCCCTGTGATTGTGTAAGACGCACCCTTGCGGTGAGCTGGGAGGGGTATTCAGGAGCTCGCTATGGTTTTTGCAACTTCGTGTCAGGCTTAAGCTACTTCAAATTTAATCCTGTATACTTCAAAGAAGCATTCGGCAGACTTCTGCTTCTCACCTGCTGCCCGGGTCACGTGCTGTCTCAGACCCAGCTCTGGTGTAGACGAAGCAGACCACAAGACTAACACGAACGGATCCTGATTTGATCTCCAAGCAGGCGTGTCGCTGCCCAAACCCCGTCAGGGTTATGTGATGAGAAAGGGGGGGGGGGTCACATTCTGCTACAGGATTCCCGAGACAGAGCTCTGTGGATGGAAGGGAAAGGCTGGGGACCAGGCACCTCAGTGCCCCCTGTGTTACTGCCCTTCTGGATTGGCAGAGGGGTCTGCCTGAAACGGCCTCATTCCCTCAACAGAGATGAGGTCATTTCACGCAGCTTCGCGTTTCCCGATGTCAGGTGGGACTCTGGAACTCTCTAGTACCTGAGGCCAGACCGTGATACACACAAGGACTCCAGGATGGCCCTCAAACCTCCCTCACTGTCTTCCCTCCCCAGCTGCACGGGGGCCGGGGGGCACTCCGTCCTTTGGGGGAAGCATCTCATGCCCATCTGTTCCCCTCCCTGCCCCCATCTGGAGGGCCTCTTCCTCTTGTCTGCACCCTGGCCTCCTTCCAGCCCCGTCACCCCCGCTTGTCCACACCCTGGCCTCCTTCCAGCCCGGTCACCCCCTCTTGTCCACACCCTGGCCTCCTTCCAGCCCTGTCACCCCCGCTTGTCCACGCCCTGGCCTCCTTCCAGCCCGGTCACTCCCTCTTGTCCACACCCTGGCCTCCTTCCAGCCCCATCACCCCCTCTTGTCCACACCCTGGCCTCCTTCCAGCCCCGTCACCCCCACTTGTCCACGCCTTGGCCTCCTTCCAGCCCCGTCACCCCCTCTTGTCCACACCCTGGCCTCCTTCCAGCCCGGTCACTCCCTCTTGTCCACACCCTGGCCTCCTTCCAGCCCGGTCACTCCCACTTGTCCACACCCTGGCCTCCTTCCAGCCCGGTCACCCCCTCTTGTCCATACCCTGGCCTCCTTCCAGCCCGGTCACCCCCACTTGTCCACACCCTGGCCTCCTTCCAGCCCCGTCACCCCCGCTTGTCCACACCCTGGCCTCCTTCCAGCCCCATCACCTGCCTGGCAGGCACGGAGAAGCTTACTGAGTCAGCACTGCTCCAGCTGTTGGACTTGTCCCAGAAACAGTGCAGGCACCCCCTGTGACTTCAGGCCGCAAGGTTGTTCCTTGAAGGGGAATAGTCTGGGTTGGGGTCACCCCAGCTCTGTGTCCTTGGGAGGTCACTTCTCGTGTCTGTGCCTCTGTAAAGGGGGACAGGGACACCTGCCTCCAGAAGGCTGCCCTGAGACACAAGTGAGGCAACATTAAGTCAAGACTGTTCTCCGTAACCACCAGCTCTCTTCCTGCATGGCCGTGGGCAAAAAGCCAGCGGCCTGCCAGGCGGGGTCCCGGCGGACCGTGTTCGCAGGCCATCCTGGAGTCCCCGTGTGTATCACTGCCATGTCCCCCCAACCTCAGAAGCCACACGGTGCCCCCAGCCTGGCCGCAGATGTCCCTGAGAATCAGCAGAGATTCCCCGGTGACCCGTGGGAGTGTCTGATGGGCAAAGAAGAAACGCAAGGGAGAGAACGCCATCTTCTAAAGCCCAAGCTGCTGCCGAGGGGTCAGGGCGCTGATTGCTTTTCGATTGTGGAAGCTCCTGGCGGAGATGAATGAGCACAGAATCAACTGTCCTCGTCCAGTGGCCGTGACACGGGTGTGCCGCACAGGTGGCCTCTGCCCCCGCGCCTCACCCTGCCTTTTTAGCCACACCAGCTCCTGATTCAATTTGCCGTCAACGAGCAGAGCCCAAGCAGAACGGAACAGGCAGGGAGCATCCTTACTACTTAGAGGAGACACGAACAACGAAAATTTGACTACACAAATACCTGTTTCCACTGAGCAGCTTTTAAATCTGAAAGTCAATACTCCAGTGTTAGAACTTTGTAAATCAATAAGAGAAGCGTAGGTGAGGAAGGCACTGAAAATGCGAAGGAGCAGAGAAAGCCACCTGTGCCTGCACGATGTTGACAGTCATGAGCTGAGCACCCTTCCTGGACAGGAGCCAACCCGGGACACGTCCAGAAAGGGCCGAGGGTGGATTGTGCCCCTCCAGTGAGTGGAACGGAACCGAGAACGAGGAGAGACAAGAGCCCTCGCCGTCCTCCCTCCCTCGTGCCCCGGCTCCACCTGGGCTGCCCCGTCCCGACGCCTGGCTGGCAGGGGGGTGGGTGGGTGGGTGAGCGGGTGGCGAGTAAACCACAGCCTCGGGAAACGGAGATGTTGCAGGGCTGGGAATCCGGGGAGGGAATGGAAACCAAGGCGGCATTCTGGGCGGCTTATAACGGAAACGAAAGAGGGTTGTTGCTTTCTTGGAAGGAGGGCAGCGTCTCTGATCACTCACACGTCTACACCTGAATCACAGCTTCTGTCTCAGGTTGAGTTGTACTCCTGTTTATACCAAGGCTCTGGGTACCTTTATTTAAAAAGTTCTGTTGGGGCGCCTGGGTGGCTCAGTCGGTTAAGTGTCTGAGTTCGGCTCAGGTCATGATCTCACAGCTCCTGAGTTCAAGCCCCGCATCGGGCTCTGTGCTGACAGCTCAGAGCCTGGAGTCCGCTTGGGTTTGTGTGTCTCCCCCTCTCTCTATCCCTTCCTGGCTTGTGCTCTGTTTCTCAAAAAAATGAATATACATTAAAAATTAATAAATAAATAAAAAGTTCTGTTTTCATACTTTTTCATCACTGTCACTTTATTTTTTTTTAATTTTTATTCATTTTTTAGACAGACAGAGACAGAGTGTGAGCAGGGCAGGGGCAGAGAGAGGGGGATAGAGAATCTGAAGAAGGCTCCACGCTCTGAGCTGTCAGCACAGCCCCTGACTCGGGGCTCAAAGCCACAAACCGCGAGATCATGACCTGAGCCAAAGTCGAACTCTCAACCGACTGAGCCACCCAGGCGCCCCCATCGCTGTCACTTTGGACAGTACGTAAAATTGGAGCAAATTACAAGCAGCCAGGGATGCTCAGGCAGAGCGTGACCCCTCATGGGAATCCCGGCTGGTAATCCGGGATCCGTGGTCTAATCCAAGGGGGTGTGTGAGCTGTGTCTATTGTGGGGTCAGCGTGGGGCGTGTGCCCACGTGTCAGAGTCCTCCCAGCTGTCTCTCACGCATAAAAAGGAAATGTGACACCCCTGCAAACACAGCTGTGCAATGGTTTTTCCACACGCACATTCCTGTGAGGGCAAATTCGGTGCCAGTCAGGCGCTCTGCCCAAGCTGGGGGAGAGCGCTGGCTCTGTGGGCTCGGCCCCTGGAGGCCGGGCGGCACGGCCTGGGCTGTGTCGGCTGCAGGCCCCGCAGCCGCCCACAGAAGGGCCCAGAAATCGAGCGGCCGGGCTCCTGGTCTGGCGCTCCCTGGCCCCACGTCAGAAGCCCGCGCAGTCGGGTCAGAAGTCTCTTCCGTCAGCTTCCTTCTTACGACAGCCGAGGGGTGGTTTCTCCTCAGCGCCGGCCGCACGGATTTCTAACGGCCTTTCTGGTCTCCGGAAAATCAAGGGCCCGCCGAGTCTCGCCTCGTCCGTGGGACGGCCTCCCCAGGTCCACGCAGCTCCTAGCTGTCCTGAGGTGAGCTCAGGAGGCCCGTCCTCAAAACGCACGTGTGATTTTATGGTTTGAGCCGATGGCAAGGGCCAAAGCACTCATTTCTTTTTCGATCAGGTGGATTTGGACCTATTTTCCTGGAACTTAGGTCTCTTCAGGCAGCCACACGGCGGGGGACTTGCGTGCCCACGCGAGGCCGTGCCGGAGCCAGAGGCTGGTTCTCTGATGGCATCTGGGGGTCTGTAGGGGCCGAGTTCCCAGTCCGGGCTCCAGGTTTCTGGGATTCACTCCCACAATTCCCGACGTTCCCAGTTCTGCCGCCAGCACGGGGCCATCCCGAGCCTGCCGGCTTGAGGGGCCTCCCGCCCGCACGCGCCCCTGCACAGTCACTGGGTGATACCCGTGGGCACATGGGCTCCACGTGCAGACCCCACAGCCTCCCCCCACCCCGGGATGCGCTGAGCACTGGCCTCGCCCTCCCTTCCCCCCACCCGGCAGCTGTCCTCCTCAGCTGCCAGCAGCAATACGGTCCGGAAAGTCAAAGTTGAGGCCGATCCCGTCACCCCTGTCTCCACACAGCTTTACATCCCGCTGGTCATGAGCCCTGGGCAAGGAAACGAGAAAAAACCTCACTTACAATGGTTCTCAGTAGCTTCGCCACCTGGGCTGTGCCGTGGCCTGACCCGGATGGCGGCCCCCCGGGAGTCCCCAGTGCGGAGAGTGGGTTCTCTCTGCTCGTGTGCTTCTTCCGGGAACCGGGTCCTGAGGTGAGACGGGCTGGACAGCCCCTCCCTTGGAGCCTTGGGCTGTTGGGCTCTGACCAGAAAGACCCACCTGCAAAACTGTGTCATCCGTGGAGGCTCTTATGCTTTGTTGTTCAAACCAGGGCACTTGAGAGAGAGAACCGGGGCTGGGGATCTTCACGGTGGCACACGGGGCGTCACAGTGGAGCCTCCTGGAGCCAGCACGCGGGGTGACCCTGTCGTAAAGCCGCAGCCCAGGCCCTGGCCCCGGTGTTTGGGCACTGGGCGGGTGTGGCAGCGACAGATGAGCGGCTCGGGCAATCCAGCGTCCCGTGGGGCCCCTGGCAACAAGGCAGATGACAGGTAAGAGGGCGCAGTAGCTGTAAAGTTTGGGAAGGAAATCCAAACAGCTTCCCGTAAATTAGCCTGTGTGGAAACTCCCCAAGGGCTGTGCACGCCAGGCCGAGGACAGTCCTGCACGCTGGCTCTCATCCCGCCGGCCCGCAAAACCCGCGGGCCGTGCGTGGTGCGGGTGACGCCGGGGGGTGGGCCGGAGCAGGTCCCTCCAGGAGGAAAGCATTCGGAGTGTCTGATTTTTCTGTCCACCCAACCAAGGCTGCTCCAACAGGGCCAGCCTCTGCCCAGCGCGTCCGTAAAGCGGTCGACGGCCCCACATGCCGTGAACGGCGTTCGGCTCCGTAGGATGTTCTGAGCTGCTGAGCGTTAGAGAAATTCCCCGTCCCGTGGAGCTGGGGCCAGTCCTGCCTCAGGGGCATCACAGCCCCGTCCTGGACAAGCTGCTCCTGGTCTCACGTCCCATCCGGACTCCCTTGACGGTGGCTCCTTACCTCCAGGCGACGAGGCCGCCCTCCTGACCCTGACGGGGGGCCCGCAGGTGCAACCCCAGCCTTGCAGGACAGCCCCGCCCCGCCCCCCTCCCGCACTCCGGGGCGGGCACACGTTGGGGGATGGGGACGGATGGCTGCACCTGCCCTGCTCTTTCCCTGCTGTGGGCGGGATGGATTCCATTATGTGCCATTAAGCCTCATGTGCTAACATCACACTAATGCAAGCTAACGGTGTCTGAATCTGTCCTTTCCCTGAAATGCTTCCTAAATGATAGGCTGTGGGTGGGGGCGGAGTGCAAGGGGTGAGATTCACAGCATTTGGTGCCAAGTTTAAAAAACGATATTTGGGGGAGTAGTGTCAGCCGATGAGCTTTTAGAGTGACTTATTGGATATGACAGTCTCCACATACACCATCCTGAGTCCCAGGGCAGCCAGTTAGGGCTGCTGCACGGCCGGGGCCCAGAGAAGGTGATGGGTGTGATGCTGGGCACAGGCGAGGGACCGTCCTGCGTCTGGAGCCTGTCGTCCGGCAAGACCCTCCTCAGGGGGCGGGGACAGCCCCGTGGGGAAGAACCATGGTAGGCACTTTCTCCATCCAGTGCCCCTTTGTGGGTCCATTCGCCAGGCTGACCCTCTGGGGGGTGTCTCGGGGTCCCCGGTTACTGGCAACCACCCTCCAGAGAACATTCTCATTCTGGAATTCTCTCCAGCTCCAGGGCTGGGAACCACTGGGGGTGCAGAATAGAAACCACAGCTTCCCTTGGAGGCTCCTCTCAGGATCCCACCTCCGAGGACCCTCCCCCCTCGTAGGGATATATTCCGCTCTCCTCTGGGGTCCCCGGCACTTCCTGTGATCTGCCTGAGACCTCTGCCTTATCCTGCCCTGTCTCGGACGGGGAGGGCAACCATGAACTTTGCTCGCCCTGCCCTATGGGCTCCTTCAGGGCTCGTGCTGTGGCGTCCCCGGTGGTCCTTCCCAGCCGGGCCACTGTGTGAAACGCATGTGCTGATTTACATGACACCCACTTCCCTTCTGCTCCTAAGAACGTCCGTCCAACTTCACCGTCGGTGAGCCCAGAACAAACGCCCTCCCTGGGTCTGAGTGCCCCCCCTCCCGGACTGGCCCTGTGCTCGCGTGGAGACTTTCCTTCTCTTCCAGGGAAGTGGGGAGGTGGGTACCGGCTCTAGTGGGCTTATGGCACGGCTGGGTTTCCTCGGGGAGGTGAGCTAATGCAGGGGACAGGTGACCGGCTGCTCCCACTAGAGCCCTTTGTGTTGGGTCCTCCTAAAGCAAGTGTCTCCGGCCCAGGAATGGCCTGAGGGGAGGCTCTGGCTGATGGGACAGCTCGGGAAAAAGTGTGCCCCTCAGGCTGCCCCATGCAGGCCCCGATGTCCTCCCGGGGCCCCCTCCCCCCAGCCCCGTCCTGCCCACATCAGCGCAGCCCGTTCTGGAGCCGCCCTTGGTCCCGCTGCGCCTTCTCAACAGGGGCGACGGGGCCACGGGATATGCTCTTGGGGAACAAGGAAACTCTTCTCACTTTATACATGGCGCAGACACCCAGAGCTCACACACAGACGCACCACATGTCTGCTGTAGTCACATCTCCAGGGCCACGTCAGGAATGTCCCAGACGTCTCCTGGGGGCTGATGTCAGGGTCATGTGACAGCCAAGCTAGGACGGTCCTGGACTCGACGTGTGCCTTCGAACAGCGACGGGCAGAGGAAAGGCACAGAAAGGAGGGCGCGAAGGCCCGGCGGGAGAAGGCTGAAGGGAAACAGAGTGGTGCAGCCGGTCCCGGTCAGGACAGTGCGGCCGTGGCTCCTGGACCGGGACAAGGACTGGGGCGCAATGCCCCGGGGGCCCCAGAATCACTGTCACCACGGATGCACAGGAGCTTCCCTGACCCGGGAGAACAGGGGACGTGCAGCGTGGGGAAGCGTGACTCCAGCCGTGGACGAGGCACAGGGAGCCGAAGCCTAACGTGGGAGGACAGTGGCTACTGTGCAGCATGTCAGTGGTTTTCGTGACACCACAGCCACGGGCACGGAATCGTCAAAATCAAGGTCGCGAACAGCGTGAAGGGCAGTAAGTGCTTTGTGCTAGGCCTGAGACCCCCAAGTGCTCTCTCCAGTAACCCAAATAAACCCGGCGTCCCCCTGGGGCCAGACTGACTCTCGGGGGCTCCTTCCCCAAGGACCAGCCACACCCTCCAGGCCTGTCGGGGTCGGGAATGTGGGCCTGAGTGAGCCGGTCCTACGGCGCGTAAACAGGAGTCCTGGCCGGACAGGGAGCTGCCTTTGCTTGGGGGACCACCTCAGGACGTGTGTCCCAGGCCCCACACAGGTGAGCTGCCCCTGGCTCAGGACCGGCTCCAGAATGGGGACAGACACACCTGACCTCTCCCACGTGTCCCGGGTCCCCACCCAGGGCCTCTACCCCATAGCTTACTGCACTCACCAAAGGGACAGACGCCCCTTCATCCTCAAACATCCCACCTGAAGCCGCTGGGCCACTGGTGGCACTTTGGGGTCTCAGCAGACGGTGCCCTGGCTGGACAGAGGGCTCAGACACCGGCCCACGCTGAGGGTGGCTGCCCTTTCCCCCGGGGGGAATGTGGCCTCGTCGCCCACGCCCAGGACAGGCTGCGTGTGCCAAGTGTTGCTGTAAGCGACAACGTGACATTCCTTCCGAGCCCCTGCTCTCGGCTCCCAGGGACACCCTGCAAAGGAGACAGTGGGGGTGTATTAGCTCTCGCACCATAAATAAGAAGCTGCTGGGGTTTGAGAAACTACAAAGCAACCACTTGGGGCCTTTTTGTTGAGCAGCAAGCACGGGGCAGGACTATCTGGAGGCGGAGCGGGCTTTTGGGCCATTTGCTGCGGCTGTGTTGGCATTCGGCTCTCGGCCGGGAAAGGACAGGAGAGCGCTGTCCCCACAACGAGCACCTCCTCTGTACCGCGAACACGCTCGGACGCCCGTCAGGTCGGGGACACAGCCCACAGCCGCGCCGGCCCTGCCGGCTCCGAAGGGAGTGCATGGTCCCACAATGGCAGTTAAGACGGGGCTGCAGGGAACCTGGAGCTCAAGTCTGCACCCTGGGTGGGGGGCGTCTCCCCCCCGAAAGCTGCAAACACCCACGTGTTTGTTCGTTTTAAGTGATCAGGTACAAATAATGGCAGCGGACCCAAAATGCAAGAGGGTGCATGTTCAGCGGATTGCTTCGGGAGGAAAATAAGAGGAACGGTCTGCCAGTTGGCACTGAGCCAGCACCGATTTGCTTCAGCACTTTGCTCGGCAAAGGTGTTGAGTTAACGTCTTCCAGGGGCCGTGCACAGACCCAAGGCAGCACGGGCCCCGTGTCTCCTTCTGGTGGCGAGGTCGAGGAACCAGATGGCCTTCACGTCACCACGTTTCTGTGCCTCCGGGGCTCAGTACCTACGGAGACCAGACACACCAGTGTTCGATTTGACCCCCCCCCCCCCCCCCCCCCCCCGCCAACTCCTGGTTCTTTTCCTTCTAGGCCCAAATCTCTGAAACCAAAGCTCTTTTCAGACACTCAGCTGGGCGAGTCTCCATGCTGCTTGGGGCCTGCCCGTTGGGACAGGGGCAGTCGGGACTGTCCAGATCAATGATTGGGTGCCGTTGGAAGTCAAAATACGGGCAGCACTCCAGCCGGACGGGCTCCGTCTGTCCTCTACACACATCAAAGCCACAGTTCCCGCTGTGCCCACCTAGTGCTTTCCCGTCTCCCTTTCGTGCAGCCAACCTGCCTCGTTCTTTATGTCCCAGGCCCTCCCCACCCGCTCCAGCCCACGTGCAGGAGAGGAGTCCCTCCTTTCGGCCGACTCGGGGGTGTCTGCATTCTTCTGTGCCCTGGGACCTGCCCGTCACACCTCGGATGGGAACTGACTCGACACTTCAGGTGTGTGTCTGGCACCAACAGGTAGTCAAGCCAGAGGTCAGGGGGGTTGACAGTTGGCGGGTAGGGAGATAAATAGACGTAGAAATAGATATAAATATTTTTTTTAATGTTTATTTATTTTTGAGACAGAGAGAGACAGAGCATGAATGGGGGAGGGGCAGAGAGAGAGGGAGACACAGAATCCGAAGCAGGCTCCAGGCTCTGAGCTGTCAGCACAGAGCCCGACGCAGGGCTCGAACTCACGGACCAGGAGATCATGACCTGAGCCGAAGTTGGACGCTTAACCGACTGAGCCACCCAGGTGCCCCATTCCTTTCTTTTTAAGAGAGAGAGAAAGACAGACAGAGAGAGAGAATGCATGAGCAGGGAAAGGGGCAGAGGGAGAGAGAGAAAGAATCCTAAGCAGGCTCCGTGCTCAGTGTGGGGCCAGACGTGGGGCTTGATCCCATGACTCTGGGATCATGACCTGAGTCCAAATCAAGAGTCAGATGCTGAACCAACTGAGCCACCTAGGCACCCCAATTCTGGTCATACCTTTTAAATGCTGCATAATATTCCAAGATGTGATACATGATAATATAAAGGAAATTCTCAACTTTAATGTTTGTGGGCCCTGCTCCTGGGCTCCCAGGAGAGCTATACTTGAACATTGACCAGGGTCAGAATGACTCTGCAAAAACTCCACGCGTGGGTCTATTTCTGCCCCAGCACACTTTGTATATCTGCTTTGTTTAAAATATAACCAAGAAGGAACATCCCACACACAAAGATAAGCAAAAGGAAGAAACCTCCCTTGTTCCCACAAAATTAACCGACTGAGCCACCCAGGCACCCCGATATAAATATATTTAAACGTTGCCTCAACCTTATGCAGGGGGGACATGCCAAAAAAATGCCTGTCACGTGAACAAGCAGGAAAGTCAGGTGCAAGAAGGGTTGTGATCAGAGAATCGTTTCGGGTCCGTTTTCACAAACTTTATCTCCCAACTCCTAAACATCATGTTGAGTATTTTCCAGTTTGCCTTCTAATCTCACAAAGTGACAATTTAGGGATAAATGTGAGAATCCACACAAAGGAAATGACCGAACAACTAAGAAAATTCCGCCACCCCCGAACGATTCTCATCATGGTGCCAACCATGCGTTTTGTAGCGTAAATATTTTTGCGTGATACCTAATTATATTTGCAGTTGCGGAAAAATGATTCATTTCCTATATCCTAACCTGTTACCGATTGTCTGTCCAAACGGTCCGCGTGCCTGGGTCTGGCCGCTCAGAATCGGGTGCTCTTCCTGATTCCCTCAAGGGAATGTTCCAGAACCCCTGCTGTCCAGACTCTCCTTCCCCCAGGGGAGCAAGCTTCACACTCTCTGAGGTCTTGGTGAGACTGTTGACCAGGGACCACAGTCTGTGGAGAGCCAGGGTGACCGGGGTCAGGCCAAGCAGGCTCCCACCCACGGCCACCATGATGGCAGGGATAGGATTTGGCCAGAGCAGGTCCTGCCACCTGGACCTGGTTCCAGCTCCTGCTCCTGGCATCGGTCAGGCCTGAGGTCAACCCATCACCAGTGCGGTGAGCCCCAGAGTCCATTCTACACATCCCAGTTTTTCTTCCGTTATCCAAAGGAAGCTTCCATTGCGTCCAAGCGAAGAAAGCCCACCTGTTGTCGAACACCCTCCATCACCTGCATTATCTTAAACCACGGCTGAACGAGTGCCCTTTTAAATACTCATTTGTTAAATCTTGGGCAGAAAATAATCTTAAAATAAGAAAAGCATGTCATAGGCCATGTGCCTTAACATTTGTAAAATATGAACTCTAAAAAGCCTCACTTGTACCATGTAAGTAATTTCTAAATTTATATAATTTTAGAATATTTCCTGACTTGTCTGTATAAAGTAATTACCACATGTATAAAATAAAATTGCCTGTAGAATCAATTAATAGAATTTAAGTGATTACATGGTTTGAAGATATAAAATTATTTTTGTAAAAGAAAACTGAATTGTATCATTTGCTTATAGAATAAAGTGGATTGAAATAATCTCCCACTGGAGACTCCTGGGGGGGCTCAGTCGGTTGGGCGTCCGACTTCAGCTCAGGTCGCGATCTTATAGCTCGTGGGTTCGAGCCCCGCGTCAGGCTCTGTGCTGACAGCTCGGAGCCTGGACCCTGCTTCGGATTCTGTGTGTGTCTCTCTCTCTGCCCCTCTTTCACTCGTACTCTGTCTCTCTCTCTCAAAAATAAATAAACATTAAAAACGTTTTAATAAAAAAAAAAAATACTCTCCTGCTAATTAGCTGAGGGCAGCCGCTGACCCCATGTCTCCACTTAGCAGTGGCCACTCACTTAACGGGGCCACTGTGTGGGCTCCGAGACTCTAGATCCATCCTGTCCTGGACCCCAGCGAACCTGAGATGTAGGAGTGGAGCAGCTTGGGGACAGCCGTTGACAGGCAGCCGGTGCCCCGTGATGACACCCGGTGAGCCGACGGCACGGTGGTCCAAGCACTTGGAGGTGGGCAGGTGCTGGCAGCCCGGGGCCAGTGCAGCCTGACGGAGGCAGCTTCCAGAAGCCAGGGCGGCAGACGGACAACTAGAACCAGGTCCGTACAGTGACCAGTGACGAGGCTCAGGAAGTTCAACTCGGGTACTGGCCCAGTCTGTTCCGCCTGTTACCGCAAAACACCACAGAGTCGGGGCTTATAAACAGTGCCCGTACATGGTTCACAGTCCTGGGGGCTGGAAGTCCAAGATGAAGGCACCAGCAGGGTGGGGGGTGGGGCTTCCTGATTCATGGCCCGCCCCTTCTTACTGGGACCTCACATGGAGGGCAAGACAGCGAGCTCTCTGGGACCTCTCTTCTAAAGTCACCAACCCTAACAGCAGGCTCCACACTCACGACTTAATCACCCCAAGGGCCCCCCTCCGGACACCCCCACTTTGGGGACAGGGTTTCAGCACAGGGATTTTGAGGGAACACGAACGTGAAGACCGCAGCAGATGGTCTGACCACTGTGGCCCCGGGAGCAGGTGTCTCCCGGACGGATTTTGTTCGTACGGCAAAAACACTGCTGCTCAGAATCAGGGGGTGACTTGGTCCTTCGGAGGGACCGCAAGAGACTTCATAGGCTTGAGTTTGGATGTTGAAAATGATCATGTTGAAAATTTTCAAAACCAATTGATTTTTAAATATCACCAGTTACTTAGAATTGGAATTTCCACACCTTTTCCGTTCACATGAGCTATTTAATCCCAGTAACGACATCACGAGGTATCACCAGTATGATCCTTACCTTATGGACAAGGGTCTGTCCTCAGACACATAAATTCTTATAGACAGTATCTTGCCGGCCAAAGAGAAAAGCACCGTTTCTGACCAGAGGAAACATGTCTCAGAAATTCAACCACATTTTGTTTGCGGTCCCGGTGCAGCGCCCTGACTCACACACACAAATCACTCCATCTTCCCATTTACTCTGTTTTTCTTTCTCCCCAAGCTAAGACTCCTTGCGTCCTCCAGTTTCCAAGTCACTTGTATTGGCAGCTTGGTATACGAAGAAATAAATAATATTTCTTGGGAGAAAATTATGTTTGAAAATAATTAAAGATGATTAGCTCCTGGGTGACTACAAATGAGGTTTACTTTGCCCACAATGTCATCCTGAGGGCTCGACGCACCGCCTCAGGGTCCAAAACCCTGAAGAAGACGATTCCCAAAGCGGAAATAAAAACCAAACAAACAACAACAAAAAACCCTTTCCAAGGTTGGTAAGAATGGTCTGCGAGAGGATATCATTGATTCAGGTTCCTCTTCCTCTCTGCTGACAATGCTGTAGGAGGAAGGAGGGCAGAAGGACTCTGTCCTTGGAGTTTACAAAGCCTTAGAATATAAAAGATACTCCAGTCCCTGTGGCATTAATAACGGACACAGGGGTGAAACGGAGGGGTCTGCAGTGGGTGTATTTAGGGGCGGGAGCAGGGTCTCCGATTTCAGAGCACGTCATCTTACAGCTTAGGGATGGGGATGTGTTACAAAATCACCTGTCACCACCATTGCTCTGCTAGAAAAGAGAATCCAACCTTACGCTTAAGGTGAGAAAAACAACGCTTTCAGAGATGCCCAAAGGATGTCTGGTTTGGAGAGGTGTGTGCTTCCTGCTCACAGAGCTTAGGATTCCTCCAGGGGACCCACTGACGCCCCGGGGTCCCACCCGCGGCCCTGACCGGCGGACCCTTCTGGAAGGCCGTTCTCCTTGCTCTCCACTCACTGGTACTGGAGCTGCTCATCCAGCAGCTTAAAAGACGCAGATTCCCAGTCTGGTCTGGGGGCCCCAGACCACAGGGCAACTCCCGGCTCCCAGGCCACCCCACCGTCCCCCAACTCACCAATACTCCTCTGTCCTGGAGTCCGTGGCTGTCCTGGAGATCTCCCCCCACACACTGAGCAAAGACGCAAGTCAGTCAATGGTTTTATCTTCTGCCCGAACAACGCGGAGTCCTTAAAACACTTGCACTCTGACCACTGCCCCATTTGTATGCTGCTGCTCTCCAGCGGTCCAGGTCTGTGAGGCTGCCAGAAATCGAGCTTTTCTGTTAAGTTCACACCGTCCATTTTTATTTAGATCTGATGACATTTGCCAGTCTTGTCGCACAGCATTCCCTGCTGCTTTCCAGACCATCCTTCGGAGGTCATTTGGTCCTTCCTCCCCTTGAAGGACGTGTTTTGGGATTCCCTACGGCACGGCTCAAGGGGGCAGAATTTCCTGGTTTTATCCCTCTGAAAATAGTTGTTATTTCAATATGGTTTTTCCAAACAATGAATTTTCTGTGTCTACAATATTTGTTTTTTCCCCCTCAACACTTTGAAGACATTCCCCACTTTCTTGTGGATTCCA
This sequence comes from Panthera leo, assembly GCF_018350215.1. NCBI lineage: Eukaryota > Metazoa > Chordata > Mammalia > Carnivora > Felidae > Panthera > Panthera leo. The sequence goes on along the minus strand of NC_056689.1, from coordinate 85,235,308 downwards.
TTCTTGCAATTGTGAAAACGGCCATCAATCTTACTTTTTTCCCTTTGTGGTGTTTCTCTGACTGCTTTTAAGATTTGCTCTTTAATTAATTTGCTGTGGCTTCACTCAGCTGTGACTTGATGGGGAGATATATACATTACATTATATATGTGTATTGTGTGCCTATATATATATTACAATATGTATTACATATATATTACATACATACATACATATCACATACATACATTATATACATACATATATAATATACATGCACATTACATATATATTACATGCATATAATGTATATATATATAACATATTATATATATATATGTATATATATAATTTTTCAGTTACCCTACTTTGAAAATACTTGGTTCCCATGACTTCATAATACTTTGGAGAAGATGTTAGTTGGTACCTCTTTAGTCGTAGATAATATAAGCTGCTGTCTCCCAGATAGCCTTCCTCATTCCGTCAATCACCGCCTTCTGGAGCTCTGAGCACCCTTGTTTCTGAACTTCCCGCTCGTCTCTTCTCTCCACACTTTCTGGTCCTTTGTCTTCCGTGTCCGTTCCGTGTAACCTCTTGGATCCCTTTTCCAGGTCACTAAATGTTCTCTTTACTCATTTCCTTTTTATCGTTTGATTCATTTGCCGAGTTTTAAATATTCATATTTTTAAAAATCGCCTGATGTTCTGTTGAGCTAGTTCTCCAACTTGCCTCGCCATTTGTAATTTTTTACAATTTCTTGCTCAAGTATTCAGTGCCTCCTGTCTTTATGTTTACTATTTTAAACAAATAAAACACATCAGATTTCACCTGGTTTTCGATAATTCCATCATCTGCAAGCTTTGCAAATGTACTTCCCTGATCTTTTTCATTTGAGAGCTCCTACTCGCGATGTTTGTGCAATTTATACTTTTTATCTGGTTACCGTAAGCTCGTGTTTGATAGAGCCCTACCACGAGAATCCTTAGTGGCCTGGATCGAAGGCGTGTTGCCCCAGGCAGTTTACATCTGTTTACCGACAGACACTTGGAATCACCACTAAACTGAAACCACTTTTAAGTAGATCTTTAACTGAAGATGTTTTTGGACCATCTCTAAATAGCGTGCGTTCAAGGCCAGTAACATATATGCAGGTAGTGTAGGTGCTGTGTGGGTTTTTTATATTCTTTTTTGGAAGAGTGACTTATTTTTTTTTTTTTCTAGTTAATTCTTCCACAGAAATCATAGCCATTTTAGTTCCTGGCTTTCTTTTTTTAAAAATTTTTTAAATGTTTATTTATTTTTTGAGGGAAAGAGAGAGAGAGAGCACGAGCGGCGGAAGGGCAGAGAGAGAGAGGGAGACACAGAATCCGAAGCGGACTCCAGTTCTGACGTGTCAGCACAGAGCCCGACACGGGGCTCGAACTCACGGACAGCGAGATCATGACCTGAGCTGAAGTCTGAGCCACCCAGACGCCCCTTAGTTCCTGGCTTTCTGAAGGAGGCTCCCATCAGATTCGTCCTGTGGGTTGCCTTCTGTCCGTCGTCTCCTATGCTCAAGGTCACCGGGGCTGGCCCATGTTGTCCAGCAGCCGTGGCCTCAAAGGTGACTTGTTTCTCTGATTTCCTGCTTCCCTCAGCGTCTGCCTCCGAGGCTCCTCTTCACTTCTTTGCCAACCCAGTGACGTGCATCGGGAGGTTTGTTTTTTCACAGGGTGTCCGGCATGGTCGGTCGTGCCGAACGGAGGAGCTGAGCTGGTCTGCAGAGTTCCGCCCAGATGCGCCCGTGAGTGCCTGTGCTTGTCCAGTGTGAGCTAGAAGGGGCCTGGCGCGTCCGTCTCGGGGCAGCCGGACGCCGAGCCTCCCTGGTGGAGCCGTGCTTGCCTCCAGAACCATCGCCGTCGGCCACCACTGGTGCCACACGTGGGGTCCCTGATCTCGCCCAGAAACGCACACGTTCTTTTCCTCTTCACCCACGGACACATCACCATGCATGTAAAATGGAGCCAGGGAGTCTAGTCTACTGGAGAAAACAGAACAACAGATCACTGTAGCACCGTGTTGTGATTTTTAAAAGGGTACGTGTCGGGTGCCGGGAAGACAAAGCAAAGAAAAAATCACACTGGCCAAGGAGAACTTTACCGGAGCTTCAGGCCAAGGAATCAGGGAAAGGGTCGCTCTTGTTCCTCAGAGAGGTCCTTACCCCTCGCCGGCCACCCCATCAGCTCTCCCTCGATGGAGTCACTGACTGCCGAGGAAACGAAGATCTTATCTCACCCCAGAGGCAAAATGGTGTAGTGGGGAAGGCCGTGGGCTCTTGAGCCAGAGTGCCGGGGTTCAAGTCCTAGCCCTGTGACCTCAGGAAGGTTAGTTAATCTCCCCCGCCTGCACTGAATGCACCATAGGTCCTCCCCACATCCATTCTGCTTTCTCTGTGGTTGGACCAGGTAAGCTGGACCCGCAAGCAAAACTCACCCCTGTCAAGGCCAGTGTGGCGGTGAACCCCCTGCTGGTTGCTTTTTGTTGTTTTCCTGTTTACCCCCCTCTTGCCATCCTGGGATGACACCCCTCAGCTATGGATGAGCACATACATTGTGTCTTAGGTTCTGTGTTCTGAGAAGCCTGGGTTCAGAGAGAGTGTCGTGTTTCTCCTTTGGAATTTAGAGTTTTTACCATATAAGAAAGTTGTGATATTAAATAAATTATTTCTTAAACAACTTCCTTTGTACGTAGTAGGTGGGGCTCTGTGAGAGTTAGCTTTTACTAGAACATGTAGCCCTTTCCTTCAGTTATATTTTTATTCACTTTTATAGTATTACAAGCACCTGTAAATCCACTATTCAAAACAAAAAATAATATCTTGACCAAAAAAAAAAAAAAGTCTACTTCTGACCAGCAGGGGCTTCATTCCCTCCTTGCCTCCTTCCCCCGGAAGTAAACATCAACCCCAAACTCATCGATCCTTTGTTTTCCACTGTATATATTTTTCCTAAAATTATGTTTTGTGTTCATTATTTTTAACTTTATAAAAATGGTATCTTCCTGCATGTAACTTTGTGGAACTTAAGTGTTCACTTACTATTGTCTTGCTAAGATTAAGCATCATCACGTGTCTTCCCCTCAACTGTTAGAAAACGGCTCACTGTCTGTCGACACCACAGCTTACTCATCGTTTTACTACCGGCGGGCCTCTGGCTCGTGCCCAGGATGTCGCTGTTGTCAGTGGCGCTGCGCAGAGCATGCTAATGCGTGTGTCCAGGTGTTCGCAGGCGAGACTTCCCCAGGGGTGTTTGTCTGGGAGGGAAATGTCTGTGGAGGAGAGCATATGAATGTTTGACTCTAGGAGATAGCACCAAACCGTTTTCCAAAATAATTATACTAATTAATACCCCACCAGCATTAGATGGGAAGTCCTGTGGACCCAACTCCTTCCACACCTGCTACTGCATTTCCCCGGTGTTGAGCATCGTCTCGTGTGTTTATCAGCCAGGGAGCCTTTCCCGTCGCGGAAGGGGGGCGGGGACCATGCTCTCTGCACCTCTCTGCGGGCAAAGTCGCTCCGATGACCGTCTGGGTGCTCTGGCAGGCAGCACAAACAATGCAAGCAAAAAGGGCTTTTCACATGGTTCTGAGCAACGCACAAAATGGGCATTGCGTGAAATTTGCACTAAGCCCTGTGTGAAAGCCTCACATTCAAAAATGAACGAAGTGGTCCCTCCCAGAATCACAATGTAGCTCAAATTCTCTCCATGTATTGAAGCAAGGCCGTTGGTCCCAGGATTTGATACAAACCCTCGGGCCGAGTCTGCGTGATCCGGGACCCGTGAGGATGCTGCAGGGTCTAGCCGCACCACCCTGTGACCTTGAGCAAACCTCTGAGCACCTCTCAGCCTCAGTTTACCCTCTGCACGTGTCACGTCTGCTCTTCCTGCTGCTGGAGGACCAGATGAGGCCATGGACAACACCGTTCTTCGTGAGCTGTGACTCCCTCCTCCAGCACCCACACTTCTGTGACATCAGCTGGGACAGGGCACTTTGCAGGGCGCAGTTAACCGGCCGCACAGCGCGTGGGAAGAACACGTCTGGATCACGGCGTGAGTTCCGGCCGGGTGGGGTCGCCATTGGCCCCTTGCCCTGACTCCAAGCGCCCCGTGAATTCGCGGCAGATGCCCTCTGGGGCTGGGGCCCCGGGAAAGGTGGTTTGTTCACTGCTCCCCCACAGGAGCACCCACCTGATTCGGTGAGACTAGAACGTGACGCCTTCAAGGCCTTGGCAGGGGCTCAGCGCTCTTTCTCTGGAGCATGAACCTGATTTCCCTCCTCGTGGCTGGCAGCACAAAACAGGCCCTTAAATAGCCATAAATATCGAATTATTTTTGGTCTGTTCATTTATCACAAAACTTCTGATTTAGACGTGTTACTTTGTGAGTCTGTTACGTGTTTCACTTCCAGCATATATAAACCATCCATATCTGAGCACCTCAAGGTCAGCGCACAGGCAATTTAACTTCATAACTAAATAACATATTGATTAATGCAAAGAAAACAATCTTTCTCAGAACGGGTTCTTATTTCTTCAGGATAGATGGCCAGGACACATCGAATTTTCCACTAGGCTGGCAGAGAACGGGTCCGGCAGGAGGAAAGGGATATTAACAAAAAGATCCTTTAGCACAAATTTGCTAGGCAAGAAGCATCTGGAACGAATGGTGGATTGCCCAAGTGCAGAGAATCCAGGGGCTTCGTCGGAATGTAGGTCTCTGGTCTTGATCCTGGTCCTCAAAACGGGGGCCCAGCTGATGTGACAAGATGTAGAACCACTTATGAACGGCGACGGTCGCACCGGGGAGCTCTCTTAGCCCCCTTCTCCAGGGACATAATCTGAAAGTCACAACCTTCTGTGGCAAGAAAGAGGGGCTTTGTGATGTGTCTCCCGACACTTCCTGCCCCCCGGGGCGGGGGCAGAGACAAGCCCTGCCTCCGCCGGTACCCACAGCATCACGTCACCATAGGACACCTGAGGGACGTGACCAGCAGCTGGGCTACTGAGACTAAAAAGATGTTCCGTTCAATGTTACTTCCTTCAAACTTGACTGTGAGACCTGATTACATTTTTGTGCAAAGCCAGGACGCCAACGGCTGTGGTGTGGCCGGGCTGCCCCCTCCGAGAGCTTCTGGAGGCCTTCATGAGAAAGAAAGAAGTCACCACTGTAAATCTACTGGACTCAAATAGCTTAACAGGCGGAATCTGGATTTCCACCAAATGCTTCTCCAGAATTCACTCCCTGCTGGTGTCTATCTTGTGTCCAATAAGGGAAGACAAGACCGCTTGTATTTCTCTTTTCTTTCTCGCGCAGAGCCAGCGAGGACATGGCTTTATAAGGTCTGAACACCAAGGAAAGCTTCTCGCCGGGCGTGGGGTTCACCCCAGGACTGTCCAGGCCAGAGCCCTCTCCCCCCAGTGCAGTGCCCTGCGGATCCCGCGGGCACGCTCTGTGTGCAGGGGCGCTTGGGGCCACATTGTGCCGAGAAGGGCAGTGCTGGGGAGGGGTGTCAGGGCCCCCCTCCCCCACATCCGCCCACACACGCACCTCCAGCCGGCTCTGAGCCTCTGGGGCCAGCAGCCCCGGGAAGGACGTGAAGATTCAAGCAGAGGACTCGCTGGAGGCAGCCAGAAACCAGAGGCTTCAAAGCCTCGATCAACGCCATCAAAGCCCTTCTAGCCTCCGTAATTTCAGGGGAGGGAAGCGTGGTTTATAGGGGAGGACACCATGTTACAACGAGTTAGGATACATGAGTTTTGTGCCGCTCTGCACAAAGTAGAGGAGACAGGTGTGCCCCAGAAGGCACAGGGACAACAGGATTAAGGGTTCCTTTTGATGGCGCACAGGGCTCCGGGGACCAATGGTGTAGAAGCTGGGCAGCTGGAGTCAAGGAAGGGGCCACAACAGGTCGCGTCCCCCGCGAGCCTTAAACGTGACCACGTCCCGCAGACTGTACCCTGAGCCAACATCAGAAACCCTGGAGGGCCCCGGTGTGGTCACTTTGTGGAGTCCTGCCTGGGGGACCGGTGCTCGTACACCCCTTGCTGCTTCTGTTTCCTGCCTGTGTCAGACGCGGTCCCTCGGGGCCCACGGGTGCAGTCTGGCGGACAGAGAGGAGGAAGGATGCCACCCACCTTTGTTCTCGCCCATCTGCTCACGGATTAAACCTGGTCTGCAGGTTGCCCCTGGGTGGCAAGAGGCGGGCACAGCTTCTACGCAACCCTCATTTCTGCAGTTACTCGCCGGCCGGCGTGCCTTCCCGGGCAAAATCCACGTCCCTCCACTCTGCCTCCCGCTCTCTGACTACCCAGCCCGACGGAAGCCAGTTGTGAGGCCGTCCAGCACGGCACCGCACATTGTCCTGTCTCCGTGGGGACGTTATCTCCGGGTGCGATGCCCCTGTTTTCTGGGGGCTGCAACCTCCTACCAAGTCAACAGGGACGTGGGGAGGGTCAGGCGTGAGGGGGAAAGAAAAACTCAGGAGATGCTCCCACTAGACATGGAACTCCCCCCTCCCCCACCCAAGTGTCTCCCTGGCTTAGCCCTCAGATTTGGGGATCACGAGGCCGAGAGAGGCAGGGAAAGGTGGAAAGGACCTGTCAGTCCCCAGTTCATGAAGCTGCCTTCCAACAGGGCCGTCACAGCTGTTAGCGTTTTTCTTACTCGGTCAGAATTGATGCTCACGTACAATTTAAAAGCAGCCACAGCTCTGTTTTTTAAAACGAGGCATAGATGATTATGTCACTAGGGGCCAGAGCGCTTGATTTCCTGGGCATCTGAACTGGCCCAGACACTTGTCAAAGCTTAGTTAGGAAAACATTCTGATTATCACTGACCTATGAATGATGTGCTACAATTTATTTTATTTTATTTTATTATTTTATTGTATTTTATTTCTTTAAAAGCATTTTTTCACGTTTATTTATTATTGAGAGACAGAGCATGAGCAGGTGGAGGGGGGGCAGAGAGAGGGGAGACACAGAATCCGAAGCAGGCTCCAGGCTCCCAGCTGTCAGCACAGACCCCGACATGGGCTCGAACCCACAAACCGTGAGATCACGACCTGAGCCGAAGTCGGACGTTCAACCGACTGCACCACCCGGGCGCCCCTGTGCTACAATTTAAAGAGGTACAAAGTCACATAACACACGGCTTCTCCCACGGGGCAAGGGGTCTGGGGCCGGAGGGTGTAAGTCACCGAGTTACAGGACAGTCGGAGGCATGCACTGTGCCCAGGAGGGGTGGGCTGCACCTTAGCAGATGCCCAGTTCTGCCCTGCGTCTCACCTTCCACAGCGGGGCCCAGGGCAGCCTGCCCTCGCGTGTGACCGTGGCTCTGAACTACAGAGCAGGGGTCCCGCCAGGCAGGGGCACTGGTGCAATATGAGTCTGAGCTCCTAGGTGCGCCTGCGGGAAGTGAAAACACAAGTCTTGGACCCAGGGGGACTGTGTCTGACAAGGGGAAAGGCAGAGGGGTCTGGAGACCCAGAGGCTGGCAGGATTCAGAGCCTTGGAACAAAGGGTGAGGAGCCACCATGAGGAGGGAGAGCAAGACCCACACCCGGAGCCAAGACCCAGGGCCCACGGCTGGACTTGCCCTGCTCCAACGGGCAGTGAGAAGGCATGGAGAGGGGACTAAAGCGGAAAGAGGGAGTCCTGTCCCGGCCACGCTTCAAAGGAAAGACCCCACCCAACCACGCCCAGACCAAGGGTGAATTCCGAGCACTGAGAGAGGCGATGGCCGTCATTCGGAAACCCCAGCCCACCCTTGGCCAGCATGTGTCCATTCACAGACCCCTGGGCACCTGCAGTCCCCACCTGCAGGCCGGTCTGCGTCGCACAGGGGACATCTCCTCTGGAACCGGCCCGGCACCCCCTCCCCCGGGCATCACCCCACTTCCTGCCTGGCCCCAAACCCTGCCCCTTTTCCACAATGTCTTCCTTGGTCTCCTTGAAAACAAATCGTGCCTCTTCTAAGACTTTTTCCCTCCAGAAGAGGAAAAAAGAGAGACAATGTTTATTTGTGTCCCTATGATAATGACAGGTTTCTTTAAACAATTTGGGAAATGACTTGGAACATTGTTTTGAGAAAGGGGAGCAAATGAAGCCTGCCTTTGAGAAAGGGGATGTTTAAGCAACGAGGGAGAGAAAGATTAAGCTCGCCGGGTTTGAACAGAGATGTTGAGATTCTGGTCCCGACAGTTGAACGGTCAGAAGGAATTGGATTTGGCAGCCCGGGAGGCTCTCATCTGAGGGGAGAGGGGGACTGATGCAGCGAGGCTGGTGACTGGCTCCCACACGGACAGCCGGACAGAGTCTGGCCTGTCACACACAGCAGAGAACGAGCCTGGGATGGCCTACAAGTGAGTCATGATGACAGATCCATCTGAGAAAAAGTCCCCAGCGCCTTGTGTAGCCTTGCTTGGAGGGGGTGCCCACTGGGTGCCCACGGTGGGGGGGACAGGGAATCCCAGCCGGGCATGAGACGAGGGTCAGCAGAGTCATGGGGCATCCACCATCCCAGCTCGGTTCTCCTGGCCTGAGAGCCCGGGCCAGGTCCGAGGGGCCATGAGGAGCCTCGTCCAAACCAAGCAGGGTCTGAGTCCCCCCTCCAGCGGTCAGGGACAGGTGCCCACCGCCACCGTCCACCTTGGCCATCCCGGCCCGAACAGGGCAGATGCTATTCCTCCATGAATATAAGAGAAGCCTGGTTCCAGGAGGGTCTGGTTGACTCGCTCTTCCTTTTAGGTCCGTTGACCTTTCACCCGAACCACCCGGGAGGGCACCACACTGCAGCCCTACGCCCCCGGATCCCAAACGGGGACTCACTCTGGCCCTTTCTCGAGGTCCTGTCCTAACCTCTGAGCAACAACACGGGGGAGGGATCTCCTCCACCTGCCCCATGACCCACGGGGAAGAGCAGGTGCTTCCGATCACACACGAAGCAGGAACCCACTTCCCACCTGTTAGCATCTTGCTCTGCGTCCTCCTTCCACCTCCCGCCTCCCTGGAAATGGAGCCACGCCCTCGTCCCACGCAGGGGTCCACACTCCAGCCAAGCTCTGGATCCCACATGCCCTAGCCACTTCCCAGAGCCTGTCTCCATGTTTGCTCCTTTATCACTGGATGGTCCTTTCACATCACTCTGCTCACCAGATACGGCAGCGTCTTTTCCATCTTTGGAAGGACCAACATGGAAAGTAAGTTAGCAAAAATACGAATGTCTCCATCCACCAACTGCTCCTTGTCACCAACTGGTGGAGGTGTCCCAGCCAGCAGGACAAAGTCCCACCCCCTCAGCTGGATACACAACTCATATTCTCACCGGGCTAACGTCGGATGTCAGCCCCTCCTGCCCTGGGGTGCGGTGGGTCCCCCAGACGTCCCATAAACAGAGGGTGCTCATTGCTCAGAACCCTCTGCTGTTCTGGGAAGGAGCTCCCAGGCACACATGGTTTGGGGTCACCCTGTGATTCATGAAGGCAGAATCCGGACCCCAAAGAGCAATTGACTAGCTCACAAGGTAACATCTATCTATCAAGGAGTCCAAGCACCAAAATAATGGATAGAATGGTTTCTGACACGGTTTGATTGAAACCCCAGGGAACCATACAAAAACCTTAACAACATTTTGTGGGTAGAATAATTATGCTCTGATTTTATTAGCTCATAATTCAGTCACAGAATGATTTTTGAAGCCGACAAGTGAAGGTAAGTGATTAAGTCTATCATCGCCCCTACGCTGAGCTTCCAGCTTTTTCCTAAACCCAAAATATAGTGTTTTAAACCTTCTTTCTAAAGAATCCAGAATCTGCTTACTTGATCAGGTCTTTAGCAAAAATCTACCAGAGGTTAATGAAATATTAGATTAGCCAAACTAGCTAGCTCGCAGATAATAATCACAACATTTGGACTAAAAATACCTTTTAAGGAATCTTACTCTTTGCAGCAATGGAGAAAGACCCCAACAAAGCAGCACCGGGAGGGGAGTCTATGACTGGAGCACTGAACCACAGTGGGTGAGGGCTGTGAGGCACAAGCAGGTTGTGGGCTGAGGAAAGGCTATAGTTAGTGGCAGCCGGGGGTCGGGGGTGTGGGCAGAAGGAACACTTATGCCAGTGAGACAGTGACTGTGAAAGAATGTGAGCTCACACAGCAGCCATAAAATCCGTGTGGAGATACAGTCAGGGAAGGAGTCACTAGAAAATGTGAAACACACCCCCCAACCTGTGGATAAGATCTAGGAAACCCCTGGCTCACCAGCAAACTAAACACACACGTGGAGGGAAGGGACTGGCAGAAAAGAAGGATTAAGAATCGGGATAACTGAGTTGAGATTTATGCTGCTTCCCACCACAGAGGAAACAGAGATTGTAGGTTGATTCCAAGTGAGTTAATTGTCGACTAAAACAAAATCACCCTTCAGGGAACATCAGAAAGGTCCGAGTCTCTACAACATAACTGATGCCCAGCATCTAACCACAATAATAGCCACACAAAAATGTGACTCGATCTCAAGAAAGAAAAGAGCCTGTAGAGATTGGCATGGAGGGATGCCTGGGTAGCTCGGTCTCTTAACTGTCTGACTCTTGATTTGGGCTCAGGTTATGATCTCATAGTTCTGAATTTGAGCCCCACATCAGGCTCTGGGCTGACAGTGCAGGGCCAGCTTGGGATTCTCTCTTTACCTCTGTCTCTGCCCCTTTTCTGCTTGTGCTCACACGCTGCCTCTCTCTCTCTCAAAATAAATAAACTTAAAAAAAAAAAAAAGAAAGAAATTGACATGGATATGCCCCCGTGTTGCAATTAGGAAACAATAATTTTGAAAACGCTGGCATGTTCAAAGACTTGAAGGAAAATATATACACAATGTATAAACAGAGAACCCCAGGAGGTATAGACACTATTTTTAAAAGTGAAAAATCAAGAGCCGAAGAAGTACAGAAATTAAGTGAAAAGCTTACTAGGAAGGCATAAAATTGGAGAGGAAAAAGACTGAACTTAAAGTTAGATTGGCAAAAATAACCCAGTCTGAAGAAAGGGATTGCAAATCTAAAACAGAACCTTGGGGTGCCTGTGTGGCTCAGTCAGCTAAGCGTCCTACTGTAGCTCAGGTCACGATCTCACAGTGTGTGGGTTCTAGCCCTGCACCAGGCTCTGCACTGACAGTGTGGAGCTTGCTTGGGATTCTCTCTCTCTCCCCGTGTCTCTGCTCCTCCCCAACTCATGCTTTCTCTCTCTCTCTCTCTCTAAATAAATAAATATTATACATCCATATAATAAATATATATACATATACGTGTATATACGTATGGGATATCAATCTCAAAGGCACGTATGAGAATATCAAGCCTACTAACACATATATTACTGAAGTTTTTTTAAAAAAAAGAAGAAAGAGAATGGAGCAGCAAAATATTTGAAGAAATAGTAGCCAAAATGTTCCCAAAAGTTAATGAAAACCATTGATGTATATACATCCATGAGGGTCAAGAAATGCTAAGTAGGGTCAGTACAATCATTCAATCAATAACTGTCCCCAGGCACGTCCAAAGATAAGGGGAAAATCATAAAAGCATCCAAAGATACACAGCATGTCGGACGTAAGGGGAACAATTATACAAACGGGAGTGGACTTCCCGCCAGAAATAACGAAGGCGAGATGGACAGTTGCGTGCTGAAAGACGAGCCAAACCAGAATTCCACACCGAGTGAAATGACCCTTCAAACGCACCGGTAACATGAAGACATTTTAGGTAAGTCAAAATCAAGAGCATGTGTCAGAAGCAGACTGCCAGAAAAGTGCTTAGGATGAAGGAGAATGAAAGAAAACCATCCATGACAGAGAGAGAGCCCAGATACCGGGATTCTGCTCAACGTGACTCAGTGCAAACAAAACAGGAACAGGTGCCTGCGGGGTCGGGGGGGGGGGGGTCATGCACCTGAAAGAACAGGAAGGAGAGCAGCAGGGAGGCGGGCCTACCCTGTCCCCAGGTTTCTGCAGGCTGCGAAGCAGGACATTTTAACTACCGTGACAATTCAAGACTTCCTGTAGTCTGAACCGCAGCCACCGAATGGTAGGGCCCCCTAGTGATCTCACCACCAGATCACCAGAGAAATCGAAATGAAATACAAAAATAGACTCCATGAATCCAAAAGCAGGCAGGAAAAAGAAAGTAGAGGAACGAAAATGGATGAAAAAATGAGCAAACATGGGGCAAGCCGGCGTACCTCAATCTAACGTCTCAGTCATGGCATCAAAGTGTAAATAAACACTTCACCAAAGGCAGATTGGCAGGCTGAGCTTTAAAAGCAAGACCCGGGGCATCTGGGTGGCTCAGTCGGTTGAGAGTCCAGCTTCGGCTCAGGTCATGATCTCGCCGTCTGTGAGTTCAAGCCCTGCGTCGGGCTCTGTGCCGACAGCTCGGAGCCTGGAGCCTGCTTCCGATTCTGTGTCTCCGCCTCTCTCTGCCCCTCCCCCACTCATGCTCTGTGTCTCTCTTTCTCAGAAATAAATAAACATTTAAAAAAAATTAAAAAAATAAAAGCAAGACCCAACCAGATGCTCTGGGCAAAAAGCACATTTTAAAAGCAAAGGCAACATTAGGATAAAAGCAAATGAAGGCTTCCTTCCTGTAACTGAATCACATTGTGCTGTGCAGAGAGACCACACTTTGTTTAACCGTGCCCCTGTTGGGCACACCGGGGCTATTTCCACCTTTTGGCTGTTGTGAAGAAAGCTGCCGTGAACTCTATGAACCTGATGTACGAGTATCTGTCCGATTCCGTTTTCAATTCTTTTGGGTAGATACACAGTATTTCACTTACGTGAATACACATACCTAAGGTCAGAGAGTAGATTAGACGTTACCGGCGGCCAGGGCGAGGTGAGTTATTGCTTCCTGGGTACCGAGCTTTTGTTGGGGGTGATGAAAAATTTTGGAAATAGCGGTGAACTGTAAGAGATTTAAAGTGTAATTGACAGTGTAGAGTTGTATGCTTGAACACGGTTAAAATGGAAAAATTTTTATTGTATATATTTTACCATAATAAAAAGTAAATATATGTATGTGTGTATATATAATTGATACATATAAATTATATATGTATCAGTCATAAATTATATATAAAGCAGACACTAAGCCTGGGAGAGCAGGCGAGGTATTATTAGCATCACGCAAACTAGATCTTAGAACAAAAACAACCGAAGGCCACATAACATCTTATGATAAAAAGACGAATACATCAGGAAGACTTAACACTTATGAAGGTGTGCGCCTCACGACAGAGCTCCGAAATGCACGCGGCAAGAACCGACAGAGCTCAGGAGAGAAACAGACCAATCACCACCTGCTGCGGGCAAGCGATTTTAGGGATTGAAACTCTAGAAGGGCATCTGTTACGATGACTGACACCGAGTAGGTTCTCCATCGGTGTTTATTCTGTTTCTTCTCCGGCACCTCATTACACACATACTTTCCACGGGCACCTTAACCTCTCTGCGGTTTCTGAGCACTGCTTCTGGAGTCTCACGGGCGGAGGCAAGGCTGACGTGGGCTCTGGCCACGTGGGGCCGAGGCCGCCAATGTCCCCGACTCGCAACGCCGCTTGGCCAGGGCTGTGGAAGATTCCTCACTGGAAACGACCCTCGACTTCTAATATCCTAGGTTATTTTCCTTTCTAGGTGCTTAATTCTGAGCTTTAGAACCGGGACTTCGCCGTCTGATTTTTCGGGATGATAACATGTTCCGCATTGTTGTACCAGGGGGCCCAGAGGAACGTGCGTTTGTGATTAGAATAGGGAAACTGTCTCATTTGGGGGGTTTTGTTCTCATTGAAAAATTTACCAAACGGGATGTTGAGGGGAATACTCAAATCCTAGGGGTGTAAGTTATTGACCGGATTCATTCCTCCATGGGAACAATGCTGACGGGGTTCTACAGCTGGGCGGGGTGCTGAGGGATCGACTTTAGGAAAGTGTTTCTGCAGCAGGCAGCATCCACACAGGGCACCCTCCGGAGGCCGGCCCTCCACACTGCCCGCGCCGCCCTGGGCTCTCAGAGCAGCACCCTCCCTTCCCGCAGCCTGACCTGCACCCACGGCGGCGGCCCCTCGGCGGGCCGGGGCTCCCTCCAGCCTTGGGGGGTAAACTCCTGTCTCTAACGAGGGTCTAGGTTCTGCGAGTTCAGTCCCACCTGCTGTCCGCGTGGGCTCCAGGCCACAAGCAGGGTCCACTGTCACACGTCCCAGCTACGTTTAGTACCAGAGGGCACGGGTGCCGGGCTGGGCTGAACGGTGCCCCCAGAAGATGCGTCTGCCTCATGACCCCCAAGCCCCCGAGCGTGGCTTTATGTGGAAATAGGGTCTTTGCAGAGGAAACTGAGGGTCTGGAGATGAGATCAGCTCGGGTGTGGGACGGCCCCCTACCCCGTAGACAGACGTCCCCATAAGAGAAAGGAGAGGGAAACCGAGATAGGGAGGTGGGGTGGCGAGGCCAGGTGAAGACAGAGGCAGTGACCACAGGGATGTGTCCACAGCCCAGGGGACACCAGGGACTTCTGGAGCCGCCGGCAGCTGGGGACAGACACGGAACAGGGTCACTGTCAGAGCCTCCAGAAGGAAGCAGTTCTGTTGACACTGTGGGTTCAGGCTTGTGCCCTCCAGACCTGAGAAGCGGATGTCTGTGCCCAAGCCCCCCAGCATGTGGCACTTTGTTGTGACAGCGCCGGGGACACCCGCACAGGTGACTCGCCGTCCTGCAGACAGGGGGCTTCAGCCGTGGCGGTGGGCACAGGGCAGTCACCAGCTGTAATTACTCCGCTCACCCTCCGCGTTCCACCGTCTGCTGGCTCCCTCGTCATGCGGACGCCCACAGCCTCGAGCAAACTGAAGACAAGGGAACGGGCCTGTCCACCGTGTCCTTCCCTGTCATTGCCCCCGACGCAGGTGTTGAGGCTGGCCGCCCTGCTGGAGGGGCAGGACGCAGGCCGAGAGGACCCTGGACGAGACTCCTGCAAACACCTGTTGCTGAGCCCCCCTCCCCCACCCTCCCTGCCCGAGACTGGGGTGGGAGGAGGTGCAGGCAGCGTCTGGGCCACGGCCACCCTGGCTTCCCGGCCCGGGGCGCCAGGCCTGGTTCTGCGACTGTCCAGACCATTCTTTTCCTTGAGTTCAGGGGAAGGGGTCTCTGAAACAGTCTTTCTTCAGTGACCCAGGTAGGCCCCATCAGGACAAACATTGGGGAATGTGCTTCTAAAATCAAACAAGCAGAAAGTGTCGATGAAGCACACGGTGCTCCTCCTCCAGAAATAGAAGGCCGCGCCTCAGGGCAACGGATGGGTGATGTGTGTGCCATGTCACTCTGAGACTCAGGAAGAAGAATCCACCCAGGGGCACTAGCGGCAGGTGGGTGCCAACACGGCCCGTGTGGACCCATACACAGCGTCCACGTTGGCTGAGACCAGGCGCCCCGCCAGGAACCCTGGGGTCGGAGACGCAGCCTGCCGTCCTGGGCCCCTCCCAGAGCACCCACAGCAGGGGTGTGGGGGAAACGGGCAGCTGTGAGCGGGGCATTGCCGTTGACCCCCAGGGGAGAAGGATGTCTGGGGTGGGGGGCTGTGACCTGCTCTGGCCTTCCTCCCACCCAGTCCATTTCCAGCAGTGACAGAGAAAGTTCCAGAAGGCCTTGCTTCCAGAACGGGGTAGACTCACTGTTCAGGTTCCATCTTCGGGGGTGGGGGGGACCTGGGTTAGACACATCCACATGTCTGTTTCCATCTCCAACGGTACCTGCCCTTCAGCAAATACCTCCAGTTCTCCACCCTCCAGCCTCCTGGCCTTGAAGACACAAAGCATGACCTCGAGCTTTAACCAATGAGGTGTGAGCAGAAGTGACACCCGTCACCCCTGAGCAGAAGTGGTAAGAGCCAGGGGCCAATTTGCCATGTTTTCCTTCACCCGCGTGAACAACTGGGAAACAGGAAGGTAGGACCTTCGTCAGCCGAGTCTTTAGGCGGAAACAGCGCAGAGCAGAGGCCCCTTGTGACGGCTCACAGACGTGGGGTGACACGGAAATGCCGTGAGATCTTCAGATGGCCTTAGGTAACAGTGCCACTCGCCACACGTCACAGACGCAGCAGCAAATGCCGGCTCTTGGAAACCTGTCCCACAGGGGTGAATCGGCCAGGGGGTTTTGACAAGACTTGTCAAGCTGGTGTGAAATATCAGGTTAACTTCCAAGTGAGAGCAAGGCCGAAGTTTTAAGTGAGAGGGTGTTAATCGGCATTTACAAAGAATAAGATGTACTTTCCCAAGCCAACCGGAATTGGAATGAAGAAACGCTTCCCGGAATGGTGTAAAATTCGGGCCACTCTCCCTTTTGAGCCTTTTGTAGACGGTCCTATGTAAAGGGAAAGAATCCCCTTTATAGCGTAGAATAATTTGATGAGCAGCTGAACTTGAACGCCCCCTATTTACAAGGCCATTAAATCCAGGAATAGAATTGACGAAATAATAAAACTGTTGGCTCGGGTCATCTGAACGAACATCATTTTTTAAACCATCAGCTATGCTACTGTGGAACAGCGTCACGGAGCTTGGGGGGTGGGCGGGGGAGGTGTTATTTGCCTTTTTCTTGGCCGGTGAAGATACTAAATATAAAATTTCTCAGGCATCTTGTTTTAAGCACAAAATACACTCCAAATTCCTCCTGCACCCTCCACCCCAGATGCCATCGGTTTCCTCAGAAAGAAAGGATTTAAGAGCAGAGGAAGGGATCACACGGGCCGTCTGTTGGTCCCTCCATCCAGGGCCACCAGTCCGCTAGGTCGCCGAGGGGTGGCGACTCGAGGGAGCCCCGCCTCTCCCTGCCTGCGGACACAGTGCTCCCCGGGATGCCCTGCCCAGGTTGCTCGCCCTCAAAGGATTGGAAGTGGGTCCCTGTAAGGTGAAGGACACACACTGGTTGGTGCTGTGGTCTCTCCAGCTGTACTTCCAGAAGAGCCACGTACATGTGTGATATTTCCCATGATGCCCTCCCTGTCCGTGCACCGAAACACACATTAATGTCCATTAATAGATAGACAGCTGTGCGTACACATAGTTGTGTATAGATGCGTGGGCTAACAGACATGTACGAGTACATGTAAAAAGCATACAGTCGTACGGCATTTCATCTAAACAGACGATAAGAACATGTCCCAATTCTAACTCACACTTTTTTTTTTAATTTTTTTTTCAACGTTTTTTATTTATTTTTGGGACAGAGAGAGACAGAGCATGAACGGGGGAGGGGCAGAGAGAGAGGGAGACACAGAATCGGAAACAGGCTCCAGGCTCCGAGCCATCAGCCCAGAGCCCGACGCGGGGCTCGAACTCACGGACCGCGAGATCGTGACCTGGCTGAAGTCGGACGCTTAACCGACTGCGCCACCCAGGCGCCCCTCTAACTCACACTTTGATGGGTCCCACATGGGATCTGGCCCTCCAGGGACGTGTTCATTTCTACTCACAGCAGGTGCACGCAGAAGAGAAGTATCTAACGTATCTGCAATTCTATTTTATTTATTTTTTAATGTTTATTTATTTTTTAGAGAGATAGAGTGCGAGTGTGGGAGGGGCAGAGAGAGGGAGACACAGAGTCTGAGGGAGGCTCCAGGCTCCGAGCTGCCAGCACGGAGCCCCACACGGGGCTCGAACCCACGAACTGTGAGATCATGACCTGAGCCGAAGTCGGACGCTCAACCGACTGAGCCACCGGGCACCCCAACATATCTGTAATTTAAGTTTTTATGGCTCTGCTGAGGTCTCCCCATCAAGTACTAGACAATCCTAGGATTTCAGTTCTTTTCTGTTTATATCAAGAGAAGCATTCCTTTATGCAAGGGCGGACCTTTTCTGGCCAAGTTGGACGAGCCCTTCTGGGCCCCTCTGATCGGCCCCAGAACTCACCCTCCGTCTTTCTGCAGCTGTAATTGACTTAGTGGCAACTGCCGTCGGTGTTCCACGTATCCATCTGTATCGAGACGACAGCAATCTTTACCCTCTGGGTAAACCTTGAATAGAAAGATCTGCTTTGTGAAACGTCACAAGCTGCACCACATGAATCAAGTGCTGTTTCTGAAGGTGTGAACTTTGACGTCACCGTGAGTTCCACCACGGATGGCTCACAGAGTATTGGGTTGTTTTTTTCTCCTTAAAAAGCTTTTGAGTTTGATTTCCTCTCTTGCAAATTTCTTTCTGTTCACCAAAAGGAAATGATTCTGGAAGTTTCTCCCAAATTGGCGAAGCTTTTCAAGCTCACTACTGCTTAATGTTGACAGCTCTGGGTGAGCAGCTTGTCTGGGGACCAGGCTGGACCAGAAGGATAATGAGCTGGCCTTACTCTGTGCTGTGCAGAATCTTGGAGACGCTTTGCTGGCCTGTTTATAAACCAGTGAAATGGCATAAAGCTGTCACCAGGAAACAGGTGGTCAGCTGGTATTTGTTTTTTAAATGTGTCCAGAATTAATTGGCTTATATATCTGTTGGCACTGGATCCTGACGAGATGCTGTAGGACACAGCATTGAAAAATGACTCCCCACAGCGCCTTCTGAATACAGAAGGCAAATATTTGTGTATTCAATGGGTAATGCAGCCCATAATCTCCTATTAAACCGCATATCCCAATCCCATCTGGAAAGTTCAAAAGAAAACCATTTCCCAATTATATGTTGAGCGGGGTGTTCTTGTTCTTACTGTTTCATGGATGGGACGTGTGTGACAATCATCAGCTTGTTTACAAATGTTTTTAATTAAAGCTGAGAGAATCTGGGAATCGGGTCTTTGGATAAACAGCTTGCCATTTTAAAAGGCATTCCCCAGCGTTTGACGGGCCAGGATTCTTTTTGGTATATTCTGTTCTGGGAGGAGGGGCGGGGGGAGAGGGAGAGGTGGAGAGGGGGGAGGGGAGCAGAGAGCCACTCTGAGAACAGGGGTGGCTCCGGAGCCACCGCCGATGGGCCAGCGGGCCCCTCTGAGCTGTGCCCAGCTCCCCTTGGGGCCCAGCATCAGCTCTGGAGATCGTGCAGATAATCATGCACATAATCACATGTGCTGGCGAGGTGGCGGCTTGAGTCTCCATCCAAGTGCACAACCTCACGCAAATGTCTCTCCAAATCACTAAGTGAGCCAGGGGGAGGCTGCTTACCAGCTAGTCTGCCTGGTAAACAGCTTGCTCTGGGTTTGGCTGGTCCGGAGCCCAGACGGTGAGGGGGGGAGTTCTGGAACAAGGAGGCTGCTGACACACGGAGCAGTACCAGGGCCCCAAGAGCACGGTCCTGACCAGGGCGCCGAGTTCCCACTTCTCCGCTGGGCCAGGGCGGCTGATTCGAAGATCCCAGCGTCCGCTGTGGAATCCGGCCACTCCTTGGCTCCTGACCTTGACTGCTGACCCCTGCGTCCACCAGCCTGTCCACGCTTGTCCGCTCAGCACTCCATCGGTTGGCTCTCTGCGTGAACGCGGGGGCTAGCGGCTGGTTTCAGTATCACTTGTTTGGCTTCAGATGCAGCTAATGATTTCACAAAACTGCCCCCAGGTAGCCTGAACACTGGCTGTACTCTCTGGCCTTCAAGGGAGGAAGGAGAAGCAGAAATTTGCAGAATTTCTCAGCAGGGCGGCTGAGAAGGGGCAGCATCAGCAGGGCTGTGTGGCGAGCGTCCACGAGGGCCTCTCTCCGCGTGTCTGCTCTGCCAGGCCACTTACGCAGCAGGCTCCCGGGGCGCTGGACACACTCCCCTTATCTTGCTCAGACACACCCCTCAGGCCATCGGGGAAGCGTCCAGAACCCTTGTCCTTGGATCAGGCGGGGCGTGCAACCCCCTTTCCCACGTTAGCAGCCTTCCAGGGACCCAGGCACCGCCCGTGTGCCTTCGGCGCCTGAAACGTCCCAGGGGCACAGACGGGCTCAGCATCGACAGCGAGCCAGCGTCGTTTCCGTGACACGTGCCTTGTGAGCGGATGGGACTGCACTAACAGCGCGTGCGCAGAGGGGAGGGCAGCAGGGAGCGTCTCTGCTTCACACAGGCCCCTCCGGCTCCGCTCCTCTCGTGTCTGGGCCATCCTGGGGGTTTCCTCCTGACTTCAAATCTAGTCCGTGCATCTTATGTAGACCTCAGGCGTTGGAGAAATACAGGAAAAGGACTACAGAGTATGAAAAGGCCTTCCCCAAAGCCTCCGTATTCTGGGGCACACGCTCCTCCTTCTCTCCACACATGCATGTGCGTGTGCAGGCATGCAAAGCACGCACACACGGCCATCCCTATATGCGGCGTGCAAACACGCGCACACACACACGGCCATCTCTATATAGTACTGCGGTTTGCTGTGCACATCAGCAGGAAAGGCTGCCGGTAATGGGTCTGCATCTTTCTGGGAAGAGTCCCAGGCAGCCCTAGGAGGTGTGGGGTCCCCCTTCCAGAGCTCAGGCCCCTCCCACCCACGTGGGTGAGGCGGGCCTATGTCCCGAGAACTCCCCGCTCCCCTCCCTTGGGGGTCCTAGGCCACAGAGGTGGGCTGTGTGTGGCTATTCAGTGTCACTGTAAAGGTCCCAGGAAAGGAAACCCCTGGGAAGGATAACACCACGGCATCTCCTGGGGGAGAAGCGTCAGTGCAGGTGGGGGTGTGGCCTGGATCTTGAGGGCGGCAGGTCCTTGCTGGTGAGGGAGCTGGGGCGGGGGAAGGGGGGTTACCAGGGAGGGGGCAGCACTCTCTGCCCGGAACAAGCAAGGGGCCGCGCGCGGTGTCTGACCGCCAGCCAGTGTTCCACAGGCCCGGGAACCTGAGAGTCCAATATACCCAGGATGCACAGGACACTGCAGGAAGGGACCTGAAGACACAGATGCTGGGTCGGTAAGAGCCCCAAGCCCTGGGGAAGCAGGGACACTCAAGTACCCGTGGGGGTGTTCAGAGAAGGATGTGGGTCTCTGCCCCCCCAAGAGCCCGTTTGAGAGACAGAACCCTGACCGACTCATCACACCCTGGAGGGCTGGCAGGTGCATCAGGCAGTCCTGGCTTCGGTTCTTCGGTGTCTTAGAAGCTGAGTCAGCTCCACACCAGCCTTCGGAAGCTTCCCTGAATAAGACTTTTTCGTGGGGTGGCTCAGCCAGCCTGGGGCGTCAGAGCAGGGACGCAAGGGGCAGGGGGCCAGGCTGCCCAAGAGAGCCGAGGCCGGGGGACGAGAGGGCCTGAAGAGCAGAGCCCGCAGGGCAGGCGGAGTTTGAGGCCATGGAGGTGAGTCTGATGCTTGATCCCCGGCCGGGGATCAGAGGTGCCCACGGGTGGGGAAACGAGGCCAGGGAAGTGAGACCACCTGGCAAACTGGGGCAGCCCCTCCATGCCGGGCACCAGGAGGGCGGAGGACCTTGAGAGGCAAGTCAGAGTGGACGCTTCTCTACAGCCGCGACCGTGTGGGTGGGCCTCAATTTGAAAGGCTGCCTACGAGTTAGGGGAAGTGTGATGCGGTGTCTGAGCTCGGGGCCACGCGGTGGCCAGTGTCCCTGCCGCACAGAGTGAAGCAGAAGAGTGGAGGTGGTGTCCTTGCGTTTCCTACCGCAAATGCTGGGCTCCGCCTTCAGCCCTGGATGGAGATCGATCCCCCTTTGGGGGTAACCTTAAGTGAGCCCATAAGATCCTCTCATTTCCATAGCAACCTGAGTGCTTCTGAGCAGAAGCAAGAAAGGCTGGAAGGATAGATGGACAAAACGCACAGAAGCCAGAGCTGCGGGCACTCCCGCGTGGCCTAAATATGTCCCTGTCCCGTGCTCAGGCCCCTGCATCCCCCCAGCTTGCTCCCGCTGCAGCCCCACCCCAGCCCGGCCCCGGGAAGGTGCTTCTGAGCCCGTCCTCTGATTACGTAACTGTTGCCTCTGAAAAGCCCCGGGAGCAGCACTGATAACTCCTAGATTGTACAAGTCGCTTTTACCAGGACGCTTATCAGTGTTCTCACGTTGGAAATGAGTCTGGAGAGCTGGAGAGGCAGGGAAGGAAACGAGGAGGGAGAACGGGCAGTGTGTGGGTGGCACAGGTGTCCAAGGAACATGGAGTTAGCAGGGCAGGGAAGAGAGAGTGACGTGGCCGAGGGAGCAAGTGGCAGTTCTGGGACACCTCGGCCTTGGCTCTGTGCCCACAGAAGACTCTTGCGTAGGGTGCCCTCAACTGCCTCCTATAAACGTCCTTTTCAGGTGTTCTCTGACCTGGATCCAAGCGCCTGCCGTCCTCAGCGGCTCCGGGGTAGAGGCTGTAACTCATTTGCAGGTAGAGGGAAGTAGCTACAGTTGCAAAGTGCTCGCTTGACTGTAAGACACAAAGGAAGTCTGTGCCAGAGAGCAAGCAGATCCTTAGGGATACAAGCTGGGGCATGAATTCAAAGTGACACCGGCATGAATTCCAGACTGGGGGGAGTGGCTGGAATCCGTCCTCATCTAAGGCTCGGGTGTCTGCACTACAGGAGGCCCAGGTGACTCTCTGGTCCTGGACTCAGGGCTTGGAACTCTCTGTCCTCGGAGGCAGGACAATTCTGCAAATCCCCAGAACTGATGGATCCGAACTTGCTGGCAAGGCAGGTGCGTATCTCAGCCCCCAGTCATGGTCTGGTTAGGAAGCCTCTGAAGGCCGACCTTGTGGCCAGACCAAGCTGGATGTCCCTATACCTCAAGTGTCCTGATGGATCAGATATCCCCGCCTGCGTCAGGCCGGCTACGGAGGGTGGGACACATTGGTTATAAACATGCAAGGCTGGCATGTGTCCAGGAAGGCAGATCTGATTTAGAGGCATGCTTCTTGCACCATCACTCACCACCTCACCGATGCTGTTCAGCCTAATCATTTGCTGGGGGAGGGAGAGGAGAGCCCTCGCTTTGCAAAAGCATGTCGTAAGATTTTTTATTGAGCAATCTTCCGCTGCTCAGAATATCACAGGCCTGAAGACAGCTAAAAAGTGATGTTCAGGAACAGCTGAAATAATAAATTGATTTTTTTATCCTCCTTGATTCCATACCACTGTGAATCATATTTTCTCCAGGTATCCTATAAATGACGAAATATGATCACCCTTTTTCCCCAGTGGACTGCTAACACAGCCCATTTGTCACAGGGATGAAGGCTGGAACAGGATTATAAACCCATCTCGTGCACCAGTCTGCCGGTCCGCGGCACCACGACAGCTGGAAAGACCCTCTCCAAAATGAGATAATTCAGCTAAGAATGCTTCCAGCCAATCCATCATTTCATGAGAGAGAGATCAAACCAGTCAGGTGATCGCTGTCTTTGCTTTTAATCTAGACACCTTGGTGTGGTGAACGCTGATGTGCAGGTGAGAAGGCAGATCCGGGTTTCTGGGACCAGTAAGGAAACCCAGAAACTAGGGCTGGCTCCCTGAGCAGACTCATTGGGAAGTGCCTGCAAAGGGGCAGCCTGGAGGGACGTTAATGGGAGGGGTTGCACAGTGCTCCCTAAACACAACTGGTCTGCAGGATGAGGGCTCTGTGTTGCCTGAGACAAATGCTCCTCTGGAGAAATACTCCAATGGCCTACATGCCCCATCAGTTTTACTCACTCTGGCTTCTCTAGGATTCTCCGAGATGTATTTGTCTAGTGTCAGACCGGCAGCTTGAAATGAGCAATTATAGGCCCCAGAAGTAATAGGCATGGAATGAGATGGGAGCGGGCAGTGGTTTGCCTTCCCTAGCAAAATCATGGCATGCACATCCTGAAAGGCATGGGTGACATCCCCTCTGTAATTGGTCGGTCCCCCACTGTCCTCAGGCAGGGTGGAAAGGAGTGGCTTCCCCTGAGAATAAGTGAAGAGTGCCTGTGGATCCTTGCACAGTATCGCTACCATGGGCACAGCCTCTGCTCTGCCTCCCTGTGCATGGGATGAGCACCCAGGCACCCTCCTTGATCCCACAGCCCCCATAATTTGGTGCTGAACCTCTAAAAAGGCAAAGTGAGAGCTGGTTTCTGCTTCCAAATCATGCAAGCATTGTAGGCAGGTGTTCTGAGAGCCCATTGTCAGCCAAGGGCTAGGCTAGAAGCCGGGATCCCACGGTAAGTAAAATTAGAAGGCTGCCCTCCTGTTTTGTGGTCAAAGAGGCATGGCAGCAGCAGAGTCCAGAGGAGAAGGGAGCAGATCTGGAAGATGGTCAGGAAAGACGTCCCCATGGAAACCCCAGCAGTGGGAGAGGGGCAGCCCTGAGAGCTCAGGGGTGAGCAAGAGAGGGGAGTGACTCTGGAGGGGAGCAAAGGCACAGCAGCAAGTGCAAAGACTTCCTCTCAAGGTCACTCCAAGGGGCCTGAACTCTGCCACACCCTCCCAGCTGGGGACACTCCACATTGGGCAGGAGCAGAGCCAGGGAAGCTGGGGTGGCCATGTGCTCCGGGACACCAGGCAGTCCTCTGTTGGGGACCATTTAGAAGTGTGAGATGGGCAGATGTGTAGGGCACAGAGGCTCAGAAGGGAGGCCCAAGGAGTCCAATGGGGTCTTTACTTAGAGAAAATGGCAGGAAAAAATGGAGGGGTCTCTGGTAGAGCTTGTGCTGTCAGACATGTGCACAGTACTGCAGATGGGCCAGTCACCCAGTCCTGCTTTACCCCTGCCCTACAGACACCCCCATACTCCTGTCCCCCTGAAACACCCTCTTCTCCTGCCCTTTCTGCCTAGGAAGCTCCATATTGTTCTTTGAGACCCAATTACCTGTCATCTTCTCCATCTACTTTTATTTATCCTACATTGGTCCTCATTCTCACCCACAACAAAGGGGGACATTGATCGATCTCTCTGACCCCCATCACAGCAAGACTTTGGAAAGGGTCACAGATGGCTGCCAGGTCTACTTCCTTTTCCCACATTCTCTCCCAACTGATCGTAGTCCAGATCCATGCCTTATCCTTGACATGACGTGTGCTGGGGTCACCAGAGGCTACCAAATACAGTGAACACTCGCCATCTTGCTCAGTAATATCACAATAGTCTTCCTGGTTGGCCTCTTCTCCCTTGAAACACTTTATTCTCTTGGCTTCTGGAACATTACATATGCCTAATTTTTATTTTCATTTCCTGTACCAACCAAGCAGAGTGGGAAAAGTTTGTAATTCCTGGGGCAGCAGGTACAATACTCAGAAGAGTCGTGCCTCAGGAATGGGGAATAATCAGCCTTGACAACAGGTGGCTGACGCGAACCAAGAAAGCTGAAAAGCAGGACCTGCAAGAGAAACACTACTTCCAATAAACTAACTGCATCCCAGAACAAAGCTCAAAAATATCAACACCCAGGGTGCCTGGGGGGCTCAGTCGGTTAAGCGTCCAACTTCGGCTCGGGTCATGATCTCACGGCTTGTGAGTTTGAGTCCTGTGTCAGGCTCTATGCTGACAGCTCAGAGCCTGAAGCCTGCTTCCGATTCTGTGTGTGTGTGTGTATGTCTCTCTCTGCCCCTCCCCTGCTCATGCTCTGTCTCTCTCTCTCAACAATAAATAAACATTACAAAAATTTAATATCAACACCCAGCACAGTCAGTTTTACAACAGCTAACATCCAATCAAAAATTATGAGGCATACAAAGAAACAGGAAAATACAACCAACTCATAATAGACAAAAAATTGATCAAGAAAAAACAACTCACAACTGATACAGAATATTGAATAGATAAAAATATTAAAATAACTAGTATAACTGTGTTATACATATTTGGAAAATTAGAGGAAAGATTGAACATGTTAAGTGGAAACATTATAAATATAAAAAGATCCAAATCAAACTTCTGGAGATGAAAACTACAATGTCTGAGGTTCAAAATATATTGGATGGAATTAATGGCAGATTAGACATTGCAGAAGTAAAGATCGGTTAACTTGAAAACATAGTATCAGCCTGATCCAAAATAAAGCACACAGAGGGGGAAAAAAACTGAAAAAACCATTAGTAGTCATGGGACAACTTCCAGCAGTTTAATATACATGTAATTGGATACCCAGAAAGGGAGTAGAGGGAGGGGGGACAGAAATAATATTTAAAGATACAATGGTCTCAAACTTTACAAACTAAAACCCATAGATCCAAGAAGCTGAACAAACCCCAAGCACAATAAATGTGACGAGAACTACATCCAAATACAGCATGATCAAATTTATCAAAATCAATCAATCATATAGAGAAAATTCTAGAAACGGAGGGAAAAGACATGGTGTGCACAAAAGAACAAAGATGGCAATGATAGAAGCCTTCCTGTTGGAAAAGTGTAGGCTGGAAGGCAGTAGGACAATATCTTTAAAGGAGTGTAAAGGAAGGGGGTTAAGGAAAACCTGTCAACCTAGAATTCTGTACCCAGTGAAATTTGGCCAGATGCCAAAAGTTTGAGTCCATCTGTTTGTCTATCTATCTGTCTAGCTTGCGAATTGGAGCAGTGTCACACTTCAAGAATATTTATGGATCCAAGACAAACATATCTACGCCTGTGTTTGCAAAAGTATATTCCTTGGTAGTAGCTTTGCTTATAAAAATTTTAGGTTACTTTTTAAAGAGAATATTTAATACCTGAAATATATTTTGTTTTCTATAGAGATGACCTTATGTTTCCTATTGATGTAGCAATGCAGTAAAGGAGAATATTAACTGATTCCAGTTTTCTTAGAGGAAGCTAAATACTCTACGTATATGAGGTCATGCAATCATTTAAATTTTTATTGCGTGCCTGTGATGTAGCAGGATTTTTCTATTATTTAGAGATATAGTAACAAAAGGGCAAAGCCCTAATTAACTTACATTCTGGAGGTGCTTGAGTGGCTCAGTCTCTTAAGCATCTGACTTCAGCTCAGGTCATGATCTCTCAGTTTGTGAGTTCAAGCCCCACATGGGCTGACAGCAGAGAGCCTGCTTCAGATCCTCTATCCCTCCCTCTCTCTCTCTCTCTCTCTCTCTGCACCTCCCTTCTCTCTGTCTCTCAAAAAACAAACTTAAAAAAAATCTTACATTCTAGTTGGAGAAGACAGAAAATAAATGAACAAAAAATTGGTAAAATTTTAGGCCAGTGATAGATTATATAAAACAAACATAATAGTTAAGAGCATAGGGAATGAATGGGGATGGGTGGCTGCAATACTTAGAACTACAACCACTGACAAAATGAAATCGTAAGTCAAATACACAACGAAGATCACTTGTGTTCTTCCCTATCGCTTTACCACCAGAGAAAACTTTGTCAGGTCCATGTGGCATTATTGAAAAGTTCCATCCAAACTGCAGAAACCAAATAATCCTTATCTTATGTAGACTGCTCATAGTCTACAAAATAAATAAAACAGGGGAACATACTGACCCAGTTATTTTCTTTTTTATGCTGGTAGAACCAAGATATCAAATTAGACAAAGACAAGAGAAGAAAGAGAACATTCAGTCCAGTCTCACTTGTGAGAACAGAGTCAGAATTTCTATAAGATATATATAAATATGACAAACCAAATCCAATCATGCACATGGCAAAAAAAGGACATCCTGTCCAAGTAGAATTTATCCAACACATTTAGAGATGAGGTATAAATGGATTCTTTGAAAGGTAATTTCTGACAACGGCAGACTAAATCAGGGGGATGGTTTTCAATAGCTGCAGGAAAAGCATTCAAGAGGACACATCCTGATGATGGTGGAAGGAGAGGTGCCCTCCTTAAGAGGTGTCCTTGTCCCTCTCCTGCAAGGAAAGAGCTCCTGCCCCACTGCATGAGGACAGCCAGCACTGAGCCTCCTGCCGTCTGTCCCTTCGCATTTAGCCTCGATGGCAGAGGTGACTCTTGCTGAGGTTACATCATCTGGGGCAAATCTCATCTGGTAACTGAGCTGGGAGGACAGTTGGGCCACTTGGGCCTGACAGAAAACAACATCTACCCTAGAGTCACCCACCAGACTGACCCAGCTTTGTTCGGCCTGATCACAGTTCAGCTTCTCCTTCTGCTGGACCATTTCCCTCTCCCCTTTACAGGTTATGATCACCTCAAATGCTATCTTAGCATCTACTTCCCACCTATGACATTATGCATGATACATGGCATCTACTAAATGCTAAATATTATATTTAAGATGTAAAATATTCTCTTTTTTTTTTTTAGTCAGGAATAAGACAAGAATAGTTGTCATCACTCAATGCTATTCAGCATTATACTAGAGCTTCAAAGAGGAAATTGAAATAAGAAAAATACGTTTCAAGGCCTTTTATCCTTTTGATAAAGGATAAAATACACTTCTCAGTAAGACAGATTTAAGAGATTCTGTCGATGGAGGTTTCAAATGAATAGGAGAGTTCACTGAGGTTGCTAGATACAAGATAAAACACAAAGATCAAAAGTTCTCCTAGCCACAGCAACATCAATTAGAAAGAAAAGTTTTAAAGATGATCTTTCCACATAACAACACAGAAAATAACATAACTAATAATAAGTCTAACAAAAAAGATCTTGTGGAAAAAAATTAAAGCTCCTTTTAAATAACATAAAAGCCAGCTTAAATAGACAGAGATACAGATCTAGACAAACTAATGCTAAAAATTTATATGCAGGTAAAAAGGGGAAAAAATGCCAAAGCAACTTCAAATAATGAAGGAAGGGTTAGAACATTAGTCTAAGAGCTACCAAGACTATTATAATTAAAATCATGTGATATTGGTAGAGGAATAGACAAACAGACCACATGGACATCTCTGAGGTCCAAATACAGATTCTTTCATGTCTGGCCAAGAAGGCTTAAAAACTAGTGAGAATAGAAGGCACTGTTCAGTTAATGATTCAGAGGTAATTGGTAAAATAAATTCCAGGTAAAGACTAAGTGCTGGAAGATGTAGAATTCCATGGTGATTTGAAAATAGGGAAGAATTTTTTAAAATAAGATGCAAAGAACAGACATTTTGGGAAGGATTAATTTAAGTCCACGAACATTTTTTAAAATCTGGAAGAAGAGAGAATCAAGTAAAGAGGCATGTCACAGACTGAGAAGAGAAATATAACCATAGAATAACACAATCCAGAATTAGTAACTTCTCTTTTTCAGAAGTTGATTTATTTATTTTAGAGAGCATGAGAGTGACCGGGGGAGGAGCAGGGAGAGAGGGAGAGAGGGAATCCCAAGCAGGCTCTGTATTGTCAGCGTGGAGCCCGATGCAGGGCTCAAACTCACAAACCATGAGATCATGACCTGAGCCGAAATCAAGAGTCAGACGCTTAACCAACTGAGCCACCCAGGCGCCCCCAGAGCAGTAACTTCTAAAAGTTTTTTTTCTTTAAAGAAAACCAATGCAGTAGAAGAATGAGCAAATAGTATGTACGAAAAGATTAACATGAAAAGAAATCCAAAGACCCAAAAATATGAAATGATTTAGAATTTCACTAGCACTCAGAGAAAAATAAAATTACAATCAAAAAGAAAATAAGTGGCCTCCCCGACAAACTAAAGTCGCACTATATCAAGTGTTAATGAAACTGTAAAGCAGTAAATGTAGTTGTAGGTTAAAGCGGTGTAACCAACAGGAGGCATCTAATAAAGTTAAAGATGCAAATCCCCCACTTCCTGAGGTTTCATTTTTAAGTCTGCTTTTAAGAGAAATTCAGACATACTCCAGACACTCATCTAAGAGTATTTTTAACACTATTGTATGGGGAAAAAGGGACACAATTTCAGTGTTTCTCAGCACAGTAAAAATATTTTTTTAATGTATTTCCAATACGATCCAGTATTGAAATGAATGAGCTGTATGGGTCAAAGTGGATAAACTCAAAATGTAATGATGCCTGAAGCATGACTTCCAGAATGGCACGAAGGCAGGCAGTGGTTTTCCTGCTCCGTGCAACAGCCACTTAACTACTAAATGTTAAAAATAAAAAGTGAAACCAAACCAAAAGAGCAACAGAAAAACAGCTGAAGTTTCTGGAAATTTCCCAAGAGCATATAGCAAATAGAGAAACATCTCTGAAGAAATCTGCTAAGTCTCAGTGTGAGCAGTGAGTTTAGGACATTTGAGCCACACTCACATCTACCCCACCCCTAATGTGAGTAAAGCTCTATTTTGATGGTGTGCAGCCAAGAAGACAGGCACAAAAGAAAAGAACTCCATTACTGACCTCACTATACTAACCAAGATTACAAGGAAAGACCATGAAAAATTGTATGTCAGTAAGTTAGATAACTCCAATGAAATGCATGTCTATAACGATACAGTAGAGATTACTTAAAAATAAAGTAAAAAAGTAAGCCCAATATAAAATGAGCTTCCTAAAGCGATCAAGGAGATTGATATGCTTTATTTAAAAATAAGAAGCAACTTAAAAAAGAAGAAACAAACTGAGATGGACTAAAGAAGAAAGAGAAAATCTGAACAGACTCGTAACAGTAGTTATTGAATTAGCAACTGAGACCTTTACACAAAGAAAAATCCTCAATGTAGATACCTCGCTGATGAATTTTATTAAGTAATTAAAGAGTTATCAATCTTCATGAACTCTTCCAGAAAACAGGAAAGAAGGGACCCTTCTCAAGTCATTCAATAAGGCTGTCATGACCTTGATTACAAAACCAGACATTTGACATTTATTTACTTGATAAATAAAAAATACTGAATGTCTTATGAAGAATAATACAAAAAATGTATAATAAAATAATAGCAAAGTAAATCTAGCAACACATAAAAGGAATTAGATGCTCTAAGTGGGATGTGTCCCTGGAGTTCAAGATTTGTTTAACATCTGAAAATCAATGACTATGATATCCTGTATCAAAAGAATAAAGGACAAAGCCCACATGATCATGTTACTATTGCATGAAAAACATTTGACAAAATTCCATGCCCTCTTATGATAAAAAACAGATCACAATAAGAGGTGCCTGGGTGGCTCAGTCGATTGAGCCACCGACTTAGGCTCAGGTCATGGTCTCACATTTTGTGGGTTTGAGTCCTGAGTTGGGCTCTGCCTGAAGCCTGCTTCCGATTCTGTGTCTCCCTCTCTCTCTGTCCCTCCCCCACTCTTGCTCTGTCTCTCTGTCTCAAAAATGAGTAAAAACATTTAAAAAAAACACAATAAAATGAGAATAAAATGAGATTCGTCAACTGATAAAGGACATCTATTATAAATCCACAGCTAATGTAATATTTCATGATGAAAGACAGCATGCTTTTCTCTTAAGGTCTGGAACAAGGCAAGGAAGTCTGTTCTTGCCTCTCCTCTCTTGCTCTGCTCTATTCTATTCTATTCTATTCTACTCTATTCCATGGCAAATTCTATCCAGGACAATCATGCAAGAAAATGAAACAAAAGTCATCCATGTTAGAAATGAAGTCATAAAACTAACTCTATTTTCATATAAGTTATATTAAAATTTCCAAGGGTCTGCTAATAAAACCTATTAAAACCAAAGAACAAATTTAGCAACCTTGCAGGATACAAAAGCAATATACAAACCTATTTGTATTTCTAGTCACTAGCAACAAGCAATTAAAAATTACTTTAATAAAACAATTCCATTTACAATAGCATGAAAAAGAATAAAATATTAATAGGCATTAATTTAATAAAATAAGAGTGTATGACATACTCTGAGAAAATGGTGCTTGAAATAAAGTAAAGATCTAAATAAATGAAGAGATGCCCCATGTTCATGGATCAGAAGATCTAATATTGTTAAGATGGCAACACTCACTAAATTAAACTACAGATTTAGCAACATTTCTATCAAAGTTCTAGCTGGGTTTTTTGTTTTGCTTTGCTTTGTTTTGTTTTGTTTTTGTAGCAATTGAAAAACTAATTTCTATGGAAATGCAAAGGACCAGGGAGAGCCTTCTTAAATATGCCATCAAACCAGTAGAAATTAAAGGTAAAATATAATTGGACTCTATCAAAATGAAAGATTTTTGTGCTGAAAATTATACCATCAAGGGAGTATAAAGACAGCTTATGAAAAGGGAGAAAATTAGCAAATCATATCTCTGATAAGATTTGTATCCACAATCCATAAAGAACTCTTACAACTCTATCATCAAAAGATAAATAACCTGATTAACTCTTACAACTCTATCATCAAAAGATAAATAACCTGATTAAAAATTGGTCACAGAACCTGAATAAACTTCTCCCCAAAAAAGACAGACAAATGGTCTAAAAGCACATATAAAATGCCCAACATCATTAATTGTTATGGAAACACAAATCAAAACCACTCGATTCCCCTACATACCCGCTAGGAGAGTGTAATCGAAAGTCAAATAATACTTAGCATGGGTGTGGGTGTGGGGAAACTGGAACCCACATGCATCGTCCGCAGGAATATAAGTGGTTGCCTTTTCGGTGGAAAACAGTGTGCCATCCCCTTAAAATGTTAAACATAGAGTTACATATGACCCGACAACCTCTCTAAGACAAACGAAACATGTCCACACAAAAACTTGTTACAGCTGACCCTTCAACAGTACAGAAATTAGGGGCACTGACTCCCACATAGTAAAAAATCCATGTATAACTTTTGACTCCCAGAAAACTTAACTACCAACAAGCCTACTGTTTACCAGAAGCCTCACCAATAACATAAACTGTTCATTAACAAATACTTTGTATGTGACATATATTTTTTTAAGTTTATTTTGCGAGAGAAAGAGAGAGTGTGAGGGGGGAGAGGCAGAGAAAAAGGGAGAATCTCAAGCAGCCTCTGCCATGTCAGCACAGAGCCCGATGTGGGGCTCAAACTCTTGAAAATATGAGACCGTGATCTGAGCTGAAGTCAAGAATCAGACGTTCAACCAACTGAGCCACCCCAGGCTCCACTGTGACATGTATTATATACTGTATTCTTACAGAAAAGCCAGCTAAAAAAAAAGAAAATATTAAGAAAGTCATAAGGAAGAGAAAATATAGTGACAGTACTGTATTATAAGAAATCCATGTGTAAGCGACCAATGCAGTTCAAACCCACGTTGTTCAAGGGTCAACTGTATAAATGCATATGCCAGTACTGTGTATAATAGCCAAAAGGTGGAAAAAATCCAAATACCCATGAACTGAGCAAACACAGTACATCCAGACAGTGGAATATTATTCAGCACGGAAAAAGGAACAAAGGTCTGATGTGTGCGACGACAGGGAGGAAGCTCGAAAAACATAATAACTGAAGGAAGACTGAAGGAAGATGCGGTCTCACAGAAGACCGCATATGGTATGATTTTACTTCCGGAAAACACTCGGAATTGCGACAAAACATTGGTTAATTGCTGTCCAAGGCTGGGGAGTGATTGATGATGGACCCTGGGTTTCTTACTGAGGTAGTGTTGATGTTGATGGTTATAAGACTCTGGATATACTTTGAAAAGCCACTGAATTGTACACTTGAAGGGAATGAACTATTTGCTATGCAAAGTAAATCCTAATGAATGTTTATAGAAAACGCAATGATGATTTGGCAATGAAACAACAGTAAAAGTGTTAGATGTTCAACAAAAGACTGTACATATTTCATGAGTACCCACCTCCATACTAAGAGCATTAAAACCTCTGTGGGGAAGAACCACAGGAATGTGCCATGTCCAACCCTGAGCAGAGAGAGGTCAGAAATGTGAGGGCAGAGGTCAGGGAGGGTGAGGGCATTAGCTCAGTCTCTTT
Organism: Panthera leo; assembly: GCF_018350215.1. NCBI lineage: Eukaryota > Metazoa > Chordata > Mammalia > Carnivora > Felidae > Panthera > Panthera leo. Next base: position 85,201,633 of record NC_056689.1, on the reverse strand, counting down.
CTTTCTCAACGAGATTGAACACTGACGCTTGTTAACTGGACAGTCATCCATGGCTGGGAATCTTACGTACTTTCTGTTTCTTCCATCCTCCTGTCCAGGGACAGACCTTTCCCGCTCCTCAGCATCCGTGGCCATCCTTCCGCCATATTTGTCTCCCTGGTTCTTACCACTTAACACACAGGTTTATGTATTAGACTTCTGCCCCCTACCGTCCACTGGAACCCAATCTCCACGGGGACAGGGATTTGTACGTCTTGTTCTATGCTCTATCCCTTGCCTAGAAGAGTATCTGGCACATGATAGGTCTCCAGTAAATATATGTAAAATAAATGAAATTCACAAGCACAAAAAGAAGTAAGACAATATTCTGTGGTATTCCTCCTCTGGATAACTTTAAGGAGGATGGAAATTATTGATTCCAGGGATGCTGGGTAGAATTAACCAGTGTGAATGTCTGTGTCAATAACTTAAGATTCTGAATCCCTTCAATTGAGTGAGGGATTGTGAAATAAATGTTTGTTAAACAGAACTTGACCATTAAGGGTTGGATATGTATTTTGTTAAGGATGAAAAGTAATTATTCTTTTGGCTTCTTGTTTGAGACAGCTTACTGAGAGGTTACCCACGAACACCCCAAACATGGTTTATCTCCCTGATGAAAGCTACCACCATGTGGCTAAGTCGTTGGCTTTGTTTGGTCAGTTTTATTTTATCCAGAAATAAATATATAAATGTAGTACTGTCAGTTTATCTTTGGATAAACGCTTTGTCAAGATTCTATCTGCACAGATGTTTGAGTCCCCAAAGCCTGACAAATACGGGTGGGCTTGTGTCACTGGCTGCCTCTGCCCAGCGTGCTATGCACAGACAGTCCAGAAGGCAGGGTCCCCTCTCCTCAAATTGAAAGTGAACTCGTGACACTGCGTACATGAGAATTATGTCCATCTGTTCCTGCGTGTCCAAAATGGAAAGCACATCTTCCCATATGCAAACCAGCAACGCGCCTCCTGTCTCATTTTAGAAAAAGATAAAAATGCAGGACCCCGGTCTTCCAAACTCACATGCCCAGGGGCGAGGTGGCTGCAGACTGGACACTCTGTCATATAAAGAGCTAATTTTATGGCTAAGTTACCTCTATAATCCACTGGTTCTGTGTCCAACAGCATCTGGGAGGAAAGTATTCAAGTGGAGGCCGTGACTCAATATCTCTCTCAGAGCAGCTGCATACATATGGCTCAGTAAATTAATTCTATGGGGTGACTTTTTTATTCTGCCACTTTTTGCCATTTGCACGTGTCCCGGCTGCAGACTGAGGTCCATAAGATCTGCCCCCTTTGTCTCCCGCGCCCCACACACTCGGTACTGCTTAACTATTTGACTGGATCGCGATTTGATGTGGCTTCTCTTTAGGTGGCCACCACTCAAATGGGGTCTGAGCTTCCTTGGAACAATCTGGAAAGGGCTGTGAAGGGGGCGGGCTGGTGAGGTGCTCCAGGAGCCACAGCCTGACATGGAACAGAGGGGCGGGCAAGGAAGCAGCGTGTGTGTCCCGGGGGCCCAGGGGCCCAGCCCTGTCCGCTGCCCATCCGGTGGGAGCCTGTCTCCCCGTGTCTCCTCTGGTCCAGGCCTTGCCAGACCTCATGCATGCAAGAGCCAGCACCATTCATAGAGGCAGGGACTCAGGAAGAAGTGCTCCTGCTGAAGGCACTTCCCTGCCCACCCCTCCTGTGATGGACCGTGACCAGTGCGGGGCCTGTCAGGCTCCTGGGTGCAGGTGACAGACTGCAGCTCAAGAGCAGATGACTTCCAGGTCACAGACGACTAGGAGGGGCCAGGACGCGGAGCAGACCCGGGACCCAGGCCGCTGGCCCCAAAGTGCCGGGCTGCACGCGTCCCTGGGAGCTTGTGCACACTCCCCACCACCCCCCCTGCCGGGGTGGAACTCGCTGTCTCTCAGGTCAGAGTCACCAGGTTCATGGGGCCTTTGATGTGCCTAAACATAACTGGACAGTCAGTTTTTAGGGTCTCCTGGGTGGCTCAGCTGGTTAAGCATCCAACCAGCTCAGGTCATGATCGCATGGTCAGTGGGTTCGAGCCCCATATTGGGCTCTGTGCTGGCCGTGCTGAGCCTACTTCACATTCTCTCTCCCTCTCTCTCTCTGCCCCCCCCCCCATTCTCTCTCATTTTTTCTCTTTCAAAATAAATAAACCAACTTGAAAAGAAAAAGAAAGAGGGTGCTTGGGTGGCTCAGTCGGTTAAGTGTCCAACTTCAACTCAGGTCATGATCTCGCAGTTCGTGGGTTCCATCCCCACATCGGGCTCTGTGCTGACAGCTCGGAACCCGGAGCCTGCTTCAGATTCTGTGTCTCCCTCTCTGTCTCTGCTCCTCCCCTGCTCATGCTCTGTCTCTCTCTCTCTCTCAAAAATAAATAAACGTAAAAAAATAAATTAAAAAAATAACACGACTGGATAATCTGTTTTTAAAGTCAACTTTATTCGGGACACGCTATAGACATTAAAACTCACCTTTTAAAATGCACAGATAAGTGTGGACAAAGTGACACAGTTGTGAGCTGCCACCAGCACAGACAAGACACAGAAGGTCTCCATCACCCCTAACACCCCCTACCCGCTCTGTCCAGACCCTGCCACAGCTCCCCCACCCCCCACCAATTCTCTCCCGGGGTCTGGATCTCATCCAGAACGTCTTAGAGGTGACGTCACACACTCAGTAGCCTTTCCCCTAGCACATGCTTGAGATTTCATCACACTGTGGCCGGTGTCTCTTGTGCGTCGGAGAAGCCGTCCACCCTGTGGCTGTCTTGCAATTTGTCCATTTATTTCCTGGTCAGTGGCATTTGGGTTGTTCCCATTTCCGGTTCTTGGGAATAAAGCTGCCGTGAACGTTCACAAATGGGTCTATGTGTAAACTTTTCTTTTTATCCTTTTATTTCTGGACAAATGCACACGTGTGAGAATGACGGGCTGTATGTATGTACATGTGTGTTTACCAGCTGTATTTCAGTAGAGTTTGCCTACAGTAAAATGTGCCCAGTGTGGAAGGACCATGTGGGCTCATCTTGCTCAAGTGTGGACCGGTGCCCCCACCGCCATGCTCCAGGCTCAGAACGGCTCCCTCCCCACCAGCTCCTTGCAGTGTGTCCACACCCACCGCTCCCACCTTGAGCAAACCCTGCTCTGCTCCTGCATCTATAAATTTGTCTTTTCTGTACCTTCCCGAGACACAGAACCATACCGTGTGTAGTTTTTGCCTCTGGCTTCTCTCCTGTAGCGTGTTTTTGAAATTCATCCATGTTTGTGACATGTACCAGAACTTTCTTCCTTCCGATTGCTGAGTAGGGATCCGTGGTACAGATAACTTTGGCTACCTATCACCAGTCGACGGGCATTTGGGCCGTGTCCAGGCCTGGCTCTTACGCACAATGCTGCTACTCACATTCACGTCCATGCTCGACACTGACATCTGTTTTCATTTCCTTCGGCAGGTTGGACCATACGTCACCTTGTGTTTAACGTGTGGGCTCTTGTCCTTCCAGTGCAGCCACAAGCTACTTGCTTAGGGGGCAGAAGTAAATGTCCTCAGTCTCTGGTGCTTTGTCCCTGGGGAAAGTGCATTCAGCATCTCAGGAGGCTGGCCCTCGCTCTGTCCGCTGTGACCGGAGTTGTCACAGGCTTCCAGACGTTCACTAAAAGGAAACGGGCAGGAGTTGGTCCCTCTCTAGAGGACATTCACAGGCATTTCTGGGCAAGCCTTCCCCAGGACTCTGGGTCCAGCAAAAACCATCAGCAGAAGGGCTTGTCGGGAGCTCAGTCAAAACCCTCTCTACCCTCTGCCTTGGTTTCCTTTTGCACACCTGGACCCTTATGTCCACGCAGACCACAGAGAAACAAAAAGCATGGGGAGGCCCCCTGCTCAAGCATATTTCCAGAACTCCAGCGAGGGCTGGTTTCAGCAAATTAGCTCCTTTTAAAAAGGACAGATGTCCATTGAAACAGTTGGCTTCTTCGGGCCTTGGGGGTAATTACCTTAGCAAATACATAAAGGCATTAAGTCTCTGTTCTTTTGATCCAGAATAAGCAAGTGAACAGCCTGCAATGGAAGGCCGGTGTCAACACTGGTGTGAGGTCTCTGAAGAACTAACTATAAAGGGGTGTTTGTATTTGGAAAGAAAAAGAGTCCCCATTGTGCACATGTCGTTTGAATGAGGATTGAACTTTTTGTTTTTCCAACCACCAAGAGATTCGGGGGCTGTTTGTTACTACAATATAACACAGCCTGCCCTGACTAATACCAATACTATTTACAATAGCACTAAACATATAAAATGCCTCCAATTCAGTTAGCCAAGGGCGTGAATCATCATCCGAAAGAAAATCATTATACTTTTCTTAAAGACTTTAAAGAAGACATAAATAAGTAGAAGAGATCACAAGTTCATGGATGATACAGCCCAATGTGGCAAACTGAGACATTGCCCCAAATTAATCTAATTTTTGATACAATTTCAATCAAACTCTCAACAGTGTTTTTCATGGCACTTCATAAACTGAATCTGCAATCTATATAGGAAAGCAAAGAAGAAAGAATAACTAAGATACTGCTGAAGAAGAACCAAGCACTCGGCCTGTCCAGCCACACAGCAGGAATCTTATCACATTGTAATAGCTGGACGATGCGCAGGTGCACGGAGGACGGCGCCCCCAGGAGGAAGCAGCCAGAAGCACATCCGTGGGAAGGGTGTAGCCGACAGGTGGTCCACATGGTTGTTAAAAGCTCAAATAGCCTCTCAGCCACTATAGAGAACTAGCTACATTTTTACTCAATGTTATAATTTAAAACCATAACATTATCAATAATCTTTTATTTATGGAAATGTGTCTAGTAAGGCCACGGGCAGAATAACGAACAGGGAGGCTGGAGGGCAGGAAAGACGTGATCAAGGACGGATAGCCCGGGGCTGCCCCGGAATTTCTGTTCCATAAACAAGGTGATAGGCATGTTGCTGTTAATTATGTTGTTCTTCAGGACTCAGGTGATTGAGGTATATTTCCTTAAAAGTCTGAAATAATTCAGAACAAATATTTTAAAGGAAAATTCCAGCTCATTCTAAGTGTTTTGGGCCAACTGCCATTTCCCTCTGGTAGGAAAAGAGACAGTAAGAAAACAAAGTGCTCAGAGAAAACATTTGGTACTTTGAGGGTTCCTGCGCCTTCCAAACCGTCAGAGAACATTTTGTGTACATGCTAAAGGACCAAACTATTTAGAATCATGATCTACGTGGTAACAGTCTTATTTCTGAAATTAGTTAAATCAAAAGGGATTTTTTGAGGGGCGCCTGGGTGAGTCAGTCAGGTGAGCGCCAGACTCTTGATTTTGGCTCAGGTCACGATCTCAGTGGTCTTCAGGTTGGACCCTGCGTGAACATGGAGGCTGCTTAATATTCTCTCTCTCTCTCCCTCTGCCCCTCTACCCCACCCATACTCTCTCTCTCTCTCAATAAAAAAATAAAAAGTAAATTAAATTTTTAAAAACTTTAAAAATGATTTTTAAAATATGATTTAAATAAGACTAAGCCAGTTTCCATCATGAGCAACGTGCCCGGATGGGGCTTTGCAGACACAGACTTCCATCGATTCTGTTTTCCTATCATTTGAACTTCTCCATCTTAGAAAATAAAGGCCAGCAGAGCCTATGGCGGGCAGCACGTCCAAGTTTCACTGATGACGGATGCTGGAGAAGGGCCAGGTGGGGACATAAAACCCCTCTTTGGTACTTGTGTGGTTGTAGCTTGTCACTTAATGACTGCCGCTTGGTTGTAGAGACATCACATTGGGAACGAAGTGAGTGATGTACAAAGGGGATATTCGGGAGAGACGGGCACGGGCATAACTTTGACGGTTCAGAAGAACGCCTTCCGGAAGAACAAGATGGGACACGGGGCCCTTCAGTAGTCCCCACATGGCAACAGTAAAAATAAGAAATATCTGAGCAGCCCAGCAACCTTGGCTGAAGGCAGATGAGAGGCAGTCCACACTGACACAGAAAACTGGAGTCATGTTCTCAGGTACCAGTTGACTTCAACCTTGCAGACGAGGGTGAGATTTTGCGGGGAAGGTAACATTATGCAGAAGACATTTTGGTCCAGTGAAAAGAGATCCTGCCCTCCCAGTTCGATGGGCGTTTCGTTAAACTCTACCGGGTAATTCCATCACTAACTCCAAGTCTGAACGTTCTTCCAGATAAGCTTTACTGGTGACGTCCTTGAGCTGGGTCCCTGCGTTCCTGGACTGGTGTCTTCTGCTTCCGCCAAGGATGCCGGGTCCCTTTCCAGGGCACTCATCTCAGTGCTTTTGAGCTTCAACTTGTGAAGGAAACACCGCTTCAAGTAAATAAGTGGTGGTGGATGAAGAAGGAACCAGGGGCCCCAGAAGTTTGGTTTATGGGGCAGGAATATGGAGCCAGCCAGCCTGCCAGGTGCTCTGAGAGGGGCCGGGTGCTAGATGCGGCCAGATGTCTGATGTTGGGAGCATCCGAGGGGCAGCAAGGCCGTGTCTTCTCTCCGTGGTGGCTTCACAAGCGCCCCCACCACCACTGCCCCTCTGGGAGACCTTGAGAGACACACGTGTGCTACAGACTGGAAACTGAGGTGAACTGGTTTTCTCTCAACTCCAGCGTGGGAACACCGGCGTTGGAGAGAATATATAATTTCCTGCCGATTTATTCTGGCATCCTTCTGGGCCTGGCCAGCGTGGGGGAGGCAGGGATGCGCTCTGCAAACATCACCACATCACAAAGACAAGCTTACGCGTTGGCATTTCCAGCATCCCGGGGCCTCCGGCTGCATTTGTGAAATAAACTGTGCTTTGAGGTCATGCTAACTCTGTACTCACACAGCCCCTCTGCTCCCAAAGTGCGTGTGAACATAGTGTCTCCTTCACCTGCATGGCTGCTGCTTCCTGAGCTTCCCCGGAGCGTGTGCCAGCCGGAGAGGACCCGGTGGCCAGTCATCAAGCTGGTCCTTCTTTCCCTCTCGCGTCTAGCTCCCCCACTCCTGGCTGCGAATCTGCAAGAAGAAACTCAGAACATCAGTCCTTACAGTTAGACTTTGTTGCTGGTTCCTGGAAAGGCTTTGGTGCCCCCGCCCCAGCACGGCCCCTCACCGTCTTTCTCCCGCGGCCCCCCACCTGCTTGCCCACCCAGCTTGTTGGGCAGGGCCCCCTCCACTCACCGAGGAGGTTCTCAAGACCATTTGGGTGGCCTCCTTCATGTGTCGAACGTGCTCACCACCAAGGGCCAGATCATCCAGGCTCTTCTGGTTCCAGAACTTCCAAGGCCCCTACTGTCAATCAGCGACATCCAACTCATTTTTTGCCACAAATCTGCACGGCCTGCTGAAAACCATTGTTTAACAAGATTAGGAAGGAAGTGGTGACAGCCCTCCATTCAAAGACATCCCTCTCCTGGAGACGGTGGGCCATCTCTGCACCCCCACAACGTTGAGCACGTTTGTGGAGCGGCTCCTTCTTGGGGGCTGGTGACTGCTGGTGACATTCCCAGCTTCCCAGCTCAGCCTGACCACGGCAGCCCCGTCTGCCGGGTCTGGAGAATGGGGGCAGGCTCACCGGGTTCTTGTACCCTCTCCACTCGTGCACAGACACTGCTGTTGGCCTATCCGGGTCCCAGGTTTGCCCTGCCTGCCCAGGGTTGCCTTGCCTGGAGGGTCCTGAGTCTTGTGCCCCCAGCCCAACCAGGGTGGCCCAGAGCCTCAAGGAGGAGCAGACGCTGCAGTGGTGATGTCCCTGCTCCCGAGTTCCCTGTGGGCTCAGGCGGAAGCTGGACGTGGCCCGAAGCCCCGCTCCAGTTCACGTCTCGCCTTCTCTCTGCCTGAAGTCGCTGGAGCTTTTCTCCCAAGACTCTGCCCTCAGCCCTTGCCCAGGAGTCCCTGTTCCGGCTTCTGGGGAACCCGACTGACCCAGTTCCCTCGTGTGGATGAACACGGAAAAACCAGAACAAAACCAGCAGACTCTTACCCATGGAGAATGAGCCGAGGGAGCGCTGGGAATGATCAGCACACTTACCATGATGAGCACTGAGCACTGTGTAGAATTGTTGGCTCACTATATCCTACACCTGAAATTAACATAACGCGGTGTGTTAATTGTATTCAAGAAAGAAGAGAGAGGAAAAGAGAAGAAAAGAAAAAGAACCAACATAAAAAAGGAAGTGAGGGTGGGTCCCCTTGTCAGGAGCAGAGCCTGGGGCGCCATGGGGGCTGGCTCCCCTCCTCCCCAGCACGATCACCCTCTACCCAGGTTCCTGACCTTCCAGGGAGGCCGAGGTCCAGCAGCAGAAGACGCCTTCCGAGACTGCTCAGAATCGTGTGATGTTTGTTCTTCCCGGCAGCACTGAGAGGGGACGGTGTGCTTGAGAGCGCACAGGGCGCTCGCCTCAGGGAGATGCGGGCAGAGCTGGGGTCTAGGGAAGGGTGTGGAGGGGACGGAATAGACCCCACCTCTGCAGGAACAATGGTGAGCATCACAGAAGGAGTCAAGATTGCGGAGCACAGGGGGCACCGTCTCTGGGTGGAGGACCGATGGGCAGAGGTAGGGGAGGGTCAGGAAGGGTTGGCAAAGGAGAAGAAGCAGTCAGCTTTCTACCCCGGAACCTGTGCCTCCCTTTCACGGCAGATGGCCGTGCTCCCCTGGCAGCTGTGTTCGAGCTCAGCTCTGGGGCTGCAGATCAGCTCCACTGGGGGACGCGTCCCATCGCGCCCTCTGCTCACCCAGATGGCCCCAGCTACCTGCACCTGCACCGACCTCGGCTTTAGGGGCATTTCCATGGCATTTATTTCTCCCCTGGGTGTGTGTAACTGTTTATTTTTGTTAGTCGTGTCCCTTGGACAGACTCTGAATGTCACATGCCTGTCAAGTATACTGCTCTCATCTCCCAAATATTTCCTTGTGCGTCACCGCTGACCCCATCTGCTTCCAGATACACACGTGTACTTCATTTTCACCATGACATGGGTGGGCCAACTGTAACTCTTTCTAGCTGAAATAAGGAAAAGTGCTCAGAAAGTGGATACCTCTTACCGATGGCCCTCCCCCACCCCTGGTGTCGCTGACCAATAAGGCCTGGGGGTTGCTGTTGACTTCTCGCCTGGGTTTTTGTAGCCGATCACAGCCGAAAGAAAGGGCAAAATAGATAAACGGTCTGAGGTCAGCAGGGCAGAAACATACACCATTTCTGTTCCCATTTGTTCACCTGGAACCAAGTGGTTGCCGGGCAGAAATGGGGCAGAAACGGGGACCCGGGCCTGACTCCCCAACTTTCCCACCTCTGTGCAGAAAACAGGACAGACCAATGCTGACGGACATCCATCTGCTGGGAAGCGTGGAGAAGAGGTATAAGGCGCATGGAAAAGCCAAAGGCCATCGCCAAGATCGTCCAGGTCCGCGGGAAGGTTTGAAACGCTCCCAGCTTTATGATCAGTAAGGGCTTTCACGCGTCTCCCTACCAATGGCTGCAGGAGGCAGCGGCCCCGCGCTCCGACCAGTTGGGGGCGCAGTGTTCCATGTAAACTCCTGCAGAGAAGAGGGTCTGGGGGCGGGGGAGCTCATTCTGGAGAGGAGGAGGTGGCCTCAGCTGAAGGTTAGACCTTAGCGGAAGCTTAGCGTCAGACGGAACTGCCCCAAACCACATGTGAGCCTCATGGGTGAGTTAAGATTAGCGAGCTCTCCGAACGCCTCCCGGAAGCTGGCACCTCCATCCGCCCCCAGCCCCACACGTCCGTCGGTCGTTAGCGGAACCGCAGGGAGGTGTCCCAGGAACAGCCTCGGATGCATTCCGGGCAGCATGCCACGTGCCTTTGTTCGATTCCTGTGGCACCCAAAGGTTTCATGTGCGAAGGACGGCATCTGCCCGTCCCTCCCCTTGGTGCCCCCGCCATGGAGAAAAGGGAGCATATGCAGGGGTGCAGACGACCAGGCCTTCCCAATCTCGCCACCGAGGAGACTCACCGGAGACCCTAATGGCTGGCGCATCTCCACATTTTATTTTATTTTTTTTTAATTTTTTTTTAATGTTTATTTATTTTTGAGACAGAAACGCAGCATGAACGGGGGAGGGGCAGAGAGAGAGGGAGACACAGAATCGGAAGCAGGCTCCAGGCTCTGAGCCATCAGCCCAGAGCCTGTTGCAGGGCTCGAACTCGCGGACCGTGAGAGATCGTGACCTGAGCTGAAGTCTGATGCTTAACCGACTGAGCCACCCAGGCGCCCTACACATTTTAATGAAATGCTTGTGGAATGTGGCATCGTGTCTCGATTTTCCCTCTCTCGAGGGCACGCCCTCCTCCTCCAGCCCCGATCAGATGTGCATCGGATTTTTCATGACAAACAGAACCGAGGACCCAGTTGTTGTCATTGCCGTTCATCTCGTCTGCCAAGACAGCAGTACACAAAATAAGACAGTCCTCGCCTCCTGGGGACTTCTGTGCATTTATGGAAGACAGACAAGACCCCTGCTGTGCAGTGACCTATTCTAGGATAGCCAGTGCCAGGGAGTGCTACTAAAGCATGTCAGGGGATCCGGGAAGGCTTCCTGGAGGAGGTGATGCCACGCTGGGAGCAAAGGGGTAGATACAAATTCTCCAAGCAAACAAAGGGACATTGTGGGCAGAGTTCAAGACCAAAGCTCCAGAGGTCAGAGGGAACATGGCCAGTTGTGGGGACAGCTGCGATGTGGGCATGAGGTGGGTCATGGCAAGGCTGGACCAGGAAGCAGGTCAGGTGGGCCGACTGGCTCGGAGAACGGCGGTAGAGTCAGACCGAGCAGGGGTGGTGTTGATTTCCCTAACCCCCAGGCTCTCCATGGACAGTGATGTCATCAGCACCTGTCTCGGCGGAGGGTCGTGCAGATTAAGGGAAATGAGGCCTCTCGGTGTCATCAGTACACGACCACACGGGATGCTCCATCACCAAGACGTCACCTACTGTGGGGACCACAGCCTGTAGCCCCCGTGAAGGAGCTCGGCTGTGTCGCGTGCTGAGTAAGGACAATCCACTAAAGGGAGGACGAGACCAGACAGAAACCTTCCGTGATCATGCGGCTCCGGCAGGAGTGCCTGGCGGAGACCTAGCCGAGGGCAGCCTCCGTGGCCTACCGGACGAGGCCACGTTGTGTGCCGGGGAGGGGGCCGGGATGAAGCGGTGTCTGGATTTAGAAGCGGCAGAGGGTGGCAACCGATTACATTTGAGGGAATGTTGGGGCCACAGGACCCATGACAGCCTGGGTCCTGAATGACACGGTGGCCAGCAGTGGGAGCACTCTGATTAGAAGCCGTGGGAGAGGGGGCCGCGGTGGGGCGGGGAGCGGGGACGGGGGCGGGGCCACACGCGGTGGGGGGCAGCAGGGGCAGGGTGGAGGGGGGCGGGGCCGCGGCGGAGGGCGGGGCCGCGGCGGGGCCGCGGCGGGGCAGGGGCGGGGCCGCGGCGGGGCAGGCCAGCGGGGAGGAGCACGCGCCCCGCGGGTCCCTTCTGTGCTAGTCCTGTCGGCTTCAGGGTGCTTGCTGCGCTGCCAGTAGGGTCGGGAGCCCCACCCAGGAGCAAGGTCTGAGCTGAACCCGTCAGGTCGTCGGGCACTTCCGGCAGCAAACACTCTGCACGGCCAAGCTCAGGTGGGCCAAGCGCACCTGCCCACGCCTTGGCTCGCGCTGCGGGGATTCCGATGGAGCCGGATTCCGCTGCCAGACGCCCCTGCCTGCGCCACACTAGCGTCCACGTACCAATCTTCCTGCCTCACATCTACCACGGATCCTCGGGAAGGTGGGACAGCGGGCTCCGTGAGTCCTCCGGTGTCCTGAGAGCGTGTGTGAGTGTGTGCATCTGTGCATGTGAGCTTGTGTGCGTGCGAGCGTGCGTGCATGTGTGCATTCATGTGTGTTCACGCATGTGTGCTTGTGTTCATGTGTGCACGTGTGCGTGAGAGCATGTGTATATGTGCATGTGTGCACGTGTGCGTGTGTGCATGACAGCGCATGTGTGTGCGTGTGCATATGCGTGTGTGCATGAGAGCATGTGTGTGTGTGTGCATGTGTGCATGTGTGTGTGTGCATGTGTGTGCGTTACATCAAACAGTATTCAATCACTATTAGGGTAATTGCATTTCTCTAATTGAATTAGGGATTAGCTGCAATCACCGTCCTTTGTTCCTGTCTCCTGGCGTGACTGATTCACAAAGCTCCATTCACTGTAAACCCCCCCAATAACTCTGAGGGCACCTACTACATCCATCTTTCCAAAGAAAATTACTAAGTGCTTATTTATTGTGGGCCTAGACAGGCTCACCAGATATCATCCCCAGAACGCGCCCCAGGAAAGAAGATGAGCCCCTTGGCGGGGCTGCTATCGATCATTCCAGGCTCCCAGCTTCCCGATCCAGCTGGCGAGCAGGCGGGCGCGGGGGCCGATGGGCGGCTCTGGGACCTAGTTAGCGGCCTAATGGAGGAACGGAAGCCTTGGCTGAGAGGGGGACTTGCTGTGGCGTGTTCAGCGGTCTCTGGATTTATGGGCCTGGAGTTGCTAACCTTCTGTAAAATAGTCATTGCTCTTATTAGAGGGAAAGGTCTATTTTTGAAAAGTTGCAGAAGGCTCTTTGAATACAAAACAGCGTTTGCAATTCTTCCGGCTGATTTATTTATAAGGCAGTATTTTTTTCCTTTAGTTGCTGTTGATGGGAGCTACAAAAATTAGGGAGGAATGTCTGGGGAGCGTCAGGACAGCTCCATGAAACTTCGCTTCTGACCCGTGGCAGAGACCCAGCCTGTATTTAGCGTATTTAGCGTGCATACTGAAGTGTTCCGAGGTCCCCTCTGCAGAGACCAGCTGGCTCCCCGACTATGTGGGACGCCCGATGAGGAGGACAGCCACCCAGCTGCCCGGCAGGGGTCTCAGGCTTTTCCATCACCTGGCTGCTCTCTGGTCCGGGTTTTCCACTCCCATGGCCCTGGGGACTGTCTATAGACCCTTTCTTATTATCTGTAATTATCTGTAATTGATGAGTTGCTGGAGGCAAACTGCACTTTCTCCTCCATAAGGTAAAAAGTCTGGGGAAGGGGCAGTCGTAGGAGAGTCCTGCATATTGTGAGGTTTGCCTCCAGGAGATCCACCAGACCCTGACAATAAATATCAGAGAAAACCCGCTCAGGCTTCCAGCATCCGGAGGAGAGAAGGAACAATTCTGAAATATGAGAGCACTCTGTTCTCAACAAGACCTGCTCCCCTCGGAAACTAGCTACCAGAGCCTCACTGACCCGCGGAAGGGAAATCACCAACCCACTCTAGCCAACCTGTCCCAGAAGACAAAGCTTAGAAACACTGGGAAATTCTCCGTCAGAGGCCAAGACCTCATCGTGGTGCTCCGGAGCACCTCTTCCTGCTGGTCTCCCCGCTGCATCACTAACCGCCTATTTGCAGCGGCTCCTTGTACCCAGAACATCATGTTCTGCTATCAAGAAAAATTACGAGGCACACCAGAAAACAGAACACAATTTGAAGACGCAGAGAAAGCATCCAAACCAGACATGGTTTATTGAAGAGATCAATACAATCAGTAAGCCACTAGCCAGACAAAGAAAAAAGGAGAAAGAAAACCCAAATTACTAATATCAAAAGTAAAAGAGAGGACATCACTACAGAGCCCATGAAAATTGAAAGGATAATACAAGGACATTATACTAAATTCTGTGCCCACATATTTGGTAAGCTCTTTTAAATGAAGCAATTTCTTCAAAGACACAACCTGTCAAAATCCATATAAGCAGAAATAGAATATCTAAATAGGCCTATATCTATCAAACAAATTGAATTAATAATTAACTACCTTCCCAAACAGAAAGCTTCAGGCCCAGATGGGTTCACTAGTAAATTCTACCAAACATTTAAGGAAGAAAGTACACCAATTCTTTACAGTATGTTTCAAAGGATAGGAACAGAGGCAATACTACCTAACTCACTCTGTTCTCACACTAAAATCAAAGACATTACAAGAAAACGACAGACCAGTATCTCTCAAGACATAGATGCAACCTCAACAAATATTAGCAAATCAACTCCAACGGTGTATAAAAAGAATTATATACCATGACCGAGTGTGATTTATCACAAGTATGAGAGTCTGGAGCAACACGGAGAAAATCATCTGGATGCAATCCATCGCGCCAACAGACAAAAGAAGAAAAATCTCCCGATCCTATCAATAGATGCAGGCAGAGCATTTGATAAAATCCAACACCCCTGCATGATTAAAATTCTCGGTAACCTAGGAGTAGAGGGGAATTTCCTAAACTTGACAAAAAATACCCAAAACACTCTACAGCTAACATCATACTTAAAGGTGAGGAACTCAAAGCTTTCCCACTAAGGTCAGGAGCAATCCCCTCTCGCCACTGATTTTCAACATATACTGCAAGTCTTTGCTAATACAGTAAGGCAAGAAAAGGAAGTAAAAAGTATATAGATTGTGAATGAAGACATAAAATTGTCTTTACCTGCAGATGACATGATCATTCACATAGAGAATCCAAAAACATTAACGTTAACAACGACGACGACGACGACGACAACAACAACGCCTCGTGGGACTAATAAGTACTTATAGCAAGTTTTTTAGGATACAAGGTTAATCTACAAGAGTCGATTGCTTTCCTAGATGTCATCAATGAATAAGTGACTTGCGAAATTAAAACCACAGCGTTTACGTTATTACTTTAAAAAACGAAATACGTACGTATAACTCTAACAAAACGTGTGCAAAATCTGTATGAGGAAAAGTATAAAACCGATTAACAAAATCAAAGAAGAACCAAATAAAAGGAGAAAGATTCCATGTTCATGGAGATTCGATATTGCCAAGATGTCGGTTTTTCCAACCTGATCTATGGACTCAATGCAATCTCAGTAACAGTTCAAGCAAGTGATTTGATGGACATTGACGAACTGATTTTTTTTTTTTTATTCTTTACAATACCTAAGTGCATTTCCTATGCTGGGGATAAGGGAAGGGAGACTTGTAGCTAATCAGAGTTATTTACTCATTCACTTTTATAGCTTTACTTAATGAGCACATTTTCTTGGTAATGCTGCCTTGATGTTTTCCTCTCCTGTCCTGGAAGCTGTTGTCTTGGATACAAAAACGCTAAAGCTGATAAATTGCATTTCACATCTAAAACTATCTAAATTTCTGGCAGAGTGAACATTTATATGATGTTCTTTGCCACAGGCAAAACTTTTTTCTAAGGGATTTGAAGTTGCTTTTTTTTTTCCTCTCAGTAAAAAAGGAAGTTTTGACACATGTCAAATTATACTCAACTGAGATGTCTGACTTCACAATTATTCAAGAAACCTAAATGTCGTATTACTCCAGCAGACTTAGTGACTTACCACCTGCCCCCCTGCCACTTTGCCTTGTGCCCTGGGGTCCGGGTGAGCAAACCCCCCGGTCTGACAGAGAAGCGTGGCTCTCTGGTCGAGCAGAGGCGAGTAGAGGACACCGCAGCGTGGGGAAGCGTCCCGGCTTGCACCACGGCTAACGCTGCCTGTCTTCCCGCTTGGATTTCCCCCTTGCTCCTTCCTCCCAGTGTCCTTTGCTGGCTTCTCCTCTTGTCCCCGACCTCCCGAGGCCAGAGTGTCCCCGACAGTACTTCCAAGTCACACATCCAGCTGTCGGCTTGACATTTGCACACAGGCGTCTGGCTGATCGCATCCCCTCTACAGCCGCACCTACCCTTCCACTCGCTCTGGCCAAAACTTGGCAGTCGTTGTCGACTCTTGGCTTTCTCCCACCCCCACATCTAATCCATCAGCAATCGGCCTTGCTCTAACTTCAAAACGTATCAAAACGCTGTCACTTCTTACTGTGCCTGTTGCTATCCCTTGCCCCTCGGTAATATGTTCTCCGCCCAGGAGCCAGAAGGATTTTTAACAAAAGCCAGATCACATCACCAAGATGCCTTAGACCCTATAACAGCTCCTTGCTTTACTCAAAGTGAAAGTCAAAGCCCACGAACGTCTCCAAGGTCCTTCAGAGATCTCTTTCTTCTCCACCGCCACCCACGCGGCTGTCCTCATCTCTCACATCTCTGGCCACGCTGACCCGCTCTCTCAACCATATGAGGCTCTCTCCTGCTTCAGCCTTTGCTCTGGGCATCCCTCTGCCTGGGATAACCCGCCCTGTGGCCTCGGCTTGGCTCAGTTCATTGTCACCATCAGGGGTCTTTCAGGTGTCGGTTTCTCAGTGAGGTCTACCTCCATGCTCCCAGTCGACCCCTCTGTCTTGCTCTGTTTTCTCCCCACCCAGCATCTGTCACCTTCTAACATACTTTATAATTTGCATATTTAACGTATTTGTTGTTCATTGTCTGTCTTCTCCCGATACAGATTAGCACTCTGGGGGATTGGTGCATTTGTGCTTCTCGAGGGTTTACAACATCCTTTGGCAAAAGCAGTTTTTCAATAAATATTTGCTGGATGAATGCAGTCTAACTGGATTCAAATCCCAGCTCCGATCGTCACCTTGGGTGTGAATGCAGGCGTGCTGTTTGATCCCTCTTGATTTCAGAGTCTTCCCCTGGAAACGGAGTCCTATATGAAGGAACGCTTGTGAAGATTGTCTGAGGTACCACTTGCGAAGTGTAAGCCTTGGAGTAAGTGGAGAAGCTGGTTCCCCTGGCCTGTGTCCTGGTGGGTTCTCCTAGCCAGGTACCTTGTCTTCTAGAATAAGCGTGATCTCACCACCTGCTGTCCCCTGTGGATGAGGAGCAGCCTATCATACGGCCCCCTTAAGGCACGTACTCGCTAAGCACTTTCCACGCATGGCCGCATTCCATCCGATAACAATACTGCAAAGCAGGCATTGCCGTTAACCCCCCAGTGCAGACGGGGAACGAGAAGCACAGGGCTTCTATTCCTTGAGTTCAGAGGGCTGCCTGCTCCCAGAGCCCCTCATCTTACCGTGAAACTCACTGCTCCTCTAACCCGTCCCATGTGTCGGCTTCTGCCAACAGCAGCCCGATCAGAATCTGTGGTCAGCATCCTTACACAGATCGTCTTAAGTCCTCGTCTGATTACATACGTAGGATCCATTCCTAAGGGTGAAATGCTTTTGAACATATATTTAAGTTCTTTAATTCTAGTTGCCAAATTACCTACCTGTTTTTTTTTTTTTTTTGACAACTTACAGTCCCAGCAACAGAAAACAAGAAACGTTCAGTAAACAACATTAATAAAGACCACACCTGTTTCACGGGACGTGTTTTCCGTAGTATGTTGTCAAGTGTTTATTTTTAACTCTTAGCTTCATAAATAAGACTCGTATCAATATGTTGATGAATCAAATACTTTGACTTTTAGGAATTTCCCCTCCCTTTGAGTAGACTTCTTTGATCAAAAGCTCATGATTCACACTTCCAGTTATTTTCCAGATCAAATTTACTCATTTATTTTTTCCTAAACACTGACTGAGGATCTACTCTGTGCTGACGCCGTTCTAGATTCTTCCTCGTGATGACAGCTCTGGATTGGTGATTGTTTTGGAAGTGGGTTCACCCTTCTCCACACCTAGAAAAAGCTTCATCACCTTTCATGACTCTTGTGTGCCATCGCCCTTGGGAAAGCCCTCTCTTCTCCAGGAAGAAGGGAAACCTCTCCACCCCGGTTCGGCCAGTCCCAGACCATACCTCCCCTCCCCCAGGTGGGTGGGCACAGACACAGAGCAGAAATCCCCTCCGCCCACCAGGGCCTCTCGCCGAGAAGACAGAGGGGTAAAGAGATGGTCATGTTGGTGATGTGGGTGTGAGAGAATCCTTTTCATATCAGTATTTTCGTTTATTTTACTGCTGTTCGTCACTTGACAACATTGAAATAAGAGGCTAACGTTTTCTATGAGAAAATAATGGGTTCTTGTAATACTTGACACTTCTTTTAAGACCCTAATTTTCGACAACTCTGTCTTCCTTAGAGACTCACAGGGGGGTTATCTGCTAGTCAGAGGGGGTTTCCTGCAGGAGGAAGCCTGTCTGTGACCTGTAAGCTGTGCCGAAAGGCTGCAAGTTTACAGCGGCCTGGAGGCCAACTCTACACGGAGCTGTGGCTGCAGGTGGTGACCGGGGTGCAGGGGGGACCAGTGCGGGGCTGCAGCTCCTGGCTTGTGTGCTTACGTCCCCTCCCCACCCCTTCAGCCACCATTCTTGGCTGTCTTCGGTGGAAACGCCGGGGCCTTCTCACTCATGCAGCCATAGAGAACACAGCTGGTATGTGATCTTACTGTCCCTCCATTTTGCTGATGAGTTCTCAAGATTATTTGATAAGTGCTCTCTGGTGTTTCAAATGCTTGGTGCAGTTTGCCAAGACTACAAAGTGAGATAAGACCGGAAAGCACGTCGCTTCACCCTAGACCGTGGTGCCCAGCCAGCCTTGCCCTTGCAACAAGAGTTTAACTGACTCCACGGCTACTGCTTCTATCAGCACTGCTGAGTTGTTAAATATCCTGTAATTCTGTGTTGGCCGAAGTGTTCTAAGATGTAATTTTCTTATCAGGTACTCAAGCTGATCTCCAGCTGCCTGTTATCCAAAGTGAGTCCTTCGTGCAGGGTGTGAGAGTCTCAGTGAAAAGGCAGGTGCTAGCCGGGAAGCCCCGGGTCGGGGGAATCCATTTGTCCAGCAGGATTCGAGGTCATTGCCATTATTAGCACAATTTTTTTTTTCAACTCCTACCATTCAGCTTTCCCAGCTGGAGAGTTCTGGTTATAGTAAGATCCCAAAGTCGTGAAATACACACTCACGTGGGGACCTGGAGGCATGGCAGAGCCTCATCTTCTGGCCTTGGTGTCTCTGAAGGGATGCGCTGGCCGCAGGGAGAGGGGAGGACTCGGGGCAGGTCCCGTGTGGCCGCTGGCACCTCAGGAAGCGTGACGAGGTCCTGCCTCAGTGCAGAGGCCTGTCTTGCTACAAGTGCATCTGGTTGGAGTTGGAGGTGCCGTCACCCAGAGCTGGTGAGAAATGCAGAATCTGAGCCCAGAAAGTGCACTGTGACCAGGTCCCCAGGTAGCCTGTGTGCCCACTTCCTGCGAGAAGGAAGGCATGGGTCCATGGTTGTGGTAGACTGGCTCTACAGCAGAATCACTTGGGAAATTGTTTTTAAACCCCCATGCCCGGTGTTCATCAGAAAGGTTTGGGGAACCAGTCACCAGTGTTTTAAAAGCCCTGTGTCCAGACGGCATGAGAACCATAGGTATAGACCGCTTATCAATAGCCTCTTACTTTTGATTCGGGTTCAGAAACAGTGTCCGAACCAAGAAAAGTTCAGGCCATTGAATGGCGATTTGAAATGCTCTGGAGAAAGCACCGCTGTCCTGGTGGGCCCACACGATGACAAAATTAAATGTGTATCCGGCGCATTTAGGAAATGGGGGCTGTTTCACTTCTCAGTGTACCAGTGATCAAATAAAACTAGCAAATGTGACTCATCCCCTTCCTGATGTTCCGTCTTGCCATGTGGATAGATTTAAGGTCACAGTGCTTTGCAGCCCCGATAGGGTTTATAACTATGATAAAATTCTGACATAAAATAAATTCTGATCCAGGTTTGGTTTTATTTGGAGGCCATATAACCGAGAGCGCCTTGAGTGCCTGCATCAGAATTCTGTTACAATAGATTCTGTGGACCCTGCAGCTGGTTGCATCCAGCCTGAGAGCGGGTGTGCGGCCCCCGGAGGGCAAGCCAGAGTGCCACGGCTCTCCACGCGTGGGCTTGTCCCGGAGCAGCTGGCCTGCCGCCCAAAGCACCGTTCTGTGGCTCGGAACCCAAGAGTGCCATTCTAGTAAGAGGCCATATACTTCTTCATACAAATTGGTTTTGTGCCTTCATAATCGCTACCAGCACAAATGTTTCAGAAGCCTGGGCTTGATGCTTGGCCCTGTGGGAAATAGATTCTGGGCTGGCTCCCTGTCCTCAAAAAGTTTAATAGGCTATTTGTTGGTAGAAGCAGGGCCATTAGGATAATGGTCAACATCAGTATCATTGCAGAGTGATCTGCGTTCAAGCAACTGGTAGTTCATTAATCAGTAACCATGTGTCTTTCCCAAAACAAGCTTTATGTTTCCCTTTTGAAAATAGACTTAATTTGATGGTTAGGTAATAGGCTCATATCGTCAAAAAACAAAAACTCAGAAGGCTATGTACAGAAGTCTCCCTCCCACCCTGTCTCTGAAGACCAGGTCTCCCATTCAGGGCCCCCCCCACAGCCATTGCTGACGACTCTCCAGGATGTTTCCAGAGCCATTGTGCAGAAAGAAAATATTACAGTATCACCCTCTTATGCAACTGGTAGTATACCATACCCACTTCTACACGCTCGGCTTTTCACTATCCATTATTCATCTGTTGATTTATTGAGCACCTACCAGGTTTACTGCGTCCCATTTCCTGCTCTCAGCCCTTGACCAATCAACGGAGATCCTGCCCTTGGGAAGCTTCCGCATGAATGTAAGGAAAGAGTAAGGACCAGTGAGTGAAATATTAAGCACGGGAATTATTAAATGCTATTAGAAAAAAAATGAGGAGTGGAGAGATAAATTGGGGAATGAACAAGTGAGTAGTTGTAGCTTGTCAATGTAAACAAGTAAGGCCCAAGATACAGGACATCATAGGATTTAGCAGTTCTTCAAATATTCAGAATCCGGAATGATGGAGAGTCAAGAACAGAGGCATTGCCACTCATTCCTAATGTCCAAAGGAGACGGATGGGGGGAAGAAGGAGGGGGAGAGCTTTTCAGGCCGACGACACAGCGACCTAACTCAACTGCCACTGTTGCAGGAATCTCATTCCATAGATATGCAATGACGAGGCCTTGACTTCCCCAGTGATGTCCAAGGTCATCTCCAGCTAGCACCCATGATGGCCTGAACGGCCCAGGGAGCAGATGGGGGAAGGTTACCGGCATGATGCAAGCCCAAGGCCAGGGCGTGGCCGGTCCTGCAGGTTCTGGGAGCAGCTGGGCAGAGCTGAGTGGATAGCCAGGTCTGACTACATGGCCTGGGGTAGGTGGGAAAATCCAGGGAAGAACTTCCACCCTTGTTCAGAAGGAAGGTGGGTCCTAACCCCAGCTGGCTAGGAGACCAGCCTCTTGTTAGAGGTCATCATTGTGGCTTTCCAGGGGTTCTGGCCTGGGCTCTGCTCGCTTTGGACAACTATACTGAGTTCAGCCTTGAGTTTCTGGCTGGGCAGTCTCCAGGCTGTGAGCGCCAGTTGCTTCCAGGAGAAGTTCAATGCATCTAAAGACAGGTCCTCAGCTTCGGGTCCCAGGCCCTACTCTCCCATAAGCAACAGCAGGTATCTACACACCTTCCAGGTGCCATTTGCATTTCCTGTGGGTTCTCTGCAATCCTGGCAGCTGAAGGCACCGCTACATCTTCAGTCCTCTTTCATCCAAACTCCTGCCGTCTCCTCACCCCCCAATGCCCTTTGTGTCTGTAAGAGCTCATTGATGGTCAGACACTCTGTCATCCTTTACACCCATGAGGAAGAGAGCCTCATTCCCAACATCCTCACTGCACAGAGACAAAAGCAGGCCTGGATTCAGACATCTGTTGGGTGCTACCCAGCAAATGTGTGGACAGCAGTGTGGGTCCAGAATCTGTTTGCTGAGCCCCCCGGGGCCATTTACCTAATTGAGTTCTCACCCCCCTAGGGTCCCTCTTTCCAGTGGGAAGGGTCTTGGATTTTCTCCTCCTCAAAACTCAAGATAATCCCCGTGGTTCCCCCACATCTGGTAGTTCTTCAGATGCTTCTGTTTGTCTGAGATCTCATTTTGGAAGGACTTTTCAAGGTTAAGTCAATATCCCATCAAATATCTGGTTCCCTGACAAGTATCCTTGAAAAACAATGGTCTTTAATCCTCTGATTGATCTCCAGTGATGGAGGGAACCTCCTTGTTGGCAAGAAACAACTGCTGTTTGCTAGAAAACTATTTCGTAAGTAAGGTGGAAATTTGTTTCCCTGTAATTTCCACCCATTGGCCAATGGGCTCTGAGGAGTGAATCGATGGCAACGTTTTCAACTTTGCAATCAGGTCTTTCTTCAAGCTTCTTCAGTTGTCTCTCTCCTAGCTAAACTCTCTTGTCCCCCCTCCTGCCATCTGATCTTCAGGGGGAAAACTTCTGGTCACTCTGGGGGACTGATGCCTGGCCAGTGTGTGGGAAGTGGATTCTCACGTCCCCGTTGGGGATCCGGTGATTCAGTGGCTGTTTCCCCAAAGAAAAAAGTTCTATCTGGTTTGACTTATACTTAGTGAACGCATTTTATCCCTTTTTATATGGTGTTACCACTCGTACTTTTGGTTTTTTTTTTAATTTTTTTTTCAACGTTTTTTATTTATTTTTGGGACAGAGAGAGACAGACAGAGCATGAACGGGGGAGGGGCAGAGAGAGAGGGAGACACAGAATCGGAAGCAGGCTCTAGGTTCTGAGCCATCAGCCCAGAGCCCGACGCGGGGCTCGAACTCACGGACCGCGAGATCGTGACCTGGCTGAAGTCGGACGCTTAACCAACTGCGCCACCCAGGCGCCCCACCACTCGTACTTTTGAAAATGCTGCTGTAGAGTTCTACCCAGAATGGACACGGGCCTTGCACAGCTGGTTGTGTTTGGCAATGACAGCCTTCCTTTCCCAATAATCCAGCATTTACCATTCTGAGTCTTCTAATGTCTCCTGTGGTGAGCACGTCTCCTCCAGTCTTTCTTACTCGCTGCAGATGTGACTCTGCTGGGAGAGAACAGAGTTCCTTTGGAGAAGCTGTGTCTCCTAATCCTCCTGGTTGCTCATCTTGGGTTCCTGGTTATTTTTAAGTGTGTTGTTTCCACCTCCTCTCCCATCACAGTGGGTGGAGGGGAAAGGGTGTGGATTTTCGGGTCGGCTCTAACACCACATCTCAGCTCTGACACCTGCCAATCCGATGACTTCTCCAATCGTCTCTGAACCTCAGTCTCTCCCTTTGCGAAGCGGACGTGCTGTGGTCTGCCCATGGGGCTTGGTGGGCCTCACAGGGGGCAAGTCTGTAACACGTTCTGGCACCAACCCAAAGCTGATTTTCGGACAGCGTCTCCCTTTCTCTCCCAAGAGGACCATCTTCTGGGCACCTCAGAACATGGAGTATGTACTTGGCACAGCTCAGCTTCTCGCCTTTGTTTTGTTTGGTTACATCCTTCTCCCCAGCTCCACGCAGCCATACCCCAGGGCCTGGAAGGCCTTCCAGGCTGAGGAATGGGAAAGGAGAAGCCAGATGTGCAGGTCTCACGCCACGACTGGAATAACAGAAGCCTGGTGAGGCGGAGTTCAGGGGCTGTGCAAGCCCCTTCTACTGGACGGCGACACATGGTGTTGGCCTTCATGGTTGTCTGTTAATTGCTGGTATTGAGGACAATTGCAGCCATAGTTCATACCAACCCCTCCCCCACAAGTGTAAAGTAAGGAAAAGTTAATAATAAAAATGTGCCACCATGTAGAAACAAAAATCACACACAGTTAGAGGAACGAACGAAATACTTCTTCGCTCATCATCAAGGTGAGGGGTGGAGAGGGACTCACCTTCTGGCTCTTGTGTTTCCACATAAATAAAGCGATTGGCGTTTACATGGTCGCATACATCAGTGCTGGCATTTCTCAGAAATGCACTCGTGGTGTTAGAAGGAGTTTATTAAAGCCCCTTTCACTGAAAAGGGTCAGGAGCAGGAAAATGCTTCGTTCAAATATCCCACAAAGCTGGATGATGAGCAGGAGATAACCCAAGTGAGGGACTCAAGCAGGATCAACCCCAACAACACAGTGAAGGCTGCCTGGAGCCAGGCTTCTCACTCACATCTGTGCTGTGCTCTCCTTCTTCACCCAGCCCTGGACCTGGCGGGACCTGCCTCTTCTGCAACAGGGGGCTGACCTTCCATACCAGGCATGTCTATCAGGCACCCTCCCAAACTGCCTTTCCCACAGACCACCCAGGGGTGGGTGTGAAATGAGGCTGTTTCCCCCCTGGAAACTAGGCTTACCGTCCCTCGTTCCTGGCCGGCCCACTTTGTACAGCTCTTGACCGGTATCTGTATTGAAAGGAAGTGGTGTTGGGTTGAGAATGTCTACCATTTTTGGGCGCCTTCTTATAACGTAATGTCTTACCAAAGCAGCTGATGTAGGTTTCCATCCTCAAATATCTGGATGAAGCAAGTTACTGTCAAGAATATTGTCACATTAAAAAGAAGCTCGGTAGAATCCCATGCAGCCAAAATCCATATCCTCTCAATGGGAAGTGAGTTGGGTTGGAATTAATGTCTCGAAATCCTGGTGCAGCAGCTTGCGTCGGTGGAAACCATGAGCACAAAAGAGGAGACAAGAGAACACTCATGGGGCTTGGATTTACACTTTCAGATGGTCTCATTTTTCAGATTTTACTCTATTGAGAAAAGTACTTACTTTCATTGTTTAAAAAAAAAAGAGTAAATATGATGAAAAGCCATTTCCGCACGTCTATTCATCTGATTTCCACTGTGACAGTATCATTAGTGAGCATCCATCAGAGGGGTCGTGAGTGGATGGAGTTGAGTCACAACGAGGTGGGAGGAGGAGATACTTTTTCAGAAACAGAAACAGTCAGCTGTATGGCCTGGTAATTACTGTGCCATGTAAGCGGGCACAGGGGCACGCTAAGATGACAGAGCACTTTGGAGGGCATACGTTCTTGGCGGCTATGGTGTTCTTTATCCGTCACCCTTAGGCCAAGGGTTTCTTTTCAAATATGGGTGGAGAGAACAGACTAGAAGAGATGTCTCTTCCTTATAAGGCCAGGAGAGCATATCTGATTCAACTGAGGGTCTTCAACCTTGAGCACAATGCCTACCACGTGGTTGGTGGTTATGGACACAACGGCTGCTGAGGGAGGCTCCCTATGCACCAGCAGCCAAAGGGGAAGAACTACCTTGGAAGTGATTCAAAGCCCGGAGGAAGAACGTGGAACTCCTGAGCAAGACGGTGGCTCACGGATGGTCTTTAAAGGACGCCTTCCCAATGCTGGGCTCATGTGAATGACCAACGGCGTCAACATGCCCGGGGGTCTGGTGTGAGGACAGATGTGTGAAAGAGTGCCTTCCGTCCACAGGAAGTCTCCAGGGATTTCAGCAAGAGGCAGGGGGGCAGAAGGAGTTTGAATGTCTACAGTACCGGCTGCAGAGACCCTTCCTGGAACTCAGCACTACTCACATGTTTCGTGGGGGGGGGGGGGGGGGGGGTGCAGGGAGTCGCAGCCACTATAGACCCATGCATGTGGCACACCTCATCCTATATGTGGGTGCACCGTGGAGGAAAAGTTGGTTTAAATCGCCACAGCAAGCCAATGACACTGCAATTCCTAAGGTTGGGAAGGATCACTGTGAAAAATCAGGCAACGTCTTTCTCTGAAATGCATTTACTGCAAGGGGGAAAAAAACGTACGTTAGAATATTTATGATGTGTTTCTCGGTAAGGGTTTAGAGGTCGGTGCTGGTACAGAAATGGAACAAGAAATCATGAAGAGGAAGCTAAGAAAAAGTCGCGTAGAGACTAAAACTCATGATGTGCAGTTGGAAAGCGAGCAGAGCCGCGCACGGCGGACCGGAGGCAGGCAGGATCGCGGAGGACGGCGTCCAGCCCTTCAGCCACAGCTCGGAGAGGAAAGAAGGGCACGAGGAAGCACGGAAGATGGGGCGGGAAGCTTCTGCAGGCAAATCTGGAAGGCCTGACGTGCCAGCAAGAGGACACCGGGGGCCCCCGTGGGAAGACCAGTCCTTCGGGAGCGGAGCTCAGTTCCCCTGGAGCACAGAGGTGTCCCGGTGCCCGCCACGGCGGGCGACCTTGGACACACCTGCTGGGAGAGGGGCGCTGCCTGGCAGGGACAGGCCTGAAGCGCAAGGAAGGGCGCAGACCCAAGAGCGAGGTCTAACCCCAGCCGCTCAGCGTGGTGGGGGCATTTGCCGACCTCCCCCTCGCACGAGGAGCAGATCCCACCATTGGGCATGTGAGATGAGGTTGTAGCCGTCGATAAACCGGAGCATAATTCACACTGAGCGTAGCACCCCGAGCCCGAGGCTGGACGCGTGGTGGCTCCCACAGCCCTGTGCACCTGCTGCTGTGACCCCTGGTTTCAGCGCTTGTGGATGGTGTGCTCACCCCCCGCCAAGCGTGGCGTTCTGCTTCTCCAGGGTTTGTAAGCTTCGGAAGGCACGGTGGGCACGTGGTGGTGCCGTGGTTGCCCTGGTGGTAGTTAGGCTCTCCTCAGTTCATAGCGGTATTTACAGACCCTTATTGCTGCAGAAACGTGGCTCGGCCGAATGGGTCCAGGCCTTGGGGACAGACAGGGTCCCCTGGAATAGGGTCCAGGTACTGTCACCGGGTGGTTCCCACCGGGCCCACCCTTGGCAACAGATGCTCCTGGCAAGGGAACTGTGATGGATTCCACAGGCTCTGCAAGGACGTTTTCACATTGGACGAGTGACCAAGCAGAAGCACTCATTCAACCCGGGCTTCCGGGGAGCCCCCTCAGTGCGGGGGAAAGCTCTGCGAGCACAATGCAGAAGCAGACAGAGGAGCCCCCCCGCAATCTGGGGCCACATCCCTGTGTGAGGAGACAGTCCCCAAGCAGAGCCCCAGGTGCACCTGTGACAAACACAAGCAGCCCGTGATGAGTGCGCCGAGCACGGCGGGGCAGGGGTGGAGTGCGTCCCCCAGGTAGGACGGTTGGGGAACGCACTGGGGGGGAGCCTTTGAGACAAGCAGATGGGACATTTGCGCACACAGGTGAGGGAACAGCAGACAAGGATGGGTTCGGCGTTTTCCCAAACGTGGGCACTGCAGCCAGAGCCCAGAGAGGAAGCGTGGCGCAGGATGGGGCGAGGCCAGAGCGGCAGGCGGGGACTGGCGTGGGAGCCTTGTAGGCTGCGGCATAAAGTTTGAGCTGTGTTGAACCCAAAACAGGATCGGATTCATGCCTCAGGAAGTAATTCTAGTGGGTGCCGTGATGTGCCCCCCAGGGCCCCTGCAGGAATCAGATTTACTCCCATAGCTGCTGACAGCGCGTCCAGAAGACGACTCTCAGCTGTCAGCCGTGTCTTAGGGCAGCCTGGGCTGGGGCAGCCGCCTCGCCGAGGAGGACACCTCCCTCCGGGATGGCACTGGACGGGGCTTGTCCCCTCACCAGGGCGTGGCTCAGAGACAGTTGGCTGGAGTTTTGTGGAGACCTCACTGCGGTTCGTCCCCTCCCTCCGGCTCCTTTCTGTGTCCCCAGCTCTTGTGGGATGGTGACTCCTGTGGCCACAAGAGGGATGCCAGGAAGTGAGGACTAAACAGAGGCTGGGGCTCCAGGGCTGTCTGGGCCAGTCCCGCAGAGAGAGGGGAAATCGTCCCTGAGCGGTGGTGGCAGAAACGAACACGTGGGATGCATTTTATGGCAGGTCAGACAGAACTTGGCTCCCCCGGGGGTTTTCCAGCTGTTTTAATTGAGGGAAAATGTTACCCCCATCATAATCAGGGTGAGTGAGGGTCTGTAGCCCCCCGTGGCCTGTCACCCCTTCAGCTAAGGAGCTTCTGAAGGGGTCTGGGAGTCTAAGATCAAAAGCCCCCAAGGGCCGTGACCACGTGTGCTTGCACCTCGGGGGGCTCAGTAGACAGCAGGCTTCGTACACGTTCGTGTTTCGGAACTGAACCTGGCCACACCCACACGTGCCCCGCAGTGAGCCCCAGGGACGACCTTCCTGGTGTGTGGGGAAGTCTCCCGACACTCGGGACTCTCAACGCCAAGGCCAGCTACGTCCTGGGCAAACAGCGATGATCTGTCACCCGCTGTCTCTGACTCTCTCTGCAGGCTTCTGATGGGCCCGGAGGTCCTGGGCTCCTGAGTGTCACCACCTCCCCAGCCTGAAGCTGGGCTCCCGGCCAGCCTGCCTGCTCGGAGCTGGGAACCACAGAGCAGGATTTTTTTCTTTAAGTCGGTCAGCAGCTTTTACTCTAATCCTTCCTGGCTGTGAGATTTGAAGAAGCACGGAATGTTAGAGCTGGAAACACAGAGAAAATCTAGCTAGACTTGTAATCGGAGAGCCGAGGCCCAGAGAGCTGAGACCAGCGGCTGGCCCCTCAGGCCGATTGCTAGTCGACCTGGGATCAGACCCCGTCCCCTGACCCCTGGTCATCTGGCTGTTCTGCGTGCAGCCCCGTTCCCTCTTGTGCTGCCAGAAATACAGGCAGAATGCAACACGCCTCAAACTCCATAGATGAGGTTCAAGCAAAGTGGGTTAATTGCCTTTTCCTAGGAAGATGACTTTTTTGGTGGGTTATCAGGCAACGAGCTCGAATTGCTGTGCCCATTGCTAAGATTACGTAAAATTCAGGGAAACGTTAAAAGGTAACGGTCTTTCCACGTATATGACCATCCTGGGGCACGTGCTGTTTCCGTACATTTGATGAAGGGGAAAGTCTCAGAAATACCGTCAGCTTCAGCAAGGGAGGAGTGGAGAAGCCGAGCGTCCTGTGGCCTCCTCACCCAGCCTCTCACCGAAGTCCAGAAATGGTATGTTGCTGTTTACTCTAGAATGTGGGGAGTCGCGGCCACGCGCACCTGCTCAGATGCGTTCTCGTCCACGTGCCACGATCTCGTGTACGTGCGTGAATCGTCTCGAACGCAGCACGCCCGGCACACGCCGCATCCGGGGCAACGGCCTGGAAGTGTAAAGACGCGAGCCACGCACCTGCGGCCACAGCTCACAGATGCAAGGGTGGCGGGGGAGAAGGGACAGCAGCTCACATCTGGATGGTCGAGTCCTGACACTTTGGTCTCCGAAGAGCAAAGCAGCAGCCTGTCTCCGGTGACCAGAAGCATTTCATTTTGTCTCTGCAGGGGGGTGTCGGGGAGAGCGCTGGGGAGGGTGGGCTGGGGCTCCGGGGTTTGCGGGCTCGAGAAGGGTCAGGAACGGATGCCCCCAGCGAGGGGGCCAGGCTCTCAGCTCTGTCTCTCCTCCTTTGTGTATTTTCACTTTCTGTTTTTAAAATTAGGTTATCTGGCAGGTTTATCTGTTACTTTCCTCAAAGAACTACCATTTGTATTTATAAATTCCACATTTCTTTTCTTACTTTATTGATTTGTGCTTTTATCTTTATTATTTCCTTCTTTTGGTAAACTCTATCATTCTATTTCCAGTATCTTAAGGTGGGAAGGTCCTTTCTTTTTGCTCTTTTTTATTATTCACGTTGAAGACTGAATTTTCTTCTGATCCCTGTTTGCACTGTATTCCAGAAATTCTGATACGCTGTGCTTGCATTATCTTTGTCTTTCAGAAGTTCTGCAATCTCGGATCGTATTTCTCTTCCTCCGAGAATTGTTTCACGGAGAGTTCAAAACATACAGAGGGAAGGATCCGGGTGACAAGCTGCATCGTTAGTTCCTGGCTGCCTTGCGCTGTGACCAGGGAACGCTCCTGCCCCTCTTCTCACTTAGGGCATCGCTGGGCACCTGCTCTGTGACCCGACAACTGCTTGATGTTGACCAATGTTCCAAGAAAGGAGAGGATGCGTCCCGTTACTAAGGTGTAAATTTTGGTGTATGTCCACGTGCTCTGCCTTGCGGGTTACGGTGGTTTTGGTGGTTTCTACCCACACGGCCCCGGAGATGAAGGATGCTACGCTCCTGCCGAGCTGTTTCTATCTGTCTTCTCGTCCCCTCCCCCCTGGAGCTGTTTCTATCTGTCCTCACGTCCCCTCCAGTCCTGGCTGAGGGCGGCGGCTCCCCTCTCGGACGTGGACGCATTTACAGCACCTCCACCTGCAACGGTGGCCGTCACGTTACAGAGTGTTCCGTGCGATGTGTAATCGGGGGCTCAGTTCTCCTTGACAAATTCTGGCCCCTGCTTCCTCCCGCTTTCACCTGCCTGCACACTTCTCTCCCAGTGTCCTGTCATTTCTGCCGTGCGGGTCAGTTCAGCCTTTCTGAATCGCTTCGGATGCTGGGTAGGTCCCACACACAGCCGGGTGTTTTTCTTCCAGCCAGTTTGAAAGCCGTTCAGTTGGTGAAATAATCCCCAGGACATTTGTTGAAATGACTGGCACATTCAATTGTATCTCTGAAACATGAATAGAGCTTGATGCTGTATTGACCAGGTTTCTTTCTATATGTGGCCAGTTTGCTTTTTTATCTAAAACATACCTCTTTTGATATTTGGCTCAGTCTGTAGGTTTATTCTGTGATAACCTTTACCCTGTCATTTTTTAATTTTAATTTTATTTTATTTTTGAGAGAGAGACAGAGACAGAGACAGAGAGATGATCGCAAGCAGGCTCTGTGCTGAGTGCTGAGCGACATGGGGCTCGATCCCAGACCCTGGGATTGTGACCTGAGCCAAAATCAAGGGTGGGATGCTCAACCAACTGGTCCACCCAGGCGCCCCAGCCCTAATATCCTTTGTAATGTCCCTGGTCCCCACTCTGCCTCACACAGACGTCCATTATCTGGCAGGTCACTTTTAAAAGTGACGTTCTTGGGGCACCTGGGTGACTCATCCGACTCACCTCAGTGAAGCATCCGACTTCGGCTCAGGTCACGATGTCTCGGTTCATGAGTTCGAGCCCCGCGTCGGGCTCTGTGCTGACGGCTCAGAGCCTGGAGCTGCTTTGGATCCTGTGTCTCCCTCGCTCTCTGCCCCTCCTCCACTGGCACTCTGTCTCTCTCGCTTTCTCAAAAATAAATTGATGTTTTAAAAAGTTTAAAAAAATAAATAGAAGTGAAGTCCTTTATGACAATCAGTGAATCTCCCCTACGATCCCCTTTTGTTTCTCCCTTGCCTCTTCTTATTTGTATCCTTTCCATTTTCCCGGAACACGAGTGTTCACACGCCACGATTCGACCCCGTCCCCATTTTGCTTCTGGTCTCCGGTGTGTGGACACACATACTCGGTGCTCGCCGTCCGTCCCTCGGTGGACGTCCCCCACTCACAGCTCGGCCGCCGGAGCCTCTCCCTGATGCCCAGGGTGCACGGTGTCTCCTGAGCCCTCCCCCCCGACCCCCCGAGCACTGGCTGGGGGACCAGCCTTAGCGCGCTCGGCCTGGCCTCCAGTCTTTCCTGAAAGTGAGGTCCAGCTTCGGCCTCCCACGTTATCCGGATGGCTTTCACTCTTCAGCTCCTCGGTCCTCTTGCCCAGAGGCTCTGGAAGCCGACCGTTTCTGCTTCGGTTTGTTTGGTCCTTGGAGTGGAAGGGGTTTCCTGAGGCTCGTCCTGGAGCTGGCCCCCCGTCAGCGCTCCCGGGATCGCGGGAAGGCGCCGGCCACGGGAAGCCTGCTCTCCCTGGACGAGAGCTCAAACACCCATTCTGTTGCATCGACTTTGTCGCCTCAAGGAGCCGCACTTGGACACGGGCTGTGTTATCTTGCGGCTCAGCTTGTACTTCTGTGGTGTTTTCTCTCTTTCCTGGTTATTTTCATTCCTACTCTTGTCTATTTTCAAGACTTCACTCATTACCCCTTATTTATTAACTTCTAAAGATAAAATGTTTATTTATTTATTTTGAGAGACAGAGAGAGAGCACGAGCAGGGGAGGGGCAGAAAGGGAGGGAGAGAGAGAATCCCAAGCAGGCTCCACACCGTCAGTGCAGAGCCCAATGTGGGGCTCGAACTCACAAACCATCCTATCGTGACCTGAATCGAAATTGGCCGTCAGACGTTCAGTGGACTGAGCCACTCAGGTGCCCCAACCCCTTACCAATTACCTTTTTTGTTTTAACGTTTATTTATTATTGAGAGACAGAGAGACACGGAGCGTGAGCAGGGGAGGGGTAGAGAGAGGGGGAGACACAGAATCCAAAGCAGGCTCCAGGCTCCGAGCTGTCAGCACAGAGCCCGACGCGGGGCTCGAACCCACAAACTGCAAGGTCATGACCTGAGCTGAAGTCGGTCGCCTGACCAACTGAGCCACCCAGGCTCCACAACTAATTACCTTTTAAGTCAAATGCATCCCCTTCTGGGCCCTTTGTGATGTCGTCTCCACCTTTAGCCAGATGGCTCTTGGCTTTGCTTTAATGTCACCCTCATGTTGACTCAACTGTCATTTCATGGATCTCCAGGTTTTGCCCATTTCTCCTCTGAGCTTTGAAATTCTGACTTGGTCTGTGCTTTCTCCTCATCCTGTGCTCGTGTGAAAATAACTCCTTCAGGTGACTCCTCTCCTAGGGTTTTACGTGCCGTGTGTGTTTTGATTTGGAGGGAATTCACTCGCTGGCCGCTTTCCACTCCTTTCTCCTGAGTTCCTGACCCTCCTGGCGAGGATCGGAGGAGGCAGGGGCGGGCCACGTTTTAGCGCAGGCACGTCCGCTTCTCCGCGTGTAACGAGGTATGTGGCTTCTCATCCATAGTACTCTTTTTTTGGAAGGTCCAGAGCTAGGCTTTGGTGGATCTCCCGGTTTCTAAAATAATTTCTATCATTGGCTTATTCTCCCCTCCACGGCACACCTCGTCACCTCAGGGCTCGTCACCACATATGTCCTCTCCCCGAAGCCTCACCCTCTCCCTGAGGACAGGTGGCTCCCAAGCCTGGCACTTTTGCCCGGCACATCCCCAAGCCCTTTCTCCGGCTCCCCCAGAAGCAGGTGCTTTGACCACCAGACCCCACCACATCCTCGGTATTTCCCCGCTCAGCGGGACTTCTGTCTGGGTTCCCCTCGCTCTGAGCAGAGTCGGCCTGGCTCCGGCACGTTCCGGGATGGCTCCGGGACGTGGGTGTTTATCTCCGTACTCACTGTCTTGTGTCCACCTTGTGGAGCTGGCGCGGGGGGCTCTCTCTCTCTCTCTCAAAAATAAATAAACATTAAAAAAAAATTTTAAAGAATTATTTCCTTCACCTGGATTTACGATAGCACAATTAACTGGTAAAGCGAGATAAAATGTTTAAAGTTTTTTTGGTCCAGTCTTCGAGTCATTTTCCAAACCCTTCTATCAATTTAAACTCCGCTGTGTATTTGAAGCCCTGTTCACGTGTCTCCTGTGCCAGCTCTGTTCTGTGACAGCTGAATGTCCTTCCCTGGTGGTTGGTGAGGACGGTCCTGGGAGAAATTTGCACAAGGCCTCGCAGGCAGAGTGAGGCGGCCGCCCCAGTACCCCGAGGGCTGCCGTGGGGGCCGGGCACCGCGGCCGTGGGCATGCAGGAAGCTCCCAGGTCCGCACGTCTCGTGTCCTTCTTCAGCTTCTCTGAGTCCAGGGCACATCTGTGCAGCTCCGGGCATAAGCCCGAGCTTCCCTCCGGGTTCCGTGTCATGCAGGCTGGAGGGGGTCCAGCTCTCCCCAGCGGGTTCTCGTTCGTTCCTGCTGGCCCCGTTCCAACCCACCTTTCCCTCCAAACTGCCGGCCTCAGGATCTAAAACGACTTGGGGTCCAAACCAGATGCAGCAGCGGCCTTGTGTCGCCTCCCCACCCGCGGCCACCGCCATGGAGGGTCGAGTCCTTACATGCATCTGTTCTGTGCCACTGCCAGCAGCCTGCTTCTGTGCTCAAACCCTCCCTCCCACTCCCGCCATCGAAGGCGGTCTCCGAGGGGCCGGAACAGCCCGCGTCCACGTGAAGTGCAGCCGCGGGGCTTTGGAACCCGCAGGCAGTTGTGGTCCTGGGAAACAGAGTGCCAAGCCAGCTCCAATCTGGATAAGCACACTCGGGCCGCTCTTCACTAATGACCCGGGGGTGTCCTTCGACGTCAGCTGCGAGCTTCCGGAAGCCAGGGATGGTCTCCTTCACCTCCATCCCGTCCCCAGTTCTACATGGTGCAGAACACAAAGTAGCTCCTGGATGAACATTTATGGCCGTTAGCCTCTCTTGCCTCAGTGTCCCCCTCCTGGCCCCAGAGCTTCTCTGAGGCCCATGGCATCCTTTCACCTGCCTGAAATGAGTGGAGGAACATCCATCAGACGTGGAAGGCTTTTGGAGCGTGATGAGCACTTAGTGTGAACCGTCCTAATGATAAGTCATGCGGCACAGACAGGAGAGAGCGGGAATACATATATCCTGTGCAGTAACCAAAAAACAAAATATTTATTGCAAAGTTTTTTAAAGTGTCATTCTACTTGCAAATGTTGTGCTGCAGACATATGTCAACTGAGTGTGCCTTTGGCACAAAGATGCAACGAACACAGATATTTTAATTTGAGCTACAGTCCGCATCTTCTCTGACAGCTTTACGATGAGTCTCCTGGCTTCCATATGCTGTGGCTGAGGACGGGGCTGTTTACCTTTATTCCCAACGTGGAAAGCATAGCAGCAGGGGAAGGAAAAGAGTATGCATTGAGCACCGGCAGTATGCCAGGCACCAAGCTGGGTGACTGGCCTCGCATTTTAGCAAACAGGCCCAGGAACTCTAAGAGAGAGCGGCCTCGTCCCCGCCTGACACACAGGAAGACGGTCTCAGGACGAGTAACTTGTCCACAGTCAATGGTTGGAGATTTGCAGAGGTGGGATTTTATCTCAGGTCTATTGAAGGGTAAAGCCGTTGTTTATCTTACTTGTGCGCAGAAAGAGCAAGGCTGTTCCTGGCAGGTGGACGAGATAGGAAGGTTGCTGCACGCGGGGCCGTAGCGTCTCTGTTACTTTCCCGGGGTGGCCGTTACCAAGGCTGGAGGAGGCGACAACACAGAAGGGCCCGAGGCCGCAGACAGGCGGAGTGGAGGGCATGGCCTCCTCGCTCTGCCCTCCAGGGAGAAGGCAGGGGCTTGGACAAGGAAGGGACGGCCATCCAGCCCGCGGAGGGGGCAGTGGGGCTTCGGACGAGCCCCACACTCGCTGTGGGGAAGGAGCAGGAGGGAACACGGCAGCTGCACGAAGCCCGCTCTGCTCCCGTCTGCAGACTCAGCGCTGACACCCGCCTCGGGCCGCCCACCTCCCCGAGCACCTGCTCTGCCCCACCGTGCGCCCAGCCCGACTCCTCGCGGCCCACGCCGCAGAGGGACACCAGCCACAAACCCACGACTTCTCTTCCATGTCGGACCACTGGTCTTCTCTTCTTATCTACCACGGACACGGTAAACTCCCTTCCAAATATTTGTGCTTTGTTATCTCAGAAACCTGTTCACTTTGCCCCTTTTTGCTTGTTTTTAGAATATTAAGAGTTGTTATCCTGGTGTTCAGGAAATTCCCAAACCCCTGAAAGCAAATGTAAAATTCAGTCTGTGTATGTGTGTGCATGTACATATGTATGTGTATATGTGTGTACGTGTGTCTGTGTGTACATCTGTGTATATGTGTGTCTGTGTGTGTATATGTGTGTCTGTGTGTGTCTACATGGGTGTATATGTGTGTGCATGTGTGTATGTGTGTGCATGTGTGTCTTTGTGTACATGTGTGTACATCTGTGTATATGTGTGTACATGTATATATGTGTATGTCTGTGTCTACATGTGGGTACATGTGTCTGTGTGTACATGCGTCTGTGTGTACATGTGTGTTTATGTGTGCATATGTGAATGCATGCATGTATATGCCTATATATGTGTCTTGTGTATATGTGTGTGCCCATGTACGCATGTACACATATGTATGTATATGTGCATGTGTGCGTGCACTTGTGTGTATGTGTGTGTGTACTATGTATGTTTAGAAAAACAAATTCTAGGGCCCACCCCAGAGCAATGGAACAGAAACCGGGGAGGCCGGGCATCCTGGGGGGCACAGCGAGCTCACCCACCAGTGACACAGATGCACACGCAGGTCTGAGACCACTGCCCCGGGGAAGCAGAGGGGAGGTGAGGGGGGACTCAGCTCCCAGGCCTCTGGCAGAAGGAGGGAAGGAGGCAGAGAAGCGCCAGGGGCTGCCTTCCGCTGCCTGACAGGCTCAGTGTTTATCTGAACCGTCACATGCTACGTGACCTCTTTCTATTCTTAAAATGCTCACAACCCATCTGCTCATTTGGCCTATGGAAAGGATTTGTTTTTATAGTTAATATCAATATACTGAGGCTATGTATGCAGAGAAAATTACTTTCCTATCACATCACAAATGAGGCACCACCATTAGATGCCGCATCCCCACAGCCTCCGCTTCCCGCATGCAAACAGTCTTACGTTTTGCTGGTGAGATTAGTCAGCGGGCTGCAGGCTCTCCCATTCGAAGTTTGGGCGTCTGACCGCAAACCCTCTGCGGAAGTTTCCAGAGAGAATGCTGCCCCGTGGAGAGCGCCTCTTCTTGGCCACTTTGTGGTGAAGACTCTGTCCTTGACCGAACGTTAGACAACCTCCTGGGAGCCCTCTTTTCAACTGGGCCTGGTCCTTGGTCCCTACAGTTCAGTCTTAGTGAGAGTCCTGCTGAGTCAGCTTAGCGAGAGTCCCCACTCTGGACTTGTGCTCGCCTTTGCCACCTGACGGGGTTCCTCACCCCCAGCCTCGATGCCCTCGGCCTGCCCCCAACAAGAGTCCCGTTAGGTTGGTCCAGCAAGACCCTCCCCACCCCGATGCTCCTCTTTGTTGTCCCCCGCCTGCTGATCCCACTCTGGTCCCGGCTGTCGGTCGCCAGCTCTGTTTCCGGTACTGGAAGCTGAGCTCGGTCTTACCGAAGCCTCCCTTGCCTGTTGCAGTAGGGCCGAGGGACGTGTGTCCTTACCGCTTCCACTGGCATCTGGCGCTCGGCCGTCTCCCACCCACCTCCGCCTGGTCACCACCGCTGACTTGCCAGACACACTCCCCTGTCGATACTCATGATGTACACCCTCAGCGTCTGTCTCCGTGCATGCCAGGCTCCCGGAGGAAGAGCCTAAGAAGAGAGCGGGCTTCTCCAGCATTGGGAGCGCTTGCGTTCAGGGCCTGCAGTTTGGTTCTGCAGTTCGGCTCCAGTGGGCACTGTCTGTGCATCGGTCAGAGAGGCTCAGCGCTGTAACGAGCATCCCCACACTCTGGTGACAAATGCCACAAGGCTTTGTACCTGCTCCAGCCATGGTCCTACGTGTGCCCTCGAGACCCTGAGCTGCATGGTCCCCTCTGCAGCCTCTGTGCCCACCAGCAGGTGAGGACAGAGAGAGGGCGTACAAAGTCTGCCCGTGCGGGACCACGCGAGCACACACTAGGCCACCATCCTGTGCATTCACGCTCCAGTGCTCAGAACCAGTCACGTGGGCTCTGCTCGCTTCTGGGGAGAGCCGGGAGGCACTGGTCTGGTGACAGCGTGCAGGCTGCCGGGGCAGCCACAGCACAAAGGAGGTGACCGCAATCAGAGCAGGGGCAGGAGGGGCGGGTCAGCTCCCGGGGTCAGGGCTCGTGTGGCAATCCTGCTTAGATCACAGACGAGGTCCGTGCAGAGAGGCCATCAGTCCCTGGGGAAGGCATGTCCTCCTGCCCTGAGTCACGCAGGGCCCAAGGCGGTGAGCCAGCTGTGGTCTGCACGGAAGCCTTCTCTCACACAGTCTTTTCCAGACCCCAGGCTCCCCCGGTGCCTCTGTGCCCCCCACCCCCCCAGCCAGCCTTTGTTCTGGCCCCTCTCTCTGATCTGGCACCCTGAACACACTCCCAAAGATAGCTGGGAATATCCTTCACTCCCCTCTCAGGGTATCCAAACCTCATCTAAACCCCACGGGCCCAATGGGAGTTCCGGCCCCAGAACTCACATGTGCTCTCTCTGCCTCCCAAGGACAGCACACATGTGACACACACGTGTCAACGTCGACCTTGACTCCACGGCCTTTCTCCTCCCAGTGGCCCTGCCTGCATTTCTGCCCTCATCATGCCCAAGCCTACTAACCTGGGTGCCACCTTGGGCTTGTCTAATGGCCCGTCCCGGACCAGTCACCAAATCCAATCCAGGCGTTGCTACACTGATACTCATATTAGTTACCAGAAAGTTATTCAACCCCCTGTGTCTTCCACTAGGTTTCAGAAATGACTCACTGTGACTCTGCTTTTAGAAAAGATTATGGCTGAATTGGAACAACTCCCAGCCAGACAGCCTGGTGCCTTATCAGACCAACTGTGTGCCGAGGCCTGTGCTGGGGGGTGTATCTCTGACCCTAAAGTAACTGACGTCGCAAAGTCACACTGAGGGAGACAGCAGCTGCCACAACGTCCATGCATGAACAGACTCTGTTCTGCTCGGAGCCTCCTGTGCTGTGTCTTCTTGTTTAAGTGACTCCAGGTTCGTTCAGACACAACCGACGAGTGTAGACAGCTATTCGTGTTGTCAAGGTTTTGTCATCGGGTCTGGTGTTACTCTCTCCAGACCCTCATCCCAGGTGACCCGGCACTGGGATTTAGGCTCTGTTTCCTCGCTAGTCTCTAAGCTCAGTGGAAGCGCCTTCTAGTACGTTTGCATTTAGGAAAGTGTGTGTGTTGGAGCAGGAGTGTCGACTGCTCATGGTCTGGAGCAGGAGCGTTGACTGCTCACAGTCTGTGTGCCTTGCATTGAAAAGGTCAGGGGCAGGGGTGGGAGCCCACAGAGGCCCCGGCAGACACCTAGACCTCAGACGGAGAACCGTGTGAGCATTCGACGTCCCACCTGCTCTCCCTCCAGGTCAGGTTAGACGGAGCCACCACATCCGTGCAGGGCCCTCCTTCACGGGGTGGGGGGAGATCTCCTGGCTTCCAGATATCAGTGAGCACATTAAAGTTTTCTTTTCTAAAGAAAATAATAATACTTAGATCTTACATGGTGCTTTTCATCTTCAAAGCAGTTTCACACACAGAGCTGTAAAAAAAATGAATGCAAACTTGTGAAAGTAATGCTATAAAGATGCCTGGGAATTACGAACGTGCCGTAAGTAAAATTAAATTGTAGTGACAGTGGAAGCATTATTTTTATGCCTGGAAAACCTTAGTTACAGATTAACTGTATAGAATCCAACAACTCATATACTTAAAGTCTGTATTTTATTTTTTATTTTTTTATTTTAGAGAGAGAGAGAATGAACAGGGCAGAAGGGCAGAGGGAAAGAGAGAGAATCACCAGCAGTTTCCATGCTCAGTACAGGGGCTCGATCTCATGACCCTGGGATCACAGCCTGAGCCGAATCAAGAGACAGACACTCAACCGACTGAGCCACCCAGGTTTCCCTTTAAAGATTTTTTCATGTTGGTTTATTTCTTTCGAGAGAGAGAGAAAGAGAGAGAGGGAGGGAGGGAGGGGCACAGAGAGAGAGAAAGAGAGAAGCCCAAGCAGGCTCCACACTGTCAGTGCAGAGCCTGATGTGGGGCTCAATCCCACGAACTGTGAGATCATGACCTGAGCCCAATCCAGAGTCAGACGTTCAACTGACTGAGCTACCCAGGTGCCCCTAAAGTCTGTATTTCAAAACAGGTATCAACTGTGCATGTGTCCTTGTCCGGCCTCCGCGGAGAAATGAACTGATTGTGTTCTTGTGGCGTTAGGTGGGATGTGAAGCGCCTTGCACAGGTTCCCAAGGCCCGCGGCCCCGTGGGATCATGCCTTCCCACTCCCTCTGTAGGGACGATCCCTGTGCTCTGTTCCCGTCTAGAGCAGCACAAGGTTGGGCTTGGGGGGTGCAGACCTGCACCCCGGCATCTGCCAGGCGCGTGACAACAGGCAAGTCAGGTAGCCTCTCGGAGCCTCAGGGTTTGTCTCCAACCTGGGGGTGTGTTTCCTGCAACCTTTCTGTCTCTCCCGCAGGCCTGGGGAAACCCGAGAGGGGAAGGTGCATGCAAGTGAAGCACGTCACACATGGGGATGCTTCTGTCTGTCCCAGGAATTTGTTACTCTCCCCAGTGCTGGCCTGCCTGGCCGTCCTCTCCACGGCCCTCAGCCCTCCACCGGGAGAGTCCTCAGAGCAGATCACGACCGGCACCTGCTCGAGGTCCAGGAACCCGTTCAGCATTTTCTCCTCATGCAGAAACCGCCCAGCCTACTAACTCAGAACCACCCCGGCGGTCTGATGGCCCCATCTTACTGCCACCAAATCCAACCCATCGCCGGGTGACAGGACAGTGGACAGACACGCTCGTTCAAGAATTCCATGATGTCTATTAAACTGCAGAAGTGAATCAGCTCGTCTCATGGTTGAGGAAATGCCATGGTTGAGTTAGAATGGGTGCCGTGGAGCAAAGCTGTGTGCCGGGGTCACCTCGGTGCATGGACCCACGTGTCCTCCTGCAGAGTCAGCTCTGGGACGAGCGTTTCTCTCCCAGCCCTTCCTGCCCTTCCCTGACCTGGGGAAGGCCCCTGCCTCCCATGTGTCTCCCCCCCAGCCCTCCCTCTGCCATGGGGCAGGCACGGGGAGCCACGGACTGTTTGCGTCACAACACTGACACCAAATGCGTGGGGTTTTCCACACCCACGACCGGGTCCCCAACTCTATGGACACGGACTGGGTGTCCTACAACTCAATTCTGACACCAAGTATCAAAGTATCAAAGTCAGACCCCACAGCTTTGAGAGTTCGGTCCTCAGGGCTGCCCCCACTTCAGACCCCCATCATGAGTACAGGACCCCCGGGGCACCCACACAACTATCCTACTTGGCTACAAAGTTGAGGGTTCCCACTCTCCTTCTGCAGGTTGGAGAGTTTTCTAGAACGTCTCACTGAATCAGTAATGCATCACGTGCTGTTACCAGTTTACTAGAAAGGATACAGCTCGGGAACCGTCACGTGGAAAGGACACACAGGGCAGGGTACGAGGAGGAGCACACCTCCTTCCCGGAGTGCCCATGTGTTCGCCAGCCCGGGAACTCCCTGCGCCCCATTGTTCAGGGCTTTTAGGGGGCTGACTGACAGCCACGATTGATGAGCCACTGGCCACTGGTGACTAACTCAGTCTCCAGCCCAGCTTCCCTCCCCTGTAGGTTGGGGGTGGAGCTAAATGTGCAAACCTCCTAATCACCTGGTTGGTCCCTCTGGCCACCAGCCCCACCCTGAAGCGATCGGGAGGCCCCAGACACCAGTCACCTCCCTAGCACACAAAGATACCCTTACGCTCGAGAATTTCCAAAGGTTTTATGAAGCTGTGTGCCAGGAACCCAGGACAAAGACCAAATGCATCTCTTTCCTTTTTCTTTCTTTCTTTCTTTCTTTCTTTCTTTCTTTCTTTCTTTCTTTCTTTTGGAGAGAAAGAGAGAGAGAGAACATGAGTAGGAAAGGGGCAGAGAGAGAAGGAGAGACAGACAGTCTCAAGCAGGCTCTGTGCTGAGCGCGACGCAGGGCTCAATCTCACAACCGTGAAATCGTGACCTGAGCCGAAGTCGGACATTAACCAACGGAGACACCCAGGCGCCCCTGCAAATGTATGTTTCTTATTACGGCCCAGGAGCACAGCTTCCTCACCCGAGCACACACGGCACCTGGCACAGGGCCTAGTGCCTGCACGTGCCGACCACAGTGCACTTGCCGGGGGCCAGGGTCCAGGCTGCTGTCTGCACTGCCCGCCAGCTCCCCACTTTGCCTGACGAAGGGAAGGCGATGGCGTGTCACGTGGCGCTCGGCCGGTGTTCCGAGGGTGGGCCGGTCTGTGGACGCCCTGTTTCCAGGGCGGCCCGGGAGGTCCCCACCCGCCACGGGCAAGCCTGGCTCTAGCCACACTTGTTGAAACTGCCTGTACAAAGTGAGAGCGGGTCCGGTGCGGAGGTCGCATGGAGCCTGTCCCGCGACAGGCCGAGCCGCCCGCCGGTCTCAGGGCACGGCCACATCGGGGCCTGCTGTGACGTCAGGGCAGTGACTTCTAAGGATTTGGGGGCAGCTGCAGAGGCTGCCGGCTCCTTGGCCTCCGGAGGGAACCCTGGGGGCCAGAGATCCAACCTCTGCACTTATAGAAGAAGCCCACACGCGCAGAGGGGCCGCGTCACACGTACCCATCTAGCACACAAACCTTTGCCATCTGGAAGCACACCAGTGCTTTTATCCAAGGGCCGCACAATTTCCTTATGAACTGCGAGCTCTGCCCCAGCGAGCCGCAGAATCTTCCAGAGCCCGCGGCCTGCACAGCAGAGACCTGCTATTATTAACACGACCGGGAGGAATGAGTGTGTGGCGTCCCGGGGTCCCTGCTCCTGTCCCATTCCCAGCAGTGACTGCGTGGCTGGGTGTGCGTGGCCAGCCGGGGGGCAGGGGGACACTTCGGGGGCTCTGTGTCCCTGCCAGGTGTGCTTCCAGGCACCAGAAAGGCACAGAAGGGGCCTCAGTGCACCTGGGCCCTGCCAGGCAGTGTCCCAGGGAGAACGTCAGAGACAGAGGCGGCGATCCGAGGTGGGACAGGAAACCCCCCTGCGTCAGGGGTTCATGGAGCACTTTTTATGAAAGAGAATGGAACGTCCACATGCCTGATGGAGGACTGGGCCAGCAAAACCCCCGTCAGCCACTCACAGAATCCGCCCCACCTCCTATTCCCCCTTCTCCCTCCCTCCCTCGTTCCTCCCCCTTCCCCTGCTCCTTCCCCCTCCCTCCCTCCCCGTCCATTTGTCTCCCCCCTCCCCCCCTCCATGGGAGTTTGGCCAACACTGAGGTGACACAGGACGACAGGAAGAGGGAAATCTGCCATGCCCCCCACGTGCTTGCTTCAGCCCCGCTGCTACAACCATGCTGTGCACCCGTAAGCAGCCTCCCTCTTCCGTGGCCTCAGAAATCAGCCATTCTCCTCAGTTCCCTTCCAGTCTAGAAAGGGTAACAGGTTCCTACAATTGCCCATTCCTGCCGGCCTCCAATCTCTTGCTGGTTCCGTTAACCGTATTCTCACTTCTCCAAATAGTTTATTCATCACATTCTCTTCAAAATTCCACTCAGTGTGTCTTCTGTTTCCTTCTGGGACCTTGCCTCTTTGGGGGGAGTCTCATATTTGGAAACAACTCTATACCGTTATGATGCAATGGAAGGAGATTTGGCCACATCACTGACCGCCAGTCCCAGGAATTTTAAGGCAGGAACTAGCCGACCTGGGTGGCTGGAAATGCCCTCCAAGCACCTCTCCTATCCGCAAACCACCCCACCAGAAC
The DNA here is from genome assembly GCF_018350215.1 of Panthera leo. Lineage (NCBI taxonomy): Eukaryota > Metazoa > Chordata > Mammalia > Carnivora > Felidae > Panthera > Panthera leo. Next base: position 85,158,605 of record NC_056689.1, on the reverse strand, counting down.
CCGCACTCGGCGGGAAAAGTCACTCACGGGTAAAGGAGAAACTTTCGTCGGCCAGGAGTAGCTGAAGAATCACCTTTCCTTGCGAAGACCGCTCAGGCCGTGAGGGGCGGAGGCGTTCAGACTCCCAGACACTGTGAAGGAGCCTCTGTGCCTCGTGGTGAAGTGGGACACGAGACACGCTCGGGCTGGTGATCGCATCCAGAAAGAGGCATAGGAAAGGGGACGTGGGCCTTCCGTGGGCCTCTTCCACGGCTGAAGTGACCGGCACCATCTCAAAGAGGAAGGCTCAGTCCCGAGCGACAAGGGGAAGAAAGGCGCTCCCTGCAGCACGTGAGGCATGAAACGTGACCAAAGGTGTATCTGTATTAAGTCATCGACATTCCGGGGGGATCCTGGGGGGACTGGCCGGTAAGTCACAGGCTCAGGCGACGACCGAACCAAGAGATGCTCTGTGTGGAGGTGCTTGGACAGGATGAGACTTGGAATCACATTCGCTGAATGGTGTTGGTTCTTCGGGGATCAGAGACAGTGGCCAAAGGAAAGCACCGGAAATGTCCTGAACATCAGCAGGTACGATCAGCCACCTGGCCACCGTATACCTGAAAGCGTGGCTACTGTGTATGTGGCCAAACTCAGGGACATGCGCCACGCTCCCGGGTCCAGTGAGCCTGGTGGCCACGTGTGCCACACGTTTGCGGCATGGGGTGAAAGGAGGCCTCACCAACCCTTGAAACCTCGTTACCTAGCGGCTTCTTTGTGGATTGATGTGCTTTTGTCTTGTTCTAACAAGCCCTGTGCAGGCATCACCTGCTCCAAAGGGGCCCCCACACCTCACTGTCGCAGGGAACCACTGTGTTCCCTGCACACAAGATATCCACCTCCGTGGCTTCTCTCCCCTTCATGTCTGTAAGTGGTTCCCGTGAGGTGTGTGTTTATGTGCCCGGCACATTGATTAGCAGATACCTAAGGAGGGTGAGGCCTGGGAACCAAGAAGGTAAATCCCAACATAAATGCCGTCTGAAAGGAACAAGTAAAGCAGCCTGAAGTGGGGCTAAAACCCCAGAGAACCTTCCAGAAAAGCAGAAGCTGGCGGGGCCCTCGGCCTCCCCCAGGGCAGCAGCAGGTACGGGGAACGGGGCGCCGGAGGGGACTCTCGGGCTCACAGCACACGCGCTCCTTGGAGACCCCAGTGCCGGCCCGCCCAGCTTTCCCGAATCCAGTCTGAGAGGTTCTGGCGGCCACCGCTCGCTCGGGGAAGGCGGCCCGGCTGGGAGTGCGTGTGAGCCTCAGAAGCTGCGGGAAATGCGTGCAGAACCTTGCTGTCACGAATCCTGACACCTCCCAGGGCTCGTCTGTCTCTGTCATGTGAAGCAGAAACCCGGTGACACGGCGGGGCACGCCTGAAATGCACCGGGACACGCCTGCCCTGTTCTTAGCTTGTTCCTCCTCCCGTCCCCTGTGCGGTGTCTTCAGCAACCTGCTGTCCACCCGGGAGCCACGCATTACCGGGTGCGTCCGCGCCCCACACCGACCTCATGCCCGGCAGACTGGCCATTCTCTCGTGTCAGGGATCCCGGTGCAACGGGACACGTCTCAGTAGCTCAGCCTTCCAAACCCAACGAGAATTTTCGAACTCTGACGTCACTAACGTTCTGATGATTTGGACCCCAGGTATCACATCACGTGTCCTGCAGTGTGGGAAGGAGAGGCTCCCGGGGTGGAAACATTCCTCCACACCCACTGAAGGAAACGCCTCCCGTTACAGCCGAGGGGAGATGATGTTACCAACCCCGCTAGCTCTAAACGGAAAGCGATACGATGTCCGATCAGAGCACTGCCTGGAAGCTCGCACCGACCCGACCCTGTTCCGCACTGTGCACCTGAAGGGGAGATACACGTCCCCCCAGGTGCACTACACAAAGTAGGTACATCTTTCCACAGGTCTCCCTGGAGTCCACATTCTGTCTCGAGTGTAGACTTCCTTGGAGGAGAGCTACGTGGAAAACAGCATAGGGCTTTTGCAATATTAAATGCTTCCAAAGTCAGAGTTAACCTACTGACAACGGTGTTACAGAGGAAATCATGTTTTCCGAGAACTTGGTCAACTTTATCCTGCTTTCCAGATTACGGCACTAACACTCACTCGATTTCTGATACTTGAAAGAAACGTGTCTATTTAAAACTAAAAGACAATAAAATGTAAGCAACGTGGGATTTTTTTTCTTTCTTTATGAAAATGATAGTGCTCTCTGAAGGGAGTACGAGTCAAAAATCATTGCTTTTGCTGAAAATCCAATGGTTTGACAGTTTAGCAAATTTTACATAGAATCTGCCTGTGACACGCATAGCTTTTAGTAATAATTTTCGGAGAGAAAACTTTGCCATTAAACACAGCACTTATCATGTAATGTAAAATGTCACAATCCAGAATTTCCGTTTGTGGGGAAGGTGGGACAAAGAAGATGCCGGAGGAAAGCAGCCCCAGGGGGCTCGTTTCAGCCCAGAAGCTCCACTTCCAAGCCCGCATGGCCTCAGCGGCCCTGCCTCTCCTTGCAAGTGATACGGGCGCATTTGGGCAGAGACCATCTGCAGACGCCATGGCTTTACGGATCGGCCCTGATGTGGAAGATGGCAGGACCCTCTTGTCAAAGTGACCTTGCGGCCTTTCATTCTGAAGGGTCGTATCTGCGAAGCAAGACAAAGCCAGAAACTGCAGGGATTTCCCAAGGGCCCTTCTGCACATGGTCCTGGACTAGAACTGTCCTAAGAGAAACATTGGCAAGAGATTTGCAAGATGCAATAAAAGGAGAGGCGTCTTTCTCCAAAGGCAGTTGCAGACGGGCCGTGGGTGCATGTGAGTTTCCTCGAAGCTCTGAGTTGCGCACATGCCCTGTGGTGGCCTGAGATAGAGAGTTGTGGTTTCTAGAGGTTCTTGAGATTTGCAGAGGGTGGAGTGAACTCACGCTCTGTATCAGGTCCCAGGCGGCCCCTGGTGGGGCATGGAAATGGGCTTGACAAAGTCGCTCTTCTCACAAAGCTCAGGGCTGCCATTCAGATGGACAAACAAACCAAAGCAAGCACATTCTCATGTGAGAGGGGCCACATAAGCGGTTTGATTCGGGGGCTGAGGGCAGAAGGGCACGCCCTGCAGGTGAGGGCGGTTGTCCAGAGGGTTCACCTCTCTGCCAGGATGGGGCGGGGAGGGGGGGGGGCTACCACTGTCCAGAGTCCTGCACAGGTGCACTGTCGCAGACCCCTCTAAAAGTTGATCGTGCTAACAAAATGTGTACAAGATCTGCATGCAGGCAACTACAAAACTGATTAAAAAAATGGAAGAAGATGAAATAAATGGAGGTATATCCCTTCTTTATGGGTGAGAGGGCTCAATACGGCCACGATGTCAGCTCTTCCCAATGTGACCTACAGATAAAGCACAATCTCATTCAGAACACCAGCCTGTTGTGTTGTGGATATTGACAAACCAGTTCTAAAGTCAGTATGAGAAGTTAAAAGATCAACCCTGGTCAACACAATGCTGGAGAAGAAAGTGGGGACCTGTCGGACAAGAGAAAAATCAAGACAGCACGGTGCAAAAACAGAGATATAGATCGATGGAACGGAACAGAAAGCCCAGAAACAAGACCGCACAAACACAGACAACTGATCTTTGACAAAAAAGAGAAGGCCATTCAACAGAGAAAGGGCAGGCTTCTCAACAAACAGGGCTGAAACAGCTGAACATCAGAAAGCATCAAGACGTAGACCTTATGACTTTACAAAAATTAACTCAAAATGTACGATAGACATAAATATAAAGGGCAATACTATAAAATATGGAAGAAGACATGGAAGAAAATCTATATGACCTTCGGTTTAGCTGTAGGGTTTTAGACAACACCAAAAACATTTGACTCATGAAAGTAAACAATGGATAAGTTAGACTTTATTAAAATTTAAAAACTCTGCTCTTTGAAAGATACTATTAAGATCATGAAAAGACAAGCCACAGACGGGAGAAAGTATTTGCAACATATATCTAATAAAGGATGAGTGTCCAAAATATACAAAGAGCTCTAAAAACTCAACAATGAGAAAACGACCCAATTAGGAGCAAAATATCTACACAGACACCTCACCAAAGCAGATACACAGACGGAAAACAAGCCTGTGAAAAGACGCTCCCACATCCTTTGATATTATTGAATTACAAATTAAAACAACCATGAGATACCACTAAACACATTAGAATATCTTTAGCAGTTTCTTACAATGTCAAACATAGTCTTACCCTAAAATTTAAGATCAAGCTTTTAGGTATTTGCCCAACTTATTTGAAAGTTTATGTCTAAAAAAAAAAACAAACAAACAAATTGGGAATGTGGGTGTGACAGCACCTTAATTCAAGATTGTCCAAAACAGAAACCAATCAAGGTGCCCTTCAATAGGTGAGTGGATAAGCCAACTACATACATCCAGACAATGGAATATCATTCACAGATAGAAATACATGTGCTCTCAAGCACAAAAAGGCAAAGAGGAACTGTAAATGCATTTTGCGGGGTGAAAGAGGTCAGTAAGAAAAGGCTACCCACTATATGATCCCAATTATATGACATTCTGGAAAAGACAAAACTATAGAGACAGAAAAAAAAAAAAAGGTCAGTGGTTGCTAGGGTTTTGGGAAGGGGAGCAGACTGAATGAAACACGGGATTTTGAGGGCAGTGGAATGTTCTATATTCTCTAATAGATGCAGAGCTTTACAGAACAAAGAGTAATCCTCAATGTGTGCAAATTAAAATCATGATTTAGGGACCCGAAGAAGGTGTGTGGATGTGACAAGAGGGTCTACCTGTGTTACACATGCAGGAAACGACCTCACTGAAGGTGGGAAGGGAGGCATGGATGTAAGCGACATGGGAAGTGAGTGGAATCCGTGAGACCACAGACACAGGAGCGGACTTCACGTGAGCGCTGGGCTGCGCCTGATGAGTCTGTGTCCCACAACACTCACCGGCTATTTAAGCAATGTTACCTGCGCACGGTGGGACTGAACAATCGGGGCACTCAGTGACTGGCTTGTCTTTGTGAGGAGGGAACCCCCACATGAGAAGGGGAGGTGGCTAGAATGATTGGTGAGGGAACAACGGACTAGAGTTTCAGACATCATAGGAACACGTGTTCCATCTCACGTGGATGCGGACGTCTGCAGTATTTGTAGACGTGTAGACGTAGGTGAGGATACACACATATGTTTCCTCTCTCTGTCAGCTGGAGGCCCAAAAGAGATGATGTTCCAGGAGCAGCGAGCACACCCCATACCCAAGTCTTTGTTTCTTTTTTTAATGTAAAAATTACTATTTTATATTTTTGATCTTTAAAAAATTTTTTTAGATTTTTTTACTGTATTGAAATCCAAGTCAATGTGCAGCGTAACAATGACTCTTCAGGAGTAGAACTTGGTGATTCATCACTTCCATAGAACACCCGGTGCTTGTCCCAACAAGTGCCCTCTTTAATGCCCTTTATCCATTTAGCCCATCCCCCACCCACCTCCCCTCCAGCAACCCTCAGTTTGTTCTCTGTATTCGAGAGTCTCTTATGGTTTGTGTCTCTCTTTCTAATACCATCATCTATTACAAGGAATCGAGTTTCCTTGGAGGAGTGGATGAGTCCATGGAACAGGACACACACAAGATCAGCCTGAAGCATCTCGTAGTGACAAAAGTAAGGAGATGTTCGGAAAAAATTCGCAGTGACTTGTGTTATGGACCGAGTGTTTGTGCCCCTCAAGTTCACATGTTGAAATACTCCCAATACAATAGTATTAGGAGGGGGGGTGGGGAAGTAATGAGGTCATGAGGGTAGATCCCTCGTGATGGGATCAGCACCTTATAAAAGGGACCCCGGAGTGCTTTCCACCATGTGAAGACACAGCAAGATGGCCGTCTATGAACCAGGAAGGGGGCTCGTCATCAGACACCAGGGCCGTGGCGCCTGGGGCCTGGATGCCCAGCCTCCCACACTGTGGGAAATAAGTGTCTGTTGTGTGAGGTGGGCAGCGGACAGCAGTCTTGCAGAAGCAGCCCCAGTGGACAATGGGGTTGGCCAAAGGGACCAGGCACCAAATGAAGGAGATCCCTTTGTCCAAACCTTGAATAATGGAAGCAGTAAAACTGAGTAGTTTGAAATTAGAATCCGTCCCATAGAATCAACTATTCATGTGTTCATACCAACGTAATGAGTGTGTCCGGGGGCCGTGTTAGCAAATCACCACAGACTTGGTGGCTTAGAGCAACAGAGGTGCTGGAGCCCACGAGTCTGAGACCAGTACCACCCGGGCTGAGACCAGGGTGCTGTCAGGCCACTCCCTCTGCACAGGCTCTGGGGACGGCCTCCCCCGGCTCCCGGTGACTGCCAGGAACCCCAGCCTTCAAGGCCAGCGCCTGCAAACGTGCCTGGGCCCCGTCATCACGTTACCTTCCCCTCTACACGGCCCCCACTCCGGAACGGCAGGCGGCCCGACGTGACTCCCACACAAAGAGCGCAGCATGGAACGGAAGGAGAGGTGACTTTGCAGCGAGAAGCCCGACAAACGCCAGCCCAGCCGGGTGAGAGGCAGCTCAAACAGTTGTGGATCACGCTGACAGCGTGTGCCCTTCACCACGCTGTGACGAAACGGCACTTTGTCTCCATGGTCTCCACCCCCAAACTCATAACCCCAGTCTGATCATGTGAGAACTCCCAGGCAGACCCTGATATAGGGGCACACGGAAAACACCTGATCAGTACTCCTCGAAATTGTCAAGGTCATGCACAGTAACTAAGCAGAAATGTGGGATTGCGGATGGCATCTTCGTATAGAAATAGGACTTTAGGCCGAGACTCGGGGAGTCTGAATAAAGTGGGTTTTAGTTAATAAGACGTTTTCGACATGTTTTCATCAGTGGTAACAAATGTAGTAACACAAGATGTCAGTTACAGGGAAACGGTGCCCTATCTGGCGTGTGGGGGGCCGCAGTGATGTCCTCACATTTGTCTGTGCAACTAAAACTGTTTTAAAAGCAAAGTCAACTTATGTCGCTGTGTCTGAGCCCCCTCCCCGCCAAGGAGCCGTCTCAGGGACGGTTAGCGCAGTGAATTCTTTCCCTGTCAGATTCGGAGGCAGGCAACCAGCTATCCCGTCCTATAAACAAGCCTGGCTCACTAGAGGTCGTCCAGAAGTGAGCAGCCCTCAGAACTGTAGAGCCAACCATTTGGCAGTGGTTCCACAATGTTCTAACTCAGCCGAGTGCACTGTGCTGTCACCCACAGGGTCTGGTGCTCGCCCCCTCCTCAGCCTGCACCTCTGCATCTCGGTGCGGGACACCTCCGCCCACCGATGGAGTCCCTGAGCTCAGAGCGAGGGAGGGCGTCCCGTTGGCCACAGTGCAGACTCAAGGGCGGGCCCCATGCCACCCGGGTCTGGGCCTCCTGCTGCCAACACAACACCAGGTTTCTTCGAGCTCAGTTGCCTTTCTGTAAAATGCAACCTCACCAAGCTGGTGTAAGTTATGCCCACGGCACAGAGGTGGGCATATGTGAAGTGTTCACAGTACATCTGAACTAGTTTTGTTTTCCTTACATTAAAATAACATGAAGCTTGGCAATAGTTTCATTGTGCAGCTGGGCCCAGAGGATTCCGTGGAAGACACGTGTTCTCTTCCGTATTTACCACGAGCCAATGACCTGCATGACTTCGAGGACAACGATGCATCTGCCCTGGCACTGGCCTGGGGGGCAGCAGGGAGGGGGCGAAACTCTGGGTTGACTTGCTATTTCCTTCGTGCGTTTCAAACACGTGATGAGGGTGTCCTTAAGGATGCTGGTGACTCTCTTGAGTGTGTGCTGGGGAGGAGACAGGCAGGTGGAAAATTCTGTACCGGTCTGGGCCAGAATCTCGAGCACTCTTTCTTCACTATGATCTCCCAGGTTGAGTCTTCTCCTTAATTCAGCAGCACGATGAGGGGTCTCTGTCGCTCCTCATGATGGTTTGGTAGCCACCCCACCAGGGCTTTCTGCCAGGCCACTTGCTCAGCTTCATGGCTCCCAAGGGCTCCATTTCCCCTCACCCTTCAGGAAACTCCCCGCTAGATTCAGGTCATCGTTCTGTAAGGGACCCTAAGTGACCCCACATGGATTCACACACTGGGTCGCTGATTTTCTCCGTCCATTCGTGAGCCATTTGTTGAGAGCCTCAAGTCTGCCGGGTCCCGGGCTAAGGAGGGGACCTGGAGGGATCAGACAGAGCAAGGGGTGAGGTGAGGGACACAGCCGTGTCCACCACCCACCGGACACTTAGGTTTAACAAAGTAAGTGTGGTGTCCGGCTAAAAGCAACTGTCTGGGGAGAGTTCATTCCTGTGGGACATGAAACCCAAAGCTCCAGTCCACGCAGCATCCCCCCTGAGCCCCAACCAAAGGAGCTGCCATCTCAACAGTGACACAGGAAAAAATGATGTTGAATACGGCAGAAAATCAGGAAGGCAGAGATATAGCTTCCACATGAGAGAAAAATCAAATAAATTGTGCCATTTTGATGAAACATCTCAACGGTTGAGACAGACAGTATTTTTATGGTGCTGCAGGTGCATTGTAATTGATCAAAAAAGTCCTTTCTACATGGAAAGCTTTCAGGTCCATATTTGATCTGGACCATAAATCATGTCAGTTGTGCCTCTGGGTTCACATGCCTGATGGGGGGAGAGCATTGAGGACATTTCTGATGGATTTGCTTACTGTTCTCGAGTCTGGAAGTAGCCATGGGGCTGGCAGAGAAGCCTCAGGTGTCATTCACACATCACATCCAAGGAGGCCAAGGCCAGCTCCCAGGGTGCCTGGTTCAAGGCATCCCAGGTAGGAACGTGCGGGAACATCCCTGAGCCGGGGGTCTCTGAGGGGCGTGGGGCCCCGACAACACAGTGACCAGCAGACCAGTGTGGGCCCTGCTCGTTGGCCTGGTCTTCCCATAGGGGGCTCACCACCCATGCAGACCCCATTCATGGAGCCCACACTTCCTTCCACATGAACTCCAGTCCAGCGTGGAGACTGACGGTTGGGTGCATGGTTCTTTCACTAGAGCTACCCATTGGACAGACCAAAGGCGAGGAGCCTTGGTCTCATTGTGCCAGGACTTTCCTCTGGGTCAAGTATCCTGGGAGCAAAGTGTTAGATCCTGAAGGCAAATTCTTTGGCAACTTTAGGAAGGTTCACTCTCCTTAATCCCATGGCCCCACAGGCCTCCAGCCCAGCTCAAGAGGGAGGGAACATTCACGAAAGTTCAATGATGAACCACCATCCATATATCAGGGTGACTTACAGATCCTGTCTCCCTAACCATAGTACAATCTCTACCCCCCAGGTCACCAAGACAGCTTTTCCTGGAATAGTTCTTGATGTCTGGCATTTCTGAAGTACTTTTTTTTGAGGAGTTCCTGGTATTTTAGGGTCCTCACCACCAACTCATCTGTCCACATTGTAGGCATTCCCCAACCATTCTCAACATGAAACTTGACGTCCCTTGTCACTCCTGGCAACATCCAGCTGCCACGTTCATGCAACTGGTAATTAGCTCATTCATCCATTTGACTACGGTGCTTTGCATCCAACTATGTGCCGGACGCCGTCCTGGGAACGAGGAGCTTGAGAGTAAATCAGATGAGGCAGATGCTTTCGCCGACCCTTCTGGTCAAGGAGGTGAAGGCTGTTACGAAAATATTAAATAAGATGAATGCACGCATCCCACAAACGAAAATAGGCACACACCTTAATTTTTGAGAAAATCTATGTGCGGTGTAGTCAGGAAGAGGGCACAATGAAAGAAAACAAAGCCATGGGTGGGGAGGCATCATAAAGGATGGAAAGAGGGGACGTGAAGTGGGCAATCTGACATCAACAACAGCAACAAAATGAACCCTGCGGTAGGTTTCTGATTAGAAACACAGAGAACTTCAGCACGATTCACTCCAACTCTGTTTTTTTCAAGGCTACCTGGGAACCTGGAGTAAAATGAGGCAGTTCAGAGAGTCTCACGGTGCCCTCGTTGGGAGAGAGAGAAAGAGCAGAGGCAGGAGTGCAGGGAAACTGCTTGTCCCACAGCCCCCGGTGGCTGTGTCATAATGTCTGACAACACCCGTGGTCGTTTGCCTTCAGTGTCCAATTACTGTGCCCCCCAGAATGCCGAGAAGCCCTCTGTACAGGCTCATTTGCAGCAGGGAGGGAGAAAGGTGAGTGGAAAGACACGATGTGGAACTGGGAGGAAACGCCAAGCACGGGAAGGTCTGCATCCCTGTCACATGCTCTCAGACCTCACTCTACACACCCACGTGACAGGCTCCCATCGTGAGGCCATCAGAACCCCCCGAAGATGAGTAAGCAAACAGTCTGTCTCTGAGAGGCTGCTAACCCACGAGGGGAGTCCTGGGCTAAGAGCCAGGGGACCCAGGTCGGAGCCCTGCTGCTGCCAGTTCCCAGACAGTGGTGTCAGTGGCGTCCCGGACGCCTGTGCAATAGGAGAAGAGCACAGTGACAGCTGCCCAGCAAGTCTCAGGTATTTGAAAAGCTGAAACATGGTCACGATGACTCATGATATCCGTACCTACACGCTCATGGCCACTGCTCAAGGGGGACTCATTATGTGTCGGGATAAAACAGCTCAGCAAAGCGCACAAATCCCTGGTGGCGTGGAGCTTACATTCTGTGAGCAGGCGACGCGGACTAGACATGTACACGCAGCTCAAATATTCAGAGGAAGAGCTGGGACCGGGACCCAGCTGCTCAGTTGTCAGCCACGCCTATGTCCTTGCAACTCTGCCAGGTTGCTTGGACAAGAGTTTGGGGAATAAATTATGTAGGATGGAGGGAATAAGATAGCAGAACACACACGGCAACTGCACAGCCTCAGGCAAACTCGGGCTTTCCTTGTCCACTGCCAGAAGACACAACTGACCCCAAAGCGTGCAGCGCAATGAAACCCACAGAAACAGTGTAATGGGGCAAGTTCATGCTTCTAGAGCATCAGAAATTTGGAAACAAAGCCGAATAGAAGCCGCAGAGTCCAAAGCAAAGCTAAAATGTCCATAGTCAACGGGGAGCCATGGAAGATCTTATGGCAAAGAATGACAAAAACTGGGTTTGGAGGAATAGCAAAACCTTTCCCCAGTAAGACTATCACAACTTGAGAGATTATTTCTAAAATAACCATTTAAAGTCTCGGGACGGCAGGGGCGGGGGGGCACCTGGGTGGCTCAGTTGGTTGAGCATCTGACTCTTGACTTCAGCTCAGGTCATGATCCAAGGTCATGGGACTGAGCCCCGAGTCGGGCTCCATGCTGAGTGTGGACCCTGATTAAGATTCTTTCCTCCCTCTACCTCTCTCCCCAACTCATGCTCTTGTTCTCTCTCTCTAAAGAAACAAAAAAATAAAAAATATATATTTAAAGTCTGGGAATCCCCCTAAAGGCTGGTTCAAGGAACAAATCAAAGCACACCTGGTGGAGGGCCCAAAACATCACTACGAGCAGGGAAATAAAATAACCAAAGTCACAACAACAGAGAGCGAGTAACACTCTCCAAAAATCACCTCCTGAAGGGCCAGGCCCTGGGCAGTGCATGACCCCCCGTTTAATATAGCAGTGCTCACAGGTGCAGAGCACATAGCAAGCTTTTAAAACTCACGAGGGACACAAGACTAGCCAAAATGATGAAACGGAAGAATTCTCTTCAAAAGAAATTCCAGGAAGAAGTGACATTAAAGAATTGATCAAAACAGATTTAAGCAACATAACTGAACAGGAACTTAGAATAACAGTCATAAAATTAATCGCCGGGTTTGAAAAAAGCAGAGAAGACAGCAGAGAATCTGTTGCTACACAGATCAAGGGACTAAAAAGTAGTCATGATGAATTAAAAAATGCTACAAATGAGGTGCAAAATGAAATGGAGGCGGCCACAGCGCGTATTGAAGAGGCAGAGGAGAGAATAGGTGAATTAGAAGATAAAATTATGGAAAAAGAGGAAGCTGAGAAAAAGAGAGATAAAAAAAATCCAGGATCACTAGGGCAGAATTAGAGAACTAAGTGACGCAATCAAACAGAACAATATCTGTATCACAGGAATTCCAGAAGGAGAGAGAGAGAGAGAGAGAGAGGCTAAAGGTGTACTTGAATAAGAACATACAGCAAATGGAGGAAGCTTTATCCAGTGAAATTTATTAAAACTCAAGTGTGCATGGAAGAGTCTCCAAGACAAGGTGTATGTCAGGACATAAAAGAAGCCCCCCAAAATTGATGAGGGATTAAATCATACAAATATGTTTTCCAACTATGACAGACTAAAATTGGAAATCAACTGCCGAAAGAAATTTGGTAAGTTTACAAAGGGGTGGGGATTAAGTCACACACTCATAAATAACCAGCAGGTCAAGGGAGAAGCCACAGGAGACGTTAGAAAATATCTGGGGTGAGTGAGGAGGAAGACGTAGCAAGGCAGAGCTCATGGGTGCAGGAAAAGCAGCACGTAGAGGGAAAGCACTGCCGTGACTTCCTGGAATCCTGGACTGCCAGGGGCAGGTGGGGAGGACTGAGCTTGGTTGTCACCGGCAGGGACCGAACGGGAGGCTTAGCTGGGACAGAAGGGGGTTCTCAGGGATGACGACAGGAAGAATAACCAAAAAATAGCTCAGAGGTAGAAGAACCTGGATGTCCGTCAAGTTTGCAGAAGCCTTCCCACAATCGATTCCTAGGGGATCAGTTAGCTTATTGATTATGGAGAAATGTGTGTCCACTACGAAAGTTTGGATAAATATTATGGTAAAAAGAAGTGGACGGCAGTTTCTTATAGACTTAACCAAACCCTTACCGTGTGACCCAGAAATCCTGCCTGTAGAGGGTTCACATAAGAGAAACAAAATATGTGTTCACGCAAAACCTGCGCAGGAGCACTTACAGTGGTTTCATCTGTAACCGTGGAGGCGGGAGACGACCCGGATGTGATGGATAAGCAGGCGGGGACGTCCTGACGCTCCACCACCGACCAGTGAAAAGGAACGAACTAGGGATAGAATCGGAGACGTGAGCAAACCTCAAGCACATTTTGCGAAGTGAGAGAAGCCAGACTCCAAATATTACATGTGATTCCGTTGATAGGACATTCCGCGAAGGGGGAAGCATGAGGACCGGAATCAGTAGTTCCCAGGGTCGTGGACGAGGAGACAAGCCGGGAAACGGGAGGATGGGGGGCGGGGGCCGTGGCTGCATGCACTTACTTGTAAACCCTCACGCAACGGCACCCCAGACCATGGACTCACTGTGTGCAAAGAATACGTCAGGAAATCTGATTGGAGCCAAGAGAAGAAGGGAAATGCAACATAACTCACCCCAATACCGTTCTCCTCATGCATCTGATTAGCAAAATGAAAACTTGGCACAGAAGGAAAACAGCAAAAAGTTCGAGTGCAAATACTAGGCAGCTGGCTGCTTTCCTTAGGGTCAGACTTCCAAGGAAAACAGGTTTCCTGAAGTATTCAACCGGTGCTCAGCAGTGGGGAACCCCTTCAACCTCATGCAGATGGAGAGAGTCAGGACAGAGTGTAGACACAGACCCAGAAGGGTGTGACGGGAAGGACGCAGTCCTGGGTTTCACAAGCAGACCCCACGGCACCTTCGTCCTGAAAACGAAACCAGGAAAGATCAGACCCTGTTTAAAATGCACCCGGCACACTTTCCCCGGCCTTGCCCCGGCTGGGTAGCGGCCTCGGGGTGCCTGCGGGGCCCTGGCCGGCGGCCCGGCACGTCCCTGGGAACCTCTCCACCCGCAGGGAGGGACTCACTTCTGTTCAGAGCCCACCTGCTGCTCTACGCTGCCAGCTTTGTGTGGATCACGCGGCCAAAACCACAGAGAGGAGCGTCATGCTGTTGGTGCCACCCCAGCGGATGGGAACGCCCACGAGCCCAGCCCTGAGTGCAGGAGGAGGAGGGGCCGAGCCGGGTCCCTGACATCCCCACACCTGACCCCCAGCCTCCCGCGGAGGCAGGGCAGGTGCACAGACGTAGAATCTCCCGAGAAACACAAGCCCCGCGTCACCCTGCGTGAGGGTCAAGGATGAGCCTATTCTCCACCGTCCCGCGGACCGAAGACAGCACCTGCCAGAAGGCTTGACAACGTGGCCAAATCCTCAGGCGGTAGATGGTGCAGCCCCTGGAATGTGGGGCCTGAAACCCAGCGCGGGGGGCTCCCGCGTGCTCTGCTGCCTCCTGGGTCCACGGGACGGCGTTTGCCCAGAACAGCGGGTGACAAGCGACGCTGGTCATCCAGGTTTTGCTGCTCCGCTCCACGGATCCCCGGAACACGGCACATCCGCGGCCTTTCCACAGCCGTCAGTCACACGCTTCCCGGTGATGGTTTCCCGGCCTCGACAGGAGTCAGTACTTCCCCTGCGGGAGCTTCGCAGTCAGACTGGGAGCTCCCGGATGTCAGGGGCCCTGCTCTGTCCTGTCCAGGTCCTTCGGTCCGTGACTGAAGGGCTGTCTGTCCTGGGCGCCCAGTGGCCTCTCAGAGGGAAGGCTGTGACTCGTGAGCCCAAACCCCCTGACGGCTGATTCTGGAGAGGGTCTCGGTCGGAGGAGGCCAACCTCCGAGGCAGGAACAAGCAGTCCTAGGTATTGGGGATTCAGACAACAGAAATGTACGTCTCCCTCACTCTTTGTGCATCGTGGACCAGCCGGGGGTCTGGCGTCCTGACTCCTAGATCCCGGGAAGGGGGCCGGCCAGCGGGGGATCCAGGCAGCCTGCCATGGCCCTGGCAGGAGTCACAGCTGAGAACTGAGCCTGGGGCAGGGAGCAGAGCCAGGCTGTGGGGTGTGGGGATAGGGTCACTGTCAGGCTAACCCCTGTGGAATCGGTCCTGAATGCCTGGAGCCCATGATGAATATGAGCATCCAAGTCAGCTCAGGCGCAGCAGGGGTGAGGGAGACAGGTGCAGCAGGGGTGAGGGGAGGCAGGCACAGCAGGGGTGAGGGGGGAAGGCGCAGCAGCAGGGGTGAGGGGGACAGGTGCAGCAGGGGTGAGGGGGACAGGTGCAGCAGGGGTGAGGGGGGCAGGTGCAGCAGCAGGGGTGAGGACAGAAGGCACAGCAGGGGTGAGGGCGGCAGGCACAGCAGCAGGGGTGAGGGGGACAGGTGCAGCAGGGGTGAGGGGGACAGGCACAGCAGGGGTGAGGGGGACAGGTGCAGCAGCAGGGGTGAGGACAGAAGGCACAGCAGGGGTGAGGGCGGCAGCCACAGCAGCAGGGATAAGGGGGCCAGGCATAGCAGCAAGGGTGAGAGGGACAGGTGCAGCAGGGGTGAGGGGGGCAGGCGCAGCAGGGGTGAGGGGGGCAGGTACAGCAGGGGTGACGGCGGCAGGCGCAGCATCAGGCAGCAGAGGGAGGAAAGCGGGTTCCAGGAGAAGCACCAAGCCAGGCTGCAGAAGCCTCACCGGCCAGGAAGAGGCACCGCTGGAATTAGACTGGGGAGGGGGCCCCCCACAGTCCCCCTTTCCTCTGTCCTGCCCTAACCCCCCTGCAGCTAAGTCCCCATGAGACACCTGCAGGGAAGCAGGCTCTGCCCGGCTCTGGCCTGTGCAGGTGAGCCGTGTGCAAGAGAGGCCACCGGGGACAGAACGGCTGGGGTTACCTTCCGTGGAACAGAGGGGTCCCCCAGAGCGGGAGCCCAGGGGGCGCAGCCCAGCGCGGTCACAATGGAGAGAACTGACTTGGGTCGGGGAGCCCGTGGTCCAGCGGCTGGGGATGTGCTCAGGGCTTGGAGCCCGGACAGAGGGAGAGCCGGTCCTGCCCCAGGATATTGTATCCCCAGTTTACCAGTTTACTTTCAGAGGATGGGAAGTGCGGGCTTCCGGCTGGAGCACTTGAGGTCGTCGGGGAGGAGTCAGCAGCTCAGGGAAAGCCTGGCTTTAAAGGGTGTGAAAAGCCAGGGTGAGGGGGGCAGAGCTATTGAGCTGCAAGTGGGAGATCCGTGGGCCCAGAAGCTAACGTGTCATGTCCCCTGCGTGGAAGCTGGGGCAGCCTCCTAATGGAACAGGAGCCCTCATCCCGGATGCTGGGCCCTCCTCGGGGGCTCAGCCATCCCGGCCACGTTCCTTGTGACAGTACAGCTTGTCTCTGGTCCCCCTGGTGCTCTCCCTGTGAAGGAGGGTCATGTGCCGTGTGGCCGTGGGGCCGAGGGTCTTCCTGCCCCATCAGACATGAGTTCTGTGGGGGACTGGCACCCCGTCCAAGACCCTGCGGGCTCTGTCATCTCGACAAGTCGGCGACTAGAGGACGATAAAGTCATACAGCCCATCACAGACTGGAGACTCACGTGTTTTCGTCACGTCACTGTGCTTTGCAAACTATTGTTTCAAAGCCTTCTCCAGCAGACAAATCCCCCCCCAACATAGTTGCTTAAGAGATTGTCTTAACCAACTGTGATACGAAGTTGATTTATGACAGAATGGCGTTGGTGCAGAAAACCAGCCATTTGAGCACTAAACTGAAACTCAGCAAAGTTCATGCTTTCCGACTCGTCGTCCCTCAGGAGTTCATGTGTAAAGAGCTGGCTCTTACATTCACGATCTCCCAAATCCTACTACAGACTGGCTTGTTTGGGCTCAAGGTATGTTCAGGACTTAAAAATCCCCGTAGAAAATGGTTGCAAAAATGGTATCTGCTTTCTGTTTCCGATGCAGGTAAAGCCAGGAAAAGTGCTAGAAATCCTAGCAGAGAGCAGGTCCCCAAACGATGTAACCTCAAGAAAAAGGAAATGGGGTGGCGGAGGCCGAGACGGATCTCAGAACTGTGGCCGCTGACTTGTACGTCCCTCCAGGTCAGGGGCTTTGATCAAGGTCATTTTTAATACAAGAAATGCCAGTAAGTGTCACAGACGTCACAGGTCTGTGACTTCACAGTGGAAAGTGATTCCGCCCACCGCCCTGCCTCCGTGATCAGAAGGCTGTTGTCCTCCTCATATCATAATTTCATTCTTCGCTTTCGTCATTTTTGCCAATCTAGAGAAACTGCAGAATTTGGAAAATGCCCTTTTTAAAAATCATTTCTATCTCCCCGTGTTATGCAAAGCTTGCATTGCCTTAGGGAGGAATTGAGCCCCGAGAGCCGTCTCAGCCTGAGAGGAGCTACAGAATTTATATCAAGGGTTTGCAGCTCATCGGCCAGTGTTCCTGGGAAAAGTCTTTCCCAAAGGCCACGGCCAGGCCTGGTTGGCTCTTGGACGAGCCGCTGCCCCCGGGCATCCCCGCAAATCCATCTCGGCGTCCGTGCGGAGATCGTCCAGGAACCAGTGAGGAGGCTGCACTCTCAGGAGTTTCTGCAGGCTGAGAGAGGACCCCTGACCGTAAATAGCACACCTCTGCCTGAGTTGCCTCCAACTCCCGGTGCCAGAAAGCCAGACTCATCCCAGAGGCGAATGGAGGGCCCCCCCGCTTGATCCGCAATTATGCACATCACACAGAGGTGGTCCTCAAGGTGGCCTCCATGTGCTTCCTGCTGAAAGAAAGCATTTAAGGGAAACCAAAGAGGCACAATGGAAAGAAAATGAGTTCCCTCCCGGCCGAGCCACCTTCAGACGAGGCCAGCCCGCAGATCTGCTACTTTACCGTAAGTTCCACAATCTGGTAAGAAGCTAAGTTCAAGTGGCAGCATGGGACCCACCCCAGCACAAGTGGGGGAAGAGGCTTCCCTTTACGACACCGAAGGACAGGAAACTTAGTGTCACCCTTGAAGACATTCCTGTGCCGGCTATAAAATCGGCTGTGAGACCATCCGTCGTCCAGCCTTCGCTGCAGGATTCCCCTGCAAACAGCTTGGGCTATCCCTCAGAGAGGAGTAGCCGGGAGGACGGAGGAGCCTGGACTGATAAATCCAAATGGAAGTCATCAACCATGGCAGATTGTGCAGAAGGACCCGTGCAAGCTTGGAAAGAGGAGGAGAGACCGGCACGCTCGCCTTGCAACCCGACTTGCAAAACAATGTAGTTTTACCTGATAGTATCAGGACGTGGTAGCAGAATTCTTAACTAAATTAATTCTGTTTGGCACACAGATACTTGAGGGTCCCATAGAAATGAAGCATATTTCCAGAAAAGACGGAATCCATTATTGTGGCCACCTCCTCTTTGTTTGGAAGTACATGCAAAAGGAAGTCTGTAAAGCCATTTCCTGAAGCACTTCTCTGTTCATAATGCCATGGGTTCATCTGTTCCCCAGCTCACAGATAGTCTCAGTGCCCCCCCCCCCCCGATCCGTGCATCTACTCACTTCAAAGCCCACAGCCACTTGCTTCCGGGAACGAATCCTGCCGAGCATACAAAAACACCAGCCCCGTTTGCAGGGTCTCTGAGCACAGAAGAAAATTCAAGACTCCTCGATCACAGAATCTGAAAACTGGCCACTATTTTCCTAAAATCAGAATATCTTTTTCCCAGTGGGAATCAGATTTCTCAGAGCCTGAAAAGCTAGCAAGGGAACATTGAGAAGGAGCGAAGAAACACCAGCGGGGTACGGAGGCTTCCTGCTTCGCCCACCAACAAGCCCACGGAGTCGGTCATCAGCACAAAGCGGGGCGCACAGGGGGCACGTCCTTGTGCACGTCGGTCCTGGTGGCCTCTCATGGGCCCCGGCTCAGACCCTGGAACCCAGACGTGAGGACCTCACCCTGATTGTCCTTGATCATTTACAAAGACTGTCCCCGTCTGTGGGTCCTAATCAGCTCCTAGCGAGGGACTCTCCGAAGAGCTTGTTGTCTGAAGCAAGGGCCACCTGCTGCTTGCACGGTGGTCTGCAGAGCCCCGAAGGAGCACAGCAGCAGCCGCCCTGGAGCTTGGTGGAGGGAGCACTCGTGCCCCCCGCCCAGGACCCACTGAGCCGGGATCTGCGTTTTATCGGGACCGGCAGGTGCTCTGCGAGCACGGGACGTCTGGGAGGCCCTGAAGCCGAGGGCGGATTCTCAACCTCGGCTGCACGTCAACATCACCTGGGGAGTTTTGAAAACGCTGGTGGACGCCTGGTTCGGCCCCGACATTCAGATGGCGCAGTCGCGGGCACGGCCCGATGCTGGGGGTTGGAGACCCTCCTCGCGAGTCCGGGGCGCTGCAGTTCTCGGGTCACCGCACCCGTGTGCAAGTTGCCTGCCTGCAAACCCCCTGTTGAGAGGCCGATTTACACACCCGATCCCGAGGGACTCCAGTCCTGAGAATCTGCATTTTCACCTGGCCTGCACACGAATGCCGATGTGGGTGGTCAGGTCCCTGGAACACATTTGAGGAACACCGTCGATGAGGGGGAGTGAGAGTGTGTAATGAAATGCCCAGAGTCTAAGAGACCCCCAAAAACGAACCACCAGAGTCCAGAGTCAAAGCTAAGCAGCAAGGGTCATTTATTGCAGGTTCGAACCTGGACCTCTGCGCCCTCGTTGCCAGTGATGCCAAGAGGTCCTGAGAGAGGTTTTTACACCCCTTTTATAGACAGGTACAAACAAGTCATGGGGAAATCAGGAATTTTCCACAGTTACAGAGCTGCGATTTGTTGGTGTTTAAAGTTGGACACTTAACAGTATTCGATTGGTTCCTGCCTTTAGGTCAGACCACAACCGGGGGTACGGGTATCACAATGATTGATCAGGAATACACGGATGTGCCAGGCAACAATGATTGATCAGGAGTACACGGATGTGCCAAGTAACAATGGTTGATCAGGAATACATGGGCGCGCCAAGCAATTGTACAGAAGCGGAACAAGCTGGTTAAGCTTGGTTAGGTTTCAGTTTCCCGTAACTTAAGCTTTTAAGTTTTAATTTTCTCAGGCCTCTCAGTAAGACCCTTCTTTGTTCTTGGGACGGTGCTCAGCTTGCTCATGGGCCCCCATCGTAGCCAATGGCAGGAAGGGACCAGAACTAAAATAATCTTCCCTAAGAAAGGCGTTGGTGACTCTCCCAGCACATGGAAGGGTGCTCCTCAGGTTGATTCTGCTTCTTCAGAGCTGTGTCTTCTGTGTCCCAGGCACAGGGCCATGGTAGGGGGTCGCTCCCGGGCACAGGGTCTCTGCGGGGGTGGCTCCCAGGTGTCAGATCTTGGTGGGGGCCGCTCCCAGCCATAGGGGTACGGTGGGGGCGCGTGTGTTTCTCCGAATCACCAAAGCGGGGCTGGTTGCTGTCCACTCCGCCCTCGGCTTCCATCCAGAACGTGCTCCCGTCTCTCCCCTGTTCCGGGAGCTTTCCTGTTGGCAGCTCTTCTGGCCGAACAGGCAGGTCTCAGCACTGCCAGGACTGCCCCCCGCCCCCGCTCCTGCTCTCCATGGCAGCCCTCCACCCCCCACCCCCAATATTTGGCAGGTGAGAATTACTGAGCCCCCCGCCCTCCCCTAGAGACATAGGGAATATGCCTGAGGGTCCCTAACTCAGCCCTTTGGCCTGGAAATGTGCCTCGGCTATTTCTAAGCCAGCCTCTACTGTGCCTTGGTGCTCCTGGGACTTTCCTGAAGGGCCTCTGGTGTCCGGCCAGCCTCCACACCCACCCGGCCGTGGTCCACCATTTCCTGCAGCCTGAACTCTGAGTACAAGCCGAGACCTCCAGACCTGGCCTCCGACCTCACCTCCCCCGTCTCCTCCAGGCCCGTGGGAAAGACCACTCCTAAAGCTACAGTTCTAAACCCTGGCCTTACGTTGGAAGTGGCTGAGGAACTTTCTCAACCACCGGATGCCCTGACCTCACCCCAGCGATGGATTTAATTGGCCTGGAAGGAGAGGTGGGTGTGGGCATTTTGGAAGGCCGCTAGGCGGTTTACGCAGCCTGAACTGAGAACCCCGGCTTAAGTCGTGGCCCGAGGCCCTTACCCTCCCTTTGGAACAAAACCTCCGTGCCCTGCGGGCTCCTGGGCCGACCTGCTTTCGTGGGAACTAAAGCTGCTTGGGATTTGGAAACCCTTTGTGGAACCTCAGTCATGATGACTATCGCTCTAAAAATGGTTTTAAAACCCTTATGGCAAAGAAACATCTCTGTTCAAATGTGTTTACCTCTTACTCTAAACGCAGAAACCCTATTGGCCCCAGGGGTAGAACCCTGGGATTTATGACTTACAGCAACGAAAATGCAGTGGTTTATGGAGCCTGGTCAGGGACTAGATTAGACAGCGATGCCTGTGTGTGCACTGGGGAGGGGGTGCCTGGACAATGCCGGCGGGCGTGGGTGTCGGGGGCCAACGTGGAGACCCCCAGTCCTGCTCACTCGGGCCCCACCCTCGTCCCGCAGGCAGAGGTGGGCAAGACCGGGCGCTGGCCGGGCTGAGGGGACACCCAGAGCATAGAGGGTGAGCAGGAAGGTCGTGTGGATCATGGAGAGTGTTGATGAAGAGGCTGTGTGTCCCCAGGGTCTGGAGAGGCTCTGCTAGCTTGTGGCCAGGGAGACCCCTCTGAGCCGGTGGGACACAGCCACCCTCCCCTGCCGACCCCCCCTGGCCTGGTGCCCTTCGGTGACCTGAGCCCTCAATGGACCAAACCCCCTCTGTTGGCTGGGAGCGCCCTCCCCAGCCTGTCAGTACCCCGGGAGAAACAGGGGTACTTTCCAGTGCGTCCTCCCTGCCGGCCGTTCAGCCCTTGGTTCAGACACACACTGGGGAAGATGCCTCCAGAAGGGCACAGCCGGACCCCGCGGGGCTCAGGCGTCGCCAGGAGAGCTCGTGAGAAAGGTGGCCCAGCGAGAGCTTCACACGGGGCCTCTCCTGCTGCTGTGCTGTCAGGGACCACCGCTGCTGGCCGCAAGGGAGTCTGGCTGGGTCTTGAGACGCCTCTGGGTCTTTCTCAGCCTGCAGGGAGGGTGGGCTGACCTCCGGCCCGTGAGCCTCAGATCCATGGCAGCGAGGCCCCCAGGCTGGCCTCTGCACGCTGGCTCACTGCCCCCGTGGCCCCGTCTGTCGGTCCGAGGACAGTGTGAGGCTCTTCTGCCCCCAGCTCTGACCCTGGTGGGCCTCCTGGCCATGTCCAGTCCCCAGAGCTGGAGGGGGCGTACACGAGGCTTCCTGGAGACCGGGAGAATCTCACTGTGCTCCTGCACATGACAGAGAAAGCAAAAAGAGATCTCATGTCTTAACCCAAAGCCCCATGCCGCATGCAGCCTCCAAAGAGTGCTAAGATTTGAGTTTCCCTTACACGCAATCGCAATTAGTAGAACACAGCTTCATTTTTGTAACTCAAGTCATACCACAGACATGTGTCACCACACGCGAAAATGAAAACATAGGATCACATTCGTGCTGGTGGAGCGGAGGCCTGAAGGCCTTTTATCATTGGTTCATGTGCTAAGACTGAAAATAAAAACTGCTTCTGAGTACAAGATCTTTTCAAGTGCAGTATATGTAATGGGCAGACCCAAGGCTCTGGGTACAGAGCTCCCTGCACGGCGACCAGCGGGAGGCGGTGACGGTCGGGACACAGCAGGAATGCCCGAGAGAGGCCGCTGTGACGAGAGGCCGAGGCACCGGGAGGCCCGGCCCTCAGCCCTCTCGGGGCGGGTGGCAGGGACGTGCCACTGTCCCGGGAAAGCAGATTGAGTGTGCTAACGCTCATCGGACCCGAAGCAGCGTGCTTCTCTAAAGCCTCCGTGGCTCCCGATGGCCACGTGCGGGCCTCCACGTGTTGTCGCGGTCACTTTCTCCAAATGCCCCTTCCCCCCTCCTGGCCACAAACTTGGGCTCTAGCAGACACGTCTCGTTGCGTGCTGAGTGGATCCCAGGTTCACATCCCTGGATGCTCTCACACTGCTGCCTGTGCCTGAGATGTGTCCCCTGCCACCGGTGGTCAGAGTGCAGCCCCGCTGTCCCCTCGCTGGACTGCTCGGCAGGGCAGCCGAGTGAAGAGAGCAACACTGGAGACGGGAGGTGTCTGTGAACAGAGCCACCGTGCGGGGAGGGGCCAGGGGGGCTTGTAGTTTCAGAGCATTTCGGTAAAATCATCCCTAGACTGCGCTCACGGAGGCAGGGGTAGATTCTCACTCTGCACCGTGCTTGGCGAGCACATTGAATCGTTGTCCGGTGACCTGTGGTCTGAGCCCCGCGAGCCTGAGGCTGGTGACAGTCCGCTTGGACCGCTCCCCATGGGACAGGAGGAGCGGGCGCCCTCCCTGGTGTGGAGCCCCAGCTCCAGGGCTGCTTTGCCCACGTCTTGTTCTCGGAACACACGTACCTCTCCCGGCACGGACCCCGCTCGGGGTTTCCATTCGGGCCGGGGTGCGCACGGCCCAGCCGAGGCACCGGGCCTCTCCCGGCAGTGAGCTAGGTTTTCTGAAAAGTTGCATCTTTTCATCAAACGCAAGTTATGAGTTTCACCACCAGGCGTTTTTAATTCCCCGTGCTCTGTCCGTGGCCTCCAAACCTTGGTGTGCGACACCAAGAGGCGCCTCGAGCTCCATCACGGTAACGGGGACTCTTGGGAACACTCACTCAGTCCTTAGGGGTGTTCGGGGCTGGGGATTTGTCCCTTTTTTCCCTTAAATCGGTGATGTACAACTCCTGTCAAGGTATAGGTGTACATTTTGAGAATCCGTGGACACTTTGGCTCGTATTTACTGCGAAGAAAGGCTTATGATCAGCTGCACTTATTTCTTTCTACATAATCCAATCACTTTTTCTAGCAAATTCGTTCTTGGTGTTAAGATACTGAAAACACAGTATCAGTCACCTTCCTTCCACACCGTTTCTCCACTGCCTGATCCTGCTGCTACTCCGACAGACCTCAGCTAATTATCTTCAGGTTTCTCACGGCCACCAAGGACACAGCACCTTCCCCACAAGGGATGAGACACGCAAACGGGAAGAGCCCATGGGCCGAAAGAGGGCCTTGCACTCCGTCCGGGAGTGACTCAGTCTTGCAAAGACCTTTGTTTGCTCTAGGACACGACACAGCCATATTTTCAGTCCTACCATGCTGGGGATTCTCTGATCTTCATCTTTGACTTACTTTTAAAAACTGCTCTCGGGACGCCTGGGTGGCTCAGTCGGTTGAGCATCCGACTTCAGCTCAGGTCATGATCTCACGGATTATGAGTTTGAGCCCCATGTCGGGTTCTGTGCTGACAGCTCAGAGCCTGGAGCCTGTTTTGGATTCTGTGTCTCCCTCTCTCTCCGCCCCCCCCCCCCACACTCTCTCTCACTCTCAAAAATAAATAAACGCTAAAAAATAAATAAAAAAAAAAATTCTCTTTCCAGAAAATGCAAGGTAATTTTTTGCACTGCTTAGCCACATCTTACATAAAAAGGAAGACCGACCATGTGTGAGGCCCGTGTGGAAAGCTGGTTTCTCGGTCTGTGCATGAAAGGGGACGTACATCTGAGGCTGGGAACAGTGGACCGTCGTGTTCTGCTGTCACATGACACCTCCAACAGAGTCTGGGCCGAACCTGAGAGGCACGGATGTATCTGCAGAGAAACGCATGAACATTCACACTCAGAGGAATGAATACAAAGATTATATTCATATAATGAAGAATGACAAAAATGGGGGGCAGATCAGCTCTTTGGGCTGGAATTGTGCACAGGAGGCAGGGCCCCCCCTCTCCCCCAAGTGTCTCCTTGCAGGGGCCAGTGGCCACCTGAGACCTGGGGAAGGTGAGCATGATTTGTTGGCACGTGGCCAAAGGGAAACAAACATTCCCATCGCCTGACTCATGACCCCGGCGTGGCATTGAAGACGTGGCTCGCAGAGTCCTGGGCTCGCTGATCCACAGCCTGTGTCCATCACAACAGCTGCAGAGAGAGACACAGGCTGAGGACAGCAGCTCCATCAGGAGCCCCAGGCATGATGGGAAGGAGGAGCAGAGACCTCCCTTGAGCTGAGAAACGAATCTCAGGGCACAGAGAAGCAGAAAGCACAGAGGTCGTGATTCCTGCAGCCACCAGGGTCCTGTCGGTTCCTGGATTCCATCCATTGCCCCGCCCTTGTAGCTGTCAGCATCTCACAGACCACATCTAGACCCAAAGTGATGAAGATTCCCACCAAAGGTGATTTTTCCAGCCCCTTGCCCTGCCCTGTGAGCCCCTCATTACTAATGGGGCTCCTTTCCTTTCCTCCTCTGCCCTGACATGAAGAAGACAGCTTGTTCCAGTCCCCATGATTGTGGCTTATGAGCAAAAACCGAATACATTTTCTCTGCCACGGCAACAATTCTGCCTCCCCGCCCAGGGGCCGCCTACCCCGAGGGGTTGCCTGGATGCCCAAAGCCGAAAAGACTCCTTTCCAGCATCTGCAGGGAGTCTGTGATCCAAAACCTGGGCTCCTGGCCCTCAACATCTGGGGGGAAGGAAAGACACACAGCCGTCAGCTCCCGTCAGCCAAGAAAAATATCCTTGCCCCATTCCGCTTCGTACTTTTTCCAGAAACGGCTCAGATTGACTGATGTCAGAGGGAAAGGCAGATAAAGGGAAGGCAGAGAATGACTGGTTTGAGTCTTTTTCTGGGATCTGCAAGAGACAGTTTTTCATTTAGCTCATGCTATTTGTACAGAAACCAGGGCATGCAAATATTTACTTGGTTCTCAATACTACCAGACATCTGTCCAGTTTAAGAACTGACCCACAAAAACGTCACGTTGCGTAAACATAGCCATCCTTTAGCCAGAGAACAGCTTTAAAAGAAAACTCTGAAATGCTTAAGGAAAAAAAAAAAAAAAAAAGAAAGAAAGAAAAAAGCTTTATTTAATCAGTGGCAGATAGGAGAAGTAATATTCCTGCGCCGGAATAGTCATAAGGAGAAACCAAGTTTCGACAGAGCACCGATCCTTTTTATCGTGTAGAGTTGTTCTTGTGGTTCCTGCAAACATTCTGGAGGCTCAGCCGAAGCCGCTGCGGGGCTGGATGGAGTTGGCGGGATCCGCGCTGACATCCGTCCGCAGCCTGTGGCGGACTGTGTCTTTCCTCAGCCCCTTCGGCGAGCGTGTTAATCGAAGGCCATTTTCGGGGAGGCCCCTGAACCTCCTCCACTTTAATAAGATGCACTGGGCCCTGGGGACCCGGAGCGCACTTGCTGCCCGGCCAGCAGACACAGCTCCTTCCTGCCCAGGACTCACACCTCAGGTTCCGAGCAAGAGCACGCTGGCCCCGCCGGGACACTGAGCAGCGTGGTGTGGGACTGAGCACGCCGTCGCCGCCAGACTCGCGGCCAGCGTGGAAGCGTCGATGTGCCCGATCTGGAAAAAGCAGCAGCATTCGAACCACCGTCACGGTCCGCCGCCCCCCACTGGATGTGCTCTCACACTCCTTTATTTTTAACCGAGTTTTTATTTGGGAGTAGTTGCGAATTTATACAAAGCTGTGAAAATAATGCAGGTGGTGCCGACACACCCGTCGCACAGCTTCTCCTAGTGACGGCCGCGGAGGTGACCGTGGCACGTCCGTCAAAACCAAGGGGTTAGCACTGACAGCTTGTCACAGCGGCCGTGCGCCCCCCTATTCTCGTCCTTAGCGGCAGAGCTGGCACCAGGACGTGCACCCCTGACGCCCGTCGCCGCTCCAGGCGGGCGGGGATCTGTCAGGGGGCTGAGGTGAAGGAGCATTCGCGTCAGCCCACGGAGGGGACAGCCAGCTGGGGTCGCACAGAGCGGGCGGAGCAGGACCTCCAGAGCCACCACCCCACCTGTGGCATCTCCAGGCCTGGGTAGTACCCCCTGCCTTCCAACCCTCGCTGAGTCTGGGCATCCTGGGAGTGGGCAGTCCTACCGAAGACACTGAGCACCAGCATCCCCCCACCACCCCCCCCGGCCCAGGCCCGATGACAGGACTCCAACGCCGCATCATGAAGCCATCTCTGGGAGCCCGAACGCCCTACTTCAACCAGGAAACAGAGCGTGCGGTGGAAGCCGTCCCCGGGAGGTCCTCGTGCTTTATTCTGCAGTTGACCTGAGTGGCATCTCCCTAAGCACAGCTCAGTGAAGCAGAGAACCCCGCAGAAGGTCCAGGGCCGCTGAGAGCCCCGTGCACTGCAGCCTCTACTCTAACTGGCTTGTCCACCATCTTCAATTCACCACTGGGACCATGGGTGTCCCTTCATGCCCCCACCCTGTGGAATATGGGCAGGAATGTCTATTCAGTTATTCGTCTGTCCCTCACTCATTCACTCAATAATGTTTTATTGAGCTGCCTACTGTGTGTTCTGCTGAGTTCTAGGACCCAGTACAAGTAGAGCCAATGTGATGGCCTTCACCGAGCTGCCTACTGTGTGCCTGGCCCAGGTCTAGGATCGACTCAAGTGGAGCTAATGTGATGTCCTTCACCGAGCTGCCTACTGTGTGCCCGGCCCAGGTCTAGGATCAACTCAAGTGGAGCTAATGTGATGTCCTTCACCGAGCTGCCTACTGTGTGCCCGGCCCAGGTCTAGGATCAACTCAAGTGGAGCTAATGTGGTGTCCTTCACCGAGCTGCCTACTGTGTGCCTGGCCCAGTTCTAGGATCGACTCAAGTGGAGCCAATGTGATGGCCTTCATCGAGCTGCCTACTGTGTGCCTGGCCCAGTTCTAGGATCGACTCAAGTGGAGCTAATGTGATGGCCTTCATTGAGCTGCCTACTGTGTGCCTGGCCCAGTTCTAGCACCCAGTACGAGTAGAGCTAACGTGATGAACTTCACCCTCACTGAGCTTGTACTTCACAGTGAGGAGGTAAACAACTGGTTGAAGACGCTACAGGATGACTCCCAAGGGCCTGGCGGGGCCACAAGGCACGTGGCAGGGCAGGGCACCTGCCAGGGGAGCAGGGGAGCACGAGCGGGGAGATGAGAGCACAGACCCTGAACCACGGCTCAGCCATGCGTGTGTGAGGCACACCAGGGCCTGGCACTGTGGTCGGGACCTTCCATGCAGACTGAGGGTGAGAGGGACCCGCTTTTTGCGGGACATTTTCTGCCTAGAGTGAGCCAAGCAGACCCCACTGTCAGAACAGGAAGCCACAGTGGCCATGGAAGCCTGGGAGCACCCCGAGGGCAGCTCCACTCTGCTGTCTGTGCCCTGGTTCCCTGTCCCCTGCCACCCGGGTTTGGCCTGGTTCCCTGCCCCCCACCACCTGGGTTTGGCCTGGTTCCCTGTCCCCGCCACCGGGTTTGGCCACACTGTGATGGAGCGTGGTCTGATGTTTTCCACCTTCTCTCACTGCTAAGGACAAGAGGAATTCGGTGAGAAACAAGGATGTACGGGGGGGCCCTGGATCATTTTGTTTCAGCAGGATATTTTTTTGGCTTCATAAGGCGATGCAGGCCGAGGACGACTGGGGGTACCCCAGGGGTCCCCGGCCCCGGCTCTCACACCCACTGCGCTTCGGGAGGGAGCAGGCACAGAGGCAGCGGCCGGGCTGGTGCCCATCGTGGTACATAGTGAATTATCAGCGCAAGAAGCAAATAATGTGGAAAGATGAAACGCTGCAGTGGCCACGGGGTGTGGGACTGTGTTATTTCCCCTCAGCACATAATGTATGGTTATTACTTGAGTTATAATGGCTTAGGAATCATTTAGATACATCTTCTTTAGTATGATTTTTAGTCTGTTATTTAGACAGATGCTAAGTTAAGGGCTAGCTTATATTTTCATTATGAAATCTCAGAATCTACCAACCACCAGGCACGTGCTTCCGGGCCGAGCCCCTCCCTCCACATCCCCTCACAGGGCAGGGAAGGGACCTCGCTGCCCCGGGGCACTGGCTGCAGGAGGAACCAGCCCAGGGCTTGCGCTCTGCAGAGGGCAGCCTGGAGCACGGGGGCAGAACTGCTTTCAGTGCCTCTGCACCAGCCAGGGGCACGTTTCTCAGCCCCCGGCAGGACCCATGGGTCTGTGCTCCCGAGGGCCAGTGGTCCCCAGGGACGGGGGTCCCAAGAGCAGGCGCTCCAGAAGGCGAGTGCTCCCCAGGGCGGGTGCTCCTGAGGGTCAGTGCTCCCCAGGGACGGGGGTCCCAAGAGCAGGTGCTCCAGAAGGCAAGTGCTCCTCAGGGCCAGTGATCCCCGAGTCCACACTCAGCCGTGGCCTCAGCGCGCTGCCAGCACACGCCCCTGCCTTGCTGCCCAGAAGAGTCCGTGTCACCGAAAGTGAACAGCAGGTGGAAACATCCTGAGTGAGGCTCATCCAGGGCTGCGGCGTCACCAGCCTCGGGGCTTGTCTCTGACGTCAGCGTGCTCCATGGACACTCGAGTTCTGTTCTCCTCACGCTTGGAACTGGGTGATCACGGCCTCAGGAGCCCCTCGCCCCTTGGGGTGACAGGCACGTATGCAGATGTATGCACGTGCACGTCTCTCACGTGAGCACATACCCACATAAGTGCATGCACACACACACGCATACTCATGAAAGCACATGCACGCGCACACATGGACACCCATGCATGCACACACACACTTCCACATAAAGATGTCTGCACGGGACCATAGGCACACACAGCACCCACATGCACGTACCCACACACCCACGTGTGCACACACTCATGTACCTGTACCCATATACCTACGCACTCACGTGCGCACACACGCACACACACGTATGCACGAACACACACATGTATGCACACACACACACGCACGAACATGCACACACGCTCAGGGGCACCCTCCCAGGGAGCCGCCCAGCCGGCCTGGAGGCTCCCAGATGCAGGCCCCCGGACCACAAGGAAGGAGGCTGCACCCCACGGGGTTCCTCCCTCCACCTCATGGCCGGAGGCAGTGCTGAGGAGCCGTGAGGGGCTGTGGACATGTCCCTCAGTCTTACTGTGAGAGCAGAGGGACCCAGGGTCCCAGGAAGCTTCTGCAGGGCTGGTCTGCAGTGTAACTTCAGGTGACGACAGGTCGTGGTGCTGACCTGAGCCCTCTGGTCCAGAGTTCTGTGCCATGTGCTACGTGAAGACAGTCGGTGGCCCCCGAGGTGGGCACCCAAGGTCTCTGAGTAGAGGCCCTGCACTGCTGAGGACTGCAGGCTCCGGGGAGGACGGAGATGACCTCCTGGAGGGGTTCCAGACCACAGGCCTGACTCTGCCCTCCCTGCCCTCTGCAGAGCCCACGGAGCATCCCTGCACCTGACCCTGCCCTCCCTGTCCTCCTGCTCTGAATAATAGTAATTCACGATAGCCTCACTTCCAGTTTTGTGGAAGAAAATTTTATTAATTTAATAAAAGAAGGTTCACACATCAAGTCGGGTGCTCACAACATCCAGCCTCCCGGCTGCGGAAGCCCCGCGGTGAACAGCCCGGCTGGGGTCCCGACTGAGGGTCCAGGGCACAGTCTTCCCCTCACGTGGGACTTCCCACTAGCTATTTCCGCCATCCACCGCCCGGGTGTGATCTCTGGTCGGTCGTTAAGTCAGCCTAAGCGCTGGTTTTTCTCGGCTTCTCTTACAATCTCAGCAGCCTGGGCGTCTGCAAACTCCTCTTCCCTCCCTGATCCATCCCAGGGGGCCAGCGTGTCCCCTCCAGGAACAACTGAGGCACATTAATCCCTCTTGTATTCAGGAACAACAGGGCCAGTTCTGATCCCGAGGGCAGATACGGAGCACAAGCCAACTAAGCCCCCATGACTGTGTGTGGGCGGCTCGGGGCAGGAATGCATAACAAGTTACAGCAACAACTTCCATACAGACCCCCCCCCCCCCCACTCAAGGAGCCCAGCATGGTCCCTGCACCTGACACCGCCCTCCGTAGAGCCCCCTGTGAGTCCCTGCCTCTGACACTGCCCTCCCTGCCCTCTGCGGAGAGCCGGTGGGGAGGTGACAGCCGGGTGTTCCCAGGCCCCTCGGGGCTGTGAGAACAAGTACACACATGGCCACCCTGCCCTTCCTCCAGGAATCACGATCGGGTAAAATGAGCTCCACACAATTTACAGCACACGTGGAATTGATTTTTAAGTTTCTGAAATAAGAAAACGCAAAGACAAGTTACAACCTGGGAGAAATTACTCACAACGTTGGCAAAGGCTTTATGTCAAGAGTAAGTCAGGAACTCCCACAAATCAATAAGGAAAACACAAACCTCCCAGAAGAGTGGGCACAGCCGATGCTTAGTGGGAGACAAAAAGCGCGTGGGAGCAGGTCAGGGAGGCCCCGCTGCCCTCGCCAGGGTCAGGGGACGCTGACCGGACCGCAGGGCACAGGGCTTGTCCCCAGCCCGCTGCAGAAACGCCTGAGCGCACCGGGAGTCACACGAGTGGGGCTCCCCAGCCTCTCCCGCAAAACATCCGCTTTGAAAACGGTTTGCAATTATCTCCTGAAACTGCAGACACACACCCGACCATCCCACAGGGCTCCTGCCTGGCCCACGGCGTCCAGAACCTTTGCACACCTGGGGACACTTGGTCAACACTGGCCCGCAGAGCCTCACGGACGATGATGGACGAGAGGCAGAGGGCCCTCCCTGGAGGAGGACAGGGCGAGAGGGTGCACAGAGTGGACACCTTACAGCCGCTGATGCATGGGAGGGTATGGTTTCCAATTCAAATACCAAGTCAAGGCTGCTTTCAACATCTTGCCTTCTTCTGTAAGATAAAAGCAAACTAAAAACGTAAAAATGTACTTTAGGAGGGGGCACCTGGGTGCCTCAGTCGGTTGAGAGTCCAACTCTTGATTTCGGTTCAGGGCATGATCCCAGGGTTGTGGGATCGAGCCCTGTGTTGGGCTCCAAGCTGAGTGTGGAGCCTGCTTGGGATTCTCTCTCTCTCTCTCTCTCTCTCTCTCTCTCTCTCTCCCTTCCCCCACCCTCTCTCTCTCTTTTAAAAGAGTAAGTAAAGGCACTAACCCTTGTGACTCAAAGCCAAGGAGCCCACACGGCTACACCGCAGTTCGGCCTCGGCCTGTGTTCTGTGGCTACCGTTTCTCAGACCAGCCGGCACTGGGCGGACCCGAATCTGTACGCGGCGAGGAGCGGCACGTCTCAATCATCTGTGTGCGATGCACACACAGACCCCTCGGTCCCTCCCGGGAACCTGAGTTGGTGGCTTTGGCGTCATCTCCCACTCACCCCGCAGCCAGGCCAGCACGCCTGGAAACCGAGGCCAATCTAGGCCACTGCGCAGGCCTGGGAACCAGTGTGCAGGGGGGACATGTGAGGGGAGCGCGTGGTGGCCGCCATCCCGAGTCTCGCAAGTGCACAGGAGGAGAGACACGAACGTGTGCTCCCCGACAGGGGAGAGGCCGGCGGGAGTCTGGCGATAACGCGTGTGCCTTTGACTTCCGGCTTGGAGAGTCAGCAGTGGCAGAGAGAGGGCTTTCGATGGAGAAGAAGCAAGTCTCCCAGCCCCGCCCAACATCGGGTGCTCCAGAGACACCTGCCACGTGCTGCCCACCGAATGTGAGCGTCTCTAAGGGTGCTTGACGGTTTCCCATTTCACAAATCGAGGCTCTGAGTTTGGACAGCTGCTCCCGTGTCGCTCAAGGCAGACTCGGGACTCGGATCCTAGCCGTGTGTTCACCCACGGACGCACTCACGCACGGGACGAGGACGTGTGGCCGGTGGAGAGAGCGAGGTCTCGGAGCCGGGTCTGCGTGTGCACCTGCGCTCGCCGCTGGGTGAGTCTGGGGTCCGTGCGGAAGCCTGGCCTCCGGTCTTCGCCGACCCGCCGGGAGGAGGGCTCCCACCTCACGTGCTCTGTTGCTGCTTACAGCCCCTTCGCTCGGTTCTAGGGGCACGATTTCCTAGCGTGGAGCCCGCTGAAGAACCGGATACCAACTTTTCTTTCCTTTTCTTAGAACTGGATATTTTGAAGTGTGCGTGTTCGTTAAAACCAGACTTTAAGACCCCGTTGAGCCAGACACCCCCCAGCCCCCCTCTGGCACTGGCCCAGCTTGTGCTTGAAACTGAGCCCCATCGGGTTTATGTGGTTTGAACCGGCAGAAAATGTAAAGCTTGTTTTCTAGAGAACTGCTTCCCCCTAGGCAGCTGTTGTGTCTTTTCAGACCCCACCAACAAAGCCACCTGCTGTGTCTGCCGAGGCCTGGACTCCAGGTCTGCGGTTCTGGTTCCAGCCTGGGGACGAGCGGGGCCCCGCGTTCCTCTCCCAAAGTCAGGAGCCCAAGACCCCACCCGGCTTACACCAGCCCTGGGAGCACACCCGCAGCCCCTCCTCCCGACGTCAGGGGCGGGATTTGGCCTCGTCCTGTGTGGGCTCCACACCAAAGTGAACGCGGGATGTGTGTTCCGTACATGCGTGCCGTGTGTGTGTCCCCTCTTTCCTCACAAACAGTCCCGCTTCCCCGCCCTTTCACCAACGTGTATGTGACCGCAGCCCCCGTGATTACAGAGCACTTGTTCCCTCCCCCTTCGGGGACACGGGTCACCCTCCCTCCCGCTCGCCCGGCTGCCTCTCGAACAAGCCCTTCCCTTCCTGTGGCCTCCCTGCCTCCGTGGAGGGCTTTGCTGCCGACCTGGCAGACGGACCGCGTTCGGTTACAGACTGATTTGGGGAGTGTTTGTTGGTTGGTTGGTTGGTTGGTTGGTTTTAAAACCCTCCTGCTTTGCTGGCTCGCCTGGTGCAGCGATAAGGAAACAGCAGGAGCGCCCGCCCCATCCCAAGGGACCCTGAGGTGTCAGCACTTGGCTTTAGAATTCACACCTTCGCTCACTTTTTGCTCCCTCATTCATCGCATCTAACGGGCGGACAGGGCTCCCGGGGAGCCCACAGGTCAGGGTCACCCTGCAACAAGGCCACCGGGGGTGGGGGGTGGTTACTCAGACACAAACCCAGGGCCGCTCACCTGGCCTTTCTCCCTAAAACCATCACAAGGGGCCGGAAGCAGGACGCTTATGCAGCACCCCGGGGGAGGCCCTGGGGAGGACGTCCAGGAGCACGGCCCTCAGGGGAGGAGCAGAGTGGCTCTGCTTCCTGCAGTCTCCCTCTCCTTCCCCACCCTCCTCACACATTACAATTTCTTCAAACCAAAATGCCCAAACGCCCTAAATGCACCAGAAAAGCCTCCCACGTAAGCATAATCATGCTAATTGATGTTGTTTGAGAGCTAATTAGCCAGACCCCGTGCCGAGCACCCGACAAACAAGAAAGGAAGCTCTGAGAGCCTGAATCGCTTACCCAGACCTCCGTCTGATGTCTGACTGCTGAGCCCAGGCCCCCAAACTCTGCTGTGCAGCCCATTTTAATTGTCTCCCAGAAGCCCAGCGGTATTCACTGGCACTGCCTCTGGCCGTACCCACGAGGGCCGGGGAGACTGAGGCAGTCTCCACGAGCACAGTTGGAGCAGGGAGCTGAGCGGTGCCCGTGGCCGGTGCTCGCCTCCCCTGGTCAGGGAGTCCTGTGTGCAGACACCGCACCAATGCTATGGCTGCTGGCCCAGGTCCCCCAGCCCCTGTCTCCTTCCCTGGGTCCCCAGTGACTTGGAAATCTAGAAGGTGATAGCGCTCAGTTTCCCGATGGCCGTCCTCCCAGAGGATGGCCTCACAGGCCGGGGTCTCTGGGTCCACTCCGGGACAGGGAGTACAGTGTGAGAAGGTGGTCTCAGACTTCCGGCCTCCCTCCCTGTGCTTCCCCTAATGACCCTCGACCTTGGCCAGGCCCCTTCTCCCTCTCTGGCCTCCTCTGAGATCAAGGCCCACGTAGGTAAGACCCAAGGGGTCTCCCCCCAGCCCTTACTTCCTGTGTCTTTGAGAACCACGTTAGCGCCAGATCACGTGACTGATTATTTTTCTCAGTGCCTCCTTTCAGTATGTGGCTTGATGGGACAAAATTACATGGTTGTGATACTATTTCTCGGAGACGACAGGAAGGAAAGGGCTTCCCAGGACAGTAGATGCGGACTCACGATCGCACACAGCACGGACCTTCGCGCCAGCCTGAAAAAGCTCTCGGACTGTGGGCTAATGCCCTTGGAAATGTTTCTGCAAATGCGCTGGGTGCGGTCGCTATGGATCGCCACCTGTGCGGTTTGGCTAAAACTACGTGATTCTTTGAACGACTTCCCTCATTGTGCCAAAATATTGCTGCTTATAACCTGTTGGGGCTGTGAAATTGCTTTCTATTTTATTATAAGAAAACACGGAAAAATACCAATTTGTGAGTAGAGAAGTTCGTCGCAAATGATTGTCTCCGAGTGGAATAAGCAGAATTTGAAGACTGTTTATCCCTCCTACTATATTTTACAATAAAAACTGGGTCATTTTTATATGCTCAGAGGAAGAAATGGAAGCTATAAGGAATAAATCGTGTCAATATCCTAGCGATACTTGGAAGGGAGTGGTCAGGAGCAGAAAACAGACACATTTATCCAAAGCACGTAGCGGCATTGGTGAAATACAGAAGAGTGATTCAATATAATTTGTAGAACAAAATCTATACAGGTCATACAGAGGTCAACGCACCTTCACCGAGATAAGTAAACAGTAGGGCAATTGTGGAGGAGGCACGGACAACACAGAGCGTAAAGAATTCAGGGTTTGAGGCTGAGCTGAGGGAACGTGGGGAAATGAGTGGAGCGTTTCCACCGGGATGAGGTGGCGTGGAGACCTGCCTACCCGCCCGGGCCCCTGCTCTGCGCCCCGGGGTCATGGCTACCACACTGGCTCAGTCCAGCCACCGGCGCCCAGGACTGTCCTCTGGTGCTCACTTGCTGTACGTGGACGGCCAAGCGACCCAGGGTAGTCACCGCTCTCCCGATGGAGCCAGGACAATGACCACGCACTGGAGAAGGGCACATCCTTCCAGTGGCACGGGGACCAC
The DNA here is from genome assembly GCF_018350215.1 of Panthera leo. Taxonomy (NCBI): domain Eukaryota; kingdom Metazoa; phylum Chordata; class Mammalia; order Carnivora; family Felidae; genus Panthera; species Panthera leo. The sequence goes on along the minus strand of NC_056689.1, from coordinate 85,122,857 downwards.
AGGACCGTCAGCACGGCTGAGACTCCGTGAGTTGAGCGCGGGCCCGGGAGGCGGCGCCCTGCGTGGTAGCAGGACAGGCAGACTCCGTGAGCGCTGCGGTCGGGCTGTTGGCGAAAGATCGCAGTCACGGGGAGAGGAGAGGACTGTGTGCCGAAGGACTCTTCGTGACCACGACAGCTGAAAATAGCTTCTCTGTGGAATCCTGGCGTCAGCGTAACCCTCTGAGCAAGCACCCAGGCCGGAAGACAGGCAGCGTTAGCCGTGGTGCAAGCCGGGACCCTTCCCCACGCTGCGGTGTCCTCTACTCGCCTCTGCTCGACCAGAGAGCCACGCTTCTCTGTCAGACCGGGGGGGTTGGCTCACCCGGACCCCAGGGCACAAGGCTAAGCGGGAGGGGGCAGGTGCTAAGGCACTAAGTCTGCTGGAGTAATACGACATTTAGGTTTCTTGAATAATTGTGAAGTCAGACATCTCAGCTGAGCATAAGTTGACATGTGTCAAGATTTCCTTTTTTGACGGGGAGAAAAGAAGAATCTTTAAATGCCTTAGGAAAGAGTTTTGCCTGTGGCAATGAACATTATATTGATGTCCGCTCTGCTAGAAATTTAGATTGCTCTCAATGTGAAATGAGATTTATCAGCTTCCGAGTTTTCATATCCAAGACAGCAGCTTCCAGTACAGGGGAGGAAAACATCAAGGCAACATTACCGAGAAAACGTGCTCATTAAGGAAGCTATAAAAGCGAACAAGAAAATAACTACCGTTACCTACAAATCTCTCCTCCCTTCTACCCAGCACAGGAGACACGCTTAGGTGTCGTGAGGGGGTTGAGGGAAGGTGTGTGCATGTGGATGAAAGAATACGGCTGGTTGACGCCACTGGGAGCAAGGGGGCTGTTTAATGTACAGAAGGAATGTCGGCTCTTGGAACTTGGTAAACCCAAGAGTGCAAATCAGAATTCAGTCTAGGACCACCCTGGGTTTTTCTTACCTTAGTAGTACACCTTCCTTCACCTTCTAGTTAATATGCTACTAATGGTGTTGGTAATTCTGTACAATGTTACGTCTCTCTCAGACATTCTCGATAAAATGTGATTAACACAGCGTGTCCCCGTGGGCATTGGTGTCTGCTTTTCCACCTCAGGTTTTACTTTGGCGTTCCTGCCTGGACGTCACACTGTATGGCTTAGTAAAATGAATAAAAGAGATTTATAAATAGAGACTGTTTAGATAAAGGCAAAACACCATCCATCTGGAGAGAGAAGCTTACCCACAGTAGATCTGTGTTTATCGAGGGACATCAGCCACATGTTAAACCTTGATGCCCTGTTTTCAAAGGACATAAAACGACCATCGATGAGCCCCGTAGCCCAGCAGGAAGCCTATCCCCTGGGCTCCTCCTCCAGATCTATTGGGCCGTTTCTCTCCAGGGCAGAGCAAACATTATTCCCAGGTAACATCTAAGTGAAGAAGAGAATAGAACACACGTTTAAGGTATGCCTGGTCTCATGTTATGCTCGCAGAGGTAGAAATGATGATTTCTAAAGAGATGCACCTGTGGAGTGTTACATTTAGGCTGTGTTTAAATTAGTACAAATAATCCAGTTATGATTTGAGACTAAACACAGACTTAAAGAATTCTTCTCTCTACCCCTTCAATTGAAGAAGGTAAAGGGATCATTTTTCTTTAATATAACATGGGAATTTCTCAAGTTCATCTCTTAAAAACTCAGATAACTTTTCTCTCTTCTACAGTTTGTAAGAATATTAAACAAACTGTGAAGGCTTTGTCCCCTGCGGACAATTTGTGTCACTGGATCTGTGTGTTCTTATTCCTAGGGATGATCTTTCAAAGACACTCAACTCTTCCCAGGAAGTGATCAGCCATCGGTGCATCGAGTCGGTATAAGGATATTTGAAAGTATCAGCAGCCTATGATGCAATAGAAATGATTTCATTTTATTAAAAAGTGAGAGTTGAATTCTGAATACATTTCATATAATAACTTACTTTGCTTTTGAAGATAGCACTAAATGTCTGATTATTCTTGTGGTTGTTGAATGCCGAAGCCGTGTAATCACCATAGGAGGGCACGGTGGCCGTGGTCTATGTTAGATATCGGTGTGTTTCGAAAACTGCAGCTGAGCTCAGAAACAAAAACCAAGTTGTTGTCCCTGTCTAACTCTGCTCTTGGTTGTGACTGAGCAAAAGACAATTTTCACATCTTCCCTCATGCAACCTGGCATCTCCTAATCACTTTAATAAAATCATCAGCTGTGTGTCTATCGTGGATGACCATCACTGTAACTGGGGTTTATTGCATGGGCAGTTGCCTTGGCATCTTCCAGCAGTGGCCAGTGATCATGAACACATTGCTCACGACCTCTGGAAGCAGTGATAACAACACTTGGTATTCACCAGAAGCTCTAGTATGAACGTGAGCTGTTAACAGCCATCAGCTGTCATGGCCATGGGTCATGCTGTAGAGAACTGTGTGCCAACTCAGCATCCCCAGGGGCTCTGTGTCAGTGTCCTTGAGGGTTATCATCGACACTCTGCAGAAAACTGAGTGTCTCGGTCAGGGTCCAGTCAAAAAACAAGAGCCACACCATTATTTAGTAGAGATAAATTAAATAATGTTAAACTAGATTTTGGAGAACTAGGAAATCAAAAAGGAAACTGAGGTGGCACAGAAGGTAAATTAAAGAGGCAGCAAGAGCTGGGATGATGAAGGGAGGATATCAGGGTAATCAAACTTAGAACTTTGGGGAAGTCCATGGAGATGGTTCTCAGAGAACAGGTGTCATTCAGCTGGTGCTGATACCCCAGGGGCTCAAGTTTCTGAGACTCTGATAACCAAAGAGGAGGTGCTGTCAGCTGGGGCTGGCATCTTCACGTGGTGAATTCTGGGAGAGAAGGAATAATACAAGCAAGCTAGAGCCTGCGGTGGCTACCGAAACTAGACACCAGGGAGGAGGGTCAGCGCCCAGCTGGCCTGACAACAACAGGAAGCAAAGTGGGAAGGCTCACATCTTGTCTCCCTCCCACCTTGCAGATCCCAGATGGCTGGTGGGGAGCAACTGGCACACAGAAAGATGATTTGCAGAGCTCCAACTGCAGCTTCCAAAGCATAGTTTAGAAGTGCATTTGGGGGGGTGCCTGGGTGGCTCAGGCAGTTGAGCGTCCAATTCTTGGTTTCGGCTCAGGTCATGATCCCAGGGTCATGGTATCGAGCCCTGATTCAAGCTCTTACACTGAGGGTGGAGCCTCCTTAAAATTCTCTCTCTCTCTCTCCCTCTCAAAATTAAAAAAAGAAAAAACTTTAAAAAAAAGAAGTGCATTTGAAACTGGGAGACCATAAACTGGTAATCGGCACAGTCCACCCCTTGACCATCCAGTAAGTTTACACTTATGCGTATTGGGACCTCCATACAATGTCAGCAATGGGGAGCTTCTTCTCACTAAATACGACCAACCTTCACACAAAGATGCTCTTATTCTGGTCCCAAAATGAGGGGACGTGGAGTCCCAGGAATCACCTAGAAGACATTCGCATTATCTGTCTATGTGACTTTTCTGTGGATGTTGAAACAAATAACCACAAACTTAGTGACTGAAAACCACACCTTTTTCCCTTACAGGTTTGGGGTAAGGAGTCTGAAATCAAGGTGTGGGAAAGTCTTCTGGAAGACTCAGCAACATTTCTGCTTCCTTGCCTTTCTTAAATTTTAGAAGCCACTTCCATTTTTCTTCATATCATGCCAATCACATCTCAGAGTACATGTGGTCAGCAGATAACAGTCCTGAAGAGGTCCATATGCCAACCCTGGAAACCTGTGCATGTTTCTTTACTGGCACAGGGACTTTGCAGATGTGGCTGAGTTAAGAATCTTGAGATGGGGAGAGTAGCCTGGATTTTCCAGGCAGACCCAATATTGTCACAAAGGCTCTTCTAAGACAGCAGTGGAGGGATACTTGATTACAAAAGAAGCAAAGGAGATGTGATGTCTAGTTGATGGGCTTCCTTTCTGTAATCGATGACATGGTTTGTCATTATTTCTTCCTTCTTCCACTGCCCATTCCACGACTCTTCAACCCCCCTCAACTACTGGGGGTGTGTGTGCTCTACTCCACGGGTGACAAAAACCTTCTTTCCTGAAGAGTGTGGACGTTCAGCAGCCCTCACTACTGCTTCATCATCTTCTTCTCTTGTTATAGTTTGCCATTAACTTCTGCTGTTGGGCAGAACTGAGTACTAATAGATGCCCCAGAAAGGTCCCTGGTTCCAGGAGTAAGGCCTCCCGCACTCATGGTGCACCTGCCAACCCAGTCTCCCCTCTGTGGATATTGACCAGCTCAACTTGAGGAGTATCCCCCCTTTTGCTGATGTTATGTCATGCTGATGTCATAGAAAATCCCAAATGGTCAGGTGGCAGGCTCACCTTCCAACTCACTGGAACCACTGCTACATTCCCTGATGGCAGCTTTCTCATCAAGGGGATTCAAGACTTCCAAACCAGCATGACTCAAATTTACAGGGACAAGAAGATAAAAAAAAATCTATAGGTATTTTGATAGGTGTAACATCAAAAGGAGCAATTTCTACTTCCACTGCTTGATTCCTCCACCAATGTGTGTTGGCTCCAGGAGAAATGGGTCCACCCGCCATTATATACACAAGCATGATCTATATATGCACTGTTATATGTACAAGTGTATAATATAAAACTCCATCCATTCAGGATATTGTCTAGGAAATAGTGCTTTGAGTTTTTTGTTGCTCATTAAATCTTTCTAATAGACCTGGGTGATGCCATGCGTGGTTAACCCTCTGAATGTCAGGGACGTGAGTCCGTTGTCACAAGCGAACTTGTGCAGAAACTGTGGCAGTGAGTACAGCACACATGGGGTGCCAGAGAAAGCACCGCAGTCAGGGAGTGCAAACCCAGATCTGGAAGATGTGTCTATCGGTGAGGACGATTTCTACCTTTCAAGAACAGTGGTGGTTGGCTATAGTCAATGTGCAACTGCCCCAAGAGCTGGTGCCCGTGGGGCTATTGGCTTGTTAGGCACTCACTGGCAGCATGGCCAGGCCATCCTGAGCAGGGCACGTCCGTGTTGTTGGGCCCAGCCCTAGCCACCCCCCACCATCACCATGATCACTATATAGTAACATTTCAGTCTCTAAGATCTACAGAATGAGTAACATCACCTGCTTATCTACTGATAACCAACTCTGCAGTGGATACACTTTTGTGAGCATACACTGGGACACAAATATCTTTATACTCTGTGTCCTTTCCAAGAATAGCATCTCCCTGCCTCTTCCCCAAAACTCCTTGTCATCAATATTCCAATTATATTCTTTCTAAATCCAGGGCCATCCAGGAAAATCCTTAGCAAGCACCCATGATGAGTGCTGAGTCGTCCTTCTGGACATCTCTGAGTCAATACTCAGTGAGCTCAAATGTCCTCACACTGGGAGGTCCCGCAGACTGTGACTTCTGTGTGTCGGCCTCTGGTGGTCCTCTTCTAGTTGGGGTCAGCATTGCAGGCAGGACCATCTGTAACCCAGGGATGAGCTAGCTCTCCTTTCCCAGTCAATGACCATAAGAAACTCCCATGAGTTATTTGTGTCAACTTAGAGGAAGAGTACAGTCAAGAGTAGATGGGAAGAGGCAAGGAAAGATTCTCTTGTAGGTCTCAGAGGGAGGACGGCCCTGCCTCCCCCTTGATTTCAGGCTTCTGGCCTCCAGAACCGTGAGACAATAAACGTCTCTGGTTTTAACTCCCCCCTCCCCGCTTTGCGGTACCTTGTTAAGGCAGCCTGACAAATCCCAGAGCATTTATCCAAAGGAAAACAGTTATCTTCAAAAGAAGGAATATCTTTACCCTAAAACATCACAGCAGGCTTCTCGGTACGCAGATCCGGCACTGGCAGCAGGAGCCTCTGGGAGCCTGTGAGAAACGTAACTTCTCAGCCCCACCGCAGATGACTGAGTCGGAAGCTCAGGGGTGGGACCCAGCAGCCTGTGTTCAAACAAGCCTTCCAGGTGATTTTTACACTTGCTACAACTTACAAGCACTGCCTTCGAGGAAACTCCAAGCTGTGTGGGCCAGGGGCGCTAGATCGCAGCCCTGCGTGCTGCAGACGGTCCATGTGTCTCTGTCTCCAGCAGGTCTGTCCACACTGGAGCCTGGACTCCTTCGAAATCGCCGTAGCTCCCACTCAAACACGCAGTCTCACAGGCTGTTCAGGAAACGGGCAAGAGCGCGTGGCATGTGATGGTGTTCCTGTCTTCTGTTTGTGCGCATATCTCCTCCAAACATCAGCATGCGGTGGACCTCTACACCTCCCTGGGATTTTCTCTCACCTCTCGTCTTCCTGAGGCATCGAAAGTATCTACCTCTTCCTGTTCACCAGGTCCCGTTGCGTGATTTTACCACCCAGAGAGCCAGTGCCAGCTGCTTTGGAAAGTCCAGTAATTGGATTGCCAAGGACGACCTTGCAGAGAACAGGAGAAAAGAGGTAGCTCTGAGCCAGGGCTCACGGGGGTGTGGCTGTCCCTGCCAGGTAATGCAAACCTTCCAGGAGGGAGCAATTGCAAACGGCGTGGAGGAAAAATAACACCTACCAACCGTGTTCTGGGCTGTGTTGCTTTACTCCAGTAAAGAGAACTACGTAGAACAGCGGCTACAATTCAAGTTACCGGTCGACTGGATCTATAACAATGCGGGGTTATTCCCTGAGCTCCGCCTGCTTCTGCACAGGTCAGAACAGGTTGTTACAGGAGTGCAGAATGCGGTCTCCACTCTGTATCTTTCAAGTCTTCGGTGATGATCCAATCTCTAACTCCTGCAAGGATGTTGTGTTGCTTCTGTTTCATTTTCTGGTAGATGGGGGGTTTCTCAGGGTCTTCTACGTGTCCACTGCTGTCACGAATAGCCCTCTCTTCGTGGGTCAGGGGCTGGTATGGGGATCCTTCCACTGTGAATTATGTCCATTCTACTTATAAATTCTAGAACTTGGGAAAATGATCTCAGGGTGGTATATAATCCATTGGGACCATAAGGATTCAAACTTGGGCCAAAACACCGCCTACCACCTGACCGCCATTAACCACTTTGTGAATGGTAAGATCACAAAGGTTTTTTTTTGCGGGGGAAAGAGGATCTCTAGGAGCGGTATAGATTCTTAGACGTCATCTAGAAACTCTTGAAGCGACTGGGCGTTTTTCCCCCAGAACACAGCCACCTTAGTTAAAGATCACAGGCCCATTCAGAACAGCTGTGAGGAAGACAGTGGTGGCAGCGTTGTGGGGTCGTTCCTCAGGTACCCTGCGCCCTCCAGTTCCTCAAAGTTGCTGCACCTGTGAGCTGGTTTAGTTCTAGAATCTGGAAGTACTTCTCCACATACCACCTCAATTTGCTTTCTGGCCACCAGCCTGGGGTTCTTCCTGCCATGTGGCTATAAATCAGGTGACATTTTGGTGACCTTCTTCTCTACTTCATTCCCAGGGACTCCGTGAGCCGTTAGACACGGCCCAAACGCCCCCTGGGTTAAACCATTCGGAACACCACCTTGCTCCTGACGCCCATTACGGCAAATACAAGCACCTCGTTTCTGGCAGCGAAGCCACTTGGCCTCTGCTGCTGAGGACCCCACCCCACCCCAACAAGACGGGGGGAGCGGGGCTCTGTGGCAGAACCCCCACTGTTGTTGCCAGCCTACAAGGACAACCAGGGCCATGCTGCTTCCCTCACAAAGGCATTTCTCAATGCTCTAGGACAACACTCTTTCCGCGGGCTTTGTCCAGGTGTGTGGTTGTGCAGAATAGTCGTGAATAAACCCCTTCCCACGTGAGTACCCTCCAAAGTTGTGATCCATGTAGACATTCATAAAACACCAGGAGAGTTCTAACACCCCAGCTTCACTGTATGCAGTGTAGTTGATTGGAGTTTCTGTTAATAAGCTGGGGACGCCACCTTCAACCACACAAGCCACCTCATCCCGCGCAGCCTCTCTGGGGAGCACTCTCGCGTGAATCCACCTGCCCCCTCGTGTTGGAGTCTGTCTCCTTTGGGTGGATCTTAGAATCCACCGCTATACACATATCTGGGGGTTCTGCAATATAAATTAACAAACATTTATCTTCCTTTTAGAGGATGAGCGGCCTCTTCCTGAGTCAGACCGTGTGTTCCCCCAGGCACATGCCCAGATCTGCCCTGCTTGCTCGTCTAGGGGCAGCCGGAGCTGGTCGGGGACTCAGTGAACCAGGCATGTGCTTCCATGGCAACTGTCCCAGATTAGGTTACGTCAGGGTATTTAATCAAAGGTTGGTGGTATCCTTAGACATGTGGCAGGGTAGTTGGGATGCTTTTACCGGCAAAGGAGTCTTGGGGTTGTTTATGGATTCAAGGTTCTCAGCTGCATTTGTATCTGCCCATGCACCCCCATTCCAGGTCTCAGGGTCCCCTCCTACTCCATCAATACCCAATTTACATGCATGATTTGCTGAGGCTTTGAATTCAACCTACACTGTAATTCTGCAGCTTACACAGCTCATACGGCCTCTGATTCTGAGAGAGGTCAGCCCTGCAACCAGGTGGATTAGAAGCTTCCTATACAGCTACCAGAGTTCTGCTTTACTCTGGCCATGACTTGACCTGAGAGTTTAAAAGTCAAGTTTGTCACCTTCTTTCCAGAAGCACTTCCTGGCCCTCAGGAGCAATTATCTACTCCCCAGCCCTTGTAGACATCCTTAATGCCACTAGAGTCTTTCAAATGTGCTTTTTCCATAACCACTTCACACCCATCAACTGCAGCTGATAACTTAATTAATAATGATGCTGGTGCATGCTTTGGTGCTACTGTCCTATTTCCCATTTGCAAGGAACTCAGCCACGCATTCAAATCTAAGGACACGACCAGAAGAACCCCCAGATACCATTTTGAGTGTGTGTTTCCCAAGGCCACTCCCAGTGACCATTTGTAAATCAGCCAGGTTCCAGTCAGGAGAAGGTACCGCGGCAGGGAGAACGTCACATGAAGACTCCTTTTCCAGGTAGTGGAGGGCTGGAAGGGCAAACAGGAAATGCTGAGTATCACAGAAGCCATACTGTCAGGAAGCAGATCCCACCCTGGGATGGAGAAGGGACAAGAGACAGAGGCTGGATGTTTGGGAGGCAGTACACTTGGGTATGGAGGCAGACCTCTGAGCAGGGGTTGGGACCTGGCTGGCCAGTGACATATTTGGTTGAAGCGGTACGTGTCCCCAGGCTCCCAAGGGAAGGGAGAAGGACTAGCAGGGACAACAGTGGGGACTTCAGGAGAGCACGGCTTGCTCAGGAGTGCCAGGAGCTCAATGCCATGGGGTATAGAACAGGGAGGAGTTCAAGGAAGGTGACAGAAGGTAATCCTGCTGGCCTGAAGCATCCCGTGTCATGTTCAGGGGCTCAGATTCATCTCAGAGACGGTGGAGGGTCTTCTCAGGGGGTTAAGTAGAAGAACAAAGGATGAGATTTTCATTTTTCAATGAGAATTCTAGTGACAGTGTGCCAGGTCAAGACCCATCAGGAAACTGGTGAAATCGTCTTGATGGAAGAGGTGTATCTTATTTTTTAGGCCAGAAGTGTCGAGAATGGGGGCCAGAGTATGGGCCCCAGATAGGGTGAGGGGGTATCGATGGGCACCCCTTTGGAACCAGGTAGGAGGCGTCCAAGCACCTGAGTCCAGTCAAGGTGACTTCCCGGGCTTCAGCATGAGTTTGAAAAGTGAGAAAATCCCAGCTCGTGCTCCCACGTGGTCTCACATCATTGGAAACTGTCTTCCTGGAGCCCCGAGCTTCCTGCAGGTTTGTGTCATGTGTCATACTCTCCCCCGCCTCCTCATCTCTGGGTCCCTGGCAGCAGAGGTACTCGGCTCACCGTGAAGTTCTACAAATGAACGTCTCCTGAAAGATTACTATGATGATAACTCATTTCGGGTGACTCCAGGTATAAGACCCAGAGCCTTCAAAAATAGTAAAGCATGCCCACTGGATTTTACTTTTTAGGAAAAGTGAAAACCAGGATTTAAATTCCAGGTGGCTTCTGGACTGTATCAAACACTCAAACAGAAACCACTCTCGGCTAGACCAGGCAAGACTCAAATATTTGGACAGTTACCCCCCACTGCACTGACACTCCGTGGCACATTCCACGTAACCTTTGAAAAAGAGACGTGTGTCTTCTGTCTTTATCTTTCTCCTCACCTCCAGCCTCAGAGCAATAACTCATAGTGCATGCTGAATAAAGGTTACTCTTTCCTGAACGACTGATCGTATAAATAACTAGGGAATGGAAAGCCCACGTATGTTCCTTTCTTTATCACAGTTTGTTTCTCCAATTAAGATACTATTCTCAGAAAGGGCGCAACGGTGTGGAGTGGGAAACCGAAGCCGTGTGCTATCCTTCATCGATAACATGTCAAAACTCATTAAAAATTCTGTGATTAGCATTACACTGGCACCACTTACCTGCTCACACATGCCTCCCTTTTGAAAGGAGATGAGCTTTTTATTCTAAGAGATGTGAGTTCATTTTCATCCACGTCATGGCTTATACTCTTGGACAAAGACCAAGTCCCACATGGATACTGGTTCTAATTTGGTTTTAGTTCAGTCCCGAGTTAGAAGTCATGTCTTCCCAGGGAAGACTGTGTGAATACCTCCTCTCACGTTAGTGTTCCCGAGTTAGATGTGCGTGATAGCTCAGTCCGTTAGGTGTCCGACTCTTGGTTTCGGCTCAGGTCACTATCTTTTGGTTCCTGGGTTCGAGCCCCATGTTGGGCTCTGCGGTGATGGTGTGGAGCCTGCTTGGGATTCTCTCTCTCCCTCTTTCTGCCCCTCTCTCCTTCTCTCTCTCTCTCTCTCTCTCCCTCTCTGTGACTCTCTCTCTCAAAATAAATAAACAAGCTTAAAAGAAAAACAAAAAACAAACAAACAGAAACTTCAAATGGAGAGCGTTTTGTCCACATTTCATTTAGGAAAACATTATGGAATGGCTACTGCATGCCAAGTTCAGTCAGAGAGGGGAGAAAGGCTGAGCGAGGTGAGGACTGGCTCTGGGTTTTCCAGAGCCCGGAGGGAAAGCAGAAAGTAACACAGCCCTGGGCCAGCCGCCTGAACTCCTCCAGGGATTTCAGGGAAGGCTTCTTGGAGGAAGTGCAGGTTGAGCTGAGTCCTGATGGATGAATCAACATTTTCCAGACCCGGGGCAGGAGCAGGGGTTTCTGGGCGGGGAGAGCCTTGGACAAGAGTGTCTGTGTGCCTGTGTTTGAAGGGCAGAGGCGCGTGCCCCTGGGGCAGAGTCTGGTTACTGTGTCTGCCAAGCCGAGGCCCCCATGTGTTCTGGCAAGAGATGAAACCAGAAAGCAAGCTGGAGTCAGGTGCAAAGGCCTGCGTGTCTCCCGGAGAAGACTGGTCTTTATGTTGTGGTGGGAGAAAAACTGCCAGAGTGCAGACTGGGGGGGTGAAACAATACTTCTTCTGGACACACCGAGGGAAGCACAGAAAACTGACTGGAGCCTGGAGAGGCTGGCGGCGGGGAGACTGATCGAGGCCGTGGCCATAAACACCACGGAGCCCAGAGCCAGGGAGACGATGAGGCTTGGGTCGACTCGGGAAGCAACGTTAGTCAGAAGAGGTCGTTGATCGGACGGGGAACCGAAGGGAGGGAGAAGGATGAAACAGGGCTCCGGGGTTTCCCCTCTGCAGCTGCAGGGTTGCACCGCCACCAGTTTAGATTCAAAGGAGGCAGGAGGGGACAGAAACCGATAAGGGAGGGAGGCTGGTGTGGGGATAGCGGGAGGGGGCAGGGAGCCCCAGCTGCCGCGGCCGTCACCACCGTCACCACCGCTGCCACCAGGGCCGTCTGCCCAGACACCTATTACGACGCCTTCGCGGGAACTGGTCAGAAGGGAAAATGTTCAGCTTCTTCCTTCGGCAGTGGATTATTTACGGAAATTAAATATACACAAGAGCTTTAGGCGGGTGAACAAATACGCCGTACTTGAGGGAAAAGATCCAGAATGCGTCTAAGTGTGCAAACACCGCTCAGGGGAAACCAGGTAGGATTAGACAAGGAAAAAGAATATTCTGGATGACAGTGACCTCCCAGATGTACCAGAGTACTGATCGTCTTAAAAAGTCTAGCTCTGCTCATAAATGATTTTAAGTGCGTTTATTAGTTATGTATGTTATAGTTTATTATATGCTATCATGTTAACTGTATATAGTTATTGTATGTTATAGCTATGGCTAGAGTATATGAATTAAGCTTCATGTTGGACTGTTCTACTAAAGCCTTGTCTACTGGGCGCCTGGGTGGCTCAGTCGGTTGAGCGTCCAACTCTTGCTTTCAGCTCAGGTCAAGACCCGAGGGTCGTAAGATCAAGCCCCACGTCAGACTCTGCACTGAGCGTGGAGCCTGTGTAAGATTCTCTCGCTCTCTCTCTCTCTCTCTCTCTCTCTCTGTGTGTGTGTGTCCCTCTCACCCTGTCAAAAAATAAATAAATAAAAGCATTCTCTACCTAAAAATAAGAAGACATTGAGAAAGCATTTGGTGTGGCGTGCCGTCTGTTAGGAGGACTCTCTTGCAGTAGGTTCCCGCTTGTGACGTCACACTTGTGTCACCATATGGCTGCACAATACTTACCTCCTCTGTTTCTCTTTGCAGTGCTGTGTTACTTCCAGGGGCAGCACATGACTAGGTGTTTGGTGAACCGGGAGGTGACAGCCACGGTGAGTCCAGTTAGCGTTCGTCACCACACACGGCCACAATTTTTTCGTGTGATGAGAACCTTTAAGGTGTGCTCTCTTAGCCACTCCCAACTCTGCGGCACAGCGTTATCAGCTCTGGTGACCATACCGTGCTGTACATCCCTATGTGTGCTTTAGGGTATAACTGCAGGTTTGCACCTTTGAGACCCTTCACCTGTCTGCCCTCCCCCCCACCTTCTGCCTCTGGCAACGACCGATCTGTTCTCTGTGTCGGTTTTGTGTGTTAAGATTACACACGAGTGAGATCACAAGGTATTTGTCTTTCTCCCAGTGACTTGTTTCACTTAGTGTCATACTCCTTGGGTCCATCCATGTTGTTGCAAACGACGAGATCTCAACCTTTCCATGGCTGAAGATGTTCCCTCACATATATGTGCCTCATCTTCTTTCTTCATTCATCAGTCCAAGGACACATGGCTGTTTCCATACCTCGGCTACTGTAGATAATGCCGTAAACGTCAGGGTGCATGTATCTTTTTGAGTTAGTGTTTTAATTACCTTTGGATAAATACCCAGTAGTGGAATGACTGGATCGGACGGTAGTCCTATTCTTAACCTTTTGAGGCGCCTCCACACCGTCTCCCACAGCGGCTGCACCCGTTTGCATTCCCACCAACACGCACGAGGGTCCCTTTTTCTCCGCATCCTTACCGACATTCGTTGTTTCCCGAGTTGTTGATTTTAGCCACTCTGACCGGTGTGAGGTGGTATCTCATCGCGGTTTTGACTGGTCTTTCCCTGATGGTGAGTGATGTTGAACATTTTTTTTGTGTGTCGGTTGGCCGTCTGGATGTCTTCTTTGCAGAAGTGTCTATTCAGGTGCTTTGCCCATTTTTTAACCGAATTGTTTGTGGAGTTTTTGTGTTTTAACAACCACTACTCTGTATGTCATCAAAACGACCGCGTTAATTAACCCGCTGTTCTGTGCATCATCAGGATTAACTTCTCGTGGTAGTTTATTCTTCATTAGCATTTTTTAATGCACAGACTCACTCTCATGTGACCACAGTGTGCACAGGGTGCTGTGTTCACTTAACGGGAGCCCTCCTGCCACCTCCCAGCCTCCGCGAGCTCCTCCTGTTTGGACACTTCCTGTACCGTCTGTGGCTGGACCATAGTCTTAACTGTCACCTGCTGGGTATTTCCGTGGCTTCTGATTTTCATGATTACAGATGAAGCCCAATTCATTACTTAAGGTAAAGCAACATTTCGCACCAGGCACCCCAGCCCCTCAGTGGGTCATGCTCTCTCTCCATGACGAGGCTGGGGCCACCCCGCCCTTAACGATGTGGCCACTACTGCAGAGAACTCAGCAGATGGGACAGTCCCCCTTGATGGACAGTCCTCCTTGAGCAGAAAGCTCCCAGAGAACAACCTGCGTTTTTTCCCAATGTGACCCTCACCATGCACCACCCGGAATCAAGGCACCGAGCGGAGGTGAGTTGGCTTGGAGAAGAATGCACCATGACTGACGGGCTGGCCGGCTGCTAGGATGTCCCTGCAGCACTTCCCAAAGGCACAGGGTGGGACAGGGGCGGGCTGCAGGTGCAGGGACCCCCTGGGCAAAGATGTCACTGAAGTGAACTGATCACCCTAACCGACCCGCGCACAGTGCCTGGCCAGCCGCCTGCAGTCACCCACCTGGAGCCATGACCCCCGGGAGGGGTTGAGGGGACCCCAGGGCAATGAGCTGGATCAAAGGGAGGGCGGTGGATGTTTTCCAGACAGACCGGTGGGTGAGGGGAGGCCAGCCCAGGCCAGCAGGGCGGCAGACACAGACTCGGAGGTTCTGTGTGTGGACACAGTGCCAGTGAGGCCACAGCTCCTGGTCACAAGGGTCTCCCGTGTCCCTGCTTTGAGAAGCGTCATTGGGAAAAGCCAGCAGAGACCTGTGTCCCTCAAGGCAGGAGCAGATGGCGGTGTGGGCTGCATCAGGGATGGGCGGGGTAGAGACATGAGCCTAGGTTAACCGCTTCTAAGGAAGACGCTGTAGTGCAAAGTGACGTCCCCCGTGATCCCCTTGAAAAGAATCTACAGATGTCTTCCATTAAACGGTGGAAAACTGTATTTATGTTCCCTTTAAAATGTGTTCAGTGAGTGGCACCTGGGGGCCTCAGTCGGTGAGGCGTCCGACTTCGGCTCAGGTCATGATCTCACAGCTCGTGAGTTCTAGGCCTGCATCGGGCTCCGTGCTGACAGCTCAGAGCCTGGAGCCTGCTTCGGATTCTGTCTCCCTCTCTCTCTCTCTCTGTCCCTCCCCAACTCCTGCTCTCTCTCTCTCTCTCTCTCTCTCAAATTTAAATAAGCATTAAAACAATTTTTTTTAAGTATGTTCAGTGCGTGCAAAGAAATACACTTCAGAAGGTGAACCCTTGATGTTGAGATGCAAACGTTCCCTCTCGTTCTCTGGGCCTGGGTGTCACGCTCTGTCCTGTCTGGCGGTGGCTGTGCTGTGCCGGGAACGAGCACCAGGCCTGGGAGCCGGCCCTCCCTCTGCTCACTTTGGCAAGGTCACCTCTGCCCGCCCTGCGGCAAGAGAAGAACGGGACATTCTGAGTTGCTCCCTAAATCCTCCCTCTGGGCCGTGCAAACAGAACCTATGGGGAAGGGCAGGGGACCCGAACCAGGGGAAATAAATCACGTTCTGCCACATGTCCTCCCCTGGCTGCGGGCCTGGCTGCCTGGCTGTGACGGCAGCCCACACCTGCTCGCGTGGCGTTCGCACCGACACAGCCTAACCCTGCGTCACGGTCACTTGCCTCAGACGCAGATTCATGCTCCCGTCCAGAGGAGTTCTCGAGCCCTCTGTCCAAGCAGCTGGTGTCCATCTGTCCCGATGCCCTGCACGCGGCTCCCATGGGCTCATCTCTGCACGGCCTCAGGGGCGGCCAGCCACTGCGTGGGAGGCGTGGAGCCCGAAGCTGACCTGGGGGCGGAGACCGTCACCCATGGCCCACGACCCCCCCCCCGCCGGCGCCTGACCCGGAGTGCGGGGTCTCGCACCCCGCGTCCCCCGGCCACGGCGGACACAGGGGCACCAGGCGTGGGCGGCCACGGGCTCCTGCTGGCCCAGGGTTCCTGACAGCAGCCTCACAGCGGCTGCTCGTGGTTTGGTTCAAGCCAACATCTCACGCACACACGGACAGAGGGTCATCAGCCGGCTAATTTTAAGACAGCATCTGGACCCCTCGTCTTTCTGGAGCGTCAAATCCCACAAGGACGGAGGAATTGGCAGGTACTCGTTACCACGTTGGGTCCCGACGCCGGACGGAGTCGTCCGAAGCCCCGTCCGGATCGAGCGCTGGGCAGCCGTGGTCCTTCAGCTCGAGCCCGGCCAAGAGCCAGTGGTGTGGACCCCGCAATCTCATCACTGCTTTGGAAACGCGAAGCATCTTCTTCCTGTAAGACAGCGTTCGGGGCTCAGGGTCGTGGCAGGAACAGCAATAATAACCCACTGGACGCCTGCTCTGGGCTTGGTCTCAGCACAAATTATTGACTCCAATGTCTAACACTCCAGCAGGTGGGAGCCCTCAAGCCGACATTTTTATCCGTGACAAAGTGAGGCGTGGGAGCCAGGGTGCCGGGCATCACACTCAGAAGGAAAGGAAGTGAATCTTGCACGTTTAAGAACTTCATAAATGGTGGCAATTACGTAGTTCTCTGCTACCTATTGTCCCTTTTTCAATTCAAACAGCAGAACACTGGGGCAGCTCTTTATGTTATACAAAGGTTTTTACTTTACAGAGAGAAGGGAATCCAAGAGTAAGAATTAGCCTGTGCTGGCCCCCGGGGGGGTCGGCTGGTTAAGCATCTGACTCTTTAAAAAAATTTTTTATTAACATTTATTTATTTGTTGAGAGTCAGAGACAGACAGAGCACGAGAGGGGCAGAGAGAGGGGGACACAGAATCGGAAGCAGGCTCCAGGCTCTGGGCTGTCGGCACAGAGCCTGATGCGGGGCTCGAACCCATGAACCGCGAGATCATGATCTGAGCCGAAGTCTGACACTCAACCAACTGAGCCACCCAGGCGCCCTGAGCATCCAACTCTTAATCTTGGCTCAGGTCACGATCTCACGGTTCGTGGGTTTGAGCCCCAAGCATCCGACTCTTAATCTTGGCTCAGGTCATGATCTCACAGTTCGTGGTTTCAAGCCAAGCATCTGACTCTTAATCTTGGCTCAGGTCACGATCTCACGGTTCGTGGGTTCAAGCCAAGCATCTGACTCTTAATCTTGGCTCAGATCATGATCTCATAGTTCCTGGGTTCAAGCCAAGCATCTGACTCTTAATCTTGGCTCAGATCATGATCTCATAGTTCCTGGGTTCAAGCCAAGTATCTGACTCTTAATCTTGGCTCAGGTTATGATCTCACGGTTCGCAGGTTCAAGCCCCACGTCAGACTGTGTGCCATCAGTGCGAAAATTCCCCGTCTCCTTCTCTGTGCCCCTCCCCCGCTTATGCATTCTGTCTTCTCTCTCTCTCAAAATAAATCAATAAACTTAAAAATTTTTTTTAAAAAATCAGCTTATGCTGAACCCTGGCCACGAGCCTGTCATTGTCCTGAATCCGCTGTCCTGCCCTACTCGAGCCCTCCCCACGGTGGACCCGAGTATCAGATCCCCTTCTAACAACGTGGGCGGCGAGACGAGGGGTGTTAGGCGGCTCCCAGGTCACGCAGCTAGTGAGGTGCAACCTGTATTTGAACCGAGCACTTCTGATGGCCAAGAGACATCGCTTCTTGGATTTGATTGGATACCACGTGCTGGGCTCGGAGTGCAGACTGTGTGTGTCACGTGGAGGTGACTGAACCCAAGCAACGTGCTCCCACGGAGTCCACGTGAGATCAGAGAGCCTCTTCTTGAAATGCTGGACGCGAACCAGTGTCTGTCCTGATGACTTGTACGTGCTTCCTGCCACCACCCTGCCCCCATTTGGAGGACAAGGGTCGGAATTAGAGCACGAGAATCACTGACCAATCATGAGTAACAAGTACTGAGCAATTTCTGTCAGACTTCTGAGCTATGGCACCCGGTGATTCCCGCCCTGTTGCGCGTGAGGAAAACCGGGCTGAGAAGGGACCCCAGCGGCTCCTGCTGGCCAGCCTTCCACGGGTTCCACTCTGCCTACCCCCTTAGAGACCCCAGCTGATGGCCTGCCCTCTAACCCGGGGTCCCCTCGCCGGCCCCTCGCCTCGTTCTGCTGGATGAGCCACCGGCAAGAGGCCCAGTTCCAGAAACTGGGTCAGCGCCCCGAATCCCTGGGACTCAGTCCTTCTCCTATGATGGGCTTTCTCCCGGGTTGGGGTCCGTCCTCGCCTGTCACTCTCCAGGACGTGACAACCTGCACCAGACAGTATTATCCCCAGGTGGACTCCCGGGGCTTCACGTCCTCAGTCCCCGCCTCCTGGTGCCCCCAACTCTGTGTCTTGAGCCCTCTGCTCACCTGCTCCACCTGTACCAACCCTGCCAATCATTCTCGCTCCCCAGGCCCCATGATCCTCAGGTGGTTCCCTGAGACCCCAGGAGGAACGTCCCCCCTCAGGTCGTCTCTTTCGTTGTGATGACTGACAGCAGTGTCCCCAGCCCCAGACTCCTCTGGCGGCCTTGCCCCATGTAAATAAGAGTGTTCCCATCCCGCTTGGCAGAAAACTATACCTGTGATAAGCGCCTCTCGTCTGTCAGTAGGAATCTGTAAAACGTCCCGTCTGCTGTCTAACTTCCAACCAAAGTGGGGAAAAGGATACAGGCACATTGCATTTCCTCCGAACCTTTAAAACCTGGGTATCACTTTTGTTTCTTCTGAATCTTGTCTCCATGAATTAGATACTTCCTTTCGCTTGCTTCTCTTAACAGATGAGAAGGTGCAAGTCTCTGTGATTACAGCCTGGACCCCAGCCCCAGAAACTTCAGATCATGGATCCCCGGAGTCTCGGCCCCATTAAGGAAGGACACGTGCATCAGTCAGGACGGTCCTGTCGGTGCTGCGGTAACGAGCATCCCGCGTGCGCCAGGGGTTTGCAAGAGTTTATGCTGCGTGTCCGAGGAGGGTCGACGCCGTCCCCGCTCGAGGGCCTGGGACCATCGCCGGCTGCTGTGGCAGGGGACGAGAGGACACAGAGGGAAGCACGCTGAGACGCTGGCTCTCGCTGCCGGGACACACGGGCCGTCGGCCGGCGCGGGTCAGTCTGTGGGAAGGTGACGCCTCTCCCAGGTGGGGCTCAGAATGTGTGTGAACGGTCGGTAGCACACACGAAGCCCACCTCAGCTCCTGCAGACACGGCAGCTCGGGGAGCTGACTGGCTTGGGAACCGCCAGAAGCACAGCCAGGACCAGAACGACACCTCAACCCCAGGACGGCGACCGTTTCACCCCTCGCTCCCGGCCACGCCCCTGGACTGTCCACGGGCTGCTTTCTGGGGACGTCGTCCCTACACAGGCCTTCCAGCTGAGGGTCCCGTGTGGGGCCATCCGTTTCCATTAGCCTTCCAGACTCTTCTGCAGGTGGAAATTTTAGTTCAGGGACAGAGATCTGCACCTGTATCGTTCTGGCTTGTTGGAGACACAAGGCGTCCAAGCAGAGCCCTACAGGACAGGCCCAGGCTGCCGTGGAAGCAGGACCCAGGGCTGGAGGGGGCAGGCAGCTGGCAGCCTCAGGAGAAGGTTCAGGAATAGGCTCAGAGAAGATGAAGGTGAAAACGGGCAAGGCCTCCCGGCCCGCCTCGGCCTGATCACCGTCAGTTTTCTGGGTGTTACTGTGGGAGGCAGAACAGTCGGAACCCTGGGGCCTTGATCACCAGGCGCCCGGTCGGCTGTACCTTCACCCACATGCCCGCACACGTGTGACTGCCCCATGTCTCACCACCTGGCCTGCTCGGTCGTCCCCAACAAGACCACCGTCCGCCCCCATGACCTGGCCGTGTGAACGCTGGAGGAGAGGGTATCGATCCCGCGCACCCCGCTGGACCCGGTTACCACTGGCTGAGTATCAACTTTGCGTGGCTCCCGGTTGCAATCTGCAGACTGGGAGCAGCGTGTGTGTGTACATGTGGTTTCTCGGGCCACAACGCCTGAGGTTTGGGGCCTTAAAACAACGGCAACTAGAAACGGAATTGGGACGTTTGAGTTCCATTCTGGTTGAGGTCGTAGTTTGTAGTCGGTCCTGGGTAGCAGTCACCAGGTCCAAAAAATAAAACCGTGTGCTTCATTTGGAGGCGTGGTCCGACAGAGGGACCCCTCGCCGGTGGTCCTAGTGTAGCGGATCCTGTTCCCGCCTGCACACCCGCGGCTGGCGTGCCCATCCTGCGTCCGCAAGGTGAGCAGCCCACATCTCACCCCGGCAAGTCCGGCTGTTTCGCTCGGGGGTCTTGTCCTGTTTTCAGGACCAAGGGGGGATCGCACTCGGAGAGCCACCAGCATTGGGAACTTGGGGATGCTGGTCAGTGTCCGTGAGAAAACTCTCCGAGCGCACTCTGTAGACGGCACGTGTCAGGATCTGCCCTACTGAAGAATCAGAAGACGAGCGTTTGTCAGAGGGAACAGTGCACATCAAACAGCCCTTCTTTCTGGCCATGCCAGCCAGTGGGACATGTGCAAACCAGCCAGTCGTCAGGATGTGTGCAAACCAGCCGGCAGGACGTGTGCAAACCCAAGCAGTCCTTTGCAAGGGAGGGACCAGGAGCAGCGTCCCTGTGTCTAAGTCACATAAGCTAAGGTCTGGGGGGCACCTGGTGATTCGTCCCGGACACCCAGCTTCCTCTCTGAGAATCTTCATGCCCCACTGATTTTGAGTTCTGTCACTGTGTCTGCGGGTGAGGAATGTCACTTCAATTTGACTTTAATCCAGGGGGTGTCCCCAGACAGCACCCCCATCGTTTGTGGGAAATAAATACCATGGGAGTGTCCCTAAAGCTCATAGAGTTACCACTGCAGTCAGATAACGCTCAAGGACAAAAGTGAATGAAAGCTGGATGAGGCTGGCTAAGTGTCACAGAAGCAAGTGCACGTGAACGTGGCAGACCGAAGCCAGGTTCTGGGGGAGAGAAACAACACACTGCAAGTGAAGCAGGTCGATCCGGGGAGACTTCTTGGAGGAGGTGTGTTGGTTTGCTGGAGCGATGTGGTTTCAGTCGTTGGGGGCGGGACAGGGCAGAGCAAACATTGAGGAGGCGTGAACCAAAGTGGGGTCGGGGTTTAGGGGACCGGCTTGGCTGAGCCTGGAAACGAGTTCAATTCCCGTGAAGGAGGGGCAGCACAGGAGGTGGGGGTGACGGGTGCAGAGCTCACCTCCCCCTCCCAGCCCTCCTGCAGGTGATGTCATTGTCTTGTGAAGGTCCCTGCCGCAGGGTTTCCATGGGGAGAGCAGTATCGCTGAGAGCCCTGATCGCCAGCCTGAGCCTCGAGGGACAGTCGGCCGACAGCCTCCCTGGTGGCCATCACAGCGTCTGCCGGCCTGGGCCTCCACAGACCCGGCCAACACTGGGGACCGCACAGCCCTCGGAGCCCCTCCCTGCAAACAGCGTGCACGGACTCCAGGTCACCTATCAGAGGTCCTGGCGTGTTGTGTGCCTGTCACTACTGGGGGGTGTGGACACGAGCCCAGGATGGACAGTACACCTGCCTGCATCCCTGACATGAGCACACAGGCTGACAGCAGGGTTCTGTGCAGCACGGGGAGCACCTCTGTTGTCCAGTGGGAGAACAGTGGGAGAACCTCTGTTCCCACGAAGGGCCGTGAGCAGGAAGCTCAGGCCCATTGACATCATGGGGAAGCGCCCAGGGAGCCAGGGCCGTGCTGTGCCCGTGGTCACACCACTCTCCCCACTCCCCATTGTTCCGTGACCCCGTGGCCTGCGCTCTGGGAACCCCGCTTCTGTCTCCAGGCGGGCCCCGAGGCGGGCTCGCGAGGGGGAGACGCCCGAGAGAGGCTGCTGGGCTGGGGGATGGGGAAGGGGCCCGCTCCCTCCTGTTTCCCTGTTTGCTTCCCACTCCTGGTCAAGAGCGGCGGCTGCCAACCACGAACCGTGGCAGTGTGTTGATCTGTCCTCACCCCGCGGGGCCCTCCTTCCTGGTGGCCGGTCCAGCCAGCAGCTTCCCCGAACCAGCAGTCAGCCTGGCCCCGCGGCCCACGGCCCTGCTCAGGTCACAGCCCAGGCCCTGGAGGCCAGCACCCATTCTACGGCCAGCTCTGAGGGGCCACTTTCTCCCTCAAAGTTGTAGTGACCCAGCCGCTCCCTTGATTCTCCTACGGTGGCTGCTTCAGCAGCGACAGCCTCCGGGACACTTCAGTGTCTTCTACTGGCCGGGCACCCAACGAGCGACCTCATAAGTAAATTATCTCTGGTTAGTAGCTGGTGCCGTTGCTGCCTCCTGACCAGCGCCAGCTGGAGCAGAGCCTCTCACGGCTGTTGAGAGGGTAAAGCCCGGTGGGTGGGCGCGGTGGGCAGGAGCTCGGGTCCCAGAGCCAGGATGCCCAGGCCCACCCACAGGCTCTGCCGATGACCTCAGATGACACACCTGTCCGTCCCTTGATCTCCTAATCCACGAAGCAGGGTACAGTCGGTAGGGTTGTTCTGAGGGTCATGGAGCTTAACCACAGAGGGTGGCAGGAACATCCTCTGGAGTGCAAGGTGCCCTAAACAACACTCTGCTGTTAGTCTCATTACTGTTGTAAAAATGCAAAAAACACTTTTAAAGGGTAAAAAAAAATCCCCAAATCTTCCCTCCTAATAATAACCTTTATTAGTATTATACTGACATCAATGTAGAGGGTTTTTTTTACCCATAGAAATGACGGGTGAGGGAGAATGAGATTTCCTATAATAGAATCACAATCCACCTTAGTGTTTAATAAAGCATCAGGATTGGTTTTACCAGAATGAAACGAAAGCTCAGGAAATTGCTGGGCTTTAGATAAATATCTCTTTTCGCTTTATGTTTTATTCCATACAGCGTCCCTCTGAGAGTTAAAGAATGAAAACAACGATGGAAAAGATGGAGATCTCAGTCCTTTGTTTAGATAAAGCTTTCATGTTGCTCAGTAACGATGGGCTCATTTTCCGGAGAAACAGATCTCAAAGGTGTAGAGTGTTACCCACTCACTCCTCACCTCCATCCAGCTTTGTGGGAGCTCGTGGTGTTACCCCGACTGTTACCGCCAAGGTTTGTATGACAGGCTGTTCTGGGAGGGCGTTCCCATCAGCGTTGTGTATAAACGGGTCTGTGCTCACCACAAGCCCTCACACCACATATTTTCCATTCCTGAGAGCTTTATTTTTATTCATCTCCTGGTTTTCAAAATTCAGTTGTCAAGTAGATATTTCAAGAGGATGTATAGTTGCAATATTCCTTGAGCTCTGTCACACTTAAGAGTTGGGCTGCTGGTGTGATTCAATGTTGCACACCAACACATCCTTCATCGCACACATATTCAGGGATATTTCCTCCACTTATCACTGTTCTCTTAAACTGACAACTAAAATGTTCCATAACAAGTTAAAAATGGGTAAACTTGCAAAGTGCTGTATAACCACCAGCCTACTCTATTACGACGAACACCTTGCTTGGGGTAGTCGCGGTAGTGACGATGGGGTCGAATGCCCCAGCTTGACCCACGGTGGCTCTAGAGGGAAGGGCCGCCCCCAAGGCATCTCTTCCCATGGCCTCTCTGAGGAGGACGTGTCCTGCAAGAGACCATCTCTGTGGCGGCCAGAGGGGACCATGGCCCCAGAGGACGGTTCTCCATCCCTTCCCACACACGCAGGCTCCCGTCTGGGGCAACTTCCCAGAGTCTTGAAAATTCCCTTTACTTTGTGGGGAACTTTGTAATGCATTTCTCATGGAAATAAATTCTCCCAGGTTTTTCCTTTATGAAAATACCTTTTTTGGCTTTTAAAAAGATCAACTGTGGGGTATAATTTGTATGTAATAAAAAAACACTCGTATCGAGTAATAGTTGAGTAACTTTTGATGAAAGTACCCATCCGTCCACCACCACCATCCAGATATGCAGCATTTCCTCCACTCAGAAAGCTGCTCATGCCCCTTTGATTTGGGTTTCCTGGCCACCATTCATCTAGCCCCAGGCTCTCCAACACAATGCCAGTTTTATCTGTTCTAGAATCTCTCATGAACAGGACCACAAAGCATTCCCTCTTCCATGTCTGGCTCCTGGCACACAGCCACTGCTCTTAGGGCCAGTCATGGTTGAAACAGTAGTTTCCCATCACTGTTACACCCAGTATCCCATCGTGCAAACGTTGCAAAGTGTGTTTATCACTCACCTCTTCACATAGATTAGTGTTGCCCCCAGTTCTTCACCCTCACTTTTGAACAACAAGTTAGTGGGCATCAACGTCCCGGTTGGAGGTATTTCTCTCCCGGCACTCAGTAGATGCCACCCTAGACTCTCCAAGAAGCTGAAGTGATCATGGGAATCTGGATCTCTCCATACAGAGCCAAAACTAGTGTGCGGAAAAACAAAAAGAAACAAAGCATCCTCCACATAACAGACAGGCAAAGGACACCCCAAACTTCAGTCTCCTGCTATTGGAGAATTACTGACCCGTCTTTGGTGGAAATATCTCTGTGGAAATCTAATGGGGTTTAGGGAATGAGCAGGAAGGAAAGAGGAAATCAAAAGGACTAAAACGTCCCTGAAACAGAGTCAGCCTTAAATGTTAATAATCTGAGAGGCATCCTATTTGATCAGTACACTAAGGAAAGATCCTCAAATCGAGTGGGACTCAGAAAGCATTGTCTCTGGGGGACAAGAGGCTGAAAGTTGAAGGGATGGCACCCTTGGAGACTGGGTGGTGGAAGGGAAAAGGGAAAAGCAAGAAACAAAATTTAGAATCCTGTGAGATAAAATAGATCCCAAAACATTGAAGGCTACACAGACCTTCCACCCCTCACCCCCAAAACAGTTACAGAAGCAACCGTGGCCACCATGACAGAAGTTGATCTCAGGATATAAAACTTAGCCTCCGGACCATCACAATGTGAACAGACATATGCAGTCTTCATCTGTATGAAGCATCTGTATATTCACCCACATAAATAATAAACAAAAAAATAAGTCATAGCACTTAAGCTGATGAATCCACCCACCAAAAACAATGAATGAAGAACAAAACTAACACAAGCTCCAGAGTAAATTAAATGTCCTCATGCATACATCTGAGGATATCACAGATTCAGGAATGAAACTTAAAAATACACAAAAGGGGGAAGAAATCCAATGGCAGTTATTGAGCTCAGAAAGAAATAAAAGAAAAGATCCTGTCATATCAGAAATGAAGGCAAACCTACAAACTTGCCCTAAGAAGGATAGATGTAGATGGAAATCTATTAAACGTCACAGAGACAAGTCAGGATAACTTGGAGAGGAAAATAAAAGAAAGAGAGAAATAGAAAGGATTAGGGTAAAGTGGTTGAAATGGGAGATGGATGAGGGAAACCAAAATCCAACACACGTATAATTGGAGTTTCCAAAAAAGAAACAGCTAAACAAAAGATCATAACTGATATTTAAATCCATAGTTGATGGATATTTTCCAGAAATAAAAGACATAAGACTACACTTTTAAATGGCCTACAGGGACTGGAGAATATTTACTGAGAATGATCAACCCTCGGATCTTACCCCAGTAAGACCAGTAGGGCTTTAAGAGCTAAACATGAACAAACCCTCAGAGCAAAAAATATAAAATAACCTACAAGAGCAAGAAAAATTAGTCTGGCATCAGACATCTCAAGGCAAAAACAGCACAAGATTTTCACTATATTTGAGTAATGGATACGTGAACCAAGGATTTACTCTCCAGGCAGAACTGGTCTCATGGCCAGGCTCGAGAACAGCTACTCTGACCACAGCAAAGCACAGCTTTTGTGAAGCCTTCCTAAGGGACCTGCGGGAGGATGAACTTCATCCATCCAAAACACAACTGGAGAAACTTGGGCAAAAAGACTGATGATGACCTTTTGAAATATGTAATTGAATATTTAAGATCAGCATAATGCAGGTGGGGGTGGGAGTGGAGGAGTGATATACAAGTATTACATATTCAGCAAGATGGAAATAACAAATCTAAAAAGAGACATAAAACAAACAGGGAAGAGAGAAGAACATCTTGACTGTGGTGGGGGGCACAGGGGATTGTCAACGACACCACTAAATTTGATTTTAAAACAACAGGCTGCAAAATGCTAAGAAACAACACGAAAGATGAGGGGATTTGAAAATGGTGCAAGGCACACTAGAAAAAAACTTAGGACAAACACGTGTCAGAGTAAATACCAGAGACAGGATAAAGTAAAATAAATAAGAGTGGAGAAGATCCATCATGGGAGGAAAGGAAATAGCAAATACACATGAATAACTCTAGCAATCGTAACGTGAAATGATATAACTGTGGTAAGACCCAACATGCAGCCGTATAAATAACATGAGTGAGTTTAACTGAACTATTAAGAGAAAATCATTCCCAATTTGCTCCAGAAACCAAGATTTAACTTTATGCCACACGCCCAAGACACATCTATAACAAAGTGATATGGACAAGCTAAAAAACAGGGGCGCCTGGGTGGCTCAGTCGGCTATGCATCTGACTCTTGATTTCTATTCAGGTCATGATCTCAGCGTTCATGAGATCAAGCCCCACATCGGGCCCTGCACAGACAGCAGAATGCCTGTCTGGGATTGTCTTTCTTCCACTCTCTCTGCCCCTCCTCTGCTCTCTATCTCTCTCATTGTGTCTCTCAAAATAAATAAATAAACATTAAAAAAAGAAAGCATATGTTCTCATCCTGAGTGAGAAACATTACAAAGAAGTGCACGCTTTGATGCTAAAACAATTCACAACAAATAGATGGCAGTTATGAATCACTCTGCTGAAAACGGCACAGTAAAAATCTCCATAAATATATAACAAAATATAGAAGTGAAGAGAAATAAGTAAGGAGCTGGAAGACATAACATAATCAATAAGACAGATTTTACTAACTGTTTGAAATTCACTCCTTGGCACATGCAGCACTTACCCTGAATTGATCATTTATTAGCTCACAGAGAAAATATCAATACATCCCATAAGGTAGACAATGGCAAATAATTGTTTCTGATTACAGTGCAGTAAAACTAAAAGCTAATACCTAAAATAAATAGCAAAAAGTTAATTCAGCCTGGAAATTAAAAACAAAACCAAACAAAACCTTCAATTAGACAACTTTTAGTTAAAAGGGGAAATGCAAATTGAAATTACAGAATTTCTAAAAACAGATCATGTTATAGTGCTCATTGAAAGCAGTAATCAGAGGAAACCCTGTAGCCTTAAATACCTATATCACTATAAACACTAATAAAGGGAAACGTTAGGAAAAGGACAAAGAGTGAGCCACAAGAAAACACAAAAAAGCAAACAACAAAGAAAATAAAAGCAGAAATTAATGTAGTAGAGAATAGAAAAATAATAGCCCTAATAATAAATCAAAATTCATTGTTTTCATATCAAAGCAGACAAACATCTAGCTGCCTTGATTAGGAAAAGGGATTTAAATATACACATGAAAATAACACGTGTGTAATAACCAATTGCCAAAATAAAAATTAAGAACTATCACAGGAGACTATTTGCAGGATTCTCTACAAATAAATTTGAAAATCTGGATGGAAAGGATAATATCTTATGAAAAAAGAATTCTCTGAGATTAGCTCTACAGAAATAGAAAGTTTAAACAGAAAAGTTTTTATAGAAGTTAGAAACTTATCAAGGAACTACCCACAAAAAATATGAGGTTCTGATAACTTTATAGGGGATGATACTAAAGCCTCAAAGATAAGATATTCCCAGGGCCACAGAATTTCCCTGGGCATGAAAAGCAAGTAACAGCACTATTGACAATGGCCAAAGTGCGGAAAGAGCCCAGATGTCCATCGATGGATGAATGGATAAAGACAACGTGTGATACATACATGGAATACACAATGGAGTATTACTTGGTGATCAAGAAGAAAGAAATTTGCCATTTGCAATGATGCGGGTGGATCTAGAGAGCATAATGTTAGGTGAAATAAGTCAGAGAAAGACCACTATCATATAATTTCACTCTGTTGAGAAACTCAACAGATGAACATAGGGGAAGGGAGGGAGGCAAACCATAAGAGGTTCTCAAACCCAGGGAACAAACTGAGGGTTGATGGAGAGAAATGGGTGGGGGGATGGGCTGAATGGGGGATGGGCATTGAGGAGGGCCCTCGGGATGAGCCCCGGGTGCTGTATGTGAGTGACAATTCACTGGGTTCTACTGAAGCCAGGACGACACTGTATGTTAACTAACTCGAATTTCAGTTTCAAAAAATGGAAAACATTCTTTTCATGAAGCAATGACACGTTGATACTTAAACCTGTTGAAGACAGCATAATACAATCTCCATCAGGAGGAAGCCAAATAAAACCACTCCAAGACCACTTCTCACCCATCAGGTTTTCGGAAACGAGCAAGTCTGCGTCCGCGTGCTGACGGCGAGGCCGCGGAGAGCGGGCTGCCCCCGGGAGGGAAAAAGGGCAGCGTGGAGGCCACACGTGCACTTACCTTTGACCGGCAACCCCACTTCGATCAGTTTACCCTCAAGTCCTCCTTCAAAGACACAACAACATAGAGGAACAAAGCTGTTCATGCAGCCTTGTTTGCGATTGCAGAATAATGACAATATTGGATTTGGCAAACTAGGTGCCACCTGCCAGCTTCCAGCCTCTCCAAACACAGTGTTGCTGGCACACAGCCATGCCTGTTAGCTTACGTGTGAGCTGTGGCTGATTTGAACTACAAAGGAGGAGCCAAGCAAGAGTCCCAGCAGCCCTGTCGCCTGCGAGCCACAGACACGGATGGCCAGGCCCTATAAGGAAAAGTCGCTCCGAGCCTGTCACAAATGGCAAGACACAGGAGGTGGCTGGATGACGTGGTCACGCAAGGGAGTAGTGTGCAGGTATAAACAAAGATTAAGGAGCAGTTCTATTGATGGATAATAACAAGATGTGTTGTTCAGTGAAAATATAAGGTGTGTACAGAGAGCAAACAAGAATATCTACTGGTTTAGGTTTGCAAAAATAAGCACAGGGAGAATGAGCCAGAAACTGGGGAGCTGAGCTGCCTACTGGGGTGTGTAGCCATGGGGTGAATGGTGGGGATGGGGGATGGGCTTCGGTGAGTATTCCTTTCTGTATAGTTTGGAATTTGGGAGCCATGCTAAGGTTTTACACACTCAAAATCCCTAAAATAGAATGCAGGGACTAATGCACACAATTTTTATTTTAATTGGATAACACAAGCACACTGAAAAGGAAAAAACAAACTAAATCAAAGGCCTTTTAACGGCATAATTTGAGCCTGTAGCCTGATTACGAAGGGAGGGAAGAAAAGAGCAAGCAAATACGGGACTCTAGTCAGCTTGTTTTCTAAGTAAGTTTTATGTGTGGGTTCACATCTCTTGGCCACGGGTGGAGGGGAACTTGGAATCTAAACAGAGGTCACCCTGTTTGCCTGCGAGTTACAGCAGGAGGCACCAACACCCTCGACTCTGCTGAGATTCGCTTATGAGCACACAAATCACTTCCAGGCTGTTTCTGTCCAGAAATGCAGGGTCTGGATCTAAGGAAGAGGAAACATCAGACAAACCCACATGGAGGGACGTTTCATGAGACGACTTGCCCACACTCTTTACAGACATCAAAGCGCGAATGTAAAATGGAGGGCTAGCTGCCCCAGATTAGGAGACACCAGAGTCCCCGCCTCCAGACGCATCGGGCTCGGGTCTTGGGCTGCAGGAAGTAAGATAAGTTGAAAGGACATAATAGGAACGACTTCAGAACTTTGAAAAAGGATTCTGATGAGATAGTAATGGTGGATCAATGCAGAATTTCCTCATTTGGACAATTCACTGTGGTGTGTGTAACAGAATGCCTTTGTCCTAAGGAAATGCACATTAAAGCGTTCAGAGATAAAGGGACACCAGGCCTGCAACTTACTTCTCAATTAGAACAAATGGGCGTATATACGATCGGAGTTCTCTGTAATCACTGGGAGAGACAAGACACACAAATGATAAAGGGAGACGTGGAAATAATCGGTGAGTTGGGGTAAAATGTAGATGGGCATAATTTATTATTCTTACACCATTTCTGGTTTGAAATTTCATCTCGATTAAAAGCCTCCAAAACGTATTATTCCATAATCTCTTGGATCTCAGTTCCATTGACAAGTCAACTTTCAGTCTCACTGTTGGCCCTCTGAAGGTAGTGATGTTTCCCCCCACCCTCTGGCTCCCTTTAAGATTTTCTTATCTCTGCCTTCTAGCAATTTAAGAATGATTTGCCTACGTGGGGCTTTCTTTGTATTTATCCTGCTTTGGATTTGGAAAGTGTCGTGGTATCTTCAACCAGATTTTATGTCCCTCTGTTATGGACTGAGTTGTGTTCTCCCCAAATCGATATGTTGAAGCCCTAACCCACACTGTGACTGCCTTTGGGATATGGCCTGTCAGGAGGTGAATATGGTTAACTGGGGTCACGATCAGCCCAGTCCTTCCACTGCCCGGAGGATGGGATCCTGATTATGTGAGTGTGGCCCTTTTGAGCTCTTACTTGTTGGTCTGTGGTTTTGCCTTAATGAGAGGAGGAGACGCCAGGGACCTCTCTCCCCACATGCAGGTGGAGGGAAAACCGCCTCCGTGGGAACACGGAGAGAAGGTGACATCTGCAAGCCAACGGGTGAGGTCTCAGCAGACACCAGCCCTGCTGGAACCTTGACCCTGAACCTCCAGCCTCCAGAACTGTGACAAGAGGGACTTGTGCAGCTTCAGCCGCCGGTCTGGGGTCCGTCCCGTCTGGTAGTCTGAGCTCACTAGCCGCACGGCCAGCGTGTGCTATTGCTTCAGTCTTACCCTCCCTCTGCTTTCCTCTGGGGACTCATAGACACGGACCCGAGCCCTGAGCTGTGCCCCACACGAGTCTTACACGTTTCTGTGCATTTTCCATTCTTCTTCCTGTTTGTACACGCGACTTATGCCCTGGTTATACGTGTCTGCTCTCCTACCAAGCTCATTTGCTAAAATGTTAATGTTGTTTATGGTTACTTGGGCTCTGGAACTTCTGTGCGGTTTTCTGGTGGATTCTGTGTCTGATGAAAGCTTTCGCCCTTTTCTCTAGGTTCTTAATTACATCGATCAGAGCTGCTTTCCAGTTGGTTCCTGGGAACTTCAAAATCTGAATCTCTGTGGGTCCCTTTCAAATGTCTATTGTTTCTCTGGTTTCTAGTTGGTTAGTACTGATTTTTAGCAGGACTTATCACCTTTTTTTATTGGGTATCAGACTTCTCCGATTTTGCACATAACAGGGAATTTTAGGGGCTCTAGAGGATGATTCTTTCCTCCGAAGAGGATGAGTTTGTTTCTGGCAGGCCGGTGGGGCATCCTCAGATCACGCTGGTCCTGCCCCTGCTTAGTTTTAGGATTGGTTGTAGCCCACCTATCAGTTCCTCCACAGCCCAGAGGGTGGGATCCTGACTCTGCAGATGTGGCCCTTTGGAGTTCCTACCTGATGTCTGTGGTTTTGTGGGTGCCCTTGACCCTGTCAGGGCTGAACTCCTGCCTCTTTCACTTTCCACAGCTGCTGACAATCCTTTCAGTGTTTTCACCTCTCAGCCACTGTTTTCTCTCACTTCTAGAGATCTTGCCCCGCACACATACAGCCTATAAGTTAGCAGACAGGGGCGCCTGGGTGGCTCAGTAGGTTAAGCGTCCAACTCTTGATCTCAGCTCAGGTCATGATCTCATGGTTATGAGTTTGAGCCCCCCATCAGATTCTACGCTGATGGTACGGAGCCAGCTTGGGATCCTGTCTCTATCTCCTTCTCTCTCTGCCCCTCCCTCTGCCCCCTCTCCCCCGCCGTCTCTCTCTCAAAATGAATGAAGATACTGAAAAAGAAAAAAGCAGAGAATTTGCAAGGAAGCTGTTCGGAGGTTTTCTAGCTGCCTTCTCTGAGTCTCTGTTCCCTGGTTGTCAGCCACTTAATTTTCAGCCACTTTGCTTTTCCTGAACCCCGAGTATGTGTCCTCAGCCTGGTGCAACGTTGTCTTTCTGCTTGGACACCGCCTCTCCTGATCCCTCCACCTCCCCCCCTTCTGTCCTTGGAGGTGGAAGGATTTCTCCTGTGTTCACCGCCTCCCAAGAGCCATTAGTCTGAGGGTCCTGCTCCACTGACAGCTCTTCATCTCTTTGTAGCAATAAGGTGTGGGCACACGTGCACACACGCACACGCACAGGTTTGTAATTGTTTCCAGCAGGAGAGTTACTACTGTATAGCTGTCATTGCCAAAAGGAAAGTACTGTATCTCTTTTGGAGTTGATTGAAACACGGCCCCAGAAAGATAATATCTGATATTCGAAATGCTCCTGGAAATGTTAAAACAATCAGTAAATCTCTGAGTAAAGACAGCCTCCTAAATCAAGCTACAACTAGCAAAACTGTTTGATCAGCCAGAAAACAATGGTAGGGTCTTAGAGAGCTACTTTGGTTCAAATTTTAAAATAGCATATCTGTTTCAAATATACTGTTAGCTTCATTATAGCATGATCCGTTTTGATCAATTCATTGTTGAAAACTAAGGAATGGATAAATGAATGTGAAACATCCTCCAGCTTACCCGCTGATTTTAAACATGTGTGGCACATTTGATTGAAGTCTGGGGTTTCATCCCAAGTTATTGGAATAAAAATATTCCCTTGCATAAATAATAATTGATTTTGATTTTTGCCGAAGGACCACAAATTCAAAAGCCATAATATGAGCAGGATAGAGGTCGCACTGAAGAATTCAGGGGAGGCAGGGGCGAACGTGTGAGACCGTAGTCTGACAGCCTGGGTTGGAAACCCGTGGCCTGTTCAAGCCTCGACACACACCTGTGGTAGCGACCTCTTCCTCATAGGATTTCTGTGTCAGAAGATAAATTAATATAATAGAAGCGACTAGAACAAGGTCCAGTGCCCTGAGACAGATGTCTAATTCAGAGACAGATGCTTCCGGAAGGCCTGGGTCACACCTGCAGGCAGCTTCGGGATGGCATTGAAGGGATTCGACAGCCACACCTTCCCCGCACCGGACATCCCTCGGGAACGAGCAGCGTGTCTGAGAGTGGCTTCCAGCATGGGCTGACGACATGTGCTCACTGCTCTGGGACCCTGCAGGCCCTCTGAGAATGGGGACCCTGTCCTGGGAATAGGAGGCAGGGCCACTTCTGTCTCTCCTGGAGGTGAGACCGGGAACACGACCCTATTGTCCTGGGGCGGCTGCCGTTGCCTCGGACGGAGAGGGCAGGACGCAGCCGCTAGCAGGTGGCGGGTTGTGATGCTGCAAACAGTCGGCATAACTGTGTGCTCGTGACCAAGTGGCTCCTCCCTGTGAATCTGCAGGCTTTTCCATGGAAACAGGGCATCGGAGATGAAGACACGGCCTCTCTGCTCGCTCTGTGATGGGGGCTGGCCAGCTGGCCTCCCTCGGGGCTCAGTGTCTGGAGTAAGGTGCTCGGGCTCGGATCACATAGGTCCCCCCGGCTCTAACGTCCCAGGATGCTGCAGCGGACCAGTGCAAGCATCACTGGAGCTGTCTGTGCCGCGAGGTGGTCAGCGTTTAACGACGAGAGTGCGTTCCCTCGTGGAAAGCGATGTTAACCAGTAGGGCGCCTGGGTGGTTCGGATCGGTTAAGCGTCTGACTCTGGATTTCAGCTCAGGTCATGATCTCAGGGTCCGTGAGTTCGAGCCCCGCATCGGGCTCTGCGCTGACAGCTTGGAACCTGTCTGGGATTGTCTCTCTCCCTCTCTCTCTCTCTCAAGGTAAATAAACTTGAAAAAAAAAAAAAAACATGTCAACCTGCTCTCCTGCTGTTACAGGACAGGCTGAATGGTGCACCCCTCAAACCACATGCTGCAGCCATCATCACCAGAACCTCGGAATGTGACTGCATTTGGAGATACGGTCCGTAAAGCAGTAATTAAGATAAACTGAGATGGCTAGGGTGGCCCTAATTCATTACGACAGGTGTCCTTGTAAGAAGAGGAGATTTGGACACAGACACACAGAGAAGCAAGACTGCCTCAAGACACAGGGAGAAGGCAGCTGTCTACAGGCCGAGGAGAGAGGCCTCAGCACGAGCCAACCCGGCCAGTACCTTCCAGCTTCCAAGACTGGAGACGGTGATTTTCCGTAGCCTAGGCCCCCCGTCCGGGATGTCTTGGTACGGCAGCCCCAGGAAACTAATCCGCCTGCCTATCACTGACGCGTCGCTCCTCTGTGACCCAATTTTGTTGTTTTTCAGTTTTATATAGGTGACGTATATACAATTGGAGAATTATATAGAGATCCACTGTCTTAGCAAATTTCAAGTGTATGATACATTATTATTAACGATGGTCACCACGGTGTGCGTCAGGACTTCAGAACTTAGTCATCTTAAACTGGAAGTCTGTACCCGTTGACCAACATCTCCCAATTTTCCCAGCACCCCCAGCCCCTGGCAACCCCAGCCAGGTCTCTGTTTCTCTAAATTGGACATCCTCAAACTCCACATATAAGTGACGCCAAAAACACAGGCAACAAGGGCAGAAACAAAGAGGTGGGACCACAGAAAACTGAAAGAGCTCCAGGGCAGCAAAGGAAACCAGCAGTGAAATGAAGCATCATCCTGCACCATGGCGGACGCTGTTCCGAACCCAGTGTTTGACACGGGGTTAACGTCCAAGCTGTGCAAGGAACACATGCAACTCGATAGCGAAAAATGCACACAATCCGGTTGGGAATGGGCGAAGGCCCTGAATAGACATTTTCCCAAAGAAAGCGACGGCTGTGCCCGGTTTCACATGCCTCAGGCACGCGCCCCAACTGTCAGGGTTGCTGTGCTGAGAGAGTGCACGCTGAGCCCCGCTGAGCCCTGTGTGCCCGTCCTCTTTCCTCCCGTCTTCAGCGAAGCCCAGGCTTGTGTGCGAAAACGCGCCTAATAACTGTCAAGATTGTTGTGCAGATCGGAAATAAGTACTAAGTGCCTTGGATGCCAGAGATACACAGAGGCTCATCATCAGTGAGATACGATTCTCATCAGCCTTCGAACGGAGGAGCGCGTTTTATTGCTAATGTTTCACATTATTGGTATACTGTGTGTCTTTTTTGACTTGTAAATTTTCTTTAAAAAATTACAAACACAGAAATATTTTGAGGAAAACTCAATATGTATCCTGAAAAGCCGACTAAATCAAGTCTGAGCCTGGCTGACTTGAAAGAGCTATGCTCTAAGTCTAAATATCTCTGCAAATGATAATCTGTTCTGAAATAATCATCTGCTGCGAAATCCATAAATTGCAAGTCATAATGGGGAGAGTGATCCATGAGAGGCTCTCCCAGGGGACACTTGCGCACAGAAGTCTTGGATTGATTCACAGCTTTGAATCTGAGGAAAGTAAGTCAAGCAATTCCAAAGAGGCCTGTCAGCTCTGCGCCAGTTTTCGGTACGTTCTGAAAGATGCTTTGATCTAATTTATGAAAAGAAGTGCTGTGGGCTTGAAGACTGAAAACAGACAAACACCCAAGCCGGGGAGAGCCCGTAAATCACCAGGAGAGCTGAGGCGCCCCAGCAGCCGCGTCGGGGTGCAGGCTGTTAATCCCGGCCACCCTGTGGCTCCCACTCTCGAGCGTTCCTAAGAGCCTGGCGGGTCTCGAAACCTCTGGTCTTGGCTTTTCTGGCAAGGTTCCTGCCTTGACTTATTTCTGTAAGAAGATCGGCATTTTAGCTAAAAAAGCGAACAATGGAGCTTTGATTATCAAAAAAGAACCTACTCATTTTCTTGTTAGAAGTATGACACAGATACAAGAACTCAGCAGCTGAGTTATTTTGGAAGTTAACGCACCATATGAAATTATTTTGGAAATGTAGGCGATGTATAAAAGGAGTTTTAGACTGTCTTTTCCAATTTAAATGGTAGGCCTTGAAAGTGTTACAAAATACATGTTAGTTTGTCACAGAAAATACTGGCATTGTTTCCCTGCCTGAGAAGGAATCCAGGGTTTGCTAATTTGTCTGATGCACTGGGAGAGGCAGCTACAAAGCTCTCTTAGGATAACCTGAAGATCAGAGCACGGCAGGCGCCCTGCAGACCGTCCGTCCTGCGTGGCCCCTCCGGGCGTCCGTTGGTAACCTTGAAGTCAGTGTCGGAGTTAGAACCCCCTTCTCTAGGCTACTTCTGTTCTGTCGGGACAAATTCCCGCGCCATGCAGGGTGGTCTCTGTAAAGCGGGTCCTGAGTATCAGGATGGGAGGGAACACAGGGTTGGAGTCGGAGGAAGGGACTGGATGCTAGATCCGAATCCTCCGGGGAGCATGTCTGTGACACGGGCTAACGGCCACTAACGTCCCCTCCCGGGGGACTCGGGGGGGAAGGGGGAAGAAGCATGGGGGGCAGCCTTCCC
The DNA here is from genome assembly GCF_018350215.1 of Panthera leo. Classification (NCBI taxonomy): domain Eukaryota; kingdom Metazoa; phylum Chordata; class Mammalia; order Carnivora; family Felidae; genus Panthera; species Panthera leo. Next base: position 85,086,532 of record NC_056689.1, on the reverse strand, counting down.
AGCTAGCCGGAGGAGCATGGGGGTCCTGTGTCTCCTGGAAGTTCTCGTGTCTTGCTGTCCCCTCGCCTCACCCAGGGCAGGCAGTGTGGACATGAGCACGCCCGGCACCTGAGACTTTCTGGACCAGGTGTGCCTTGTTCATTCAGATGTTTTGCAGACGAAGGACGAGAGGCTGGTTGGACCTCTGTTCATACAGCACTTGCAAAGTCCCTCTCCCCTCCGAGTAGATTTTAAGTCATCGGAAAACCAGTCTGGACCTGACCACATTTCTGCCGCAGAGTTTAGGGAGCTGCAATTGTGTCCCCTGGTTTGCAGGGACCGTGGTGAAACAGCACGTCCTGAGCTTGAACCCTTACTGCGGAAGACGAGACACGAGGGACTGGACAGATGTCCTGAACTGCCAAGGCGCGTCCCCGACCCGACCGGAGAGCTCCCCACCGGTGCCGTGCAGAAGCGGGCAGCCAAAGCCCAGCCAGCAGGGGCCTGTGGTCTGTGGGGGGGCTCGCTGGGGGTGACTGGGGAGGTCACATTTTTTAAGTGTTAAATTAAGGTATCTTTAGGTCACAAACCGTCTGACATTTCCAGATTACCCGTGGCAGATGCACTCTTTGATTCAGGGGGAAATGGCCACCATCTAGAACGAGGCGCTGATGTCCAAGAGTTAGGAGCATTTTTTTAAATCGAGACTATGACAAGGTACAGAGAACAAGCACTTTCCTTTTTAATTAATAAACTTTATTTTTCAGAGTAATTTGAGGTTCACAGCAAAACTGAGTGCACCCGCCCCCACTCACGCACACCCCCCACCGTTATCCGCGTCCCCACCTGGTGGCACCTTTCTTACAATCCAGGAGCCTGCGCTGACACATGACGTCACCCCCCCGTGTCCCTCGGTGACGGGGTTCACTCTTGCTGTCGCATACATTGTGGGTTTGGACAAGGTGTGGTGACATGTATCCATCATTTTGGTTTTCGGAAGCCAAGCTGTGTTGAAAGAGGAGGGTTTTTAGGAAATTCTGGGGGTGAAGTCACACAGACCTGGGGTGACCGCACATATAAAGATCCGGGCATGGAAAGGCACATCACGAGATTTTACAGGGAATCCTAGAGCGGGAAGGACACAAGCGTGAGGCGCAGGACAGGGAAGTCTTCCCAGATCTGGGGGTGAGGAGGGGGAGGACAGTGCAATGAGCAGGTCACTGCTTTCCCAATGTCCCACTCCCTGTGAGTGCTACCGTATGGCAAATGGGACTTTGTTGCAGTGGCCCTGGGAAGCTCATGCAGACAGCGTCAGAAAGAGTTTAGATCAGACGACCCCCCCCCCCACCACCTCCTCTGACCTCCTCCCTGGCATCAAACCCCCGGACGAGGGCCGGGACAGAAAGTATAGTGCAGAAACACCAGCTATGTTTGACAGACGCAAATCCACTCACTGTGTGAGCCCGAGCCCCCGGCTGCACAACCTAGTCCAGACCACGCTGATGGCCGAGCCCTGCTCACCACCTGGTCACCAAGAAGAATTTACCGTCCGCCTGGCAGGTGAGCCCTGGACCCACACTCAGTCTTGCCTTGCTCAGGGAACTTTCCAATTTTTACCCTGTATTAGCCCTTTGGTGCTTCCTCAGGATAGATGGTCTTGAGGAAAATCGACCAGGATGGGGGCACTAGGAGTTCTAAAAAAGGGGACACTGTGAGGGGGGCAGAGGGGCTCACTGAAATTGACTGTTGTGCAGACAGGAAGGAAGTGAGAACCCTGCAGCCTCCAGGGAGGTAAGTGCAAAGGCCCTGGGGTAGGGATGCTCCTGGAATGTTCAAGAAATAGTAGATGGGCTGCTTTACACACAGCGACAACCCTAGAGCCTTGAACACTGCGTGACACGTGATAGGTAATAATTAACATTTGTTGAAAGACTAAACAAAGTCTAAGACATTCAGTAAACATCTGTTGAGTCAAATGAATGTGTACTGCCTTCTAGATATGGAAATTATTAAAGGAACGGCCAGTCCCTGCCTGGGGGCCTCAGAGCCTTGGGGAAGCAACAAGATAGTGATATGATAAAGACTCAACTACAACCAAAGACCAAGCACCAGGGCCACGCATGGAAATACCGTGCAGATATCTGAATGAATAGAGCCCCCAAAGTGTTGAAATTCTCCAAAGCAAACCACAATTATTGTGAATAAATTAAGATAGGATCTTGCTGGTCTCTGGGCTGAGGAATCCAGAAATGGCCCGTGCTCCCAACACGGGGCTGGCTAGGAATGCAAGTCGTTGGCAGTCAGGGTTCCAGAAGAGTCTCCAGGCTGAGGGAGTGGCCAACACGGCACCCGGCAGGAGGCCAGGAGAGAAAGGGCCGGTACCCTTGTCCGGCCACCGCTGGCCTGCAGGGAAATGGAGTTTCCTCGCGCTTGTTTGGAAACACACAATTGAAAAAAGTAATTTCAGCAGTATTTACGGATGTCAGCTGATTTGCCACCAGCCCTCATCTCAGAAATAGTTTCCTGCCATTTAGCGACGGGCCGACACTGACAGCCAGGCTTCCCTCCGACAGGACCCTTCGTCAAACAGAGTCACTTTTCTTGTTCTGACCACATTTCAGGATCAGAAGATTATTTTCAAGTGTATAACAGGAGTTGTTCCTCCAAACTCCTGTCCAGATAGGCTCAAATACACCTTTTAAAGAAATTAACAGGCAGGCGCAAATTTAGTTACGCACGTCATTGGCGAACGCACAGAAAGGGAAGGAGGTATGACAGCGCGCCTCGTCCCAGGCTCAGGGGCTGACTCCGCTTTACCGGAAATGTTGCCACCTGACGGGCGCGGTCCACGGCTCCTGGCGGCCGTTGGCGGCAGGGGCGCCTCGGGGACCGGGTCTCCTTTCCGGGTTGAGGTGCGATCCCACAGCAGAGCTCAGAGAAGGTGGTGAAAGGAGCATCAGACGGCGGCCACTGCCTGGTACCTGAGCACTCCTGTCCCGGGGCCACTGCCAAAGCCACTCCCACAAACTGAAGTTTACTCTCGCGACCCTGGAGCGGACCGTCTGAAATCCCGGTGCTGGCAGGGGCTGTGCTCTCCCTGGAGGCTGCAGGACAAGGTCCCTCCTGCCTCTTCCAGCTTCTGGGTGTTTCCTTGGCTTGTGGCTGTGTCCCTCCACGTCTGCCTCTGTCTCCACGTGGCTTCTCCGTGTCTGCACCTTGTCTTCGGTCTCTTGTAAGGACGGCTGGCCCTGGATTCAAGCCTCCCCTTTTCCAGGATGATTTCATCTTTCATCTTGAGACCCTTAAGTAATTTCATCTGCAAAGACCCTTTTTCCAAGTAGGCTCATATTCACAGGTTCCAGGGCTAGGCCGTGGACATGTCTTTTGGGGGCCACCCTGCCACCCAGGAGACCATGTGGCTTCCCCAGCAGCCCACACTCACACCCCTGGGGTGCTACCATTCAAAAGAGTGGCATTGGTCCTTCAAACTGGGGACTTTCTCAGAGGGAGGAACTCGGCAAGTTGGTCGGTCACACACGTCGGGGGAGAGGTCTAGGGGCAGGGTCTTGGATGGGATCGGGCAGTCCCCTGGGAGCCCCGAGGACGTCCTCTGGCAAGGGTGGACTGACAGAGAGCACAGGTTGGTGAGACCCCAATCCTGCAGTGAGGGGGGAGGTTGGTGGTGGATCCTCCAGACTCCTGGCCCCCCCTCTGCAGGGAAACCGAAACATAGTCCACACCAGAGGGTGGAAAACTGCTGCCTGAGGGGCAGACCTGGCCCACTGCCTGTTTTTCAATAAAGTTTCACTGGAACACAGTCTCAGCCATCTCTGGCTGCCCTCCTGCTACGGGAGAAACGAAGCCCTGCCCGCCACCCCCGGAGCCTGCAAGACTGCCGTCTGTCTGTCGACGGAAAATGCTTCCCAGAGCACTTCTGGGGGGAAATGCAGGTTTGCAGTTACTCCTTATTGAAGGGTCAGCGGCTCTTTTTGTTTTCTTATCAGCTAATTTCATTCCACATTTCTCACGGAATTGACGACCTTCTGTCTCAGCTTGTTCTGAACCCAAGTTGCTTCCTCCGTGGCTACAGATCAGCCCGCCCTCCCAGTGGAGAAGGGCTGTCATTTAGAGCAGAGCCCGGCGAGCGGAGCGGTCCTTCTGGAAGTCTCCACAGCCGTCTGGAAACAGCTAGTAATGGGCCCCGGGGCACCTGCATCAATCGATGCCTCCACCTGCAACGTTAGGAGCCCCTGTGGGCCGGGTCACGTTCGTCCTTAACAGAGTTGCTTGGCACTCACTTACCCTGTTCCTCGTCCCCATCGGAAGAGAAGTGGTCAGAATATCAACTGTCAAATAAAACAAAAGGGCTCTTTATCCAAGTGATGTTAATTAAGGATGGCCTGAGGGCATCTTTTCAAATTAAAAAATTAAGGTGGGGCGCCTGGTTGGCTCAGTTGGTCGAGCATCCAACTTCGGCTCAGGTCATGATCTCGTGGTCCGTGAGTTCGAGCCCCGCGTCGGGCTCTGTGCTGACGGATCAGAGCCTGGAACCTGTTTCAGATTCTGTGTCTCCCTCTCTCTCTGCCCCCCCCTACTCTCTCTCTCTCTTTCTCTCTCTCTCTCTCTCTCTCAAAATAATAAAAAATAAAAAATAAAATAAATAAATATTTTTTAAAAATTAAAATAGGGGTGCCTGGGTGGCTTGGTCGGTTAAGCATCCGACTTCAGCTCAGGTCACGATCTCACGCTCCGTGAGTTCGAGCCCCGCGTCGGGCTCTGTGCTGACAGATCAGAGCCTGGAACCTGTGTCAGACTCTGTGTCTCCCTCTCTCTCTGCCCCTCCCCTGTTCATGCTCTGTCTCTCTCTGTCTCAGAAATAAATAAATGTTAAAAAAAATTTAATAAAAAAAAAAGAAATAAAAATTAAAATAAAGTCCTATTGTGTGTCCTCCACCCAGACTCTCTGAGTGAGCAGAATGGGTAAAAGTGTGTGTGCACGTGTGCACGTGGGTGTGGGGCACGACTGTCTGCCTTTGGACACATTAAATCGTCCTTTCCTGGGACTGGTCAAAGCCGATCAGACTCACATGAGTGTTATTTCAGAGCCAAGAATCTAAACTTAGGGACCACCTTCTTTCTAAAAGGTGACAACCGTGCCCTGTGTGTTATTCCCAGAGGCTGAGAGCTAGGGTGAGCTCAGTCCAGACAGTGAGTGAAATGTGTGAACACAGGAAGTGTCAAATGGGAGGAGAGGGTGCCGTGACCAGCAAGACGTCACGTAGGCTCTGAGGCGCATACTAAAGAAAGCGTGCAGGTTAGGGGTGTGCGTGTGCAGGCGTACATGTGTGTGCATACACGTGTGTCGGGGGGTTGGGTGTGTTAACCCTTCCACCGGAGACCGGGGCTCGGAACAGAAGGGAGAAACAGGAAAAGAAGAGTGGTCCTCAGAGGCCAAGCTGTGTCGGTTTCCTAGAAGGGTCGTGTAAGTTTGAACAGCGTCTGCCATGTGGCACAGCGCTCGGGAGCTCTGAGTCTGGGGTCAGAGGGGCAGGGCTCACACCTGTCCACCAGCAGCTGACTCTGTGACCTAAGGGGCATCCTCTCTTTAAACCTGTTTCCTCTGTTTGACGGGGAGGACGCTGACACCTCTCTTTTGGGGGGTTAAAGAAAGATATTAGATGCTCAGCTCAATGTACAGGATACTATAAATGTTCTAAAAATATTGTTGGTAACAGTTATTTAATATTCTTTTTTTAATTTTTAAAAAATCATTATTTATTTTTGAGAGAGAGAGAGAGGGACAGAGCACAATCAGGGGAGGGACAGAGAGAGAGGGAGACACAGAATCCGCAGCAGGCTCCAGGCTCCGAGCTGTCAACACAGAGCCCGACGTGGGTTCGAACTCACGAACCGTGAGATCATGCCCTGAGCAAAGTTGGATGCTTAACTGACTGAGCCACCCAGGCGCCCCTTTAATATTCATTTTTAAGTGGATGTAATTTTTTTAGAAGAGCTTCAGATTTACAGGAAAACCAAGCAGATAGTACTGAGAGTTCGTACACACCTCATACTTAGTTTCCTCTACTGTTGCCATCTTAAATGAGTATGGGGTACAGTTGTTACAATTAATACAATACTTTTGAAACATGATTATTAACGAAAGTGCCTGGTTCACTCAGATTTCCCTAGTTTGTTTACCTCGTGCCTTTTTTTTTTCTTTTCCAAAACCCCATCCAGGACAACACATTATATTTAGTTATCATGTCTCCTTGGCTCCTGTTGGCTATGACCGTTAGTCTGACCTTGCTTGTTTCTGACGATCTTGATATTTTGAAACCCACTGGTCAGGCATCCACAGGATGTCTTCCCGTAGTAATTTCTCCCTGTAGTTTTATGGTCAGCCTGGGCCCGGAGTTGGGGGGAGAAAGATCGCAGGGTAAAGTATCGTCCATCACACCGTGCAAGGGTGCCTACCATCAACGTGATGTATCAGTGCTGATTTTCACCTTGGTCGTTGGCCGGGACGTCCCCTGCAGGCTACACCCAGCCTTCTGTTCCATTCTGCACACGTGAGGAGTCACTCTGAGCACCTCCCACTTAGCAGGGGAAGGAGGGCCCACATAAGTTTCCTGGAATTATTCTACGTGGCATGCTCTTCTTTTCTCCCCATTCGTTAAAGGACTCAAGCATTTACTTGTGTCTGTGCAGAATTGTGGATGTTTATTCTTTATATTTGGGGAATGTATTGGCGTAGTTAGATTAATATCTACTATGTTTGTCATGTTTCAAGTGTCTCTCGTGTTCGGGTTTCCCCAGGAGCTCCTACTTAAATAGCGTGTGTGCCTTTCGGCTCTGAATTCTAATAACCTGCCATTATTGTGCTGGAGCCCGCCTGACACAGTGGGAGGGAAAGGGGAAGAGGAGACATCTGGAATCTTAGGAGTAAATTTAAGTCTTTTACTGGGCCTGGGACCCTGGGCTTGGTCTTCACAAGTAGGCTTGGTTTGTGATTGTTTTTGTGTTTGGTTGCTTCCCCCACCCAAGTGGCACAAGAAGGCCCGAGGGGCTCACCCCTGTGGGAGTGGGAGTGGGGCTCTAGTGAAGGTTCCCCTGGGTGTGGCCCTTCTTCCTGGAGGACATCGGGGATTGTTCCTGGGTGGTCACTTTCTCCCTTCCCTGCCCCAGCCATGGTGGGGGTTCCGTTCTATGAGAACACAGTGGGGATCCCAGAGGAATCACCCTGAAAGCATATCCCCCCAAGACGGTAGCCACAGGACTCTCTCTCCCACTAACGAGGCTCCAAACTCACCAACATTACCTGGAAATCTCCTATCAGTTGAGGCTCTATTGATTTGTGTTCCTGGGTGTAGATCCTGGCTGTGAGTGTCTGTGGTCACCTGTCCTTCCGTGTGTCAGAGGGAGGTGTCCTGTGACCTCAGTCCTCTGACAGCTTCAGAAAAACCTCTGATTTCCAGGGCGCCTGGGTGGCTCATTCAGTTATGTGTCCAAGTCTTGGTTTTGGCTCAGGTCATGATCTGAAAGTTTGTGGGTTCAAGCCCCACATCAGGCTCTGTTCTGACAGCGTGGAGCCTGCTTGGGATTATCTGTCTCCCTCTCTCTCTCTGCCCCCATTGTTGCTCTCTCCTTCTCTCTCTTTCTTTCAAAATAAATTTTAAAAACTTAAAAAAAAAAAAGAAAGGAAAATCACTGATTTCCCTTTGTTCCACTTTTTCTTGTGAAGGTAGAGTAGAGGCTCCCACATTCTTCATACATCAGAGCTTGAAGTGAAGTCCCTGAGTGCTTGCGGAACGGCCATCGCCAGGGAGCGTGGGGGCACAGGCTCCTGGCCACCAAGGGGTCCCTCCCGCCCCCGCACAGTCGCTGTGAGGAACCCGTGCCGACTCTGGCACGTTCTACAGAAGTGAAAGAGGCTGATGGCTCATTTCTTCTGGATGATGGTAATCAGAGTCAAATGTTGACAATGCCTTCAGGAGCTGCTTTAGAAAATTCTGTTTGATAAACTAAGTAAAGTGTTATTTAGCAACTGGAAGATAATTAGGAAGCAATTACTGAAACAAAAAGAAACCCCGAGTACACAGGGGGACAATTAGAATCTGGTCAAAATTTATGGTCACACCCAAAGATTCTGTTTTAATACCTGTGTGGCAGGAGCATATTAGAAAACGCAAATTAATGCCTGATTTGCACAGCTGACCTACGCATCAGAGAAATATGACTGGGTTTCTAATTGCCTTATGTAATCAGAGAAAAGCTACAGATCAGTCTCCCTCACCGCAAGCCCAGATGCTGCAGCTAAAGCTTTCTCCGGCCGGGTTTTTGCCGAAACATCTAAAGCCAGACATCTCACCCATGACAGCGAGGCTTGTCAGCAGACGGAGCCTCTGGAAAGGCCTCTCTTCATCCAGGCCACGGTTGCCACGGGCCTCACGGCAGGGAGCGATGCTTCACTTCTGTGTCAGCGCTCAGCTCCACGTGGGGGTCTGCAGGGGCCACGCTGCACCAGCACCCTGTGACATCGGGCCCTTCCTGTGGCCGAGCAGGGCCAGGGGCTCCCTCTCCCCAGACCCCTCATCCTACCCCGGGATTCGTCCCCTCAGGCACGTCCCAAGTTGGGAGTGGATGTGGCCCAGACTTGGTTCTGGGACATTTCTCTTAGTGAAAGGGCCTTACACTGGAGGCTCCGGGACATAGTCTGAAAACTGAGGGGCCATGGGGGGTGTCAGACATGGTGGCTGTACAACAGGCCCCGTGGGGCCTTTCTGGTGCGACCCTGGAGGTGGGGTGAGGCGGGAAGCAGGGGGAGTAGAACAGGAAATAGAGACAGTGCGGTGGCATCATCACACCTGCACGGTGCCTGTGATGGGGCACATGTGTGTGCAAGTGTGTGTGTGCGTGCTTGCGTGTCTGTGCCCGTGTGGAGGCTGATGCCACAGACAAGATCCAAACAGGCTGCGGGCGACTTTCTCCTTGCCCCTGGGTGGGCAGGGGTCGGCCTGTCCTCCAACACCTCACCTGGCCTCCCAGAAAGGTATGATTTGAAGCCCTGATGCCAGGGCCACCCGTCACCCTCACTGCCCGCCCGTCACCCCAACTGCTCAGTCATCACCCCGACTGCCCACCCGTCACCCCCACTGCCTCCCCATCACCCCAACTGCTCAGTCATCACCCCGACTTCCCACCCATCATCCCAGCTGCCCACCTATCACCCCAACTGCTCAGTCATCATCCCGACTGCCCACCCGTCACCCCAGCTGCCCACCTATCACCCCAACTTCCCAGCCATCACCCTGACTGCTCACCCATCACTCCAACTGCCCACCCGTCACCCCGACTGCCCACCCATCACCCCAGCTGCCCACCTATCACCCTGACTTCTCAGCCATCACCCTGACTGCTCACCCATGACTCCAACTGCCCACCCGTCACCCTGACAGCCCACCCATCACCCTGACTTCCCACCTGTCACCCTTACTGCCCACCCATCACCTTGACTGCTCGCCCATCTCCCCGACTGCCCACTTGTCACCTCAACTGCTCACCCATCACTCTGACTGCCCACCCATCACCCCAGTTGCCCACCTATCACCCTGAGTTCTCACCCATCACCTTGACTGCTCGCCCATCATCCCAACTGCCCACTTGTCACCTCAACTGCCCACCCGTCACCCCGACTGCCCACCCGTCACCCTGACCGCCCACCCGTCACCCCGACTGCTCAGGCAGCCAGTCATCTGCTCACCTGGCAAGTGTTCTGAGTACCTCACAGCACCTGGCACTCACCGGGTTCGGACGTGCAGCTACTTGTAACGCAGAGGTGGGCCCGAGTGCCCGGCCAGGCAGGAGGACGGACATCCACTGATTTCCTTACTCACAATACCTGAGAGATGTGACAAGCACCGTCAAGCGGTGTGGGCTGTCAGGGTGGAGAGACTAGGCTCACTGTGGGTGTGTGTGGGTGTGTGTGTGCTGATGTGTGTGTGCTCATGCTTGTGTGTGTGCATGCTAGTGTATGTACGCACGTCAATGTGTGTGTGCACACATACGGGTGTGTGTGTGCATATTGGCATGTGTGTGTGCTGGTCTGTGTGTGTGTGTTCACGCATGATGGTGTGTGTGTTTGTGTGTGCATACTGGTGTGTGTGTGCACATGCTGGTGTGTATATGCGTGCTGGTTTGTGTGTGCATGCTGGTGTGTGTGTGTGTGTGTGTGTGCACTGGTGTGTGTGTGCTTGTGCCAAGGTTGAGCCAACGATTCTGTGTGTGCTGTCCGTGGAGACATGTGTGCATGCAATTGTATGTGAGCATGTGTGTGTGCATGTGAGCACAGGTGTACATGGAGGTGTGAGCACATACACAGGTGTGTGTTTTGTGTGTGCGGCACAGGTGTGTGTTTATTGGGGTTGGGGAGGGAAAGAGAAAGAGAAACCAGACTTCCCTTTGGAAGCGGTGTGAATGCATGGTGCCCAGATGAGCGGGGGTGAGGGGCGGCAGGGACAGAGCGAGGTCTGTGGGGCAGGAGGTGGGTCGGAGAGGGCAGGGTGGCTGGGGGTGCATGGGAGCAGGACGGAGGCCATCCCAGGGGCTGGGGGTGGGGGCCCCTTAGCGGTGGACCCCAGTGCTTGTGCCCACGAGCTCACTGTGCTGGGAAGACGGCTGAGGTCCCACCGCGGACAGCACCTGGTGGGGTCACTGAGAACCCGGGTCTGCTCTGCTCCCAGCCACGGGGGTGGGGACAGCCCCGACCCCATGTGTGGAGCCGGTGTGAACGCCCACCGGGGAAACTGGCCAGTGCCCGTACCTGAGCTCTACCGCGTGGCTTCGGTTCCGAGGTAATAGGGTAATTTTACATTTCTGTATTCAGACCTCAGGTGAGCTACAAAATACCTGCAAACTACAAAACAGATGAGAAAATCATCCTGTCTTTGCACTGCAGTCGCCATGTCTTTTGTTTCTCCCCTGCGTGTGGATCCCACGTGGTTGTAATCATGGGGAGCATATAATCACGAGCCTTATTTTTGCATTCAGCATCGCTTTGTGTGCACCTCTCCTAGGGCTCCATCGTCATAAGTGCTTGAAAAGAGGATATATACGCACATGCACAAACACGTGGCCCCCACAAAAACACTCACGATATCAAGACACACAGCGCTGCGAGCCACCCCCAAAACTCGGTCTATGCTCTGGAATAACCCACTCACCGTTCTGTACACACACACTTACATGCATTGACACAGTGGGTTGTGCCGTTGACGCTATCGCGAAGTTTGCTGTGTTTACACGTGCACACACGGGCATGCACGAGAGGTTCCTGCGTGAGCAACGTGGCACAGAGGTCACTACTACCCTCCACGTATGTAATAAATGCTCCGCGCACGTTCAGTGACCCACGCATGGGGGATCTTCACCTGCTCTCTTCCCTCTCGCCCGCCCACCCGCCTCTTCCGCTTTCTTCCGTCTGTCTGCCGTTAACGCTTGATGATGAATGACCTCGCTGCCTGGATCCTGCATAATTGCCCCATTATTCTTGGGAGAGATCACTAGAATCAGAATTGCTAGGTTAAAGGCTATGTACATTTAAATATTTAATACATATTTGTCAAATATCTGTAAGACATTTGCAACAATTTACATCCCCACTAGCAAGGCATAAGAATTTCCCCATAAACTTTCCGAAAATAGCCCATCTCGTGCTTGTGATTATTGCCAATCTGATGAGAAAGAAAAATAAATCTTCATAGTTTGAATTTGTATTTCTTTGATTTCTGGTGAGGTTGGACCTTTAATGATGCGCATTCACCATTTTGTTTATTAGATTTCTGTTGATTGCCTACTCGATGGCTTAGAGCACTCATTTTAAGAGCAATATAAATCCTGGTTAAGAGCCAGGGCTTGGGATCAGTCGAAACCCTTGTCAACACCCAGTGCCACCGAGGGCTGGGGCCAGTCCCTTCGCCTCTCTGTGATGGCAGTTCCTGACAACAGAAGCATGGCAAGGAGCCTAGGGGGTAATGTAGGAAAAGCCTCTGCACAGGGTCTAGTGCATGCTGAGCATTCAGTAAATGCTGCTTGTTTATTTTAGGGGACGTTTATGGAAGTATAATGTGCATGTGCACGAGCACAAGAGGCCTAAGTATATAGCATGGAGCATTTCCAAATGGAGATTAAACCTGTAGCATTCAGAGCACAGAATAAAACATTACCAAAACCCAGAAGCCCCTGTCCTACTCCATCTGGTCACTGTCGCCCCCTCAGGGGTAACCGCCGTCTAGGTCATCACGGTTAATGTGGCATGCGGTCGGTCAGACTTCACATCAATGGACCATAGATCGTTCCGGCTAGCTGCTGCGGCGTGTGAGAAGCCTGGCCACCCCCTGAGGTAGACAGGCCTGGGGGCCGTGCGCAGACACTCTGGATGACAGACCTCGCCGAGCCTGGCTTTGCAGGCACTCGGGCAAACAAACCACACGGTAACTGGACCCGAAGCCCCAGCCACGTCAGCTTCGGTCACTCAAGTCACAGCAGCCCCCAAGTCTTCCCGGGAAAACCAGACTCCTGGCCATCCTGTCCCTCTGGGCCACGGGTATGTCCGTCCACCGTTGTTTCATATGCCACTGAGCGTGGGGTGCTTTGTTACGCAGCAGTGGACGACTGAGTCCCGACGCTCCCATGAGCAGGGAGGACACTGCTTGTCTTTGGCGGTCCAGCCGTGGAAGTCACGAGTGCCTTCGGTGGAAATAGTCTCTAGCCCACGGAGATTCAAGGGGAGGCGCATAGACCCCAGGCTATCGGTGGACGAGCGCCAGAGAAAGTGTGGCCACCACCCAGAGCTCACTTTTTGTGCCTGGCATCTTCCCTCAACTTGATGTGTGTAGGCCCCAGCCAGGTGGTGGCGGGCAGTTGGGATCCGCTCCTTCTTGCGGGATGATCCCCGTCGCCTGCGTGTGACACAGCTTACCCGGCCCCCCTGCTGCCAGTGGACACGTGGGTCGTTTCCAGCTGCAGGTATGTTGAGGAGGGCAGCTGTGCGCAGCCCCGGCCACGTCTCGGGGTGAGCGCGCGCACAGATTTCTGTTGGCTGAAGGCCGAAGAAGACAGTCGCCGAATGACACGGGGGCCCCCGGTCAGCTTTCGCAGACAGTCCAAGTCAGTTTTGCCAAGTGGCTGTGCTGATTCGCTCTGCGACCGCTCCCTGACGAGAGCCCAGCTCCTGCTCGTCCGCTGCTGCGCGGTGCCGCCCGACCCGGAGTCACTGAGCCTCTCGTGCACGCCGGCACACCCCACGCGGTTTCCGTGCGCATCTCCGGGGGACCACTGACATGGGCACTTTCTCAGAGTCAGTGTCCGTTTGGATCATCACTTTTGTAAAGTACCTGGTCGCGCTTCTCACCCGTTTGAAAAACTGGGCTTCCTTATCTTTTCCTTATCGACTGGAAGGAGTCAACGTACTCTCAGCGTGATCCTTTTCTCCTGTTCGATGTGGGGAACACCCACACCTATCTGCGGCTTGCCTTTCCACTCTCTTAACAGAGCCTTCTCATGGCGCCAAACTTTTATTCAGATGTAATCTAACCTACCAAGTTTTTCCTGTGTGGCGCGTGCCTCTCATTCCTTGTTCGAGAAAGGCTAGCCTGCCGTAGGGACTTGCACATTTTCCCGATGTTACCCTCCCACAAGACTTCTTGTCTACTCTTTCACATTTAAATAAATTCCTGACCCGTTTGGGATTTATTAATTTTTGTGGAGAGTAATCCCCATCCCACACGTCCCCCATCCCCCACCCCACCTCCCTCTGGTAAACCGTCAACGTGTTCTCTAGAGTGAAGTACTTAAAAGTCTGTTTCTTGGGGCGCCTGGGTGGCTCAGTGGGTTGAGCATCCAACTTCAGCCCAGGTCATGATCTCGTGGTCCGTGGGTTCGAGCCCCGCATCAGGCTCTGTGCTGACAGCTCAGAGCCCGGAGCCTGTTTCAGATTCTGTGTCTCCCTCTCTCTCTGCCCCTCCCCCATTCATGCTCTGTCTCTCTCTGTCTCAAAAATAAATAAACGTTAAAAAAAATTAAAAAAATAAAAAAAATAAAAGTCTGTTTCTTGGTTCCCCCCTCTCTTGTACGGGCAGGAGCCCAGACCCATCTTCCCGGTTGGAGATGTCCCATTACTGTCGCATCGTTACTTCCTGAAAGGGCACTGAAGCTTCACCTTTGCCATAAACCAGGTGAGGCGTGCGTCCAGGTCGGTCTGCCTCCGGGCTCTCCAGAAGCATCTCTGTCCTCACCCTGCACCAAGCTGCCTTAATAAGTATCACTCTGTGCTATGTCTCAGCATTTGGTGACACAAACGCCTCAGGGTTTTCAAAAAATTACCTTTATTTGCTTCACTGTCCTTAATTCTTCATATTTCCGCATAAGCTTTAGAACCACATAGCTACCTCTCACCATCCTGCCGGCCTGGTCAATGAGACTGTATTCTGTGCGGCCGGAAACGGCAGGTCTGTCCCCGCCTTTAAGGGTGCTCCCGCTCGTGTTTTCACTCTGGTCTGAGAAAGCAGCAAGAGACCTCGTTGTACGTTCGGGCAAGAGGGTAGGGCCACGTCTGTTCCGACGCGTGTGTGCTTCCTCCCGTGTGAGGGGGTAATTTTCCAACCAGACAAAGAATACGATCTTCGGCCATCAGCTTTCATTGATCATTTTCAAAAAGTTGTTTCCTTAGCAACCAACAATCTCCATTGTTTTTAAACACAAATAGGGGGACATTAGGAAGTATTCTAGACTCTTTCCGCAAAAGATACTCTATTTTAAATAATGAACGACCCCTGAGTGCCTTCTGTGAGCGGAGGCGGCAAGCACGAGTGGGGATGCCCTAACAGACACAGGGGGACAGACACGCACAACCCAAATCCCAGTGCACACGCACACACCCATGCACACGCATGTCCTCACTCACACAATCCACAGCAGACATGCACAAACTCAGACCCACCTACCTTCAACCACATATGCACATCCCAGCCCTGAGCACACATGCTAGATGCACACTCACACACACTCACATACATGCTCACATGTTCACTCACACGCTCGCCAGCCCTGCACACACACAACCAGAAATGCACCCACATGCTCACCAACACTCACACACACGCGCACACAGTGGACCTTCACATATTCACACACAACCAGACATACAGTCACACACACACACACACACACACACACACGGTGTCCAAAGAGACAGAGGGATGTACAGTGTCTGTGGATGGCCTTGAGAGTCATGGACCGGTGAGCTTGTCAGCCCAGGTGCCCTTGACCATCGGGATGACACTTTCGAGGTCTCTGCTGGGGTGTCACTGCT
Source organism: Panthera leo (assembly GCF_018350215.1). NCBI lineage: Eukaryota > Metazoa > Chordata > Mammalia > Carnivora > Felidae > Panthera > Panthera leo. Next base: position 85,071,186 of record NC_056689.1, on the reverse strand, counting down.
CCGGGTCAACCCCGCCCCAACACCTGCAGCCCTCCTCTGTCAGGTTCCCACTCTGCCGACTCCTCACTGGGTGGCCGGGGAACGTGCTGACTCCTCTGACCCCCAGGCTCCTCACCTGTTAACAGCGTATCTCACGGCGTCCACGTAAAAACCAGGGCCAAGTCGAGACCGCACAGCATTTTGTCGTCTGGAAAGGGGGCTGAGGTCCTCTTACACTGCGCAGACACAGTGAATGCGGCGGAGGCTTTACGCAAAAGCACAAGCTACTTAAGCTTCTGCGGCACCCCGGCACCCGTGGGTCCTCCCTCCTCCCTCACCCCCCGTCCAGCCACATGGACGGGTGCCCCCCCCCGGCCCCAGATGGCACCACCGGCCGGTTCCTCGCATTAAAAGAGGTGCGTCGTCACTAGAACGTTCCCGGTGCCCCTAACCGCCGAATTTTTCTGGAACAGACCCGGGGACTGTGGGTTCCCTCTGTGGCCACGGCTCTCTCCCAGCAGAGCCAACAAAGGCAGCCAGCTCTCCCAGAGCCGCCGTGCACAACTTGTCTCCCTGCCGCAGTGTGAGCGACGCACATCTGAGCTGCGGAGATGGCTTTGTATGTTTCTGTGCTCGCTGCCAGCACATCGAAATTAAGCGCATTTGTCTTCCCGACTCCCCACACTGGAGCTCACGCGCCCGTTGTTCCCAAACGCCGGCGCCTGACTCGGTGCCGGCTAGCGGCAAAGCGAATTTTGTGTTCCCCTCTCGTAACGGCACAATTTTTTAAGAAAGCATCTCAGTTGAAACCGTTCTCCTGCCACAAGTTCATCCCCCAGGGAAACGATCCGCACAGAAAAGCGCCTCGTGAAAACCACACCCTGACTTTGGGCCGCCGGGGGGCCCCGAGGGTGACCCGGGCCGGGACTGTGGCAGGTGGAGGGGGGACACAGGGCCGCACAAAGCAGGCAGGCGTGTTCCGGGATGAAGCCCTCTTCTCGCCGGCAGCACAGAGCCGCAGGAACACAGCCCACAGAGCCGCTGCTGCGCAAAGTACCCCGGGGGTGATGCACGTCTGATCAGGCGTGATGAGAGCAGGCAAGCCAGCCCGGTCACCTGGCGCCCCCGTGCCCACTCGGGGCCCGGCTCACAGCAAGTGATGGCTGAGAAGAGGCGGGGTCTTCAGGATCGCCTGCGGTCGGGTGACGTCTCCCACAGGTTCTACAGGCCCCTCCAGAGCAGAGTCCCAACAGCAAACAGCAGCTGACTCCCAGCCCATTAACTGTCCGAAGAAAAAGAAACTTGGGGTCACGCCTTCTCCCCATAAGCGCTGAGCCTCACAGCTCGTGGCCACGCCCACCCCAGCATCTCGCCTGCAACACGGGGCTTCTGTTAACAGGAAATGCTCCTGGAAATGACAGGCTCCGGCCAGACCCTTGCTCTGACTCACGCCAGCCTTGTATCTTGCACACACGCCCCCCCACCCTTCCTGCACGGGGACCGCAGGACCCCCGCCTCCCCCAGAGCTGTTCTGAGGGCACAGAGATGCTGGGTATAAACCCAGTGACCATGCAGAGCCCGGCAGGGAGACAGTGTGTGTGCCCCATGAACAGTAGCCACTGCCACCTTGATGGCAATGTTGTGACATGCTGTTGGCATTGGGGACTTGAACATGTCTGATTGGCAGGACCGGAAGCAGAGAGGGCAGCCTCGGGCCAGGGGCCACCTCCGCGGGGGCCGCAGCTTGGGCTCCCACGTGAACCTCCTGCCCTGGGAGCTGGCTGCAGGGTGGAGTGTGCAGCCCCAGGGGCAACACGCAGCTCGTGAGCACGAAGTCACCCAAGTGCCCGAGCGGCACCAGTCCCCGGAGTGAGGACACGGGGGTCTGGGCAGGATCAGTCACATCGGCAGACAAACTGCCAAGACCAGAGGGTCTCATCAAGCTTCAGTGAGGAATAAATAACACTTTGAATGTAAACGATACAAGATTTCAGAAAACATTATTAGTAGCTTTGTCTTGGCTGGCTTTGATTTAAACTTCCCTTTGATTTTCATAAGATTCCCCTTCCCTAAACAATAAGCGATAACCGGATAGTATCATTTACATGCAAATTAATGTGAAAACAATATCTATGACTTTTCATTTCTTGCTGTTTAAACTTTCTTAAAGTAAATTGAGACTGATGACCCAAGTTATTTCATTTGATTTCTTGGAAAAAGAAATCAGGCTTAAAAAAGAAAAGGAAAGGGGAATTATTTTCTACCGAGTGGCAACATTGAGATGTGACTTTCTAAACGCAAAGATAAATATAAAAGACAGTTAATTAATGTATAAGCAGACGTAATTACAACAAACGTGGTCACTAAAGCATATTGGAACAGTCCACGCGAGAGTTGGGCTATGCTGGATAATACTGCGTGTCCAATCAGAACGCGGGTGGAATTGATTAAATATGCCCTTGAAATTGACTATTGATCATTTTTAATTTTTGGATGTAGCCCAGTTTATTTTCCTGAGAACTTGGACTAAATTTTGTAACTTAAGCAATTTCTAGCAAGCACTTTTAATTTTTGTATTGATGGTGCCTCATTCGGATGTCAGTGTGGGCTCCACGGTGCGGAATCGTCTGCAGTAAGAGAAAGCCAGTGTTTGTGCAGCGATCGGTGTGTTTGTGAGGGGCGTGCGATTCTGTATCTTCTCTTAGCCTATAGACCAGATAAGCCACCTTTCTGAGTGTCCCCAGAACTTGGAGAATAATGGAGAGCTCAGTCCCCAAGAGACAGAACCTATTAAGCATTCTCACCCACTTTCCTGCGATTGTGAGTGTCCCTCCACTTCCCAGTCTGCGTTCACGGTCAGTTTTCCTCTCGGGAAGCCTTCTTTCCTTTGACTGGGGCGTCTTGCTGCTGGCACTGTGACAAGGTCTGGGTTGTGGGATCTGAAAGGCACTGAGCAGCGAGCTCTCCCCGGCACCCCCCCCCCCCAACCACCCCCAGAAAAAACAGCCAAGGGATTTTGGTTCGGGTCCAGTGGTAGAGGCTTTCGAGAATACATTGTGAGTCACGACTCAGGTAGGTTTGACAGTCCATTTGGAGGCAGCTTTCCCAGCATGACTGAAGCACAGGCAGGCTATTTAAAGGGCTTATCAATAAAAATCTTACGTCCACACAGCATTTTCCCACATACGATGTTTAGCCTCTCAATTTCCTAAACGTGTCCGTCTGTCGCTCGTACCTGCCACTTAGAAGGAGAACGGATTTGGTTCACACTCAGAAAGTCTCCGCTGCAGGAAGCCTGGGTTCCAGGAGCCAAGAGATGACCATCTGGGCATTTAGCCAAGGCCACCTCTACCTTGCGGGCCAGGCTCGTGTTAGCACAGTCTCCCGCGACACAGGAGGGTGGAAGGCCCCGTGACGCTGGACGCACCGGCCACGCACACACCTGTCAGTGGTCACAGCGGTCCAAGGACAGGGGCTGTGGCCAGGACTCCAGGCTCAGAACTCGCTCAGTCCTGGTGGACACGTTTTCAAAGTGCTGTGAGTCTGTTTTCGCATGTGAAACGCAGCAGGGCTTTAACCGTGAGACACAGGTGACGAGATCAGTGGTTTGCAAACGTTTTACGTGGAAGAACCAGTCACGGAACCCCAGCGGGCCAGGTGAGCGGAGGTGGAGGGCGGTTCGAGAAGGTCGGGGTCCGTGCAGGTGGCAGGGGGGTGGGAGATGGGTCTCTGGGGCTTCTCCGCGGTCGTGGAAGGGCCCACAGAACCCGACTTGACAAAACCAACAGATTTCCCGGCTCAAGAAATGATGGTCTGACACAAGCAATGATGCCTCCTTTATCTCATCCTTGACTGAGCGAAACTGAACGTTTGTCTCTCCCTTTCTGAGAAACTTATTATCTAGAATGTGAAAAATATTCTCCTGGTATAAATGGATGAGGCAGAGGAAATGCTAATAATTATTTTCAAGCTTCAAATATCTGTGGTTGTTGTGGGTACGTATATATTTTTAAATTATTTATTGCTGCGTAAGAAACCATCTTAAAACTTTGGGATTTGGAACAACCGCCGCATTTTCACACGGTTTTGTGAGTCAAGGACACGGATGGGCTGGGCTTGTCTGGGTGTTTTTCTCTGCCCCAAGGGATCTGAACTGGGGCTCCAGTGGTGTCCTTTGGTACGTCTCTGCCTGTGTCTGTCTCTCCCTCCCCGTGTGGAGTCTCATCATTAGATCAGAACCTCTTGTGCAGCTCGGTCGTTCCAGATGCCGTGTTTCCTGCACGGTAACTGACTCCACGTCCCATTGCTTGCAAGCAGGTGGCCAGGCCCCCCCAGATTCCGGGCACTGGGGGCGGGCAGCTGACCCCACTCCTAGGTGGGGGCAGGGCAAAGCCACAACACAGAGGAGCGTATTTGATGGGAGACTTTGCTGCAAGCAGATGTGGGAAATAAAGTCTACCACATTAGGAATTCCAAACATAAACCCTCACAGGAGAAGCTCAGGTCACTGAAAGGGAGAACCCCCAACACAGAGATGTGGGAACTTGGTCAGAAGCGGTGGGGAGCATTCGCTGGGTGTCAGGGGAGACCCATCCTCGAGGAAGCCATCCGGCCCGCCCTCCTGGGTGAACACAGAGCTGGGGAGGCCGGGGCACGTCCAGGACCACCCGCCTGCAGAGAACCTTCTGAACACCTGGGGGGGGGGGGGTGGCTCAGGGCCACAGAACTCAGCCCTATCCGGAGAGGCCCACGGGCAACGGGCCACCACACGGGCCACACTGAGCGAGCAAGGGCCTGGGACCGTGAGCTCCGCACACCTGCAGACACTCAGGACCCGCTCAGAGCGCAGTTTCTGCTCCCCACCGTCGGAATCTGAGCGTCGGTGGCCGCATAAGGGAAGACACAGCAGAGTGACTTTAGGAGCCACGGCTGGAGGTGATAAAGGCAGAGGGTGCATGGTTTGTGCCGAGCAGACTCCCTTCCCAGGGCCGATTACTGGGACCGGACGTGACAACAGTCAGAGGGAGACAAGCAGCCCGGGGACCCCGCTGAAATGTGTTCTTGTCACAAGTGAGAAAGACGAGTCAACCTGAATCTTTTTTCCCAAGTGAAAACCGGAGGGGTTTTACTCCCTTTGAAGGAAGATTGGCGAAGGTTTCCCTCACTTGAGCTAAAGTGGGCGGGGCTGCAGGTTCCCTCTGACACTTTTTCCAAATGGGTCCGCTGGGGTCTCTGGCCTGAACACCCTGCACCAGCAGGGGCTTTGCAGGCCTGCTCGGCAGCGAGGGGGTGTGAGGCCTGGTCCCCCAGGAGGCCGTGATGGGCTTGTTTGCACAACCCCGGGACTGGCAGGGACCTGAATCCCACCACTCTGGGGTGAACCTCAGAGCCATTGCCAAACACGGGATAACTTAGAGAAGGCTTGCCTGGGGACAGCAGGTGCCCCTGCACTATTCTGGAAGGTGAGAGAGCCCGGAGGGCTCCCAGGGCCCCCAATCTTCCTTGCTACTGGATCAGGTCACAGCTGGTAAGTTTGGGGACACAAAAGGTGAATTAAAACGTGCAAACCTGATTTGCCATTTATGTTCACTCCCCGTTCCCGTGGGAGAAGCGCCTCCACCTGTAAAGACCCTCGGAGCAGGCTGGAGAATCATGTGAGAACGCTTCAGGTATAAGAGCTGAAAGTTAGCACATTAATCAGCCTAAAAAGCAGCAAAATGGCCATCACCACACAAGGCAAAACCCTACTGTGGTTGTTAATATTTACAATAAACAGATCTGAAACCTTCCAGACACCAAGATGTAGAAGAGGAAGACCCCCGTGCTGCATCTGTGACAGGAGCGACAGGTACCCCGTGCAGAGCATGTCTCCCTGGGTGAGGTGGCCAAGATCCATGGTCCCTGTTCTGCCCAACTCCGGGCCTGTGCTCCGCCCCTCGGGTCTGTGCTCCACCCCACCCCCGCCCCCCCACCCCCCACCCCCCACCCCCGGTCTGTGCTCCATCCCCTGGGTCTGTGCTCCGCGCCCCGGGCCTTTGCTCCGCCCCCCGGGGGGTCTGTGCTCTGCCCCCAGGCGAGCCTATGTTCTACCCCAGGCCTGTGCTTGGCCCCCAGGGTCTGTGCTCCGCCCCCAGGCCTGTGCTCCACCCACCGGGTCTGTGCTCCGCCCCCAGGCCCGTGCTCCACCCCCTGGGTCTGTGCTCCGCCCCCAGGCCTGTGCTCCACCCCCCGGGCCTGTGCTCCGCCCCCGGGCCTGTGCTCCGCCCCCGGGTCTGTGCTCCGCCCCCAGGCCTGTGCTCCACCCCCTGGGTCTGTGCTCCGCCCCCAGGCCTGTGCTCCACCCCCAGGTCTGTGCTCCGCCCCCCGGGTCTGTGCTCCACCCCCTGGGTCTGTGCTCCGCCCCCAGGCCTGTGCTCCACCCCCTGGGTCTGTGCTCCGCCCCCCGGGTCTGTGCTCCACCCCCCGGGCCTGTGCTCCGCCCCCGGGCCTGTGCTCCGCCCCCGGGTCTGTGCTCCGCCCCCAGGCCTGTGCTCCACCCCCTGGGTCTGTGCTCCGCCCCCAGGCCTGTGCTCCACCCCCAGGTCTGTGCTCCGCCCCCCGGGTCTGTGCTCCGCCCCCAGGCGGTCCTATGTTCTATCCCCAGGGTGCTCCATCCCCTGGGTCTGTGCTCTACCCCCGGGCCTGTGCTCCACCCCCCGGTTCTGTGCTCCGCCCCTCGGGTCTGTGCTCCGCTCCCAGGTCTGTGCTCAAACCACCGGGTCTGTGCTCTGCCCCCAGGCGGTCCTATGTTCTATCCCCAGGGTGCTCCATCCCCTGGGTCTGTGCTCTACCCCCGGGCCTGTGCTCTACCCCCAGGCCTGTGCTCCGCCCCCCGGTTCTGTGCTCCGCCCCTCGGGTCTGTGCTCCACTCCCAGGTCTGTGCTCAACCCACCAGGTCTGTGCTCCGCCCCCGGGCCTGTGCTCCGCCCCCCGGGTCTGTGCTCCGCCCCCGCATTCACGTCCTTTAGAGCCGGCCCTGGCCTGGTCTTCCGACAAGCCTTGTCCAGCTTGCTACTGACAACTCTCCCACTCTCCAAAGTGACCCAGAAGAGGCCGTTTGGGGCGTGTTTGTTTTATTTCCAAGCGATGAGGGAGGTTGCAGGTGTCTGGGGAGGTGGAGCCGGCAGGGCTGCCTGGACGAGGGGAGAGATCTGCCCCGTTGGGACTCCAGGCCCCACAGTGGAAAAGGCGCAGACTCTGAGCGAACGCAGACGCCCTCCATTTTCCAGTGGATCCATCCATCTTTTCCGATGCCGGTTTTCTTTGTTTCCCGCCGTTCCCTGTTTTCAAATGTATACTCGAATGTGGGTTTCCCCTGATGGCTATCACGTCCCTATTTTCAACCTGTTGTAAGGATTCCTGTTCAGCTGGATGACACGAAGGTGGGGATTTCCTCACCCATACAAGGTCCCTCTCCTTCTGGAGTCCACACGGTTTCTGGACGGCGGTGGGCGGGAGCGGGCACAGCTGGTGGCCCTGGACTGTCCTCGTGGAAACTAGTTTGTTAAAAACCAGGTCAGGGAGCCTGCCAGCCCCCGGCTGGTGGGTGCCTCCCTCATGTCTCCCTGAACGCACAATTTCAGCAAACCTCTGTCTTGGTTCCCTGGAGCCTCCAGAGCAAACTTCCACAAACTGGGCGGCCTAAACCCACGGATCGTATGCCTCGCGGCTCTGGAGGCCACAGTCAGCCATCCGGTGGGCAGGGCTGGTTCCTTCTGGAGGCTCTGAAATCCGTCCCTGCCTGTCTCCCAGCTTCTGGGGGTGCCGGCCGGCCTCGGCGCTCCCAGGCTTAGAGACTGGTCACTGCCGTGTCTGGCCTGTCGGTTGGCACATGGCCTTGTCCCCTTGCATGTGTCTGTGTGTGTCACTTCTTCACGTGGGGACACCAGTCGTAGTGCAGTCAAGGCCCACCCTTGTCCAACATGACCTCACCCTCACGAATGATGTCTGCATAGACCCGATCTCCAAGTAAGGCCACTTCCTGTGGTTCTAGATGAATCCGGGGGAGGGGCACTAATCATCTCAGAATGACAGCCAGAGTCACGTTTCGGTAAGTTCTAAGTCTTATTCCCACAGCAAGGAACATGGACGGGCAGAGGGCAGGCACCCACATCTTCTAGATAGTGTCCCCCGGAGGGGCACGGTCAGCTCACCAGGCCTGTGGTCCTTTGGCCTGGGTGGGGCTGGACATCTCCACACTCAACAGATCCCTCAGCAAATTCTTATCTTTGTGGAAATCTGAGAAGCACCTCAGGGATCCATTATTTGGCCAAAATGTAGGAACATCCAAGTCATGGGATAGTTGAGTGGACGAAGTCCTATGGGCATCTGAGTAAATAAAGACCTGCAAAGGGAGAGACGACGGAGCCTTCTCAGCCGAGGACACACCTGGCCCACTAGGGACCAGTTCGTTTATGTTATTTTTGCCATCTGATATTTAGGGTTGAGAGTGGCTGGAGAAAGGTCATGCAAAGCCTGGGGGCCCTGTGGCAGCTCCTGTCCTTCCAGGTCCTTCCAGGTCTGTCCTTCCAGCTCCTGTCCTTCCAGGCTCGAGGGCGCTACAGAGTAGGGACTGGAGGTGGGGGGACGACAGCCACAGACCCAAGACCTTACAGGGACCACTGGACGATCCCCAGGTGGGCCTTCCAGCCACAGGAAGGAAGGGGCCTGATGACAGACAAGGATGGCCATGACCCAGAAATGACAGGAGCAGCCGGGGTCATGGCAGGGGGCCCGGGAGAGAGCACAGCCGGGGAATCACCCCACGGCCTTCGTGGAGGGTGGGTACAGAGCAACATGCAGACGCTGAGACCTCTCCACACCCACGGCTTCCTATACGGCCCGGACGTCGAGAGGTTTCCAGGGTTGAGTGTCAAGTGCTTTTCCTCAGTGTCAGGAGGATGTCTAAATGCACCACCTGTCCCTGAGTCTTATGGACTGTGAGCTGGGGACCCTTCTCATTGGCTGCGCGGGCCCCCTTCGTGGAGGCAGAACCGGAGCCCCAGATCCTTCCCTCGTGTAGCAAAGGCTGGACAAGGTGGGCTCTGGGGACAGGCTGCCTGCGTTCAACCGGCTCTCGGCCACCGAGCACGTCATTGCTCTCCACGTGCCGCGGTGTCCTCGTTCCTGTAGCGTGGTGATGACGACGGCCCAGACCTTGTGCAGCTTTGTGAGAATTACGTAAATTAAAAGGGAAGTCCTGAGACCAGGCGCCATACTGTATGCTTCGAGAAACATTAGCTGCTTCTGCTACTGCACGTCCCCAACACGAGCACTGGCCCGGTCCTGGTGCTGAGAGGGTTACATCTGACCTCTAACAGAATGGGGCTCTCCCTCTACCCCGTGGGGTGACGTAGCAGCCTGCGGCTCCCACATGGGACCACCCCTCATCCAAAGACAAGGGCGAGCACTGATGGCCAAATGGGAGCACTCCTTTCTGAAAGAACGGGAAACATCCCTCAGCCTTTATGTTTTCTGAAGACACGATATTCTCTCTAACTTTTCACCCAACGAGCCACATCAGGAAGGAATAAAGTGGCCACACGCCCGCGCCCCCACACCAGTCACAGCACGAGCCACTGAGCCACCCGGCGCGCTTCCCCACCCGGCCTCAAATGTCGGGAGACCGCTCAACGCAGAGCAGCGGGCCTCGCAGCCACCCACCAGGAATGGAAATCAATCGTGGTCTGTAATTTCTTTGTCTTGGTTCGTATCTCTGGACCCATGAATATGTAAACAATCCCCGGGAGGGTATGGACACACGGACCCCGCTGGAGCACGTGTACCCCGGGACGCCTGGGTCACCCACCAGCTGAGCGGACACCCAAGGGGTAAAACTGAGCTTCTCTGAATGAGCTTTGGCTGCGTCCACGGAAGACCTTGACACTGGAGAAGCAATGATGTCGTTGTTAGGCAGTTTCCTCAAGTGGTGCGCTCCAATAATCCTACAAGAAAAGACCTTTCTGGGTATAAAACAACTCCAGATGGGGTGGTGAGCATTGGTGTGTGTGCACCTGTGTGTCGAGAGGCGGCAGGCCGAAGGGGGTCTCTCCAGGAAAACACCTCAGGGAAGTTGAAATGAAGCCCAGAACTGGTAATGAGAGAACCAACTCGTGCTTCTGGGAAAAAAAAAAAAAAAAAAAAAAAATATATATATATATATATATATATATATATACACTTTCCTTTCCTGAGACAAAAATTTTTCTTTGTGGTCTTTCCTTATGATTTCTGACTCTGTCTTGTGAGCAAATACAGGATGTACTTAGGGGTTATTTATTATAAATGAAGTCAGCAAAACGCTCTGGAGAAACAAGAAATATGACCGCCAGGAAGGGCCCAAAAACGGAGTTTTCAGCAAATGCACCTGTGGCTGCAGTTTCATACGCTTCCTCTCCTCCTTCCTCTTCCTCAACTGCTACCAGAACTGACAAGAAGGTAATTAGATTCTGCTTTTTCAAGAGCAAAGGAGTCGTCAACTTGAGTATTTAAGACTCTGCAGTTCTAATGCCTCTTCTGAGCACAGCACCTGCGGTGGGTGGGTAGTGGGGCCCTCCGCTGCCATGCGTCACCCGGACAGAGGCAGGGGGCGGTTGGGACACCCCACAGGGGGAGTCTGTGTCCCCCGCAGCCGCGGTGGCCCCCGGTGGCCCGCACACCCGCGCCTGGGCCTGCCCGGCGGCGCGTGGAGGCCCGGGGGCCTCGTGCCGCTGCAAACACGGCCCGATGGAGGCTCCGGTTCATGCCCCTCGTGGAGTCCTGCCCTCACTCACTACCCCCTCACGGGGGTCCTGGACGCTGACGTGAGGCTTGGCGGGAGCGAGAGTTGTGCGTCCCTTTTGGTGTAGTTCATGCTTAAGGTACATTCATCCTCTCTTTTTTTTAGTTTGTTGGATGCCAGTTTTTCCCTGAAAAATACTAATGCTCCTCTCTCTCACGTTACCGGGTGGGACCTGTGTCCCCCGGGTCAGGCCCCCGCACCCAACAGAAATGGGGTTGGGATCCACTGGGGCAAACAGAAGGGCCATCCGATCCGGTGCTTGCGGCCAGACCCCCGTCCTGCCCGCGCCAGGCAGCCAGGCCGCGCATCGTGCAGCTAACGGGGGTCTCCCCTCCCCCAGCCCCGGGGCCCCTCGCAGACCTCTGCCAACAGCGTCTGGGGGCGTTGCTTCTTGGTGCGAGGAGCCTTGTTGTGGATCCAGCACAGTGGGGGGGCTCACTTAGGGTTCATGCGGGCATTCATTCATTCATGGGTGCATTCATTCGTTCATGCATGCATTCATTCATTCGTGCGTGCATTCATTCGTTCATAATGCATTCATTTGTTCATAATGCATTCATTCGTTCATGGGTGCATTCATTCATTCGTGAGTGCCTTCATTCATTCATGGGTGTATTCATTCATTCATGCATGCATTCATTCGTTCATGCATGCATTCTTTCATTCATGTGTGCGTTCATTTGTTCATGTATGTATTCATGCATTCATGCATGCATGCATTCATTCATGCGTGCATTCATTCGTTCCTGTGTGCATTAATTCCTTCATGTGTGCATTCATTCTGGTGGTTTTGATGGTTAATGCGGGGAAAGTTTGTACTGCTAAATCCCATCCTTTACAGAGACCCCCTGAGGAGATAGGAAAAGGCAGCAGAAAGTGTGTGGGGGGGGGTGGGCAGGGAGGGTCTGGAAGGTGGGAGTTTCCGACCTCAGTCTTCCAGTCACCAACACTCTCCTTTAGAAATAGGACTTCGGCTTTACCACATGGACGTATTTTGAATTCTGGAACATTTTAAATATAAATATTTGAAAACATTTACAAGTAGAGACAGAGTTCTTTAAACCAGTTAAGCAATTCTGCGCAGGAACAGAGCAACATGTGAACAGCTTCCTTTTGTGTTCAGAGGTCCCCACCACTGGGAGCCAGGGTCCTTGCAGACCTGCTTTCTGGTCCTTCCCTAAAACCTTACATGTCAGTACTGTGTGTCCAATCATGTCTGCTCAGCACGAGCCCATCTTGTCTACGTGCAAAGTGTCGCTGTGTATACTCCTGAGCCCCATGGCCTTGTGTGGCACACACGGTCTGAATATGTCCTCCAGCCGGCTGCCTGTGGCTGCACGTGCCAGGGGCAACGTGTGCACGTGCCCAGGTGTCCTCTCTCCAAGTCTGTTCACGCGTCTGTCTCACGCGGAAATGAGCAGGTACCATTTGGATGCTGCCTGTCTGCCTGCGGGTTTGTGAGGTGCTGACGAATACAACAGCTTCTCGTCCCAGTTTAAAACAATCTGGTGAAGGAAGGTCTCATCAGCTTGCAGCTCCCACACCTGAGGGCTGCTCTCAGAGCCGACGGGGAGCCACCGGCAGGGAGTGACCAGGGCCGGCTCCCCAGCTCCTGCCCTGATCTCTGGAGGGACAGCTCTCCAGCCTGGGTCTCAGTGGATTCACCCTCTGCAGGAGGCTGCAGTCTGAGGGTGAAATGTTATGAAATCCTATTCAGGACATATTGATGGGGTTTGGGGGTTTTTTTGGTTTGTTTTTCTCAATTAAGAATCAACCGGAAAGGGGCGCCTGGGTGGCTCAGTCAGTTAAACGTCCAACTCTTGGTTTTGGCTCAGGTCACCCTCTCACGGTTCATGAGTTTGAGCCCCACGTCGGGCTCTGCGCTGACAGTCCAGAGCAAGCTTGGGATTCTCTCTCTCTGCCCCTCCCCCCACCTCTCAAAATAAAGGAATAAACTGTTTTAAAAACTCAACTGAAAATTATGTTAACGTGTGAAGAATTAACCTGTTTTCTGTGGTCTTCAGTGTCGCATCTAGGAAAATTGCCAATACTTCCATCCTCCGTAGTTGCCTTATTCCAAAGCCCAGAAACTTCAGACGAGGAAACCAGGTCACAGGCCTCTGTTTCTCATCCACAAGCCGGTCGCCACCACCAACAGCCCAGCTTGGAGAAGCCGGGGCCGTTTGCCCACTGCATTCTAACTCTCTGCTCTCCGGCTACATCAAATACGTGGCTCTGTTGGCAAACAGAGCACAAAACAGCCAGATTCTGCAGGTATAACTGAAGGAAAATGAAGCCAGGACGCTGGAAGCTCTCCAGCGTTTTGCCAACCGTCCGCCATTTTGAAGGACACTCAGTCTACACTCGGGAGCCACGCAGGCCACACCCCAATCCCGTGTCCTAGGAGACCCATCCTCCTCTCCCGTTTCATCGCCTCCAACCTGCTGGGATCTCAGATTGCCTTTTCCTATCATTAATCGTGTGCTTGCCTGTTTATTGTCAGCTGGACGCTCCGTGCAGGAAAGACCCAACACCACCTCCCCCCTTCACGTCCCCAGCCCGGAGCATGGAAGAGGCAGTGTGTGTATAAATGTATAATGATGCATTGCATATACATTCAGTCTTCATTCAAGAATATGTGTGTGCCGTGTGTATACATCTATGCGTTCATTCACTCAGGAATATTAACACAATTCACTTCTTCACGTGTGTCTACACGTACTTGAATGCGTAAGTGAATTGCATAGAGCCTTGGTCATCTTTGCTAAATGATAACGGCTTTCCATGTCAGCTATTGATACACATTTTGCAATTTAGATAATACATTTAGTGTCAAAGATAGCTGGGTTGCAGAAAAATTCAGGGTAAGCCAGCAGCCTAGATGTTGCTCGGACACGGAGCCACGGTGCTCACGGGGCTGGTGTTCAGGGGCCGTGGCCCCACAGCTCCCTCCGGGGAAGCCGCCCTCAGAGCTCCACTGAGCCCTCCGCAGATCCTCGGAGGCAAACCCTCTTCAGATTAAATATTAAAGAAAGTGAAGGAGGAGGAGGAGGGAAGACCTGGGGCATGAATCTTCCCGAAAGGCCACTTGCCTTTCAAGCAATGGGCAGCCCGAGTTTGGATGGTCTTGTGGATTTGTCTCAGCCATTGCTGGATGTGGATGAAATCCCAGCCAGCCTCCTCTGTGATGTGGGGACGCTGCGGGTGACCCCCCAGCTCTGCCCAAGCTTCCCCAGTGGGATCAGGCTCTGCCCACAGGCTCACGGGAGCAGCCGGCACTGCTCACCCTCGGGCTGGCCAGGCCGGGGTTACAAGGGCCCTGGCTTGCGGGGTACTCACAGGCTGTTAGCACAGGCGCCCGCTCGTCAGGAGCTCCCAGGACTCCTACAAAGTACCTGTCGTTCTTCTCCCCCTTTTTGCAGATGAAGAAACTGAGGCACAGTGCGGTCCATTTGCCGAGGATTCGGGAGCTGGAGTAGGGATTTGAGCTCGGAACATGCACATGTGACCACTGCCGGTGGAAGGCGCGGGCACAGCGCTGGAACCACCAAAACGCTGCAGGGAAACGTCAGCTCTCAGCTTTCAAAACACCTGAAATCACTCTCAGAGACACAGAGGAGACTGGCTTGCCGGGAATTCTGAGTCTGAGTGTCCCCCTTCTCCTAAGGCTCTGAACACCTGCAGGGCAAGGAAAGACCGCCTTCCTTCCACCTCCCTGATGCCCCCAAGAGCAAAAGTGATACGGTTCTCAGTGGCCCAAATCCCGGGTACTTGCCTTCTCGTACTTTCTATTGCAGAGCCTCCTGGGTCTAAGTGCTCCCACGTGTGGCCGTGCTTGTCTGCGCCCCCGGGGCCGTGCCCTTGAGTCAAGCCCTCCTTGCCCTTTGCGTTGCCCCTGGCACCCCAGTTGTCTCCCCATGCTCAGACTCGTGCGGACAGGGCAGGAGCGAGTCAGGCACTCAACGCAGCCGCCTCAGGGCCCCAGCATGACTATTCTGGCCCCCGACCGAAGCTGAGGGCCTTTCTTTCCATTTCTACCGTCCCCAGTGCAGAATGCTGTCCGAAACCCACAGGGATGAGGGGTCACCAGGGGCAGAACGGCCACAGGGAGGGTCCTGGCTGGCTGCGCCCCAGCCGGATGCCGTAGACCGCCCCCAGGCCGGCCCCCACCTCCAACAAGAGCCACGACCCCAGTGAGAGCAGGTGCAGCAGACATGGAGCAAGTTCATGTTTTGGACCCCAAACGCCTTAAAGGGGGGCACAAATTGGTTTGCCAGCAAAGGGGAGCAGAGTGTTTAACTGAGCCCAGTTTAAGCCTAGAATACCCCAGGGGACGTGGGAGTCATCAGGGTGGGATGGCACCAGTCACTCGCGGATAGCGGGTAGCACTGAGCTCCGGGCTGATCCGGCCGAGGGCTGCGGGCACACGCCCAGGCTGGAGCCAGCGCTCCGGCAGGACTGGAGCCACAGAAACCCCGACAGGCAGAGAGAAGCCGCCTCGCCGAGCGGGGACGGACGGCAGGGGGCTCAGCCCGGGCAGCTGCTTGCGATCACCTGGGAGGGGCCGTCTGCATGTGTGAGGAGCGTGGGAGAACTGGGGACAGGGGCACGGTGAGGGGTCCCCAGTGCCCTCCTGCGGCCCTGACCGGAGGGGAAGGTGTCAGGCTATCCACATGGGTCCTGTTACATTCTGAGCACGGTGAGCGCAGCACGGAGGCAGGCGGTCCAGGGCACCCGGGCATCGTTAGGGAGAGCCTGTCCGGGTGCGTGAGGCCCAGGTGACATTCACCACCGAGCAGGCTGGGCGTGGGGGAGGCTGCCGCTCGGGGTGTGCTGGTGTCTCGGGTCAACCCCCCTTGGTGGTGACTTCATGGGTTCCGCGCTGTCCCTGAGCGCGGTGCCCAGAGTGGCACCGCTGTGTGAGCCGGCCGGGGCACAGCACCGGACAGGCCCTCCCTTCTGTCCTGTGGCCCAGGACAGGGCAGCGTCGGCGGGCCAGTCCGTGCTGTCCCCACAGGCCGCCGCCCCCTCGGAGCATCCCTGGAGGCCTCTGTCTCCTCCCGAGATGCGTACAGAAGAGTCAGAGGGGGCAGCTACCTTCCTCCAGGAGCTTGGATCTGCACAAATCCCCTTCGCATCTGCTTAAAGGGTTTCTGTTTCCCTGAACCCACAACTGCCAGAGTGAAGCCTGGACCGGAGGCCGCCCTGGCTGACGTGGCTCCTGTCAAAGTCCACAAATCTCTGACCTGCCGGCCAGTGGGCGTGTCACCGGTGGTCCGTGTGGGCAGGTGGGAGAACGCCCAGGCTTCACCGTGGGCCCGGCACTGCTCTCCACAGAGGGCAGAATCAGGCTCTGGTGACCTCTGATCGGGCTCAGGTGACCTAGGGCTCCCTGGAGGGCAGGGCGTGCAGAGTCCTTTTCTGGAAAGTTGACGGAGTGATCTGTGTGTTGAAGGTATTGAGGAGAGATCTTCTCACTGAATCACCCCTGGCATCTGGGGAGTCGTCTGGGAGGATGGCGAGGGCTCCACAAGACCCAGGAGATCCAAGTGGAGACTGACACGCGCATCTCCAGCCTGCAGTTGATCAAGAACCGTACTGAGCTTATTATGATTTTTAAATAGTGTGTATGATGGTGAAGAACTCAGACACTCCAGAGAGATCAAAATCGTCCCGGATCCCTTTCCCAGGGGCACGACGGCCGCCTAACTTGATGGAGTTCCCTAGAGAGAGCCCACGCGTATACAAGGTCATGTGTGTGTGTGTGCATGACACTGCTCCGTCTTAAATACACGAGACTATGTTGCATAAGTTGTAGTGACCTTGCCTTTTCCAGCGGTGTACGTGGGGGACCATTCTGCTTGTCCACGTGGAGAGCAGCCTGTCACCTCCCAGATGCACAGGGTTCCGCCGTGTGGAGGTCCTGATGTAATGGAGGGCACCTGTGACCTTCGAGGGGCTGGAGAATTCTACTTTGCTGGAATGTTGCTTATGCTTGCAGATCGTCTGGCCACCTGGTACTTCCGAGGGGACGTTAGAAATCTCAGAGCCCCCAAAACCAAGAGTGGGGTCAAGGCCAGCTCGGGAGTGGATTTCCTGAAAGTGAAGGCAGAGGATCCAGGGCCGGGGTGCTGGGAGACAGGGTCCCCCAGCGGCACCTGAGCAGAGCGCGGGGCACGGAGCCCCAGTGTTTACCATGCGATGGAGTGTGGACCACGTGGGCTCAGAGTGGGGCCCTGGACCCAATGCCTTGGTGCTCATCTGCTTTTCAACCGCTTCTCCTGCAGGAAGCCCTCCCTGACTGCCCCCTTCTGGGGGGAGGTAAAGTACCTATCTGCTGGGCCACTGTTGGATCTAGTCTATTTTTCAGTAGCAGTCACTACCCAGAATTGCAGCCAATATTTTAAGGGCTCTTGTGTATTGTCCTTTGGCTTGGTTTTGTCTTGTTTTAAAAGCTCAAGGGGCACGTTGGTGGCTCAGTCTGCTGAGCGTCCGCCTCTTGGTTTTGGCCCAGGTTATGACGTCATGGTCCATGAGATCGAGCCCCACGTTGGGCTCTGGGCTGAGCACGGAGCCTGATGGGGATTCTCTTTCTCTCCCCTCTCCCTCCCCCCAGCTCGCTCTCTGTCTCTAAAATAATAATTTTTAAAAAACCTAAGCAATTTTCTTTCAAGAAAGTAAGATTTGTTTATTATGGGAAATGCAGAAAACACAGAGCTTGGGAAATGTATAGCTGTCTACACACAAATCAGTGTCACACACAGGGAAGGACGGGCACCTGGGGGTCCAGGAAACCTGCCGTGAGCCCCATCACTATGGTGACCATGGACCCTCAGTGAGTGACATCACTCCCTCACGACACGGGCGCAGTATCATTTTGGGGAGCCACCACACAGAGTATCTTGCACTCGGAAGGCGCCCGTGATGGTGAGCACGCGCGTGGGCACATTAGTTTCTGCCCAGCAGATTAAGAGCCTCACAGATGAGTGACGGTCACATGTGATGGTTATTTGATGTGTCAACTTGACTGGGCCACGGGGTTCCTCACGGCCAAACTGTTCTGGCTGGGTCCGTGAGGCTGTTTCTGGATGAGGTTAGCATTTGACTCCGCAGGCCAAAAAGACGAAGTGAAGCAGATTGCCCTCCCCAGTGTGGGCGGGCCTCGTCCAAGCAATTGAGGCTTGAGTAGAACAAAGACAGAATAAGAGGAACCCTTCCGGGATAGCTCTTCTCCTGCCCTCAGGCTCAGGCTGGAACTCACACCGTCGGCTCTTTCTGGAGAACCTGGGACACACGTCACACCTTCTGTGCCAACACGACATTGGGCTCAGGGTTTCTGAATCACTGACTGACTAGCAAGACAGCAGAAGTAAGAACAAAGACTTGGATGTGACTTTCTGGGCATGGCCCAGACGGAGGAGGGGCGTCTAGAACGAAAGCGTTAGCACAGGAGACAGAGAGGCGGGAGGTGCCGGAGGAGCAGGGCCTTGGGCGTGGGCGGGGCGGGCAGCTGGAGGGGAGAAGTAGAGGGCGGGGGGCAGCAAGGGGTTGTGCACAGCATTTCTGTGCTTCAGCGAGATGCTGACATTTTCACTTAAGACTTGAAACACTGATTGATCTCTAGACCTGGGGGTGCCGAAGGTTCCGCGACGTCGAGCCTGCACTTAATGCTGCCAAACTGTGCATTTTAAAATGGTTAAAAACAGTCAATTCCACGTTCCCGCATTTTGCCGTAACGCACAAAAGGAAAGATGAAGTGAATGGATCCGAGGTTTGCGGGCCGTCACCGTTGGCACAGGGTCTGGGCGCACCGTGGGGCTGAGGGCGGTGGGGGGTCGCGTGCGGAGGCCTTCCTGTTCCTTCAGATTGTTTTCTTGTAAGAACAAACTCTTGAGCGAAGCGCCCCGGGCGTGCCCGGTGAAAGGGCGGGCCTACGCCGGCCGACTCCATCTTGTTCTGTGTTCTCCACCTTGAGTGACTATGTCCCCGACATGACCCCTTTTCCGGGAAATTCACAGAAACCTCAGACTGCGCCTCCTCCCCTTGAGTAACCTCCCGCTCACCCGTTCAAACTTTCTGATCAAAACACGCCCAGCGACCTGCGTAACAGGACTCCGACCCTTCCCCAGCCAATCGGCTGAGGCCACAGCCATTACCTCACCAACTGCCCCTAGACCCCTATAAAACCTTTGTGCTTTTGAAACTCTCTCTCTCCCTGGTATCTCACCGCTGCGTCGGTGCAGGTAGGGGATTGAGCTCGAGCTAGCTCGAATAAAGGTTCTTTTGCTTTTGCATCGGACTCGGCTCCCTAGTGGTCTTCGGGGATCACGAATTCTGGGCATAACACCCGGAGGCTCCACGCTGAATGCCAGGGAAGAAGACTGCTCGTCCAGGCCCAGCTCCCCGCAGAATCAAGCTTGCCCTTTCCTGGGGGGCAGGAGGTCGCAGTTGGGCCGGACTGACGGGGGTGGCGCCGGGGCCTGAGGCCCGCGCACGGGAGCCACCAGCCCGCCACAGAGCACGCGCCTGCCCTCCGCCTCTCGCCAGAGCCGAGGACACAGAAAAGCTCCGCCCACCTGTGGACAGCTGGGGGGGGGGGGGGGGGGAGACGCGGGCTGTGTGGTCTCCCGGACGGCTTTGCCGTGTCATCACAGAATCCAAGCGGCTCCGAGGATGTGGGAGAACACGGCACAACGGACAGAAATTCAAGGGGCCGTGTTCCCCCTGCGCCCAGGATGGCATGCGCGGAGGTGAAATGACACGGTGAGTCTGGACGGGTGAGCAATGAGGGGGTGAACTCGAAATGGGAAGCATCCTTGAGTCTGGGCCGTGCAACGTAAATAAGGAGCCGAGCGTGACCCTGAGTCACACTGCCCCGGGGCCCCTCCGCCGGAGAGGAGAGCACTCTATGCACGAACCTCACAGGGTTGCTGCCGATTTCCACCCCCTCCCCCACGTCAGCCTGCGGTCTCTGCGCCAGCCTCACCCCTGCACACAGGAGAGGAGGGGAGAGTCGCCACTGTCAAGGCCTGCGACCCCTCTCCACACGCAACCTCCCCGTCCCCCTGCCTTTCGGTGCTTGGCTGTGAGGGCTCTGGGGACTGAAACCACACCTGCAGATGCCACGCTGACCCCTGCCGTGGGCAGGGCCACTCGGGTCCACACCTCCTTCGGAGGCCTGGTCTCTTATTCTGCAGCATCTGGCCTCACATATGCAGGAACGCAGTGCAGACAGAGGGTGACTTTAAGGAACTTTGTAAGGATGACAGAAGGGCTCACGGGTCAGCTTCTTCATGGGAGCCCGAGCGAGGAAGGAACGGGAAGGTCAAGGGACCCCGAGACCCAGAGAAGGAAGGTGGGTCACAGGCGGAGTCGGAGGGACCAGAAGGGCCCGGTCAGGGGGCACGTCCTGAAGCAAGCGCGCTTCGTGAGGTCAGACGCACCCGAGACAAGAATGCTGGGGCCAAGACCTGGGAGTTCAGCTCTGGGTGAATCCTGGGGACCCAGGGAGGCCCCTCGGTGGAGGAAAAAGTCCCCTCCCGTCCAAGGTCGGTCTGCGGTGAGCGAGCCAGAGAACGTGAGTTCTGTGAGGTGCGTATGCCGACCCGGAGTGTTCAGTGGGAGCTAAATGGAAAGACACAAGGTACGGGATTCTTTACGATGCGAGAGCAGGGAGGTGGTGCCGGTCGAGGGAGGGGTTGAGGGTCCAGGGGACGGGGTGGGCACAGGAAGGAGGCGGGAGAGGACAGGTGGTGGGGGCCCCTGTGCAGACGGGTGGGTGACGCCGTGCAGGCCACGGGACCAGCAGCGCAGGGATCGACGCTGGGGTGGCTGATGTGTGTGTGACGTACGTTATGCGTGTGTGCAAATATACGCGTGTTCAGCGTGTGCGGGCGTACATATACATGTGTCACATCACACGTGTTCCGTAGGTGTGTGCTCAAATATACACTGTGAGACGTGTGTGATGTGTGCGTCGATACGTCCACGTGGGACACGTGTGTGCGTTGTAGGGGTTGTGCGATATGTGTGCATGTGCGTGGATGCAGTAAGGTGCAGTGTGTGCGTGTGGTATGAGTGTGACATTGATACGTACATGCACGTGGTACGTGTGCATCTACAGGTGTGTGCACGCGTGACATGCGTAGGCGTGGGTGTGGCACAAGCCCGTGTGTATGCGTGTGCACACGTGGATTGTGGCGTGTGTGTGTCTCCTACGTGCACATCCGACATGTGTGGTGTGTGCGATGTGTCGGGACACGGCAAAACCTTGCGCTGCAAGGAACGTGTCCCGCGATCATTCCGTGAGACGAGCAAACGTTTCTGCTAAATTGTAACTTGATAAGCGAGCCATGTCTTACAGTCGTGGCACCGAATGTCACATGAGCACACCTAAGCCAACGGGTCTTGAAATTCGCTTTGACGTCCGAGTGCTTTGGGTGACAAGCGTGTTTCCGTATGAATTATGCTCACAAACCAAGGTTTTACTGTAATTGAGATGTTTGTGAGTACGTGTGTGTGTGATGCGAAGGGGTGTGTGTGCCTGTGTGTGTATGTGTGTGTGTGTGTGTGCACGTGTGTGTGTGAGCCCCCCACACACATCAGGCCTCGGGCCAAGCACTTTGCACTCTTACCTCATGTGTCCCCATAACAATTCTATGAGGTGGTGTATTTATTTCTATTTTTACGATGTGAGAAGAGAGATTCGATAGGTCAAGGGATCTGACCATTTCCCACGTTAAGTGGTAAAATATCATCCAAATATCATGTCCTGCTCCTGCCCCTTGGCTAAGGGACGGAGGGGCTGCGGTTCCCAGGACGAGGGAGGCCAGGCAGAGTCGGAGGCCGGAGCCTAGAGCCTGCGGGCTGGGTCTGAGTCCAAAGGCAGGGCTCCCGAGGTCTGGTGGCTCCTGTGACAGCAGGGGGAGGCTGCAGAAAAGGGAGGGGGGTCACGGGGGGAGCGCATCATAAAGACGCGGGGTGCGATGCAAGAGGGGACCCCGGGGCAGGAAGGTACCAGGGTGACCCTTCACCCACGCCTGCCCTGGGACCAGCAGGCTCACAGGTGCCAGCACTGAGGGGCCGCAGGCCATCAGCCGGTGACCCGAGCCTGCCAAGCCCGCCCCTTTGCAGAGTGTCCGGCCCCTCCCGACCCCGAGGACCCCCTAGGGCCGGGGCCACTCCCCTGGTGTTCCCCAAACCAGCCTCAGAGAAACACCCGACAGGGCCCAAGACGCGGCGAGAGAGGCTGCGGGACGGGATCGGGGCCAGAGGGGGCTTGAGGGGCACAGAATCCCCGCTCACTTCCACCAGAGCCGCACAGGCCCGGCGGGAGGGGTGAGGGCTGCGGGAAGGGGAAGCCCCGGAGGTTCAGGCGCGGCTCGGAAACCGGCCGCGGACGCGAGGGTGCTGGTGCCAGGAGCTGCGAGGTCTGTCTGAAGAAACAATACCAAACAGGGCGCTAAAGTAAACGCGAAGGAGAAGAAATTACAACAGATTTTAAGTTTGCAAACGCCAGGATGCCACCGGCATCGTAAAATCCAGAAAAAAGCGTAACTCGTGTATTAATTAACCACCCCTCCCCCCCCCCACCATAACCTGCTTTTTTGGTGGCACCTTCTCAGTTTCTAGGGACATGATGGTCCTCTAGCACAGCTCAGGGAGACTTTGTTGTTATTATTGGTGCTCACGAAGCTTTCTTTCTTCTCATGCCAATGTCGGTAATGTCATGTTTTGGATTGTTGTCACATCTGGACAAACATCTACTGAGTTTGTTTAGAAGAGAGCGCTCAGATTTCTGGTTACTTGGCGTTCTCTCGCGTAGTGTCTGAAGACCCTGCAGGACGGTACCCTATGTTTTGTCCCGGTCACTGCTGTGCATTAAGAGCCACCTGCCGTCTCTGTGCACATCTGTGTGATGGGAAAAGTCACTGCACCTCGACGATGGGCTGCAAGGATAGCAGGTGCAGAGACGGGCATCCATCGGGAGCAAGGGCAGGAAGTAAGGGGACAGTGTGGGCAGGTGGGCAGGGGGAGGTGATGGGGCAGTGACGATGACCTACTGGCCTCCGGCTAATGAATCTAAGGCCGGTGAGGGCTGGCTGGCAGAGAAGGGCTGTCTGGGGCAGTGTTCAGACCCTCAGCATGATGAGTGACTCTGGCCCTGCCCCTCGCCAGCTCCTGGAAACTTCAAGTAGTAACTTGCTCCCTGGAAGAGGCTTTGAACCACATAGATATGGGGTAGCATGCAGAGTCCTGGTATGTCTCCAACCCAGGCTTCCCTAGCTGAGTCCCCTCCACGGCCTTCCAGCCCCCAGGGGAGCGGGGCCCAGTGGAAAGACACAGAACAGTATCTTCTGCAAACTTTACCAAATACGTGACCAGAAACACACGGCCGGGCCCCTCCCGGGCTTGGGGTGGAGCTGGGGTGCCGAGTTATCTGGAAAACGTCCCTGGTTTCCTATTCACCCGTTTCTTGGGTGGCTTCCTAGGGACAGAGTGTGGAGGCCGGGGCAGTGTGGACAGGTCCCAAACTGGCCCATCGCTGGGACAAGACGGCTTCCTGCCCGAGACCCGGAAGTATGGAGGGGTCTGTGTCATCTGAGAGCAGGTGCTTTCAACCTCGGGAAGCCAAAGTAAGGGCTAAAAATATAGTCAACATACTCACATTCCCCAACTAAATGGAAGGTGACCCAAGGTGACCCTTTGGACCCTGTCAATGAAGCATGACTTGAGACCTCCTAAGAGAGAAAAGAGAAAGATAGGCACAAGCAGATGGGCCCTCAGACCCAAACGTCACCAGGACAGGCTGGTGGCCCCCCACCGTCTCCGGAGGAGACAGCTGGTTCCTTGTACCTTGGACCCAACACCAGTGCCTGATGCTCAGAGTTACATCAAGGGACATAAAACGGAGTCTTTCCGGCAGAACTGCAGCGCCTGCCTTTTGCACACGTACAAGTGAAGTCAGTGCAACGGCCTTTGTCGAGTAAGCACGGCTCGTCTTGCAAACCTCTGTTCCCCACCAGTGCCGCCAGGCCCCAGCACCGTGGGAAGGGGTAGCATGGAGGGAGGACAGGATTTCTGGAGCCAGGAACCTCCACAGCATTAGGATGAAATTTGCTGGGTACTCAAGATGAAGTTTCGGGACGATCACCGCACTATCTCGCAGAGTGGAATCCACATCTGAGACACGAAGAGTGAATCAAAAGCCCCCTCTTTTTTTTTTTTTTTTTTTTCCCAAGTGAATGGAGGAGCTGTCCGGCACGTGGCCGGAGAGATCTAGACGAAATCCAACCTGGCGTTTCTCGTTCTGGAAACTGAGATTAAGGTAGGCAGAAAGAGCAGCTCTATTTTCAATTCAGCCTTTTTTTGTGCTCTCAGAAGAACTCCAGGCTTTTTCCTCCCCGGCCCTTCCCTTCGGATGCCTGATAATTAATAAGAAATGATTCTTTCTTCTGAGACTGGCAGGAGGCTTTGACATTTGGTGGGAAAAGTCTTATAACATTTATAACTTGGCTTTTCCAGAATGAGATTGACTCCCCATGCATTCCTTGGGCGCAGCATGAAGCTCAGGACAGGGAGACTTGCGAGGGAGGGGTGAGCACAGACACACCCCTTCCCCTGATGGACCCACGGACCGCGGCCTCTCCCTCCCGGCTCTGGCTGTGCGGTCACTCTGATGCTGGCCTGGCAGGGACTGTCCAGGGGGCTCTGCGGAGTGACCGTGCTCACTCCTTGCCCACACGCCTGCTGAGGGACGCTGGAGGACAGGGACCGCATTCCCCAGGCAGACGGGAATCCTGCTGGGTGAGGGGGCATCACTTCATGCCCTGCTAGAACCTGCGAGCATTTGAGGCACAGGGCCCAGGAGGGCACAGTTAGCAGATCCCTGTGACCTCCAGGCGCAGGAGGGGCCGCCCGGCAGGAAGAGGCCACGGGCGGAGGAAATTGGCCACAGCTCGCTCAGGCACCCAACGAGGCAGGCACAGAGGAGCAAGCTTCTGGCTCCCGCAGGCTGCCCAGCGGGCACTGGAGGCGAGAGACTGGTTAATGCGGCCGTGCTCTCAAGGCACAGAGCGGGGCGGAGAAAAGGGGGTGCAGCAGGGCAAGCAGGCCGTGTCCATGTCTCCAGCAGTAAGGGCATCCGGACAAACCCTGTTACGTGGGAACCCAGGAGGAGAAAGGACGTCCCAAGGTCACCTGGTCCCATCCACCTGCTTCCCTCTCGGGCCTCCCAGAGGGGACAATGATGTCGGATGATCCAGGCCTTCTGTGTCCAAACACCTAAATAAGAATAGACTCCAGACTTTGTGCTCACCGATGTGTGCTCGACATTTTCCAGCAAGCCATTTATTTAGCAAGGTCAATAAATTAGCACGTATTCTAACAGATTCTGCCAGCCTCCTTGTCCTTAGGCTGTGACTGGTGATGCTTCATCGTTAGTCACCGCTCTGCTTAGATCAGTGTTCTTCAGCAGACGTGTCTGTCCCCGGCTTGTAGTGCAGAGAGCAGTGTGCAGCCCGGGCACTGGGACAGTGAGGACCCCTGTCCCCGCCACAGGGGGACACGAGGGGAGGATGGGAACCCTGCGCGAGCCAGCCGGTGACACGAGAGGCCATCTAACCGCAGGCTCACTAAGAGGCGAGCGAGAGGAAGCCGGGAGTGGAGGTCACGTTCTGCACAGGACTTGGCCAGTCGCTGGGTCAAGGACACCCAAGAGAAACAAGCAGAAGAGAACGGTGGCATCGTGCCAGCCCCGAGGGACGTTAGGGAATTGCTTAGAGGGCAAGGAAGGGGGAAGGAGCTCCAGGCAGTGGGAAGAGGACGTGGGCAGGCCTGAGCTGGGAGAGAGAGGGGTGCACTGGACAGGAAGTGACTGTGGTGGGGGTGGGGGCTGTCCACTGATGACAAGGCAGACAGAGGGGGTTCTGCAGGAGACACCTGTCCATCTCCAGGGCAACAGGAAGCCATGAGGCCACATGGCCCCATGAACAAGTTCCAGGGAGAACTGGGGGCAATGCGGGAAACAGGTAGGAGAACAGCAACCAGGGAACGTGGGCCCAGGAAGGCGAGGGCAGGTGTTCAGACCGCAGAGGGGGGTTTGGTTTGGGCCGGAATGGGGAAGGTGAGCGAGGCTCGGAGCAACCAGGGGTCTCTGAGGAAGGTCTCTTGTGGGCAGGACATGCTCAGGTCCCCTGTGCTGCCGTCCTGTGCCCCAGGTCACAGCTGTGTGTGGTCTCGTCTCTCCATCTGGCCACTCCATGCAAGAAGCAGCTACAACATCGTGCAGAGGTGCAGGTTCACATGGGCTTTTCTTTAGCGGCAGAGATGGGACACCCTCAGCCCCTTCTGCCCCCTCCCAAGGCTAGGCTGACGTGAGACCGGGGGTCTGCATTCACGACTCCTGAGCGGGAGAGGGGTAGCCTTCTCTCATTCCTGCCTGTACTCAGGAACAAGGACCAGAGGACCTGGCTTTTGTCCCCCGTCTGCACCCCACCCTGCACCCCAGACCACGCCTTCTACATCCAGAACAATCATTTAGGGGCAGATTTAAAGCTGCATCTTTTTATTTTATTTTATTTTATTTTATTTTATTTTTTTAAATTTATTTTAGAAAGAGAGAGACAGAGACAGAGAGTGAGCAGGGGAGAGGCAGAGAGAGAGAGGGAGACACAGAATCCGAAGCAGGCTCCAGGCTCTGAGCTGTCAGCACAGAGCCCGACGCGGGGCTTGAACCCACGAACCGCAAGATCATGACCCGAGCTAAAGTCGGACGCTCAACAGACTGAGCCCCCAGGTGTCCCTGACGCTGCACTTTTTGGAATGCGAGGCTTCCAACCTGAAGCAGCAGCCACAAAGTCAAGCATCTGTTTTCTTTCCAGAGACCTTTTGCCACCCGCAGAGTCAGGACCTCACCAGCTCTCCTGGGACGGAGAAAGGTGTGGACAGAGGGGCACACTGGGACAGGGTGCACGAGCCGAGCGCGGGCCAGGGACCCCCTCCACGGGTCCCTCTGCACATGCCTGCGGGGGCCCCTCCAGCGCTGGGAGCAGTGACTGTCGCTGCTTTGGGAACCGTGCAGGAGGGTGTGTGATTTCAAAGCAGCTTTGGGGTTTTTTTCTCAGAACTGGCTTTGGTTTTATGCTGCCACCGGCTTTCCGTGAAGTTCTGGGCCCCCAACTCTGGACCTGAGATAAGAGTGTGGAGACACCGATCTTTGGTCAAGAAAGGACCCAAATGGAGCGGCCACAAGGAGCCGGGCCCGGGGCGGCCTGCTGCTTGCCTGTGGCTGAGCTCAGCTCGCCTTCCTGGGCAGCAGGTCGTGTGGCTCGTTGCCAGGGGTACAGCCCTGCCTCCCACCCGGGAAACGACAGACACCGGGTCCCAAAACTTGACCAGCGAAGGAGGGGTCTCGCTGACCCCAAACGCCCCACCCAGAGCCTTTACTCCCGCGGGCACACCTGAGAGCATCATTTCTGTGGGAGAAGCATTGTTATTCCCAAGGGCTCCGTTTCAGACTCACTCCGTGTCGGAGACCCAGCTGCCTGCCCTCCGATCTCTGACCTCACCCCTGCCCAGCCCTGCAGAGTCCTGCCCCATGTCCCCCAGCCAGCCCCTCACGTGGTCATCATACGTACCGCCGGCTCTCTCCTTGTCCAGCCCCAGAGCCGCTCTCCCTGCAGACCCACACGGAGGCGCCCACCTTCTCGTCGTCCCCGGCTCCCGTGGGGGCGACGCCCCTCGGCTGGGCTCGGCCCTCAGTGGCACTGAGGCTGGAGGTCAATGTTAGTTCACCTCTGTCTCCTTCACAGGGTCCTTAGGGCAAGGCCCCTGCCACACGCCTCTTCATACGCGAGAGCCTCGTTAGGGATGGTTCTGACGTTCCAATCCTTCAGCTAAGAAAATCTGCTGGAGAGAGCGCCCCCGGCAAGGTCGCACGGAAGGTCACAGGGCTTAGCAAACCAAAGAGCTGGGACTTTGGGCTGAAGAGCTGGGTCTCCAACACCAGGCCCGCCGTCTACCCCCTCCTTAGGATGCCCCTGGTCATAGTGCCGTACAGACTCCTGGAGGGGAGCCGTAGGTCCTAACGGGCCCGAGCTCTGGCTATACTTGGGCCAGATTCCCCATGGCCGTGACCAGGGACAGTCCCCGTGCGCCATCTTCACCGAAGATGACGGGTCCTGAACGCCGCTACGCTGGGGGCGGGTGGCCTCCGACGGGCCAGGTGGTCGGAGCTGCAGCCTCCAGACACCAGACACTCTCTCGCGGCTGCGTTTCTCGCTTCGCGGGTGCCGTGCGGCCAACCTAGTAACTTCTACCCAACCCTGTGATGGTCAGTTTTATGCGTCAACTTGCCAGGCTGTGGGCCCAGTTATGGGCCGTTGCCGTGGAGACGGTCTGTAGGGGCGTCATCTACCAGTTGGTGCCGAGAAACTCGAAGTAAGGCTGATTATTTTTGATACGCAGGTGGGTTGACGCGGTCAGGTGAAAGCCTTAACAGCAAAAACTGAGGCTTCCTGAAGACGAAATCCTGCCTCAGTTTCTAGCCTGCCCTACAGATTTCAGACTTGTTACAATCATACGAACCAATGCCTTTACGAAATCCCCTACCGTGTACATACCGTTTGATCTGTTTCTCTGGAGAATGCTGCGGAATCCGGTCTCCTCGAGCAGATACCTGCTCTTCCTGCCTGTGCTTCTAGACTCAGGACAAAGCAGAACCAGAGGAGACGTGGTGAGGACACTTGCAAAGAGAGCCCGGCCAATTTTAAATCTTCCGTGAATGTGACCCTTGCCCGTGTGCATTTCTGGGACGGACGGCGCATCAGGTGACGGCGCCTCATACCTGTACCAGACAGCAGGTGTTCACGGCTTTTCTGGGGCCTCACAGCCTTCCCAGGGCATGTGAGAACCATCCGAGGCTGAACAAGAATCATCCAGGCTCCAAGGACAGAATCACGGTCCATAACTCTGGACATTTAACAGGCCACTAGCCTGACCCATATTTCGGGGGTTTCCTGAGGTTGTGCTGGGTTGAATTGTGTCCCCCAAAAGGGGACATGCCTGCACCCTTAACCCCCAGTCCCTGTGAATGTGGCCTCTTCTGGAAATAGGGTCTTTGTAGATGCAATCAGCGTAAGATGTGGACATATTGGATTTGGTGGCCCCGAATCAGGAGAATGACTGACGTCCCATAAAGAGGAGGAAATCTGGACACAGACACTCAGTGACTAGGCCACGTGATGACCGGGGCAGAGTTTGGGTGATGTGTCTAAAAACCAAGGGACACCAAGGATTATCAAAAACCACTCGAAGCTCAAAGAGAGGCTGGACAGGTTCTCCCTCTGAGCCTTCGGAAGCAGCTAATCTGCGGACACTTCGATTTCAGACTTCTGGCCACCGGAGCTGTGAGTGAATGAGCCCCCAGGGTGCCCTATGTGACACGCCATCTTCTGTGGCAGATGAGGGTGGGCGGTCAGGACCTGGAAAGGTCTGCAGACCACCTCTCACCCCACCCAAGCCCCCAAAGCTGAGGACATCCTGTAGACGCCCAGCATCCTGCACGGAACACTGTAAAATACAAGGTCCAGTTTGCGCTGAACATACCTTCTTTCTGTAAAGTCAGCTAGAGCCGTGCGGGACCCGTAGGAGGGCGGGTTTACAGGGGACACCCACCTCCCTGGGCGTGGAGGTTCCCAGTCTGATCTGCATCTCTGACCCAAGGTGGGGGAGCGTGTGGGGGCTGTAAGAAGACCGGTCACCCACTCAGAGCGTGCCCTGGCTGGCCCGCTATCCCATCAGTGCTGCAGGATTTTGATGCCAAAGGATGTCCCGATTCCAAGTAAGACTAAGCCTCGAGTCCCCCGTGGAGCATAAATGCATCAGGCTATTCATGTCTTCTATTCCTGCTGGGAAAATCCACTTTGAATACTTGAAACCCAGAGTCTCCAGCCAAAAAGACCGTTTTGATTTGTCCGAAGTCTGGAGCTGTATTCAGCCTCGGCCTGGTGCCGACTCGCCACCTCCCCCACCCCCCCGCCCTATACCTCGCTGTCTCTCTCGCTGTCTCCCTATTTCCAGGCGCAGGCAGAGCTGATAGGTGAGTCTTTCTCTGTTGATGGCTGGAATGTGGCACTAACAGCATGCGTTCTGCAATCAGCTCACAATTGTGCGGCACGCGGAGAGAAAATGGGGGTGTCGCCAAGGCCAGACACTGCAGCATTCAAAGTGAGTGGACTGGGCTTGAAGACACCTGCTCTCAGAAGCTTGTCCTGTAACTTAAGGCCTGGGAAAGCCCCGTGGGCCCACCAGCAGCCGTCATGAGGCCCTCGGTCCCGGTTCTGGGGCCCCTGGCGCGGAGGTGCTGAATTTCAAAACTATGGGTGTGAGTAGAAGTGGACGCTTCAGAATCCATTCTAGAAAGATCATCGGGATATACTTCCTGTGAGCTCAACAGATGGTAGGAGAGACTTCCTTCTCAAAGTGTGGAATAAAACGAGACACATAACACCAAATATTTGTGAGCTGTGGGCCCTACTTTTCCCGTTCTCCACCCAACCCGCCCTGCCCTGTGGGTGCCCCCTGACCCCCAGCTGGGTTCAGCCAAGACCGCTTCGGTTCCTGAGGGCAGCCACAGATTTGAGTCCTCAGGAGGTCCCTCTGGCTGAGAGCAGAGCAGAGCGGGTTTATCGGAGAGCACGAGCGGGGTGGAGCCTGGACTCGAGGAGGAGGCACGCTCAGGTGCAGGAGTGAGCACGGCCACGCCATCTTCTGGCACGTTCTCCGGGCCAGCTGGTGAAGGCAGCTCTCGACGTGCCTGAGGACGGAATTCTAGAAGCGGTTGTGCGTCTTGCTTCCTCAATTAACTCTTGACCACGTGCTTTGGGGATGAGTGAATGAATGACTGAGGGAACAAAGCTTCCCGTGGCCTCTGTTCCAAGATGGAGAATCATAGTGACGGCCTTGTCTTTCCGGCTTAACCTTCACTGGGTCAAACGTTTCTTCATCACAGGCACGTAATCAGTTCAGCCCCCTGTTGCTGTCCTCTTCCTCATAAGTAAAAGCTAAAAATACTCAACGTGTCACATGTGCCCTGCAGGACCTTCTCCCTCGTGACCTAAGGAATGCGTGTGGGTCTGAGGGCACGTAGTAACAATATTACTCTCAAGCCTGAAAATGCCATCACACTCAAATGTAGAATTAAGAAAGGATGTTTTTAATATCTTTCTACAAATCAGCTATATCGTGGGGAACGGGCCAGCCCTCTCTTGCGTAAAACACAAGACCCATATGGTCATTTTACAGAGGAGAGAAGGTTCTGGGTCACGGTATTACTGAGTATTAGACAATTTGTCTGGCATCCGAAAAGAATCCACTGAAAGTATTGCATTGCCAACTTGCTCTTTGTTTCCTAGAGATCATGAGTGAAGTTTGCTCTGAGGTTGGCAGATAATGCGGTTTGCTGCTCTGAGCTGAGGGTGGGGGCCACTGACCCCCGGGGCCTGGCCCAAGGAGTGTGCCCCAAGGAACCCCGAGGACTGTGTCTTGAGGGCCCCCGGCAGGCGAGGCAGTGGACCTGTCCCCCCCATGTCTGGATACAGGTGACCCCAAAGTCTGCTGCCATGGAGGAAGGTCACCCTGATGGTGACCAGGCGCCCGACTGTGGGCCAGAACTGGCCTCTGTGTACACCAGGTCCTAACCCTCACTGCCCCTGTTTTACCGACTGGAAATCTGAGGCTCCCGGGGACCTTCCCTCTCCTGATGCGCCAGGCCTGGGACACGCCTGCTCTGACCTCCCACGAGCCATTCCAGGAAGACACCAGAAGTGTCTCGGGGTGGGGCATTCATTCACCAGGCCATGGGGGTGAAGTGACTCCAGGCCCCCGAACTGCCATTCTTAGGTCGAAAGTAGTTGAATCTAAATGATTCCTTATGTCTCAGCCCAGTAAATGGAAATTTCGGCTGAACTCCCACCCCTGCTCCTTGCTGACCCGTCCGTCCTCACAGCTAAGTCATCTTGCGGGTTCATGCGCATGTGAAAAGGGTGGCCAGCCCCGTGGCCCCGTAAGTGCGGTGGGTTTACATTCTTTAAAGTTCATCAACTGATGAATGGATAAAGAAATTGGGGTTTATAGACACAATGGAATACTACTTGGCAATGAGAAAGAATGAAATATGGCCTTTTGTAGCAACGTGGATGGAACTGGAAGGTATTATGCTAAGTGAAATAAGTCACACAGAGAAAGATACTATATGTTTTCACTCTTGTGTGGATCCTGAGAAACTTAACAGAAGACCATGGGGGAGGGGAAGGGGGAAAAAAGTTAGAGAGGGAGGGAGCCAAACCATAAGAGACTCTAAAAAATTGAGAATAAACTGAGGGTTGATGGGGGGTGGGAGGGAGGGAAGGGTGGGTGATGGGCACTGAGGAGGGCACCTGTTGGGACGAGCCCTGGGTGCTGTATGGAAACCAACTTGACAGTAAATTTCATATTAAAAAAATAAAAATAAATAAAGTTTAGGTGCGGTGATGTGAGGGACTTTATAGGGAACTGACCCCCTACTCCTTTCCAAGCACGTGCAGCGCCCCAGCCGGTCCACGTGTCAGAGTGGCTTCTCAGTTTCCGACAACCAGGTAGGTCTCTCTCCGAGGCTGGATGTCCCCACATGCTTCCAGAGCCTGTGGAAAGGAGACCTCGGTCCCCAAGGACAAACGCTGCCCAGCACTACCAGCCCCGCCCGGCTCTGAAGGCTGGGGCTCCAGGGGTCTCCGGGCTCCTTGAAAACACAGACTCGGAGGCCCTCCAAGAGGTAGGGGTGCAATGGCTGGGCGGGCCCGGGAGTCTGCATTTTCCCACCCGCTGAGTCTCTTGCTGTAGTCCTAGCGGCTCACTTAGTGTGTCTGTGCCCTGGCTGTGTGTCCCCGTCCCCGGGACGAAGGAGGAGCTCCTGGTGTTGCTGGCTGGTCCACACTTCCGGATTCCCCTGCAGACCTTTGGCCCGGAGGCCCAGGACTGTCGCTAACTGTCCTGTTGGGGGGCCCTGCTGAGGGCTGCTGCACAGACAGAGCCTCTGACAGAGCCTGTGCCGGCCTGGGGGTGACGGCCAGCCTGGCCTTGGCCGGGACCCTCGCTTCCTTACCGGGATTAGCAGCTGCTCCCAGAGTCCCCGTGTTGCAGCCGATTCCATGACTTCACAAGGTCAGCCTCTTCCCCGACTGCTTCATCACCAAAGGTTTTCCAGCCAGAATATTGCCAGGGAGGGAGCCGTCTGATGCAACCCTGAAGACGTTTTTCCCAGGAGGGAACCAAGGCCCCTGCCCCGTGCTGCACCCGAGCCCCGGGGTGTGGGAACTCCGTAGGTTGTGTCCTGAAGACACATCCGACACCTGCCCAAGTCCAAGCCTTCCCAGGATCACACTTCCCAGTGGTGAATGCAGGCTCCAGAATGAGACCCACTGGGGCCACATGAGGACGCCTGCCTGCCTGTCAGCGGGGGTCCCCCTTGCCCCCCCCACCAGCCTCCTGAGCCCCTACAGACTCTTCACCAGCCCCGGCATCACCTCCAGTCTCTCTTGGGACTCCGACCTGACTTTTGTCTGGTTGACCTTGAGTCTGGGTCTATCTTCACTTCTGTGAAGTGTCTGTGCAGACAGTGTCTTGGGAAAATACTGCCTTTGAGCCACTGGGGACTGGTCCCAATGAAGCTTGCTCTGAGCCTGGTGCAGGTGGGGCTTGAGAACACCGGCCCAGTCACCTTTCCCATGGCCACTCGAGGCCTGGGGACCCAGAAGGCCCTCTCCCGTTCTTGCTGAGGGCTCACGTCTTAAAGACCTCCCTCCGACCACATGGCGAGAGTGGCCACACGGACCCATCGAGGCTCAAACATTTCTGTCAGTTTCTGGTCTCCAGAGCGTCCTGATCCCACAAGCATTAGCTCTGTATTAACAGATATGAACACTAGATGTTATCACTTAGGGAAAATGTTCAGGAAAAAGATACAATTCAAAGCCAAATCCGTCCTACTATAGCTGAGCCCACCCCTCAATCCTGGGCACAGATTCTGCTCCCTGGCCAGGGCCAGCTGGTGTAGATACACAGCCTTAACGTGACAGGCTCGCAGAACGGTCATCCGGCAGGCACAAGCCGCAGCGAGCCTTCAGGGTCTCGCTAGAAAAGGCAGGAATTCCAGTCGGATGGAAACGTGGCCAAATCCACAAATCCTACACCGTGGGTCACACTGCAGGACACGTGTACTTGGACGTGGTTCCCAGGGGGTTAGAGGTCTTGTGACCAGTGAGTTACAGTGGCAACAGAATATCCCAAGAACGATATTCATCCAGAAGGCAATTAGAACTTGCTAGATGGCCATAAATACAGTAAAGCTGGTACAAAGTAGTGTGTTCAAGCTGTTGTAGGAGAGTGGTGCTCAAAGTCGGTTGCAGCTCTACCCTCACGGCCTGTTCGTTCAGGTCACCCCGTGTTCAGGAATGAGCAGCCCCCCGAAATGGGACCTCATTTGCAAACAGTATTTGCAGACACAGTTAGTTAAGGTACGGTCGTACTGGACTCGAGTGGGCCCTAAATCCAATCTGACTGTCGTCCTTGTAGGAACAGGAGAGGACACGTAGTGGGAAAGACCAGGGGACCACAGAGGTGGAGACGGCGGGGGTGGGGGGAGCAGCTGGAAGCCAGGTGATGCCCAGGCTTCAGGCAATCACAGGAGGTGGAAGAGGCAGGGAAGAGTCTCCCCTTCGAGGGGGCAAAGCCCTGCAGCCACCTCGATTTTGGATTTCTGGCCTCCAGACTATGAGAATGTGAACGTCGGGGGCCTCAGGCCCCCCGCTTGTGGACTCTGTTCCAGCAGGCCACTGGGAGCGGACACACCCAGCCACAAATGCTCTGTCCTGCGTCCCAGCTGAGTGGATGAGGCTGCTGTCCCGGGGGTTGTCCCCTCGCACGGACCGGGGCCCTGCTTAGGCAAGGAAGTGCATTTTCCCTCAACCATACTCTCTGTGCTTTATCGTGGATCATGTGGAAACACACCTGATCGTGCCGATTTTTTATTTATTTTTATTTTTTAAATGTCTATGTATTTATTTTGAGAGAGAGAGTGTGTGTGTGAAAGGGGGAAGGGCAGAGAGGGAAAGAGGATTGAAACAGGTTCCATGCTGTCAGTACAGAGCCCGACATGGGGCTCGAACCCAGGAACTGTGAGATCATGACCTGAGCAGAAGTCGGACGCCTAACCACTGAGCCCCCCAGGTGCCCCCGTGCTGATTTTTTAAAAAGGTGTAACAGTCTTCTCAACAAGAGAGGTGGAAAGGCTGGAATCAGTTGGGATCACGGGAAGAGAGTGTGTGTTATTTGAGGACTGGTGATGTACAAGGTGATGTGCCTGGTGATGTACAGAGCTCACGAGGAGAAAACCCGTGGCTGGTGTCATCCCGATGTGAGGAGGCCAGGGTGCCAGCTGCTTCTTACTTATGGAGACACTGGGGGAGGTGCGGGCCACAGTGAGCGTCACTCAGGCCTCTGGGATGGTGGCGGTCAGAGCCACCGGGGACAAGGTGCCAGATCCCACCCTGGGCTCTGGAGCCCCCCCGCCCGGCCCTGAGACCCGGACCAGCGCTGACGTTCTGAGATGCACATTGGGGGCAGGTCCCAGCCTCAGGTCTTGGTGTCACTGACAAACCTGACTCTCCAGGTGTAGGAAGGAAGCCTCCCCATGGTGGCCACAACGCCAGGGGTTCCTCTGAGGAAGCACAGCAAGTCCCGAAATGTGCAAATCCACACTTGTGTTAAGTGCAGGGTCAGGTGATGGTTTCCAGAAGCCCTCAGCCCTGGAAGAACTCACAATGCCCAGCCCCCTTCCTCAGGTGCAATTACAAAAACCACTGAAGTCTGAGAGGGGGCTCTGATCTTGCCCCTGGAGAGTGGTTGGATACCTTTTTTTTTTTCCTGAAAACTGAAACCAATCACCGCAGTATTTTCTTGATCTGTTTGCAGGTCCTGCTGTGAAGGTTCCTCAGCCAGTGTGAGCCTGCCTGTTGAGAGACCAGGCACCTGACTCAGGAGCAGGAGGACCCAGGCCCACAGAAGAACGGGACGGTGCAGGCCCAGGGCAGTGATTGTTCTGGAAGGCCTGGGGCAAGTGGCATGGCTGGAAGAGCTCTAAATTCTCACTGTGTCCAGGTAGAAGCAGGCCTTCCCGCGGTCTGCACTGCCAGGGGCCCGGCGTGCTGGGGGAGCACGCTGTGGGGGTGGGGCTCCAAAGAACTCTGAGGAGAGGAGGCAGGCCAGTGTCACACTACCCCTCTGTACCAAGCCTACAGGGCCCCCAGCGGGAGGTCCTCGAACCTGGGTGCTCGCAGGATGGAGAGTTTGCACAGATGTGCTGAACGGGATTGGAGCAGAGATGACATCAGACTGACTCCCATGCAGACGTGTGCATGTCTGAGCGGAACACAGCCCGGACCCATGCTCATCACCGGGGGTCCAGACAGGCCACCGCGCGAGCCGTCCCAGGGCCTCGCTCTTACCACCCAAAGGGGCGTCGCTCTTAAATAAGGCCTACTTGGTCCATACCCTTCATACCTGGTGTGGGCGGAGCACGCCGGGCCTCACGCGGCAAGCACGTTGTAAAGAGGCTCCCGACCAGAGGCTGGGGACTCACCGTGCCTACGGCTGCCTTGCCGTCGCCATGTGGCTCCCAAAGGCCCGATGAGCCAATTATCCACTGATGCTTTAGAGACATGGTGATGGGTTCCAGCTGCAGAGCGTTTGCTCTCTTCCTGGTAGGGTTTGGACTCTGTGATATCAAGCAAATTAGGAAAAAAGAAGGATGTCATCGCCCGCGTTCCCTCAGCTGCAATTTCTGCTTCCATCACAGAGTGTGTTCTCACCATTGCAAGAATTATTAAGATGTTCAAGAAAATAAGCTGTTAAGAAAATGCGTTTAGGTACAATAAAATGGAAGGGGCGTGTGTCTCCTTTGCCAGAGGAATTATGCAGGGGGACATGAAACGTGATGCCGGGACTCTGACCATCTGGCTACACGCGCTTCGCCTGCGGGAGCGTAATGGTGGTTAGCACGGGGCGGAAAGCAGGCTGAGCACAGAGGCTCGACCACAGCCTGGCATTTTTCAAAGGACAACAGACGCCCGCACGTCCACGCCTCATCTTTGAGCGGGTTGCTCGGCCTTGCCCGGCAGTAGCTGAGGGCCGCACGGAGCGGTTGCTGTCATGGCCAAATTTCTGGAAGACTTAGCTCCGTAAACGCGGAATCATTACCACGCTGTGCATCACCGTAGTCTTACCGGCTCTTCGGGAAACGGGTAGAGGCAGCGAGCCTAAACTGGCTCACTAGCTGCGTGCTTTCCTTTAAACAATCTTTTGGAAACAACACGTCCTCCGTGTGTGGCAGTGGCAGGGCCCGGGGTCCGAGAAACCGTTGGCCACCTTGGCGGGAGCCCTTCTTGCTTTGCCAGGACGAGGCCCAGAGGCAGTGGTGGAGCCAGCGGGCATCAAGGTCGCGGCGTCTCAGCAGCCCTGCTGCCCTGCAGAGGCCAGGACGCCAATCCCAGGGGAAAAACAGTCTCCCTGTTCCAAACTTCATCAAGCAGCTCAGCTAAAGCCACGCATACATTTTTAAATAACGTGACGCAATCCATTGTGCTGTAAATAAACACGAGAACACCCTGTTCCCTATTTACTTAGCATTCATTCAAACAACGATGGGCTTCTCCACTGACATCTTCTGACAATTCAGCAGACTTGTTTTTTCTTTTGTCCAAGATCAGTTTCTAGAGGTAAACAGATCTGAATTCACTCCACATTTTGAGCATGGATTCTTTTTACTTCTTTTTTTTAAAAAAACCAATGAAGTGTGCACTGTAAATAAGGAGAAATGAAATCATTTTTTTTTTTCATGATGATAATGCTTAAACCTATTTCCCCAGATGAAACTCTAATGGTAATACACAAGCCCCTCTACAAACATGCTTCTTACATTTTATGGGACTGATTCTAAGGTTATAATATTTACAACGCACAGATACAAATTTCATCATTACATTTGTGAGCAAGCTCACTTAACCAAGCAATGGTGCAGACACAAATAGAAGTCAAGAAATCTGAGACGGGAATGAGAAGCCGGGGTGCGGGGCACCGTGTCACCGTTAGCAAAGGCAGCGAGCGCGGGGTGCTGACTGAGGCCCTGGGACTCACCCACCACCCCTCCACGGCTCTGCGGCTAAAAATAACCACAAGCAGCGTTTACGCAGAGCACTGCCACCTCCCGTTGTCTGCTGTGTCCCCCACCAGGGGGAGGGCAAAGAAACAAAGAGCAGGGGTCCCCCAAGCAAATGTTTCTCTAGGATGAGAAAAGAAATCACAACAAATCACAAATTCCAGAGCTGACAAGTATAAATATCAAACATTCAGAAAACAATATCGGCACTAACTAGCTCCCTGATACTTATGTAGGATATTTTTTGCTGTCTGTTGTGGGTTCATTATCTTGCATTGCTTCTTTGTATGATGGTGTCAGGGACTGAATGGTGGTGTCCCACAAAATTCATATGTTGAAGCCCTGCCCCCCAGAGTGGCTGTGTCTGGACAGGGGCCTTGAAGGAAGGAAGGAAGGAACGAACGAACGAATGAACAAACGAACGAACGAACGAACGAAGGATAGACGCGGTCATAAGGGTGAAGCCCTGGTCCAATAGGATCAGTGTCCTTTTAAGGAGCGACAACAGAGAACTTGAACTCAGGAAAGGCCATGTGAGGACAAGAAAGTAGGCAGCTGTCTGCAAGCCAGAAAGAGGGTCCTCGCCTGTGCCAAATCTGCCAGCACCTTGGTCTTGGACTTCCAGCTCACAAGGCTGCAAGAAATGTCTGTGGTTTAAGCCCCCCGGTCTCTGGTGTTCCATTATGGCCCCCTGGGCTGACGGATACAGATGGCATTTTATAATACCATTTTCCTATAAATAGAATAGAAAGGTGATTAACATTTTCTTCCAGTATGTTTTCCCATTATTTGTAATTCTGTTATTTAGAAATGGTCCTTCTGTTTCAGAGATTCTTGAGAGCAATGTCATGGAAATGTTTAAGGTTGCTATTACATTTAGAAAGAAAAAAAACTCTGTGAAACTTATTTCTTAAGATTTCAGGGCATTTTAAGCTTTCTTTTATCATGAATACAAAACTCCTTCTTTAACTGATATTCTCCATTAACCGGTCTTGCCAATATCTAAGACATTATGATAACGGCATTATGAGTATTTTTATTTGCCAGTCTCAGTATTTCTTATCAAATCGGGAAGAAATTAGTAAGAAACTGTGCAGACGTGACTGGGCCAGGGCGTTGAGGAGGGGACAGAAGACATGTGGTCCCCTGAGGCCAGGTGGGACAGTGCAGCGGGCTGAATAATGGTCCCCAGAGTTACCAGGTTCTGATCCTGGCACCTATAAATGTTACCTTATGTGACCATAGATGTGCTTAAGTTCACGATCTCGAGATGGGGAGATTACGCTGGATCGCGTGGGTGGACCCCAAGCACAGTCTCATGTCTGCACACTGGGGAGTCAAGGGGAGGTTTGTCACACAGAAGGGGAGAGGCCAGGTGACCGTGGAGGTGGAGATCCAGGCAATGTGACCACAAGCCAAGGAATGCCAGTATCCACCAGGAGCTGCAGGAAGAGAGGAAGACTCCCGAGGCATCTAGAGGGAGCACGACCCAACATCCAGAGGGAGCGCAGGCCAGGCATCCGGAGGGAGCATGGCCCAGACATCCGGAGGGAGCATGGCCCAGACATCTGGAGGGAATATGCCCCAACATCTGGAGGAAACACAGCCCAGGCATCTGGAGGGAGCACAGCCCAGACATCTGGA
Source organism: Panthera leo (assembly GCF_018350215.1). NCBI lineage: Eukaryota > Metazoa > Chordata > Mammalia > Carnivora > Felidae > Panthera > Panthera leo. Next base: position 85,031,494 of record NC_056689.1, on the reverse strand, counting down.
AGGAGCACGGTCCAACAACACTTTGACTGCATCCCATCAACTGATCCCAACCTGGAACTTCCAGCCTCCAGAGCTGAAGAATGTGTGTTGCTGACAACCTCCCAGGTGTAGTCATTTGTTATGCAGCCACAGGATACGCACAGAGCGAGGACAGTGAGAAGCGGGCAGTGGGTCAGGTGGGAGGTCAGAATGAGCCACAAGTGGCTGTGGGGCCCGGCAAGGCTCCCCATTAAGGGGCCGAAGACCTGTGGAGGGCCCCTGACACACGGCAGGCAGTGCAGAGGGAGTTCGAGCAGTGGGGTCTGACCTCACAAAACCTGAGGCCCTGGGGCATGTCAGCACAGCCCAAGAAACCTGTCCCCAGCTTAGGCCCACTGCTCTGCCCCTGATTAGACGGTGAGCCAGTGAGCCCGGGAGGTAGCTACAAACTAAAGTGTCTGATTTTTCAGAGTTTGGGAAAATACACAACCGTGTGGACACATCTATCGTTAGAGCTCTTCCAGGGACCTTGGGAAAGACTCACACAGGGGAGGGACTTTGTCCACAAAGAGAGAGACTGTGGTTTCATCAGCATCACAGTAAGAACATGACACCTGCAGCTGAATGAATGAGTGAATGAATGAATGGATGAGCAAATACATGAATTCTGTGTGGGCAAAGGTAAGTCTATTTACAACAGGTACACCTGCCACATTCCACCTGCACACTGGATGTGAATCCACGCAAGGGGAGCTGCGTGCTCAGATCTTGCCTGGACATATTTATTGCCAATCACATCTGAACATTTAAGGAGACTAATCTGCATAAACTCTCACGTTCACGGACGCCCCCGGGGAAGGGTGCGCAGTTACCAACCCTGGGTGAGTGTAATTGAGACCTGACAAGACCTTCCCAAATGCAAGATCGTTCTATTTTACCTGAAGTTACATATCTTTAAACAATAATTAGTGTAATTGGAACTAGATTTGCTTTGTGCAATTCATTTAGAAGGGTCATGAATTCTAGGCTTTTCTTCCTGATTCTTCGATGCCACAACCCCACACAGAGGCTTTAAAATGGAACTGGTGCTACACCTTAATGAAAGAAATCCATTTTCCCTTTTCTCTCCCTACGTCTCATCTATTAAGTCCGGAATCATTTTTTAATGAGGTTCTGTCAGGAAAGGCTGCGTAGCAGGTGTCATTGGCCCTTGGGCTTTCCACACCTGCTGGAAGGAGCTGTCTCATCTCCAGGGCACTGGAGAGGGACCAGGGGGGAGCCCACACACAGAAAGAATAGTATCCCCCCAAAGAAAGACCTGGAACATGTCTGAGACCTTTGCCCAAGAATCCCCTCTCCAGGCTGACTTCAGAATTCCTGTGAAAATCACACCCTAGGTCATAAATGATACATGGTTCATCAGACCTTCGTGAGCAGAATTTATTCGAAGTCCAGTGGGGAGGCACAGTGGAAGTTATGGTTTCTCAAGAAAACGGGTGAAACCCCTCAGACGGCACCACATGGGGGCCGAGGCGGCGGGTGACCCCGTGAGAGCGGGACGAGACAGGTGCAGGGGCCTCTTCCAGTGTCGATAAAGAAGAAGCAGACATGGAAGAACTTGTGTGCATGCACACACACATGCGCACACACACGGTCATACGTGTGTTCACGCATATAAACATTTGCTTAGAACCTCACACTGTTTTGTGGGGTTTGGCTTGTTTTGCCCTGTGTTTCCCACAAAGTTTGCAGTTCTGTGTCTGGAGTTGGTGCCTCTGGGAACGGCAGGAACATACCTCTAGGGTTTCTTGCAGAGTCCGCCCCATGAGCTGGGTGCTGGGATAAAGTCGGGTAGATATTCGCATCTGGGAGCTCTGGAAGCAGGACAGAGCCGAGGCTGACCCCCAGAGGACTCAGGCATCCTCACTGGCTCACACCTCCTCTCTGAGGACGGGTGGGCATCCAAACTTCCAGGACAGGAGTGCATGCAGGGCCGACTGAGTCCGTGGTGCCCGTTGTCACCACCAGCTCCCAGCAGAGGGACAGCCGACCCATTTCTGAGCTCCTGCGTCCACTGTGGACTGGATTACTCGGACGTGCGTGACGGCAATGCCGGGCACGTGTGTTCCTGAGATGGCGGTCAGAGGGTTTCCCTTCCACCCGAAGCACTTTGAACAATAAATGGTATGGTCACCTCCAGGCGGGTCTCGGAACGCAGCACCCATGTCTGCACACAGGCCTGGAGCCCCGGTGACACACAGCTGGGAGCCGAGCTCAGCCAGCGTTGTCGGGAGCAGGGAGAAGCCTCCAGACCTTGATATATGAAGCCAGGGTCGAGGTTGAGCCGCTGTAAAGAGGGTGGTAATGGCACTGGAGACAGAGCCAGGCCCTACATCAGCAGGCGACGAGGCTGTAAATCAGTCCGTGGGTCTCCGCAGCATCTACGAGGACAGAGCACTTCTCTGTTGGTGCATCCTCCCGACATCACTGCCTGCCCGGCCGAAGTCATAACTACGGGGTGCTGTGAGCTTCTCCAACAAAGTCTCTGGAATCAGTGAGAGGCCCTTCCCCTTGGGGCACTGAGGAGACTGCAGGCTCCAGGGGCCCCGCCCTCCAGGGTAGAAGATTCGGGCCAGACATGAGCGGATCCTCCTCTCAGTAGGACAAGGCCACCCCCAAAGCCCTTGACTGTAGCAATGGGGTGACTTCTTATCCTCAGCTATGTGGCCTTCCAGTGATGCCGAGTTGTCCCCATAGCTGACCTGGGAGGATCCGTGGGACACACCCCACGAGCACTCGTGGGTGGGGGCCAGCTCCTGCAGGGTGGGGTCAGAGAGGACCCCACCTGGTGGGTGGGGCTCCCGTGCCCCCACCTACACTAAGGGCCCCCTCAGCACCACCCTGCTGGCCTTGGCTGGAGCACAGCCCCCTCCACACCCACCCAAGCCCGTGTGAGGTCAGCTCGACACGGCACCAGGCACTGGTGAGTCTGCGGGAGCAGAAGCCAAGCGTCGGGTGACCCTGGCTCACGGCCCGAGGGGCCTTTCCGCTCCCAGCACAAGGGCCCAGGCCCCTGAACACCCTTCCCAGATGAGTCCCTTCTCGCCCCCCAGGAATCCCTCCACCCTGCTCCCAGCTCCCAGAGGCGCCTCCATTTTGCCCCTTGGAGATCTGGGCACAGAGACAAGATCCCCTGTGCCCCAGCGTAAGACTCCCACAACCGTGTCTATGGACGTGACCCTCTGCGTCGTACCCAGAGGCCCTGCAGGAAGTGCAGGGCCTTGTCTCCCGGGCTCCTGCCTGGCGGACAGCATCACACCCCCGCAGCGGGCAGTGGGCACGCCCCCGAGTCCCAGCTCGTCGCCTCCTCGGTTGCCTTGTCTAGGAGCCGGGCCCCTGCTCCCCGCCCCCCAGATCAAGTTCAGCCGCCCCATCCCCGCCCAAGGCGTCTCTTTCCACAGTGTCAGGTGCCCGCGGTCAACGGCGGGCCAGAAGCAGAGGACCCCCCTTCTGGCGCATGGGCAGGTCAGCAGCAACCTCGCACTCCATCACGACGCCCACGCCACTCACCTCCCTTCACCTCATCGTGTGGGCGTCTTCCCATCTCCCGGCAGCACCAGAAGGGTGGACGCAACAAAATGTTTGAGGGAGAAACCCCAGGCAGGTAACGCTTATTACAGCACGTTGTTACGATTTTCCTGTTTTGTTATTAGTTACTGTTGTTATTCTCCTACTGTGTGTAATTTGTAAACGGGGCTTTATCACAGGGGAGTATGTATGGGGAAAACGTCGTGCATGTAGGGTCTGGAACCATCCACAGCTTCAGGCATCCACCAAGGGTCTTGGAACATATCCTTCGTGGATAAGGGCAGGGAGCTACTGTACAAACTGCTGTCCCCTGCCCGGCTGCTGCCTCCCGGCCCTGAGCCGCTCTGGGGGGCAGGAGGGGCCAGAGGCACCTGCAGAGGCCACGCTGGGCCCTGAAGCCATGGACGGACCCCTCTGTGCACAGGCATTCTAAGGGATGGGGAGGGCAGGTGATTCGCTGCTCCCTGCCAGCCCTGGGTGGGGCCCAGGTCTCAGCGACAGGGACGGAGGTGGTAAGCTCGCCCTTCTGGCTCCACCAGCACCCCCTGAGCCCAACGGGTTCCTCTTGGCTGGGCCACACTGGCTTTCCCGATCAGATATCTGAGGTTTACAGGGGCGTAGGGCTGAAGCACTGGTAGGACCTGCTTCTTGCCATGTAGACCCCACGTTTCACGTCTCCGCCTGTGTTTCCGGCAGGTTTATGGGGACCAAGAAGAGGCTGCAGGGCGTGGGCCCTGACCACCTGGTGGGAGTCCTGGCCCAGCCGCACGAGCGAGCTAAGTCAGCTCTCCCAGGCTCAACCTCCCCAGCTGTGACATCGGAGTGGGAAAGTACTCTTCGTGGGCAGTGGAGACCAAGGCACTTGGAACCGTGCCGGGCATGTGGGGAGTTCTCTGTGCTTCTGTGAAATGAGAAACCCAAACTCCCACAGGGTGGGAGAGCTCAGCCAGGCGCGCCCCACACTCACCTGTGAGGGCCATGCCCTTTCCCAGCAAGGCCAGTGTGGTCAGCAGAGCAAGGTCCCCAAAGATGTCATGTCCTGATTCCCAGAACGTGTGACTGTTACCTTAACCTGGCTGGGGGAAGTAAGGTTGGTAAGTAGTCGGCTAGGGATGGGAAGATCATCCCAGATTATCCAGGTGGGGGTCCTTCCTGGGGAAGAAAGGGGCAGAAGGGAGAGAGCCAGAGAGAAGGCAGCATGGAAGGACCGAGCCCCCATTGTTGGCTCTGAAAACGGAGGGAAGGGCTGCGAGTCTGGGACCGGAGGTGCCTCCAGAAGCTGGAAGGTGCCAGGAAGTGGGGCCTCTTGGCAGGGGGAGCCCTCCAGAAGGAACCTGTGGACACAGACTTTAGCCCAGTGAGTCACATTGTGGATTCCTGACATCCAGAATGGACGTAATGGGTGCTGTTAGAAGGCACAAGGCTGTGACGTAGCGCACGGCCCACGTGGTGGGAGCTGGGCCACAATCGGTGACAGGGAGCCACCCGTGTTCCGGCCTCACTTCCTGAATTCCAAACACACACGTAAAGTGTGGTCTCAGCCCAGCTTCCCGTTCATTCTCCGGGCTCGAAGTGTGCGTAACTTTTAAGATGGCTAGCGTCTTTCTAAATTACAGCTGTTTTCTATAAACGTACCTCCGTGGCCATCAACCTTTCCAAGAGGCCACATTCCTGCCCAGAGTAACACCCGTTTGTCCAGAATTTAAGACAACTGAGGGATTATCACGAACTGCTTCTTGCTGAGAAGTCAGGACAAGTCTCCCCGGCAGCTGGCCGAGCCCAGGCCGGTCCCGCATGCCGAGAAAGCGCGACCCGCAGGACGGCTGTGCGCATGGCACCCAGGGCGAGGAAGCCAAGGCCGGACCCAGCACCGAGCGCAGACTTTCTGTCACACTGGGAGGCGGCAGGAACACGCTATTGGAGGTGCTGGATGTTTTCCTCATTCGAGGCGAATGTGGTTTGTGTGCCACTAAGATGTACTCTTTACACATTTCCTCTTTAAAAAGCCCTTTTTATTACGAAGCAGGAAGTTGAAACACAGGAGCAGGAGGTCCTATTTCCATTCAGAACAGAGAAAAAGGCATCCCAGACATGCAGACGTGCACCGGCAGCCTGCGGGGGACGAGCCGGCTGGAAGAAACCCTTAGGGCCGCCTCTGTGTCACTGTGACCTGAGCACCGACCTGACACGCACCTGATGCATCATCCGTGTCAAACGTCACAAATGCCGCCTACGTTCAACCAGCGAGTTACCGTTGCTATTGTATGTAGACAGATATCGGTGATGGGGGCGGTAGGTACTGATTAGTGAATATTAACCAGTTATGCCTTGCAAATCCCACCTCGATGCCGGAACCCAGGACAGCCGGCCTCCTCCCCTGATTTGTGCAAATGCACCCAATTCATCCATGGTCCATTCACACATTTAATCAGGTTTATAAAATAAAGGTCTTCCTCACGGAATAATTCTACGTTTTCCAAGGCAGTACAGAGGCCCCTGCACTCTCCCTCCGTCTCCCTTTATGCTGACATCCTACGTCGAGTGACACACTTTTCAACTAAGAAATTAACATGGGCACGACACAATTAACACAGTGGAGCTTTATTTGCACTGGCGATTTTTCCGCCAGTGTCCTTTCCTTGTCCCTGGATCCAGCTGAGGACCCCACAGGACATTGTCACCACTGCCCTCAGTCTTCTTCAGTCTGTGACACATCCTCAGTCTCGACCTGTTTTGATGACTTCAACAGTCCTGAATGGTGTTCATCCCGCATTTCTACTCTGCCCTCGGTTTGGGTTTGTCTGATGTCCTTCCGATGACGGATGTGAGGTCATCCGTTTGAGGAAAGGACACCGCGGAGGTGAAATGCCCATCTCGCCACACATATCGGGGGGCGCGATACGCACACGATGAGCGCACAGGATGTGAACCTTGGCCTCTTCACGAAGAGGGCGTCTTCCAGGAGCTACTGATCTCCAGCGACTTGGGGCGAGAGCTCAGCTCCACCTCCTGGAGGCAGGAACACGTGCACGTGGTATTTGGAAGTCTTGCTTGAGGAAGATTTGTCTGTTTATTCGTTCTAACACTTACATATCTCAGGACGACATAAAAGAACGTGGACTCCCGTATGTCTAATTTATGCTCTGGGTTCTACTCCCACACCCAACCCCTTCCCCCTCGTCCTCACTGGCCCTGTGGGAGCCCGGCTCTGACTCGGCCTTCAAGGCTCCACCCCCCCCAGGCTGACCTTTGTCAGACCTCTCCGAGTTTCTGCTGCTGAGACCAGAGCCGGGCAGTAGCTGGGCCTCCAGGGCAGACTCTAGCTAGCAGCCTCACAAGATGTGCTCCCCTCCGTGCCCACAGGGTGGCTCCGACAGAGCCGCCCGGGGCCCTGTCATCACAGGCGCCGAAGCCGCACGTGTGGGCCTAGCAGCCTCCACTCGCACCCTCTCAGCCTCTCCGACTTTGGAACCAGCAAAGTGTCTGCCTTGCGCACTACGGCCTGTGATTTGTTGTTTGGCAAATAGAATGTACCAGCACATTTGCTTTATGTAAGCAAATGGCAGAGCAAAGTGTGTCATTTACTCGTCGCTAATGCTGTAGGCTCCTGTGTAATGAGAGTTCCGGATGCGACGCGCATGTCCCATCAGTCTTGATAAATGGAATTCTACCTGCATTTGCTGGTCTAAGCACAGCGACGCCGGAGACCAAGAGGAAGCCGCTCTTCTGAGCATCCCATGGGCCCATCAGGGCCCGAGAAACCCAGAGCAGGATTCGGGAGGGGCCCGTGGACCTCGGCTGCAGTCAGTGTTCCCCAAAGCCATGTCTGGTGTTCAAGTTCATGAACACTAGCCGGTAAGAGATGGAGATTGTGTGCAAGTGTAGGACTGGCAAGAGACCAAGCTGAACACAAAACCCCGCCTTCCGCTTGTGATGGCAAAGAAGCAGAAGGTCAGCTGCTGGGAAGGTTTTGGGAGGGACAGACCTGGGGAGAAAGGCCACCGGCCACCACAGACCAGGGTCATCCAGTGCAGGGCACGTGGCCCTGCAGGGAGAGGCTGAGAAGCCGGCAGAGGCACGGAGGCTGGATCCGGGCAGGGACGAGGGGACACAGCAAAGCGGACATAGCAAAGGGGACACAGCCCAGGGGACACAGCACGGGCGGGGCCATGTCACGGGGTGGGGGACACAGCACAGGGGGAATGGCAGCAGGGCAGCCGAAGGAACTAGACGAGGTCGGGGTCAGAGTTCGCCTTGAGGTCCATCCTCCATAAGGAGCTTGGGCTGCCTCCACGCCCCACCCCTGACGCTGTTGAGTGGCATCCTTCTCACCTGCTTCTGGCCGGCCCTGACCCCGCGGCCCGGCAGCCAGAGGACCTGTGCCCCCCGCCCCCTGCCCGGGCTGCGGAGCAGGTGTGCTGGGGGTGGGGGTGTGATCTGGCTCCCATCTTCTGACTTCTTGCAGAGGAAGGGTCTGTCTTGCCTGTTTGGAGACGGAACAGCGTGTTTGAGGAACCAGGTACCCCTGAACTCCGCAGGTATATGCAGCAGTGCCGTGGGGCCACTGGAAGGATGTCAAAGATTCCATGTGACTAAGTCAGGTGACAGGTGTGGGTGGTTCGGACAGCGGCCTGACCTCCACCCTGCCCGGCCGGCCGGTGAGAAACGCCCCCGTGAGTCTGTGCAGGCTGGTGGCTTTGTTAGCCCATATTTAAAACAGCTTCAGAGGGTCCCAATCTAGGAGCACAGTGGATGCATAAAGAAGCGAATCGCTCACAAGCGGGAGAATCGTGTGTGTGTGTGCTTGTGTGGGTGTGTAACATATGCAGTGCTTCTCACACGTATAAGGTTGGCAAGTCCCATATGTTGAAACATTTTTGTTGTGAAACTTGAAAGACATCGGATGTTATGTATTTGTTCTTTAATGTTTAAATGAGGAGGAAATATTCCCCGCCCCCCCCCCCCCAAGCAATCAAGGCCAGAACAACAATTTTGAAAGATCAGGTTCTATCACCTTGGTTAATTAGATCTGTCTTCAAAGTCACACCGTCGATCCTTCAAGGGCAGCAGCGGGCACGGAGGCTGCTGACGACCGAGGGCGAGTGGGGCCCTCTCCCCGGGGGCCAAAGCTGCAGACCTGTGGGGGCTCCACATCGTGACTTTCTCTGTCTTTCTCCAGGCGAGTGATGGGGCCGGTGGCGCCCCCAGCCATGACCTGAGTAGGTAAATGTCCACCTGTGCTGGGGAGATTTACAGCCTGCCGGGCTCTCCGGTTTATAGCTTTGGTTTTCTCCAACCCCACAAAGATCTAGAAGCTTCGCTCCGAGCTCTGAGGTGTTCGGGCAGCTGGTTAAACCTGGGAGGGGGGGTGTGGGTCACAGACCACACGCCAGAGGCTGCCGGGACTCGGGCCCCGCCCAGCGGCCTGGGAAGGAGATCGGGGCCCGTGACTCTGAGCCCCATCAGGTTCAAACTGTCTTCTGTTCAAACCCTAGGAGAGTTCCCTAACATAGAGTGAGAAGTACCAGAGAAGGAAAAGAAACAGAGCATCAAACTTGCCCTTCCCCGGAGGGACCAAACACAGGATGACAGGGCGCGTGTATCAGAAGAAACGAAGGCGGCTCAGAGGCGCCTTAGCAGCGTGTCAACTGAGCGCCGTTCAGAGAAGGCAGACCCCGCCGTGTGGGCTCCAGAGGACCAGCAGGCTCTCTGCACCTTCCCACTGGCCCCGGGGTTGCAGGTGGCTGAGGTTGTCACATTGATGAAGGATCGAAGTGGGCATTTTGTAGATTTGAGTCAAAGTGGGCCCGGCTTCTGCCGCATGACGTGGGAGGACCTCAGTGAACATCATTCTTACCTTGTTTTATGGCACTCGGGCACAACTTGAGGCTTTCTCGTTGCCTGGAGTACAATTGAGTCAACCCACTGCAGCTGGGCAGCTGGCAGAGACCCTGGAACCATCCAAGCAACCCAGGGCGGACAGCACTGCTGAGCGGCCACCTTGACCCTGTCGCTGGTGTGGCGATCAGACCAGGCTGTTCTTGTGGCAGGGAGAACCTCAGACCATGAGACCTTCAGGGGTCTCGAGGGCCACACAGAAAGGGATTCTCTCTTCTCAGGAGGATTAACCATGGCGATAAAGAGCTGGGTGTAGGGTGGCATGATAGGACAGTGGCCGGGACACTTGACCAGGGGACATTCTTGTGAGCCTGGTTGTCCCATGTTCCCACCTTCAAGTGTTGGTCAAAGTTCGGGGCCTGGAAGAAAGACAGAAGACTGTGCTGAGGAGGAAAATCTTTTCCTCTACCGTCTTACATTCTTGACCTGGGACCTGCGAATTAAACTGACAAAAGGCAGGTTAACAGGAGAAAAGATTTATTTACACATGCAGTATGGGAATATTCAGTGATGAGTCATCCAAAGGGTCAGAATTTGGGGCTTACAGGGGCGCCTGGGTGGGTCAGTTGGTTAAGCGTCTGACTTTGGCTCAGCTCATGATCTCAAGGTTCGTGGGTTCGAGCCCCACATCGGGCTCTACAGCGACAGTACAGCTGTTTACGTACACATCATGTGTGAAAGCCAACACACACAACACGTAGATGGTGAGCAGCTGTGTGCTGTGTGCAAATAAAACTTTATTTACAAAGACAGCTGTGGTTTGGCCATCCTGTGCTGACCTCTGCTGTGAAACCCAAAGGCACCACAGTAGTGATTAACCAGTGTCTGCAGGCAACAATGATGTAAGGAGATTATTTACCATTATTTCATATGCGCGAATTGTGGGGGCCAATCCCAGCAGGCATCATGGATGTCAACAATCACGGTGGGTCATCTCCCAGCAGGGCGGGAAAGGGAGTTCATCACAGGAACAGGCAAAGGGAGCTAGAGGATTCCAGACAGCATGGATCTCCTATCAGACAAACGTCAGACTTCTGCACAGGACAGACTCACCTGCTTCTCTTTTTCAAGTACGCGCCTCTCAGGCTGGTTTCCCCAGCTATTCCAGCTACAGTGTTCTGTCCAAACCGTATGGCTCCTGAAATCTTGGGATGCGCTCCGAGAGGAAGGGCAGGGACATCAGAACAATCTTGGGCAGGATGAGGGTTTCAGGGAAGCAGCGCCTGGGGCTGCTGGGGACAGTGGCTGGGGGACGACTGAGGGTCAAGAGGCTGACAAGGAGGGTCAGAAAGGGAAGAGGACATTAGCAGAAGCAGGCTCTGCCCAGGAACTTGGTGGCACTCGTCCCCAGTCACAACAGATGTGCCCACAGAGCTGGTGTGGGGCCCTGGCTTTGGTGGGGCAGAGCAGCCGACAACAAGCAAGGACCACAGCCAGAGGGAGGTCCCGCCCTTTGCTGGAAGCGTCTATGGTGGCATTTGCAGGTGGCCCTGTTCTTGGGGGTGTTTCCAGCCTATTCCCCATGAATGCTGAGAATCTGTTGTTCTGCCCTCTGCCTCCAGGAGGCTGTGTCTACAGTAGGCTGTCGGGTTCCCTGATGAGGGCTGTTTAAGCGGGTTGACAACTGCTGGTTTCAGTTCCCAAACAATTGCCAGCAACTTCCTAAGAAAAGGAAAAGTGAGGAAGGCGTTAATTTCGAGGTGTCAGCCTGGGGTCCTCAGAGCATGGCCGGCCTCACCGTGAAGATTGGAAGCATCCCACCATGAGCTCTGCGTTGCCGGGTTTGGAATCTGTCACTCTAGAGAGCTGTCCCAACCACAGTAAATGCCTGTTCATTACTGTGTCGAGTCCCAAATGGATCAGGGCTCGCAGACTGCAGGCAGCCTTCCTGCACCTGACCCAGCGAGGGGCTTCATCTCTTTATATTTGCAACATTTGGTCCTTGGTTGTACGGTTTAGAGTAGGTGTCAGGGGAAAACATACAAACAGATAGGATGGTGGGGAAGAAACACAAACAACTTTGTGTCCCCGCTGAGCCCAGGAAAGTTGATTTGGGGAAGTTTCTATCGCAGGTCCCGGGGGATGAGACAGTCTAGTTTTGTCATTGCAGACTTGATGAGATGGGTGTGAAGAGACTGCCGGGCTACCCAAGGATCCCTCGGCGCTCTGGAAAGTCATATCCCGATTAGTCTCGGCCCTCCACCCGTGGGGCCCCAGCTCTGGGGACTTTTCAGACAGAATGTCCTTTTCCAGCACATGAGTGGCCATGAGGTAACAGGAAGGGGGCATTGAAGGAGAGCCAGGAAGATGGAAGAAGAGGAGGCCCCACGTGCAGGGGGGCCAGGAGGGCGTGGCTGGAACAGGTGCAGGGCCGAGGGCCAGCCACCCATGGACCCAGGACAGGCAGCACACAGCTGTCCTCAGAGTAGGACACGTGCACAGCCCTGAACCCCGCACACCGCAGCCTCCGTGCTGGCCGTCACTGCAGGAGTTTCTGCCTCAGACAAGCCCGGGTGGGGGACGGTGCGACAGGGGGAAACACGGAGCTGACAGGCGGAGCACCGGGCCCAGAGCCCAGTCCTGCACGGAGCCCGTCCCGGGACAGGCGGTGCAGGGGGGCACAGCAAGGGAAGTCTTCTAAAGCCCAAAGGTGCTGGCGACCTCCGGCGGGGTCACCGCCACTGTGCCCCCAGTCACCGACCTGTCCCAGGTGACCAGTGTCCTCTGTCCTGGGTCATGCTCTGGTTCACCGGCCACCTCTACTCCAGGTTAGAAACCACAGCCTCTGAGGATAGCTTTCTGGCTAATGATACGTGGGTTGTGGGTGAGGTGAGTGCTGGACGAGGCCCAAGGACAGCGGGTCCCCGAGACCCTGGACATGAGACCTGCTGGGCTTTTCTGGACACTTCATTTGCTAGGACCACACGTCTTCGTCGCCAGGTGCCTCTCCTTAGCCCTTCTTAGTGACGGGAGGGTCTGCTGTCCCCAGGATGCCTCACGTTTTAGAAGACGCAGCTTTATGGGGCGCCTGGGTGGCGCAGTCGGTTAAGCCTCCGACTTCAGCCAGGTCACGATCTCGCGGTCCGTGAGTTCGAGCCCCGCGTCGGGCTCTGGGCTGATGGCTCAGAGCCTGGAGCCTGTTTCCGATTCTGTGTCTCCCTCTCTCTCTGCCCCTCCCCCTTTCATGCTCTGTCTCTCTCTGTCCCAAAAATAAATTAAAAAAAAAAAAAAAAAAAAAAAAAAAAGAAGACGCAGCTTTATGGTTTTCCTTCGTATCCTTCCCTGACAATCTGCGACACTGTCACTTGTCCAGGCTGTCCCTTTGCCTGTCCACCCCAGCTGTCCCCGTCGACTGGCCATCTCTGATTCCGGTGGCGACGTGGGAGCTGAGAGGGCCCAGCCACACCTGCGGGCCGGGATCCGACCCCGGTGTCCACAAGTCTGCAGTCTCCCAGACCAGCCCCTTCACCGCAGCTCACGTGGGTCGGTCCAACCCGCTTCGATGGTCTGGTCTCAGACCCACAGAGGCAAGCATTTTTCCATTTCTCCCAGCTTCTTCTGATCACCAGCATCTTCTCCGATTAGTGCCCAGGCCCCACTCTGGCCTTGGGAGGGGGCCCAGCTAACTGGGGAGGGGCTCTGTCATCCTGGAGCAGAAGATCTAGGGCTTTCTCAGCTCCTCAGGAACCCACGGGTTGGGGAATTCGTCCTCTGTACTTTGAGGTTCTGCGAGGCACTAGGACTTAAACTGGACCAGACCAGCTTTCCTCTGCAAGGAAGTGGAGTGCTCAGTGTTGGGGTGAGAGGTGGCAGGGGCTGGGGGCGGCCCTGGGGCGAGGAAGGAACGTTTGAGAACTGAAGATCGGCCACAGTGGATGGGGAGGAGGCTTGCCACTGGACAGGGAGCTGGGATGAGTGGGAGCAGGTGACATGGGGCGGGGGCAAGCTGAGAACTGCGACCTGCCTCCCCCTGGCCCTGCCCCTCAGCCCTCCACAGCTAGAGAGATGCCCGGGCAGATGCCCCGAGAGGCAGCCTTGCACCAGGGGGGGTTCTCTCCTCTTGTTCCGAGTGCCGTCGATGGGAGATGGCTGTGGAAATGACACCTGTCTCTGAAATTCTCCACATCCCTCATGACAGTCCTGCCCATCCTTAGACATGCCTACCAATATGGACATCCAGAACAGCCACGTGAGACTCTGAGACCTTGACAAGGCTGAAGCGGCTACCCTGTGGGCAGAGAACTAAGGAGACTCCATCAGCAATGAAGGGACACAGACTCAGAGCAGGCTGTGTCCGGTGCCCTCCCCTCTGCCCATCAGAGACCAGGCTGGCCATCTGGGACCCACTGTGCATGAGGCAGGCTGAATCTATAGGTTTTAGTGGCATCTCTTCGACAAGACATGTCTAGACCAACAGAGAAGATGCCCTCTCCTGCGCCCCTGTGTTCACCACAGGGAGACCAGATGGCCTGGGACCAGAATCATCAGGTCAGGGACAGTCAGGGCTTGGGGGAGACCGTGATGCCAGCAGGCTGTGGTTGGGGAGAGTGCCTCTTGCAGCCTGTTCCCTGGCTCTCTCCAGGCCCCCTGCCTGGGATAAACCCGTGCCCAGAAGCCAGCAAGAGACACTGGAAAAGCCAGAATTCAGAGCCAGCACCAGTGCAGGACCCGCCTAAACCACCGGTGCCATCCAGCCCCATGAGGATGACCCCAGGGTGAGTGTGGGTGAACACCCCAGAGACCACACGTATGAAGTCACATCTTCCCATCCGCTCGTGGAGCAATCACTCGGCATCGAAGGAGACGGGCAGGGTACCCGTCAAACATCTCCTTGACCCTCCCTCAGGGCCCCCTTAGCTGCTCCTGTCTCTTCCTGGCTCTCAGGGCACCACTGACATAAGCTCTGAAAGCTTTACTGTGGATGAGAAATGACCCCGTGGACGCCAGGTGCAAAACCGTGTGCCTCTGCGTGTACATGCATTCTTTTCTGGAAGCAGATCCACAACATTAATCCAATTTCTGAGAGGTCTGTGATCCCCACCCCAGAAAAATTGAAAGTCATCGGCTGGTGCTTTTGCACGCGCACAGAAATGCGCACACGCAGACACACAGTTTCCTTTATCGGCGATTACTCTCATTGGCCAGAGGTTGCCTGGAGCCTCTGGTGTCGGCACCATGTGCAGGGCAAATGTCCTCTTTCTCGAAGGCGGCTGGCAGAACCACGCCATTGGAGGGTCCTACCCTCAAGGTCAACACCTCCCATTTGACCCCACCAAGCTGCTAACCTCGTCTAAGCATTTGTTTATTTTACTGGTTTCCCTGCCAAGAAACCAGGCTGGAAATAAGAATTCAGTCTTGGAAGAACCAGAAATGTCAGGTCACACTTGCCTCTAAATGTGGCTGTGTGGTGCCTCAGGGAAGTTTCCAGAAATTACTGGAGGCATTACATGTCTCCAATAATTAACACGCTTGTATTCTTCTAGAATTCTGTGCAAACGAGAATACCCACCAAAGCCCACGTCTCTGTCGGGCCAGAGCAAGAAACAGTAGGGCTGGTCTGCACCACAGACAGCTGCTCCCGAGGCTCTTCAAACCCAGGAGCACAAGGCAGCCTCCATGTGCTCTGCAGGTTAGCATCTGCTGATGTTTTCAGGACACATCATCAGGCTGCTGGGTGCACGGCCCACCGCTTCACCAGGCGTCCAGCCTCTGAAGAGCCCCGCCCAAGCTCCGGTCCCCAGCGCCTCCCGTCCTGGTGGGCATGCCTCCCCCTCCTCCCTAAGCTTTGGAGATGACTCTGCCCTGTAGGAGAAGCTGACCAGGGAGCAGCCCGGACCGCCAGCTCTCCCTGTCTGTCCTCTCCCCGCTCCCTGACCCCCCGCCCCTCGAAATGGTGCCCACACCCCACTGGCTCTGGCTAGTCATCGGCCACTAAATGGCTGACGGTTAAACGTTTGCCGGCTTGCTTTTACCCAGGCAATTTTATGAACTCAAATTCATTAGGCAGAAGACAGAAGCTGCCATATATTTTAGCACCTGATTTTAAGACCTTGAAGGAATTGCACTTCAGGAAGCAAATGGCCCATCCCACCATCTGTCGGATTTGGAAGAGATCTACAAGAGAGCCGACCCCTGGTCACCAACAGCCCGTGGTCTCTTGCAGCCAGGAATGCAGCCCTCTCTCACCTGTCTACCTGGTTGTACCCACATGAGGACCAGGACACAGGCGTTTACAGATTTATTAGTAAAGGAGACAACATGACTTAGACACGTGTGCCTGCCTGCTGGCACATTTAACATTCTGAAACTCCCTGTCTGTTAGGTGCCAGAAACTTCCATGAGGAGCAAATGGACACTCATAAATGATCAACATGTAAATCTATACATTCAAATTAAATCCACAAATTCAGTACTTCAAAGGTGATTTGGTGCTTCTTCCACTTAGGACAGCAGCAAATGGCACGTGTTGCCTCATTCAATTGGCATCTGGAGAGTGGACACTGGATGTGGCCCCGGAAGGTGCAGCCACACGGGAGGGAAACAGAGGGGCTGGCGTTCCCACCACAGGGAGCAGGGAGCTCTGAGGAGTCTTGGCACGGTTCGCCGTCTTCCATGAACGCGGTGGGGCAGGGGTCCCTTCCACAGGGCTCTCGGGGACTCACCTGTTAGACTCTGGGCCCTGCTATTCTTTCACACAGATACGTTAGACATTAATGAAATGCTATTCCGGCTACTCTTGTCAAGGCCAGGAGAGCCTTCCCTTGTTGCCAAATCTATGTTTATTCCTCAGCCCTTACCTCATTCATCAGTCTACCACCCACATCTCCAGCCCTGATTACATCTTCCTTCCTCCCCATCTGCCCTCGGCTCCCAGCTCCAGATCTCTCAGGGACCTTCTCCCGCATCACAGCCCTTTGTTCTTGTGCTCTGGACCCTCCCCATCCAGCTGGCACTCAGGATCCACCTGGAACCTCTTCCCTTCTCTGCCTGTGTTCATGCCCCGGGTGATTGTGTATAGTGCCATGGCTTTGCATGCCATTTCTGTATGAACTCCCAATTGTAGGATGCCAGCTCTGCCCTCTCTTAACCTCTACACCTATAGACCTGATGGCCCTCAGCATTTCCACCTCTGTGACCAACAGATAGCTTGAAATGAATATTTGATTTGTCCCCATAGCTCTCCTGCAGTATGCCCCAACTTGAGAAATAAGGACTCTCTTCCTCCAATCACTTAGGTCAAAACACTTGGCTTCCGGTTGGTTTCAGCCAACAAGGCATCAGCATGAGATTCAGAGTGAGGAGAGCCAAGTTAGGTCTCTGTAGCCCTGGCCCTTGTTCCCTCTCATTGGCTCTGGCTATGGATGTGTGACTGTTGCCACCATTGGGCCAACTTGCTTCCACGGCTATGGCTCTTTCCAGTTTCTGGAAACACTGCTCTTTTCTCTTGCCTCCTTGTGTCTAAAGATGCAAATGACCAATGCTGTTTCCAGTCTCAGGAGCTCCATCATTGCTGCTGGGCTCCCTTAACCCTTCACACAGCTCTGTTAATAATCCCTTCACTAGCATCTTTAGTTAAACCCTCCAAGGCTGCCCTCTCTGCCCTGCTGGTGCCCTGCCAGATAATACCCTACTTAAAATAATGCTTTCTTTTATATCTGCCTGCCCTTGCCTTATTTGTCCTCTAAACATTTTGCAGTGCCTATCATATATTTATTGCTTCATCAATTTATGTCTGTCTCGTTCACTAAACACGGAGGCCACATGAGAGCAGAGATGTGGTCTCTTGTTTTCTTCTGTATTTTCAGCACATAGAATGGAGCTTTAACATAGTAGACACTCAATACATATTTCTTGGGAGAGTGAGCATATGAAAGAATAAATAAACCCAGTTCCTTTGGGTGTTCCTAATCATAAAAGGCAAATTTTAGGCACTGCTTGTCCTCCGGTTATGATTTGTTGGATACGGATGTTGCACAGTGTATCTAACTCATTCACACATTCATTCATCCATCCTACAAATGTTTATCGAGTCCCAGTTCCCCTTAGAATAGCGTGCTAAGACTAAGGCATGAAGGATGGGGCCATGAGGAGGGCTCAATCATGGGGTCGCTGTCCCTGGTCCTGAAACATCATTTAGCTACACCTTTTAGAAGCAGATCCCTGTACTCCCTGATGATGTTTTTACACAAAGTATAATGATTCTCCTTCCACTTCCCATCTGCTGAGCTTTGAGCCCAAGTCTGTCCAACACAAAAACTGGGCCTTTCCCATTAGGCACTGCTGCCTCCTGAGGGCATATCAGACCTAAGGTCAAAATCCTGGATTTTGAAGGGGCACCTCCACAGTCCTCCCACATTCTCCTCCTCTCATGACTGCTCTGTGCACCCACGTACAGTGCACTGAACCCTTGAGCTGTGTGACTGATACACCAGCCTGCACAGAGCCTCGGGCTCCTACCAGAAATCCTCATCCTGCAAATATAGCTGGAACACAGAGGCAACTCGACGAGTACCGTGGAGGGGTTCCCATCCACCCTGGCCTCATTAACGTTGGAGTGGTGGCACTAATTAAATCACTCGCCCAGATGGCTTGGCAAATTGCTCAGGCCTGCACAGAAAGGAATCTCATGTCATGATTTGGAGCAATAATTTTTTATGGATATAATAATTAGAAAAAGATATGTAAGTAGAATATAATAATCCATTAGCAAAAATTATACCTTTGTCCTTTTTTCTCTAAGTGTGAAATACTGGGAGTCATGATGCTGCTCACAGATATCCTGACTGTTCATGAAAAAGTCACAGGAAGACACTGCTTGGCATCAGGATTCATACTTATCATCATTATTTAAATAACTGGATGTTCGAGTTTCTACCTGTCAAGGAAGATACAAGGTTTAGGGTTCACATTTGGGAGAATAAAGTTCTAGTCTCAGGTCAGACACTAACTCATCATGTGGTTCCAGATCAGCCACCAGAGATTCACTTCAGCTTCAGGGAATGAAACGGGCCACGGGATTATGGACAGAGGTATGCACACCAGGGTGTTATCTGAGGATATACTGGGATGTGCTGTGGTTAGGAAATGAGCTGAGCTCTGATGGGCTGGGTCATGTCATGGCGGATGAAAGGCCATTGGAGGGTTATTGGTCAAGCAGGAGTAACAGGGCTGAGAGAGTCAGCTATAGGTGAACAGGAACCGATATCAGATGTCCTAGACTCTCCAGGAGCTCAGAGCATGGCAGTGGCCTCACTCACAAAAAGAGGACTGGGTTGGGCTGGCTGCATTTACACATAGGGGCAGAGGAAAGTTCCAGAGGGATGTGTCAAATTTGGAGAAATTATTCAGGACTGTTAGATGTACAGAGTGGGGCTGGAAGGGTGTGGATGCACTGTTTAAAGAGCAAACACCAGAGCCCTGTTGATCACTTTTCAGTGAAGGAACAGCCATTTGCACATTGCAGGGGTCCATGGGTTCTGAGATAACCATGCCAGTATGGGCTGATTTACATTTTTCCTACTGTTCCCACTGGAATTTGAACCCCCTGTCTCTTCTCTGCATGGACCTCCTCTCCTGTAGTGACTCTGTCCTCCACCCTGTATGCCTTCATCACTCACTCTTACTGGCACCCCAGCACGTGTCACCACCAATCACTGAGGTGCATTTCAGGTTCAAGCATCTCTCTGACAAGTACCTTTAGCTCATCCTTGCATTCTCCCAATTCCAACGACCCCCCACCTCATTGCCATCTTCAGCCCACTAATTTTCTTATTAAATTTTTTAATGTTTTTATTTATTTTTGAAGGAGACAGAGAGACAGAGCATGAGTGGGAGAGGAGCAGAGAGAGGGGGGCACACAGAATCCGAGGCAGGCTCCAGGCTCTGAGCTGTCAGCACAGAGCCCATTGCAAGGCTCCAACTCACAAGCTGTGAGATCATGACCTGAGCTGAAGTCAGACGCTTAACCGACTGAGCCACCCAGGCGCCCCTTCAGCCCTCTAATTTTACCACTGCTTTGTTATCTCCCATCCAAATGTCCACACTTTGCCCCTTACTCAAACTAAAATCCTTGGTTAAGTTTTACAGTCACTGCAGTGCGTATGCCCAAATCCCTCCTCCCTCCCTATCTTTGCTGTGCTGTTTAGCTAAATTACAACCCAGGTAAGTTCAGTTCTCTGCCTGCTCTATGTCAACTGCCTGCCTCACTGAATGTAACTGTAGAAAACACACGCCCACACTAACTGGCTCTGAATCCAAGTTCACTGCCACCGAGAGCACCCTGATGCTGTCCAGAAATCCTCAATATTTTTTCATGGCATATTATTTGCCTGCATCCTATACCCTCCTCCAAAACTTGTACTGCCTCCTGAAATACTCAATGCCTGCCCCCCCTTGCCACGTGCACATCCGGCTGACCTTGCTTCCTATTGCACCAAGAAGGTAGAAACAATCAGAACTGAATTTTCACTGCCTCCCACCACATCTGCCCATCCATCTGAACTTGTGCCCACGTACCTTACCTACCCTCCAGTTGCAAAGCACAGGCCCTTCTGTCGTGCGGGAAGTCCTACCCGCCCCCACACAAGACACTGCCATAGCAATTCTCGCCAACCCCCCAGCATTGAGCACTGGCCCTCACCCCTGGGCCTTCTAGTTGGCACATAAACACGGCCCTACTTCTGTAATTGTAAACAAGGGGTAAACTTCTCTCCGCTCTCCTGCAGCTGTGCCCCATCACCCCCCGCCTTCCCAGAACAGTTCCAAAAATGCTATTTGTCCTCAGTGCCTCTAATTTCTTCTGAACTGAATACAAGAAGGTTTTGGCCCTCATCACCCTGCTGATGCTGCCTACATCCTGATGAGGCAGAGGCAGTGAAAAAGAGCAATCGCAGGAGATGCTCCCCAATCTCAGCACTGGCGACCGGGCCACCCAGGCCTGAAACTCCAAGCCAAGGGGTCGTGCTTTGTCCCCTCCTCGCCAGCAGCCCCACATCTCAGCCATCAGCAGCTCATGTGGGTTCTGCCAGCCTACAGTGAGTCCTGAATCTCCATCCTCCCCTCCATCACTAGACCCACCGCCTTCCTCCCTGTCCTACTTCCCTTCTCCTGTCCCCTCGTCCCACACAGCAGCAACAGCAAGCTTAAAAATCTGAGCACAAATCATGCGTTCAAACACCACAATGCCTCCACCATCCCACTTGGATTGAATTCAGCTCCCTACCATGCCTACGGGGTCCAGATAGCATGACCTCTGCCTGCTTCTGAAACCCCATCTCAGACTTGCACACAGCAGGCGTGATGTTCCAGCCCTAAGATCATAAGCCTTCTCTCCTTTGCTAAAAGAAGTCAAGCTCATTCCCACCCCAGCTCCTCTGGGTCTGCGAGTTTCTGTTCGAAATGCCCTTCAGTCACATTGTCCCATCTCATCATTCGTGTCTTGGTTTAAAGCCCCCTCTTTATGAGGTTTCTTCGACCATCCATCCGTGGGTACCCAGTGTCCGTCACCGTGCTTTGTTACCATCTCTTCCCTTCTCCTTAGAGTTTTGCTCCCATTCAGAAACATCTTGTTTATTTTTCCTGTTTTCTTCCCTATCTTTACAAGGAACATAAGGTCTATTAGGGCAGCTACCATGCTGTTTCCTTGGATACAGCAACCCTAACACCTAGAACAGCGCCCGGCACACCAGATGCTCAATAAGGACATGCTGAAAAAGGACATAACGATGGCAATTATTCCTGGTGCTTCTCTGAAGTGTCATTTCTGTGCTAAGTGTTTCAAGCGTATTCATTCAATTCCCACGGCCATCTCACAAGGTGATGCCGTATTATCCCAACTTGATACATTGGCAAACTGACGCAGGGAAAGGGGTATAATTTGTCAATATCCACAGAGCTAGGCAGAAGCAAAAGCAGAGTGGGAGCCCAAATTTTGCCTACCGAGGAAGTTTTAATAAATATCACTTGAGGCTAAAAAATGGTGGCATCAGATAATCGGGCACAACTTTGATTTTCTTTCTCTCCCGGAAGCATGCAAAATTGAGGGTGGTTAGATGGCCTAAACACCAAAAACGGGATGGAACAAAACATCGTGGGAAGATAATTTCGATTTTTCTCCAAATGGTTTTAAGGACAGCTACCAGGTCTCATGCTATATAGCGAAACAGAGGCCGAGGGTATTTTAATCTAAAAAGTACTATTCTCTCTTTAAAAATTCATGTTTTTAAAACACTTTTCAAACTTCGTTTTTAGTGCTGTTTGGCATCACGAAGGGGGAGAGCAGTAAATCGATGCCACAGTCTTCATCATGACCTAGAAAGCAGTTGTATTAAGCACTAAGCCACATCCTTGGGTACCGTGTAATTACTTCCCCAGGAATATGCGCGCTGACAGATGTAAGGCAGTACTGTGTTTTATCATGCTAATCAAGTGATGCCTTGCAGACAGCAATGGGGGCTCGATATTTTCATCCAACTTGAGAAGCAACGTATACTTTATTTCATTAAAAGCCTACTGCCAGATAACGAGATGATATTCGAGGAGCCCAACCAGCGTGCCGAGGGGCCGCGCCGACCCATCCCTCCTCCCCAGAACTTGGTGCACGTTGCACGTGCTTGACGGGGAAGCCAATCTGTCTTTCGTCCAGGTGGGCAGAACAGGTGGAAGCTGATGCCAGCCTCCTCACACTTTCCTCTGCCCTGATTGCATTTTCAGTGCTGTTCTATGCATGTTGGAGACTCACCATCACCTGAGAGTAAAGACCTGTCTCCCGGTCTCCCCTGATGGATGTTTCGAGGCCACGAGAGCCCGAAAATGGCTTACTCGCCGGCTTTCCCCCAGGAGCCCGTGCTCTGAGACAGAGGCTGCCCCAGACAAATGTGTTCTTGCAGGTACTAAGTGTGGTGAGAAAGGCAAGCTAACGGGCTGACAGCCTCTTCCACCCTGAATGGATGGCGCTCTCCTTCCGGCCATCACCCTCGCCCGCCCTTTCCTTACGAGTGTCTCTTCTTCCCCACAGGGACACATTAGGTTCAGTGCAGTAAAGATGACAGTCAGTAGTTTCAAAAAGACAAATCAACACAAATTCCCTTGTAACCAGTTTTTCTCTTTCCTATCAGTTTTTCTCTTTCTCCTATCAGAGAAAGTCAAGATAAGCCAGTCATGCCGAAAGAGCGTTACACGCAGGGTATATGTGATTGCAAGAGTTTAGAGATATTTTCTAGTTATAACTATAAAGGAAATTGCCCTTGTATCTTTCCAATTTTCCTGGACACATTTCTATAAGAACACAAAATTTTCTCTTAAGGCACAGACACCCTTGATTGCTAAGAGCTGGTGATTTCTATTCCTAATTACTAAATTAATTACCTCTGAATGCAGTGGCTTGTTTCCTCCAGATGAATGCCGCTGTTTAAATAAGGCTGTGGCGTGAGCACCACTGCCCGCCCCCACCCCCTTCATTCTTATAGAGCTAACTGGGTTTTGAACTAGGCATGCTATTGATTAAGAGTGCCACTTTGTTTCGTTTATTCAATGACGGGGGTTTTTTTTCCCCCTTTTCTATATTCAAAATTTGATATTTTTTTGTTCAATTTTCCGACACGAAGTGAATCTCCCCAGCCTAATTGCAACACTTTCAGAGTTGAGTAATTTATTATGCTTTTACCTCAGCTCCACTGGCTTGTGCTCGGAAAGGCTTCCGACTTTCTCAGTCAGTAGACTTTCCACTGGGCTCCCTGAGCACAGTCCTCAGGACCGGGCTCAAGCCCAGAAGTGGGGCCTGGGGTGTATCCCTGGGGTGCGAAACTGGGGGCACTGAGCTGTTTCTCCTTAAATCCCCGTGGAGAGGCGGGAGCTGCCCGAGGGGACACGCTGGTCCCCAGAGATGCTCAGTGCAGGTGGTGGGCATACCGGAGGCGGTGCATTGTTTCCCCCACGTGTACAGTTCCCGCGTGGGTCATCTCAACAATCAGACATCTCTAGAGAAACGTGCTGAGAATGTGACAAGTTTGCAGGATTAGGAGGCAAGGAGGCTCCACTCCCAGCCCTGAGATGAAGCTTCTGTGCGACCAGGCAGGCCACCTGCTCTGTCTGGGATGACCCAGAAGGGCATCATTCCCAGCCCTGCCTTTCTGGGAACCTGGGGTGACCTCTGGGGTGGGGGTGGGGGGGGGGAGCAGCACAGGCCTCGTGCTCACCCTGCTCCAGACGGGTGACCCATGTGTTTCAGAGGGAAGTTTCCACCCGGACTCCTTCCGCTGCCGTCTCGCACTTGCTTTGCCCAAGAGCATCCACGTGGCCGCCCGTGGTGGAGCTGGGCCCTAAGCCCCCAGGAGAGAACCTGCTCGAGCCTTCCGGGGTGGCCACCTCCTGCGGTCCACACCCTCTGGAAACAAAGGGCTGCGGGAAGGCCACGCTTCCCTTAAATTCCCCAAAAGGACGCGTCTGCTCTTTCAGCAAAGAGCCTGACGAGACAGAGAACGGGGAGCTTAGCTCCCCTCCCTGCCTCGGGAGTCGATGTAAACATGAGGAATGATTGTAATCCAGCTCTGCTCGACTCCATTTTAATTGAAAGTGATGTCTGAGATCCCTGCCCAGCCGGACTTTGCTTGTCTCCAACCTTTCCGAGCGCACGGATTTATGCAGCCGCTCCCACGAAAAGCTCTGAGACCTCCCATAAATATGCACAGGTTTCCGTTTGTTTGTACGATAAATATTACCCAGATCATAAGGAAATTAAAATGGGACTTGAAGACAGCTGTCTCCTGATGATACACCCCACATGAATCACGCTCCGGGAACACCATCCCCGAACGCCGCGGATCCTCGGCTGTAAATGGCAGAGGAAAGGCTCTCCTAATGGATTTATGGCTTATCGGTGAGTCTCAGGGAAGGTGGAGACAGATGAGTTCTCTCCACTGTAGTATTCATTTGCGAACAATCCGCTGCAGTTCAACGTAGCGGTCTATCTGTTTTGGTAAATTGGAGTGCTAGCTGTAATTCACTTTGTTTTTACAGAGGAGCATGTCCCCCACACAAGCCTACGAGCTGAAGTCCTGTGCGTGGAGTCGCCAGGAAGTATTTGTGGAGGCGTTTTTAAGGTAACAATGTCCATCTTATTTCTTAATCACTCCATTTCTCCTTCCAGGAGAGGGACACAGCCCTAAGGATGTCGATTTGAATACAATCAGATTTAGAGCACAAATGAAATGACTTCAATGCAGAAGCACGACTTGGGGATTGTTTTCAAATGGAGCCATAAAAGGCCGGTGCTCTGCACCCCTGGCTTGAGCGGCCATGACCCTGACCCTGCAGCCACCCAGGGCCTGGCATGCCAGCCCCACCACGTCAACCCCGCCACGCCAGCCCCACCAGCACTGACGCTGCCCCACTGCTGTGCCCCCCACGTCTGCAAACGCCCTGGCTGACTGGACGCGCTCAGCAGATATTGGCCCAATCACGAAAGGCAATTAAACATTCCCACAGGGGCCACTCTGTCCAGTCCCACAGGAGCACGAGTGGGGAGCTCACATCTCACTCCGGGTCAGTGTCCAGCTTGGGCTCTAAAGTAGGTCATTCGAATCCCTTGTCGATAGACCCAAGACAGTCGCAGGCTCTGTGTCGGTGTCTTTGGGGATCATCGCAGAGGCAGGAAGAGAGCACCAAGGAGCGCCTTCCTGAGGGCAGCCCCCAGGGGGTGCAGGCTGAGTGTGGGGCCGAGGGCACCTGCCACGGCCTGAATCCGCTGGAGGCCGGTTACCCCTACATGGCCACCCCAAGACACCACCCACACGGGAACATCTGCTCTCCCTGCGTCTGTCAGCGGGTCCTTTGTGACGGGCCGCAGAGACCACATAACCGGAAACGTGGACGCGTCCACCCGGTGTGCCTCAGGCCAGGGATCCGGACAGGCCTCCGCATGCTGGAGGCTGAGAAGGGTCAGGTCGAGAGCATCGGACAGGGGTGAGGAAAGGCCAGCACCGGGGACTAGGTAACAGCTGCCCTTCGAGTGGCCACTTGGCAGGCACCACAGCCATTCTGGGCTGAGAGGAGGGCTTCTCACGGCACGGCTGCAGAGCGCGGTGGGGAAGGTGCTTGGGATGACCGGGCAGGGACCGGCCGCCGGAGCCCGACAGACCCCAGCTGTGCTCCCGGGGGGCCCACCTCGCTCTCCGGGAGGGTTTGCCGCGTTCAGGGGAAGCCAGACAGGTGCACCATGACCACCCACCTCACCTCTCCCGCCAGGGACGCACATCGTAAGCTGTTTGCAAACTGCCCACGAAGCAGGGCCCGGCCCTCTTGTTCCAATTTACCTCCTTTCTCTGAGCTCCTCCCTGGGAATACATCACCCCCACTATCTTAAAGAGCAATGGTTACAACTGCTGTGCTGTGGAAGAGACTTCACTTCACATATTTTCATTATTCTGAAAGACGAGTTGGTCAGGAAGTTGGATCAACCTGGCAGATCAACGTAAAAAATGAAACATACACTCCACCCTCCTGGGGCCTGGCCAGCACTCCCCGGCAGATGCCTGTGGCCATTCTCCTGGGGGGCCTGTGGCCAGCTCCGCGACGGCTTGGATAGAAGAATGCCCTGGTCACTTTCCACGAGGCCACAACCACTTCTGTTTCGCACGGAGCCGTCCCCAACAGGCGAGCTGCGCCCGCAGGCAGAGGCGCTAGGTATGGGAGGTCTGAAGCACCTGCTCTGAGCGATCAGGCACAGACCACCCGGGTCACCAGCCCACTGCACCTGCCCCCGGCAAAGAGAAGGATCCCCTCAGCGGCCCCAGGAGCAGCAGGACTGGACCTCCTGGGACCCAGCTTTCCAGGAGAGCCACCAGGTAGAGACCAGATTCACTCCTCGCTGGGGAAGCCTCCCTGGACGGCCTTTCCACAGGGGCTGCGGGAGAGTAAGGACAGGCCCAGACCCAGGGAGCCCTCCTGGGCCCATGTGGCTTCCCAGCGCCTTCCGCTGGCTTTCCCGCTGCGTCTTTCCCAAAGATGGTCTGCTGCTTGGATTGCGGGTGACGATCGTGATCCTGTGGGTCCCCCCATGTTACCTCTGGAGGCAGATCTCCAGTGTATGACGGTGTGGCAACCCACGCCCTTGCTCTGGGAAAGAACCTACCCGGTGTCTCCTCCCCAGGTCCCTTCCCGGATCCTGACAGCAAAGCATCTATACATTTCTTTGTTTCTATATAACAAGAATCCAAAGTTCGAAGGAGTTAAACCTCGAAAGCGTTAAAAAGAAAAAAGCTCCAGAACTGCAGCAGCTAATGAACCGTGCCGGACTCAGGGTTCTTGCTGTAAGTCTCACCGCTGACGAGAAGAGGGCGTTGGAATCAGCCCAGTGCCCGCGCTGCTCCCGTGGGCTGGGAATGCTGTGATCCGCCCATCACTTGTCCGGGGACAGACGCACGTTTCAGAACGACAGAAGTCTGAAGGAGAAGGGACCCGTGACCTTGCCCCCACGTGAGCCAGCCCACACACAGACACACACCCCAGAGACGCGCACAGCCACGCGCTCCCCCAGCCCCCACGCCCCAAGGCCAACTATAGGTCCCAGCATGACCGTCCGTGCACACAGCCTCTCAAGACGGAACACGGCTGACCGTCTAAGGCGCCCTCCTCCGTACCCTGATAAGGCTCTCCACGCTCAGGGCACATTCTCGGGCAGCTTCCTGGAAGAAGGTTGCACACGTGCGCCAGCACATTTGTGAGCGGAGACCCTCCAGGCCGCTTCGCTGGAAGGACTGAGCCACGCTGTAACTGTCTCTGGTCTCCGGTGGCATCCTGGGCACATCCCCTTCATCACACGCTTGTCCTTGCTTCAGTAATTAGGACGTCACCCCGACCTCCCTCCACTCTGCCAGGTCAACACACGGACACAGCAGGATGCGGCTCTGAGCGTGTCTGCCTCCCTCGGCCCACGCCTGTCCTCACACCAGGGGCTGGGGAAATGCTAGGGAACGGGGAAACAGACCCATCAGCCCTGCCTCCTTGTTATAAAAAACTTCAGAAAGAAAGCTTGATTTTAAAACCCCTAAGTGCTGGGGCCCCTGGGTGGCTCAGTCGGTTGAGCGTCCGACCTCAGCTCTGGTCATGATCTCACCGTTGGTGAGTTCGAACCCCGTGTCGGGCTCTGTGCTGACAGCTCAGAGCCTGGAGCCTGCTTTGGATTCTGTGTCTCCCTCTTTCTCTGCTCCTCCCCTGCTCACACGCTGTCTTTCTCTCTCAAAAATAAATAAAGATTAAAAAAAAAAATACTTTAAAACCCCTAAGTGCTAACGAGTTAATCATGTGTTATATTTGCAAAGAACTTTTCCCCAAATGGCTTTGTACTTACCGACGCACACAGACATGCACACAGACAGGCACACACGAACTCATACACACACGCATGTACCTACACACACACCTCTCCAGGTCTATGACACATGGAACCAGCCACACACCAGACCCCTGAAAACACCACCTGATGGCAGGAACACAGACGTCAGCAACATCGGTCAGTGTGTGGTGAGCAAACTCAACAGGACGGCCACATCTTCTCATGAGGAAATGGGTTCTTTTTTCCCAGCTGTACTGAGATGTAAGCGACATGTAACACTGTGTATTTGAGGTACGTGCACTTGGCACACTCATCTATTGTAACCAGATCCCCACTATAATGTTAGGTAACACCTCCATCGTGTCGTGTAATTACCATTTCTTTTTTTTTTTAATGTGTATCTATTTATTTTGAGAGAGAGAGTGCACAAGCAGAGGGAGGGGCAGAGAGAGAGGGAGAGAGAGGATCCCAAACAGGCTCTGCACTGTCAGCATGGAGCCCGACATGGGGCTTGAACCCACAAACTGTGAGATCACGACCTGAGCCGAGGTCAAGAGTCAGATGTTTAACCGACTGAGTCCCCCAGGCGCCCCACCATTTCTTTCTTGTGGTGAGAACATTTAAGATCTCTCTTAGCCACTTTCAAGTGTGAAATACCGTATTAACCACAGTCCCCACGCTGCGCAGTAGATGCCCAGAACATGTTAATCTTATAACTGGAAGTTCGCAGCCTTTGACCAACATCTTCCACCCCCCTCCCCCGAGTCCCTGGGAACCACCGGTCTACTCTCTGCTTCTCTGAGTTTGGCTTTCTTAGATTTTACCTATAAGATCGCACAGTATATGTCTCTCTCTGTCTGACTGATTTCTCTAAGTGAATTCTTTGTATAACCTTGTTCCTAACCCACAGGTCAAGTTGGCCGATGGGCCCCTGTAGGGGAGGAGAAAACCTTTTTCCTTCTCCCTTTCTACATTCACTGGCCAAGGCCTACAAGCTAGACTAATAAAAGATTTACCAGAGAAACCAGATAGTGCTGTATTAACGTGTACATCCCGCACCCACCTTACAGAACCCAGGGATGCGTGACAAAGGGGGCTTCGAACTGGGCTTGTCTGGCGCCTTAACAGAAGAAATTGCAGAGAAGTGACAACACAAAGGAAAAGGGCTTTAGGCTCTAGGGCTTTAGGGGTGAGTAGCAAACTGGGAGGAGGTTTGTGGGGGAGAGTGCTGGCAGATGAGGGTAGTTGGAGGTGGGATTGCAAGGACCCCACCTGGGGGGTGGGGTGATGAGGCTCCTGGTAATGGGGGGGCAGCACCCTCACAAGGCACACACTCTGCTCTCAGGCCAGGGTGGGCAGAGAGCTCGTTCTGTGTCTGCTGTTTTTCAATTGTCTTCAGCTTAAAATATGCCAGTGTCATAATTCGGGGAGGCATTCTGAACCTCTTCACCCTATAAAGGAGGGAATCAGGTCCCTGGAACACAAACGGGTCCGGGTCATCCCAGGCGCTCACTCTTAGTGCGAGCTGAGCACCGGGGTCCTTGGCACGTGCGATGGGCATCGAGAATTCTCAGTGCAGAGTGGTGGCCTCAAACAGACCCTCCCTCACATCTTACTACCTGAGAGAGTCCTTGTGTGCGTGTTGGGCTTTTCCTAGCAGCTACAACATAAATGCAGCTGAATTATGTGGCTGAAACCACTGCGTGTCAAGAGAATATCATTTGAAAGTGAGTATCGTCTTGAAAAAAAAGAATCTGATCAATTGGTAAACAAACAAAAAAAAAGAACCCACCATTGTGAAATTGGCTACCCCAGAGGATAAAGTTTCCAAGTGTCTATTTAAAGCCTCATATATAGCTTCAAATGGTTATTTAGTTGGAAAAAAAAAAAAAAAAAAAACAACTTCACAGGCCTTTCATGTGAAACGCTATTGTTGTAGCCAGCGGTCGGTCGGCGATCCTCTCTTCAGAGCTGGCTCAGCAGGTACGAGATAGCAGTTAGCGATCGATCGATCGCATTGACGCCCGCGAAGCAGCAGGTAGTAATACCCCTGCATTTGTACCTTGTGCTTAAATAATTGCACCTTCAAGAAGGATTTTCTTCCCACACGCTAGGGTGATGCCGATAGCCCAAGAAGATCTCTGGCTGGGGTGCGGCCCCTCACCCAGCTTCCTGCAAAGTCACTGGAAACACACTTTCTGCTCCAGATGCCGGAGTGAGGCCCAAACCCACATGGACGGAGCTCACTACGCCGACAGAGGACAGAGAATAAAAGAAAGTGAAATGAAAGGAAAGAAGAGGTCTCGATTGGCTTGCACATAATGTCAGTTTCTACCTTATGTTTATTCTCATCCCTGATGTCAACAAACACACTGGAATGGTAATTTTCAAGAGGAAAAGCAGAACACGTCCCTTTGTACAAGTGTCAAGACACGGCAAAGCTCCCCAAATCCGGAAGCAGGGAAGGAGCTGCTGTCTGGGCAAGAGCAGCGTCCACCGCGTGTGGGCTCCCGGCGAGGCCAACGGTCCAGGGCGGATGTGTCTGTGGGCCCGACACTCTGCCAGAGAGCCTCTGCGTCCCCACAGCTCCATCCGGCAGTTGCGGGAATTAGCCCATTTTCGGGAGGACAGAGGCAGAGAGGCTGCCTGCGGCATCTAAATTCATGCAGACTTGGGGCGCCCGGGTGGCTCCGTCAGTTGAGTGCCCAACTTCGGCTCAGGTCACGATCTCACTGTTTGTGAGTTTGAGCCCCGCGTCGGGCTCTGTGCGGACAGCGCAGAGCCCGCTTGGATCCTCTGTCCCCCTCTCTCTGCCCTTGCCCTGCTTGCACTCTCTCTGTCTCAAAATAAATAAAACAATAATAAATGTGATGCAAATAATAAATAAATAATAATAAACCCATGCAGATCCTACCGGGAGGCCCTGCTCAGTCACAGGGGCCACCCCTTTGTCCCGGCGCAGGATGGGAGAAAGCCGCTAGCCGCTGTAGGGCTATCTGGATTCAGCTGGAAATTCCTGCTGGCGAGTGGCTAAAGCACGTGTGTGTGTGATCAGAGCTACAGCGGCGTTTCCAAGGGAGGGGCGTAGCTTGAACACACTCCCTGGCCTTAAATCCAAGCAGTGACACAGCCACTGGTCCACCGCTAGCCCTGCCCTCAGAAGCTCACTCCCGGCTGGCTCTTCCCACCTGCCCATTTCCTTCACAGCATCCTGGCTGCGTCCGGCTCCCCGGGCATCAGCAGCCCTGACAGTCAGCTCTGCCAACGCATCCCAAAGGAAACGCCTTTTTAAGGCGTCCTTACATTTCGTCTGCTTTGCTCGATCTTTAATCAGACCTTTTTTGTTGCTGGGATGATGTATGTGATTCCCCCAAAAAAAGGCAAAACCTCTCCGCCCGACTCCCTTAGGAAGCACTCCTTCCCTCCCTTCCCCTCCCTGCTCTCCTCTTCCCGCCGTCTCTTCCCCTCCCCTCCTTCTCTCCTCCTCCTCTTTCCTCCCCTCCCTTCACCCCCCTTGCCCTCTCAGCATGGCTCTGTCCCAGTAACCGCTCGCTTGGGTGAATTTCCTGTAGATCCACCTTTCTCTGGCTCCCTTTTCCTAGAAAGTGCCTCCTTTAGGAGGCCAGGCAGGTGTGACTCAAGCAGACGTATCTGATGCAGACTGCCTACCAGGCAACAGACAGCTTTGTCCACACGTCCTCTAAATCCCAGAGAATTTTGTTCCATGTGTTAGAGGCGGGCAGCCTCGCCCTGTTCAGACTGTGGAATCTGACGCATGCGCTGACTTTTTTAAAAAACAACTTTATTGAGGCAGAAACAACACACCATAAAATTCAAGCATTTTAAGCATACACTTCAATAATTTTTAGCAAATTTTGCCACGTTGTGCAAACATCATCACGATCCAGTTTTAGAACATCTCCATCACCCCAGCAAGAGCCCTCATGCACATTTATAGCTAATCCCCGTTCCGGCCCCCAGCCCCAGGCAACCAGTGACCTGCTTGTGGCTCTACAGATATGCTTTTACTGGACGTCTCACATCAAGGAGATCATATAGTATGGAGTCTTTCACTGGGTATAACATTAACAAGATTCACCCATGTTATAGCGTGTGTGTGTGTGTGTGAGAGAGAGAGAGAGAGAGAGAGAGAGAGAGTGCATTCTCCTCTGTATGCACACTCTGACTTCTCATCTGGTTTCCTGCTGGTTGGGGACATCTGTCCAGTAGACATCAGATATGAATCCATACCTCAAGGGTAGTGAATTGAATATCAGTCCTTGCCATCTGGTAAACCGTGGCTTCCAGGGTTATTGCCTTAAAGCCTTATTCTTACATCTCTGCCAACTTCCATATAACGCGCTCCCTTCTCCAGCTAGTTCAGCCCCTCTGCACACACAAACACGGATTGTCAACGGACATCAGATCGCTCCTCAAGCTGTTCCAAGTTGATGGTCATGGCGATGCTTCCCACTAAGAACCCAGCACTCAATGGTTTCCTGCCTCCACTGCTCTCCAGAGAGCCAACCATATGCGGTGGGGGGGGGGGGGGGGGGGGGGGGCCCTTGGCCCAGTGATGTCAAACACCACCACCTCAAGCAGAGTGAGGGAAGAGGGAAGGCAAGTCCAAAGATAGCGTATCTGTATTTGCATGGGGTACCTGTGGGGTACCATGCACAGACACATGTGTCTGATGAGAAAGGAGCCAGGAGTCCGTGTTGAATAAAACGAGGACAATTATTAGAAATAAATCTCAGTCCACTGCAACAATGGTCCCTTGGAAACTGCTGCACCCACATGGAAAGGAATAGAAAGTTCTGAGGTAGGCGGGCAGACCAGGGATTGATTCACAGTGTTGGCTGCTCCAGAGTTAGCTCACCAGCCTCAGCCTGTTTCTAGAAAGACGATGGTCACAATGACCATGAGCCCATGTCCTAAAGGGCAAAGAGGGCAAGGCACAGCCATGGGCTCACGAGAGCCCACATGACACCCACAGGGCAGGAGGGCATTCAAACAGGGAGGCTGACAGGTCTTGTGCGCTCCTGGTCACCCATTAGTGCTTGGTTCCACTTGTCCCCGCTGCCCAGGAGGTTAGGAAGTTTCTGGAACAGCATGCCTGGGCTGCAGAGACTGTGGGGCAGGGGAGAGCACACGCTGGCTGCTGGACCCCTGGGGCATTCTCCCAGCATGCTCTGCTTCCCCAGTGCACTTTTCTGCACCTGTGGATGTTCCGTGGACATTAGGTCTGCTTCAGCCCCTGAGCCTGAGGACTTGGAGGGGAGGCAGAGGACAGAACAAGGAGAATCTGAGGGTCCAGGGCACAAAGCGTGGGTGGCATCCCAGAATCCTGCCCACAGAGGGATGACCGGAAGTGGCCAGGAGTCAGTTCAGAAGACCTGATGGTGGGGCGGTTTCAATCCTGCCATACACACAGCCCAGGCTGCCCACAGGGACGCTTCATGGAGAACGCTGTACAGAGGTGGGGGAAGAAGGGACACACGTCAGAATTAACTCTGGAGAGGAAGCATCCAGTCCAGGTCACTGAGACGCAGGAATGCCGGCCCCTTCCTTTCCCTGGAGGCAGGTGACTGGCTCTCTCTGGGAGCCTGTCCCTGCTCGGTCAGCGTGAGTCACACTGCTGGCCCCTCGCCGTGTGTGCAGCTCTCAGACAGGACTCGTTGACACAGGGGAATTCGGGGGATAAAGCTGTTCTGTGGTGGATACACGACTTTGTACATTCGTCGAACACAGAGCCTGCGCAGCCGGTATAGTGAATCTTAATATAAACTACAGACTCCGGTGAATAATAGGGTGCTGGTATGGTTATCAATCGTAACAAATGTGCACGATATTAACAACAGGGGAAAGTGCGTGGGAGTGGGGTGGGTCCATGGAACTCTGTGTCCTATCTGCTCAATTACTCTGTAAATCTAAAACCATGCTAAAATAATTAAGACTCACTTATAAAAAAATTAATATTTTTAAAATGCCCCTTCCATTGCCTGCTGGAGGGAGATCTCCTTCCAGCCTGGATTCCGGGGTCCAGAGAGAAGGAGCAGGCGTAGGGAGTTTCCGACATTTTCCCAGCGCCCCTTCTCGATGTGCAGGCACTTTGAAATTATTGTCTCTTTCTGCTTCCTTGTGGCCACGGGTGGATGGGTTACTTAGAAAGTAAAACAGAAACACCCACGCGGGGTTCAAATTATAACTGCTCCGGGGTAGGCAAGCCGCTGTTTCTGAACAAACCCAAGTGCAGGTGGTACATCTTCTAATTGGTCTGACCCTGACAGCAAGTCAAGTGCTACCTGAGAAGAAACTGTGTCTTAGGGCACCCTGAATGTCTTTTCCGGAAGACTAAGGCACAAACTCCTGGTGCTTTTCAGCATTACCATGCTGGCCACGAATAGGGTCTGTTATACCATTAGAGGGCATCCCCGCCGATCCGATCGCTGTTACCTTGCGGACAGAGCCGGTGATTAGCCAGAGTAAACACAACAGAAGACACTGACACTGCGGTTGAGGGGCAGAGCCTCACGCCCAGTTGTATGTGTGCTTCGGGTGGGGGGAGGCACAGCTGCCATCTCCTGCCACCCGCTCCCCACCTGCTCCCCACCCCTTCCCACCCTCCTCCCATCCCCATCCATCCCATCCTCTCCACCCCCAGCCCCTCCCCCTCCTAGCCCCCTCCCCACCCTTTTCCACCCCATCCTCTCCCATCCCATCCGCTCTCTGCCCATCCCCATCCCTCTCCCATCCCACCCACTCCCCACCCCTTCCCATCCCCCTCCCATCCTATGCTCATCCTTAGGGCCTCCTTACACGCTCCTGATGCTGCAGTGGAGAATAATTGCATAAGGAATGCCACCATTTCCAGCTCCCTTCTGTGCGTAATCTGGCTTGGTCCTCAAATATCTCAGGGACGGCTCCCGTCATTATCTCCATAAGACAGATAAGGAAAGTGGCTTGGAAAATCACCCGCCCAAGGCTTCAGAGAGGAGGAGGCAAGATGGGCCCGGGCTCACCCAGTCTGGCTCAAAGCTGACACTCCTCCCTCCTTCCTGCATCCCTGGATCCCTCGCTGACAGGTTCTCTGCCTGCATCGGCACAGGACACCCTGGGTGCTGTGCGGTCCTACCACGTTCACTTACCCAAGAAAGGGGACTGCGGGGCATGACCCTGCCTGTCTCTCCTTGACCTGGGGGCTCCGGAGGAAAATAAATGAAAGGGGTTGGCAGTTTGCCCTGAGCGTCCCCCAGCCCCACCCGCACCTGTGCCGATGCTGCTTCCTCTGCTTCGCCTGTGACACAAGGGCCAGGCCAAGCCACAGAGAGCAGCTGAGTGTCCCCCGGGGCACTGGTCTTCCAAGTTGTGGGAAGAGTAGAGTCAAGTTCAGATCTCACTTCTACTTCTTGCTGATTGAGGGTATTAGCACTTCAGTCACCGTCTGCCCTCAGGAAAGTCTCCTCAGCCCTGGGGGCTCTGTGCTGGCCACGTGCCCTGAAGGGCCCCCTGATGGCCTCGAGGCCCCCTGCGATGACAGAATACTCCTCACTATCCCTGTGCAGCTCAGTGCTCTGGGCATGGCACCCTGAGTGGAAGGTCTCTGTTCCCAAACCCCTTGGTGACTCTCCACCACACTCCTTTCCCTCTCCTGGCTGGCCGGAAAGAAGATTACCATGGCAACCTTGGAAACGGTGTGTGTTGCGGGAGGCAGGGCCACGACAGCCTGGTCCCTGAGCGAAGCATGGCCCAGCGCCGCCCAGCCAGCCCGTCTGCCCACTGCCCCTGGGTGAGTCAGAAGCCAGCTTCTCAGGAGCCCGAGCCATCTCATACTTTGGAGACTCTTTGCTCTGGGGCTTGCCGACCTCCGTGGTACATAGTGCTCCACCGTGTTTCTGGAAACAGGCATGAATTCAAGCCAAGGGGGCAGAACAGAGCCTGCAACACAGCTGCCCTTCCCTCCCTCCCACACCCACCCCCGACGCCTGCTCTCCCTGCTGCCTGTTCATGGCTGTATCTAAGCTTGGGTTCCCTGGGGACAATGACGGATGCTGCTGGGCCAAGATCGATGCATGGGAGGGCTTGGAGCATGAGAGATCAAAGTCTCCCTGAAGGAAGTACATGCAGTGCTTTCTAGCGATGAGAGGAGGGGGCTGGGAGGCTTCTGACTTGAGGATACTCACGTGTCAGGTGGGGGAGGGGCGGGACTCAAAGTAGAACTGGGTCCGTGGAGGCCCTGGAAAAGGGCCACCAGGGGACAGATGCCCACGGCCCTGCCCAAGCCCGGTCCCGAAGCAAAAGCACTGTGGGGCCCTGCCGGCCACGGCCAGGACCACACCTGCGATGTGTAGGGATGTGATTCGAGAGGGGACGGTTTGCACAATGCTCTGGGTTGCCCAAGACTCGTGGGAAACAGCACGCTCTTCAAAAAACGAAGACGCCTTCTCCAAATGACTGACCCACCCATCGGTCAGGCAGAACCAGGAGCTCAAAGCGACTGTCCTGACCTGGAAGTCAGGTGCACCTTACCTGCACAGGTGAGAGTGTGGTGCCATAGGCACCCCTGCCGTCTGCCTCCGGGGCGCCCCCGCCATCCAGGAGACCTGAGGAGGAAAGAGGGGAGACAGGGAGAGGTAAAGAAGGAGGGACAGAGGGAGAGAGGGGACACAGGTGGGAATGGCCGTGCGGATTGGCCGATATAGCAGCAATGGCTCCCGCTCAGGGCTCAGAGGCAGAGCATCACCGTCTGCCTCAGCTCCGCTGAACTCGGGACCAACAGCCAGCAACTCACAACTTCTCCGTGCCTCAGTTTAGGAAAAGTCACAGGACACCCAGACCACGCCGAACGCCCCGGTGTCTCTGTGCAGCAATTAAACCATCCCACAGCACTAGCTTCAATGCTGAGGAGGAAACAAGAAACAGCCTTTTGTTTTGACATCATTTTCAAGCGTTCATAGTTACCAAAAAGAAAGCCACGACCAACCATGACCTACACGGCAAGCAGCCCAGGCGGATAAGAAAGTTGTGCAAGTGTCACGGTAATAAGGCCGTCCCTGCAGGCGGGCGAGGGGCACCGAGTGGGCAGACGGCAGCTGGGGTGCGCATGGAGGGCAGCGCCCGTTTGTATTTTCTCTATCTTGGGGAAAAGTGTGATTTTTTTTTTTAACACTGCTATAAACATAAGAAAACAAAACCGCCTGCTGTTTTAAACCTCTGTAGCAGATTACTAATGCTTCCCTGGATCAGACTTGAGGGAAAAGTGACTCCCGGCCACCCAAATGAGCCCTGGCTGTGTCCACTACTGATTGGCTGTGCCTCGTTCCCCTGCAAAACTCAGGGGACACCTGGGCTGTCGGGGGGGGAAGGAGGGTGGGCCGACCCGTGACCCTGATTCCGCCTCAAGTCAGAAGGCCATGGGGGCCGGAAGATGCTCCTCAGGGAGACTGCCTGGCCTCCCTGTCCAGGCTGACCCCGGGCCCCCTGCCTCTCCCTCCGGTCACTGGGCCACCAGGGAAGTGTCCTGGCTCGTGTAAACCATGCTTCTCGAAGCCTGTATGAGCGCTCACAGCCGAGGTCTGATCAGGAAAGTCGAGTCACATCACGTGATGTTCTCCAGGTGCAGACAGGCTCACACGGCCATGGGGGGGCGGGGGGGCAGGGCAGAGGAGTATATGTCGGGGAAGCACCCACCAGAGCTCACCTGAGAACCTTTGTCCCCAAGTCCCCAGGCCCAGCCGTCGCCAGATCCAGCTGGCGCCCCGCAGAGCACCCCCAGGAACCTCTCGGGGACCTCGTCTGCCGCTGCCCTCCACCAGCTGTGCGTGCACCTGCTACCACGGTGAGGAAACACGGGCAGCTCCTCCCTGCCCTGCGGGAACGGCCCTCCCTGGCGGGCTGTCACCAGGACCACTGGGGGAAGGGGGTCCCGGGAAGTGCAGCTTCGGGGGCCACCGAAAGGAGTAGGGCTGGCCCTGCCACGGGGACGGTGGACAGAGAAGCTTGCGGTAGTTCCTGAGCACGTGTGACGCTTGAACCTGAGACAGAACCGAATTAAACTTGCCCAGGAAGGGACGGGGAAGCACAGAGATCGTGGCCTCTAACCTCACCCCCCACCCAGGATAATGTATCTCCTTGTCTCAAAAGTTCATCTCTCCCCCACTAGGTGGATTCCGTTCACACTTCTTCAGAACCTGATTAAGACAAGAAGGTTGGAAAGACGTCTGGAGGGAGGGGGTTCTCCAAGCAACAACCTCCCATGATGGTTAAAAATGGCCGGTCTCCAGAAACACAAAACACAAGGGGAAAACATAATGAAAAGTGCACTACTTTATAAGAGACATGCAGCACTTAAAATTCAGTACATATTTCATCAGGACCTTTATCCTAAGGACACAGGATGAACGGGCCGTGTGGCGCAGGGAGAGCCCGCGGCCCACGCACCCCGCTGCATCTCATTAGCAGGAAGAGGGGCCCCTGGGGCGGACTGATGAGCCCCTGGGCCCCCAGAGAGGCGGGCCCGATGCCCTGAAACAGTTTTGCCGAGAAAGACGATTTTACTCGGAGGTGGCCAGGCCAGCTTCCATCCCCTTCCGGCCCTGACCGTGCACAGTGCTGTTTCTGACCTTTCAAAGACTTCTCCCTTTGGGGTAAAAACAACATCCCGGGAGGCCTGCATTCATGGCCTTGTCCAGAATCCGTTAATGGACGATGCCCCTGTGGGAACAGCGTTCGTGCTCAGTTTGGAGCACGATCGATCCCAACATGCATGCGTGTGCGACCTGGGAATGCACATGCGTGAAGGCTTCTCCTGTGTCCCTGTGTGCGGCCCGGGTGCTTCCCCAGCCTGGCTGCCACGGCGCCCTCAGCCACTAGGGGTGCTGAATCACACACCCCACGACACGCCAGCTCTGCAGGCGGATGGACTGCTGTGCCTGCCGTCGGGGGGCCTCACGGTTTCCTGAGAATGGATAAAGACACACGGGAAGGCAGGAGAGGACCCTTGCAAACAACGGAGCCCTGAGGGCCCACAGGCAAGGTTCTCAGTGAGGCAGACTTGGAGATGAGCTGCCCAGGGGCTGGGACAGTGTGATCAGTAGGCAGCCCAGCAGGTCTCCAAATGCCCAAGGCCTGCCTCGGCCCCCTTGACCCGGTCATGTCCTTAGCCGTGGCCATGCTAAGTAATTACCGATGAGTAACTGAGGATGGGGTGTAAAGACCAAGCCATTCGTGCCCGAACGTTAACTCTGCTGGGGCCCATGGGGTCTCCCGAGGGCCTTCCCAGTAAGCACCCTGCACAGTGACCGTCTCAGAGTCATCTGCCCCGAAAGCCCAACTAGTGACACCTGCTCAGCCCCACCCTCCCTCTCTTCCTGTTTTTCCGCGCTGGCTCAGCTCCCCTATTTCCCTGCCTTGCTATAAAGCATGGGGTTTTGCTTCAGCTGTCCCCTGGAGGCCCTCGTCCCCCTGCCGGCCCCACATTGTTCCCCTGAAGCCCTGTCTGCTGTGGCGCCTGTGGCCCTGTGTTACTCCTCCTCATTCTCTCTGGACATTGGTGACCACCTCGTTGACATAAAATGCCCCCAGCCTTGCCATGGCCCCCACGCTGGGGCTCTTTGTTCCTCCCGATCGGCTGCCCTGTGTCCCCGGTAGTCTCTGCTTCCTCTCTCACCCCCTTGGTGGGCAGGGGCCCTTTGACTCAGTCCTACTCTGCAGGATGTCCTCCAGGGCCTCACTCATCACATGCTGTGACGACTGAGCTTGTCCCCTTAACCCTGGCACCTGCCACAGACCAAGCATGGCACACATATAAGGGTATCCATTCTGAAACATACAAATCTCTGAAGTCTATGCTTAAAAACATGTCAGAAACAAGAGAACTTTTAACTTTAAGACATTGATCTCTGCTGATGACATTTTTAGACGCCAAGATACTTTGGAGACGAAGAGACGCTTGGATGGGGACCATCCCTTTGGCATCACCTAGTCTGGCAGGAACACGGTCTGACCCTGATACATTTGTTTGCCATTAAAACAAAGTCCCAGATATGTTGACCTTAAGGCCACCTATTTTTCGCCCTGAAGGCATCCTAAAATTTGCAGTCTGTACTTTGAGTTCTGCTTCATCTACGGTATTCGAGATGCATCACATCAGATACAACTGAGCCTCTTAACAATAGGGCCCATCTATCTGATCGAGGGTGAGCATAAGGAATTAAAAGATGCCAGGGGAAAAGGTCCTTAGAAATCATCTCGAGTAGGTGATGTGACACCGGTGGAGTGGAACTCACGATGACACCCTGATGTATGCATCAGAGCATAGGCTTCTACTCCACTGAGCCAGGTAATCAGATCAGCACTGACGACAATATCACATTGTACATTCAAAGCCGACGGTGATCTGGGGAAGCAGAAAAATCCAATAGTTGATAAACGGCCATGATTACGTCTATCGATGTCTTCCAGGAAACTTTATCTGACATGATTGTTTTTAAATATGAAACTGAACAAAGAATCCGTTTCCACCAGAAGTGGAAAGTTTTGAGTTCCACGCTAGATAAAAACACACTTTTATAGGAACAAAGTCATCTCTGTAAAGAAAAGTGGGGATAATTCTCCTGAGCAGTCATCAGAAGAAGAAGCCATTAAGTGTTATTGAAACTTAGGGTATCCCCTCTAGCAACAAGTCATTAGTCTGACGAATGTCAAGTGCTAATCTAGAACTAATGGGATTTAATTTTATGAATTGTTTTCATAAATATTAGAAAACATCTTGAGAGAGGCATACTGTATTATACATCTGTGTACATGATGAATGCATGCAAATGACCGGGCCCAGCTCCTGAATAATTCATCACCATCATTTTATTTACATAGGAAAATGATACTTGATTTGTTTGGCAGATTTTAAGCTACAGTTTCTGCCGGTAAACTGAGCCCCTAGTGTGCAGGCAAAGGCACAGAGCAGTGGGAGGTACTCGGGAGAGGAGGCGGCAGCCTTTATCCCCCAAATTCCCTGATTCTTCAGAAAGCAAATGCATGTTTGATCCGGTCTATTTTTAAGAGTCTCGCCTCTGTGATGGTACTTGCACATCTGCTTTCAAAGGAAACATCCCCCCTTTCTGTGGCTCTTTCATCCTGTTTATGAGTGCCCTCTGCTTGTTCTTTTTTAAAAAAGGTTTCTCATTCCCCTATTCCTGCTGCCTTGAGAAACCAAACAAGAGGACAGAAAGGTGAAGAAATTGGAGGTCGTCCTAGGAGGGCACCTGTGGGCTCCCGGGAGACCCCGGGCTCCCCTCCTATGACTCCTGGCCATTTGATGGGGGCAGAGTGGGTGGGGTGCTTTGGCACATGGTGAGCGGTGCCCTGTAGGGACCGGCGTCCCTGTGGATGCCCACTGCTCAGGTCATTTCCACCAGCTCCCCTCCTTCAGGTGGGCTCTTGGGAAGGGTTTCTCCTGTGGCACGTTCTGTAGCTCTGCTCTCACATCGTCACCGTGCCCAGGGGCTGCTGACTCCCCTGCCGGCACTGGACCCCCAGCTGAGTGAAAGAATCCAGACAGAACGTGCAGAGAACCCCGGAGACAGGGCTCTATGGGGGACAGTTCCCGGAGGGTGGCCGTGGCCCGTACATGCTGCTGGACACAGTCACCTCCTTGTCCTTCCTCTGCCCTTTATTCTGTATTCTTGACAGTCTTCCCCAGGCAGAGAACCCACACGTCTGCGGGGGAGGCACTCGGAG
The DNA here is from genome assembly GCF_018350215.1 of Panthera leo. NCBI lineage: Eukaryota > Metazoa > Chordata > Mammalia > Carnivora > Felidae > Panthera > Panthera leo. The sequence goes on along the minus strand of NC_056689.1, from coordinate 84,989,961 downwards.
CCTGGGGCGCCTGGACCCAGAGGTCTTTCTAGAGCCCCATTTGTTTACTCCCTTCGCCCATCTCTCCTTCGCAGAACTCAGGTCCCTCGACAACCCCTGTCCAGCTTCTCAGTCCTCTGCGCCACCCCCCGGGCACAGTGTGGGCTGGGGGTGAGGATGTGGCTCTGACCCTCGAGGATGGTGGTCAGGCCCCTAATGGGGGGAGTGCTGTGACCGCGGTGTGTCCTCGGACCCCACCCCTCCTGAGCACCAGGCACCTGAGCCTCTCCGCCCTCCGCCGCTGCACCTGCCGATGAGCCCCTGGGGGACCTCCGCCAGGGCGGCCCCCAACCCAACTGGAAGGGCGGGAAGGTGCGTTCCAGGGCCCACGCGGGGCTGGGGGCTTCACGGGCTGCACCCTGGTGCGCCTCCTGCCCCGGCCCACCTCCCTTCGCCTGGACGTGTCCCACTGTCACGGGGACCCCTGACCAGGAGTGCAAGCGGGAAACTCCCTCTTCCTCTGGGGAGGCCGCCTCTCGCGTGTGGCCTGGGGACCCCGCAGAGGAGGGCATGGCTGGTGACGCGGAGCGCACGCGTGGACGCCCGCTCTGCTCGTCTGGAAAAAGCACAGTCGCAGGATAACCTGTGTCATAGGGCGGCTCTGTCATGAGGCACGAAAGGGGTTACTATCTGACGTGCTGAGTGCAGGGCGTGCACTGTTTAATGTTTATTAAACAGAAGTATATACAAGCGTGTGTAAACTCTTTTCCCCAGCTTCCAATTTTGACTCATTTGTGCCCGGGAGACCCAGTCTTCATGGAATCCCTGTGCTGTCTCAGCTGTGAGGCTGGGGTCCGCAGGAGGACCCGGTGCCACAAGCCCAACGGGACCTCGGGAGCTGGCACACGAGGTCCCCTCTCCTTTTGGAGCTCAGCACATTCTGCAGGCCTCAGGTAAGTCTGGGTCAGCTGAGCGGTTCTGTGGCCACGGGGGGCCTGCCAGGCTACCTCTCAAGGCCTCACGTTCTGCTGTGAGTGCTCATAGAGCACATCCACGTCCTACGAAACCAAAAGGAAGCTGGAGGCTTGCTTTGCCACGAGGGCCACCCCTCAGCCGGACCCTTCAGAAGTGTGGAGGTCACATCATTCATCCTACCATTCCCGGCAAGGTCCGGATGCGGAAATGCCCAAGCAGGTGACATCCCCAATCACAGAGCTGGTGCTTTGCAGCGACCGAGGGAGAGGGACTTTGGCCTGAAACATTTGACTGGAATCCACTGTCAAAGATCATCATGCCTCCAGCAGGAACGTGGCGGCGGCAGCAGCCAGAAAGCATGTTAGTTTCTTGATAAAACAATTAAGGGAAACAGCTAGACAGCCGATCAGCTCATCAATTAGCCCATCCCACAACCCAGACACCACATGAGATTGAATAAAACATATTGATCATTTTGTTGTTGATCCACAGGACTGTGGGAAGTAAGCCTGGGGTTTCAGACTCATTAAACCCACCTCATCTCAAACGTTTTCCTTCAGGTTGATCCGAGAAGCATTTTTTTTTTCCTGCCTTTGGCTCCCACTGTTGGAATTTTAGATATTTGCATATTTGTAGGGTATTAATACCATGGACGAGGCTGTCAATTTCTCCCCTTACCTCTTTAACTTCTTTGTGCCAAGATGGCTGTGTGGAATCCCTCACTGGACTGCATTTTTATTTCTAGTCCTAATAATACCAGGAAAATATTTAAAAGTTTCACAAGCCAAAAAGAAGTCTTTCCTAGGAGTCATTGTTTTCGAATAGCTCCCGGAAAATAAATCTCTGAAATGAGACATCAACAAAGCATAATTTTACTTTCAACACATTGACCTGAAATGTTTCATCTCCCAGGGGAGATGTAAATATTTGTGGAGGCTCATTAACCCCTTCTCTTTTCTCAGAAACCTCACACAGACTGGTGGCAGTTCTGGAAGAATACACCTTATTTTACCATGAAATTAATGACAGGATTAAGTCGCATAAAGAAAGGACTAATCCATGAGCATTGTGAGGCCCCCAGAATGGCCTCCACATTTCCTCTGATGTGACCTTAATATACCCTTAATCAACACTTCCTTGAAGCATGAAAGGTAGAATTTCTTGAAGATCCTGGTATGGGCAGTAGTTAATGTCTTACTTTAGACTCAGTCACTCAACCCAACCCTTGTTTGGAGAAGAGTGGATGTGAGTCATTATCAGTTAACACAAGAGCATGAAAAGCAAAGACCATTCTAGCCCCACGTGCGAGACCAGTACGTGCTTCGCATGGTGGGCACCCCTCAGGTGCCCTTGGAATTGCTTTAGAACAGCACGCACAGAGGCACCGTGCAGTCTCCATTCCCTTCCAACCCAAGTGTCCGGCAAGATGGAGTCCTCAGGTCTATGACCCGGTTCTTGCTACAGCTGTCTCCACCGGCGGTTCTCTACCTGCACAGGTACATGCCGTGTCCTCCTTCCCACCTGGGAGAAGGAATTGTTTAAAATAGCCCTGGACAGAAAAGCTCGCCTCCACATCTTGAGATAAAGGCCATCTATCTTCAGTCACGCAGCAAATATGTGAGAAACACACCAATGCCATGAGGGTAAACAGTCTCCGGGAAAAAATAATAATGTGTGTGTGGTGTTGGTCAACGTTTGTTGTGTAAATGTTCCCGGCGCATTCTATCTCCACCAAGCAACACAACATCAGTGGACACAGGGTTGGGGAAAGATGTGTAGAATCCACTCCAATGAGCCAGTACAAGCCCAGCCCAGCCCAGCATTGAAAACACCTGCTCTCTTGTGACACGGCATGAGATGGTGACGCTGCAAAGACACGTGGCTCTGGTCCACGTCCTGGAGGAGGCTCACGACGTAGCCGGGAACACAGCACGTGTGTGAAAGCCGCTCTTCTCCTGTCTGACAGCATCTAAATTATTTCCGAGAGGAATTCTCCCCTGGATGTTACGGAAAGCCTCTCCAGAGGACGGGGGTCGCTATGCTTTTGACAGAATTGCACGACACAAATAAATAAACTGCAAAATCAGACAGCAAAAATAGCTACAGTTAAGACAATGCCAGTCTGCATCCCAGTAGGTTATCCCACAACTTTCATAATTACCCTTTTCAAAGAATTTAACAGATTTATAACTTGTGTGAAAAATAAACGCTCGAAAACAGCCATGGTAACTCTGGGACAGAAAAAACAAAAGGGGTGACTCATTCTAACAAAAATTAAGACAGAAATCCATGTCCGGGAATGGTAGACAAGGGTAACAACTCCCCCTCTGAGAACTATAAAAGTTGGGTAGAGAGAGAAAGGAGCCAGGGGGATCCACAGGGACAAGTGACAGAGGTGGTCATAGATAAGGCTTTGACCCTCGGGAAGAAGTTTGAGCTATTTTCCAAAGAGAATTTTCCACTAAGTTGTTCTGATCATCACAGAGAAGAGATGGAAAGGGGCTATTTGGTCTCAACACCATAAGAGGCATTGAACATGAGCCCTCGCACTTAGAAGGAAAGCCCGTGGAGGGTGGTGATAGCAGGGTAGTCTTTTCTGACAGAGAGGTGGATGGAGGAAACCACAGATATAGGAAAACAGAAACTAAAGGAAAAGTATATTGAAAAGACTTAGAACACTCCTTGACTCTTAATGAAAATTGCTGCATAGACCACAGGTGGTGAGTCAATAGTCCTCATGCATCTTTTGAAGCCTGGAGCCTTTTGCTTCCCGAGACCTGACTTTATGAAGACTGAGATGGCGGTACGTGCCTGTAGCTCGAGATATTGCCTCTGTCACCGTGGAAGCCTGTCCAACGGAACCCCGCATCAGTCAAGCAGATGGAGCTGATAATCGGCATCCGAGGGAAGGGGTGGCCGCCTGCACTGCAGGATGATTTGTGTAGATTGTCGGATTTTAATGAGGAGTGGAAGTGTTGCACTAAATCACTGGCTCTCATGACCTCCCCAGAAAAGCCATTTGTTCCGTAATTATGTAATACCCATATATCTGTCACAAGAAGGCAGTGAGTTTACTATTTTAAATTAAATTTTATTAGTGCTAGGAACGCGCACTGGCCAAGCTAACCATCCACGTGCCATACCTCCATTCTGAGTGGGTACTTCAAAGCAAAGAAGCCCTCTTCCAGAAGTAGATGTCTTTTTTTTTTTTCCTTTGCTTCGCTTTGAATTGAAAATGCAATTGCAACAAAGTGGAGAGAGGCGCCATTTCATACAGCTGAATTTTGGACGTGGACACTCTATGTCACATTTCCCAAGCCCTTTACGCCCCAAGCCGAGCCGCTCCCCTCCCCCACCCGGCGAGATGGGCAGGGTGTTTGCTCATGCTCACACATCATCCTGGAAGACAGCAAGCCTCAGCATGGCCAAGGGCACTCGGGGTCATACCAGACAGGTGATGTGTCCTGACAGGTCTAAAGTTATAGGATATTTGGCTGAAGAGTGCATTACTTCCTCCGTATGTATTTTACGGTCTTCAAAAATTCATGCTCCCACCAAAGGAAAGACCAGAGTGTCTTTTTCTTTATCAATGCTCTGTGCTCTGTTCAATAAATATCCTCATGTCTCCCAGCCTGCACAACTCTTACCTCACCCAAGACGGGTAGTGTCCCACAGAGATCAGGGATGGGGTGGGGTGTCTGCAGAGCACTGTGTAAGTTGGGATCTGGCCAGGAAAAGTCTAGGCCCTCTAAATAGACAGAATCTGATAGAATTGCTGCGTTGGTAATGGAATAATGAAAAGATGACCTGGCAAAGCAGAAAATAGCCCTTTAGGAGCCACTCACACCCCAGGGGCCAGGGCAGGGTCCAGGCTCCAGGGCCTTTGGGTGGGAACCAGACCATGGAGAGAGGGCATCCTGGCAACAGCTGAAGGATGGCAAGAGGGATGCCCAGTCGGGGTTGGAGCCACGAAGGAGATTCAGTCTTTGCCAGAAATGCCCCCACAGGCAGAATGAAGGTCGTCTCCACTCTCTTCCAGTGCTTCTGTTACCTATGCCAACCTACAAGGGACCTTGATGATCCGGCTCTCAGTGCGGAGCAGGGAAGGGAAGAGAAGGGAAGGGAAAGGAAGGGAAGGCAAGGGAAGGCAAGGGAAGGGGAAGGGAAGGGAAGGCAATGGAAGGGGAAGGGAAGGGAAGGGAAGGGAAGGGAAGGGAAGGGAAGGGAAGGGAAGGGAAAGGAAAGGAAGGCAAAGGAAGGGAAGGAAATGAAGGGAAGGGAAGGGAAGGGAAGGGAAGGGAAGGGAAGGGAAGGGAAGGGAAGGAAAAGAAGGGAAGGGAAGGGAAGGGAAGGGAAGGGAAGGGAAGGCAAGGGAAGGCAAGGGAAGGCAAGGGAAGGCAAGGGAAGGCAAGGCAACGGAAGGCAAGGGAAGGGAAGGGAAGGCAAGGAAAGGGAGGGCAAGGGAAGGGAAGGAAGGGTGGTGTTCACCTCCACCAGCATCCACACTCTGTGCTGCTGAGATCACTTTTACTCATGAGGCAGCTTCAATTTCCCCACCTCTTGAACCTGGCCTGCACATGTGACTTGCTTTTGCCTGGATATCGAGGCAGAAGGGACAGGACACTAGTCTGAGCCTAGATCTCCGGAGGCCTCGAGGGCTTCCACTGTGGTGTGTGGGCCACGCCCACAAGCAGCACATGTCTGGCCTGGCCCCCTAGACCCAAGGTAATGATGGCTGATGTGTAGTCACGCTTCTCCAGCTCAGCCTAGGGGAGAGCAGAGCCCCCAGCTGACCCACGGATGCATGAGGGAGCCTATTCACAGATGATGAGCAAATCCAACCAGGACCAGCCGCGTCCACCTTAGATCAGCCGACCCCCAGCCAAACCAACAATAAATAGTAAACGGTCATGGTATTAAGCCATGAAGTTTTGGAGTAGTTTGTCACACAGCAAGAGTAAACTGACAACAGGAAGCTGAGACCAGCAGATGGCCATCACTGACACTGGAATATAAAACCAGATAAAACGAAAGAGGGTCTCTGAGACCAGGTCAAAATCTCACCTGGGTTGCTTCAAAACATCTTGTTCCACCATATTTGCAAACTGCTCTTTAAACCTGATTCATCAAGCCAGGAGATCCAGTCTCCCTGAGGGACAGGACTGTGGTGGCTGAGGCACTAAACCCTGAGGTATGGGGAGGCCATGAGGCCCAGCTGCCTCGGCTGTACCAGCAAGATATAAGAGTACTCAGGCGAGTGACTGGGGCAGAGCTCAGAGTGATGGGTGATGGGTGGGGGATCTGGGGGAGGGCGAGGAGAGCAAAGGCTCTCCAGAGAGAGGAGACGGCAGGGTGGACAGGAGACATGAGTATTTGGGTCACTTTGAATACACGAGCTTGGTCAGAGCACAGGGTGACTGTGTTTAGGAAACCACAGGAGAAAGTTCCACAGGAGCCATGGAAAGATTCCAACCCATGCACTTGGGATTAGGCAAAAGGTATGTAGCATGGCGGTTACGCTTTTCTTTCTTAATTTAACATCTTAATTGAGATATAATTCCCATACCACACGATTTACCCATTTAAGGTGCACGATGCATGGCGTTTGTGTATTCACAGTCACACGGCCATTACCAAAGTCAGCTTTAGAACATGTCCATCACCCCAACAGGAAACTGCATGCCCTTGGGCACTCACCCCAATGATCCCCAACCCCAACCCCAGGTGACCACTCATCTACTTTTTGCTTCTGAAGATTTGCCTATTCTGGACATTTCACATAAATGGAACCAGACAATAAAAAGCAAGCATTTATTGAGTGCATCTCTGTCTACCAGGCACAGCCCTAGCCTCAGAGTATTACCAGGGGTATTACCTCATTTAAGAGTATTACTTCATTTAATCCTTACAACAAATCTGTCAAGTGGAGAACCGCCATACCCATATACTGGATAAGAAAACTGAGGGACAGAGGGGTAAAGTGGCTTCTCCAAGTCCACGCAGCTAGTAAGTGGTGCAACCTGAATTTGTTCCTGGGCTATTAGTCCTGACAACCCCTAAAATGTCCAGTTTCTTTGTGTATTAGTTATCTATTTTCATGTAACGAGTTATCCCAAGACTTAGTGGTTTAAAACAATACTTACTATCCCAGTCAGGAGTCAGGGGTCTGGGCATGGTGTGGCCGGCTCAAGGTCTCTCATACAGTTGTATTCAAGATGTTGGCTGGGGCTGCGATCTCATCTGAAGGCTAGTCGGCGGGGATGTGCTTTATGCTCACTCCCACGATCGTGGTCAGGACTGAATCCCTCATCCTTTCTAGCTGAGGGCCTCAGCCTCTCTGGTTATTGGCCAGAGGCATCCTTGTCTCCTGCCCGTGTGGGTCTCTCCACAGGCCTGTTCACAACAGTGAGCAAGCAAGATCACACTAGACCAACTTATAAACTATCCCCTTATAAACTATTCTGGGAGGTAAAGCCCATCACTTTTGCCATACTCTAGGCATTATAAGTGGGTCACTAGATCCAGCCCAAACTCAAGAAGAGCAGATTACACGAGGAAGTAAACCCCAGGAGGAGGGAATCACTGGGCTGAGCCTAGAGGCTGTCACATCATGAATAGCAGTTTCATGTCGTGACGAGATGCTTGCCCAATGACAGCCAGCCACGTGGGAGCCAAAACCTACTAAGGGAACAGTAGGCTTATGTGTTTGTACATTGTGCGGTCCGAGCCATATACTCCTTGCCTGGGCATTTTAAATTGTTCTGTACGAGTATATGTATATATTTGCTGAATGTATATAGGTTCATGGGTCCAAATTAAATATGATATGACTTGGTGCTACTTTAATTACAGATAGAACAATGGATGGACAGATAGATGGATGATAGATGGATAGATAAATGGATATATAGATCGACAGATGGATGGCTAGAATGGATAGATAGAGGATAGATAGAAAGATAGTCAGATAGATGATAGACGAATTGCTGTTAGGAAATAATTCTGGAAGACTAGAGGTGAAGCTCGGCAAGGAAGGTGAAGAAAGAGAAACCAGTTCAGAGAAAATGGCCCAAGTGATGGATAAGAAAGATCTTTGGACAGGCCAAGTGGATGGAGGGAAACACTTGAAAGGTACTTTAGATTTCCAAAGGCTAGAGTTGGTGACAGACCTGTTAAATCCAGAGGGAAGAAGACAGGGCTACGGTCTCTCCCATATGCTTCTCTATTACATCTAGATGATGCTAATCCACTGAGCTGGGTGTCCGGGGTTACTTGTCCCCCTCCCAGGAAACCACCAGGACTCCCCCAGCAGACCCCTCAGCAGTGTGTGGAGGGCAGAGCCTCGGGGGCCAGCAAACCTACAGGTCCAGGGAGATGTGGGGCCCGGAAGGTCAGGCCCATCCCCTTGCCCAAGAAGGTGTAAAACTGTTCACCTGTGGTAAAATGAAGGACTGAAGTATTTCTTCTTAATACAGGACTCCCTCTTTGCAAAGAGGGGTTTTGAAATATCTGTGATCGTTATTATGTTACGCTTTGAAGTAAGATATTTCAAGGGTGTGGAGCAAGAACTGGGGAACGGAGCGTGGGGGAGACAGCTGGGGACGGTCTCCGTCGATCGGCCCCACGCATCTGTGCCGCTGCCTGGCCTCTGCTGGCGCGTCTCTAACCACCCCGAGGCCCCGCTCCCCGGCCAGCTGCCTCAGCTGTAGGTGCTCATCTGCCACTCAAGACTAAACACGTGTGACGACTGTTTCCCTATACATCATGATGTTTGCATCGCTGGCACTCCGGTTTGTAATAAGAATTATTTCCCCCTTGAGAAAAATTCTCTGATCTTATTAAGGATGGAATTGTGACAGTCTCCGTAATTAAGAACAGTCAGATGCAAATTTGGGGAAATGTGCTTGAAAAACCTCTGGATTATGATCTCCACTTACTCCTTGATTTAGATGCAATGTGACGGCTCGAACGCTCGCTTCACCTGGTGCAGCTTCCTCTGTGACAGCCGCGTAATTCTCTTTGTAGGTTAGTCAGTCGGCGATGGGCTCTGAGCAGGTTCACGGGCGGCGTTCCCCATGGACCCATTCTGAAAGGCACCATTTTATACCCGCATACGGTGTCCGTTGACTGTCCTCCTCGATGTATTCCGCATGCCTCCCGGTGGAGGGCGGAGAGAAATACAGAAACATCACCGTGATCCGCGTGGGCCCAGGAGGAGAGCAGGTGCTGGGTTCTCAGAATCACCCAGAAACGCCCGAGCCTCACATTTCAGTCCCAGGGCATCACCGGGGACACAAGCGACAGCAGAACTCAGCACAACACACAGCAGCTGCTGGAAGTGTTAAATGGCCATTGTCAGGTCCGCCCTCCACGAGACAATCTTTACCTGAATTACAGGTACGTTTCCTGACACCCAGGTCAGTGATACATACAATGAGAATGCGTTTACACAAGAATAAAAAACCCAGAGATGCTGCCAGCCAGGAGGTGTGGCTGCTGAGGGCAGGGGGAGGGGAGGTGCCACGAGGCCTGAGGCCACGACCTCGGCTAAGCATCCGGCCCAGCACTTCCTCCCGAGCTCCCTGACAGCCTTGGGACCCGGACACACACCAGGCCGCTCGGCCCTCCGCCCTGCACAGGGGAAGCGGAGTCACAGGAGGGGCCACCTTTCGCGGGAGCGAGCGTGGCCAGGGATTTTCCTGCAGGCTCCCCATGGCAGTTTCATCACGTGGAGCTATTACTCCACGATAAGACTGTGCTCTCAATCCTCACGTTTCAAAAAAACGAAATCCTGGAAACAACGTGTCGGTTTTGAGGGTGCATGTCTGAGTTGCCGTTTAATAATGTTCCGACATCGGTGCGGTGCAATTCATTTCTATCCCCTCAGCAGCTTCCCTTGGGGTTCTAACTGGCAGATAATCTAGACCGTTCTCTCTCTCCTTCCTGTTCAGTCTCCCCTAAACCAGTTTCGAGAGCTCTACACAAGCCAGCGAGTTGCACAGCTGCCCAGCAGGAGCTCCCGTGGCGGAAGAAGACGTATTTTCTTTGACACTCTCTCCATGACATGTGGGTCTCGAGTCCCTCGCCTTGAGTCTTCGGTGGCGCCCCTCATTGCTGTGACCCACAGAATGCAATGGAGGGACAAGCCCAGGCCACGAGGAAATGGCAGCGCCCCTTGCCGTCACTTGGAATGCTCCCTTCCGGGGGAGGCCAGCTACCGTGTTACTCACCTGCCTCCCGCCCTGAGCTGCCGTGCCCTGAGGAAGCCCATCTCAGCCCGGGCTCCATGGGGAGGCGGCAACGCTCCAGTCATCCCAGCCCCGGGGCCAGACACCAGCTTGGATACTGCGACCCGCGACACACCCCACGGAGGAGGGTTGAAGCCGCAGATGCCTGAGCCCAGCTGAGCAGAGCCAGCCCCCTCCAGCCCTTCAAGCCACTCCTCTGAGGCCCCAGGCTGCGCTCCGTCCAGACTCTGGAACCACAGAATTATAAGCCTAATAAGAGGTTTGCATTTCACACCATTAAGTTTTTTATGTTGTTTTTTTACGCACCAATAGCCAACCAGAAGAGCTGTGCGTCAGAAGCTATATCCCTCCCTGTAGGTCTTCTATCCACTTGTCACCCGGAGAGCTATTTGGGGCCACCTCCACCCACGTGCACCTGCATCATTCAGCATGCACGGTAAGAAAAACATAAATGTACGGAGAGATCTGGGGAGGGGAGAGAGGGAGAAGAAAGGAAACAGAGAGAGGGAGAAAGCAACAGTCAGGGAGAGAACACCTACATGGACTCTTGGTGACTGGTTTAAGGGAGAAAGGGGAGAAGGACAAGCATATCGGTGATTTTGCAAAGTGAAGAGAGAGGACCGTCTTCAGATGCGCGAGCAGGGCCGCTGTGATGCCTAATTACCCAGGAGGAGACGTGGCCTAGCGGGATGCTGGTCTACAGCCACAAAGTCAGCATGTGTGTCCCTGCCACTACTGGGGACTGGCAGTGCCCCCCACATTCAGAAGAGGGTTTCTACATCACCGGCAGAGGCACTGGAGAGAAAACTTGATAAACCAAAGCCCACTTGTTTGATGACTGGGGAGTAGAGAGAGTGGGGCCCGGGAAGCAGTGGGGGCCCTCCCGGCCGCTTTGCTCTCTGCATCAGGCTTGACCTGGGGGGCAGATGCTGTGGGCGGACTGGGCGATCCTGCCCGGACCAGCCCCCCTTGCCGAGCGACAGCCCGTGGCATGGGTGAGAGCTTTCCTGATGGAAATAAAAATTTTATTTACGTTGGTATATCTATTGCAAATAATTTTATATTCATTCTTGTCACACCAAGTAAACTTCCAAAATGTGTTCCAGAGCTGTCACGGCCTGTTATGCAGTGGCACAAGCTATGTGACGTGTTATTAAGCCGCAAGTCTTGGAACTCGGAACAAATGAAATAGTAACGGCCTTCATAAATTGTAGAAGTTCCAGAGCTTATGCCTGAGACTCAGGGCCAAGTATCGGCAGGCATTTTGCTTCAGAGCAGAGTATATTCATTTTGGAATTCCTCTAGTGATGTGTCAGTTGACGATGCAGAATTTCTGCGGAAAGTTGTATTCAATCAAGCACAGTAAGAGACACAGTGACGCTCAATTGTTACCAGAGCAGGATGTCCCTGTGTCACCCTGCTGTGGAAAGCTGCAGCCACGTGACCACGCACAAAGCACCTGCAGTGTCCTTCTCAAACCACATGGAAAACATCCTTCCTCCACCTCGCCCTTCGTGTCTAGAGTCAAGAGAGAAGAAAATGAAGCGATGGGTGTTGATAGGAACCTAGGAGTGTGATGCATGCCCGATGGCCAGACCACGTGCCCACAGGCAGGGAACTGCTCCTTGAGGAGCGAGTGAGCGCCTGTCCCAAGTGGGTTAACCATAGGACCTTTTCTCCATCCATGTTCTTCTGCATTGGAAGTGATGATAGAAATTAGGTCTTATTCGTCTCAATTTAGCCAAACACCAATCAAACACCAATAGATTCATCTTTCTTGTTCCGTCTCCATTCATTCCTAACTGGCCCCCAGTGTTGTGCCCACATCACTCCATCAAAGCAGTCATTGTTAACAATCACCTGTTAACAGCGACATCTCCCATGAATGTTATTCAATGTCCATTGTATTCAGAGCAGACCTTTCTTTTTTTTTTAATTTTGTAATGTTTCTTTATCTTTGAGAGAGAGACCCAGATAGAGCATGAGTGGGGAGGGGCAGAGAGAGAGGGAGACACAGAATCCGAAGCGGGCTCTGGGCTCTGAGCTTCAGAGCAGACCTTTTTATGTAGAGACTCTTCTTCCTGGGATCAGACGATCAGGCCCACCTTCCCACATACTCTTAGAGGCTGCTGTCTCACCATCTCCCTCCCTCCTCCATCAGGCCACTAACTGTCAAAGACTCTCAAAGCTCCTTCTCTGCATTTATAGCCTCTCTCTAGAAAACCTCATCTGTGCCCCTGGCTTTAATTGCCACCTGCAGTCTGATTTTAAATTTATATCTCAGCCCAGGCTTCCCTTCTGTGCCCCAACCCTATATACATCTTACAGGCTCCTGGCCATCTCTTCATGCATGTGCCACGGATGTTCAACATACCCAAATGATGAACTCATGACCTCCTCCAACCTGAGCCGTCTCAACATTGTTGGAGAGACCAGAGCTCTAAAATCCATCCCAAACTCCTGGCCACGCTTTATCCACCCGCCCGAAGCCTATCCTACACCGCGCCCTGAAGATTCAACCTCCTCCACATCTTCAACCATGGTCTTGTCCAAGCTGCCATCAGGGCTGCCTTGTGGATGGCTGTCCTCTCCTGGCTGAGTATCTACATCCACGCTTACACCTGCTAACCCAACAAAGCTATTGCAAAAAATCAAACTGATCGTGTTGCCCCCCACTGACGCAGATCTTTCCCATTTTGAGGGACTTAATGTGATTTCCCATTGTTCTTAGGATGAAAACCACAATTGTCTACTTGGCCATAAGACCCTGCACATCCTCACCCTTCTGTAGGAGGTCACCCCCCTTGATTCAGTCTCTTGGCATGAAGAACCCAGCCCCAGGCACAGCTGCTTCGGTGATCACTTGACCACTGGCCGCCTTTGCCCACAGGCTTTATTCCTCACAAGGTCTATTTTGTTCTTTCATCTCTGTGCTTTGCATTATGCCTTGTCCAAAATTAGTGTGCAAATAAGACTTATAAATAAACGAATGAGTTCATAATGATTCTAAGTCCTTCATCTATGGACATCCCTAACCTAAGATACCCCGACCCTAAAAAGTAGCACCAGACCCACAGAAGGAACTCAAAAGGCAGCTGGGGTGATATGCCTGTGAAAACCAACCATCTGCACTGTTCTTTTTTTTTTTTTAAATGTTTATTTATTTTTGAGACAGAGGGAGACAGAGCACGAGTGGGGGAGGGGCAGAGAGAGAAGGAGACACAGAATCTGAAACAGGCTTCAGGCTCTGAGGCATCAGCGCAGAGCCCGATGCAGGGCTCGAACCCACAAACCATGAGATCATGACCTGAGCCAAAGTCGGACGCCCAACCGACTGAGCCACCCAGGTGCACCTACACTGTTCTTACCTACGTGATCAGGAATTACTTCTGGCAAGACCATAGCAAGCCACCTCCATCCTGAGGATACGGAGACCCCAGCTTTCAGTCATTCCTCTGCCACTGAGCCTGCATGGTGGCACTTTAGACCGTGACACGTGCCTGTCTTCACAAACGTCATAAGTTACACTCTCTGCCTCCAGACCCCAGAATAGATTTAGATGTCTTTTTATTACCCGGTGCATTCTCCTGCTTTGTTTCTTTTTATTTCCATTTAAGTTCAGCTGGATGGTTTGCCTCACCTCAGGCCTGAAATTGTGCTTTTTAACTGAAATGTGTTTATGAGGAGGACAGAAAAGAGTCTGACTACAGATCTGTGGCTTTAGTCTGAGTATTGATTGGTCAATGCATGTCCACAATTGCTTTCATAGGAGCAGCTGACTCAAAAAACAAGCCACTGCCATTTTCTTGAAAGGGGATGTGGGGTCCAACCATGTGAGTGGATCTGATGGGGTGTGCATGGGCAGAAGAGAAGGCAAGTCTGGAGGGGTCAGGAAATGAATCGTCACAGCAGAGGGAAGCCGTCTGGAAATGCCAACGACCCACCATGCTTCGAGCCTGTGGACACAGAGGTTTTATCACATTTGGGCTCCAGATGGAGAGTTGATGCTCCTTCTGTTCACCGTCATGAACGGTTGGATATTATCACCCACCAGTCAAGCCTCCCTTTGGGGGCAGGTGTTGTAGGGAACCAAGCAGGACTCTGGGCTGTGAGTCTTCTGACATCCATTCTCCTGTCGCTTCTGTTCCACACGGGGAGCATTCTGGGAAGAAAGGGAGAGGCCGGGTGGGAGGTGGAGTGAGGTGGACAGGAAGAGGGATGATGTGACAGGATATGCCTCAGGGCACGGATCCCACCTGCCCCCACCCTCATGCCAAGGCTTGTGTAGAGCAGAGGCAGTTCAGGGGCGTGGAGACCATTCCTCAAATTGTACTCTCTGGATTTCATCTGTGTTTTCTAGCTAATAAAATGTGAGACAAATACTAAATGGCAGAAGCAAATGCCTGTGCTCTTGGACTCAGCCCCTCCATACAGGCGGCGTTCCTAATGAACATGTTAGTGCAACCATATATTAAAGACCTGGCACTCTTTATGAGTGGTAATAGGACATTTTGCCTCTCATCTAAAGACTTTATTTGCCCTGAAAAAAGCAGTTAAGATTGTTCTGATTTCTCTGCATGGCCCCCTGGATGTCTGAGCATGGTTAGAGCCCAGCAGTAGGGCGTGCTGAACCAATTAGGGGTGTTTACCACCTGATGACAAGAAAACAGCCCCAGGATCAAGAAGACGTCCTCAGAGAGGCTCATCAGCTCTCCTTCAAAGGGAAAAGGGATGTGAAGTCGTTATGGCTAAAGATATAAGAATCTTCAAATGTCATCCTAATATGATATTTTGACAGATATTTGTTTCCACGAAAAGTAATGAATTTCACAAGGGAAACAGATTGGGAAATGATTAAATGGACACAGTGCTTTAACGTGTGGCTCCTGGACCGCGTTCCCTGAATAATGATGCTCTCTGCTGTGCGGTTCAGGCAGAAGCGCCATCCAGACCGTCCAGGCCAATCTTGGTGGGCATGTATGTGCTCCCTGCCTGCGGCCCCTGGGACCGCGTAGGGTAAGGAGGGGCTTCTGTAACACCTGGAACGGAACCAAGAAAAGAGTGCTCAGGATTTCCCAGAGATGGGAAGTTTCCAGTTTCTTCTTCATTGAACTGTAATTACCATATTGATCCATGATGTTATCAGAGTCCTCAGCAATCCATTACCCTTTATCTGGCACTTTTCCAAGTTTTCAGCGTTTTCATATATTATGCTTTTTTAAGTGATAAAAGCAGAGACAGAACTCTGCTTTGGACTAGACGTTTCTCTTGGTTCAAAGAGGACATATCTATAGGGTCTGTTCACTTGGGACTCTGAGCGTGAGGCTTTCCACCCCATTTTGGTTTGTTGAAGTTTTCTCTAAAGGCTACATTTCACCCCTTTGAAAACAAAAATCCCAACAGCCCATTTCGGATCGGTCCCTGTCCCTCATCGTGTCAGAGCAGCAGCACATCACTGAGTGACGCCTCACCGACGTGGCCACGCCTGTGTCACCGGG
The DNA here is from genome assembly GCF_018350215.1 of Panthera leo. NCBI lineage: Eukaryota > Metazoa > Chordata > Mammalia > Carnivora > Felidae > Panthera > Panthera leo. The sequence goes on along the minus strand of NC_056689.1, from coordinate 84,974,261 downwards.
GCTCCAGATGTTCTGTCCCCTTTACGCACGGCTGATAAGAGCCGAGTTCATAAGCCACGCGATGGCTGTTGGACTGACCGTGTGGCCCCTACCATGCGGATTCTGTTAGGGTCCGGCAATGACTGGATCATAAATTCTGCCCAGTGAGAAAAATGGGGCCACATGGTGCACAACGGGCTGCCTCGGGGATGGCAGATCCCATACGGGGAGACGTGGGGAGTTTGGCTTTGTGTTACTATAGACAAGGTCTTGGTATTAAGACGATGTGTAATATATTTCTTTCTGAGTTTAAATTGAGAATCTGCACTCGTGTACTTAATTGAAGTAACAATTTAAAATAAACTTTTTTCGGGCACCGGTGTAGCTCGGTTGGTTAAGCGTCTGACTTCAGCTCAGGTCATGATCTCGCAGTTCATGGGTTCGAGCCCCACGTTGGGCTCTGTGCTGTCAGTGAGGAGCCTGCTTCAGATCCTCTGTCCCTGCTCGGCTCCTCTCCCCTTCTCAAAAATAAACACACACACATACATACATAAACAAGCAAACTTTTTCACATTTGTAGAATGTCGTTAATACTCTGCCCTGAATTTTATGAATTAACCTTCACTGTCATTAGAAATATGTTTGAGAAAGAACATTCACTCAGTCAGGCCCTCGTACCCTGGGGTTTGAAGGCAGACTGCCTCCTGTCTGACACCCCAGGAGGAGCTTCCCAGTTTTCAGCACTTACTGATACACCCCGCTAAGGGTCTCCAGGAGATATCCTCAAAATCGAGAACTCAGAATCAATGAACTGTCAAGAGAGATAGCTTTCATCTTCAAAAATAATTTTTTTTAACGTTTATTCATTTTTGAGAGACAGAGAGAGACAGAGCATGAGCGGGGAAGGGGCAGAGAGACAAGGAGACACAGAATCTAAAGCAGGCTCCAGGCTTCAAGCTGTCAGCACAGAGCCCGACGCAGGGCTCGAACCCACGAGCTATGAGAACATGACCTGAGCCAAAGTCGGATGCTCAACCGACTGAGCCACCCAGGCACCCCTAGCTTTCACCTTTTAAAAGATCCAACTTTTTCAAGGTGCCTGGGTGGCTCAGCTGATTAAGCGTACAACTATTTCGGCTCAGCTTATGATGTCACAGTTTGTGAGTTCGAGCCCCACATCAGGCTCTGCACTGAGGGCAGAGCCTGTTTGGGATTCTCTCTCTCCCTCTCTCTCTGCTCTGCTCACTCTTGCATGCTCTCTCTTTCTCAAAATAAATAAATGAACTTAATAAAATAAAAGATCCAACTCTTTAAAAATGTTTTAAAACTGAGATGCAGGTGGTTTATACACACATAAATAGGTCTGCAATTTATGCTAAGCAAGCTGGAGAAAATGTAAGCCATAAATCTGGAACGTTTGGCCTTCTGTAAACAAAATATACAGTCATGGATACGATCATAAAATGAGACCCAGCTACTTCCTGTCCTTTGCAGAGTGTGGCTGTAACCCTGCCGCCAGTGGCCCACTTTACAACATACCAAAAACACCTGGTGGCGGGGGGGGGGGGGGGGGGGAGGCGGGGGGGATGGCGGGGGGAGGAAGACGCGTGGGAGAGAGCCAAAGCATAAGAGACTGTTAAAAACTGAGAACAAACTGAGGGTTGATGGGGGGTGGGAGGGAGGGCAGGGTGGGTGATGGGTATTGAGGAGGGCACCTTTTGGGATGAGCACTGGGTGTTGTATGAAAACCAATTTGACAGTAAATTTCATATATTAAAAAAAATAAATAAATAAATAAAAAAATAAAGTTGAATCAGTTGTCAGAACCCGTCATCCAGGCCTAACAGCCAGCAAGTGGTGGCCAGAGGCAGCAGCAGGGGTCCGGGGCCCGGGCATTCTTTTCAGCATTCACAAGCCAGGTCCAAGGCTCAGTCTGCACGTTTGCACTCGTCCAGTGGTTACAGGGTTTGTGAGTCTTTAAATATTGCATTAATCACGATTCGGTGGCTTCGCAATTTTTCTTGGACTGTGGGATGAGACGGACGAAACAGGGAGATGAAACACAGAATTCGACAGGCACAATGGGCCCAGGAGGCCGTGGGTTTTCATTCTTCCACCGACCGAGCCCATGGATTGCGCAGAAGCAACGTGCCGAGGTCACAGGGATCCTGTGTTATTGATCCTCCCACGCTCTGCCGCGTTCCCTCGAGAGGGCATGGCGCATTCTGGTATCTCATAATGCTCTACAGCTGGCATCTGGACCATCTGGGCTGAGTGCTCGTCCCTGAAGATCCTTCTGTCCCTTCATCAGTACACAGTGGACAGTCTCCATCTCAAGCAGCCTATCGTTTCAAGCAGCCTATCGTTTCTTCACCCAGAAATTCTCACCGTGCACCAAATATGCACCAGACGTGATGCTGGACGTTCCTTGACTCCAGCCTGAGGTCCAGCAATGACTGAAGGGGCACGTTTTGCCTGTCCCCTTAACAAAGGGCAATGGATGCTGGCACCCACGATCAGGGAAGAGGTGAGGAAATAGGGAAGGTCGGAGGAGGAATAACAATTGAACAAAATATTACTGGTGGGCAAGTTGTGGGGGGAAACATCAAAAAATGTGTCCTGGGGCGCCTAGGTGGCTAGTCGGTTAAACGTCCAACTCTTGATTGTGGCTCAGGTCATGATCTCACGGTTTGTGGGTTCGAGTTGAGCCCCGAGTCGGGCTCTGTGCTGACAGCGTGGAGGCTGCTTGGGATTCTGTCCCTGTCCTCCTCTCTCTGCCCCTCCCCCGCTGGCTCGCATGCGCGCTCTCTCTCTCTCTCTCAAAATAAATAAACTTAAAAAAAATGTCTGGGTCCTTTGGGTTAGCAATCCCATTTGCAAAAATTTACAACAAGTAAATAATTAGAAATGCATTTGATAAATTATATTTAAGGAACTTCAAAACAGTGCATTTTGTATTAATGAAAAACAGAAAATATCTAAATGTCAAGCAATTAGAGATTGCTTAGGTAAATTATGGTATGTCCACACAATAGAATTCTTTAAAGAATTCACTCGAATCATATCATATGAGAATACTACTTGATACAGGAAAAATCTCAATGCACTGAATCTAGAAACCAGTTTTGGGGGGAATTTATATCTTTATGATATTGTGTCTCCCTCCATGCACTTGTTATAATCTCTCTGTTTGCCTAGGTCTTCTTTAATGACTTTTTAAATAAATTTCCACTTTTTCTTACACATCTCCTTTAGATTTATCCCTTGATATTTATTTTTTTAAGTTTATTTATTGTTGAGACAGAGAGAGAGAGAGAGAGAGGAGACCACGTGCTTGCACATATAAGCAAGGGAAAAGCTGAAAGGGAGGGAGACACAGAATCTGAAGCAGCTCCAGGACCAGCACAGAGCCCGAAGCCGGGCTTGAACTTGAGAACTGCAAGATCGTGACTTGAGCAGAAGTCAGACGCTTAACCGACTGAGCCACCCAGGCGCCCCTATTCCTTGATACTTATTCAGATATATTTCTGGAATGTTTTTTGCTGATATTAAAAATGCGATTTAATTTACCATATTGATAAAATAGTGGCTTTCTCTTAGTTACTGTTTTCCTGGTATATCTTCTGTCCAATCTAAAAAGCAGACATAGTATCACACATAATCTTCCTATTAAAAATATAATAAAAGTATAGCCACAGATATAGGCTAAAAAGTCTTACCTCAAGGTTAGCAACATATACACCTGGGTAGTACCGACATAGGCAATTCTATTATTTACTTATTTTAGTCCTTGTGATTTTTTTTCATTTTCTCAGACTTCCATTCTGAATACATATTTTTCAACTTGAATAAACACAGAGGCATTCTTATTCAAAAGTGTATAATGTGTCTTCTCAGTTAACAACCTCTGAGCACCCCTCGCCCTTCTATAAACTAGTAAAGCACATACACATGCTTTATTTTGTAGATTCCAAACCCAGGTTACATTTGCACACTACAGGATCTATTCTAGACGTTAGGAAGTGTCTACTCTTACTCTGGGACTCCTCAGCTCCAGCTTAATGGACACTGCTTCACTTGGCCCCTCCCCCTGCACCCCCTCAAGGCCACCTCTGTGGCCGGGGTCCCATCCATCCCTGGGAAATGAGTCGGAGCCCCAGCAACCACAGCAGCTGTCTGTGGACCACTTAGAAGGGACGGTGCACCCTGCAAAGTCAAGCGGGAACGGTGCACCCTTCATGGTCAAGCCGGAAGTTCAGACCCAGATGCAACCTGTCCTTCGACAGCAACGCATCTGCTCTTTTGTGTGAGAAAGAACAGTTGATGCCAGTGTGGGCTTCTGTCAAGAGGCAGGGATGTGACAGAAGGACCGGAGGAGGTTCGCACGTCAGGACCTTCGAAGACACTCACAGCATCGTCCCCCAGACACAGCAAATGCTTGAGATAATCAGGGGAGGTGGAGGTCCTAGGCAAGACCCCCAATCTCCCCATCAGAAAACCATGTCAGAGTTGTGTTCTTAGAACAGGAGGCACCAATGAGCCCACCTCAGAGGCCTAGGCTTTCCTTCTGATCCATTGGCTTCACTCCCTAGTCTGTGGTCCTCTGGGGAGCGGCCGTCTCTGGAGAGAAGGTATCTTAGTCAGTGGGGGTCACCATAACAAAATGCCACAGACAGGGGGGCTTGAGCAACGGGCATTTATTCTCATAGTTCTGGAGACTGAGAAGATCGAGATCAACGTGCCAGCAGGTTCTGTTCTTGGTGAGGGCCCTCTTCCTCCCTTACAGGTAGAACCTGCTCACTGTGTCCTCCCGGGGCAAAGAGAGCAAGCTTTGGCGTCTCCCTTCGTCCAAAGGCACTAATCCCATCATGGGGGCCCTACCCTCATGACCTCATCTGCCCCTAATCCCCTCCCAAAGGCCCCACCTCCTAATTCCGTCATGCTGGGGTTAGGGCTTCTTGTGTGATTAGGGAAGGAAGCATAAACATTCAGTCCATAACTGGGAGGTGACCGTCCCCTGGCTCACACATAACCACCGAGGACTGGCAAGTGATGATTCCCTCTTTCCTCCAGGACCCTCTGAAATATCGGAACAAGGTCCAGATAAAGAGCTCCAAGCTCACACGTCACCCCTCAAAACAAGCATGAATGTCCAACTTAAGTTCTTGCCTCAAATGACACCCAGCACTGTGGGCTCATAGTCCTTCGGCCATCAGATAAGGAGGCTAAGGGCCAACCTCAAATTCCCCAAGACATACGTTAATAACGTAAAAATGGTGTTGGTACTCTCTTAACATGTACATTGCCTTTCATTATGAAACTCTGAAAACTAAATCTCTCTCCTTGTGTCTATTAAAGCCTGAGGACGTTGATCTCTAAAGTTGTTCCTTCTCCTCCTTGGTCTGGTCAGGGGGTCCTGTCTTGCACAGAGCCGTCTGCTTCCTGCCAGCAGGCGCTGTGGTGCTGACTTCCGGGGGACATGAGAAACCCCCTCGCTCCCTCCCCCGCGGAATTCTTCTTCCCCACGAGTTCTGGAGACGAAGATCCCATCCCACGGTCTGAGACAGCTCCCTGCAGCACCTCTGGATCTAGAACCTGACGCACGACGGAAGTCGAGAGCATGCTGGCCGCAGACACTCAGCATGAGCTAGAGGAAGGAAGGCACACAGACGACACGGAAAACATGGGAGGAAAAGGCTTTTGACTTGTCTGAATGCCAGCCAGTTGGCACTTGTTGTCTGGAGGTCACAACCTGTGAACTTCAACTCTGCCGGGAGAAATCATCCATCAGGAGTTTAATCGAGTTGTCATGTGCTCTCCTCTCATAGAAGCCCATGGCCTTTTGAAGCCCGTAGTATGTTTCTGGGATTTCTGACCTCTGTCAGAGGCTTCTCCCCGACAAAATTGCCTTTTCTCCGAGTTCGGTTCTCTAGGGCTTCGGTTGACCTTCGCCACATTCAAGGTCGCTGAGGTCTGCGTCATCAGCAGCTGCCGTACAAGCCGTTGCACCTGACTCCTCCCCCCACCCGGTCCAGCACAAATCCCAGCCAGCCTCACCCAGCAACCGGCTGCCGGGGAAAAGCAGCCGCCCACCTGGGGACACCAGACACCATGCATCACAGCCACACCATAAGCACCACCCCCGAGCATGCGTCCTCGCTCCGCAAAAGCTACACCTGTGGAAGCATCCCACTGGCACCATGCTGGGCACCAAGATGGCAGAGGTTCAGCGAGGATTTGCTGCCTGAGTCCCGCGCTCCTTCCTTATTCCCCACAGGGTCCAACCAATAAAACATAAACAGGCAAACTGAGAAAACATAGAGGGCAAGGCGTCAGGCAGAGGAGACAGAGACTGCCCCAAACCAAGGGAGGCAGATACCCGAGGGATGGGGGTAGAGACAAGAGGAAAGTCTGCCTGGGAGAAGCCGCGTTCGACTCTCCCACCGTCACAAAGAGCATGGCGGGGGCTCCCTTTCCCATTCCGACAGCGCCCTTCCCATGGTGCGGAAAGCCAGTGCTGGCCTACACAAGTGCTCCCGCAATCCCGCCCGCCCCATGGAGAGACCCCTGCTGGGACGGCATGGCAGACGCAGGCCAGGTGGCTGTGGCCGTCCTTCTGCGTGAATTCCTCGGATGTCCCAGTACTGACCGCAGGGGACTGTTGCCAGACTTACATATTCTTCATCGCTTTTTGAAAGTATGCCTCGAATCACAGCTCATGTTATTTTTGTGATACTCCTGTTTTTATAAGCAGAACAACAATTATATCCATGCCCTTTGTAGCTTCAGTAATCTAATTTCAAGATTTTTCTCCTGAAATGACGGATTTTACCCTACCGATAGAACAAAGTACGTCTATCAATCTTCTATTATTGAATTAACCTTTTCTTTTTAAAATAAGCCTTTGGTTGTGGTCGACTATCGTTTAAATATATAATTTTCCTTTCCCTCTGGACTCTGAAAGAGCCCCTAAACTTCCCCTCCTTGTGCCGGTTCAGCACTCAGCCGGGGAATTTCTCTGCCTCTCAGCTTTACACGCTGTTTTTCTTTCTGCTGCCGCACATTACGTTCTGCTGCGGTGTCTCCTGACCTCCGGGCCCCCCTGCTCCTGTGTTGCCTTTCTCTCTCCTCCCTGTCTCATCCGGCTCTGACCCCTCACGTCTCTCCAGCCTGAGCATTTCCAGCACAGAGTTTAAGAGGAATGCTTTCCTCCATGGCTTGGGCTCCGCTCCTTCCCTGGTAGTTCAGCAACGTCAGAGTCCCCGTGTGGCTGTGGCTGTTTGTCCTTCTGGTGCACAGATCCCTGGAGACTCAACATCTGCCAGAGACTGAGAGTCGGGGGTGGCTTAGCCCCCAGGACCAGCGCCTCGGGCCCAGGCAACCCTTCTGCTGGGTAAGAGCACAGTCACCCACCTCACACGGTCGGGCCATCAGGTACTTTTGTGGAGCCTGACGTCTCCTCTTTAGTTTCTAACACTGGCGTCATTTCTCTCTTTTCTCCTATGCCCGGGACTATTTACAAATAACTCAGGATAGTCGAAGTCGTCTGTAACAACCCCAGTCTCAATGGCCGATGTCGATGAAGGCCTGTTTCTTCCTCCTGACACATGTTCCCTGACAGTCAGACACGGTGGGGCGGGGGGAGCGGCACAGGGGGGAAGGAGGGTTTTCTCAGCCTGGTCCTCAATCCAGCGGGGAACGGTGGAATAGAGACTCAATCTCGGAGGGGACACAGCAGGGTCTCACCCTGGCCATCAAACACGCCATGCCAGCAATGGCACTCAGGACTTCTGGTTAGAATCCCTGGCCTGGACTCCAGTCTTACCTCGAACCAGCAGGAGCAGGAGGGGGAGATCGGAAGAGCGGCGCACAGACTTCCGAAATGTCAAAGGTAAGCGAGAGGCAGAGTCAGACGTGGCTGGTCCCTTGCCACGTTGCCCTGGAGCCCTGACACTTTCTGAATCCGGAGCTCGTCCCAGAAGCACAGCTTGGTTGCTCTGGGACTCCGCGGCTCTTTGCCTACCTCTCGCCCCGGCCCTTGGCAACACAAATCGTCCGCACATCCGGAGTCCCTGGTGTGCTCTCTCCCTGGCTGCCCCTCCAGGCACAGGGGTGTGCCAGCCCATCCCCATCGGCCAGTGGTTGAGGGGCTCCGGTCCCCTTCCCGCCTGCACTCTCCACCAGGGGCTGGCACCACCTCTGCACCCGCCACGTGTGCATATCCAGCCCCGAGCCCGGGTCTGAGCTCAGACCCACATCTGCAGCCACTTCCTCTAGAGCCGGATGCGGTGAGCTGCGGGCCTCACATGTCCCCAGAGCCCTTTCCATCATTCCTCCGGCACCCCAGGCCCCACCCTGGAAGTCCGCGTGTCTCCCTTCCCTGTCTCCCCCTGCAACACATCCTCTCCCACGTAGCTCCCGAACCGCCTGCTTCCTCACGTTCCATTGCCACCCCCACTCCCCGACCCCGACAAGCCATTGACGTGCTTCTCCTGAACACAGCTGTGACAGCTGCCACATTAGTCACCAGCAGCCAACCCAGTCCATGCTCCACACAGCGGCCAGGGAAACCCCTTAAAATGCCAATCTTGATATATTCCCACCCACCTGGAGACCCCATGACCTCCAATTACCCTTGGACCAAAGTCTGGCATCTCCATAGGGCCTCCCGGCTCAGCTCCCCACCCCGCCTCCCTATCCACCTCCTCCTGTCCTCTGCCCTCCAGCCCTGGTGCTGTCCCTCCTGGACAGGCCACAACCTGCCCTCCAGCCCTGGAGCCGTCCCTCCTGGACAGGACACAGAGCCCTGTGCTTGACTCCATGCTTTCCTGTCACCATCTCTAAATTCCTAATAAGTTTTGAACAGGGGCCCTGCCTTTGTATTTTGCACTGAACCCCACAAATTATGTAGCTGTCCCTATTCCTGGAGAGGTCTCCTTACCACTCAGGACTCTGCCCAAGCCAGTCTGTCTGGAATGTCCTTGCCTGTCTCCCCTCCTATCCAGTGTTCAAGTCCCAAAATAAACACTTCTTCCCCAAGAAACCCTCACAATCCTGTGGCCTTCCAGAGCATTCTCTGTAACCCTCATCATTGCAGCCCTGGTCAAGCTCTATCTTTCCTCCTCACCCAAGCCCCAAGGGCTTCCAAGGACTTTTACTTTTCACGAGCACAGTGTGGTCGGGAGGCACAAGTGCGGGTCAGGGATTGACTCAGGAGACAGCTGGCCTGGACTTGAATCCTGCCTCATCTACTTCCTGGCTGTGTGGCTCTGGGCGATTCCTTAACTTCTCTGTGCTTTAGTTTTCTGAAGAGCTACTAACAGCACCCAGTTAAATTTCCATTTTAGATAAATAACCAACTTTTCAGTACAAGTTCCACTCTGTATATGTCCCATTAAATATTTGGGACAATAATTGGGATCCATTGTTATTGATATGAAATTCAAATTGTAAAGGGTTATTGCAAAGATTGGACACGTCCAGCACATTGGGCACCGAGCTCTGCCCCCTGAGTGCTTCACGTGGGCCACCACCACCCTCATGGGGAGGAGCACTTGGCAGGAGCTAGAAATTCACTCTCAGCACAGAGTAGTTACTGGATAGATGTATAAGAACTTCTGGGACAATTAGGGGTGCCTGCGTGGCTCAGCCGGTTGGGTGCCCGACTTCCACTCAGGTCCTGATCTCACAGTTCATGAGTTCGAGCCCTGTGTCACGCTCTGTGCTGACAGCTCAGAGCCTGGAACCTGTTTCGGATTCTGTGTCTCCCTCTCTCTCTGCCCCTCCCCCACTTGCTCTCTGTCTCTTTCTCTGTCTCTCAAATATAAATAAACATTAAAATTTTCTTTAAAAAAATAAAAAAACAGAAAAGAACTTCTGGGACAATTAAATGATAGAAAATACGTAAAACACTTAGCGTAGTCCCCCTTTAACACAGTGAATGTTAGATAAATATTCGCTATTATTATTTTATTGTTCAAATAAGGTGTCACGGTAAAGAAGCATTTTTGGGAAAGCTGTGTTATGATGGGGTCTCCCTGCCAGGTGCATGAGGGTTTACTGGAGCCCATTTTCTGCACATTTGCTTCCAGGGGATGTGGAATGCACTTTTCTTTCTTTTTTTTTTTAATATGAAATTTATTGTCAAATTGGTTTCCATACAACACCCAGTGCTCATCCCAAAAGGGGAATGCACTTTTCAACCTCATCATTGGAAGCACGTCTGCGACGAGACCACCACCCTGGATGTGCACACTCAGATGCCCTCTCCGTGCACAGACTCAAGCCTGGGGCCTCCCAACAACTACTCAGAGTCCTGGCCAGCACCTCAGAACCCAGCATCGCCTCCACTAGAAGGCCCATCTCGTGAATTCCAGGAGGTTCCTCATGGGCTTGTGAGCCCCTTCCTCCTTCCTCCCTGACCCAAATGCCCACCCCAGTCTATCCTTGACAGACATGGTCAATAAAAAAGTAGGGTGCCTAGTTAGTTTTGAACTTGAGATAAGTAACCATTTTTTTTTAGTATTAGTCTCGGGGACACATATCCCAAAATACTGACGTTGTTTATCTGAAAATAGAAGTGGGCACCCTGAGTTCTATCTGGCAACCCTACACCAGTCCTACCCTCCTAGCTCGCCAGATCCCCATCTGCCTCCCGCTGACTCCCACCCCGGGGGGTTGGATTTTGCTCACCTGAGCCCCCACCCCCACCCCCTGAGGACAGCAGGAAACACTGACGTCTCTCCTTGCTTCCCGCGGGCCTCTTATTTGCCGACCCTGCTCCCCTCATATCAGGCAAGTCCCTCTGCTACCAGAGCTGCCCTGGGGAAGTGACACGGGGTCTGGGTTCAGAGGATGGGATGGCGGAGGAAGCCTAGGAGCTTGGCGGCCTCAGAACCGCTTCGCGTGCTTTGCTGGTCTCGGGCATCATCTATTTCCTGTTCAGCAAAGCACTTCCCAAATGGAAACATTCACCTGTTTCATCGTCCAGAGCACCATCCGCTCTCCCAAGAAGGGTTCCTTCTCGGAGCCGTGGGCCCGGCCACCCTCTGTGTCACAGCCCTCCGGGCACCAGAGGCGACCAGTCACCCCGAAAGATTCATCGCAGCTCCATTCCTGTCTGTCAATTCTCCTTCCTTTTCGCAGCGATAAGGGAACCTCCCGGACCTTTCCCTCACTGCACAGACGCTTCCTTCCTCCCCTCGGTTTTCATTCAGCCCAGATGGTCTCATCAACATTGCATGATTGTAACAGACCCACCACCCCGGATTCTGGGAAGTCACCACACTCCCTTCACTAATTTTGTGTAATGGGGGAATTTTTCTCAATACCAAGCAAAAAGGGACAGCTTTATTTCCAATAATAATGCTATTTCAGAATTTTTTAAAGCATCCTTTTTCCTTGCGAATCTTTGACATTGGAGTTGCAAATTAACTTAACATTTTCTTAAATTGGAGATTCTCGGTGAATAACTACATCTGAATCCCAATCAAATTTTTCATGTCAACAAAGTGGTTCACATCAAAGTGGAAAAGGGCTTTTAGCTCCTCATAATGAATCTTGCTTGCTGCCTCCAAGTGCAATCAGTGCGAGGCTACAGATAATTTAATTACCACGATTGGTGCCATCTGCTTTAACGCGCGTTTCCAGGCAAAGCAGCAACGGAGACAGAACCTGAGACCAGAAAAGACGGAAGGGACCTGGGCCCAGGGGGACGGTGTGGGGACAGGAACGGGGACGGGGTCAGGGACAGAACCGTGAACAGGTACGGTTTCTTTTCTTTTTTTTATTAAGTTCCAAAGTAATTGACACCGTTCTATTTTAATAAAACCGATTTCATAACAGAAAAAGTCCTGGTGTGATGATTAACTCTTCCTCGTGGTAGAGGATGCAGATTCCTGCCATTTTCCTGATGCAGATTCTCTTCTGTCCTTAACACACTTGGGAAGGTGATGAAGGTTCTGCTCTAGAACGTTGGGCAGAAGAGGAAGAGAAGCAGCGGGCAGCCTTGCTTCTGATCTAGAATCAGGAATGTCCCGCGTGTAGTTTAGAAGCACTTTGCTCTCACTAGTACAATCCACAGCCTGTGACACGTGCACTTAGTGTCCACACCGCAGCCTTTCCTTCGACGGAAGACGTGAGAAAGACCTCACTGCTGGAGGACATCTTTGGCTGTATTTTCATCCAAATAACTGCAAAAGTTAAACCACAGGACTCATCAGAGTCAGCTAAATATTTTATCTGTTGAATAAGTTCTAAGCCCTGTCTTTGGCCTGGTCCGGCCTATAGGACGACCTGAGCAAAAGCAGAATCTGTGACTGTCGCCCGCGGCCAGTCTGGTGCGAGAGACTTTGCCTGTAAACGGTTGATCCCGATCCAAGACGACACGGCTGCTTCCGGTGGGGTATTCCTGGCTTTGTTCGTGTGGGGGTTTCATAGTTACGCACTTCCACAGCAACCCTGCTGGGTCATCCCCCAAGGTGTTCCACAGAAATAAATGTCCTGCCCGTGCCTGGTCAGGCACAAGTCCAGTGGCTCTGAATTGAAGGACACTGTTCTCGGCCCAAAGGAAACCATGAAGCCTATCTGTGCCTACAGCCTCAGCTGTGGCCCGGGACCACCCGCCCCCGCACCTGAAACAGCAATGGCAAATCAACACCCGCAGATGCTTGAACTCCGCCGGGATTCTAGGGTCAGAGGAGATACTGTGTCCACTTCTTCAGATGCAGTGAATAACACAATTCGCTGAGTCCCAGCCTTTCCAGAGCATTAACTGCACAAGCTCGAGCAGAGCTGCTGCATGTACGTGACCTCATCGGACCCTCACGGTACTCTGAGTGTCCACAGCATAACCCCTGCATCCGAGGAGGTCTTACATAACCTACTCCAGGTCAGAAACCTAGGCAAGGGGGAAACTAGGTTCATATTCAGAATTCTCTGACCCCAAAGACCCACGCTCTTAAGAGGCACCTGCTTTTTTATTCCGAAGATGGATACAGATGGTTATTTGTGAAGAACTAAAGCCCGTTACCGTGTGGAAAAATACAAATTCTTGGCTCACAAAGGAAGTCCTCTGGCAGAAAATCACATCATTCCTTTGTAAAGCAGTTCCTGTGTGATTGGTAGAGCATCCAGGGATCCTCGACACGAGGCATCGGCCGGCACGCCCAAGAAGCCAGGTGGTGTTTAAGATGCTGTGAGGGGCAGGGGGCATAGAGCATCTGGTACCTGACCTGACGGGACAAAGGCCTTGCATTGCCAAGGAAAGTGATAAAGAAACTTCCAATGGGGTTTGCTACAAACCCTTACAAGCCCCTGAAGGAGGAAGTCCAAGGTGGTGGGGTCGTGCTTCAAACTATCCAATGCCCTGTGTCTACCAATCACCACCTTGGGGCAGGTATATGCAAAGTAGGGGGTGCCAGTCATGAGTCTTCCTTCACAATCAGTCTGCATTTTGATTAGTTATACAAGAACCTGCAAATAACTCAACTACTGAGGATGCTGCCCTCATGGCAACACAATAAATAATTTTTAATTGAATCGAGTTCAGCTAAAGACCCTTGTCTGTGTTTCAGCCCCTACAGCAAAAGGTAAAGGCAAGGCAGAAGGACCAGTCCCAAATCCCCAGGCAGCCAGCGGGGCGATGTGGAGAGACACACGCACGTCAGCATGCCACACAGGTCACCTGCCGAATCAGCTTTGGGTCCGCATCCCCGGTTTACCTGGGCCATCCCCGTCTGGACTCTGCCAAGACCTTGCATGGCACAAATGTCCTGGGAGCAGTACAACAGAGCCCAAGTCAGGTGGCTCCAAAGGCAGCCAGGGTGATAGGAGGACCTTGGTTCTCATGGCATCAGTCCCGGTGCTATGACTCCACGGGAAGTCACTAGAATCACTTCCCTTCATGGGCACCTGTGCTGGGCTTTAGATTCTTGCATGAGTTCTGGGGCGCCTGGGTGGCTCAGTCGGTTAAGCGGCTGACTTCGGCTCAGGTCACGATCTCGCGGTCCGTGAGTTCGAGCCCCGCGTCGGGCTCTGTGCTGACAGCTCAGATTCAGATTCTGTGTCTCCCTCTCTCTCTGCCCCTCCCCCGTTCATGCTCTGTCTCTCTCTGTCTCAAAAATAAATAAACGTTAAAAAAAAAAAATTTAGATTCTTGCATGAGTTCAGCAGATCTGCAGGGCGAAGGCCTCAATTCCCTTCCTTCGCCTCCCGCAACAACCCAGTGGATACCTTCCCATATTGGCATTGGGGACCTGCAGAGACCGCCCCTCCCCCAGTGCTCACAGCTGGGAGCTGAGTGGGCAGGAGAACGTGAATGTGGGTGACGCAGATGGTCAGAGTTGGTGCTCTAGGCTTCCTGCTAAATTTCCGTACTGTGACGGTTCATCTTCTATGTCAATGCGCCTGGATGGCAGTGCCCAGGTACTTGAAAACATTTCCATGGGTATGTCTTTGAGGGTGTTTTCAAATGAGATTAACATTTCAGTCGGTGGATTCTGAGTAAAGGAGAAGAATGTCCTCCATCAGGTAGGTGGGTCTCATCCAATCACATGGAGGTCTGAACAGAACAAAGGACTGACCTTCCCGGAGCAAGAAGGTCCTCTGCAGCAGACCATCTCTGGACTTGATCTTCGCTGGGTCCCCAACCCGCAGATTTTGGACTTGCCAGCTTCTATAGCCACATGAGCCAATTCCTTAAAATATGTACAAATAAATAAATATTTAAAAAATACATATATATTTTAATTTTTATTTATTTTTGAGAGAGAGAGAGAGAGAGAGAGGGACAGAGTGCGAGCAGGGGGTGGGCAGAGAGAGAGGAAGACACAGGATCCAAAGCAGGCACCAGGCTCTGAGCTGTCAGCACAGAGCCCGATGTGGGGCTCAAACTCATGAACTGTGAGATCATGACCTGAGCTGAAGTCAGATACTTAACTGAGCCACCCAGGCGCCATTGAAATATATATTTTACATTATATGTTAATCATATGTTATACATTAACACATTCTATATGCTATATGTATTATATGTCATTATATCGTATATTATGTATTGGAGAGAGAGAGAAATATACATATACATGTATGTATCAGATCCCACTGGTTCTGCGTCCTTGGAGACCCCTGACTGACATACTCACGAAGTCCACACATCTGGGGAAAGGAGCAGCTGGGCTGGTGAAGGGAAGGTCTCCCAGTCTGTGCTCCCCAGGAAGGGATTCCTGTTACACAACTGGAGGGGGGGGGGGGCTGCTGTTCCATGCCCTCGGGCACAGGAAGGGAGAGAAATGCAATGGTGTCCTAACTTAGAACCGTTTCTCCCCTGGAGCACCTTGGGCGGGGCTTCTGGGGAATGGGCTATGACCTCATCATCCCCTGGAGCGCCTTGGGGGTGGGGCTTCTGGGGAATGGGCTATGACCTCACACCCCGGAGCAGGAGGCAAGCCTCCTCAGGGAAATGGAAGAACCCCGGGGACGGCCAGCTCCCAGGGGGGAAGTGTCCTGGGCACCCCAGCACCGCCACGCAGCCTCACCCTCCCAGCTGAGCACTGGTGCCCAGCCCAGCCTCAAGAATGAGCAATTTCTCTAGCAAACATCTGCACAACCAACACCTACCCATCCTCTTCTAGTCCAAACCCACCTTGCCACAGCATCTCTAAGTCATGGGAGCGTGTGAAACAGTGCCCAGCCCCACGGATGAGTCCCAGCCTCCTCTATGTATCCCTCCCATTCCTCACACCCGGGCGAGGTCCTGATCAGCACAGCCAGGTATGTCCCCCCCGGGGTCCCACCCCCAGTCACCCCCAACACCTGTTCTCCAGGTCTCTCGGCTGTGCGTTCACAGGGCTCAGCGATCTGACTCGGCCACATCTGTAACTGCGGACCCCACACCGTGCCAGACGCCCCAGAAGTACTCAGTGAACGTTTGCCAGTGGAATGGGCTCCCCTTTGTGGAGTACTGTCTACAAAGTGCTTCACCTGCATTCGCCCATTGAAGGGAACTAACGGCACACCTGTCCCACCAGGTGAAGGGCTCTCACTCGGGCTGTTTGTGAAGTCACCTCCAGTTTCACAGGCTCCGAGGCCCAGGCACAAGGCACATGGACATGGTCTGCTTCCCACTCGGTGCCTGCCCGGGCCACTCCCCCCAGAGGCACCGGGAGACCCAGACCAGCAGAACCCCTCCGTGCCCCCGCAGGGCCCCCATGACAGGCGCTGACTTTGACATTTCTGGGCTCGTCCCTTAGGATCCCACCTGCAATTCCCACTAAACGTGGAGACCATCATTTTCTTGTTGCTGGAATTCTCTGTACCCTTGTCTTGCACTTGGCACATGTTCTGTAAAACCATCCGTTCTCTGTACTGCCCAACCGAGGGGCTGAACTTTCTAAATGGTGAGGGGTCTGGGAGAAAATTCAGAGTGAAACTATATTGAAACTGAAGGGAAAGAACTGAATTGCACGGGGCTGAAAAGCGGTGTGTGGTTGCTGCTTGGAAGCTGTGGCAGCTGAGGCGGATGCCCGCTGGGTTCGGAGCCGCCATCGACAGGCATCTCCCCCCTGCAGCCCCCCCTCCCCGCACGGCTGCACGCTCTCAGATGACGCGGCGACTCCGATGTCCTCGTCCACCCCGAGGAGGGTCCTCGTTCCTGAGTAAATGTAAAGGAATCTTCAGGAAGGGCTTCTGGGTCAACCGAGGGTGGCCGTTTAGACACTTCATGGGGTCTCTACACTTCTGCTCAGCCTCGAAAGAACTGAACTCCTGCGGAGACTGCCTCGTTTATTTACGTATTGAACCCTGAAGGACTGAAAAACAATGACCACCCTGTAGTAGTTCTAAAGTGAATCGTTCCTCAACAGTGAGAAGCCAGGCGCTTCAGGTAGCAGATACCACGGGTGCCCTACTCCACGCTCTTTCTCAGATGTGACATCCAAGTGGGCATCTGAGTGAGCGGGTCCCCGTGGGCACCTGTCTTCTCAGGTGGACTGTCCCCCAGGGGCACCGTTCGTCAGCATCTTCTCCCTGGGTGATTGACACCTTGGCCACGGGCACAGCCTGGAAATGCAGGGACGTTTTGTTGGCCCCGAGGCTTCCCTCAGCCACTTGTGAGGCTCCCCTGCCTCCTGTCCTTCAGGCTGATGCCCCTGGGGGCTTCTCCGGGGGTCCCAGAGGAATCAAGGGCCCCCTGCCCACAGCAGGCGTCTTGGAGATGCTCCTCGGTCCGGCATGGCTCTCCCTGCTCCCTCACACCTGCTTCCCCCAGTAGACTCCCTGCTCCCAAGGCCCAAGCTGTGCTCCCAGCAAACCCAAACCAATGCAAAGACACCCCGTCCGTAGTTCTTGGGGGATGTGTGAAGTGACCTAATGCAAGCATTTCAGACCGAGAGGCAGAGTTCTGTGGGGAAATACGGGTTGTTGCCTGTGGTTGGGGGAGCATTTGGAAACACTGTCACGCATCCTGGAGGGTGGTGAGGGTATGGGGTGCAGAAATACTCCCCCTCTTCTGTACCTCCACTTTCGACCAGGGCTTGCCGTGAGCACCTCCTCGTGGGAGACACAGACAGGAAAGGAAGAGGAACCCCTCACACCAGGAAAAGGAAGACGCTTGGGCCACGGAGGGCTCCGCCTAGGCCAGCCTATTGGTCTTTCCATAAGAAGTTAAATCTCTGTCCCCTGCAGCAAGCCCACCCTCTGTGGTTTGGGGGGTTTCCCTGTAGAAGGTAACTATTCCCTTCCTCTATCCCCCTAGCAGGGGCTGACTCCGAAGCACGATGGAGTCAGAAAGAAAGGGGACGGGGGTGAGGCAGGGAACAGCAAGGTCTCGCCCCGTAGAGGCGCCCACAGTCCCCGGGGAGGGTGGTGCCAGCCTGAGACAGCCCCGGGACCACAGGAGATGGTGTGCAAAGGCACTGGGGAGGGGAGGGCAGCTCGACAAGAAGCGGAAGAGGTTTGAAGGGGTCGGAAAGTGCCTATGAGACCGAGAACCTGGGGCTGCCCTCCTCCCTGCTCGGCCACGGGGTTCAGACTCTCTGGGAAGGTGACGGTGAAGACTGGAGGGCCTGTAAGCGCGGTGGCCAATGGAGCCAGGCACAGCTGGCTGCACTCAGGGTGGCCTCCCCCCCCCCCCCACCTCCAGCGTGGGGGCAGGGGGCAGGGCACCAGGACTCCGTGAACTCAGAGCACTTAACTAGGTCAGCTGGTGACCAGTGCCGGCCTGGGCCCCCAGGCCCCACACCCACGGCCCCTCCCCGGGGCCCATGTCTCTGAGATCTGCCAGTCTGCTCCTAATGCAATCAGACATCATCCCTGACGGTCCCAGGTGTCGCCACCCGCCCCCCCCCCCCCCCCCCCCGCCGCAGGCGTGTCCTCCAGGAGAGCCCAGGCACACGGGGATTAGTGTCCTGAACCCCCTTCTCCCCAGGGATGGGGGGCTGCCGGAGCCCAGCGCTGACACAGGGGTCCAGGTGCCCAAGTGCCCTGGGGAGACCCAAGGCTGCTGGCCCCCGGCAGCGCTTGCCAGCAATGGGCCACCTCCTGCGGCAGAGTGACAGGTCTGTTCTCAGTGGGTGAAGAAAGCAGTCTTTGCGGAGAAGATTGAGGAGTCTCAGACTGAATAAACCTGCCAGATGGGTCACTGATTGTGGCCATAACACACTGGCCGATTTGCTCTTGCCCTTCCTGGGAGACACGAGCTCTAACAGACTGCCGTGGCTGCCGTGGCCCCCACCACCTGCTCGCTGATGTGCGTCACGCTGTGCCGACGCGGGGTCCGTCCCGGGTGGGCAGCTCGCGGGGCCTCAGGCCTGCGGGGGGGGAGGGGCCGGCCCGGTTCTGCGATGACGCCCTGTGCCTCCCGGGGACACGGCACCCAGCCTGTGGCTGGCAAACCTCAGGTCTTACCCAGTGCAAAACACGTCCCCTACACGCACGTGACATTGCTTTCGGGAGGGCAGCTCAGGATAATAGTAGATTGCGTTCTGCCTCTTCTTCGGTTAACTTATTATGACACCCTGAACAAGAGTCATACTCTTATCGTATTGGATCCAGTGTTTAAAATGGAGCCCACGGTGTCTGACACGCACACGAGTTAATCAGCGGGGAGGGGGGCCGATACGGCGCGGGGGGTCCGGCCGCTGAGCCCGTCACCTGCGAAGCCACTTTTGCTCATCACTGGAGATGAGTGACAATCCCCTCAGTCCTCTTATGATGTTCTCGCTGAGGTTTGGTGGCCTCCCGGGCCACCCTCCGGGGAAGGTCCCAGCTAGCGTCCCCGACACCTCTCGCCCTCCCTCCACCTGTTTTGAAGCCTCCACGCACCAGCCCCGCGGTCACCCAGAGACTCCGGGAAAGGCCTCGCGTCCGTCCGTCGGCAGCGAACGTGAACAACGTCTCCCCTCAGCAGCCGCGGTTTGGAAGCTCCTGGTCATACACCACTGTCCCCAAGACTCAGGGACACGGTGCCCCCACCCCCAACACCCACACCCCAGCCCCGCTGCGCCTCCGCCTCCCTCAGGCACGTCTGCCTGCTTCCCGCTGCCGCCACACTCGCACACGCACACACTCGCTCTCAAGCACACACACACGCTCAAGCACGTGCACACACGCTCAGGCACACTCACATGCCCAAGCACACTCACACCCTCAAGCACACTCCTGCTTGCGCACACTCGCTCAAGCACACACACACGCTCAAGCACGTGCACACCCACTCAAGCACACTCACATGCTCAAGCACACTCACACCCTCAAGCACACTCCTGCTTGCACACACTCGCTCTCAAGCACACACACACGCTCAAGCACGTGCACACCCACTCAAGCACACTCACATGCTCAAGCACACTCACACGCTCAAGCACACTCCTGCTTGCACACACTCACTCTCAAGCACGTGCACACTCACTCAAGCACACTCACGCTCACTCTCAGGCACACTCACTCTCAGGCACACTCTCACGCACACTCACGTGCTCAAGCACACTCCTGCTTGCACACACTCTCTCAAGCACACACACACGCTCAAGCACGTGCACACTCACTCAAGCACACTCACGCTCACTCTCAGGCACACCCACTCTCAGGCACACTCACACACACACTCAAGCACACTCACGTGCTCAAGCACACTCACACCCTCAAGCACACTCCTGCTTGCGCACACTCGCTCAAGCACACACACACGCTCAAGCACGTGCACACCCACTCAAGCACACTCACATGCTCAAGCACACTCACACCCTCAAGCACACTCCTGCTTGCACACACTCGCTCTCAAGCACACACACACGCTCAAGCACGTGCACACCCACTCAGGCACACTCACATGCTCAAGCACACTCACACCCTCAAGCACACTCCTGCTTGCACACACTCTCTCAAGCACACACACACGCTCAAGCACGTGCACACACGCTCAGGCACACTCACATGCCCAAGCACACTCACACCCTCAAGCACACTCCTGCTTGCGCACACTCGCTCTCAAGCACGCTCACACACACACTCAAGCACACTCACACGCTCAAGCACACTCCTGCTTGCACACACTCACTCTCAAGCACGTGCACACTCACTCAAGCACACTCACGCTCACTCTCAGGCACACTCACTCTCAGGCACACTCTCACGCACACTCACGTGCTCAAGCACACTCCTGCTTGCACACACTCTCTCAAGCACACACACACGCTCAAGCACGTGCACACTCACTCAAGCACACTCACGCTCACTCTCAGGCACACCCACTCTCAGGCACACTCACACACACACTCAAGCACACTCACGTGCTCATTCACACTCACACCCTCAAGCACACTCCTGCTTGCACTCTCTCAAGCACACACACATGCTCAAGCATGTGCACACTCACTCAAGCACACTCACATGCTCAAGCACACTCACACCCACTCAAGCACACTCACATGCTCAAACACACTCACACCCTCAAGCACACTCCTGCTTGTGCACACTCACTCAAGCACACTCACGTTCACTCTCAGGCACACTCACTCTCAAGCACACACACATACTCAAGTACGTGCGCACACGCTCAGGCACAGTCACATGCTCAAGCACACTCACACCCTCAAGCACACTCCTGCTTGCACACACTCTCTCAAGCACACACACACCCTCAAGCACGTGCACACCCACTCAAGCACACTCACATGCTCAAGCACACTCACACCCTCAAGCACACTCCTGCTTGCACACACTCGCTCTCAAGCACACACACACGCTCAAGCACGTGCACACTCATTCAAGCACACTCACACTCACTCTCAGGCACACTCACTCTCAGGCACACTCACACACATGCTCAAGCACACTCACACACGCACACACTCATTCTCAGGCACACTCGCTCTCAGGCACGCTTGCTCTCAGGCACACTCACACACACGCTCAAGCACACTCACACGCTCAAGCACACTCATGCTTGCGCACACACTTGCTCTCAAGCACTCACACACACGCTCAAGCACGTGCACACTCACTCAAGCACACCCATGCTCACTCTCAGGCACACTCACTCTCACTTTCAAGCACGCTCGCACATGCACACTCATTCTCAGGCACACTCGCTCTCAAGCACACACACGCTCTCAGGCGCACACACACACGCTCAAGCACGTGCACACTCGCTCAAGTACACCCATGCTCACTCTCAGGCACACTCACTCTCACTCTCAAGCACACTCGCACATGCACACTCACACACATTATCAAGCACACGCAGACTCTCAAGCATACGCACTCTCGGGCACCCTCACACACTCACACATCGACATCAGTAACCGCCCACGTGGGCAAAGCAGTCCGCGTCGGCAGCGTCTCCCGCGGGACTCACACCCCGGCGGCCACAGGGGCTCACCCGGGAGACGCTGTGCGTGGCTCCACACCGCCCCACTGGAGCCAACGTCCCAACGAGGAGAGTCAAACGACTTCCGGGTTTCCCAGTGCACAAAAAAGTCACGCTCACACAACACCGCAGGCTAAGAAGTGCTCAACAGCAGTTCATCTAAGAATACGACGCACGTACCTGAACGAAAAAATGCTAACCGTCCTCCAAGCTTTCTGGGAGTCACAATCACTGGTCAGAATAACAAATATAACGATCGTCAAAGGTTGGAAACATTGAGAGAACTACGAAAATGTGACAGAGAGGCACGAAGGGAGCAAACACTGTTGGAAAGAGGCCACCCACAGACACTGGACACAGAGCTGCCACAGACCCTCAGTTTGTCCAACACGTGGCATCTGTGGAGTGTGACAAAGCGACGTGCAGGAGAGCCAGGCATGCCTGTGAGTGGTTACCGCCTTTCCTGGGGACGATTCTGCAGTGATGGCCCCTCGCCTTGGGTGCCGCCCAGGGTGAAGGCCCAAACTCTGCACCTGCCGCAGAAGGAGGCCGAGCGCACACGTGTTCTGGGGGACGGGGCACCTGCCTCTGACGAGAGCAAGCAGAGGAGGAAGAACGCACACAGGAGAAGCCGTGGCCTGGGGACGCCCAGGTCCCCTTAGAGGGAGCCCCCACATCTATCAGGAGGAAAGCTTAAGTGAGCACCAAGCAGGTTGTCTTTTCTTCAATGTCATCTGTAAATCACTCATCCTGAATGACGTCACCACCGTGTCCTTTAACCAAACATGCCACAACGTCTTCATATTCTACTGGGCGGGGAAGAAGTCAGCCTCTCCACTAAACTGATGATGCTTTCCACATGGTTACTGGAAACAGCACTCTTGTGCACACACACACACACACACACACACATGCACACACCCCTCCTGTGCCTGACACATAGGACAGACTGGAGAAGGTATTAATTGGCTGACATCACATGAAATCACCGAGCTGACTCTAGAACGGAACAGTTAAAGACATTTCTGCTGAGCAATGCTATTTCTCACCGCTTCCTCCTGCACGGCTGGGATGGAGAAGCCATCTGACTGCCGATACCACGTTCGTCAGAGTCACTGCCTTGCATCTTTGGATTTCATAAAATCAATCCCCGTCCCGCGGGCCTCGCTGCTCATTAAACCCACATCTCGTTCTGAAGTGTGGCGGCTCTTGGTGAAGGCGACGCCGACGTTCAAGAGCCGCAGTCGGTTAGGAAAAGGGGCCTCGGAGCTCAAGGCAAGCAGTCTAGGCTGCCACACTGGCCCGGTGCCAGGCAGAACCCTCTGGCACTGCACTCCACGGGGAGGAAGCAAGAGCATGGAGCTTTCCTTTCGGGGGCAAATCTTGACACCGCTCGCCTCTTGATACTGAAAAGCAGCCAGCTGAGCAAGGTCAGGACGCACCGGTGTCCCTCAGTAGCTGCAGAGAATAGATGCTGCAAGGAGCATCCCTTAAATGACTGGAGTGTGTCCAGCAGGGGGATGCAGGGAACAGGTACGGGAAGGTGCCGTGAGTGCAGGACCGCAGGGCAAGGCCTCCGTGCCCATGCCCGCTCGCCCCACTGTAATCCTGTTCGCTCCTCCAGCAAGAGGCCGGACACATGGACAGCGGACGTCCTGCGGGCAGACAGATATACGTGATTGTTAACAACGGGCACCACGGCCAAGAGGGAAAAGCGGGAACCTGGCCCCGTGCTGCTCTCTGAGCAGGGCTAGAACACGGAACGTGGAAACCTTCACTGATGTGGACCACAACAGCCCTGGGGATGGACCGCGGATGTTCCCCTGATTCAGAGAATCCGCCAGGATGAAGAGAGCTGTGCTCCTTGACAAGATTCCAGAGCCAACAGGTGGAGACCACCTGGTCTGTGAACCAGCCCCAGGAGCACGATGGGTCCCTGAGCAACTGACACTTGTCATGCCCAAGGCGGAGTCTGACAAGTGTGTCCTGGGCCAGTGAACGGGGACAACGGGATGGACTCCCGGCTGCTGCTCTTACTGACCCAAAAGGGGACTCGGATGACCAGCTTCCCAGGGCTTTTGTCCCAGGGTTTGTTTTTTGTTTTTTTTTTTTGTAATATTCTTTCATCAGTTTTATTGAAACATGATTTACATACAATTAAAGTCACCCATTTTAAGTGTGCAATTCAGCAAGTTTTGACAAGTGCATAGATTTTTTTTAACAACCTCCACAGTCTCGACACAAAACAACCCCTTCCCCACAAATACTTTCCTTGTCTCTTTGCAATCAAGCTGCTTCCCTAATGGTACCCCCAGGCAACCACTATAATTTTGGGGGTCTGTAATAATCCGGTATGGAGTATCTGTGCCTGGTTCGTTTTTCCGCTCAGCACACAGCTCACCCACGTGGACATGCTTTCGCTGGCTGTCCCTTTTACTGCCGAAGAGCATTGCCCCAGATGGATACTCCATGGCTTGTCTATCCTGCCGCAGGTGGACACACTGGGGTTCCTTCCGGGTGGGACTATTATAAAAATTTCCTCTGTGAACACTTGTGTACAAGTCTTTGCACGGACACGGGTTTTCACTGGTCTTGAGCAAATACTGAGAAGTGGGATTGCTGGGGTGTATGTTGAGTGTGTATTTAACTTTATTAAATAAAAGCTACTAAACTTTTTTCTGAAGTCCTGTATCATCTTACATTTCCACCAGAAACACACGAGAGTTCTGTTTATTTCACGTCCTACCAACACGTGATGCTGTGTTTACCACTGCAACCATTCTAAAGGGTGTGAAAAGGGATCTCATTGTGATTTTAGTTTTCCCTTCCCTAAGGAAATATTAATATTAGCATTTTTCCTGGGCTTGGTGTCCATTTGCATATCTCCTTTGATAAAGGGTATGTTCTACTGTTTGCCCTTCACTTATCAGGTTCTCTGTCTTACTATTGAGTTGTAAGACTTCTTTATATATTGTTGATACACCTTTATCAGATATGTTTCGCAAATGCTTTCTTCCTGTACGTGGCTCACCTTTTTATTTTCTTTGTGACATCTTTTGAAAAGCAATTTTTAAAAATGTTCATGAAGTCAAATTTATGTATTTTTATTCTTTTGTTTGTCCTTTCTTTGTCCTAAGAAATAAACCTTTGTCTACTCGCAAGGTCACACAAAATTATCACCAATGCTTTCTTAAGAACTTTTATACTTTTAATTTTTACATGGAGGCCTCTTACACACACATATACACAGTCTAGCACCATCTGCTGAAAATCAATTAACCAAATACGTGAGTATCTGTGTGCAACCACACACACATTCTGTCCCTTTGATGTTTGCGTCTGTCTGTAGGCCAGCACCACACTTGACCTCTGTAGATGCACATAGTAAACTTGAAATCAGATAGTATGATTCCTCTAACTTTCACTTTTCTCTAAAGTTTTTGGAAGTCCTCCGAATTTCCACATAAATTTTAGGAAATGAATCCTACAAGGATTTTAATTGAGTTTGTATAAATCTATAGATCAATTTAGGAAAGAGGGACATCTCAGCGATATTGAACTTTCTGTGATATGAACATGGGATCAATTCTCCACTTCTGTAGGTCTTTTTTAATTTCTATGAGGAGTATTTTATTGTTGTCAGCCTACAAATCATGCATATATGTTCTTCAATCCATTCTAAGGAATTTCATATTTGAGGGTACATGGGTGGATAAGCAGGCATTTAACATAAACATCTTTTTTATGTACTTTATTTCATTTTTTGGATTGTCCAGAAAATAGTATCCTTAATGTTTAATTTATAATTGTTTATTCATCAAAAATAAAAATGCAATTAATTTTTTGTACATGGGCCCAGCATCCTGTGACCTTTTTAAATTTACTCATTAATGTTAGTAGCTTTTTTTTTTGTAGATGCACTAAGATTTCTTTTTAAAAATCATGTATTCTGTGAATAAAGGGAGTTTTATTCCTTGGTTTCCAATGTAAATGATTTTTGTACTTACTTCTTTATCTTTCCCCATTACACTAGCAATTGGGGGTGGTGGTGGGAATCAGTCTTTTACCATGAAGGGTGATACTGGCTGTTGGTTTTTCTAGACACTGTCAATTGGGTCAAAGAAGGTCCCTTCTATCTCTAGACTTCTAGGAGTTTTTATCATGATGGAGGTTGAATTTTGTCAAACGCGTTTTCCGCATCTTTTAAAATGACCATATGGTTTTCATTTTTACTCTATAACTATCGTGAATTATCTTAATTTTTCAACATTAAACCATCCTTAAATTCATGGAATGAAATTCACTTGATCAGGCTGAAATATCTTTTGCTATAAGGCAGGCTTCAACATGCTATCATTTGGTTGAGGATTTTTATGTACATGTTCGTGAGGAAGACTGGTAGTTTTACTTTCTTACAAGAAAGTATGACTTATAAGAAAGTAAAACCACATGCCAATCTTCTTCATGAACATATATTATTCTGATTTTGGTATCAGGGTAATAATACCAGCTTCATAAATTGAGTTGGGATGTATTTCTTCATGTTATTATTTCTTTTGTGATATCCTTCTTGATAAACACACACAAAGAGAATGTTGTTTTAAATTCTAAAAATTTGAGGATTTTCCCAGATGTATTTCAGTTATTGATTACTTGTATAATTTGCTTGTGCTAGAAAACATCTTATTTGCTTTTTCAGTCCTCTAAAATGTATTGAGAACTTTGTGGCCCAGGTATGGCTATTCTTCAGTAGGGTACTGGCCCAGTACTGGCTCACTAGAGTTAACTGCACACCTCTCTTCCCAACACGGCATTAAATGACATCGTGTTGGTAGCTCAAAATCAGCCACAGTGGGAGTATTTACACTACAGAAATTGGCCAGCCCTACACATCAGGGCTTCGGAGAGCCAGCTATCAAACAGGTATGACCACACTACCGTCTGTCTTCTTGAACAGTCCGTGTGCCTTAACTAGCTCTGCGTCTATCTGAACGAACATGAACATAAACACGAACCCCTGGCATCTCTGACTCTCGTTCACCACCACAGGGTTCACTCTACGTAGCTTTCCCCTACTTACCTGTACCTTCCTTTCTCACGTTGAGAAACTTGGCTGCTTTTATCTACAGTTTATTTACTCATTTATTCAACCCTAGCACACACATGAACTAGCTTGGACCTGCTAAATCATACCCATATGAGAAAGAAATGTGGCCGCCAGAGAACAGTGCTTACATGCAGTTCTTTTCCATCTTCAGACTTAACAGTATTCAGAGCAAACACCAAAATTATTGAGTTCCTTCTCTCCCCTCCCCCCTCAATGTGGATACGCCACATGTTAATAACACAGTTAGATACATCCTTCACAGTCTGTGTTCTGTCCTGGGGTCCCCAATATCTGTCTTAATCACCTAACTTTGCACACAGTGAAGTTCAGTGTTTGTGGTGCACCTTCTACGGGTTGTGAAATTCACCCAGGATATTTACCATTTCTGACGTTCCTCATTCTTTTTGAAAGACCCAATTTTCTATCTAGTGGTGTTTCCTTTCAGACTGAATAACTTAGGTCAGCATTTCTTACAGCCAAGGTCTCCTGGCAGCAAATTCTTTTAGTTCCCTTTATTGGAAAATGTCTTTATTTTACCTTAATTTTGAAGAATGTTTTCACTGAACAATGTTTGAAGAATAGAACACTGAATAGAGTTTATTTTTTGCCTTCAGCACTTTATAAACGTTGGCTTTGTTTTCTTGTCTCACTTCGTTTCTGATGAGATGCCAGCCATTAATTGCATCATAGCTCCTTTGTAAAGTAACATGCAATTTTTCTCTCCTCGCTTTCAAGATTCGCTCTTTATCTTTGGTTTCAACAGTTTGATAATGATGTGCTCCAGCAGCGACTTCTGTGTTTTTTCTTCCTATTCCTTTAGAATGTCTCCGTTTTATGTCAGATGTAGAATATCTGGACAGTACATCTTCAACTATTTCTTGAATATTTGTACCTCATTCTCTCTTGTCCCTCCTTCTGGCAATCAATTCTATGTAGGTGGAAACCTTTGCTTTAATCTAAGAAGGCACCCAGGCTTCATTCTTTAAAAAGACAAAGCTGCTTGCTCTTGGATAATTTCTGTTGATGTCTTCAAGTTCACCTGCTCCAGACTGTCTTGTCCATTGGGCTGCTCCACTCATCTCCTGAATATTTCATTCAACTATAGACTTTCTGGCTCTCTGCAGAGCTTTTCTTTAAACAAAGTCAGACTTCGGGACTCCTGGGTGGCTCAGTTGGTTAAGCGTCCGACTTTGGCTCAGGTCACGATCTCACAGCTCGTTGAGTTTGAGCCCGGCGTTGGGCTCTGTGCTGGCAGTTCAGAGCCTGGAGCCTGTTTCGGATTCTGTGTCTCCACCTCTCTCTGTCCCTCCCATGCTCATGCTCTGTCTCCCTCTGTCTCTCAATAATGAAGAAACTTAAAAAAAATTTTTTTAAACAGAGTTATACTTCAAGTTTTAAAATAAATGATAATGAAAGAAGTCTCCATTTGGAGAGGAGCACACTTTTGTGAGCTCTATTTCCAGGAGCCCTGGCTACCAGATCCGCACCATGAAGATCCAAGAAAAATCCTACTGCCTCCCACAGGGGACAGGAAAAACTGTTTGGAAGTATGCCCAGAACATTCCGTTCTCCTTAAGGGCCCTGCCTCAAGGAAAACTGCTTAACCTGAGCCTAACCTAATTCCACCAAAGTCTAACCAACCTGGAGAAGGAAAGTTCCCAACTCGGGGCTGGGCCCAATCACAGAACTACAGAACACCTCCCTCCCCCAGCCTCAACACCACATCAACAGCCCTCCTCTGTAACACAAGGGTTACACCGAAAGGATATGAAAGCCCGAGACCCTGCTTTAAAAATCCCCAGGACAACCCAAAGACAACAAGAAACAAGAACAAGGATACCAGGGGAAATTTGGCCTCTGAAACGCTGTGTGTCACATGCTTCCTCAATTCCCTTCACCCAGTACATTGTGCTTGGCTTTCGAAAAACACTACAAGGCATATCACAAGGCAAAATACACAAACAGAAGAGACAAACCAAGCATCAGAACCAGACGTGGGTGTGGCAGATATTTGGGGATTATCAGACTAGAAACTTCAAATAACTATCATTACTTTGCTAAGAGTGCTAATGAAAACCGGGCAGCATGCAGAAGCAGAGAGGTGACAGAAGCAGAGTGCATATCCTAAACTGTAGGAAAGCATCAACAGGAGATGTGGGAAATAAAAAAGACCATAAGAGAACTGAATAATGTCTTTGATGGGCTCAGCAGACTGGACACAGCAGAGGAAAGAATCGGCGAGTTTAAAGATCTGTCAAGGGAAACTTCTAGAGCTGAGAGGCAGAGAGAAAACAGAATGAAAAAGATGAAAGAGAACGTCCAAGAACTATGAGATAACTACACAAGGGGTAACATTTTTGTGAGGAGGACACATGAATACAAAGAAAGAATACAACCCATGTTTGAAGTTACAATGGCTGAGCGTTTTCCAAAGTCAATGACAGACACCAAACCACTGATCTGAGAATCTCGGAGAACACCAGCCATATGATAAATACCCAAAATAGACACCTTTGTATATCGTACTCAAACCTCAGAAAATCAAAGACTAAGAGGAAATCTTGAAAGAAGTGGAGAGGGAGAAGGGAGACATATCCCACCTGCAGAGGAACAAGGGTAAGAATTACACTGGACTTATCCTCAGGAACAATGAAAAAAATGAGAGATTGCAGGGGAATATTTACTGTTGAAGAAATAAAACCAACAACCTAGAATTCTGTAGCCAGCAAAATTTCCTTCAAAAGTGAAGGAGAATAAAGAGTTTCTCAGACAAACAAAAATTGATGGAATTTGTGGCCAGTTACCTGCCTTGCAGGAAACATTAAAAGAAGTTCTTTCGGGGCACCTGGGTGGCTCAGTCGGTTAAGCGTCTGACTTCAGCTCAGGTCATGATCTCACGATTCGTGAGTTCGGGCCCCGCGTTGGGCTCTGTGTTGACGGCTTGGAGCCTGGAGCCTGCTTCGGATTCCGTGTCCCCCTCTCTCTCCACCCCACCCCTGCTTGTGCTCTGTCTCACTCTGTCTTTCAAAAATGAATAAACGTTAAATAATTGTTTTAAAAAGAAGCTCTTTCAAGAGAAACCAAATTACATAGGTCAGAAACTCAGATCTACTCAAAGAAAGGAAGAGCATTATAGAAAAATAAATGAAGGTAAAATTAAAACGTGCTTTACTTCATTTGGGATAATTATTATATAGTTTTGGCATCTTGCATGCCAGAGTCTATTAAATTATTTTGTTTTCCTGTCCCTTGAGAACATATTCCATTTCTTATTTTATTCACATGTCATGTAATTTTGGATTGCATTTTGGAAATCACAAGTGTTAAGATTTTGAGATCCCAGAACCTGTGATTTTCTGTAAAAACCATGGTTTCCTTTTTCTCAGCAGGTCATTTCCTTGGCTGGGTTTGAACTGCAAAGTCTCTCCTGGGAGGCAGCTCGGCTCATGCACGTTGACTTTAGCTGAGCTATGCTGAGTCTGTTCTGCACCTGTGTGCTTCCAGGCTCAATAAGAGATGGCGGTAGACTTGGGGGCCCCTCCCCTGGCTTTTCCCTGTGATGGTTCCCCTATCCCTGCAGTGTTTGTAATTCGGTTTTCTAGGTAAGACAGTGCGGCCATTTCACCTGTGTGCTGGCTGCACTGAGCACAGGCTAAGCCTCGGTGACAGAGACGTGCTCGTATGATCTCACATCTCTACTCCTGATGCAAGGGTCCACCCCTTGAGACTCTATTAAATTCTGTCCGCTTCCCAGCACATTCAGGAATAACCTTCTTTGTATCGTTTTCTGGATTACAGTTGTTCTCTGGAGGGGAACGCTGTCTGCTAGGTTCTTAGTCTATCATGCTGAGGAACAGAAGCCCACCTTCATTTTCAACAGATGTTTTCATTGGGTGTAAAATTCTCAGTGGAGACTTTTCTTTCAGTATTTAAAGGTATCACTCCATTTTCTCCCGGCTTACCACATTTCTGATGCAAAATGTATTACCACTCTTGTCTTTGTACTTTGTATGTAATTATGTAATATGTACCTGTATTTCTCTTACATAAACTGCTTTAAAGATTTGTTCTTTTCAGCAATTTGCGACTTGGCGTGATTTCATGTTTCTTCTGCTGGAGAGCTGATGAGCTTCCAGAATCTGTGAATTTATAGTTTTCATCAAATTTCAAAATTTTTTCAGCTACTATGTCTCCAAATAATTTTTCTTCCACCTTTGCTCTCTGTTCTGTGTGTACAGGATTCAAATTACACTAATTTAGACCACTTGACATTCTCTCACAAGTTCTCATGCTCCGTTCTTCCTCCTCTCTCTATGCTTCATTTTGTGCAATTTCTATGGCTACATCTTCAAGCTCACTAATGTGTGTGTGTGTGTTTGTGTGTGTGTGTGTGTGTGTGTGTATCTGCACTGTTTTAATGCCCTTATCTGCTAATTCCATAATCTCTGTCATTTCTGGGAACGTTTCTATCAACAGAGTACCCCCCCCCCCCGCCCCGTTATGGGTTTTATCTGCGTGCTTATTTGTGTAACTGGTATTTTGGTTGGATAACAGGCATTGTGAATTTTAATGTCATCGGTGCTATCCTGCTTTAAGGAGTGTTAAATTTTGGTCTGGAACACAGTGATATACTTGAAATCAGAGTGATTATTTTTGAGGATATTTTTAAGCTTTTTTGCATAAAGTCCCGAGCAGTCTTTCATCCAGAGCTAACTTATCTTAACTTCTAAGGCAACACCTTCTGGGGACTCTACCCAATGACCCACACTAGCAGGTCTCTCTAATCTTGTTGGCGGGAATATGAAATTTCCTGTATCTGTGTGAGTTCCGGGAACTGCTCGTCCTAATGCTTTGCACCAATTCTTCCCCAGCTTGTGGCGATGCACCCCCACCCCCACAGTCGCATATAAACACTGAGGCAAAGACCCCAGAGGACCCCTGCAGGTTCAGGCGCTCTGAGCTGCTGGTCCACAAACCCTGGTGGCCTCTGCTTCGCAGACTTTCAGGTTCTGCCTCCTTACCTCAGCAAGGCTGCTGAGCTCTGCCCAGAGTACCCTCTTCTGTGCCGCTGCCCGGAAACGCCGAAGGAGTAAGCTGTGGAATGATATGGCTAACTGTTCATTTCCTTTCCTTCGGGTATTATTTTGGCCCTGTGCTATTTATTGTTTAAAGCTCAACATCATTGTTTTGCCTATCTTTTATCATTTTCTCTTCATTCAGGGCGGGAAGAAGAGGTCCTTGGTAGGCTTGTTTCCCACAATGGGACAAATTAGCAATTCTGCAAATGCTTTCTGTATTCGTAGGACTGAGCAAGTTGGGAAACGCCATGATGATGCGTGGTGCTAAGTTTCTCTCTGTTGGCAAAGGAAGACACAAATATGAAATACAGGAGGCTGAGAAGAATCCCATTGTGCCTGAATGGAGCTGGAGGTCTCCTGGTTTTAGAGACGAAGAAGTAGATACAAGAAGAAACAGACGGAAGATTGACAAGAGACAGGTGTATGTTTCTTTGCTTTGTTGGTTGACTCAGATCAGTGACACCCCATTAGCCCATGTAGCATATAGATCTCGGTTTCTTTAAAAAATTTTTTTGGGGCCCCTGGGTGGCGCAGTCGGTTGAGCGTCCGACTTCAGCCAGGTCACGATCTCACGGTCCGTGAGTTCGAGCCCCGCGTCGGGCTCTGGGCTGATGGCTCAGAGCCTGGAGCCTGTTTCCGATTCTGTGTCTCCCTCTTTCTCTGTCCCTCCCCCGTTCATGCTCTGTCTCTCTCTGTCCCAAAAATAAATAAACGTTGAAAAAAAAAATTTTTTTTAATGTTTATTTATTTTTGAGAAAGAGAGAGAGACAGAGCATGAGTGGGGGAGGGACAGAGAGAGACAGAGACACAGAATCAGAAGCGGGCTCCAGGCTCTGAGCCGTCAGCACAGAGCCCGACACGGGGCTCAAACTCACAAACCATGAGATCATGACCTGAGCCAAAGCCGGTCGCTCAACCGGCTAGATCTTGGTTTCTAAATACAGTTTCCCACTAACAGGACAAGTAAGTTCAATAAGTAACTGATTCCTAGGCTGGGCCATGGAAAATATAAGCTAAGCCTGCAACATATTTTTGTGCAAATAAATACACAAATAAATAAATAATAATGGTCAAAAAGTACTGAGAACCTGTCAGCACATGGAGGAAAGCAGCTTAAGGGGCTCCTGGTGAGTAAGTGTGATGCCTCAAAATCAATAATAATATTAAAGTATTGCAAGCCATTTAATTTTTTAAGTATGTATTAAAACACATTATTATCCTGTCAGTACTATGGCAATAAATATTCTGTTAATCTCATTATGTAAGTATGACTCTTAATAAAGTAAGGAGAGAGAGAAGAGAGATTAATAACATATACAGGACAAAGTAAAAATTAGTGAATCTGGGAGTTCCTTTAAAAATTAGTGAGATGGGAGTGCTTTGTACTACTCTTGCAACTATCTTCTAAATTTGAAATTACTTCAAAATTGTAAGTTAAAACCATTTAGATCATTACGATGAAGTCCTAGGAGGTAAACCGACTGAAGGGTCTCAACCTGGAGGCATTTTGGTACAGGGTTGCAGTGGGGCTGGAACCCCGGGTCTTTCGTTCCTCAAAGGTCTCCTCTCTCCCGCAAGGGCAGCCCCTGGTCCTCGGGGCACCAGGGACACTGGGGCCTGGGCAGGATGCCGTCACTTCTCAGAAGGGGGTCGACCAGCAGCTCCCAGGCCCAGGGCCCACGGCCCACGGTGCAAGACGGAAGCGTGAAAGTCACATGGGACTGAGCCTCCACAGGCGCTCCCTGTGATGTCAGAAATGTCATGGGGAGGCGTGGGGTATGTCTCTGTGGCAAATCGATTCAGAGTTTTCCAGATGCTGTGTAACCAGTTCTTTGTAAGGACATCTTGCCGTTTCATGTCTAGCTGTGCCTCCTGAAGCCTTCTTCCCCCTCGCAGGCTCAGGAGTGTTTATGAGGTTCTGTAATCAAACCTATGTTTTATGCACAACACCTCGGCTACACTTCCCGTCATCCCAAAGCTTATTTAAATATAGGACTATCTGTATCAATTGCCAAAGGACTTCTTTTAAATACAGCTCTTTGATATTTCCAAACTCCAGCTGAACTCGGTGTCAGGAAAGGAAACCACAGCCCGCAGAAATGACAATATCTGCTTTGATTGTGAGCCCTCCGCGAAAACCCGGCAAGCGTCTCATTTATAAAAGGATCAGGTGAGTTGGCATCTGAGTGTTCACACCTGCAAGAAGGGACCAGAGCACGTCGGGTTCCATCCACCTGTGGCTTGGAGCACAGGAGCGGGTACACTCTGGTTTGGAGCACAGGACAGGCCCCGTGAGGCAGGGAATCTGGCAGCCTTCGAAGTGCCCGCCGAGGCTTGGGAGACACAGACACAAAGATATTCCACTGCATTCTGGAGACAACCTGATCCTTCTAGAAAGTCCATGGCTGTGAACTGCGTGAGGACGGGACCAAATGGAGTCCGGCAACGTGACGACGCCTCGTGAGTACTAGGAAAAGTTATTGGAAGCAGCCGGTGTGGACGAAAGCTGAGAGCAGGTGGGGTCCCACGGGGGGGGGGGGGGTGTCCTGTTGCACTGTAGCACTGTACTCACTGTGCTCCCGTCTGGGCCTCACCTGTCATAGCATCCTCCATCATAGAACAACCAGAGGCACCTTCTCATTTCCAGCACCCCCAGGGCAGGGCGACTACACTAATGGAGAACTATGGCTTCTGCGTGATTTCAGACCTGCAGTGACATTTCTGACCCGCCCATGACAGCAGAATTTCCCTCCACCTGGACGCTGGCTGCACACACCTGGCCATCCCAGGGGATGTTCCAGTCCCTGCCTACATGTCTGTCAGGGGAAGAGGGAGGTTTTTCTGAAGGATCTGTGCTGACTCTTCTTTTGGGTTTGAGTGAAGAGGGTTGAGCAGATTTTCCTAGAGGCATCGGACCGCAGAGGGGCAGAAATACAGATGTGAACTCTAGGGCCACAGTCCTTCACCGTGACCCAGCGCTCATCCACTTCTGGGCGAAGAACGTCCAGGGGTGCCCGGGGGGCTCAGTCGGTTAAGCATCTGCCTTCGGTTCAGGTCATGGTCTCACCCTTTGTGAGTTCAAGCCCTACCTCAGGATCTCTGCTGTCAGTGCAGAGCCTGCTTGGGATCCTCTGCCCTCCTCTCTCTGCCCCTCCCCTGCCTGCATGTTCTCTTTCTCTCTCAAAAATAAATTTTCAAAAAAAGTTCAAAAATTAAAAAAAAAAAAAAGAAGAGGGACGTCTGGGTGGCTCCGTCGGTTAAGCATCCGACCTCGGCTCTGGTCATAATCTCATGGCTTGTGAGTTCGAGCCCCACGTCGGGCTCTGTGCTGACAGCTCGGAGACCAGAGCCTCTTCAGATTCTATGTCTTTCTCTCTCTCTCTCTCTGCCCCTCCCCTGCTCACACTCTGTCTCTCTCTGCCTCTCAAAAATAAATAAACATTAAACAAAAATTAAAAAATAAAAAAAATAACCAGACCCATGACCACAGCCCCATTGGCTCCGCGAGCCAACAACACTGAGCCCTGGATATAGGAAGTGCATCTACAGCGGGGGACCTTGGGCTTCAGGGGGACAGAGCAGCGAGGACAAGGTGTCCAAGGGCAGGGATCCCAGACCGAGCATGGCAGGTGGTCACACAGTCCCGGACGAGGAAACTCAGGAGCTCCAGAACAATATTTCAGAAGGAGGTAAGAAGACTTAGTCTCACAGAACAGTTCCCCAGAAAAACCCAGGCCCCTCCAAATCACCACAGAGAGTCCAGGCCCAGCAGGTCTCCATTAGCCGCGTGACGAAGGACGTCTTGGGCCACCTCAGAGGGACACGTCTGGATCCAGGAGGCTCGCCAGTGTGCATCTCACCATGGGGACGTCTCGGAGGGGACACCTCTGCGCACAGCTCCAGAGGCTGCTCAGGGACTTACAGGAAGCCAGGGCTGTGTGAGAGCTCTGGAACATTCCACACACAGAAGAGAAGGTGCTGTGTCCGGCCAGGGAGCGGAGTCGCTTTGTCAGGGGAGTGGGAATCATGCCACAGACGAGCACCGCTGATGTGCCGGGAGACAAGGGGCGGAGAGAGGAAGGAGCAGGCAGGAAATAAACATAAGATGAACTACGCAGTCACCCAGCGGGTTACTACACCCCCCCAGGAGAGGCCGGTGCAGCGGCTGCACGGGGGGAATTTCCCGAGGGGCCACCACGCATCATCGCGGCCCACACGACCACTGGTTTGTCACTAACCCACAGGGCCCCCTGCCACAGCCAGCAGCAAGGACATGGTCTTGCTCTAGGAAAAAAGGAGCCTCGCGGACACTGTCCAGAGCCTAGACCGGAGCTGGCAGGCTCTGCAAAGTCCCCAGTGACCACCAAATTGTCCTCGTCACAAACACCATGGAAAAGAGTGTGTGTTCTGGGCACGGCCAGCGCGGGCTCGGATCCCACGGTGTCAGTGAGAATCAGGACACTCACAGCAAACACTGGGGTGTCTCCATCCACCCTTACTGTCCCAAACCACGGTGAGTGCGAGTGTGCAGTTGTGTGCCCGCACACCTTTAGCTACAAACGTATATACACACATACGCCTGTGTGTATATGTGATATGGGCCGTATAAATATGCAGATATTATAGATGCATATAAATATGTGTGTATATTATGTATGCACAAACATATAAATATATAGAGATTATATATAAGATTACATATAAGTTTATATGTAAGTTTATATGTGTGTATACAGTCCATACATAGATGTAAATATGTGTGTAATACATAGACATACATAGATATAAAACTATATAGGTATGTGTATATATATAATGCCTTTATGCACATTTTATTTTCTTAAGTTTATGTATCTATTTTGAGAGAGCGTGCGCACATGCACATGATTGGGGGAGGAGCAGAGAGAGAGAGAGAGGGAGGGAGGGAAAGACAGAATCCCAAGCAGGCTCCACGCTGTCAGCATGAAGCCCGACATGGGGCTCGATTTCATAAACTGTGAGATCATGACCTGAGCAGAAATCAAGAGTCCGATGTTTAACCCACTGAGTCACCCAGGCGCTCGCTCCTTTATGTACATTTTAAATTAATGGTAATGGCTCGTCTTTCCAAATCATCATGAGCTAGAGACGAAATCTCTTTGCTAATGTGGCACAACTGCCCAGCGGCCCTTCAGGTCCCCAGTCTGCAGGAAGGGGGCAGAGGTGGCCATCTAGAAGTAGTTTGGGGTGCATCGCTGATGGCTTTTCTCCCCTGGACTGATGGTGCCCACGAGCAGACGAAGGGCAGAGAACACCGCCACCCTCTCCCTCCCGGTGGAAGGATGGGCCACAGCACGAGTTCACACAAACAGGCCAATTGAAGCGATTTGCTCCATTGCTCAAATGTTTCACTGAAATTCTTTTGTGGCAATTCAATTGATTCAGGAAAAATCCACACTTGGCTTTGTTTGTCCCTGGAGAATAAATGACCTTGTCCCGCTCCCGACCCCACCAACAGCCAGAAGAGAAATATGACGGGAGCGGTTGGCAGCCAGGAGGTGGTGACCGCGACTCCGCAGCAAACCCCACTGCGTGGGTCTCAACCTCCTGCTGCAATAACTCTGTTTCATAAATATTTAATATTTCAGCTATGTTTTCTTAAACCAAAAGTTGACCCTTTTTCAAAGTAATCATATAAGTGATCAGTATTTGCACTGCCTGAGGAAATAGGAAATTTGCATCTGGCATGTCTGAGCCAAAATTAAACATTTATACATGTTGTTCACATTGCTTGTCGTTAGACCTAACTTGCCACCGCTCTCTGCGTTCGGTTCCCTGCTAGAAAAATGTTTCCTCTTTGAAACAGAATCACCCATGAAAATTAGACTTGTTCTGGGAATGGTAGTGTGCCCCTCTAAGATTTTCTAAATGGTCTTTTCAAGGAGGAAAAAGTTTGCCGGGAAAATGCACTTGACCTCACTTGGAGAACTCCAGATCCAAGGGCTCCATTCCAATTATCATGCTCCAGTAGGGTTTGTTTGCATGTTTTGTTTTTTGCATAATTCAGTTCTTAAATAACAACTTTGCCTCCAGACTATTATTCCTCCCTTGACTAACATCCAAGGGGGAGGGAGAGGCAGACAGTGGGACAAAGAGATGGTGAAGAATAGAGGATGGCCGATAGAAATAAGGATAAAGAGAATTCAAAGGGTTTCCAAAGCCATAGGCTTGGATTTGAATGGTCTTTCAAAGGCTGGAAAAGGAACTCCTTGGGTCTTTTTCAGCCTAAGACTTAAGTAAAATCTTTAACAAAGGAACGTGACCCGCGTCCAGGAACTTAGAACGGTCCCTTCCTTGGACCTTCCTGTCCACACTCAGAGTTTCTGTTTCCAGGACACTGGGTTTGATTTCGCCCATTCCGTGTGGCCGCTAGCCTCCTCCCAGTGAGGTCCTGAATGGCAGGTCTCCGTGCGAGGTCCTTGGGAAATGTTCTGATTGGCCGTTCATTTTGCCTGTGTTGTATTTTCAACCATCATTTTTTAAAAAAAATTACTTAGATGTGCAACAAATATCAGTGTGAACATAATGAGTTATGATAAAGCGAACAATGTGTAAGCACCGAGTCATTAAACAGAACATTGTCAAGATCCCAGAAACCTCTTGAACACCCTTTCAGGCTCGGCCCCTCCTTCCTTCCCCTGTATCAATAGTCTCTACCTGATTTGCTTGGTAACCAGTTCCTAGCTTTTCCTATATCAGCACCGCATAGTTATTCACTGGTGAATACTAAGCTTAGGCTCACATTATTTTCTTCTTCATATAAATGAAGCCATCCCCTAAGGAAGCTTCCATGTCCAGCTTCTTGCACACAACACACCACACTGGTGAGACTCGGTCACACTGACGGGTAGAGCTGTGCTGTCTTCCAACTTTTGGTTATTGCAAATGACCGAAGGGCTGAGCAGTCTTAAATATATTTGCAAGCGCATTAGGGCATGAGCTGCCTTTGGGTATTTACCTAAGGGTGCAACCGCTAGAGCCTGTGGGTGTTCATCTCACTCACAGCCGCTGAATGGTTTTCCGCGGCATTGTTCCCATTGACGTTCATATCCGCGAGTATATTAGCACCCCCACTGCGTCATCTCCTTGTCAACACTAAGTATTTCTAGTTTTACATTTTAGCCATTGGCTATCAGTATCCCATTGTGGTTTTAATTAGTATGAGCATAACAGCAAACATTTTTTGTAAACAGCATTCTTGCCTTATTTTATAGCGAGAGCCAACTCTGCAGGACAGCTTTGTTGTCAATCAAGTGAGGACAAAGCTTATCTTTATTTCTGGTTCCTATTCTGTACCATTTGTTGTATGCCCATCCTTGTGTAAATATAACCAGGACCTGATTACTGTGGTCTTGATATCTGGGAAAGCAGGGTTTCTACCTCGTCCCTCATTGTCAACTAATCTTCGACAAAGCAGAAGAGAATATCCAATGGAAAAAAGACAGTCTCTTCAGCAAATGGGGTTGGGAAAACTGGACAGCAACATGCAGAAGAATGAAATTGGACCACTTTACCCCATACACAAAAATAAACTCAAAACGGATGAAAGACCTAAGTGTAAGGCAGGAAACCATTAAAATCCTAGAGAAGAAAACTAGAAACAACCTCTTTGACCTCAGCTGCAGCAACTTCTTACTTGACACATCTCCGAAGGCAGGGAAACAAAAGCACAAATGAACTATTGGGACCTCATCAAGATAAAAAGCTTTTGCACAGCAAAGGCAATGATCCACAAAACTAAAAGACAACCAATGAAATGGGAGAAAATATTTGCAAATGACATATCAAATAAAGGGTTAGTGTCCAAAATCTATAAAGAACTTATCAAATTCAATACCCAGAAAACAAACAATCCAGGGAAGAAATGGGAAAAATACATGAATAGATACTTTGCCAAAGAAGACATCGAGATGGCCAACAGACACATGAAAAGATGCTCAACGTCATTCATCATCAGGGAAATACAAATCAAAACCACAATGAGATACTACCTCATACCTGTCAGAATGACTGTAATTAACTCAGAAACAACATGTTGGCGAGGATGCAGAGAAAGAGGAACCCTTTTGCACTCCTGGTGGGAATGCAAAGTGGTGCAGCCACTCTGGAGAACAGTATGGAGGTTCCTCAAAAAATTAAAACAGAGCCTATCCTATGACCCAGCAATTACACTACTAGGTATTTATCCAAAAATACAGGAGTGCTGATTTAAAGGGGCACGTGCGCCCCAATGTTTATAGCAGTGCTTTCAACAATAGCCAAAGTATGGAAAGAGCCCAAATGTCCATCAACTGATGAATGGACAAAGAAGATGTGGTTTATATATACAATGGAGTATTACTCGGAGATCGAAAAGAATGGATAGAACTAGACTGTATTATGCTAAGTAAATAAGTCAGTCAGAAAAGACAAATATATGGTTTCATGACTAAGTGGAATTTAAGAAACAAAACATGAACACAGGGGAAGGGAAGGAAAAGTAAGATGAAAACAGAGAGGGAGGCAAACCATAAGAGACTCTTCTATTTTTTTTAGTGTTTTATTATTTTTGAGAGAGAGAGAGAGAGAGAGAGAGAGAGAGAGAGAGAGAACACGTGACCAGAGGAGGAGCAGAGAGAGAGGGAGACACAGAATTTGAAGCAGGATCCAGGCTCTGAACCGTCAGCCCAGAGTCCGACACGGGGCTCGAACTTGTGAACCACGAGATCATGACCTGAGCCAAAGTTGGATGCTTAACTGACTGAGCCACCCAGGCACCCCAAGAGACTCTTAAACACAGAGAACAAACGAAGGGTTGCTGGAGCGGAGGTGGGTAGGGGGATGGGCTAAATGGGTGATGGGCCTTAAGGAGGACACTTGTTGGGATGAGCACTGGATGTTGTATGTAAGTGATGAATCACAAAATTCTACTCCAAAACCATTATTACACTATGTGTTAAGTAACTTGATTTAAATAAAAGTTAAAAAACAAACAAACAAATAAAAATGAAAGCTTTGCCCGGTCTCAGCTTCCTTGAGATACTGACAGAGCAGAGGAAGGTGGGGAATGAGCTCGCCCTCCTGCTGGGGCCTGACAAAGACAATTTGTCCTGTTAACCGGCTGTTAAGATGGTCCACATGCATTATTGCCTTCCCGTTCCCCTGTAGGGACCATATTCACTAGGTTCTTCCACATACTTACTGCTTCTTTATTCTTCATTCTTGCTTGTCTCTCTTACGTGGGGATCATTTTTTCCTGCGGCCAATGAACACCTTTAGTATTGCTTTGTGTGCGCATGCCTTCGGTCGAGTGTGTTTGCCTGGAATCTACTGACCTTCATCCTTGGAAAACAGTATTGCTAGCTTAGCAATTCTTTTCACACCGCTGTTTTCTGTTCCTTTGTCTGTCTGTCTGTCTGTCCGTTCACTGAGCAGCTTTATTACTTCTTTATCTACGTTTCTGGCCACAGTGCCCTGGGTAGGACCCGACCAGCCAGTGGAGAATAGAGATGCTTACAGCAGACATCCTTCCCTCATTCCTGCTCTTAGGATACAGCACTGAATTTCTCAGCATTAAGTGTGATATTGGCTATAGAGTTTTTCAAAGATGTCCTTTATCACCTTGAGGAAGTTTCTCTCTGAGTTTGCAGAGAACTTTTATCATTGACAGGTGCTGACTTTTGTCAAATGCTATCTTTTCATCTATTGAAATGACTACATTACTGTTTCTCCTTTTTTTCTGTTAATATGGTGAATAATGTTAATTTACATATACAATTTTCATTGCTCTTTGGGATACACTGTACTTGACCACGAGGTACGTATACATAAGCACACATGTGTAGGCATGACATACATAGGAACGTAGTCTGTATTGTGTGCATGTGAACATGTGGTACGTATAGTGTGCGTGTGTGTGTGATGCTGGATTGGCTTTGCTAACCTTTTGTGATGAACATCTGTGTCTAGATTTGCAAGGATATTGCTCTACAGTTTTATTTTCATGCCCTGGCATGCTTTTGATCTCAGGGCTCTCCCAGGCTGCTAAAATGACTGGAGAATCGTTCTCCTATTTCAGAAAATGTGTACATGGTTGTCACTTGTTTTCTTGCTTATTTACTAGAATTTGCTGGTGGAGTTTGCACCTGTGCACCCGGATGGCGATCTCGTGACAACGTAACTTGCCTTCAGGTCACAAGAACACCATGTCCACGTTCAGTGGAGCGTCAGTGCTCTAACCATCACTTACTAACCATGCTAGGGACCACCTAGCTTCCACAGGCACTGGGAACACAGGCAGGGGCCATTCTGTGCGGAGCTGTGCACGACAGCTGAGCACAGGTCGTGCGTGAACAGAAGTGATATCTGAGCCTAACAGGGGAGGATGAGAACCAGTCACTGGGGTGATGGAGGAGCAGGAGGGAAGCTGGGGGTGGGCCCGGGGACCGAGCCTCGGCGGATCGACAGGGCCACGTGGCTAAAACGAGGCTGTGATATGCGTCAAGCCTCTTTCTGTTTTGGAAACTTGGGGCCCCGATGTATGTAGGGAGCTCAGAAACTCCTCCTACATCCTAACTAGGTTCACCTTCTGGATTTTCCCCTGTAGTCTCCAATCCCTACTCGTCTTCCATGGGTTATTCCAGAGGGGAAAATCGTATGCTAAATTCCAGAGGCAAAATGGTCTGTTTGGGAACCTGCAAAGGGGTCTGTCAGCCAGAGTGTAGCATTGAGGGGGAGGCCGTGGGAAAGACTGAGAAGCTGAACACGTCGGCGGCGGGCAGACCAGGCTTCCACCTCCAGGAAGCAGAACATTACCACGAGGGCCATGGGAAGTCATCAGAGGGAGGCTGCGGCTTCTGGTGCAGGCAGCTGGGCAGAGAGAGACCCGAGGCTCCACGGATGCAGAAGAAAGAGGCTGTCCAGGGCATCAGGAGAGAGCAAGCCTAGGCTGGCACATGGTGTGCTCAACAAGCCTGCGGGACACCCAAATGGGAGGCCCCTGGGCGGGTGGACAGGGGCCTGGGGCAGGAGAAAACCTACAGACAGACACAGAAATGAGATCTGTGCATCACCTGTGCTGTGGACCGAACGCTGTCTCTCCCCGGCACCCCACCCACAGTAGGGCTTACTGGAGACAAGGTGCATGTGGATGTAACGGAAGTTGAATGGGTCATGAGGGTAGAGCCCTGGCATGACAGGATCAGTGTCCTTGCAGGACAAGATGGCAGAGGGCTGGCCCTGAGTCCCTGCTTCCCCGAAGACAGGCCATGTGAGCACACGGCGAGAAGGCCGCTGCCTGGGACCCGAGAGGCTCAGCACGAAACCCACCCGCCAACACCGTGAGGCTGGACTCCCTGCCTCCAGGCTGTGAGAAGTACATCCGTGTTGTTCAAGCCGTAGGGAAGGCGAAACTCTGCCTCCGTCCCCCTAGGTCACCGGCCAGGCCCCAGGTCACAGGGGAAAGCAGGGACATGGGCCTCAGGGAAATGAACACCCAGAGAGCAGACAGGCCCGAGTGCGTATGGACGAAGGAGAGCAGGAACAACGGGAGGGGACCGGAAGGTAAGAGCTATTTTATCAGGGTCTGCGTGTGCCGGCTTCTCTTGGCCCCGACGCCCTGCGTCTCTGGTGAGAAGAGTGTTTCCTCCCTCCAGGTGCAGGGAGCGGATCTTTCACATGAGAGTTTTCTCTCCTACTTTTAGGAAGAAAAGTGAGGGTCAGTGTCCTTCTTGCTCTGCTGTTTTTCAAGCATCTTCAGCTCAAAATGAGCATTATGCCGAAGTGGCCTACTTTGGGGGAGGGGGCACATTCTGCCACCTTTCAAAGCCCCCCAGCCCAGGGGTCCTCTTACATAGCCTGAACAGACCACGTGTGCGCAGAGTTCACCCGCAGCATGGGAGTGGCCGCATGGCCACAGCGAGGAGAAGCCGGAACACCAGAGCCAAGAGCGACTCCAACGCTCAAGGCATCGCGTGAGCAGAGCCCCCAGGGAGCTCAGCAGACCCCAGTGATAAGAGGAGGCCAAGGTCAGCAGCCTCACAAGATGCCCAGGGAGGTCCGGTGTGATCACAGGAACAAAGTGTCCTCAGGCACATGGCTTCTGACCAGCGCCTCTGATGGCTCTACAGAGCCCTCCCAGCCAGAATGTGCCAGAACCTGGGAGTAGGGCCAGGCGGTGACAGGGACACGTGGTTTCAGGGCCCAGGTGTGCACACAGACGGCCCAGCTGACGGCCACTTCCCTGAAGGGGTCTCTTGTGGTTATAACCCAGGGTTATAAACAGACTCTGAGAAACTTGACAGAAACCCCTGGGGTCCCCCGACT
Source organism: Panthera leo (assembly GCF_018350215.1). Classification (NCBI taxonomy): domain Eukaryota; kingdom Metazoa; phylum Chordata; class Mammalia; order Carnivora; family Felidae; genus Panthera; species Panthera leo. The sequence continues at coordinate 84,929,890 of NC_056689.1, read as the reverse complement.
CACGGAGGGGGGAGCTGATGCCCGCAAGGCAGGCCGTGCAAGGGACAGGGACCCGGACGCGTCAGAGGTCCGGGGCTGAAACCACACATGTGGTGAGTCCCTTGGCTCCTCGCGGAGCTCACTAGGGGAGAACGCGGACCAAAGTCTGGTTGTAGATACTCCTTGCAGGACTCTGAGGGTTGGGTAGTAGATTCTTGAGGCTGTGATTTTCCAGTCTTCTCTGTGTGTCAGTGGAGACAGTTTTTGGAAAGAAAGGTGCAGTTATAGAGGCACATGGCTTGAAATAGAAATGCCCCCCACACCAAACCGCAGTGTCCACAAAGTCGGTCCAAGAGTGCACGGCCGAGCATGGGGCGGGGAACGCTCAGCGCCCAGATGCAACGCCCGGTGGGAAACCGGCTCCGTGGCCACCTGGTGATGGAGAACATCTTTCACTTTCCTGAACCTTGAGTCTCCTTGCCTCTGTGGTGGAGATTTCGGTCCCTGGCCTTGCTGGGGATGCGTGAGGGCTAAAAGGGATGAGCTGAGATAGCCGCATGAAGGGCCTCGCAGAGGGGACCGTGCACGCTGGTCCTCGGAGCCCGGCCCCTCTGCTCAGACTTCAGTTCGAAAGACCCAGTGCACACCAGCAGGACCCATGTTGGGGTTCGCACAGGTTTACACGGACAACGTGGCCAAGCTGAGTCCATAGTGTGATGCCGTGGGAAGGAAGCCCATGGTCTTGTAGGCGCCCAGCTGACAGAAGATTCTAGGGAGCTCAGAGGCGAGGCCCACCTGCCCCTCCAGCCCACCCTGGCCCACGACCAGCACTGACCAGCCGTGTCATACCCGGCACTGTGGGGTGCTGGTGGCAGGCTGCATTCAGACCCTTAACCACCAGACGCCTTCTGGGAAAAGAGGCCAGGAGAATAGGCGGTCGGGGACAAGACCAGCAAGAAACAGACGGTAGAAGACGCATTTACCTGGACGGTCTCCCGGGACAAGACTTCCTGGAGGCTGGTGAGGAGAGGCGGCAGGCCCCCACATCTTCGGGCCCATTGCAAATCCTGACGCGCAAACCAGCCAGAGCGGGGCCAACCTCGGGGACGGTTACCGACACAGAAATTGCGTTTTTCTGAGTATTGGCACATAGTACCTGGGAAAAAAATAACCCACTTTAGTGCGGATCCTTCCTCAGTAGTGAGATGGGAGCTGTGAGAACAGGTACCCTGGGCAGGTCCTACGGGAAAGGTCATTCCCGTGATCCGGGGGAGCTGGTGGCTGAGCCAGTATGGAGAAGCCACAAAGCAGCAGAAAGCAGCAGAACCCCGACCAGCCTCCCCGCCTGCCCACGGCGGCCCCGCCACCCTCAACAACTGATCTTCCGATTTAGCAAAACAAAATGAGAGCCAAGCCAGCCTTTCCCTCATTCCGAAAGATGTGAATCAGAATCCCACAAAATCTGCGCAGGAACCTGACTCCCGTCCAATAGCGCTAAGCATGAACCACAGCCCCACGCAGCTGGGTGAGCAAAGAGAATGCGCACAGCGATTAGCGACTAAAGGAAAAGCAGTAATCCGTGTAGTCAGCAACGTTCTCCCATGTGCAGAACTCACTGCAACATCCATCCAAAAGAGAACGTTTTATTTCCCTACTTTAATTTTTTAAAGGAAGTTTCAGATGACGGCGCACTCGGCAGTCGGAAGTACTGCTTTCGGTCAAAAACCAAGATGGCGGAATTTTTAACGGGACAATGGGAGGAGAGAACAGAATGGAACAGGAGAAAACCTCCTCCGCGAATTAGATGACGCGCTGGAGAATCTCTCCCTCGACTGCTGAGAAAAGGGGGAAAGAGAGCAATAGAAGTCAAATATAAACTACAAGAAAATGCTTCTGTGCTCTAAAACCTAAGTACTGAGAAGTGCAGGCTCTGGGGCCACAGTCCCTGGAGTTCAAGTACAGCCGCGCTGCTGTCTCCGTGCCCGGTGAGCTCACCACCTGCGCGTCTGTCTTCACCATCAAATTGCCGAGGTGCCTGCGGAGGACGCGTTCCAAGGACAGAAGAAGTAATGGAGTCCTCAGTACATTGTGTGAAGAAATAATAGCTTTTATGAATCTCAGAAAACACCAACAATCACCATGGAAAACTTGTGAAGAGATGTATATCTGCATGTAACGTATAAAATTTCTGAAGTGTAAGACTCACCGTAAAGCTACCGTAAATCTTCTAACGAGATACACAGTTTGACTGGAAAGGAATAAGAGTGGGGTGGCTTCAGACTTCCCTCTTTTTCGTGGGGGCAGTATGTCTCTTTCTCTTCTCCTGCCCTCGTTTACTCAAGCCACGCAGTTCCCCCTACGCCACCTGCCGTGATGGCCGCCTTCTAGGGGCATGTCCTTGCTGCCTGTCCTCAGCCACATGCTTCCTCGTTGATGGAAGAATATGGAGAAAGCCCACCGTGGTTTCCACAAATTCTTGGACTGTCATGAGTATAACAGAGCAGGCGAGCGTGTGCCCCACTGGAAAGTGTGTATGTATTTGCCACTGACCATCAAAAACGAACATGGTCAATGCCACGCCTTCTTCGCAGGAACATACAAAGCCTGAAACACTTTTGTTTTTAAACAACAAAGAAACAGTAAATAAACCAAGCATCTAATCTGAAAATTTAGAGGGGAAAAAACAGTAAAATTCAAAAGAAAAGAAAAATCAATACAGTTACAAATACAAATGAAGAGGGGCGCCTGAGTGGCTTAGTCGGTTAGGCATCTGACTTCGGCTCAGGTCAAGAACTCACGATTTGTGGGTTCGAGCCCCACATCGGGCTCCATGCTGACAGCTCTGAGCCTGGAGCCTGCTTCAGATTCTGTGTCCCCCTCTCTCTCCGCCCTGCCCCTGCTTGTGCTCTGTCTCTCTCTCTCAAAAATAAAGATTAAAAAAAAATAAATAAAATAAAATAAAATAAAATAAAATAAAATAAAATTGAAAAACTACAGATGAAGAAAGAAATCCCTTTAAAGTAGTGAAACTCATAAATTTTGTCTGTGGGCTTCTCATCATCATGACAAAAACTGATAATAAAGAAAGTTAAACGAATTTAAAAAACATACATGTTCAAGGGTTCCGGAAGATGGCGGCGTAGGAGGACACGGGGCTCACAACGCGTCCTGCCGATCACTTAGATTCCACCTACGCCTGCCTAAAGAACCCAGAAAACCGCCAGAGGATTAGCAGAAGGGAGTCTCCGGAGTCAAGCGCAGACTAGAGGCCCACGGAAGAGGGTAGGAAGGGCGGCGAGGCGGTGCGCGCTCCACGGACTGGCGGGAGGGAGCCGGGGCGGAGGGGCGGCTCGCCGGCCAAGCAGAGCCCCCGAGTCTGGCTGGCAAAAGCGGAGGGGCTGGACGGACTGTGTTCCGACAGCAAGCGCGACTTAGCGTCTGGGAGGTCAGAAGTTAACAGCTCTGCTCGGAAAGCGGGAAGGCTGGAGGACAAAGGGAGGGAGAGCTGCTGAGCCCCCGGACGGCAGAGCTCAGCTTGGCGGGGAACAAAGGCGCTCACCAGCGCCATCGCCCCCGCCCATCCCCCAGCCCAAATCCCAAAGGGAACCAGTTCCTGCCAGGGAACTTGCTCGCTCCGCGCAAACACCCAACTCTGTGCTTCTGCGGAGCCAAACCTCCGGCAGCGGATCTGACTCCCTCCCGCTGCCACAGGGCTCCTCCTGAAGTGGATCACCTAAGGAGAAGCGAGCTAAGCCTGCCCCTCCAGCCCCCGTGCACCTTGCCTACCCACCCCAGCTAATACGCCAGATCCCCAGCAACACAAGCCTGGCAGTGTGCAAGTAGCCCAGACGGGACACGCCACCCCACAGTGAATCCCGCCCCTAGGAGAGGGGAAGAGAAGGCACACACCAGTCTGACTGTGGCCCCAGCAGTGGGCTGGGGGCAGACATCGGGTCGGACTGCGGCCCCGCCCACTAACTCCAGTTATACACCACAGCACAGGGGAAGTGCACTGCAGGTCCTCACCACGCCAGGGACTCTCCAAAATGACCAAACGGAAGAATTCCCCTCAGAAGAATCTCCAGGAAATAACAACAGCTAATGAACTGATCAAAAAGGATTTAAATAATATAACAGAAAGTGAATTTAGAATAATAGTCATAAAATTAATCGCTGGGCTTGAAAACAGTATACAGGACAGCAGAGAATCTCTTGCCACAAAGATCGAGGGACTAAGGAACAGTCACGAGGAGTTGAAAAACGCTTTAAACGAATTGCAAAACAAAATGGAATCCACGATGGCTCGGCTTGAAGAGGCAGAGGAGAGAATAGGTGAACTAGAAGATAAAGTTATGGAGAAAGAGGAAGCTGAAAGAAAGAGAGATAAAAAAATCCAGGAGTATGAGGGAAAAATTAGAGAACTAAGTGATACACTAAAAAGAAATAATATACGCATAATTGGTATCCCAGAGGAGGAAGAGAGAGGGAAGGGTGCTGAAGGGGTACTTGAACAAATTATAGCTGAGAACTTCCCTGAACTGGGGAAGGAAAAAGGCATTGAAATCCAAGAGGCACAGAGAACTCCCTTCAGACGTAACTTGAATCGATCTTCTGCACGACATATCATAGTGAAACTGGCAAAATACAAGGATAAAGAGAAAATTCTGAAAGCAGCAAGGGATAAACGTGCCATCACATATAAAGGGAGACCTATAAGACTCGTGACTGATCTCTCCTTTGAAACTTGGCAGGCCAGAAAGGCTTGGCACGATATCTACAGTGTGCTAAACAGAAAAAATATGCAGCCGAGAATCCTTTATCCAGCAAGTCTGTCATTTAGAATGGAAGGAGAGATAAAGGTCTTCCCAAACAAACAAAAACTGAAGGAATTTGTCACCACGAAACCAGCCCTACAAGAGATCCTAAGGGGGATCCTGTGAGACAAAGTACCAGAGACATCACTACAAGCATAAAACATACAGACATCACAATGACTCTAAACCCATATCTTTCTATAATAACACTGAATGTAAATGGATTAAATGCGCCAACTAAAAGACATAGGGTATCAGAATGGATAAAAAAACAAGACCCATCTATTTGCTGTCTACAAGAGACTCATTTTAGATCTGAGGACACCTTTAGATTGAGAGTGAGGGGATGGAGAACTATTTATCATGCTCCTGGAAGCCAAAAGAAAGCTGGAGTAGCCATACTTATATCAGACAAACTAGACTTTAAATTAAAGGCTGTAACAAGAGATGAAGAAGGGCATTATATAATAATCACAGGGTCTATCCACCAGGAAGAGCTAACTATTATAAATGTCTATGCGCCAAATACCCGAGCCCCCAGATATATAAAACAATTACTCATAAACATAAGCAACCTTATTGATAAGAATGTGGTCATTGCAGGGGACTTTAACACCCCACTTACAGAAATGGATAGATCATCTAGACACACAGTCAATAAAGAAACAAGGGCCCTGATTGATACATTGGATCAGATGGACTTGACAGATATATTTAGAACTCTGCATCCCAAAGCAACAGAATATACTTTCTTCTCGAGTGCACATGGAACATTCTCCAAGATAGATCATATACTGGGTCACAAAACAGCCCTTCATAAGTTTACAAGAATTGAAATTATACCATGCATACTTTCAGACCACAATGCTATGAAGCTTGAAATCAACCACAGGAAAAAGTCTGGAAAACCTCCAAAAGCATGGAGGTTAAAGAACACCCTACTAACGAATGAGTGGGTCAACCAGGCAATTAGAGAAGAAATTAAAACATATATGGAAACAAACGAAAATGAAAATACAACAATCCAAACGCTTTGGGATGCAGCGAAGGCAGTCCTGAGAGGAAAATACATTGCAATCCAGGCCTATCTCAAGAAACAAGAAAAATCCCAAATACAAAATCTAACAGCACACCTAAAGGAAATAGAAGCAGAACAGCAAAGGCAGCCTAAACCCAGCAGAAGAAGAGAAATAATAAAGATCAGAGCAGAAATAAACAATATAGAATCTAAAAAAACTGTAGAGCAGATCAACGAAACCAAGAGTTGGTTTTTTGAAAAAATAAACAAAATTGACAAACCTCTAGCCAGGCTTCTCAAAAAGAAAAGGGAGATGACCCAAATAGATAAAATCATGAATGAAAATGGAATGATTACAACCAATCCCTCAGAGATACAAACAATTATCAGGGAATACTATGAAAAATTATATGCCAGCAAATTGGACAACCTGGAAGAAATGGACAAATTTCTAAACACCCACACGCTTCCAAAACTCAATCAGAAGGAAATAGAAAGCTTGAACAGACCCATAACCAGCGAAGAAATTGAATCGGTTATCAAAAATCTCCCAACAAATAAGAGTCCAGGACCAGATGGCTTCCCAGGGGAGTTCTACCAGACATTTAAAGCAGAGATAATACCTATCCTTCTCAAGCTATTCCAAGAAATAGAAAGGGAAGGAAAACTTCCAGACTCATTCTATGAAGCCAGTATTACTTTGATTCCTAAACCAGACAGAGACCCAGTAAAAAAAGAGAACTACAGGCCAATATCCCTGATGAATATGGATGCAAAAATTCTCAATAAGATACTAGCAAATAGAATTCAACAGCATATAAAAAGAATTATTCACCATGATCAAGTGGGATTCATTCCTGGGATGCAGGGCTGGTTCAACATTCGCAAATCGATCAACGTGATACATCACATTAACAAAAAAAAAGAGAAGAACCATATGATCCTGTCAATCGATGCAGAAAAGGCCTTTGACAAAATCCAGCACCCTTTCTTAATAAAAACCCTTGAGAAAGTCGGGATAGAAGGAACATACTTAAAGATCATAAAGGCCATTTATGAAAAGCCCACAGCTAACATCATCCTCAACGGGGAAAAACTGAGAGCTTTTTCCCTGAGATCAGGAACACGACAGGGATGCCCACTGTCACCGCTGCTGTTTAATATAGTGCTGGAAGTTCTAGCATCAGCAATCAGACAACAAAAGGAAATCAAAGGCATCAAAATTGGCAAAGATGAAGTCAAGCTTTCGCTTTTTGCAGATGACATGATATTATACATGGAAAATCCGATAGACTCCACCAAAAGTCTGCTAGAACTGATACATGAATTCAGCAAAGTTGCAGGATACAAAATCAATGTGCAGAAATCAGTTGCATTCTTATACACTAACAATGAAGCAACAGAAAGACAAATGAAGAAACTGATCCCATTCACAATTGCACCAAGAAGCATAAAATACCTAGGAATAAATCTAACCAAAGATGTAAAAGATCTGTATGCTGAAAACTATAGAAAGCTTATGCAGGTAATTGAAGAAGATATAAAGAAATGGAAAGACATTCCCTGCTCATGGATTGGAAGAATAAATATTGTCAAAATGTCAATACTACCCAAAGCTATCTACACATTCAATGCAATCCCAATCAAAATTGCACCAGCATTCTTCTCGAAACTAGAACAAGCAATCCTAAAATTCATATGGAACCACAAAAGGCCCTGAATAGCCAAAGTAATTTTGAAGAAGAAGACCAAAGCAGGAGGCATCACAATCCCAGACTTTAGCCTCTACTACAAAGCTGTCATCATCAAGACAGCATGGTATTGGCATAAAAACAGACACATAGACCAATGGAATAGAATAGAAACCCCAGAACTAGACCCACAAACGTATGGCCAACTCATCTTTGACAAAGCAGGAAAGAACATCCAATGGAAAAAAGACAGTCTCTTTAACAAATGGTGCTGGGAGAACTGGACAGCAACATGCAGAAGGTTGAAACTAGACCACTTTCTCACACCATTCACAAAAATAAACTCAAAATGGATAAAGGACCTGAATGTGAGACAGGAAACCATCAAAACCTTAGAGGAGAAAGCAGGAAAAGACCTCTCTGACCTCAGCCGTAGCAATCTCTTAATTGGCACATCCCCAAAGGCAAGGGAATTAAAAGCAAAAGTGAATTACTGGGACCTTATGAAGATAAAAAGCTTCTGCACAGCAAAGGAAACAACCAACAAAACTAAAAGGCAACCAACGGAATGGGAAAAGATATTTGCAAATGACACATCGGACAAAGGGCTAGTATCCAAAATCTATAAAGAGCTCATCAAACTCCACACCCGAAAAACAAATAACCCAGTGAAGAAATGGGCAGAAAACATGAATAGACACTTCTCTAAAGAAGACATCCGGATGGCCAACAGGCACATGAAAAGATGTTCAACGTCGCTCCTTATCAGGGAAATACAAATCAAAACCACACTCAGATACCACCTCACGCCAGTCAGAGTGGCCAAAATGAAGAAATCAGGAGACTATAGATGCTGGAGAGGATGTGGAGAAACAGGAACCCTCTTGCACTGTTGGTGGGAATGCAAATTGGTGCAGCCGCTCTGGAAAGCAGTGTGGAGGTTCCTCAGAAAATTAAAAATAGACCTACCCTATGACCCAGCAATAGCACTGCTAGGAATTTATCCAAGGGATACAGGAGTACTGATGCATAGGGGCACCTGTACCCCAATGTTTATAGCGGCACTCTCAACAATAGCCAAATTATGGAAAGAGCCTAAATGTCCATCAACTGATGAATGGATAAAGAAATTGTGGTTTATATACACAATGGAATACTACGTGGCAATGAGAAAAAATGAAATATGGCCTTTTGTAGCAACATGGATGGAACTGGAGAGTGTGATGCTAAGTGAAATAAGCCATACAGAGAAAGACAGATACCATATGGTTTCACTCTTATGTGGATCCTGAGAAACATAACAGAAACCCATGGGGGAGGGGAAGGAAAAAAAAAAAAAAAACAAAAAAAACAGGTTAGAGTGGGAGAGAGCCAAAGCATTAGAGACTGTTAAAAACTGAGAACAAACTGAGGGTTGATGGGGGGTGGGAGGGAGGGCAGGGTGGGTGATGGGTATTGAGGAGGGCACCTTTTGGGATGAGCACTGGGTGTTGTATGGAAACCAATTTGACAGTAAATTTCATATATTAAAAAAAAAAAAAAAAAAAAAAAAGAACACAATTATTTCACTAAATTTCTGGAGAAGAGTTTGATTAATATATCAAAACCATCAATGTGTGCACCAAAATTTCTTTTTTACAAATCTCTACACCAAGGAAATGATCTATATAGAAGTTGAAGCCTATAAACTCTGATGTCAATTGTATTATTTTGTACAGCAACAAAATCTACAAACATACCAAAAAATTATAAATAAATGCTGTTACAGCCTTAAAAAAAAAAAAAATAAAATAAAATAAAATAAAATAAAAAATAAAAAACATACATGTTCTAATCAAACAGGGAAAAAGGGAATGAAAACAGAGATAATCCCAAACAGGAAGTAAATTTCACAAAGGTGGCTAATACCTACAAAATACCCTATAAAATTTGGAATTAATATTTTGATGCTCATAATGCTAGTACGTTCGAACCTATATCTTTAAAATCTGCATCATGTAGCAGCATGAGGTCAGGAGTCTTGGTCTGTCCCATCCAGAAATTACACCCCGAGCCTCTGGAAAAGTGCCTTGGCACACAGCTAGGGTTCAATCAGTATCTGTTGAATGAATGAATGCGCGATTTACTAAGTGTAGGGAGAGACAAAAGGAAATCTTGGTGAAATTAAACATATCTTAAAAAGCAACTGCTTCCAAACTCGTTTAAGGAAATACTGGAAAATATAAACACACAATAACTGTGAAAGAAACAGCACTAAAGGCAGCTAGACTAAGGTGATTTCCATCATATGGTATCCAATAGTAAAATACAGATTTAAATGGACCTGCTGCATATATCCACACGAAAAGATTTCTATAGGATTTATCATGAAAAGAAACAGCCAAGTTACACATTCGGAATTATTGAATTTCTCTGAAAATAAAGCAGAGAGGAAGATGACGTATTTTCACGAGGGCTTACATACGCTTTGAAACACACGGGAGAAAATACAGAGGAATCCACACCCAGGTGACGGGAGCAGGAAAAGCACTGCAGGAATTATTACCAGAGGCTTCTGCTTTACCTGTGTTTGTAAAAATTCATATAACAAAAGTATATCCGTATCTAGCTTTTAGTTAGAAATTAATTTAAAAGATGAAATATTTAAAGCTGCCCAAGAACTAACTTCATAAAATACACCGGGTCCAGGCATTCGTATGAGTAGGTTATTTCAGAAGAGATCATTCTTATGCTATTGAAATTATTTCAGTGCCCAGAAACTTGGAACAACCAAAAACAACATTTCTAGAATGTTGAATTCTAGAAAAAGTGCATTTATTAATTTGCCAGAGTAGGTCCAAGAAAAATAAACTACATGATTATTGTAATAAATGTTCCAAAGGCCATTTGGCCAAATTCCGCATTAATTCCTGACTTTTATGAATTACTTATAAAATAAGGACAGAAGAATATTTCTAAAAATATTTTAAAATAAGATAAAGGGGCATCTGGGTGACTCAGTCAGTTGACCACCCGCTCCAACTCTTAGTTTCAGCTCTTGGTTTCGGCTCTTGGTTTTGGCCCAGGTAATGACGTCATGGTTCATGAGATAAAGCCCCACGCTGGGCTCTGGGCTGAGCATGGAGCCCACCCGGGATTCTCTTTCTCTCTTTTCCTGTCCTCCCCCTATCCCTCTCTCTCTGTCTCTCTCTCTCAACATAATAAACTTTAGAAAATAAAATAATAAAAAATAAATAAGATAAAAAAGATTTATCTCGAATTATTAGCCCTTCCTATTAAAGCAAAAATTCTCATAACTATTACTTTTGAAGTCAGTGCAAATTTTTTAAATATGGGGCACCTGGATGGCTCAGTCAGTTAAGCATCTGTGACACTTGATTTCAGCTCAGGTCGTGATCTCACAGTTATGAGTTTGAGCCCTGTGTCAGGCTCTGCACTGACAGCACACAGCCTTGTTGGGATTCTCTCTCTCCCTCTCTGTGCCCCTCCCCTGCTCATGCTCGCTCTCTCTCTCTCTCTCTCCCCTCTCAAAATAAATAAATAAACTTAAACATTTTAATAAAAAATAAAATATGATACAGCAAAATATAAAGAATTTTTGTTATAATTTTTTATACCTGATCTGACTTAGAGAATCAAATCACAATGTATCAGGACAAAGTGTTTTAATGTTTGTTCATGTTAGTAGACCCAAAACTGATCACTTTATCAGAGCCAGTAACCATCAAGTACAATGTAAAAATGCAAAAGATCCCATTTATGATAGCAACAAAACTACAATATTTCTAGGAAAAAAATAGCCTAAAACGTGTGAGACCTGCGCAAAGAAAATGTACAGAGTGTGGACGTCACAAAACTTGCACAAATGAAGTTGCATCATGTTTCCAGATGAGACCTTCCAGTATTTATGAGGATGTCATATTTCCCTCAGTTTACTCGACAGGTGTAATGTAATTCTAATAGAAATCACAAGTAGATGGTTGTTTCTAAAGCTATTTTGTCAAAGAACATGTATAAAAATATTAGAGAAAAAAATTAAAAATAAAATAAAATAGCAGAGTACTAAGGACGCTTGCCCTATAAAATATAAAGCACACATTTTAGCAATATTCATTAGAATAACATCAATGTCACGCACACACACACAAAGGCAGAGCGCCAGAATAAAAACAAAGTTAAGAAGCAAGTCCGAGTACATAGAGCTACTTAAAATTGAATAGTGGGATTTCAAAGAAATTAGAAAAAGATGACATTTAATAAATGATGTGAAGAAAGTAGGAAACCGTATGGGAATAATATTTAGGTCTCTGTTTTCCAACCTACATCAAAATACATCTTTGGTGAACTGAAATTTAAATGTAAAGTAAGCCAGAGCTGCACTGAAAGAAAATTCAGATGACTTTAGTATGTAGAAGAAAGATGACTTTAAATGTAATACCAGATGAAAGAGAGAAAGAATATATTTCACTATATAAAAATATAGAACTCGGGGGCTCCTGGTAACTCAGTTGGTTAAGAGTCCAACACTTGATTTCAGCTCAGGTCAACTCAGTTCATGAACTCATTGTTTGTGCGTTTAAGCCCGTCATCGGGCTCTCCATTGATGGTGTGGAGCCTGCTTGGGATTCTCTTTCTCTCCCTCTCTCTCTCTCTCTCTCTCTCTCTCTGTCCCTCCTCTGCTTCTCTCTCTCTCTCTCTCTCTCTCTGTCCCTCCTCTGCTTCTCTCTCTCTCTCTCTCTCTGTCAAAATAAACAAATAAACATTTAAAAAATGAAAAAAATATAGAACTCTAGATCAGCAAGCACCATAAACAAAATTAGAAATAAACAAGGCCTGGGGAAGCTATTGATGGCACCTACAGCAAAGGTTTATAACCCTAATGCATAAAAGTTATAGCAAATCTACAGAAAAAGGTTATTGTGCAAAATCAACTCACCAAAGAGAAATTCTGTATAGCCCATAAACATATGGAAAATATTCAATCTCAAGAGCAATCAAAGAAATGTGAACTATTAACAACAATACAAAAACCAAGTTAACAAAGTAGATTCGTTTTCAAGTGTTTTTAATCTATTAACAAAAACAGTAAGCCACACAATGTCCATATAAAAATAAAAACCAATGCTCACAATGCATTGTATATAAGATGCCCATTTCTGATTTACTAAAAGAAAAAAAATTGAAAACCAGCCATATTCAGATACTTCTACGACCTGTAGAATTCTAATTAACAATGAAAGATTAAAAGTGTTCTAGTAAAAATAAGGAAAAGCCAATACACTCATTCTTCCCACAATTGCTTAAATTCTTCCAGAAGGGTAGCCAATGTACTAACACAGAAAAAGAAAAACAAAAAAGTATTTAAAGGGAACTATTCTCCTAATCACAGGGGGAGGCAAGAGCTGAAGCATAGTGAGTGTTCTTGCAAACTCTCCCCCGCATAAAATGATAATCTAGATGAAATGCTAAAAACAGCTACTTAAAGACATTTAGAAAGCAGAAAGGAAAGGACAAAGGCCAGGGAAGGGTTCATGTTATTTTAAAAAAAAAAAAGGCAACTAAAAAAATGTGAGAATATGAATTTGTGGCATTTGGAGCCCAAGGGGCTTTCCAACAACACTGCTGTGGTCACAGCAGCGGCAGCCCAGCCACCTCGAGGTGCAGGCCAACTCTGCACAGCCGGGGACACCACAAAGGACTCAACGGAAAAGCCGCAGAGATGGGGAGGGATTATTCCTGAAATTCAGCTGCAAGGTGAGCTTCTGTGTTTGCTGCTTTGCTAACTGAGTGCATTCCCCAAACGCGTGGTTCAAAGGGCAAAAAGCTAACGTCTACCGGGCTTGACATTTCAGAAGACAGAGCCTCAAGTGGTAGAGCTGCTGGAAACTAGCAGGACCCCTGGGAGCAAGGAAACCTTGGAAAAGCTGAGCCCCCAAGCCTGAAGTAAATCTCAGGCTAAGTCTTCGGTGGACTGCTAAATTATCTGGGCACAGGTTAATTGTCCAAATGCATTAAGAGCTGGGAAAAATCAGTTTTAAAAATGACAATGAAATATAAATACAAGCAAGTGTGATGTACAAATGTAGGCTGTATATCCACACTGGGAATTCATAAAAACAGAGTAGAGATTTCAGTAGCTGTATAAAACACAAAAAGCAAACTTCGTCATCAGAGGCCCAGCAACTGACCATGTGAGAACAAGAAAAATAAACACTCAGAAAGCAGCAGACTCCGGAATCACTATACTGTACTCTCCACAATGTCTAGTTTTAAAACCCAAATCAGTAGACATATGCAAATAAACAGAAAAGTGGAATCTCTCCACAGGAAGAAAGGCAGCCACTGGAAAGTGACCACGGACGGCCTTGATGTGGGCTTTAGCAAGCAAGAGCTTCAGAGCAGCTCTTACAAAGAGAATTAAAGGATGAAAGAAAAGTGGTCTTGCTAACAGGAGACAGGAAATCGCAACTGAGAAACAGAGCTGTAGAAAGGGAAATTCATCACTAAAGAGTAGAGCAATGGATTTTAAAATCCATTCTAAGGACTCAATAGTGGATTGGAGATGATAGAGAAGAAAAACCGGTTACCTTGTCTACAGATAAATAGACATTAACGAGTCTGAAGAATAGGTAGAAAAAAAAATAATAATGAAGAGTGAAAATCATAGGATCAAAAACAAAAACAGAGGAAAGCTTCTTTCAAAAGATCTATAAAATTGAAAAATCTGCACAAATAAAACAGAGAACGCAAGTTACAGAAATCAGGAATAACAGAGGGGACTATTACAGGCTCTACAGATACTAAAATGATAAGGGAATCATAAAAATAATGTTATTTCAATAAACTGGACACCTTAGATTGAAAGATATCCATGACCTCTGACCAAAACCCTCACCAGAGCGGACAAAAATGACCAACAGTGATAGAAAAAGACACAGAACATCAGAATTTCTACCTGCATCTACCAAGAAAATTCAAAACCTTCCCTCAAAGAAAATGCCACACCAAGAATGCATCAATGTCAACTTCTATGAAACATTACAGAAGAAATAACTCCAATTCTTCGGAAATTCTTTCAGAAAACAGGAGGAAGTGGAGACACTAGCCAGTTGGTTTGATGAGATCCATTTTCACTTGGACAACAGAGCCAGAGACGCTGCGAGGGGTGCCACGAAACAGAAGCCCACATAACCGCACACACAAAAAACCCTTCATAAAACATTAGCAAATTGAATCCAACAATATATAACAAGGGTAACACATGACCAATTAGTGTTTATCCCAGGAATGCTAGGTTACTTTTCAAAAATTATAAAATCCACCATATTAAAAAATAAAAAGGAAAACCAGGCACTCTGATCTCCACAGATGCAGAAAAACTACTGGGCAAAACCAAGCTACTCGTGATAAAAAAATCTCAGCAAAGATTTTTTAGGGAAAGAAAGAGACTTCATCTGGTTAAGGACATCTATGTAAAAGTCACAGCAAATGTCATTCTGAAAAGACTGATGGTAGGGTTACTGGGTTAGGGTTATAGGGCTTTAGGGTTAGGGTTATGTCTAGGGTTAGGGTTAATGTAACTGATGTCACAAGACAAGAAAACAAAATAAAAGGTGTGCAGATTAGAAAGAAGAATTGAAACTGTCATTTTTCACAGTTGAATTGGTTGTAGAAATGAAAAACACTAAGGAATGTACCTAAAAGCTACTGGAACTAAGTGAATTTAGCACTGTTCTTGAAAGCAAGGTCAGTATAGAAAAATCACTCCATTTCTGTATACTGGCAACAAATGATTGGAAGTTAAGTAAAAATTTAATTTACAATTGCATGCACAAATGTGAAATAATTAAGGGTGAATCAAATGGAGTATGTGTAAGACTCATCTATTGAAAACTACAAAACTTTCCCCAAAGACTTTAAGTCCTAAAGAAATGGGGGCGCCTGGGTGGCTCAGTTGGTGAAGCATCCGACTTTGGCTCAGGTCATGATCTCACGGTCCGTGAGTGCGAGTCCCTCGTCGGGCTCTGTGCTGACAGCTCAGAGCCTGGAGCCTGCTTTGGATTCTGGGTCTCCCTCTCTCTCTGCCCCTCCCCTGCTTATGCTCTGTCTCTCTGCCTCAAAAATAAATAAACGCTAAAAAAGAATTTTTAAAAATAAAAGAAATGGAGAGACATAGGGTATTGACCGATTGGAAGACTCAATACAGGAAAGATACAGATCCTCTTTGATTGCTTTTTCTGTTCAACACAATCCCAGTCCAAATGTTGGCACGTTTTTAGGGTAGACATTTGCAAGAGGACTCAAGAATGTCTATAGGGATGCAAAGGATGAAAATAACTTTTATAAGAAGGAAAAATAGTTGGACAGTCGGCTGTGTTTGTGCAAGTCCTCTGAGAAGCCAGTGGGAGGGTGTTACTGGAAGAATCGTCTGTGTGAGAGAGAACAGGGGGGCAGAGGTCGGGAGCTCTGGAAGCCGAGGTCAGGACAAGCGGATGTGAAGCAGGAAGAACCCAGAGGAAGCAGAAGGAAGGCAAGCTGATGGAACCACCAGCGGCTGCCGTGAGGTCTAACAGGTTGTGCCCCGCCTGGGGGCGTCCTTGAGAGAAGCCCCCAGGACTTCCATGAAAGAGCCTGCCTCCATTTCTGAGTCACTTGGCACCGCCTGGGAGCGTGTGGTTGGAGCAGCCTCCCAGCAACGCAGGACGGATTTAGGAGCGCGGCTGGGCCCGCGGTCGATCACACTCCCCAAGTAGGAGGTCCACGAGGCGCCTCCCGATGGCCGCCACACGTACACTAACCGATTTCAAGACTTACCATGAAGCTACAGTAACTGGAACAGTGTAGTGTTGGCAGGACAGGGATACAGATCAATGGAACGGAGTAGAGGGTCCAGAGATGGACCCGCACATAGATCTTCAACTGGCCTTTTTGACAAAGGCACCACTGCCGTTCAATGGACAGAGGAATACACGTCGAACAGATGGCGCTAGGACACCTGCATGTCGACGTGGGGTAACAAGAGATATCACACGCCAAAAGCAGCTTGAAAGTGCTCCCAGACCTAAAAACATAAAAGCTAATATTATGAAACTTCTAGGAAAAAGCATAAGAGAACACGTTTGCCATCCTGTGGCGGCCAAGGATTTCCTAGAAAAGACAAATAGATCATGCTTCTAACAAAACCCATGAAGTAGGTACCTTTACAACCACGTTTACGTGTGAAGAGTCAGCTGGTCACCTGCCCAGGCGCATGTCCCAGAAGCAGCAAACGTGGGGCTCAAACCCAGGAGGCGAGGCTCAAGGACCACAGCGACCGGACTCAGGCCAACTGATGCCAATTTCAGGAAAAACCTCAACGTGGGTTTTTTTTTTGTTTTTGAGGGGGGGGGGGTTCATTGCTCCAAAATTATTCTAAGGAGTGGAGGAAAAAGACACAATAACAACAAAGAAAATTTAGAGGAGGAACACTGCCCTGTGTAATTCTAAAATACGTTGTAAAAATACCAAAATTATACCAAGCATAATCCAATGAAAATATCCTCAAATGAGCCTTCGTATCAGTCAAGGTGGTGTGACAGAACACAGCACATGTCTCTGGGCCGGAGAATCGCTTAACCCAGGCGATTCCACTTCTGCAGGCAGAAGTAACTGGATAGCTACTAAAAAACAAGTTCACTCGCAATATGATCTCAAGCCATACCTAAGACATAAATGGGTCAGGAATCTGGGAGAGAAAGGAAAGAATCAGCCTTATGTCCTGCTTTACTTACTAGTCCCGGAGCCTGGGGTCTCTCCACGCTGAGCAATGAGGGAGGAAAAGAGGGAGAAAACCCACTTGCCCCGAAGATCCAAGTCTGGACTCCACCTGTCTCCCAGCACCTGTCGGACACACCTCCCAAGCCAGTGGGTGAGAGACGGGAAATGGCCATGTGGATTTGCTCCCGGAGGACACAGAGCCTGCGGGCCACACAGCACCAGACCCAGCAAACTGTGTGCACACCAGGACCCCAACTGGGGTCCTCTAAGTGTGACCTTACATCAGAGGAGTGACCCCCGTGCTGGGGTGGCAGGTTTTGTCCTTGATTCCCATTCGCATGGGGTGAGGCTGGGGGACACACGAGCAGAAAGGTGGAAAGACTTTCACACTCCGTTAGCAAAGCCAACTCCAGAGAAGCCGGGTGAACATAAGCGTGCGACCGTTGGAGAGGGGTTATCAAACGCGATGTGCCCTGTGCTACAGTCTGGTTCAGCAGGGTTTTTTTTTTAATGTTTATTTATTTATTTATTTTGAGAGAGAGAGAGAGAGAGGGAGAGAGAGCAAGTGACCATGAAGGGGGAAGGGCAGGGAGAGGGAGAGGGAGAATCTCAAGCAGGTTGCACACTGTCAGCACAGAGCCAGAAGCCGCTTGAACTCACAAACCGTGAGATCATGACCTGAGCCAAAATCAAGAGCTGGACGCTTAGCTGACTGAACCACCCAGGCTCCCCTAGTCTGGCTCGGTTTAACATGATGGGGACATGTGACAACGCTTCTGATATGTTGCAAAACATCAGAATAAAATTATCCAACAACGTACACAGAGAAGGAAGGGAAAACACACAAATACTGACAATTTTCATCTCTGAAAGGTGCCAATGTTCATTTTTACGATAGTCCTTCTATTTTCCGTACTTTTTGAGAGTTTTTCAACAAGCACGCATTACTCGTTACAGAAACCCCCGCATTCCCACTGTAACTACGGGCGTCCTAGTGGGCGGTGTCCATCTTTGCTTGGCTGTGCACGGGCTGAGCAGCAGGACTGTGCGTGCACAGACAGCCCCGGCACCTGGGGGTCGGCCATTTAGTGACTTCACGGGGAGAGGATGGGGACCGGTCGCTGGGCTGGGTGAGCTCGGGCAGCTCTCCAGGGGCAAGAAGCGCCCTTGTCCACTCCATCCGGGAGCAGCACCGTCTGGAATGCCAGCCTCCGCAGGAGAGACGTCTTTGGAGGAGACTGGAGTCTGTTAGCATGAAACACGGCAGGCGGCCGTGGAGGCAGGGCCACCATACCGTGTCGCCTCCATGTCCTCGCATGGGCCGACTCGGAGGAAGGGGACCCTGACCTCCCTCCCGGTGACGGGGGCAGGAGACTGCCTATGAGGGTCTGCATGGGCTTCCTCCTCTCAAGCCTGCAGGTGCCCGAACACAGGATGCCTGGCCTTGTGCAGGGGCCGCAGGGGACAGAGGCTGACGGGTGGCTGGTACCTCCAGGGGACAAAAGGCCACAGGACCGCGGGTGTATATGCTCTGGCTAGTGCCGCTGAGCGCCATCCACATGGCACCAAGGACACGGAGCCCGAGGGAAGCAGACGGGCCTGGTACAGCCTCCTGGCTCCCCCTTCCCGCCTCGGCTCCCGGGGAGAGGCAGTGTCCCGTCGATCAAACCTTTCCCAACTGGTTTTGTGTTGTTTCTTCACACGGCCATTGGCAGCAGTGGTGTGCTGGCAGACGTGTGACAACCAGTTCTGTCTGCGGGCAAGGAGGGTGGGGGACATCCTGGTGTCTGTGACGACTTCCATGGTGTGGATACCCCCACCACGACCGCGCTCAAGCTTCCAGGGTAACTCAGGGCAGACGGGGCTGGGGAGACACTGGCTGTGGGAGCCCGTGAGAGCAGGCTGCAGCTCAGGCTGACGCCGGGTGCACAAAACCGGGGCTCCCGTCCACCGATGGCACGAATAGAAACTCCTGCAACCCCTTTGGAAGAGAACGTGGAGATATTCATCAAATGCCTTCAAAGTGACCAGGACTGTTAACCTAACAGCATAATCCCATTTCTGAACATCGAAAGACGCAACGGGCCGAATGCAGGGATGCGTGGGTCTGGAGCCACTGGTGGGTCCCCTCCCCCAAATCTATGTCCCCTCGGCTACCAGTCATGTTTTCCCATCGTGAACAATTGGAACGTCGAAACCAAAAAGCGATATCCCTTCATTTAGGTGTCTCGAATTTCCTCACCGACTTCAGAGTAAAGCACACACGCACACACACGAGTTACAAATGAGGGCCCTGAACCCACGGAGGTGACAGCAATCACAGCCAACACGCGGGTTCGAGGGGCTCCCTGACGCCAGCAGTCCGCACTCAGCTGACACGCAGGTGACGGGTGGAAACTGGTCCCGGTGCACTGAGCGTCGAGATGGAAGGGGCTCAGGCAGAGAGAGGACAAGGCGCTGCCTGTAGCTCGGCTCAGATCTCTGACAGCTGCCCGAGACACAGCCTGATGAGCAGGAGCAAAAGGGAAAAGGAGACAGCCTTCTGAGGAGCTCATGACCACGTGCTTGTGGGGGTGGCGGAGACCAACGGGAGACTTGCGGGAGAACCACGCAGGCCCCCGGGAGTGGGCTGGACCCCCCGGGCCGGTGCCAGGCCAGCGCTGAGCAGGCGGACGGATGGACGGACGACTGAGCGGACGACCCCACAAGGCATGAGTGACGTGAGAGCCGGCTCTCTGCTCCCAGAGCTAGGCAAGCAGCCAGAGGCAGGGGGAGCTTCCTAGGACGCGCCGGCTCCCTCCAAGGGCACCCCCGCCCCGCACATCCTGACCCCCCCCGCGCCCCCCACGTCAGAGCGTGGCAGTCACCGCTTCATGCCGGTTCCCCTACCCTTGCTGGGCTCTCCAGACACCACACAGTCTCATCCTGGCCCTGAGGCAAGAGCCACACAGCTCGTGATTCACCGCAGAGTGGACGTGGTCGGGGGGGGGGGGGGGTCCCTAATCTACGCCACACTGTGGCCCCTAGCGCTAAGGCCCTGGCAAGGCTGTGCCCCCCATCACCGGCCGCTTCTCTGTTGAGCGTGGAGACACTTGGGCACAGACGGCTGGCAAATACGTCCACAGGCATACTGACATGTGACCAAGGTCCGTCTATGGGGCAAACGCCGGGGAAGCAGCCATTTATCCTCAAGTGCCCCCTGAACACAGCCTGGCACTGTCCCCCCTGCAATCTCCCCAAATTCTTCCCAGCGCGGCCCAGAACGTGTATGAAACATGGAAGGTTCGTAGAATTCGGTTTCATTTTGGGAGGATGCCGGCCGCTTCTGCCCCCTTTTCCCCAGGAACGTTCACGCTTGGCCATTAAAGAAAGAGGAAGTCTACAGCCTGGGGGTGGGGGGGATGCACCCCAGCGCCCCCTGCTCCCCTGCTCCCCGCCAGAGCCCCGGCCACATCGCTGGCCTCCCACACAGATGCTGGCTCCTCTCAGCCGCCTGCAGACATTTCTTTTTGTTCTGTCAACAGCAGCAGTGAAAAGGGCGAGCCACCCTCCTCTCGGGTAATATTTTCACGGAAATTTAAATCGACTCCTGTTGGCTGAGTCTTCTCGGAGACACAAGCCCTCTACTCTCCTTGGCCCAGTGAAACATGTTCGTGTGGATTTTATATCTTCTTTTAAACGGTTGGTTGGGAGCTTCTGGCTCCGCTTAAGGTCACTGACATTTTAGACACGATCCTTTCTGTGTCCCTCCACGTTGCCACGTGCACACACCCGTGTGCACACGTACACACACACGCGCACACTCATCCTACTTCCAGAATCGTCGCAGTCTTACCCACGCTCTACGTGTCTCAAGGGCGTTCCGAGAGAGTCAGTCTGCCTGGTAAGTCTTCTGGGCACATTTCCACAATTATCTATCATTCCATCCATCTACCCATCTATTCCTTTCATTTCACATACTCATTATTATTTTCTTCATTTGCTCCTAACACTCGGGCGCTATGCTGAGTCATGCAACAAAATGTTGACCAAGACAAAGCTGGGGCCCTGATCTCATGGAGTTTCCAGCCCATCAGAGGAGCGGGAGGGTGTACGAGGAAGTACACATCTGGTGATGTCAGTTCAACGGTGGTAAAGGCTAAAAAGAAGGATGTTTTCCTCCCTATCAGCCAGCGAACAGTCTCATTCATACTGAGTGCACCCTACCATTTCTTTCTCATGATGCTGTGCTTTGCTTATATAATTAAATGGGGTTTTACCTGGCAATTTATACCCCAGGTTTCCCCAGAAGAACGCACAGATCTTACTGGCCTAACAGCATCTCAGGACAGTCAGTCAGCTCGAACAGTAACCTGAGAAGTGGGCTTTTCCATCCATATATTTTCAATGGTGGGGCAGAGATAATAGTGACAGTGGCGGGAGCCCACCTCCCGGAACCACACCAGGTTCTGCACACGCATCTCCTTCTCACGGACCCCAGGGGCCCAATGGCGAGGGCGTCCCTGATCACCCTCGCTCAGACCACAGACAAGTCTGACACGTGATGTCCTGCTCCCGCCCCTTCCACCCAAGCCACCCTCACACTCCCCAACCATCTCGCCCTCGAGCAGACTTAATGCTTCTCCCCCAGCACAAAAATGTCCCCCAGCTCCCACTTTCCAAGAGGTGAATGTTAAGTATGTTGGTCTGGCATTCAATGCCCTCTGGAAAGTTTACAAAAGAAACTGGTTGGGAGAGGGGGGTCGGGGACACTTCTCCGGATAGCCCTTCGAAAACTTTGAGCCCTGCATCTTTAATTAATTTATTAGAAATAAATGAAGTTTCACAAAGAACGAAGAGAAGAATGTGTGAGCGCTTCTAAAGATCTGCCAAAGGTGTTCTGTGTGGTCCTAAATGCACACAGTCCTGGGGGGCCGATAAAAAGTGGGCTCCTGAAGCAGGAAGAAGCCTTTAGAACAATCCTTGTCCGATAGGGAAGGCCCACTTCTATGTGGCCACCGTGCTTCATGAGGCCGGAGGGCCCGCCTGCCGCACGAGATGTCCTCACCGAGCTTAATGTCTTAGTGTTGGGGTTTAAGACGGCGTCTTAGAAGCCGCAGGTGCACCCCGTCCCTTGCTCCTTCCCGAAAGAATCCCAAGGACAAAGTGAGTCCCCAGAAGGACAGGAGAAGTCAGGCTGGCGATTTCCTGGCGCTCCTCCAGGAAGACGTTCTACAAGAAAAGCCCCCTGGCCCTTCCTCACGGCAGGAGCAGACCTCAGCCCCAACCCCCGGGGAACGGTGGGAAGGCCATGCCCCCCACGATTTGGAAACCCAGAGTCTCCACCAGAGCAGACACTGCAGGGCAGAACCCCTGCCGGCCGGCTGTCTCCCCAGGTGGGCTGAGTTTGCTCCCTGCACCATCACGTGCCCCACTCTGGTTTTGGGGGAGATATTTGTAAATCTTTAATAATGCATAAAGGTTACAAAAAATAATATGACAAAGACTTCCAGGAACTGCCACCCAGAATTTTAAAACAATCACTACTTTCTTCTTTGTTTCTTATTTTAGGAAAATACAAGAATCCAGGGGACAGCAGGGCTCTCAGAGGACCACCCTCCACTCTCAGCTGTGTCAGGGGACCACCCCTCCCTGGGTCCCACCTGCTTCCCCAGGAAAGCCCACAGCCAGTGCCTGATGACGGGGGATGAAAAGACCCCACTCAGGACAATCTGCAGGGGGCCCAGGCCCAGTGCTTGCCCCAGGAGGCGGCTGGGTCTTTGCTGGGTCCACATCCCAGCTCATTTCTCCCTTGGCCCGTGGTCACTGGTGTGCATCCCAGGAGCAGTGGATTCCCTCTCCCTCCCACTCCTCCTCTCTGATATCCGGCCGTTCCAGAAAACCCACTGTGAGACAAAAACCGACACAACAAACCCCCTTTGTACTTCTCCCTGGTCCTCGTCTCTTCCTTGTCTTTCCATGGACAACAACAAACACGAATTTTATGTTTATCCTTTGTGTTTATGCTTTACTATCACCCAAAACTGCAAACGACATGCAGTTTGTGTCCTTTTTAAAGAACACACAAATGTTAAGCTCTACTTTCATTCTACAACTTGCTTCTTGATTCAACATTGCGTCTAAGATCTGTCAAATTAATACACTGCTGATCGGGTTCAATCATTATCATCTCTGTAGAGCGCAGTAATCTATATCATAAGTGCACCAATGGACCGTATTAATTCTGCTGTCAGTTTTGCTGTCTGTATTAGTTCTGCTGTCAGCGAACGTGTAGACTGCTTTCCAAATTTACTGCTGCGAACCAGGCTGCAGCAAACAGCACTGTGCACAGCGCCATGGACCGTAAGTCCCAGGTAGCGCCCAGCACGTTTGCTAGAAATCGCCACGCCGCTCTGCAAACAAACGGTGGTAGGAGTTCACAGCCGACAGTATTCTCCCCTCACCATGTCCACACCAGCACGTAGTCTTATCACGTACTTCCAGTCTTCTGGGTGCAACATGGTAGCTGTTTGACCCAAACCTCCAGAATTAGTACCAGTGATGATTAGTGGAACTGATGGATGGAAGAGAGAAAACGGTAAGTATTCAACCCACAACAGTTAAATCACAACTCTTCTTTCTTGGTTCTAATATATGCACTACCGCTAAATCTACCGAAAGAAATGACTTTGCTGCAACCTACAGTGTTTCATAATGTTAGCTTTATGGTTTTGCCGTCCAACCTGCATTCACTGAGTACCAACTGTACATCAGGCATCATTCTGGATGCTGGGGATAGAATTCTAAATATTTTATAATTACCACAGATTCCAGTTTAGATTCCCATCACAGGAGTATTCTGTTTCTTACATCTTTTTATTATCGGATTCTACACGTACTGTCCTACCAGCAGAGAACATATTATGTATAATATTGACCTTCTGGAACTGGAACAGGTCTCTTGTTCCATGGCTCCCAAGTCATTATTGTAAATGTACTTTGGGTAAAGAAAAGGATATGACTTTCTGTGTGGGGAATGTAAACATCGCTGCACGAGTACCGTCCAAAATTCAGTTGAGGCTCTCCAAGTTTTTGCCCCATTGGTCCAATGCTAAAAGAGGTATCTTAGTCACATGCACTGTCAATGAGATGACAGGCTTGCACCGGTTTTCCTCTTAACCCTGCCCGTGTGCGCTCTTTTTATTTCAAACCTATGCTGCTAACATGCATATAATTTGGTCATTTCTATATCTCTGTTGATTTCTCCTTTTATTACAGCTCCTCAAAATTAACTAAAAATATAATGAGATTCAAATCAAAGAGCTAATCAGAGTTTCTGAAGTGAAGTTAGCAGAAGATTTCAAAATTTGTCTGAATAAATAAACTCCTCTGTTTGTTCAAGAAATATATTTATGTGTCCACAGTGTGCCAGGCACTGTCCTGGGCCTGGGCGTGTACTGATGAATTCCACAGATACAGCTCATTCCTTCCAGGTGTTAATGAGGGAGAGGATGTCACTGGAGTAAGCCCAGCTCAAAGACAGCATGGTGAGACACACTTAACTACACGGGAACATCAGGGAAGACCATTCCAAGGAAACACACAGGCTCTGATCTGAAGAACGCACACGGGGGTAGCAAGGCAAAGGGTGGAGACAGGAAAAGAGCTAAACACGGTGTGTTTGGGAGAAGATAGGATTGTACGTATGGAAAATCCAAAACAACCTCCACATGACCCATAAAAAATAGTAGGAGGCTTTTCCGACTCAAGATCATACCATGTCAATTGGATTTCTCTATCCTGATAATAAAAAGATGTGACATGAATATTTGAAAATGTTAACAGTACTAAAAATTGTCAGGTACAGTATCAGAATAAATCCAACAAAAGGTGTGTAACGACTCGATGGAGAAAATTAAATTTTAAAGAGAAAAAAACCTACAAGAAATCAAATAAGACAAATGAAACGATGGTATAAAGTGACAGTTCTCTCCAAACTAATTTATTAGTTCAGTATAATGCTCTGCAGAGAGATTGACAAGCACTTCACAAAGAAAGGATCCAACCAGCAACCAGACAAAAATGCACCGCATTTCACTGCAGTCAGGGAAATGTGCGTGAAAACTCTATGAGATACGACTTACCCTACGGGCTGGCCAAACTGAGAAAGACTGATAACACCAAGTATTGATGAGGAGAGGGGGCAACCAGAACTCACAATTGTTGCTGACGGGACATGAAGGGGTTCAACTAATTGGAAGAACATTTGGCAGTATCCACCAAAGCAGAAGATAACACAAACCCTATGAACTCCCAAATCCACACATGGGTGCCTGACCTGGAGAAAGGCAGACGCACACACGCTCAGATGTCTGTACAAGAACATTCGTAGCAGAGTTATTTGCACT
The DNA here is from genome assembly GCF_018350215.1 of Panthera leo. NCBI lineage: Eukaryota > Metazoa > Chordata > Mammalia > Carnivora > Felidae > Panthera > Panthera leo. Next base: position 84,904,245 of record NC_056689.1, on the reverse strand, counting down.
ACTCCAATCTACAATGATCCCACTCCCACTGACAGTGGAATAAATAAGGAAGCCTTCAAACTGTGGCATATTTATACAATGTTCTGCTGTGCAGCAATAAAAACAAATACACCACGAGTACAGTTGGCATAGATAAATCTCAAAGACATCATTTTGAGCAAAAGAAGCCAGACGCCAATGAACACAAATTATAGCATCCCATTGACATCATGTTCGAAGCCAGGCAAAATTAAACTCCATTTATCAGGGACGCATAATTAGGTAGTAAACCTATAAAGAAAATCAATCAAGGAAATACCATAACATTCAAGATAGCAGCTACATGGTAAGGTTTGGATAGGGATTCTGGGACACCTGGCAAAGTCTTAGTTTTGACCTAGATGGAGGCAATGAAAGTGTTTGTTTTATTGTAATTTGTTCATCTGTATATCTACTCCCTCCCACCACACACTTTTATGGGTTTGTCACAGCTTACAAAACGCAAGAGAAACAACCAACAGTACAAATACTATACATAAAGTTTTAAAAGAAATGGAAAGAGGGGAGCCTGGGTGGCTCAGTCAGTTGGGCATCTGACTTTGGCTCGGGTCAGGATCTCGTGGTACATGAGCTCGAGCCCCCCATCAGGCTCTGTGCTGACAGCTCAGAGCCTGGAGCCTGCTTCAGATTCTGTGTCTCCCTCTCTCTTCCCTGCTCGTGCTCTGTCTCTCTCTCTCTCAAAAATAAACAAACATTAAAAAATAATTACAAAATAAATGCAAAGTGTGATAACAAGAGTGCCTGGAAGGTGCTAGAGAGACCGTCTTCTCTCAAGGTGGGAAACACTCCCAAAGAGGCCCGGGAGTGTGCATGGTGGTCAAGGCGGATCTCTGACACCAGGAAAACCCGAGCAGGCTTCCGGGAAGTTACTCCACACCCCTAAGCCTCTGGAACAACAGGAAAACCTGGGCAACATGCCAGGGAGGGGGTGTCCCCCACATACCGCCTGGGACGCCCACCCCATCCTTGTTGGGTGAGACCATCGAGGACCCCCAGCCTGCAAGTGAACATATACTATGGAATGAAAGAAAATAAACCTCAAAATGATAAAGCCCTCCTAATTTTCAACATGGGTTTTTCAATAAAACCCACCTCACGGGACTGGGGACAAGTTGCTTAAGAAGCTAACTCACAGAAACCACTAGCAGAGTGAATTGGCTACCATATTTAATGAATGAAGTGTTCCAATCATCAGAGAGGAAAAGATACATTAAAAGGCATGTGAATGGCGAACAAAGGAAGGCACACAAATGGAATTAAACTATGGAAAGGAGCCATTGTCATGTAATTACATTCATGTGAGATTTACCAAGATAACATTCTGGCCCCACCCTTCCAAGATTCAGAACATTTTCTTTTTTCTCTTCTTTATTTTTTTTTAATTTTAGAGGGAGAGATCGAGGAAGAGGAAGAGAGACAGAGAGAGAGAATCTCAAGCAGGCTCCATGCTCAGTAAGCTGACACGGAGCTTGATCCCACGACCGTGAGATCACGACCTGAGCCGAAATCAAGAGTCGGTGGCTCAACCGACTGAGCTGCCCAGGTGCCCCGAGAGGCAGAACATTTTAACCAACCACTGTTGGTTAAGTGTGGGGGAAGCAAACATGGGGTAGTCAGAACTCTAGAAATCGCTGGAAGCATCAGGCACCCCCCACATTTAGAGCTGAGTGTGAACAGCAAAGGTGTGAGCACATCTTGTGTCTGTCGCATCACCGCAGCGCTAGGTCCACAGGTGGGGAGAAGGGCCCAAAAGAGAGAACCGGGAGGCTGGGTCCTCGGGGCAGGGCTTGGGCTTGGAACTGTCCCAGGAGCTCACTCGACAAGACGTACGTGGTTTTGTTTGTAGTGTTTTAAGCCACCCTGTGCTTTAGATCCAATTCTTTGTGAAAGAAATATTGTTTCTAAGACGTGAAGTATTGGCAAGAGCTTGGTGTCTCTTCATCCTAAAAGGATCACCTCCAGAAATATCTTTCTATTAGGGGCATTGATTTTTCTGAGTCTCTCATATCTTTGCTGCAAGACTTTCCTCCAGGAGCTGATACTTCCGCACTGATGTCCTGACACAAGACCAACGGGTACCTCGCTGGGCGCTGACTCTATCAGGAGCAATAAACTGCAGGCACATCCCCGGCTAATAGAAATCGCCTCCCGGCTCTGCGCCCGGATTGGGATTCCAGACACCTTTCAGCCGAGCCTCTGCAGGGCAGGCCCTCAGCTCCGTGCCTGGTGGAGACTTATTTCCACAAAATATGTTGCAAGGCTACCTCCTGCTCCCTGACCCGTATTAGCATCGAAACCGCCCATGTACCCTGGCAGTGGCATTAGCATCCGGCATGCCTGTTCATTTCTTTCCTTCTTTACTGAGGAAATTGCCTGTGGTTCCACAGGATCGTAACTGTTATGACAAGTGAGAACACCACGCTGAGAATTTCTTGTGTGACCTCACACTGTTGACACATCTATTTAGATCTCGAAATTAAAACCGCACGCCTAGAAAGTCCTCGAGAATAGAGCAAAGGACACCTCGGTGCTACATTTCATAACAGAAAAGCATTCAATCGTGCATCTGTTATGTCCCCTAAAAGGGAGCTCCTTTGTTAATCTAAGTCGCCAGAATTTACTAATCACTTACTGTGTGTGAGGCATTGTCTGGGGACTGGAACAGCAGCCGGGGAAACAGAGAGGAACTACAGGCGAGCTCCGCCTGTTGCGGCAATCACGGGCCAGAGGGGGCAGCTCGAGAAGGATTAACCTTCGCCAAACTCCAACACCGGGTAAAGTGCCTCAAGGATTACGTGGAAAAATCATGGCAGTTCGTGGAACTTGTGGTTTCCATCACCTCCCACGTGGACTGCTCCCCCGCCTCCAGTCTTGTTCCCCTGACCACGCTGGCCTCGGAATCAACTTTAAAGCACAGGTTTGGTCATGCCGGTGTCTGGGCTAAAATGACTCAATGGCTCTGTGCTGTCCTTAACCTTAAGTCCAAAGTTCTTAAGAGGCCGGTAAAGTCTCTCACTTTTCTCCTTGCTCACGTCCATATCTTTAACGTCAGTCAGCTCTTTGCAGGTGCCCTGCTTTGCTCTAGAACCCTCTCCCCGACCTCACCCCCTGGCTCCACTCCATCCCGTAGCATCTACTTCCTGTCTCACCGTGGAGATCCCTTCCTCTGTGACTCCATATCTAGGTTGTGTGGCTTCCTGCTTCTGTCCGTCACAGCCCCTGCACTTGACTTATCATGTGACTCCCACACCACTATTATGAGTGCCCGTCCACCAGAGCAGGGCTCTGTGAGGACACATAGGGTCTGCTCGGGCCACCATCATCACCTCTAGCGCCTAGCACGGTGCCTGGCTCATAGCAGATGCTTAGGACATACACACGGATGAGGCAAGGAGGGAATGTCTTCACGCTGTCCTAGCCGTGAAGCATCCATAACTGCACTCAGCAAGTGTGCCTTAGTCCATCCAGGCTGCCACCGCAAATCGCCACAGACCGGGTGGCTGACAAACAACAGGAATGTATTGCTCCCAGTTCTGGAGGCTTGGAGATCCAAGACCAAGATGCCAACATGGCTGTCTTCCGTGGGGTTCTGCTTCCTGGTTCACGGGAACCTTCTCACTGCGTCCTCGATGGTGGAAGGGGGGTGGCGATCTCTCTGGAGCCTCTTCAATAAAGCACTAATCCCACTGGCGAGGGCTCCACCCTCCTGACTTAAGCACCTCCCAAAAGCTTCACCTACTAAAACCACCACGTTGGGCATTAGGATCTCAACATAGAAATTCGGGAGGGGACACAAACATTCGGACCATAGCAATGCAGAAAACATGCTCCTTTTATTGGGAATTTCAAAAGACAGGCATGCAATGAGAAATTCAGTTGGAAAGGCAGGTTGAGGCCAGATCCTAGGAGGCCTTGAATGTCAGGGTAGGGATCTGGGAGGCAAGACTTGTGCTACCTCCGGGAGGCCGACAGGGACAGGATTCACTGCCCCACCTGAAACCATCAAAACAGAAGAGCAGGCAAAACATACAAAAGAGCAGTTCTCAAGAGGCGGGACATCAGGCGGTGAACAACAGTGATACGTGAGAGGAAGTTCACAAACCACATGAGCCTTATCGCTGCCCCCCGCACTGCCTTGAGAGCCACAGCTTGGGAACAGCAACCCAGGAGACGGGACAGAGACTCTGGGACACTAGGCCAGTGAGAGTTTACACAGCAGAGTGCTGACAGAGCACCCTGCACACAGGGAAAACCCATTTCTACAAGAGGATGTCCTGTGATATTCAGCCAGGGAGAGCCAAGTACACGTCAGCCTATGTGGCAGGTGGGAGAATCTACATGAGGACAGGGGAAACCTACCCAGAAGAAAACCGCTGAGCCTCACATAGGGCCAGATACGGTGCTTGTTCTCACCAGCCAGACCGCAAAATCTCATCATTCACGGTGCACTGGGTAAATTACGCCGGAAGATCTTGCCTCAGTGACGGGCACAGTTAGTTCTAGATGGTACCCCCGCCCCCCATGGACCCAGCCAACAAATCGGGAGAACAAAACCTGAGAGAATCAAACTGTCTCCTATTAGCTTGACTGTGTCCCTGAACGAAGTCCAGTAACAGCAGTCGGGTTGCAAAAATATCCCGCACTGAGTAAAATCTATGATGTCTGCTATTCAGAGATGAACAGATAAACAAAAGAACAGGGAAACACAACCCATAATGAGGAGAATTGATTAGTCAATTGAAGCCAACCCAGAACTGACACAGAGGTTAGGATCGGCAAACAGAAACATTAAAAATCACAAATGCATCCCCTGTGTTCGTTTCTTACAGACATGAAAGATATAAAGTAACACAACAGAAATCCTCCAGGTAAAAACTACAAATCTGAAATGAAAGTTCCACTAGATGCGCAAATTAGACACTGCTGAAGAAAAAATAGTGAGGCTGAAGACATAACAAGAGAAACTACCTAAAAGAAAACACAAAGAAAGAAAATAATCAAGAAAAATGAGCCAACCATTGGGCACTTGTGGGCCAACCTCAAGAGCTACAATATATGTGTAATTTGAGGACTAGAAGGAAGGGAGAGGAGGGCAGAGAAAGCATTGAGAAAATAGTAGCAGAAAAGGCTTCAATTTGATAAAATAATAAACCGATAGATTGAAGAAGCTTAATGAATCCCACAGCATATCCTAATTGAAACAGTGAAATCTTGTCAGAAAGCAATCCTAACTACCTGCTACCTAGGTGAAAAGCACTTTATTATTTTTTTTAATGTTTATTTGTTTTTGAGACAGAGAGAGAGCATGAGCAGTGAAGGGGCAGAGAGAGTGGGAGACACAGAATGTGAAGCAGGCTCCAGATTCTGAGCTGTCAGCACAGAGCCCGACACGGGGCTCGAACTCACGGACTGTGAGATCATGACCTGAGCCGAAGTCGGATGCCCAACCGACTGAGCCACCCAGGCACCCCAAAAGCACTTTAAATATAAGCATAAAGAGGAGTTAAAACAAAAGCACAGGGAGAATATATACCTGCTAACACTAGTCAAAATAAGGTTGGACTATTTTATTTCAGACAAAGAGAAGTAACAGGTTTTGAAAGTCACTTCATAAGGAGAAGGGCGCTGAACCGGTCAAGAAGCTCAAACAATTTTAAACCTTTATGAACCTCGTAACAAAACTTCCCAATACATTGAGTGAAACAGATACAACTACAAAGTAAAGGAGAGAAAATAAAACCATGGTAGCTTTCGCTCAGGACCTTGTTGAAGCAGCAAAGAACCAGCGAGAATGTGGCCTAGTTCGATACCACTATCAACAACCTTGACTGACACAGGACGCCGGACCCAAAAAAGCAGAATGTACATTCTTTTCGGGTAAGCACATAAAGTTTCCCAAGATAGATAACGTTCTGGAGGATAATTTAAGTCTAAACAAACTTCAAGGGATTCAAATCATGAAAGTATGTGCTCTGACCAAAACGAATTTAACCACAAGTTAATGTATACAAGTTAATAACTATAATAACAAGTTAGTAACTACAAGAAAGATATCTTGAACATGCCCAGATATTTGAAAACAAAAAACATGTATTTCTAAATAGGCTGTGGGTCAAAGAAGAAACCAAGAGGGAAATTAGAAAGTATTTTAAACGGAATGAAAAACACATCATATCAGAATGTGTGAAACACGGCAAGTGCAAGAATCAGGTAGGAATTTATAGCACCAAATGCCGACATCAGAAAAGAAGAAAGATCTCAAAGAAGGACTTCAGCTTCCTCTTTGAAGCTGAAAACAACAGCACATTAAACCCATAGTAAGCAGAATAAAGGAAACAGGAAAACTCAACATGGAAGCCAACAAAAAAGAAAACAGAAATGGATCAAATCAAAAGTTGGTCCTTTGAACAGATCAACATAATTGATAGTGATAAAGAAACAGAGAAAACACAAATCACCAACGTTAGGGATGAGAAAAGTAACATCACTATAGATTCATAAGTTATTACAAAGGATAATAAGGGACTATTAGGAACAACTTGAAGCCTCCTTTCAAAAACGTAGATGCTATGAAAGATTTCCTGAAAGGTACAAACTGCCAGAAAAATAGAGAATGTTAATAGCCTTATATCTATTAAAGAAATGGCATTTAAAGGTACAAGTCTTCACCCACACCTAATGCCAGCCACATCCACCAAAAAAACAAACTCTAGAATCAGATGGCTTTACTTGTGAGTTATACCAAACATTTAAGGAAGAAACATGAATTCACCAGAGACACATCCAACAGGAAGAACCGTTTCCCAATTCATTTTTGAGACCAGCATTATGCAGATTCCCAAATCAAAGACATTATCAGAAAAAAAAACTAGAGACAAATATCCCTCATAAACATAGACTGAAAAAAAATCTAAGCAAAATTTTATTTTAGTAAATCATCAACCAATACGTTAAAATAATAATATATCATGGCCAAGTAAGTTTTATTCCCCAAAAGCAAGGTCTGTCTAACATCTGAAAATCAATCAGTATAATTCACCACATTACCACACTAAAAAATAAAAACCATATGATCATCTTGACTGAGGAGGAAAGGCATTTCACAAAATCTGACATCTCTTCTCCTTAAAAACTCCCACAAAACAAGAAATAAAAGTGAACTCCCTCAACCTGATAAGGTGCATCAATGAGAAACTACAGCTGATGTCATCTATAATGATAAATGTTTTCCCCTAAGATCAGGTACAAGACAAGGATGTCTACCCTCACCATGTCCATCAATACTGTATTGAAGCTTCTGTCCACTGCGCTCAGGCCAGAATAAGAAATCAAAAGCAAACAGATGGGCAAGGAAAAAGTAACACTGTCTTTAATCTGAGATGGCATGATCATTAATGACAAAGATTCAATAAAATCTGTAAAAGCTACTAGGACAAGTAAATGAGTTTAACAAGGATGTGGTGTAGAAATAACACCAGCACCCCAAAATCGATTATATTTCTATATCAGAAAACAATTGGAAACTTAAAAGCTATTTACAATAGCATTAAAAATATGGACAATGGATACATTCAACAAAACATGTGTGTAAACTAGTCTACAAACCATTGCTAGGAGATATCAAGGACTTAAGTGACTGGGGATACGATTTCGTTCAGAGGTCAGAAGCCCCGGTCGTGTTGATCCCAGTCCCCCCAAAATGTGGGGATCCGGTGCCACCCAAACAGAAGCCCATCAAAGTTTTTTGTTGGAATTGAGAAAGTGATTCTAAAATTCACATGGGATTCAAAAGGACCTAGAAAATGGAAGGAGCTTTGAAGAACAAGCACGGCATTGGGAGGACAGCACCACCTCGCGTGACAGCTTACTGTGAGGTGACAGTAACCAAACAGGGCGCCACAGATTTCAAAATAAACAAGTAGGTTGAAAGAAGAAGGAGAGATTCCACAGCAGACACACAAGTATGGACCCTGACCTCTGACAAAAGGGCAGAAACAATTCAGTGGAGAAAAGACAGTCCCCTTGACAAATGGTGCAGGGAAAAGCAATATTCTGTGTGCACAAAAATAAAAAATAAAAAATAAAAACAACAGGGACGCCTGGGTGGCTCAGTCGGTTAAGGGTCCACTTTGCTCACGTCATGATCTCATGGTTTGTGAGTTCGAGCCCCACATCGGGCTCTTTGCCGATGGCTCGGAGCCTGGGGCCTGCTTCAGATTCTGTGTCTCCTCCTCTTTCTGTCTCTCCCATGCTCATGCTCTGTCTTTCTCTGTCTCTCAATAATAAATAAATGTTACAAAAATTTTTTTTTAAAAACGACAAACATTAACTCATACAAATATGCCATATACATAATATTCTCTCCGACCACACGTAAAATTTAATGCAAAATGTTTCACAGACTTCAAAGTGAAAGCTAAACCATAAAGCTTCTAGAAGAAAATAAAAGCGAAAAGAAATATTTGTGATCTTCATGGAGGAGCAGGGTCCCTACATACCATCCCCAAAGCACCATCCGTACAAAAAAAAAAAAACACTGCTAAACTCGAGTTCGTGAAAACTGTAAGTTTCCACTCTTCAAAAGACCCTTGAAAGAATGGACAGATGTCGGAGGAACTATTTTCAAACCACATATCTGATGGAGTTGTATCGAGAATCTACAGAGAACTCTCAAACGACAATTCAACACAGTAACCCAGTCTTCAAATTAGGAAAGAGATCTGGACATTTCACCAAAGAAGCGGTATGGACAGCAAGTAATCTAATAAAATGCCCTCAATAGCATGAGTCATTAAGGAAATGCAGATGAGAGCCGCAGTGAGATGTCCCCGCAAGCCTATTAGGGCTGCAAAGCTAGAGAAGACAGAGCATGCCAAGTATTGGTAAGTCTGTGGGGGAACTGGAACTCTCCTGCATGTGGAATGGTACAACCGCTCTGCAAAGCAGTTTTCCCTACATCTGAACATACATTTAACATATGATCCTGCCATGGCCCATAAAAGAAAAAAACTGATACGTCGGACGGATCTCATTAAAATTCAAAACTTCAGCAAGTCAACAGACGCTGAAAAGAAAATGAAAATACAAACAGGTTGGGAGAAAATATTTGCAGAAGATATATCTGATAAAGGACTTGTGTCTAGAATATAGTAAAAACAAACAAACAAAAAAACACTTCTTACAACTCAATAATAAAAGACAGGCAACCTGGGGTGCCTGGGTGGCACAGTCAGTTGAGCGTCTGACTTTTCGTTTCAGCTCAGGTCATGTCCCAGGGTCGTGGGATCAAGCCTCGAATCAGGCTCCATGCTGGGCGAGGAGCGTGATTAAGATTCATTCTCTCTCTCTCTCTCTCTCTCTCTCTCTCTCTCTCTCTCCATCTGCCCTTCTCCCCAACTCACACTTGCTCTTACCCCCCCAAAAAAACAAACAAAAAAAGACAAGCAACCCAATCAAAACATCAGCACAAAATTTAAATAGCTATTTCCCCATAGAGAACATACCAATGGCGAAGGAGCACATGAAAAAATGCTCAACATTTTAGTCATTAGGAAAATGGTAGTGAAAACCACAATGAGGGATCATTTCACCCACAATAGAATGGACATAACAAAAAAGGCAAACAACTAAAGCTGGTGAAGATGTAAAGACACTGGACCCCATGTGCACTGTTGGTAGGGATGTAAATGGTGCAGCCACTTCCAAAAACTTTGTCCACGTCTTAAAAAGTAAAACGTGAATTTACCATATGACCCAGCAGTTCAGTTCCACTCTCAAGTATCCACCTAGGAGACGTAAAACTACATGCCCACACAAGAACTTTAGTATCTTTCTTTGCTGCATATTCTGAGCATTCACTCATAATATCCCCAATGTGGTAACAACCTAAATGCCCATCCGTTGGGAAGAAGACAAAGGAATACTACTTTGCCACAAAAGGGGAAAACCCACAGGTACATTCTATCACCTGGATGAACCTCGAAAACATTATGCTGCATGAAAGAATTCAGACACAAGAAACCACCCACCATATTGTTTGATTTTTAAGAAATATCCAGAATGGGCACCTGGGTGGCTTGGGTCGTTAAGCGTCCAACTTTGGCTCAGGTCATGATCGCACAGTTCGTGAGTTCGAGTCCCGCGTTGGGCTCTGTGCTGACAGCTCAGAGCCTGGAGCTGCTTTGGATTCTGTGTCTCCCTCTCTCTGCCCCTCCCCCACTCACACTCTCAAAAATAAATAAACATTAAAAAATTATTTAAAAATTAATATCCAGAGATGGCAAAGCTACCAAATAGCTTTAATCCACAAAAGTAGATTAGTGGGCACAGGGAATCCTGTGCACAGGGAATCCTACTGCAGCAGTGAGATGTTCCAGAACCCATTTATGGTGATGGTTGTACAACTCTGCCAACGTACTAAAAGAAATTTTAAAAAAAATTTACATTTTAAAAAATCAACTTAAAACAGGTGATACATACGGTATACAAAATATGCCCCAATCAAGATTTTAAAAAGACCAAAGTGGTTGGTTTTTTGGTTTTGGGTTTTTTTTTTTTTTTTTTTTTTTTTTTTTTTTTTGAGGAAGGGAATGCAAGCAGGGGAGGGACAGAGAGAGAGAGAGGGAGAATTTCAAGCAGGCTCCATGCCCAGCACTCAGCGCTGAGCCTGACTTGGGGCTCGATCTCACAACCCTGGGATCATGACCTGAGTCAAAATCAAGAGTCAGATGCTTAAGCCACACAGATGAGCCACACAGATGTCCCCTAAGTAGTTAAAAAGAAAAAAAAAAGTATTAAGGCTGTCCCTGAGTTTTTGAGGATTCACGATCAAAACCGTATTTTAAGAAGATCCAAGCTAGATTTTAGGAACAGCTCCTACCGTTAGATGAAAGATCGATCAGAGGAGAAAGCAGTGAAACATATATTATGGCTTAAATATCTGAAGTCAGCCAAGTCTCATTTCAAAAGCTCACGTAATAGAGAAGACAAAAAACTCTCTCACTTCTTAAATGCCTCCCTCCAAGGAAAATAATTCCACCAAATCAGGCAGCATTAAAGACAAGGAAAGCTGTCGGGCGAGGCCTGACTCCCAGCGATCTTCTCTGCTGTGACATCTGACAAAAGCTGATCCAGATTTCCGGATTACACTCTTTATGCAGTAAAATTCTGTCTCCTATCACAGCATCTCCCGCTAATGTGACAAGTCGGAAATCTGACAGCGCTGATGTTCTGTGCCAAAAACCATCCAGCAGGTGACTGAGCTCACTTCACTGTTTGAAAACCAGAGCCATCTGCCAATTGTAGGTGAGTGACACCTGGGAACTCCAGCGTGACGCTTACGAGAAGATGATGTAGACGCCAATCCCGTATCTGATTTTGACAAAACGTCTTGTTCCGATGTAAATACACTGTATGAGTCAAATATAAATTTTTTGCAATATCAAGGTTTGTACTGGCTTGTAGGAAGGGGGTTTATCTTTCTGACAATATCCCGCTCAGATCTCTAGAACAGAATATGCCACTCTAACTTCCTTTTAAATTTTCCCTTAATCGTGCCCTAATGCAATCCTTGCTCAGAAACTTTCTTAATATCATGAACACTTGGATTTTGTTCCTATTCCCTTGGAACCAGCTTTTATTCATCGGCTGGCACTCACAGTGCTAGGGAGGGACCATTCCCTTCCAGTTGTCTGAAATGCAATCACACCAATGTCATCATTTTAGGTCAAGGTTAAAGTTAAAAGGAGTAAGAACTAATGGAGCTTGGGTGTAGACCACACACTGTCCACACTGGGAAGCAGTCGTAAGACATTGTGCTGAATGAAGGCACTAAAATCCCGTACTTGGAGGCAGGCGGGCTTGGGGGCAAAAAGCAGAGGAGACAGGATGTGGATGTGTATTGGAACGTAAACTATAAAGACACTACTTCGGGGTGCCTGGGTGGCTCAGTCATTGAGTATCTGACTTCAGCTCAGGTCATGAGCTCACAGTCTGTGAATTCGAGTCCCACATCGGATGAGCCCCACTTCTCTCTCTCTCTCTCTCTCTCTCTCTCTCTCTCTCTCTCTCTGCCCCTTGCTCACTTGCACTCTCTCTCTCTCAAAAATATAAAATATAAAGACACTAAGTACATGAATAGCTTAAAGGAAATTGCACAAATACTCAGAGGCTACAAACAAACAGATTAAAATATGAAATGAGGTGAGTCCCCAGTCTGGTGTCTCTCTGGAGTCACAGACTGATCTGCAGTGACGTAGGGCTTCCTTTGACCGTCCCTGCAGTGACGGTGCGTGAAGCCAGAACTTCCACAGGACACGCTTGCAGCGAACAAAATCAAGCCCTAACTTGCAAACACAGCTAGCAAGCCCACTTGGCTCTCGTGCCCCGACTCTGGGTGCGACGGGAGCATCTCCTGGCAACAGTGACATGTCGGCCCAGACTCACGGCTTTGAGAGCCATCTGCAAGATCCACACAAACACAAGCTGAGGACTGAGGTTAAAGTGGTCCCAGATACTAAGTCAAGAGACCCTTGGTTTCCTGGAAGAAGCAAATCCAAATACTTCCCAGAGGGTCTTGCACGTAAGGAAGCGGACTCATCAAACAAAAACAACAAAGGAAATAAGCCACATGAGCAAGAGTTAGAAGTAAGCAGCAGCAGAGTCAGATGCAAATAGACGCCAGATGGAGGGGCGCCTGGAGGGCTCAGTCAGTTGGGCGTCCGATTTCAGCTCAGGTCATGATCTCATGGTTCATGAGTTGGAGCCTGAATCGAGCTCGCTGCTATCCATGCAGAACCTGCTTCACTTCCTTGTCCCCCCCTCTCTCTGTCCCTCCCCTGCTCATGCTCTCTCTCTCTCTCTCAAAAATAAACAAGGCATTTTTTTAAAAGTTTTTTAAAAAGATGCCAGATATTAGAATAATACATTCAAAATCATGATGCGTATTATGAACAAACAAAAGAGAGACACAAAATAGGGCACAGAACAAGAGATGAATGGTTATGCAGATATAAAAATAAACAGTAAAACCCTTAAAGGAATCAAATGCTATATTAAATTAAAACGCATGAGATTGAAGAAAAGATTTAAGCAGGGGTGCCTGGGTGGCTCAGTCGGTTAAGCTTTCCACTTCAGCTCAGGTCATGATCTCACGGTTCATGGGTTCGAGAGCCACGGTGCTGACAGCTCGGAGCCTGGAGCTGCTTCCGATTCTGTGTCTCCCTCTCTCTCTGCCCCTCCCCTGCTCACGTTCGGTCTCTCTTTCTCTCAAAAATAAATAAACGTTTAAAAATTTTTAAAAAGAAAAGAAAAGATGTAAGCAGATGCAGAGAGAATTGGTGAACGGGGAAGCAGATGGGAAGGAAGTGCCAGGGGCACAGCAGAGGGACAAAGGAAGGGAAGACACGAATGAAGGGGTGAGAAAGCTGGTGACAGCTGGCACATGTCTGATGGAGGTTTCAGAAAGGAACCGAGACATTGGGGCAGAGGTAATATTTGGGGATAATGTACGAGATGCTTCCATACCCAGGAATGACATAAATCCTCAGAATCACAACACAATGAATCCCAAAGAATAAACAAAATGAAATACAACATCACAGCATATCACAGACAAGTTGTGGAACATTAAAATCAAAACATCTGAAGAGTGGCCAGAGAGAAAAGAAAGGTAAGCTGCTGTGGGTGGGGACCAGCCTGGCAGCGGTCTGCTGGCCAGAAGGGTCCCAGGAGGACACCATCCTCAGTCTAGAGAGCTGCTCCCAACCAAACCCCAAAGACGGAGAAACAAAGACATTTCAGACAAACGAATCTCAAATTTACTGACAACAGATCCTGCCAACAGGGACTTCTCATGGGTAAGTCTGGGGAAGAAAAGGAAAATTATTCCAAGAAGGAATTTCTGTGATTGAAAAAGAAAAATGATAAATATGAATAAATTTAAACAAGCATTAATTCCATTCTTAAAAAAAATAATATTAACACTAACTTGTGACTCTGGGATTCTACTTCTGGAGACAGCATATTAGGAAATTTGAACTAACACTTCCCTGAGGAAACAATATATTTTAAAGATTCGTTAAAGACACTGGATATCCAGTAAGATCAGAGGAAGAAAGTGACCCAAGGAGGTAAGTCCTGCTTGGGGACCAGCTTTCCCATTGGGCTCATATCCAATCTAGAGAACAAGGCTAAGAAAATGCCAATTCCTTTGACAGCACGCAGGACGATGGTAAAAATAAATCTCAGCAAACTAAAAAGAGCAGGAAACTACCTTCCTTGATACCATTTTTCTGTATTGATAAAATGCTTACGACAAAACCGAAGAGTAAGAAACTTAACTGTTATTGTCCACAGATGACATGATTGTGTATGCATAAAATCCAAAGGAAGGTACAGATAAACCAACAGTCAGAGAGTTTCGAAAAGTTGCTGCATGCAGATTTGATCTGTGGAAATCAGTTATACTCCTAGACACCATCAAAATTAAAACGTACAGTTTATAAAGATGCCATGTACAAATATAATGAGTATTATGACTAAATCTAACAATATTGCAAGATCGCTAGGCAGGGGGAAAAACATTAACACAACTTAAGGCAACCTTCAATAAATAGAGGAATAAACCGTATGCATGTGACTTAAAGACTTAATATTATAAAATGTCAATTTTCACCAGTTGATTCAAAACAATACCAATCAAAATCCCAATCTGTTGACCTTCACAAATTTAGTCTAGAATTTAAATGGAAATGCAAAGGACCCGGAATAGGCAAGGTATTCTTGAAGAACAAGTTGGGACAGCTTACTCTACTTGTATCAAGATGGATTACAAAGCGAAAGGAAACAGCACAGACTGGAACTGACATAAGCATGTGCATGCCGATGAGACAGTAGAAAGCCCGGAAGTAGACCCGCGCATATACAGATCCCTGGCTTACGACAAAATGGCCCTGCAGAGCAGCGAGGAAAAAGATGGCATTCTCAAGAAATGATGCGGGGTTGGCTGCAACAGTGTGAAAGGCAGGACAGTAAAACTTCTAAAAAATAAAACGATTGCTTAATTTCTCCTTCTGTTGCTTCATTGTTGGGTATAGAAGTGCAACAGATTTCTGTACATTGATTTTGTATCCTGAAACCTTACTGAATTGGTTTGTCAGTTCTAGTAGTTTTTTGGTGGAGTCTTTAGGGTTTTCTACGTAGACAATCATGTCATCTGCAAACAGTGAAAGTTTTACTTCTTCCTTACCAATTTGGATGCCTTTTATTTTTTCCTCTTGTCTGATTGCTATGACCAGGACTTCCAACGCTATGTTGAATAAATGTGGTGAGAGTGGACATCCTTGTCTGATGCCTGAGTCTCTCAGTTTTTCACCAATGAGGATGATGTTAGCTGTGTTTTTTTCATTATGGCCTTTATTATAT
This sequence comes from Panthera leo, assembly GCF_018350215.1. Lineage (NCBI taxonomy): Eukaryota > Metazoa > Chordata > Mammalia > Carnivora > Felidae > Panthera > Panthera leo. Next base: position 84,888,783 of record NC_056689.1, on the reverse strand, counting down.
TGGGTTATGTTCCCTCTACACCTACTCTGTTGGGAGTTTTTATCATGAACAGGTGTTGTACTTTGTCAAATGCTTTTTCTGCGTCTACTGAAATGATCATACGGTTTTATACTTTCTCTTGTTAATGTGGTATTTCATGTTAATTGATTTGCAAATATTGAACCACTTTTGCCTCTCAGGAATAAATCCTACTAATGACTTGAAATAAGGAAAGTTTCCTTAAACAGGAAATAAAAATTATGAACAAAAAAGATAGGATTGATACACCTGAGTCTATTAAAATTATGAATTTATGTTTATGAAAAGCCATCATCAAGGCAGTGGAAAAGCAATCTAAATGGGTAGGAGAAGATATTTATAATATATACAAATGTTATTGACTGAAAGTGTCCCCTCAAAATTCATATGTTGAAATCCTAATGCCAAGTTGACAGTATTTAGAGGCGGGGCCTCTGAGAGGTGATTACATCATTAGAGTGGAGCCCCCGTGTTGGGATTAGTGCCATTGTAACAGAGGCCTCAGGGAGCCCCCTCACCCCTCTCTCTACCATCTGTGGACACAGCGAAAAGACAGCCATCTATGAGCCAGAAAGTGAGTTCTCACCAGACACCAAATCTTCTCGTACTCTGATCTTTGACTTCCCGGTCTCCAGTAGATATGCGTACACATGAACCACCCCCCCCACACACACACACAGCCACCCACACCACACACCAACACCCACATGATGTAAGCATGTTCATTGCTACATTATTCAACATAGTCCAATTAGAGATACACTCAAGTGTCTCTCAACAGAAGAACGAATAAAAAAATTGTGGCTAATTTATATAATGAAATACTACGCAGTATGAAATGAATAAATTATACTCTAGTTATACTCTACAAACCGGATCACACTGACCTTTGTCAGAACCTAGTGTCTGATGATTAGAGACTTAAATGTGACAGGTAAAACTATAAACCTTGAGAAGAAAATGAGGAAAATATCTTCACGCATTTGAAGTAGGAAATGATTTTAAACAAGAGAAAGAAGCACAAACGTAAAGGAAAGATGGACAAGGTTTGATATGTGAAAATAAAAAGTATCTATTCATAAAACACACCATCAAGCATGTGATGATCTATACTTTACAAGAATTGTTTAAAAAAAAAAACCAGGACGTTAGTATTCAGAATGTGTAAAGAACTCAAATCTATTTTTTTAGAAGCGCCCAATCAACTCAATAGGAAAATAGGCAAAAAGCTCAAACACAACTTTCATAAATATATGAAACGATTATCAGCCTCACTAATAATCATGGAAGTGGCAGCTAGAACCACAGTGAGACCCCTTTTCGTACCCAGCAGCTGAAGAAAAACTGAAAAACCTTATGGCAGGAACCTCTAACGAAGGGAGAGAGACCAAGTTTTTGATGGGAGTGTCAAATGGTGTGATCAGTTTCAAAGCAGACTAAGTTCTGGTGATCTAAGGCTCAGTGCGGTGATTACAGCCAATAATGCTGTATTACTTTTCTGAAAGTGGCTCAGAAAGTAGATCTTAAATGTTCTCACCACTAAAAAGAAATGGTAATTACATGACATGATGGAGGTGTTACCTAGCTCTCTGGTGATCATTCTGCAAAATGTAAGTGTATGCAATTAACATGTCGTACACCTTAAACTTACACCATGTTCCGCGTCAATCCTATCTCAATAAAGTCGGGGGGCGGGGAGAAATTGGCATGACCTCATTAAATGGAAAGACGTGTCTGACCTATGCCCTGAAAGATAGACGTGCATGTGAACATGTTTGCTTTTAGACAGCAGGAGACAAATGCAAGAATACTTATAGCAGTGTTTTATAACAGGAAAACCCTGAAAATAATCCACTGGCAGTGCAGTAGATAAATAATTCTATTCTCTATTAACAGAATGCTATAAAGCAGTAAAGATGCATGAACTACGATTCCTTCCCTTCGTCACCATGGATGAACTCGCAAACATGACAGGAGACACGAAGGGAACTACAGAAGAATGCATAAGGTTTATATAAAGTCCACAGTTTTGTAAGGCTAAGTAAAATACTGTTTATGGCACACGTGTCGTAAAAAACCAGGGGCCGCCAGGGTGGCCACGAGGACACTTGGCTTGGTGAAGGTCTCGGGTCGGAAGGGAGCCCTGCGCTATCAGCGAGAGACCCAGCGTGGGCTTCGAAGAGTCCTTCGTATTCTCTGCCATTGGTTGGGTGATACGGACGCGGGCGTTTGGTTCATCAGTATTACTTCACAGACGCCACGCATGTTGGGTGTATATAATCTGGCCAAAAGATGCAGTATTTTATACGACATCCGCACCGAGCTGTGCGCTGTATGGCTTTGCTTCTCCTCTTACGCCAGAATGTGCCCTGGGTCTCTCCTCCACCACCGCTCCTCCCTGGGGGGCTCCGACTCGCTGCGTGTGTCCAGCGCCTGGCTCCCTGGAGCCCGTCTGCTTCCCCGGCTCCCGTGTGGATGCCTCACGGTGAACTTGAGCCGACAGAGCCCCGCCACACCCTCCCCCGAGGCACGGTTCTCCCGCGTGGCTGAAACCGCTGACAGAAATGTCGCCTATGTGAGATGACGCGTTGAGTAGCGCTAAGAAAACACCTGATCATGGGTCTCTCTGGACGTGATTCGCTCCCATTTGACTCTTCGTTTAGCTAACAGTGATAGTGGACACCTAGAGTGACCTCAAGACTGATCCTTGGGAACACACTTTGAACCTTCTGTGGCTGTCCCACCCCACCCGTGTCAGACTCGGCACTGAACTCTCCCATCACTGGCCGTCAGAAAAGTTTACCGCCAGAAGACGCAAGTCAGGAATTAACTCTTTTCTCCATAGGGCACAGCAAGAACCCCTGTTGCCAGCGGGTAAAAACCGCCTCTTCATTCATCCTTAGTCCTGTGACAGCGACGGGATCCAGAGGGAAGCGGGCCAGGCCAGAAGGTGGAAGGCAAGAGCGGACGTCGGCTATTGAGAACAGGAGGGGCGCCGCTCAGGGCAGAGGCAGCAGTGAGGACTTGCCGACCTCAGGAGGGAGGCAGAGGGAAGCAGGACGGGTCTTCAGTGAGGGGAGGGCCAGCTCTGGGGAGCACCTGGCCCCCGAGGCATCGGCGTGACTCAGTGGAAGCTTTCAGACTCCACACCACCACTGCCGGGGACGAGGGGCCTCTTCACTGCAGGGACCACCTGAAGCCGGCTCTGAGGTCCCCGAAGGCACCTTCCGTAGCACGCTTGCAAGGGCCTGTATGCGAACCGGGCAGGACGTCGGGCACTACCAGGGCGGGGATTATAAGATGTACGTGTGGCCTACGCTGATGTGCAAGTATCGTTGGCTGCATTCGTCCCCCACCGCCACCTTGCCCACCAGAGAGAAAGCACGTCCCCTGAAGTCTCCCACCACAGCTGTGCTCTCCCCACCCGGGTCTCTGAAGCCAAGTCAGGGTAAGGAGAGGGGGAGAGGGGAGAGATACGCTGGGCAGGCTTCAGGGAGGAGATTTTGCAGGACGTTTTGAGAGGTCTGGAGGCCAGCAGGCATGTAAAGAAACCAGAGAGCGGGAAGAGAATTCTGTGTCTCCTCTACGTTTTTCTGAAAAGAGCAAGTTAAGGAATTGAAATATTTGGACATAAATTTTCAAAAGCGATCTGGAGCCCTGCTCTGTGACGGCTGCGTGGGCCTGACATCGTCAGGTTGCTGGTGACCGATTTTATGGAACCGTGCATCGAGTCTTGTAAAAATAATTCTAACAGAAGATTTTAACTAACCTAGCTGGGAATCAAGTAAGTTAGGGGCCTAGATCACAAGTTCTGGACAAACAGGGCATAAAATGCACCTTGTTTCTTCCATTTTGAATCTGACCAAGCCCTGAAGCCCTCAAGAGTTACCTTCTCGTCCCAGCTGCTTGTAGCGGGGGGGGGGGGGGGGGGGGGGGGGATTCTGGCTCCTGGGGGGCAGTGGGAAGTAATGGTGAAATCATTACCTGTTATCAGGATCATCATCACAATGAATGTTTTAAGTGTCTTTCAAAGCCTGTTCACTGGGGCGCCTGGGTGACTCAGGCAGCTTAGCATCTGACTTCAGCTCAGGTCATGATCTCCTGGTCCGTGGGTTCAAGCCCCTCATCGGGCTCTGTGCTGACAGCTCGGAGCCTTCTTCAGATTCTGTGTCTCCCTCTCTCTCTCTCTGCCCCTCCCCTGCTCACACTCTGTCTCCCTCTAAAAGTAAATAAACATGAAAAGAAAAAAATTTAAAAGCCTGCTCATGACCCTCATCTGTAGGCATGATTATTATGATTATTATTGGCATTTGTCATATGGGAAAATCAAAATTCAGAAAGTTTATGAGATTTCCTCAATCTGCCAGCTGTTAGAAGAAGCAGGAATTCAAACCCAGGACTATCTGACTTTAAGGACCTCTGTGCCATCCACAGGACATGGTGTTTGTGATACCAGCTCTGGGGGAGTCAGCCTCCCTTCGCCCACCTGACCGAGGCTCCTGGGGGCACACCCAGAATCTGCTGGGGGCGAATCCCACGCACTTAGCAAAGATCAGGCAAACAGATGAGGCTATCTATTTGCTGATGGATGTAAGGCATTATTAGACATGGGGGGATTTTAAAGCATAGGGAACGGCGTTTATTTGCTCATTACATTGACTTCATCACAAATTGATTGGTGGTGCTCCAGCAAGAAGGTAGATTCACTTCATTAAATGCATATATTAGCCGCTGCAATTATACACACTATATTACTCAACCTGAAAATTGCAATAATTTATTTTTTATTTAAGCACTTTCTTGCTGGAGCTATCACTCTTGAAAGGCTTGCAAATGTGACTAGTTTGTAATCATTTAAACATATTCCCACTTTAAATGTACAAATGGAGTGACTTTTTTGTTTTTTAGAAGAAACAAATCACCGAAAAGCCAGTCTCTCTAAGAATTTAGACTGTGCGTGAGGACTTCCTTTCTCCCCACAAACGTCCTTTTCTCGGAGTCCTGCAGAATGCAGTATTTCAGTGTACCGGAGCCCGGTGCCCGCTGGCCCTTCCCAGCTTCCGAAAGGACCCACGTGAAATCAAGCAGCAGGGCACAAGCTCGTGGCAGGAGAGCCTCAGAGGGCTGAGCTCCACGTCCACAGAGTCTGGCGAAATATGACCAGAGAGCCACGAAAGATGCCACTTAGAAAGTATGGAGGACAAAACAGCCCCCAGATATCAAACAGTCCAATAACTAGTGAATGTTTTCAAGAGTTACCTTTAAAAGAATCTCCAGTCTCAACTTTTACTCCGGTCTCCTGGGCTTTCAGCTACCAGGATACGTTAGCTTCTCGGCCCTAAAAACACCAACAACTTCCCAATCCTTTAAAGTCATTTCCCCTGACTGGAGTCTAATGAGTCACAGTGCTGACTGCAGAGACAGAGGAAGAGAAAGTGGAGGATGGAAAAGGGACCCAGAGGAGGGGGGGGGTGAGATGTGACCCCCAGAGAGGAGGAGGTCGAGCCACCTTCCCTGCAGCCCAAGGGCAGAAAGGGGTGGAGCAGGGGCGTGGCCCCTGCTGGAGAGGACGTGGAAATAGCTGGAAATAGTGGTTGAGAGGGTGCCAGATGGGTCAGGATCTGTGGTGCTGAACTTGGCTCTCAGAACCCAGAGCTGAGGACAAAGAGCTATCAAAGTATCAAAAACTTGAACCACCTGCAGATGACTGGGAGGCCGATGGAAGGGATTACACCGGCTCCGCCCTGCTCCCCTCCAGGCCTCCCCTGCCCGGGCCACGGATGCAGCCCAGAGACAGCAGGCGCAGGGCACCGGGACTTTGGAGCCTGTGCCCTCTGCCTCCCGTGGGGGGTGGGGTGTCCTGCCTGCCCCCAGAGCAAAGAGAGTGACACAGACCTGGCTCTGGGCTGGGAATGTAAACAAGGGTTAGACCAGGCTTTTATTTACTTACTTACCTACTTATTTATTTATGTTTATTTAATTTTGAGAAAGAGAGAGTGAGAGAGACAGACAGACAGTGTGAGTGGGGGAGGGGCAAAGAGAGAGGGAGGCACAGAATCCAAAGCAGGCTCCAGGCTCCGAGCTGTCATCACAGAGCCTGACGTGGGGCTCGAACCCACAAACCGCGAGATCATGACCTGAGCTGAAGTCAGACGCTCAACCGACTGAGCCACGCAGGCGCCATAGACCAGACTTCTCTAAAGGCTGACTCACAGCCTCCTGCTCCTCCTTAAACGCAGAGGAGAGTGTGGTGGTCAGTGGGGCCCCTGCTCTGCCACCTCTGGGTCAAGTGGACACCGTGGGGTGGCGCTGGGCTGGAGCCATTTTGCTACCCCATCACATGGGTGGCACGCTGGTCAACGGGATCCAAGGAGCAAGGGGCTCGGGGGCAGGTGAGAGGCACAGGATGAGGGAGAGCTGAGTGGACCTCCCACAACAGAGAGGGGAACCTGGAGGGGCCCTGGTGTGACGCTTCCAGGACGTTCCAGGGGGCATCTGCCAGAGAACTGCTTTGGGGATCAGCCATTCAGAGAGAACGTGCCAGAGAAGCAGCCACAGCCAACAAAGTACTTTGACAGCACTCAGGTGCCTGAGGACACATGTCCCCTCCCACCCTGACATAGCGTGGAACAGGGACCCAGGAAGACGAGGGACTGGACCACACACCTCCTTCTCACTACAGGACGCTGGAGCCTCAGAAGGAGAGTAGATAAGATTGGAGTTCAAGTTGGACACACTTGGGCTTTTCAATAAACAGAAGTGACCAGAAATCTATGGAATCCTGTCCGGATGACAGCAGGAGGCACAAGCAGGAAGTGACACACCGCTCAAGAGCATTCTCGGAAAATACCAAAGTCACTTTGTGTCCGTGCCCCACTGCATTGCCAAGTCAAACACTAGCGTTTGGATCATTGGTGAATCACAGTGGAAAAGAATGAAGACAGGTAAGTAGAGGAATGTCTACCTGTGCCAAGGGGCCCATGAGACAGTAGGAGCGCCAGTCAAGAACTGTAGGATTTTTCTTCGGCAAAGCTGGAAGCCCAGGTGGGCATAAAGACAGCAAACGATGTGTAAAATTTCCTTTTAAACAATAAACCATCATATAAGCAGCTTACAATTATGTCTATTTTCTTCTAAGTGCAATACCTTGAAGTCAGTTACACCCCGGTGTCTGGTGTTGACTTTCCATGGATACGACAAAGGACAGATTTAGCACCAATCGTTCAAAGCCTCACATGTTCCAGATGAGTCAGGATCTTCCTACACGTGTCCGTTTACACTCTGGTTTGTCAAAGGGTTTGGGGGCATTGAAGGCAAGACAATACAGAGAATAGGAGCCAGACCGCAATATCTCAAACCCTGTCTGCCACCGACTCTGGGTGGTCTTATGGAGGTTACAAGTCAACACTGCTCTGCCTGTGCTCTTTGAAAAATAAATTTTTTTGAGAGAGAGAGAGAGAGAGAGAGCATGAGTACACGTGAGTGGGAGAGGAGAAGAAAGAGAGGGAGAGAGAATCCCAAGCAGGTTCCACACTCAGCACAGAGCCCAGCGTGGGGTTCAATGTTATGACTATGAGATCATGACCTGAGCCGCAATCAACAGTCAGCCGCTTAACCCCCTGAGTTTCTCAACTTCATATGGAAACACAGCTTCAAGCCCCCACTCCCAACAGGAATACCACCACGACGCTACAGAGAAATCCTGGAGCTACCTCTCCCCCCAAAGCCTATTTACACTGCAAGAGAGCCCCATCCATGGACAGGGCTCAGTTACGGGACAGAGGACGTTTTGGCCACCTCCCTCCTATTCAGGGCAGATCTGTGGGCCTCTCCCCATGTCCACTGCTGTGTCTCTCTCAGTGTCAGTGCAGGCAGTTAAAGTGTGCTGTCCACTTTGCCTTGACGGGGCATCACAATATACTCAACCCTCCGGCACTGACTCACTCAGCGGGTTCCACAACCCACATGGAATAATCTAAGTTGGGTAGATGAGCACATTTTTTGAAGCCTCCATTTTTGAGTGTCTGCAGTTGAGTACAGCAACCCGGACATCCATTTGTCAGCTAAAAACCTGCAACTGAGAGGGAAGACAGAGAATGTTTTGCTCAATTTAGAGTCTACTTGAAATTAATGGAGAATAAACGTTCCAAATTCAAACCTTTCAAGGGACAATTTCCATTAAGCCCGAGCTCAGCTTCATTTCTGATCCACTGTTGCAAGGAGTAACAGCTGTTAGGGGCTCTGTAACTGCGATCAAACCACGGAGGCCATAAACTTTGAAAAGAAAACTCTCTTTCTGATGGTCACCGGGAGAAAAGAGAAGTGAATGGCACATTTGATGAGATCTGATCACACCGTGAAGGCCCGCCAAGTCCTCGAAGCTGCACTAAAGGTCACTGTGTGGAGATGCGAACCCATCAAACTACTCCCCCTCACTCCCCTTCCGTGGGCAAGGCAAGCCTGATGAGGCAGATGAGTGGTAAGGGAGTGAGGGGGAGGAGAAGCCCGCCCCAACAGGTCTGCTGTGGGCAGAATGCAACGGGCACTGTGAGGAGGGGCCGGAGAGGACCTCCTTCAGCCTGTAGGCCTTTCAGTTGTCTGGCTCCTATGTCCAGGGCAGCCCGGACTTGAGAACACATGACCAATCAAGCTCACACACCCCTTCATACAAGTTTACAGCCCCAAAAGTAAGGCAGACAGGGGGCTAAATACTTGTACAAAAAAAAAAAAAGTCCCTTTTATGGATGGCAGCTGCTATCATACCCGAGCAAATTCTGCATCAATGTATCCTAGAGAATGTCTGCATCATTAGAGACTGCTCTGTTGTGTTGTCCATGGGCCGGAGTGGACAGGAGGACAGCAGACAGGGGATGAGAGCAACAGTCCAAGCGGGAAATGAGTCAGCTGGGGCGGATAAAGACTCCCAGGACATGGAAATAGACCATCAGATGTGGGGGGATGGTTTCTGGCCTCGGCGATGATGGCCCATGGTGCCCTTGCTGATATGGAATATTCTACAGGAGGAAGAGAGAAAGACTCTCCTAATATGCTCCCTCTACGAGTCCCTCCCAGACCAACAAAACCAGATGTGACCTGCTGGTCTCCTAACAATGTACACCACATTTCCTGCCTCCAATACAGTGAGTACCACACACACAGATACTGTAGTGTCACAGGGGAGACAGCAGCCAGCTGTGTCCAAAGGGATAAAAAGCCAAGAAAGATAAAGACTAAACCTTTCTGCTGGATTTAGCAACATGGAGGACGTTGGCTGCCCTAAGAAGGACGTTTTGGTGAAGTGGTGGGGAGAGAATGGAGGTAAAAGCCAGCTGGACAGCACAAAGGAAGGAACGGGAAGGAGAAAGGACAGAAGAGAGTGAGGATCTCTTCAAAAAGTTTGGCAGCAATGAATCTTCCTGAGGACAGGGACCGTTACTTTTCCAGAGTCTGTCAAAGTACCAGGCACATGATATGAGGCATATAAATGTTTGATGGATAGATGGATGAATGAGTGAATGAATGAATGCCTTTCTGTGGAGGCTCAGAATAGGAAGAGATCAAAACCAGGTGGGCAGGCTGGAAGGGCAGGAGACTGAGCGGAAATGTGGGCCTCAAGGGGAAAGCCCTGGAGATGGTCACGGCTCCAAAGACGATGTTCTGTAGGAGCAGGGGAGATATGGGGCATCCCACACAAAAGAAGCCGTAAGCCCTCAGTCGCTACATGGGAGGTGAGCCTGAATATGCTGACTGAGTCTAGACTGGAGAGCCTCGCTGCCACGCCGAAAGTCCTCTACTTACTTCAAGAGGTCATGGGGAAACATCCAAGGCCTGTGAGCAGAAGACTTCACAGTAGGTCCCACACAGACGGCTCAAATGAGGACATAGGCAGGGCAGGAGAGGGACTGCAAAGAAAACCCATGTTTCCTGGAGTTGAGGCAGAAGGAGCTCAGCCAAGGACATGAGGACAGGGGCTGTGCTTCACCAACCAACTGAGTCTTCCTGGAGGAGGCTGTTTTAAATGAGCCTCAGAAACTTACAGCCTTGAGATCTAACATCTGATCCGGTGTCTTGCTGGATGCTGATGGGCAGAGCTAAGACTTAAGTTCCTGTAGAAAATCTGAATATAACCTCCTCCAAATTCCAGCATCAGGAGAGAAACAGCACACGTCTAGGATGAAAGTAGGTTGTAAGTCCAAAAAATAGTCATTACTGTCCAGGGAGGGTATGTTTTACCAGCTCAGTAAATGAGATCCAGAGGGACACAGCCCCTGGGAGGGTGGACGGGGCTGTTCCCGTGAACATTCTAGAAGTCTCTGGCAGCTCCCGAGTGAGCAGCCCAGGAGAACAGGAAGAACTAATGCATCTACAGAGAACCCACCATGAAGGGAGAGGGGGAAAGTCAGGGTCATAGGCCTCAAATGTGGGATTTTAGCCTTGAAAAGAGAAAGAGGTCGTGACTTCTAACTTCAAGGGCAGATGAAGTTTTAGGGTAGGAGAATTAACCAGGTGATGCCAGAACCATCATCCTTGAGTCCTAATTCCATAGCATTTTCCACTCACCAGGCGAAGGTACGGGCATAGAAGCACTTGATAAAAGTTGGATGGAAAATAAATCAGTATGAGTTTTTTAAAAATTACAGACAGGTGCATCACCAACCACATCCACCATCCCATAGCTCAGAGGCTTTTATGAGGCGATCCCGCCATTAGGTCATCCGATGCCTGACTCATTCACTGGTCAACAACGCTGAAACCCTCTCCTGGCTGAGGACCACTTCCGGACCCCTGGGCTAAGAGTGAATTTTGACCCTTTGCTCTGCGAGACTTACTCTGTTCACAGATCCCGCTGGGGCTCACCATCAACACAGAAGCTATTACCCAACTGGAATGGCCCAAGGGCTTTGGGGACCAACAGCACTTTCCCGTTGATGTGCACATCTAGCAAATCCAGAGTCTCATTTTTCATAAAGATGTACAGGATCAGGATCTTCCCAAATTATTTTCCAAAAGAAATTAGTATGCAAATAAATGCTCTTCCTGCCGTAACTTTACCAACTTTGATTTTGAAGCAGGTGGCAATCAGTTTGTATTTATTTTGGGAGAACAGCTTGGACTTGATGCTACTTCCTAAGTACCTTGTACCCTCCGAGGAGACACGTTCAACTTCAATGTGGTGATGATATGATTTAGCTAGAAGAGCCACCTCTCCTAATTAGCCTGATTGGAAATTCAACAAAACTTGATGCACCACTCACTAGGGAAATCCCCCAGCATAATGTTTGCAAGCATGCAAAACAGTCCCAGTGACAACATGCAGAGAAAAACCACAGCCTCCTGCCCCAGCTCCCAAGTCGGACCCTCCCAACACCTGCCTCCCAGCCGCTGTGCATGATGACCAGGCAAAAGTGGTCCCCAGCACCCTGGACGGACCTGCTGTCGGGTGTCAGGGTGCCGTGCCCAGCCCAGTCCTGCTGGGAACGAGTGCCAGACGCAGGGCTCCTCGTTTTCAGATAGGTCAGAACGATGTCCCAGGTTCCCCACTCTGTCTTCATGGTATTTTCCTCTGTCACACCTCTCACAACTGTAATGAAACTATGACTTACCTAATTATTTGATTAATGTCTGCCTCCCCCCACCAGATGAAGGTCTGTTATGCCAGGGACCTATCCCATTATCCTCTCACCAATGAACGTCGTGTCTGACATAGAGACATTCGATGGAGAGTTGGTGAATGAATGAATCGATAAATCAACAAATCGATGCTCTACAGTGACACCTATTTTCTCTTCGTTTGGGGCATTCGGTTTTGAAGAACACTGCTGGAGTTACCGGAAAGAACCGGAGGCGGCAGTGGCCCCCTCTCTTTGGCAGAGTCATGCATATCAGAACAGGATCACGATGGAGTCCTCTTACAGCCCGGTGTGTCTGGATCCCACGCCATCGGACCCCAGCAGGGCTCCATGACAGTGAGCCCCAGACGCATCCCAGCCAAGATATATCTGCTCCTGGGTCACCCGTGTGGGGTGACAGGTGAGCTGGCCCCCCAGGCTGATTCTGAATTGCACTGGCCCCCACGCCGCTTCCCTGCATGGTGGACGCATGCGGCACAGAGAGCTGTGTGTTCCCCGTGTTTATAAAGCAGTGGACGGGTCACAGGTTTGCGTGGGAATTACAGGTTTTAGAGCTTAGCAACTGAAAAATGCAGAAAGACCTTTTGTTACCAAAATAGAAAACAAAACGCTGATTTCTTTCCTCCAAAGAGAAAAGGCTGTTTCCCAGAGATCGCAGTATGAGGGCAAGAATCATCTTTGGGTGAGTTGGAAATGGCTCTCTGTCCCAGGAGTTTGGGCAGGTAATTCGCCCACATGTGATAAGCCAGGAATGCTCTTCAACCGCGGCAAGGGAGGATGCCCGCAGACTTGCGCTGATTGTCACCGAATACCTCCCGGACGCGTGGCCATCCATGAGGGGCTCAAAAGCGGGGATGTGGTACCATCTGTATGGCACGAAGGAAGCCCCACACTCAGGACCGCGGAGCAGGCTGAGTCCTCCTTATATCACCACACACCTGCTTCCTACGCCCTTCCTTCTTCATGCCCCCCATCACTCTTCCCTCTACTTGTACCCCCACCTCCCAGAGGGAGCCCCACTGTCCTGTGCATGAGAACCGCAGGGACAAGAGACAGCCTTCGGGCTCTGCTCACCCCTCTGCGGAGGTAACAAATCACGTCCGTCCGTCCTCACGCAGGAACCCCACAAGCCACTCCCACTCACCCAGCTGCTTAAGACGTGAGAGTCCACAATGCTCGGAAGGAGAAAAATATGTCCTCGGTAAGAACAACAGTTAATATTCACAAGTAAGAAATCACAGCACAGTATTGAGAACTTAATAACAGGAGGTTAATAACCATAAAATACTATGATCCGTTTTCCTGTGGGGCCAAGGAAACAATTCCAGCTGTTCACAAGCAATAGCCTGTTTCTAGGAGAAACCCGGACGGGGCCAAGACGTCGCACTCCCGTACTGGCACCCGCGTGTGTCACAGGCACAGGCCTCCAGCACAGCTGTGCATGGGGCACGTATTTGGGGGGTTTCGAATTTTACTTGCGCGACAACACAGACAAAACACAAATACAAAACAGGAAAAGATAGGAGAATGGCTGTACGTTGTCAAGTCAACATCAATGACGGAGTTGTGTTAAATTACATTATTTCCAGGTTTCTAAGTATTTTCAACAATCCAAGCGAGCGTCGTGAGGAAGGTCTGGGCCCTTCCCGAACCCCCCCATGCTGCTTCTCGGTTCCACTGCACCCCTGACCTCTGTGTGCTGGGATGCTTGGCTTTCTTTCTCATCAGTGACAAGTCTTTTCAACCACATGGCAGTGAGTCTATTCTGTGCACCTCACACGTGGAAAAAAGTTATCATAATTAAGGTGAAATACTGCAACAAAGATATGACTGATTGTTAACAAACCCACTAGAATGCTCTTTTCCAAACGATTGATGTGGTCGTCTGGAAAGCTGTGGTCCTGCCCTTTACTTCAGGTGGATCGTGGCCCTGGGAGGGAGGCTCGGAGCTCCAGAGTGGAGAAGGGCTGGGCCCGAAGGAGAGTGATGCCCATGTCAACAATGCACGCATGTGAGTTATTGAGGCAGAGCTGGCCAGGCTTTAAATCCCCCTGAAGGTCATTCCAGAAAGACATTTGTAGAATGAGATGCCTCGATAAAAATTCAAAACCCTCTTAGCTGTAAGGGCTCAGTACATTTGATGAATATAGTCTTGTTTTGCACAGGGTCAGGAGGAATTGGTCGGTGCACGCTTTCTGGGCACACACACAGAGTTCTCTCACGCGTGCACACACACACCAAAGAGAAGTTCGCATCGAAGTTGCTTCCCAAAGGGATTCCTGCAATACTCAGGGTGAGAGTGTGGGGCCATCCTCGGGGAAGGTCACCATCGACTCCCCATCTGGCACTTCTTCACTTGGTTGGAAGTTCCCGTTCCTACAAGCCAAGGTGGATTGATGGGGCACAGCCTCTGGCAGTGGGGGAGCCTCACGCCGGCTTGGGGCGCTCTCCTCATCACAGCAAACTAACTCCAGGGTGAGCAGGTCCTTTAAACAGGGCTTTGCCGGGGGCCCCACCCGTTGGGCGGGGCACGGGGCCACCAGCCGCCCCCTGAGGCCACAGCCACAGAAGGAGGGCCCAGAGGCCCAGCCCACGGCACTGACCGGGAGGCGCTGGTGGGCGCCTCTGACCTCTGCACCAGGAACGCAGACCACGGGCAGGTACCACCATCCCGACGCGGCTGGAAGGCGGGGTCTCACAAAAACCACAAGGTGAGCGCATAGCGTTTAAGGAACTCAAAGTACAGCACTGCAGTAGCCACAGAACGCTCCTCCAGGGGGACAAGGAATGCGAAAGAAACAGGGTGGGCGCAGGGGCCTTCCGCACGTCCCGGTCTACCCTTCACACGCCACGTGGGCACCTGCCCGGGGAGGGTCAGGAGCAGACAGGTCCTGAGCAAGCCGGGCCCGGAGCAGTCTGGGTCTCAGGGTAGGGAGAGCAGAGTCTGAGGCCGGGGACACACCGAGGCTGGAACAGGGGAGACGGCGGGTGCGCCTGGGTCCAGCCTCGGACGCCGGCCGCAGGCCCGGTCAGGTGACCGGCTCCCACGGGTACAGCGGGTGCAGGGAGGCTGGAACCCAGGGAGCGGGGAGGGGGTGGGGGGGGCACAGAAGCTCGTGGGCCGATCGCCGCGTGGAGCCAGCCAGCTTCTCCCTGCTTACTGCCGATGCCGCAAAGCGGGCAGGAGGCCAGGGGAGCGCGGGGCTGGGTGCAGGGGTGCAGAGAGCCGAGGTGAGCTGCAGGGCAGCTGTCAGGCACCTTCCCAGGAGGGAGCAGTGACGAGGACACGGGGCTGGGATGCTTATCCTCCACGTGCCCTAGGTCTCCACGTCTGAAGGGCAGCAGACCACGTGCGTCTGGTTCCTCCTCTGGGATACACGTCGTTAATGGGGGGCGGGGAACCAGGGCCCTGAGATGCGCTGCAGGGTGGGCCCCTCGCTCACACCCATGTGGGTACATGCACACTCACACAACACAACACACACACATACATGCGACACAATGTGCACACAGCACACAACACACACGCGACACACAATTTACACACACCACACATACACATACAACACACACATATACACACACACCAGACCCACACAACACACATCACAGCATACACACAATATAGAACACAATGTGCAGACAACTACACACAACAAACAACACACACACACACACACACACACACACACACAACACGACCCCGTGTGTTCTGGGACCATGAAGAAACTCAAAACAAAACACAACCTGCGCGGCCACCCCCACCCCGCCTCCCCGGGAGGAGCACGCCCCCAGCCCCAAGTGTGGGCTGCACAGCGACTTCCTCCAAGAGCTCTGTGAGGAAGGGGAGAGAACCTGGGGGTACTGGGGACACGGCCTCAGCCAGGGGATGCAGGTCAACGTCGGCGGTGACCGGTCACGTGGACAGGACGGCCCGTGGCTACAACGCGGTGAGAAGGCACTTCTCTCTTCCTTCTCAAAACACATAATCCCAGCTTGACCGCAAACAAAACATGGACGGCTCCCCACAGAGGGCCTTTGTCCAACCTGCCCGTCCTGAACCCTTCCAACTGCCAAGATCAGCAAAAATAAAGGAACACCGAGAAACCGAAGTGGAGCCAAAGGAGACCTTTCCTGGGACGGGAAACACACACGAGATGAAAGCTAAGGAGATAGGAAGAAAACGCGCACTGTCGTTTGTTCTAACACACCAGCGTCACGGTCCGTGGTGACGAGTGTGCCGTGGCCGTGTCAGATGTCAGCCGTCGGGGACCCTGGGTGTCACGTGCTGAAACACTCCGTGTGTCTTTGCAACTTTTCTGTAAATCTCCAACCATTCTGAAGTAAAAAGTCTATAAGAAATTAAAATAGAATTAGGTCGCGTTGGCCACGGGAGCTGTTGGAAGGGCTGTGTTCCTTCCGCCCTTCAGACCCCACGTCCTCTGCCTCCTCCGTTGGGCAGAAGCGCTTGGGGCCCGCAGGCATCATCCATTTGCCCATTCACCCCTTGGAATCTGCAAGTTGAGGCGTTGGTTAGAAGTTCAAAAAGCAGAATAGGCTGTAAATTCTGGCATAATGTAAACAGCACCGTTTTAAAATAAAACTATCACATCATCACTCATTGTATCAGTTGGAATAAAAAAAGTGAGGCATTCCATACCCACGGTCACCATTTCAAAAATTCAAGAACAGGTCCTTCAATAGCAGAAAATCTTACATATTTCTTTTTTCTTCCACTTAAACCTGTATTTCCGAGCCACTTCTTCCACAGGATTTTGTCCCGAAGGGATCAACGTTTACGCTTGAGATTGTGTTATTCATCATCCTATCGTACTTCTCTGCTCAAGAATATTGATATGAAATATATATCTACTCTTTATTGCCAGTGACCATAGACTCTAAGTGTTAAAAATAATTTTCTTCTGGATTGGATTTTTCTACATTATTACTGGCATAACAAATCAAAACAACATAAATGTTATCTATATTTCGATAGATACGTATTAAGCGTAAAAATGAAATCTCAGTAGAAGTGCATCTTCGATGGAATGGATGTGATTTTTCCAAATGGCTCATTTATCCTGCAATGATTCCATTACTTATTGCTGGATTGGGGCTGGGGTCAAAGATCGATTCTATTTCCATTTACTTTCTGTAGAGGTATGAGCTGAGAAAGCGTCACCTCGAGCACAGAGATGACAAAGAAGCTTTGTTAAGGCTCTATCACTCTAAGTGGCAAACTTCCTCCAAGGGATGTGCAAAGACATTGGGTGGATGAGTTGTAATTATCTATCAGGCTAACACTTCTGCCAGGTCAACAACTAGCCTGGGTCTTTGTTCGATTTTGTCTTGAAACTGGGTATTAGAACCATTTCACTTGCAAAATGAACCCAGCTCACTCCTTAGGAGCATTTGTTTTCCCAAAAGTCGACAACATCTCAGGTTACTGTGACTGTTACTGGCCTTCCTACGTGGGTGTTTACCGAGGTGACACCGAGGGCAAGAGTGTTTACCTGCCTTTACTGTGCAAGGGTGTGGAGAAGGGCAGGCGTGGATGGGGAACAACAGGGTAGAGGTAAGACGGGTCAGGTTTAGGAAGGATAGGAAGTAGGGAATATGGAAACCGATTTCCCCAAAGGGCCTCATGTTCACAGACGCTCCTCGGCCGTCTTCCTGAGCCCCAGCGCACAGATGCTGAAAATCCATGGACCTCAGGAACAGAGTGCCCTCGGGAGCACTTGGACTCCCAGGACACAAGGCTCCGGGAGCACACAGAGCCCCAGAGTGCAGTGACACCAGGAATACACGTCCCCAGAATCACAGGGACTCAGGAACACACCGCCAAAGCAATGAGCTGTTGTTTTGCAGGAAGCTAACGCCCTCCGAGGCCTTCAGAGGACTTTCCTGCTGCGCCACTTGGGAGGTGAACCCCCAGAAGCTGACAAGTCTGTCATCGAGAAGACAAACAATGGGGAGCCCGTCTCCTGAGCGGCTGGACGCGCCTGCACAAGTCCTGCTGGTTACGGCTGGCCGATGGTGGGAAGTGGGCCCGGAGGCCAAGTGTGGAGGACGCTGCTCGCTGAGCAGGTGTAGCGCCCGGTGTCCTGTCGGTGAGCTCACGGGTGCGGGCAGAGCATCCCCCGGCCTCGCCCACCCTCCGCACAAAGGGGAGCTGGGAGGCGCCCCCACTCGGAAATAGCCGTCAGGACTAGGCCACCGTGGGAGGGATAAGCCGCTCCAAGAGCAGGCAGCGGGCACACCCGGGAGCCAGCCGGCTTGGCCCATCTCAAAGCCCCAGTCCTCACGTCTCCCAGCTGCCCAGCCATACGCCCGAGTCCTGACCCCTTGTTTCTGCACGCCCAGGGGGCAGCCCTGAGGCCGTCCACTGCTGCTCCACAAAGTGCTGTCCTGGAAGGCAAGGTGACCATGCCAGCTTCCCTCTGGTGACCGGTGTGCAGAGAGGAGGGTCAGTCAGCCTCTGGGGCAAAGAGAGGGCCGGCTCTTGGGGAAATAAGGCAGCAGCCCAGAAACTGCCTTTCAGAGAGGGCGAAGGCATTCTAGAGAGCTCCTAACTGCAAGCAGCCACGACGTCTCTGAGTACATCTGATGCAGCAGAGAGCAGGAAGGAAAGAATGTGGCGTCCCTGGATCTCCAGAACATTCTCCCCCCAGGCCCAGCGTGAGAGGCCTCGATGGAGGGGTGCGAGGCTGGTTCCGAGGGTCCCCGGTGAGATCACAGATTGGGGTTGGGGGAATCAGGGCGGCAAACGTTACCACCCTGGGTGCCAATCCCTGCCCTGAGACTCAGTGAGAGCAAATCACTAAACCCCTCAGCCTAAGCGTTACCGTCTGTGAATCACGAAGACTCCTCTGTGCTGACACGGAGAGCCGGTGCCCCTCTGGCACTGCCCCGGGCTCTCCGTGGGCCGACACATGGGCACTGGTACCCTCAGCATCACCCCACCTCTCGTCGGGAGCCCGCACTGGCCAGTCTGGATGACTCAGCTAAGAAGAGTACAGCAGAGCCTCAAACGCGGGTTGGCCAACAGTCCCGACACTTGCTCTGGCCAGGGTTCTGGTGAGGATGCGGCATGTCCCAGCCCCCAGGGGCCATCGCCTTCTGCAGACCCTGAGGCAGGGCCGGGAGGAAGCCCGGGCTCCAGAGGGCAGCCTGCATCGGATCCTGCCCTGGAGGAGGCCGGGATGTGCTCTAAAGGACACACCCAAGGGACAAGCCTAGGATTTCCACTCCAGCCTGGACAGAGGGCTCCGAGGGCAACTGTTTTCAACACCTAGGGCTCGGCTCCCCTTGACTTACGGGGGCAGCGAAATAATCACCACATAAGTACGCTGTGCGGTAGGCAGTGTTGCTGCTGAACTAAAACGTGGTCACAGTGCTGGCTTCATGTGACAGAGGGACAGACGCAATCTCGTCTGCTGGGAGCACACCCAACACAGGCAGGACGCGCGGCCCCCATCCAGCCAGAAGACGGTCCCCTCACCAGCCCTGGGGCACACACAGAGCCGACTTGCCTTATCCGGCGTGATGGGTCCTTGAACACCATGTGCTGGAGGCACGGAACCACCACTGAGAACAGCACAGGCCTCATGGAATCGGTGCCATGCACACTGCACTGGACTCTGGAAGGTCTTCCTAGGCTGACAGTAGCAGCCCAGTTTTTATGATGTCCCGTAAGCTCATTTTTGCAATTTGACGTAGCAGGACACAGAACGGCATTTTCCATTCTGGTCGAGCTACAAAGCCCATAACTGCTGCTCTAAAAGCTACTGAGGCTTTGTGATACTTCCTTAAAGAACCAAAGAGCAATTATCGGCAAAAAACAAAAACACGAAAAGCAGTAATTTTATGCGTATCAGTCCCTTGCTACAGAGGTCTCTTAAAAAGGGGGGCGGGGGTGCAGGGGGAGAACTGTTGGATCATATTTCCTTTGTCTTGTGTCCGCGTGTCCCTACACACTTTGCAACCGTCTGTGCCATAAACATGGGTCTGGACTGCTAAGTACTCTGGCTGCTTTGCAAGGCTCCCTTGGAGTCGAACATCATAATTAAAATTCACAGCAGATGCTACTGAAAACATGTAATCTATGCGCAGAGGAAAAACAGTGAAACAAAGAAATATACCAGGCCTGGTAAATTGCTAAAGAAAATTTTCAAATAACCAAACACGCACACACACAGAACGGGAACAGCAGCCCAGAACCCCTCGATCAACAGAATGAAACATCCATCTTGAGGGAACATGCTGCCCCCCCCCCCCCCGCCCCCGACTCCACTCAGACGGCCAGGACGAGGCACCAGGGAAACTGTTTTGCTCCCTCCTCCTTCACTCCTGCAAGGGGCTGTGTGCCCTGAGAGCCTCCCTTGTCTTTTGCCAGCCATCAGTCCAAATTCTAGAAGAAAATGTGAAGATCTGGCGGTTTCCTCTTCCCTCCAGCCATCTGACGGCGGGCAAGTCGCTTCCCTGACTCCTGGGAAGGTGCCCTGCATTCCCAGGCCGGACAGCCCAAGCCAGGCAGCGCCCCAAGGCCCTTACGCTCAAAGGCTCCACTCACAGGTGCCCCCCTTCACAGCCCTGCCCCCCTTCTCCCACCTCCCAGGTCCTCACCATTTGGTGATGACACCTGGTGAATAGGCTTAGGCAGCCAGGGCCAATGGCATGGGGCCGGGGAGGCGGCAGGGAGACGGCCCCAGAGGACCCCTTGCAGGTGGCTGCAGGGTGGTCGGTCCCTCCGCAGGCACTGATCCGGCCTGGAGTCTGACCCCTCGTGCGTGTCCTGAAGGTGGAGGCCAGAGCCATAAAATCCAGGGACTCCAAAGACATGCCCAGCCCTTCCAGAAACAATATTTGACCATTCTAATAGTTTTGCCGTAGTGCTTACATAAGTGCACAGGTAATCCCTAAAATCCACAAACGTCTATTCAAATTGATCCGAGATCACCTCATCAGGAAGCCTCCCCGTCCATGCCACAGATGAAAGAGCAGTGCCCACCATCTGCCGGCTCAGCTGCAGACCCTCCCCGTCATCTGGCATAGGATATGCTGACCAGGAGCCTGTGTGGCCACGTCCACCTGAAAGTGAGCCCCAGCGGGGTTCCACCAGGCCTGTCGCTGTGCCCTCAGAGCCCGACAGTGCTCAGTAAACATTCACGGACAGACAGTCCAGACCCCCCCCCCCCCAAACCCTTCTTCGTATTTCAAGACCCGTGCATGCTTTCTAGACTATACCAGTACCCAGGGCATGATTCTAAGGAAACAGTGGGACACTGACTAGCCCCTGGTTCAAGTCACAAGTACCAACCACCCTTAAGGTTCACAAGGGCGGGTCACCTGTGGGCAGGTCCATCCTGGTCTCCCGGGGCTTTCCGAACGCCAAGACTTAGCACAGGTTCATGATGGCAGCCGGGATCTTGTCCTGACAACCACTCAGTCTCCCCGAAGTGCCTCTGTGTCCGACCGATCCTCCTCTGGCTTGCTTAGAGAAAAGGATTTTTCTCAGGCAAATAATGGTATCCCCTCTGGCTGGAGGTTCAAAGAGCTCTTCTCCCTTCAAAAGGCCCTGTTGTTTTACCACCAGCTCCTACCGCATGCAAATGCATCTGTGAATAGAGATACAGTCATGGAGGATAATTGAAATTTCAAAATATTAAGAACTTAAGAGTTTTAGGGATTTGGTTTTATAATAGAAACAAATAAAGGCTTGCCATATTGGCAAATAAAAGCTGACAGTTAAGAAATGAGATTTGCATACCAAATATTTTACATTATGAATTAATCGGCAGCAAACTGTGCTCCAAGCAGGCCCATAACGGGAAGGGCAGGTGTTGACCCAGAAGACTCTCTACACCAAAGGCCACTGAGTTTGAAAGCCACCCCACTGAGAGCCACAGTCACCAGCGGGAAAACACGGCCAAACGCCGGACTCTGCTGCAAGACGGAGGGATTTTGTTCTTGTTGTTTTGACCTGAAGGGCCTCTGACAAGACAGGAGGGTGAGGGCTGCAGGGGTGTGCCTGGGAGACACCCACGGTGAAGCCGGCCACACAGACGGATAAAGCCTGAACGCTCAGAAAGGGACACGGCCCCAAGAGCCATTTTAGAGCCAGAACAAAGTGATGAGAACACAGCCCAGGAAACTAGAGTGATTTTATGTCTTAAAGACCCGAGGGGACATACCTTCTCTAGACCACTCCTCTCTCCCCCGTCCCCTCCCCTGGGCAGCCGCTCCTGGCTCCCAGTCACCTGGAGAAAGCTCTCCCTGGTCCCTGCAGCCCTAGGACACAACAGCAGGTGCCAGCATTGAGTGTGGGAGGTGGATGGTGCACCACGAATGTCCCCAAAGGCAAGAAGGGCTACGGGGAGACGGAACAGGCTGTCACTGTGCCCCAGAGGTTCCTGTGCAGAGAGTGGGCACGTTAGGCTTTCACAGACGGATGGACAGCTAGCCTGAGGCAACCAGAGCCACAGAGAACTCCAAACAACTGCCCACGAAGGAGGAAATCCCCGGTAACCAGTGCGACAACATCCTGCTCCAGTGAGGCACCTGTCCCACTCAGAACCTCCTCCAGAGGCCGAAGGAGGGGCACTTCTACAGGGAAATGAGGGCAGAGATGTGTCGCCACCCAGGACAGGCTGTAGCCTGTGCTCTCTCGACCAAGAGACAGAAAAAGTCCCAGAACCACCCGTGTGACCCATCCCCACGAGGGCGTCCCGATGGCGTGTGCTCCCCCCTGGCACTGTGGGCTCGCTGGTCCCCACGGGGGCGTCCCGATGGCGTGTGCTCCCCTCTGGCACTGTGGGCTCGCTGGTCCCCACGGGGGCGTCCCGATGGCGTGTGCTCCCTGCTGGCACGTGCTCCCCACTGGCACTGTGGGCTCAGGGAAATGAAGACCTTCTCCTGGTATGCACCATGGAACGGATGAGGTGGTTTCCCAGGGCAGAGAAGCACAATTTAATTTTTGTAGGAGCCACGAAAAGAACAAGTCTTTGGGGAATGTCAGGGGAAAGAGAGGCAGGGCACAGATTTGGGGCAGGGTGGGGGCTCCGGCAGGGAAGGGCCCCTGTGGGAGCAGCTCAGAGCCCCAGGCACAGATGCCCAGGAGTCTTCTGAGACTGAGGACAAAAGAAGGAGCAAAACTTGGTAGAGAACCACGCACCAAGAGTAAGGAGAAGGAGCCTCCGAGAGTGCAGTTCATCTGGCTCCTCCCGTCTGACTCAGAATTCCTTAAATTCTCATTATCCCAACGCTTCCCCCCCAAAGTCTATGTTCATAATATTAATCACCTGTTAACTCACTGCAAGGCAATCAAGATGAAGTCGATTATCACCGCCGAACACATATTCAAAATATTTGGCCGACACCGAAATAGCCTGGGTAATTTCTCTCCATCTAATTAGCTCCGAACGCAGCCTGGGACTCACTCCCATTAGCACAGAAGCTCTCGGTCCTTCCACGTAAAGCTGAGGCGCTATGTGAGCGCTTTGTGGACACGGTGCAGGAAACCACGGCCGACTCACATAGACACGTGCAGCCAGATGGAGAGCCGATCTTAATGCTCATGGCCTGAAAAGTTGTTCAAATGTCTAAAACACATCCCCTGAAATTGGTTACAAATAAACTGTATTTAAAAAAACAAACCTGAGCCAGAATCCAATCCTGGTATCTCAGAAGGAAGGAAAAGCCATGACTCCCGAGCCCTCCAGAGAAGGGTAAAGACACCTAAGACCAGTCTCAGAAGGCACTTCCTCCAGGAAGCCTTCCCAGTCCTCCCCATTCACAAGTAGTTTCCCTAGCCCTATCTTTCTGAGAGAGCACTGTCTACCCCATGATAGAAGAATTCTTTGGGAAATACACAATCGTAATTCGGAGATGTTATAAGTTTGGTTCCAGACCACTGCAATAAAGCAAGTATTGCAATAAAGCTAGTCAGATGAATTTTTGGTTTCCCAGCGAATATAACAGGTATGTCTACACTCTACTGTAGTCTATGAAGTATGCAATAGCATTACATCTAAAAAAACTATGTAGCTTAAAAAATACCTTATTTCTGAAAATACTCACCATTATCTGAACTTTCAGCAAGTTGTAGTAACTGATCACAGATCAGAATAACAAACATAATAATAACGAAAAAGTTTTAAATACTTTGAGAATTACCCATGTGTGACACAGAGACACGAAGTGCACAAATGCTCTCGGAAAAGTGGCTCCAATAGACTTATCTGACGTAGGGTTGCCGCAACCTTCACGTTGTTAAAAGCACAGAATCTGTGAAGCACAATAACATGTAAAGCGCTGCGTGAACATTATGGTTACTATCAATGCACCTGTCACCCGCTTAGCTGCAAGCTCTAGGAGGCCAGGTGTTGTGACACAACAAATCTTGGTTTTCGCAGCTTGTTAGCACATGATCGTGAGGGCAGGTAACAAGAGGTATTATCCAAGAAGAAGAAACTTTCCAAGAAGGAACCACAGGGCGTAGTAATGGCAGACTGGCCCGGTGGAAAGAGAGCGGTGTGGAGGCCCGCAGCCCTGGCTGGTCCCGCCTCTGCGGTGACAAGTCTGTGACTGGGACAAGACGGACGGACGCAGGAGGAGCAGCTGGCAGTGTGAGAGCTGTCCACGGGCAGTCAGGCCGGGACATCTCTCCGCAGCCCACTGGAAGAACGTTCTTATTTCTAGTGTTCCGTCCACAGCTAGTAAACAACATGCTCCTTCCTTGGGCCACCTCTTCCAGAACCAGAGACTCACCTCTCAGCTTTAAAGACAGAGAAAGGGGCCCGAGTGGTGCCCTGCTGCTGTCAGATGAGCCTCGTGTGTCGGGATGGAGGAGAGAGGCGGGCGTGGGAGGAGGAGGCCTGCACACGGTCCCCACCTGTGCCGCTGACACTGTGACCCTGGGCAGGTCACCGTTCCCCCAGTAGGGGGCTGCTGCAGGAGACTGGCCCTCGGGGTCCTTCCTGCTCCAGGCGGCAAGGGATCAGAGCCCACAGAAGGCACCTGTTACTGTAATGTGGGCTACGTTTACTTTAAAGAGTAAAGAGGGCACCTGGGGGGCTCAGTCGGTTAAGCATCAGACTTCTTGATTTCGGCTCAGGTCATGATCTCAGGGTTCATGAGTTCAAGCCCTGTGTCAGGCTCTGTGCTGACAGTGTGGAGCCTGCTTGGGATTCTCTCTCTCTCTGTCCCTCCCCTGCTTGCTTTCTCTCTCTGAAAATAAATAAAAATTAAAAAATAAATTGAAAACAATAAATAGGGGCGCCTGGGTGGCTCAGTTGGTTGGGCATCTGACTTCGGCTGGGTCATGATCTCGCGGCCCGTGAGTTCGAGCCCACGTCGGACTCTGTGCTGACAGCTCGGAGCCTGGGGCCTGCTTCCGATTCTGTCTCCCTCTCTCTCTGCGCCTCCCCCACTCACGCCCTGTCTCTCTCTCTCAAAAACAAACATTAAAAAAATTTTTTTTAATAAATAAATAAAAACTTAAAAAAAAAAAAAGAATAAAGATAAGTACCAATAGTGCTGTACTCCAGGGGCAGAATGCCAGCTGCAAGGGGGTATTGATGAATATTTACTATTTTTTACACAATTTTTAAAATTAAGTTTTATGCTATTGTCCCCAACAGGCATGTATCACTTTTTATAATCCTAAGACAACAAGTTTTTAAATTCATGGATTTTGGCGCCAGAGCAGTGACTTCTCTTAAGTTTGTAACTATATTAGCCAGTTTACCAAGAAAACTACGTGAGCGTTCACGACTCTGCATACGCAAGACCACAGGCGCTCTCCGTCAGAACAGAACTGTTTTCAGATGCACAGCCTGGGCGCCCGTCCCTGCCTTCTGCCCGCCGCTGGAAGCCTGTGGACTGTGACCACCTTCTGCGCACGGCTGGAGGCGGGCGGTCGCCCTGTGCCCGCGGCCGGAGGCAGGCAGCGCGTCGGCGGACAACCGCGCGCAAGGAGGGGCGGCCCTGGAGGGTACCGTTCAGGAGAATGGAAAGGGCCGCAAGCTTCCGCTCCTGAGTCAGCGCATCACCCGCCAGCGTCCGCGTCTGGGCCCGGATCCTGCCGAGTGGTTCGGTGAATGCCTCCACCCACCGCCCCCCCCCCGCCCCCGACATCCCGGGAGGCGACGTGTCATCAGAGCCACTTCAGAGGCAGAACAAGCTCAGAGACCCCCAAGGATGGCCCCAGGGCTCTCTGTCCCCGAGCGCGGGAGTCTCCCGAGCCGCTCGTGACCGCACCGCCCCTGTCCCCGCTCCCATAGATGGCAGGGTCAGGAAACAAACGGCATCAAACCCACCTGCCCCTTTTGAAAGGGTCCTTTCTGAGCCCCGTGCTCGTGTCACCAGTGCTCACCGTCATGCTGGCCATGCCACAGACTCGTAGTCTCCAGCAAGAATGTTGGCAACCTGAGGGGCACAGGCATCTGCCTCTTCATTTCGGCTCAGGTCACGGTCTCACTGTTTGTGGGTTCAAGCCCCGCATCGGGCTCCGCACTGACATCGCGGAGCCTGCTTGGGATTCTCTCTCTCCCTCTCTGTCTCCGCCCCTCCTTCGCTCACACTCTCTGTCTCTCTCTCTCTCAAAATAAATAGATAAAACTTCAAAAAAACGATTGGCAACACGAGCTGCCAGGCTCTCGCGTCCACTTCCTGGGACTTAGAGGTGGATTCTATTAGTTTAAGTGTTAGGAAGACATGTGGTTGGTTGTTTCACGCTACCGGTCAGATCAGCGGTAATCGAGAGATTTCGGTCAAAAACGTGGTTAGCAATGAAAACACTGTATTCAGACCAGAAAACACAGCATGCCCTCAGGCAGCCACGTCCCGTCAGCAATCCTCTCTCTTGCTCAGGCAAAAAATGGGGCCACGTGCCGCTTAGTTACCATTTTATCTAATATATTCTGACTTTGCGTAAACTGTTTTTGCAAATATGATCATGTAATTGCAGCATCTGTCTTGTTCATTATTTAGCAAATGTGCCCTTTTAGCGCTCGTCCAAATGAAATTTGGGAGATTTGGCTAATCACAATTGAACAGATGTTTTGTCCAGTTCTATGCAATCTTAATTTCGACAGACACATACCCCTCCACTCACTGGAGCTCTAATTGGTGTCTCTCTTCGCCTATACAGAATGGTAAAGGTAAGAGCATAATAATTTTATCACATAGAGCCTTGTTCCTGCGGCTTTAATTAATTTAAGTGAAATCCCATTTGACCTTGACAACAGCAATCATTTAAAGCAAGCCTTGACAATATGTTTCACCCAGCACACATTTTTCAACAACTTATCTCCATAGCCTCCCAGAGCTGACGTCTTAAATACCGTCCGGCAGAAGTTGGGGGCTTTTCCACGCAGGCTCCTACGTAAAAGCCCGTGCAGGCCTAGAAAGACCCAGAGTCCATTTCAACACACAGAAGACGTAAAAGGCAGCCTCCCCTTAAATAAGACGGTGTCCTCATCCTTACCAAGGACGGCGGGGACTCCTTTAACATCGGGCCACTGTTGCAAAGACTGGAGGTAAGAGCTTGACATTCTGGTTTCCTCTCGTGCAGGAAAATGGGTTCTCCTTCCTTTGGATAGAATTGCCCAGGGGCTGGCATCTGCCTCCTCTGAGTGTTGGCTTTTGACCTCAGGTGATTAAACAAAGTACGTCATGTTTTACTTCGAATACGAGAGTGAACTTTTTAAAAGGACCAGTGTGAGAGAAATTAAACGGTGGTCCTTCCACGATCGTGTGGAGAAATGAATGGACAAGACACGTGTTGACTAAGAAATGAGATCGTTTGAGGCTCAAGGGGAGCCCCGGCCTGCACCGCCTCTGCTTATAACAAAAGTGCGCCTCTCCTGCTGCACGCATGGGAAGCGTTTCCATCATTTTGTTTTCTTTTCAATGTTTGTTTATTTATTTTGAGAGAGAGGGAAAGCAGGGGAGAAGCAGAGACAGAGGGGCAGAGGGTCCCAGGCAGGCTCTGCACCATCAGCGCTGAGCTCCATGCGGGCCTTGAACCCATGAACTATGAGATCAGGACCTGAGCTAAAACCAAGAGTCAGACGCTCAACTGACTGAGCCACCCAGGCACCCCTGTTCATTCATTTTAAAGCACTTGCTCTCTTGGTTTCCCGATCTTCGATAGTGAAAGTGTCTGCTTCATCACTCCGCTGTCCTGGGACAGCTACCCAATCACCCAGCCCTGTCGCAGTTACCCAGATGCTGGCCTTGGAACCCCATCCACACATCAGCCCCCACCAACCAGCTCCGTGATGCCAAAGGTCTCAACAACCTCCTGAATCCTCAGTTTCTTCATCCCAAAACTGAGGACAGTGTGGCGCCTACCTGCCAGGGAGCCGGGACAAATAACCCAGAAGACACTTGCACAGGGCCCAGTAAGTGGTGGCGGTGTTTCCATGGGAGGGCCACCAGACACACTGCTGGACCTCGGGGCCCCTGCCACCCCAGTGGCCCGGTGCCTCCCCCGGCACCTCTCCTGCAGTCTCACAGCCACTTGCAAACCCACTGGCCACCCCACACGTTTCCTCTGCCACCATGAACAAAGGACACTGACACCTCCATGGTCACACAGCCTAGAAGATATGCAGCATTGCAGGAATCCCGAGCGGGTTTTGCTGCATGGGGTCTGTCACCCCCGCAGAGGTGCCCCACCGGCCTCACGCATGCCCGCGTCCCTCTAGAGTCAAGCACAGATCACTTAGCTGTGCGTGTGACCTTGCAAGTCATGGACAACAGCTGATCTCTCAGCTCCAGCCTGACGCATCCAAGAACATCCCCATCCCCAGGAGGCAGCAAAGATGCTTTACACAAACTCTTAATCACATTCAATGCACTCTGATTTTTAAAAAGTCCACATGAAGAATAGTGAGTAAATGTCTTAAAATGAGATTTCTTGGGGCGCCTGGGTGGCTCAGTCGGTTGAGCGTCCGACTTCAGCTCAGGTCATGATCTCGCGGTTTGTGGGTTCGAGCCCCGTGTCGGGCTCCGTGCTGACAGCTCAGAGCCTGGAGCCTGCTTCGGATTCTGGGTCTCCCTCTCTCTCTGTCCCTCCCCTGCTCATGCTCTGTCTCTCTCTGTCTCAAAAACAAATAAAAACATTTAAAAACATTTTTTTAAATGAGATTTCTTAATTTCCCTTAAGTAACCATGAAAACGTACAAATGGAAAAAAAAAATCTGCTTCTATCGTAGAACCAAGGAAGCAGTTAATGAAAAGAACCCAGGCTTTGGGGGCCAAACTGCATCCGAACAAGAGTCCTGGCCCACTCGCAGCAGGACGGCGGACAGGATGTGACATGCCAGCACGGACCCCAGCGCAAGGGGGGCCACTAACGCGAGGACATCATTGGCATAATTCAGGTAACTTACTCTCCATGCGTTTTGCAAAAAGAGAATGAATGTCACATGAAGAAGTGACATGAGCGTCCACCTGACAGGCCACCTTCTGAGCCCAAACATCAGAAAGTAAGACAAGACCCTACCTGCCACCTCTCCCCTGCAATCCACCCCTCGCACAGAGATCACCCCTCGCACACAGATCAGAAAAGTGCGCCTATCTGAGAAATGGGGGGCTAGCAGGATTTTGTCTCGGGAGTGGGGGGTGGGGGCTCTGAGTTCCCTGCACCTCTGCAATGGCACGTGGTAGCCCCCCTGATGCAGAGAGAACCTCCGTCCAAGGAGCCGTGCGTCCAAGGAGCCATGCTTGCCAGGGCGGGGGAGGCAGCGAGAGCGAACACCAAGACATAGCTGCCCCGAGCCCCCCTGGCCTGCAGCGCAGGAGGTTTGCGATCCTGCCGACTGTGTGACAGACAGAGCAATGTCTTCTCACGTCCGGGCCCGAGGAGCTGGGGCCGTGGGTCTCAGACATTCCAAGCCAGGTTTGAAATCAGAGCTCTGTATCGCGGACTGCTAAGGAAAACGAAAATGAAGATCTCCCCCAGGAGACTCTCCAGAACCTCTCGGAATCCACAGACTCCGGTTTAAACACCATGACCTGAGACTGACCTACAAGGGCACTAGCATGGGGGCGGGGGGTGGCTCCAAGCTTGCCATTGCAACGTGGGAGTCAACCGCTAAGGACCACGCACTCGCACCCCGTGGCCCTCGCATCTTCAGATCCGAGCCCGGGCCGGTCTTTCTTTAAGAAACACAGAAAACGCTTTACCGTGTGCCTTGCGATGAGTTTCTGCAGCCTGAAAGAATGAGAATAATATCCTAGGGATTTGGAAGGGAAGTCTGCTGAGCTGTTTACGACGATAAAAGAATATTTCATAAAGCATCAGATTCAGGTTTCCAATAAGATTCAAGAGGATATTCCAATAAGGAGTAGAAAACAGGCAGAAGAAAGAAGGCCCTGCGAGGAAAACAAAAACAGCAAATTAAAATCCACACTGCAGGCAGCTAAGAGCACACGCAACGGTGCAGCAGAAACCAGGATAAGAGGAAGAAACGCGTAGAACGCTCCACGGTGGGGGTAAGAATAAGACAGAAGAAAAGACAAGAAGACAAGAGAACTGACCACAGACCTCCAACCAACACTGTCAGGGGTTCCACAAAGAAGAGAGAAAGGAGCAGAGATACCACATGGTCGGGCTGGCACTGGTGCCCTCCAGGTGGGACCCAGGAGACCCCGTGAGGCGGGAGGTACAGCCACCCGTGCCACACCTGCCCAAGTTGCTCCCAGAATCACTCTGATATTCACAGAGAGGAACAGTACTCTCAACACAGATCACCAGGAAATGTCCTGCCCTTGCACCGTGACCAGAAACCTTACCCTGCCGTGTCCATCACTGAAAGACAAACCAAAATAAGGACATAAAAATGGAGGGATTAGAGGGTATGTGGTAAGCATCAAAATTAAGTGTAACCATATGAGGTGACTGGTTCTGTAATTATTTAATGAACATATGGAAAAAGGCCCTTGTTTAGTATGGAATATTATAAAGAATTATTATCTTAAATGAATTAAAATTGGTAAGTAAATCAGGCAAAGCCAGAGTACCAAATATTTTGCTTTGCATATGAGATATGAAAAATTCTATCTTATCAACTATTAATATTGGTATATATATCAATCAGCTTTTTCCGTGTTAGCTCTGTATTAGACATAAACACAAAATTTCCGTGGCTTACAACACCAAACATTCCATTCTTACTCATGGGTCTACAGCACAGAAAAATCTGAGGAAGTGCTAGACTTGTTGGAGAAAGTGAATACAACCCTAATATCAAAAACTGACAAAGAGAACGTAAAATAAATAATTTTTTAAATGAGTTACGGTATAAATAAATAAAAAATAAATTTTTTAAAAATAAATTTGTTTAAAAATAAATCTAAAAAATCAGTGGACAACATTAGCAAAGACAAAAAAAAAAAATCAACAGGATATAAATCAAATAATCTTGGAAACCAAGGAGGTTTCACCCAAAACTACAGACACTTTACATTAGCTGATACACAAAAACCCATCATTTTTCAGTGCTCATGTGTATTGTAAGCTCTATAAGTGGATTTTTCCAATTTACTGCTTGTTAATATTTTATCTAAAACATGAAAATTTTATATCCTAAAGCAGTCATCCAGGTGTTATTTAAGCAGTAGTGCAAGTCCCAAACAATGCAAGTCAGAGTCAGTAGATTTGAGACAGAAGATGTGATCAAACGCTATGGTTATTCGAATATCTCCTTACATTTATTGTGCTTAAATTGAAGGTTTAAAAATAAAAATAAGCAAAGAATTTTTCATTTTAATAATATGCCCATTCATACGGCAGCGTGTGTGTGCGTGCACGTGCGTGCGCACGCGCACACACACACACACACACACACACACACACACACACTTATTCCCATGGGAAAATTAGTTTTGTATAATATAACTTTTAAAACCCCTAATGAGATGGACATTCATACCTTGCCTGGGAGGGGAAATAAGCAAACCCTTGCATAAAACAATCTGTGAGTATGCAAAGAAAACTTCAACAACAGTTATCTCATGATTTCTACATTCAGAAAACTGGAAAAAATATTCTTATCAGCCATACTTGTAGTAGAAAAATAAAGGATAAACACAAACTATATGTCTGATTGAAAGAAAAATAGTTAACCAAATTAGGAAACACACAGGATGGAATATTCTGTAACTGTTAGAAATGATGCTGATTAAAAAAAAAAGCAAGAAAGAAAAGAAAGGAAAATCAACAGAGCACCAATGAGCTATAGAACAACTTCAGGAAGCCTAATATGTGTGTCATTGGAGTCCCCTAAGTAGGCTGGAGTGGGAGAACAGCAAAAGCACTTGAAGAAATAATGGCTGCAAATTTTCCAAATTTGATGAAAACTCTAACCCCATTAATCCAAAAATCTCAAGAAACTGCAATCGAAAGGAACGTGAAACTTACACCAACATACATGATAATTAAATTGCTCAAAACCAGTAGTTAAGAGAAAATCTTAAAAGCAACCAGAGGAAAAGGGCACATTGTGCACAGAAACAATAAATGTGAGGATCAAGGCAGATTTCTTGTCAAAAGCAATGCAAGACAGCAAACATCTATAAAAAGCATAAAGGGAAAAATAAAGCTGCCGACCAAGAATTCTAAGCCCAGCAAAAACAAAACCAAAAACCAAGGCAAAATTAAAAGACTTTCAGACAGACAGACGTTGAAAGAATTCATCACCGGAAAACTCATGCTACAACAAAGGCAGGCAGAAGGAAAATGACGACAGAAATACAGATCCACGGAAAGGAACGAAGAACACTACAGGTGGTAACTACCTCCGGAGGTACAGAAGAGTATTTTTTGTTATTTAAATCTCTGTGAAAGGTAGCTAACTATTTTGACAAACTGCTGTATCCTGAGGTTTGTAACATTTACATCACTCAAGTGTATGACAGGATGGTATAAAAGCCAGGAGTGAAGAAACGGAAGTCCTCTACGACACGTTACAATATCACTTGAATAGGCAAAACCACTAACAAAACAAAACAAAGAGTTACAGCTAATTAGCTAACGAACGATACAAAATAGAACCGGGAAGAAAACACACACACACACACACACACACACACACACACACACACACACACAATCCAGACAAAAAGGTAGAAAAAGAGAACAAACAGAAACACAGATAGCAATATGGTAGCCTAAAACTTAACTATATCAGTAATCACATTAAAGGTCTAAACATCTCATTTAAAAGAAGACTCTGACAGACTGGATTTAAAAAGACAAGATCTAACAGTAAGACGAGGACAAGAAACACACTTTACATATAAAGACACACAAATTAAAATTAAAGGGAAGAAAAAAAGTTATACCACGTAAATATTACTCCAAATAGCTGCAGTGGCTACACTAATACCATACTAAGTAAATTTCAGAGCAGTCTTATTACCTGAGATTTATAAAAGGTCATTTCATAATGATAAAGGGTCAATTAATCAAATGGACACAATAATCTATGAAAGCTTCTAAAACTAGTGGGGTTAGCAAGGTTGCAGGATACAAAGCCATTATAAAAATTTAAAGGTTTTTGTATATCCTAGCAAAAATAATAGAAAATGGAATTTTAGAACAGCAGTTCATTTACCATAGTATCAAAAATAGGAAGTAAATGTGACAAAAGATAAGCGGGACCCGCGTACTGGGAGCTGAGAACAGTTCTGAGAAACATTCGTGAGGTTGCCCAGAAAACTTCACGAGGTTAGTGTGTCAGTTCTCCCCTAAACTGATCTATAGACTCAACATAATCCCAATGGGCTTCTTTGTAGAAATTGGCAAACTTATTTTAAAATTCTTATGGAAACACAAAGAACCTAGAATGGCCAAAGCAACGTGAAAAAAGAAGAAGACTAGAGGGCTCTCACTACCTGATTTCAGGACATTATAAACCTATAACCATTAAGATAGCGCAATACTGGCATAAAGGTAAATAATTAGATCAAGTGAACAAAATAGACTGCAGAAATAGATCTGCATATATATGGACAACACGAATGAGTTCTGACAAAGATACAAAGGCAATAAAGTAGAAAAAGGGTGGTCCTTTCAAAACATGGTTCTAGAACTACTGGATATCCATACGCAAAAAGTAAAAAGAACTGCGAGCCACACATCCTCACATAGACAAAAATTCATTCAAAATGGATAACAGACCTAAATATAAAACCTAAAATTACAAAACTACACAATAAAATAGAAGATAAAGATCTTGTGACCTTGAGTTGAACAAAGATCTCTCAGATACGACACTCCAAGCACAATCCCTAAAAGAAAATTTTTAAAAAATAGGACTTCATCAAAATTTAAAAGACACTGTTAAGAAACTGAAAAGACAGGCTTGGAGAAATTACCTGCAAAGCATGTATCTGAAGAAAGAACTCATGGCCAGAATATAGAAAGAATGCTCAAAACTTGACAATCAAAAAAAAGTAAGAACAAAAAAGTGGGTAAAAGATACACAGACACTTCACCAAAGAAGATTGGTTCACTAAGAGATGTTCAACGTCGTGAGTTACTGGGGATTTACAAATGAAAACTGCAGTGTGAAACCACCCCACACCCAATGGAATGGCTAAAACTAATGACTGACCAGTTAATGACTGGGCAAGCATTGGAGAGACTGTGGAGAAACAGGAATTCTCATACAGGGCTGCTGGAAATGGAAAATGAGAATACTGCTTTGGAAAACAGTTTGGCAGTTTCCTAAGATGTTAGATGTATAATACCCTAGGGTCGAGCTATTCCACTCATAGGTAATTCTCATAAGAAAAGAAGGCACACATCCATATGAAGACTCATACGTGAATTTTCAGAGCAGTTTTATTTACAAGAGCCAAATATTGGAAATAACCCAAATGTTCCTCAGCAGGTGAGTGGATGAATTAACTATGATATATCTATGCCACAGAACACTACCTAACGATAAAAAGAATGAACAACTCAACACCCAAAACCTCCAAAGCATCCAATTAAAAGTCGGCAGAGGAGCCGAATAAATATTTTTCCAAAAAAGACATACAGATGGCCAACAGATACATGAAAAGATGCTCAACATCGCCCGTCATCAAGAACATGCAAATCCAAACCACAATCAGATATCACCTCATGCCTGTTAGAATGGCTAAAATCAAACAAGAAATAGCAGGTGTTATAGGATGGAAAGAAAAAGGAACCCTCTTGCAGTGGTGGTAGGAATGCAAACTGATGCAGCCACTGTGGAAAACAGGATGGAGGCGCCTCAAAAAGCTAAACACAGAACTACCCTATGACCCAGTAATTCCCCTACTGGGTATTTACTCAAAGAAAATGAAAACACTATTCCAAAAAGATATATACACCCTGATGTTTACAGCAGCCTTATTTACAATAGCCAAGATATGGAAACAGCCCAAGTGTCCATCGACAGATAAATGGATAAAGAAAATGTAGCGTACCCATATATACATACATACACACATACAGTGGAATACCACTCGGCCCTAAGAACGAGATCTTGCCATTTGCAATGACGTGGATGCACCTAGAAGGGATAACGCTAAGTGAAATAAGTCAGAAAAAGACAAATGGTGTATGATCTCACTCGTATGTGAAATTTAAGAAAAACACAAACACGTAAAAAAAAGAAACAAACCAAAAACCAGAGAAATTCTTAAGTACAGAGAACTGGTGCTTGCTACAGGGGAGGTGGGGGGTGGGAGACAGATAGAGGGGATCAGGGGTCCACCCACCGTGATGAGCACTGAGAATGTATGGACGTGTTGAACCATTATATTGTACACCTGAAACTAATAGAACACTGTCATTTATACTTCAATAAAGTTTGTTTAAAGAATGAAATATGATACCCTCAACCCCACGAATAAATCTAAGAACAATTATTCCGAGTGAAACAAGCTGGACACGAAAGAATGTGTACCCTACAGTTCCTTGTCTGTAAGACTCTGGAAAATACAGACTGCTGTAAGGCACAAAGCAGGTGAATTGCCAAGAGGAAGGGGGGGGGGGTTGGAGGGGAGGGAGGGAGGAACAAAGGAAAGAGGGAGGGAAGGAAGAAGGGAAAGAGAGAGAGGGGGAGGGAGAGAGGGGGGAGGGAGAGAGGGGGAGGGAGAGAGGGGGAGGGGGGAGAGAGGGAGAGAGGAAAGGAAGAAGGGAGAGAAGGAGGGAGGGGAGGGGAGGAAAGAGGGAGGGAAGGGAGGAGGGAGGGAGGGATAACCAAAGAGGTGAAAGGGAAGCTTTCAAAAGTGATGGGCTTGTTCATTTTCCGGATTGTGGGGACAGTCTCACAAGTATACACACACACCCAAACTTATCAAATTGCACACTTTCAAGACGTCCATTCACGGAGTATCAATAACACCTCAATAAAGTTGTTCAAGGATGCTTGTGAATGCTATTTTGTAAATAAGGTCTTGCAAAGTCTGCACTTGTGCTGTAAAATTATAAAACTCTTCTGATAAAATGCTACGAGAGAAACAGGACTCTGCATGTTATATAAAGTTTGGGTATCTTATGTAATAAAAAAAACAGCTTTACGTGGGGAAAAAATGCCTGAAATATCCAAAAATGTGGACAGTGCTTGTATCTGCATGGTGAGGCTGTGGACGGTATTTTCCTAAATTTTGGTCATTTCTTTATGGCTGCTTGAATGGACACAGACCTGATACCGTGCTTCCGAGGAGGGGAATTTTAAATTTTTGATGAAAGGGCGCTTTTTTTTTTATTTTGTTAATGCTTTCTACTTTCATTGAACTGTGATCAGAAAGTGTTCAGGGGCGCCCGGGTGGCTCAGTCGGTTAAGTGTCTGACTTCAGCTCAGGTCATGATCTCACAGTTCATAGGTTTGAGCCCCGCGTGGGACTCTGTGCTGACAGCTCAGAGCCTGGAGCCTGTTTCAGATTCTGTGTCTCCTTCTCTCTCTGCCCCTCCCCTGTTCACACTCTGTCTCAAAAATAAACATTAAAAATTTTAAAAAAAAGAAAGTGTTCTAATACTCCTACCTCATTAAACTTAATATTGTTTCCTCTGCAACCTAACAAGTGGTCAGTTTTTGTTAACACGCCCTGTGTGTTTATGTGAACACATGCTAGCAATTATTAGGGTATAAATTACAATATTTCCAAAAACCTACCTTATTATGTCTTTTACATCTTCTAATTTTTTTTTAATGTTTATTTATTTTTGAGAGAGACAGAAAGACAAAGTGTGAGCGGGGGAGGGCAGAGAGAGAGGGAGACACAGAATCCAAAGCAGGCTCCAGGCTCTGAGCTGCCAGCACAGAGCCCAACGCGGGGCTCAAACCCACAAACCGTGAGATCATGACCAAAGCCGAAGTCGGACGCTTAACCGACTGAGCCCTCCAGGCTCCCACATCTTTTACATCTTCTATAGACTAACGTATGTTTTGAGCCCTTTCTCTATCTTGTGCGACAGTGACCCGCTAAAGCCTTCTGTTTCTATGTAAGTCTCCTTGAATACTGGGTCCATGAAAGTATTGTTATCTGACCTTTGTTTCAATAAATAGCACATTTCTGCACGTGTGTTTACTTTCATCACCCTCGAACACTTTTGTTTCAGGTGACTGTGTTGCCCACAGAATCTGTTTGGGACTTCCTTTCTGAAACAAATTGGAAATCATTTTCTCTTACACAGTGGGCTAAATGTTTGGTTCAAACCCTGTCATTATTTTTTTAACAGCTCTCCTGAGGTATAATTTACACCTCATAAAATTCTGTAAGTGTAAAATTCTGTAAGTGTAAAATTCAACGATTCTTTTAATAAATTTACAGACCTGTATAGTCAACACCACAATCTAATTCTAGAACATTTCCATCACCCGTAAAAAAATAACGCATGGCCTTCTGAAGGTTATTTTCTCTTCCTATCCTCAACACAGGCAAACACTCACTCTACTTTGTGTCTGTATAGATTTACCTTTTCTGGATATTTCATATAAATGGGATCACACTACATGTAGCATTCTTTGCCTGGTTTCTTTCACTCAGAAATACTGTTTTTGAGTTCATCATGTTGTAGCAAATACTAATACACCTCTCCTCTTTATTTGTGAATGGTATTCCACTGTATAGATATACCACATTTTATGTATTTAGTCACTAGTTGATGGAAATTTGGGTTGTTTCCACTTTCTGGCTATTATGAGTAAGGCTGCTATAAACATTCACATGAAAGACTGTGGAAATACGTCTTCATTTCTCTTGGGTAGATACCCAAGGGTACAATTGTGGGGTCTTATAGCGAATATGTGTTCAACATTTTAAGCAACTGCCAGACCACGTTCCAAAGCACCTTATACTACCGGCCTCCCCACTAGCAGGGCGGGGGCCTCTCACGTCTCCACATCCTCACCAACTCTTGTTACTACCATCTTTTGGATTAGGAGTCCTGTAGCAAGTATGTTAAAGTGGCACCTCACTGTGATCTAAATTTGCATTTCACAATGACTAACGGTGTTCATCATCTTTTTTATGTGATCATTAGTCATTCATATGCTTACTTTGGAGAAATTATTCGAGCCTTTTGCCCACTTTTAATTTTTCTTATTATTGAATTGTTAGAATTCTTTAGATGTTCTGGATATAAAGCTTTTATCAAA
Source organism: Panthera leo (assembly GCF_018350215.1). NCBI lineage: Eukaryota > Metazoa > Chordata > Mammalia > Carnivora > Felidae > Panthera > Panthera leo. The sequence continues at coordinate 84,850,484 of NC_056689.1, read as the reverse complement.
TATATGAGTTGCAAGTATTTTCTTCCACTTTGTGGATTGTCTTTTATTCTCTTAATGGTGTGTTTTGACATGCCGAAGTTTTTAATTTTAATGAAGTCCTATTTATCTTTTTTTTCTTTCGTGAATTGTATGGTGTTTAATATAAGAAATCTTTACCTAACCCCAAGTCATGAAGCTGTATCTCTTAAAAATTTCTTTTAGAAATTTTATAGTTTTACATCTTACATTTAGATCTATGATGCATTTTGAATTAATTTTTGTGAATGGTGTGACAAACGGGTCTAAATTTGTCTTTGTACGTGTCCGAGCACCGTTTGTGAACACATTACATTATTTGAGTATCATGATTATTGTGTGTATTGTATCTGTTGTTTTGTTGTTTAGCTGATGTGTTTGCTTTTTTATCTCACTTGTATTTACTGTGGTGTTGATGACCATTTGCATTTTTGTTCTGGATGCGTTGACTCATTCCTGTTTAAATGGTCTTGTTCTCATGGAACCGTTTGGAGTCCCAATTTTAACTCCCTTTTTATAGTAGTTTTGTGTGGATAAAAACAGTCTGTGCTTCCACATTCACATAGACAAGGCTGGAGCCCTGGTGGGGTTCATGCGATCCTTGGTTCAAAACTACCCCCATCTACCCTCTGTGAGAGCAGAGAGGTGTGGTTCTCTACTCCACGATCAGCGTCTGCACTTGGAGGTGACCATGGTGGGAGGGAGTGCTTTTCCACTAGGATCCCACATTCCCTTGCTTCCTTTTCTCTTCACACTGTACTATTCACAGGCCATCTCTCCCTTTTGTTACCCCCAATCCTCCCAGAGCATCACCTTCTCAAGGTGGCTTCCTCACCTTTTCAGCTCACTTTTCAGCTCACTTTTCAGCGTCTTCTCGATGGTGGGTACTTTGATCTACCAGAGAACCTTGCATTTTCATGCTGAGGGTGACTTTCTCCTTCCAGCAGTGACTTTGGGTCAATTTCATATGTACCGCGAGGTCCCCTCCGCCCTTGAGAATTGCACCTGCTCTCTGACAACACTGGAGCACAGGGGTCTGTCCTTGCATTTGGGGCTTCTGTCCGTAATTGCAGAGATTTTTATATTGGATCATTCTCCATCTTCCAGTTATGCTGGGACATTGGTTTTGCAGTTTTACTGGTTTCCTTATTCCTCTTTATGTTACTTAGGGGATACGTTGTATGTTTCAGATTTATGCAGTTCCCGGTGCCTGGTTACCCAGAATTCCCCAATAAACTAATTTCTTAGAACTCCAATTTATACCAGAAAAGAAACACATGCATTTGCCCAATATATAGGAATACATTTGAGATTATTAAAATAAAAAAAAAATGTTGTCTTATGTGTTACTTACAATCATCCCTCCAATTCCACCGCTTTACCCACTTTGGGCAACGCCACCCACACTGGCATTGTTCTCATTCCCGTAAGGCCCTCCCCCACCCGGCCTGCACTTCTGAAGCCAAGTTTGTCTTTCAAGGTCCTCTGTGAAGCCTTCCCGAGAAGCAGCTGTGACGCTCTCTTCCCAGCAAGTCCCCTCTGCCCTTGCAGTGGCATTTCTTAGGGCGCTTAATTCACCTCTTCTTGATTACAATCGTTCATCTTATGACCACGCTTTTTTACCTACGGTCATTCCCCTGCCCTTAGCACACAATCAGTACTCCATAAATGTTCATGAAATAATCTCGTTTACCTGCTGCACTGCACAGCCAGGAAGAAAAAAAAAGAGTGCCTGACAAACATTCAGGATGACTGCTGTATGTGATGCCACCACCCTAGATGATGTCCCCACTCCCACCAGGGGTTGTGGGTCTTTCTAAACCTGGCCTGCTGTACAAGACTACAGGGCATGCATTCTAGTGCAAAAGCAGTAACTGTTTCTTTTTTTTAATTTTTTAATGTTTATTTAATTTTGAGAGAGAGAGAGACAGAGAGCAAGCAAAGGAGGGGCAGAGAGAGAGACACAGAATCCGAAGCAGGCTCCAGGCTCCGAGCTGTCAGCACAGAGCCCGACACGGGGCTCAAACTCACGAACCGTGAAATCATAACCCGAGCCAAAGTTGGACACTTAACCGACTGAGTCACCCAGGCGCCCCATAATGTTTCTGAGATAAGAAAGGAGAGACGAAAAGAAGGAAGGAGATGGGGCGCCTGGGTGGCTCAGTCGGTTGAGCATCCGACTTCAGCTCAGGTCATGATCTCACAGTCCATGAGTTCAAGCCCCGCTTCGGGTTCTGTGCTGATAGCTTGGAGCCTGGAGCTGCTTCAGATTCTGTGTCTCCCTCTCTTTCTGCCCCTCCCCCCTGCTCATGCTCTGTCTCTCTCATTCTCAAAAATGAGTAAATGTTAAAAAAAATATTAAAAAAAAAAAAAAGGAAGGAGAAGATGAGCTGTTTGCACAGCTAGAAATGGCATGGACACCATAAGTGAGGGCCCTGCTGCGAGTTGTCCCAAATGTCCAGCTGGCCCATATCCCCCATCCATGAGCAATCCAGAAACAGAGCCATCTCGACTCAGAGCTGGCTGACCTCCCTATTAGATCAGGTAGGTACGTGACTAGGAGACATGCTAAGTAAAAAAAAGTTACCTTTGAATAAAAATTCTGAGTTCACCAGCATATGATTTCTAAACAGATTATGGGGACATTTTTAAAGTCTTATCTAACAACATCTGAAAACCCTGTGCACGACTGATGGTGTGGCCCAGTCCAGCCTCTCCAGGACATCCCGACTGGAAAGGCACCTTGTGTCACGCACATTAGAAGGAATCCCAGAATGTCAGAGCTAGAAGGGGGCTGATCAAGCATGTGTCCAGTCTCCTCACCTGGGAGATGATAAATGGGAAGCCCGGAGAAGTCAGTCCCAGACCAGAAACCAAGCTTCCGTTCCAGCCCACGCAATGTCGACCTGCTGCAGCTGGGTCCCCGGCTTCTCGTCTCTGCTGTCACCCCCTGCTTGCTGCCCTGTGTCCCTCAGCTCTGCCATTTGTGGAGCACCACCAAGTCTTTGCCATCGTGCCCTCATGGAGGAGTGCCGATGGAGCCACGTGCACCAGCTGTAGGGGCCACGGGAAAGTCAACTATCACTTCCTGTTTCCACTGTCATACCATCTGGGGGGGGGGGGGTGTCCCTGTGGGTGGGAGACCCAGCCTATTTAATGCCATAAGCCCTCCTTGTGAGAAATTTATGATCGGGCAATGAATGACTAGGCACAGATGAGCCCAGGACTCAAGAAATTATAAGTTTCCATTGAAAAGAATAAAAAACCTTCAGTCTGGTTCCTTCATCAGTGGTTGATGTGACTGTTTTCTCTTTACCTGGTATTAAAGTATAGAAAAAGTTCCAATATCTCCTTATCCATATGAATACATATATTTCCTATATTTGTAAGGCTTCTCATAGAAACAGAATTACTTGTTACGAGGTTTAACATCTGCAAGGATGCCACGTAAGGACACCAGCCCCCAAGAGAAAATGGAAATAACTCCTCCTCTATATGACCTCCCTAGAGGCACTTCTTCAAAGGGTATACATGAGTGGGCAGAGGTGAAACTGATGTAACTAAGGGGGTGATGAAACTAATATAAGAAAGAAAAGAAAATATAAAACATCATTATATTCATGAAGTTCTATCAACAGGTTTAAACCGTAACCAGAATATCCCTGACTCAGACTCTCACATAAATTCAAATCATACAACCACTACCATCAGATAAGATTTATGTATTACTGATTATGGTCCCCTCACATATATCGTAATGCTCAGGCTAGGTTCTCTTTTCAGGAGGCCGTGACTTCATTTACAACCCTCTCTGTTCCTATGTGCTTTTATCCCTCAGCACAACCTCCAGATTTCATGAGGCAAAGTGGTTCGCCGGCTCTGACGCAGGTAGATGACAGACACAACCCAGGTGCCGTAGGACGGCAGGCTTTGTGGGGACCTGGAGAAACTCTCAGAAGCAGGTGCCATCAGGGAAAGATCCTCTAACTTGGGCAGACACACGTATGAGTGACTGCACCGAAACCACGTCCCGAACACATACTGGGTTCAGGCATGACCCCCTGGCAAGCAGCCATGCTGTTCCTGAGTTCGTGTGTACCCTCCATAAGATTTTGTAGGCAGGCAAGAAGGGGAGCTGCCTGCCCTAGCCAAGCTGAAGGACCGTAGGCGAAGGTTAACTTAATCGCCCGTGAAAGAGAGAAGTTTTTAGCATGTCCAGCTGGTGTGGGGGGGCAGGTAAAGGGCACCTTACCGGCAGCCTTACTCCCCCATCCATTGGATGGGGGGAGTAAAATGTTGCTGAAAACGTTCAGGAAAGAGGACACAGGCGAGGTCTCAGGAAGCACAGCCATAGCAGAGGACAGCTAGACCTTGGGCTATGGGTACGGCCTGCATTTAGGTAGCAGAGTCGTACTCCGCGTTGCAAGCTCAGCAAAGGGAAAGATGCGTGTACTGGCTCAGGGTGACGACTCTGAATATGCTTCCAGGTCATGGTGAGTCTTGATAGCAGAACACCAAAACATGGAAAGATCACCATAATTGGACATTAAGATCTTAGTGTCTCTCTCTAGAGAAAGACAGAGGCCAGATAGATGATAGAGAGACAGACGATGGATGGAGGGATGGATGGATGGATGGATGGATGGATGGATGGATGATAGGTAGGTAGGTAGATACATACATACATACACACACACACACACACACACACACACACACACACATACACACACAGACAGAGATTCTGTATAGGTGCCATCTGTGGTTACGGCATTACAAATTTCTCCTGCTTGGGGCACCTGGGTGGCTCAGCTGAGTTTCCGACTTCAGCTCACATGATGATCTCACGGTTCCTGGGTTCGAGCCCCATGTCGGGCTCTGTGCTGACAGCTCAGAGCCTGGAGACTGCTTCAGATTCTGTGTCTCCCTCTCTCTCTCCTTCTCCCCTGCTCGCACTCTATCTCTCTCAAAAATAAATAAACATTAAAAATTTTAAGAAAAAAAAACAAATTTCGCCTGCTGTATTTGCAATCTACCTCCTGAAGGTCTCCTTTGATGGCCAGAAGTTCTTTGTTCTAACACAGTCTGATTTCTAAATCTTATCCTTGGTGGATAGAATTTTCATTTTTATTTTTCCTTTCACATTATATCAGCAGTTTGGCTGGCATTTGTTTGGTTTATGTGGTGAGGCAATGCTGAAATTTAATTTTTGCCCACATGGATATCCAGTCGACTCCGTATTATTTATTGAAAAAATAAATAAACATCTATCTGCCTGCAGCACCGCCATGAAATTAAATCAAGTATCCATACATGCTTGACTCGGCTTCTGGACTCTATGCTATTCCTATAGTTCATCTAACACTGTTATTAACAGCAAAGCATTTCAATTTTATTTTTTATATTGGTTAGTGGTGCATAGAAATACAGTGACTGAATTCAGTGTCATTGCTGAATGAGTACATTAAATCCAATAATTTCTCTATATACTCTTTCGGATGTTTTGTGTACATAAAATACCATCTCCAAATAGTGGTGGTTTTATTTCTTCCCAATTATTATAAATTTCATTTCTTCTTCTTTCCTATTGCACTGGTTATAAACGCTAGCACAATCCAGAAATGGTAAGAGCACACTCTGGTCTGTTTCCAGTCTTATGTGAAGAATTGATATTTCACCCTTTGCTATGATGCTATGTGGATGGTGTGACCCCTTTATCACGTTCAACTGCAATACAGTTTCTTTATTTCCTTACTTTCTAAGAGTTTTACCAAATGCTTTTCCCCCCATCTGTTAAAACCATCATGAGTTTTCTCTTTTATTCTGATAATATGCTGAGTTATATTGGTTGACTTTCAAAGGTTAAATCAATCTTGTATTTTAAAATAAACATCACTTACACATACCCCATTACCTTTTTTATGCATCGCTGGACTCAGTCTGCTAATATTTTGCTTAGGGTTTTAAAATCTACTTTTGTGAATAAGGTTGAACTCAATTGTTCTGTTCTTGTAATGTCTCTGTCAAATTTCAATTTTTCACATTATTTGACCATTATGAAAGAAATTGGGAAGTGTTTCTCCTTTTTCTATTCTCTGGAATATTTTCTGTAGGGTGTGTGACTTTGTCCAGAAGAGTTTAATAGAATTTGCTGATAAAACTGAGAGCACAGGTGTGTGTGCAGGTGTGTAAAAATGTAATTATAAATTTCACATTTAATTCTGATAAGAATATTTAATTCTGATTAGAATATTCAGATTTTCTGCTTTTTCTTGGGTTCATTTTTAAACTTCTGTTTCCAGGAATTTAGTAATTTCACCTAAATGTCCAAATTTATTTCCATAAAATTGGTCATAATGGTTTTCCTTTTATGATCTTTGTAATGACAGTAATATATCTGGCAATAACCCCTCCAGCAGTGCTGATATTTTCTTGATGTCTTCAGGGATTTATCAATATTCAAAGATTCTTTTTAAAAGATCAGCTTTGGCTTTGTTAAATCTCTATATCATATATTTATTTTCTATTTCATTACTTCATATTCTTATATTTATTCCCATCATTCTACTTGCTTTGTGTTTGTTTATTTATTTATTTACTTACTTATTTATTTACTTACTTACTTATTTATTATTTAAAAGAGAGAGCCTTGGTGTGAGTTGGGGAGAGGGGCAGGGAAAGAGAGGCAGGGGAAGAGAGAGAGAATCTTAAGCAGGTTCCGTGCCCAGAGTGGGGCCAGATACAGGGCTCAATCTCGTGACTCTGGATCATGACCTGAGCTGAAATCAAGAGCCAGCTGCTCAACCAACTGAGCCACCCAGGCACCCCTTAATTTTCTTTTTGAGGTTGGATTCTTTGATGATTAATTATTAGCTTTTTCCCCAATATATGCACTTAAGGCTATGTTTCCCTCTAATTAGAACAATTTAGCTCCATTAACCATTTCCCAACTTGTATGCTGCTGAATTTATGTGTTTTGAGACTATACATTAAACACCCATAAGGCATTATTATTACAAATATGCTTTTAAATACGCCCTCACGTTTACCCTTCTCTTTGCTCCTAATTCGTTTGTTTCCCTAAACTACCATCTGGAATCGTTTTTCTCCTGCTTGGACACAACTCTTCTGTATTCCTCCTACTGTTCTCTTTGATGGTTTCAGTTTGTCTCAGAATCCTTTTCTGGCTTCCTGTCTGAGAGCTGCTGTCACAGCACAGCACAGGACACTAGGGACTCAGCTTTTTCCCTCGTGCCTCAAACCGGTGTGCGGCTACTGCTGGAGCCTCGTAGTTCTGTTGAAAAGCCAGCTGTCAAACTTTGTTGCTTCTCTCAAAGTCCTATGTGGGGGGTTTTTGTTTTGTTTGTTTGCTTTTTGCTTACTTTTTGGCTCCTTTTAAGGTTTTCTCTTAGCCTGGGCTTTCAGTTTTGCTATAACGTGGAGAGCAGTTTTCTTTATATCTTATCCAAAGTTTCCGAGCACTCCTGAATTTGGCATTTAGGGTCTCTTGGTATCCTCACATCTCTCCCAGTGAGCCCCAACTTAATGTCACGAGTTCCACTGCAAGGAACTGCCAGTATTCAATCATCTTTCCCTGTGTATCTCATAGACCTCATCCTACATCCTAACATTTGACGGCTTTGTGGCTTATTTTTTTCTGATCCTTTTGTCTCTGGGTCACTCGATTCTGATGTGGCCTTCTCACCTCCCTTCAGAGTTCCTGACTCCCTCTTCCCTGGTCTGGAGGGTTATTAAACTCAACCCCTGCACAGTTCAGCTCAGCATTGGGTTTTCTAGTTCTAGAATTACCATTTTCTTATTTGTATCATTCCCGATATTTTGTCAAATTTCTCAATCTCATCTCACGAACATACTGAGCATAGCTATCTTAAATTCTGTGACGGATAACTCTATAATTTCATGTTTGGTAAGTTCCATTTCCTGGATGCCATGACTGTGCCATGTGCTTATTCTGATGTTTTAATTATTTTTAAGGTTATTTCTTTATTTTGAGGGAAAAAGAGCCCGCAAACACGTGAGCAGACCAGCAGCAGAGAGAGAGGGAGAGAGAGAGAATCCCAGTCAAGCTCCACACTGTCAGCACAGAGCCCAGTACAGGGCTCGAACTCACAAACTGCGAGATCATGATCTGAGCTGAGATCAAGAGTCAGACGCTTACCAGACTGAGCGACCCAGGCGCCCCTTGATTTTTCATTACACCTCATCTCCTCCTATGCTAGCTACTCTGTGTGGGGGTGTGTCTTAGGAAATTTAGAACTTTGTATATGAAAATAGTACATGTGATTTGACGATTTCGACAGTGTATTCTCCTCCAGAGAGTACATACTTGTATTCTTTTTGGTGGCTAAACGAGGGTCACTAGGACTCACCTTAATCCAATCGGGGTTGAGGGATCGAAAGCTTGTCTGTGTGCACTCTTCTATTTCCAGCTTATTCTCTTTCTTGAGTTGTAAATTTCTGAAGTCCCAAAGCCCAAACCCAGGCGTTGCTGGCATCTTTGAAATGAATGCACAATCTCACGATCTGCCTTCTCTCTGTCCTTCCTCCTCTATGTTCCTGTATCCCTTTCTTGCCAACTTGCAGACTCCTTAAATATTTCTATCACTCTATTTGTTACCTCTGCTAGCTTGATGCTTACATAGGCATCTGCAACTCTTCCCATGCCTGTCCTGGAGATCACAACCGGCCCCTGGAGTTACCAAACTCTGACTCTACGTTTTGGCTTCTCAGCCCCCAGCACCTCCTGAAAACTTGCTGGTCTCCTCAGCCTCTGAGCCGCCGCTTCCAGAAACCGCAAACACCACCAGGGTAAGATCCACCCCAGTGACCCTCAGACTCCCAGTCTGCCCTCCCCGAGAAGCCCACAGTTCCCCCGAGTTTCCAAACAGAACTTGTGGATTCCTTCTCCAGCTCCTGCGGCTGTTATCAGTGGGAGGGCTGGTCCACACCTGGCCCACCGCCCACCACCAGGCGTGGAAACTTGGTCATTATCACTTCCACGGACACTTGGTTCATCTCCAATTATTTTGAGTTTTCAGGTGCCAATATAGACGGGGGACTTTGGACCTACATCATCATGTCCAAGATTTGCTACCAAATTCTTACTATGCTCGACAATGGCCTAAGTACTTAGTCCCCACAATAAGGCTTTGAGTTGGGAGTATTGTTGTAAGCTCAGTTTATGAGTCGTTAGCACAATGGGCAGAGGAGAACTGCCAAGGCCGTGTATCACAGCTGGAAAGCGGGAGGAGGGAACCTGCAGAATCTGACCTCAGAGTCTCCTCTCCTAACTACTACACTATACTAGTTGACTGGGAAACAGTTCAACATTTTTGAAAAGCCACAGGCCCTAGAACGATCATGTAGATGGCAACGTGAACTTAACAGACTTGACCGTATGCGTGTGCCAGAGGGAAAGATCCAGAACGCAGCGGGGAAGGTGTTTGATGAGCAGCCTCTAACCAGAACAGTAAAAATGCACATTAATAAGAAGGATACTTTTCTAAATATACTGAAACTGGATTACAGAAATACCACTGCAGAGTTCAGTAGTTACACTGCTTGAGAACAATAAAACCATATTTATGTGGGTTTAATTCCAAGAATACTCTCAGGAGGGTGATGCAAACCCCTCCAGTTATGAAACCACGTGCTCCCAGGATCAGGGCTCCCAGAGTATCCTTTTCATCTATTATCCTCAAAGGAGGAGGAGCCCCAGGAGGGGGCCGGGACCAGCAGGCAGCAGGAAGAGAGCCAGTGAAGGGTCACTCTGGTGCTGACATCTCTGTGGCTCCTTGCCCCACGGTTCTGCCGCAGCGCCACCCCTCCCCCACCTTGAACGCAAACCCAGGTGCCGAGGAGCTGGGTACTGGACCAGCGGGGACACGTTTCAGCACACAAGAGGCCTGTTCCCAGCCTCCCAGTCAGGACAGAGCTAGAATGACTGAGTCCCAAAAAGCAGGCAACACCAGTGAATGGGGACAAGGACGTTAGCAAGGAAACCATCAAGGCCATCTCGAAAAATCCCATTTCAAGTTTTCCCCAAGATGCCATAAACTGAGACAGAGTCAAGCCCAACGTCTTTACCCAAACGAACAATTCGGAAATGAGTTTTATAAACTTCCCACATACATGAGCATGGTGGCTGATTACCTTGACAACTGCTGGTCCCCCCAGCTCTTGTGACAATGGAGCAGCAGTATGACTGCCCCCCGGGTGACGCCTGCAGGCCGCGGGGGACCTGGAAGGGACGGCAGCCACGTCCCGGCCTCCCCCCAACAAACAGAGTCAACTGCTCCCAACACGCAAAGGAGCCCACCTTCAGGAAGGGTCCAGAGCCCCGCCAGGCCCCGGGGACTTCCGACCTGTGGCTTTTGCTCTCCTGCGCTGTCTCACTACTGCCCACAACGTCTCTGTTCTCATATCCCTGACCCGTGGTGGCCTGAGCGATTACATGGGAAATTCCACCCTGGTTTTCATCTCTGCTCTGGGCAAAACACCCACAGTTATGTGGACACACATGTAACTCTTGGGGTTCAAGGGAGCCCTGCTGTTCGAATTGCTAACAGTTCCAACGCAGCTGTGTCCACCGTGGGCCGTGACTTCACCTCGGCAGAGAGCAAACGGTGTCGCTGTTCTAATAAAAGCATAAACGCTGCATCGAAACTGAATGTTGCAATAATCGACACAGGAGCCTTGATTTAACCAAGCGCTTGTGTGTTTTTCATTCTCCAACATCAGCCCACAGTGTGACCAATACAATGACACAGCCACTTAAGAGGAGAGCAACCCTTACTACAATGTCCCATTTTTGAAAAGCCCTCAGAAAACTATTTTGGAAGGAATTTTGCCCACTAGGGTCAGAGAGCAATGCTTTTCCACGGTCAGGGTAACTGCTTGGCTCCCGGCCAAACGGCACGCGGGGACGAGTGACGAGGACGAGGGGCATCAGGCAGCGCTGCGCACAGCGGGTGGTGCTCAACTTCACAGGAGAGGGGGCTCTGAGGTCTTAGAAACCCACCTGCTAAGGGCGAGACGGCCGATGTCTTAGGACTGTAAGGTGAGGCCGTGACACAGGTGCCGCCCCAGGGGCTCCCACAGAGCTGAGCTCACAGACTGGCCGAAAGATAGCCAACAGGCTGTGGTCTGGACAGACCTACGCCGCTGCATCATCGCCTCCCCCGTTTTCCCAGCTCTGTCCTCTGGGAGCCTCCCCTCCATCTTCCCCTTGAGTGGGAGGAGGGGGACCACGGGAGGAAGCTCCTTGCTAACCCCACAGAGATGCAAGGCCGCCCTGATTACTGGCCCCGGCCTCCACAAGGGCACCTTGCTCAAAGCCGCCAGGGATGAGTACGGCCCAGGAGGAGAGCAGGATTTCATCTGAGGCTCCCGGGGCCCAGAGATTCCACACTGTACCACGAGGCCAGGCTGGCGCCCACACAGGAAGCCAGCCAGAGACAGTCACATCCTCAGCGTGGCTCCAGCCTTTCCCCAGGACGAGCGAGCATCTGAGCAGTTGTGCTTCCCTGTGACGTACGACCCACCCTCTCCTCTCCAGCGAGCATGGTCCCAGGGGGAAGAGAGGCAGGCAGTCCCACAGGAGTTTCTGAGTTTTTAGGTGGCAATGGCCAGTCTAGTGTCCACGACCCAAACCTGCTCCCAGGGAGGTCAGTGTCCTCCTGGGTGAGTGTCCCCGCACGTCCTTACAATGGTGTTGATTTGAAAAATCACACCCCTTCATTGGTGTATTATGTCCTTGTGAGCATCATCCCAGGAATCTTATCGAAAATAGCTCTCTCTGGGGCGCCTGGGCGGCTCAGTTGGTTAAGCAGCCGACTTCGGCTCAGGTCATGATCTAGCGGTTCACGACTTCGAGCCCCGCGTTGGGCTCTGTGCTGACAGCTCAGAGCCTGAAGCCTGCTTCTGATTCTGTGTGTGTCTCTCTCTCTGCCCCTCCCCTGCTTGTGCTCTGTCTCTCCCTCTCAAAAAAAAAAGTAAATAAATATTAAAAATTTTTTTTTTGTTTTTTTAAATACCTCTCTCTGCTTTTCAAGCTTTCCTGGGGATGAAGTCACCCGCTGGGCTGTGCCAGACAACATACACAAAGGGCCGGAGCTCCATGCCCCCTCGTCCCCTCCCACGCTGCCCTGGATGCGGAAGGCCCCTAGAATATATCACAGCGTATTCCACACGCCCCTCCAGAGGTGCTACAGGAAGAGCAAGTCATTATCAGCAGTCTCCCGTCCTATATTCTCAGCGGTTTGGGTATCTACAAGAGTCCTCCCTTCATATAAAACATTCCAGAAAACTCAAATTGCCCCTTGTCAACTGAATTTCAGCTTTCCAAAAAGAGTCATATGATAACTCAACCCTAAATAGCAGTTCAGAGCTAGAAAAATAACTTTAAGGTATGTATTGAATTTTTCTAAAGGCTGCTTCCTCTCACTAGTATTTTAAAATTATTTCTCCCTGAAGCATGAACAGAAATTTCACAAAATGCAAATGTCGGGACACTTGAACTCAATAAATTCACCTCTATTATCCTCCTGTTCCTTCTCTAAGCCCGGCCATCACTCTGCTCAAGAATTAAATCAAGTAGGAACCATCGCTTGCTTAATGCAAGCCCTCACCTTGGCAGGAAGCTTACGGTAGAGTCTAATGTATTATACGTTGAAAAAAAAGCTCTCACACAAAAGCTGAGTAACCATCACAGCTGCTAAATTTTCCCCTGGAAAAAAAAATGCATTTTAAAGTAAGTGGTGTATTTTCTTCCTTCTCCCTAACTTGAGATTTCCCTTGGTAAAAGCCAAGAGAACAGAGTGCCAGCATGCATATCGCTCAAGGATCAATCAATTTTCTGGAGGCATTTTTCTCCGTGAGAGAAGACCACCACTTGCTCTAATCATTTTGGATCTTTTTGCCTGACATCACACTCGTTTCCTAGGGACAAACTAAATAACCAAGTTCCCTGAACTGAATACGTTTTACAGCGCACTGCCTTGACAATGGAAAATATTTTAGCATCAAAGGCTGGCTTCATCTATCAATGGGTGACATTTTAAAAACAAAACAGGAGGAAAAACTAAAAACAAGCAAACGCAGTTGACCTGTTCTATTAAGGTAACGAAGAAGGCACTTACGACACAGAACTCTTTAGTTTTAGTACCTTTTTATAAAACCAGATGTGTCTACCAGGAGAAGCCAGGGTAGAAAACAGTTACGAACCAGCTCAAGACCTCAGCGAGTGCAAACAGCCAGACGGTCTCTCACCCACAGCGCAGGCCCACGGTGCTCATGGACCGGCACGGGCCGCTCCCACCTGCACCTGTACCCGCACCTCCCTCCCCCGGGAGCAACATCACTTCCGGCAACACATTGGCCAGAACCGGTCACGTGGCCAAGCCTAATTTCCAGGGGACAGGGATATTTCCTGTCTCGAAGGCACCCCAAAGGAAGAGGGAATCCTGCCACGGTGAGCACTGTAGTATGGGCCCCCAAAATCTGATGCCCCAACGTGGAGCTCTTGACATGGCCACCCATTAATAGCCCAGGGGAAAGCTTTACAGGGCCCTCCCCAGACCAACAAATCCCACATCTCTGGGGTGGAGGCCAGCCATCTGTAGCTTTTCAAAGCTCCCACAGATGATTCCAGCTCGCGGCCCTCCGTGACCTGCCTCAGCAGTGTTGCACCTGCCTGTGGCCCAGCCAGGCTCAGCACCAGGCCCAGCCTCCACTCCCCACTGCTGGGGGGAGGACCAGCAGCCTCCTTAAGGCTCGGGACCCGAGACCTCAGTGTACTAGAATCTCCTGAGTGCTGGTGAGCACCATGCATCCCAGTACCCACCTCCCAGAGTCCTCATTCTGTGGCATCCACGGGGGGGCCTGGGAATCTGCACTTGACTGATGACCTCCCCCCGCCCCCCCCCCCACACACACACACCAGTGTAACATATACTGCTCAGGAGGTTCCCATCTGTGATGGTTAATTTTATGTGTCGCCTTGATTGAGCTAAGGGATGCCCAGATTGCTGGCAAAACAGAGTTTCTGGGGGTGTTTCTGGAAGAGACTAGCACTTGATTGAATAGACCAAGGAAAGAATACGCTCTCCACAGTGCATTATCCAGCACGTCGAGGGTGGGCCTAGAACAAATGGGAGGAGGTTCAAACGGGCTCCTCTCCTCTGAGCTGGGGCATCCCTCTTCCCCTGCACTTGGGCATCAGCGCCTCTGACTCTCCGCCTTTGGATTCAGACTAGACTCACAGCACTGGCTCCCCTCGCTCTCAGGCCTCCAGACTCGGACGGAACCACACCTCAGCTTTCCTGGCTCTCCAGCTGGCAGAGGGAAGATCAGGGGGCTTCTCGGCCTCCATTACAGAGTGAGCCAATTCCTGCAACAGCTTTCCCCTTTCGGGTGCACGTGCCTCTCGTATCGTCCCAGTCACAACACACAGCCGAGCAGGCAGCCGCTTCAACTGTGGTCAAACCTTTTCCTTTGCTTTGTTTCCCCACTTCTCTACAGACAACCCTCCCCAGCTCCTTTTGGGGGAGGGGTGCTCCCATCCACTTTCAGTTTGGCACTTGCCAGTTTGAGTCAACGTTTGCTCAAAAAATCCCTTGAAAAGCTGTACTGTGCCTCAGTTTACCTTCCAACAGCACATTGCTGGTGGCAGAAGGGATTAGAGAGGCCGGGAGGGTATGGGAATGACAGACAACAAGGAAACATGCCCTCGAGTCCAGTGGTTCGCCCCAGGAATTCACGCATTACTACCCGATGTAAATATTTCTCAGCACTAAATAAGCACAATTACAGAAGAAAATACAAAACTTTATTCCTACTCTCTTGTCTCCCCCTGCAAGGGCAAGATTCTGGAACACAGAGGAAGAGATTTCATGTTGACGTTCCGGGGAAAAAGGAACAAACAGCTTCCTCTCTCGGGCAGAAAGTGCTGTTTTTGCCACAGGATCCGAGTGATTTTTCCACCATTTCATAGAGAGCGAGAAGCCTCTTTCATCACCAACTTTGGGGACGATCCATTATCATGAAATGCTTCCCAGACACTCACAGTCACAGTAAACCAAGTGGTCTGCCGTGTGCCACACGGGGCCCATCGTGGCCAGTTGCCGTGGGCACAGGCAGCTGCCGCGGTCACAGCTGGGCCCTCACCACACAGACAGACAGGCGGGGAGCAGACACCCGCGTGGCCCCAGTGGACGACACATGCAGACGGTCAGGAGCTGAATTAGCTGGAATCACAGGATGCGGTCGGTCCCAGGAAGGTCAGACGTGCTTTCTGAAAGTGTCGCCCCTCCTTCTATATGGAGACCAGTCTTCTGTCCAGCATTTATGAAGGCTTCCTGCTGGGTCAACATAATGGGCACCGAGGACACGGGGAGAAGCTCCCCACCTCCATCCAAGAGGCCCCAGCAGTGAGACCACCTAGAGAGGGTCGTGGCTCCGTGGCAGGCTGCCTGGTCCTGCCCAAAGCTCTCTCCCTTGCCCGGGACTGCAGAGAGAGAAACCCCACCACATGAGGACCAGGCCCCACTCCTGGGGATGCTGCCCACTCCCGGCCTCACTGGGCCTCTGGTTTCCTGACACCCTGTAGAGGGAGAACTCGGGTTTCACGGTGGGGAGCTTTCCTGCGATGGAGACAGGAAAGCCAAGAGGAACACGGGAGCCGAGGTCCACCAAAGGCAGTCAGGCGGCATTCCTGACCAAATCTTGGCAGGCACCAGCTGACATAACTTCCTGGATCACCAGCTGGAGGAGCAGAATGCCAGCCTGCCCTCCCACAGAGGCAGGTGCGGGCACAGGAGGTGACATCCAGAAGGCTGGAGGAGAGGGTCTGCAGGCCTCGCTGCACGGTCCTGGGGAAGGCGCTCCCCCTTGCAGACCAGGGCGCTGGGTCCCAACACTTCATAGACATGGAAAAGCCATTCCGGGCTGTACTCCCCAGCTCTGGAACATCCCCACCGGCTTGGGGAAACCCCAGAGGCACATCCCAAAGGATGCCTCTGGCTCAGTCCCTCCTGAAGTCTCCTCCTGGCCTCCCTCCCCCGTGGGGGAAGTGATGACACCTCTCCTGGATGTTTGTTGGACTCCCGAAGCCTCCGCACCAGCAACTTGGCCACAACACTTCACCGCATGCAGAGCCCCGTCATTCCTGCGTCTGCTCCACACCTGTGCCCTCCCACCTGTGCTCTCAGCACCTCACCTGCTCCCACTCAGGTCACCCCCCCACCCCTGCTCTTCCCCGCTCGCCTCTGCCCTACACGACCCCCCCCCCCCGCCCAAGACCTTCCCCATATCTTATGATGATCATTTCCCGTAAAATAGCGGCAGAGTCCCCAGCCTTGCTTCCAAGGCCCTCATCTCAGAACAGCCCTGATGAGGTTGCCCCGCTGCCCTGGCCCTGTCCTGCACGATCCACCCCGCCTGGCCCCCAAGTGCAGCCCTCTGTGCCTTCCCTGGACAGCCCTGCTGCCTAAAAAGCCTGCCTCTGACTCCCACCAAAGAAAGCCTCGCCCACCATCCCCTTCCCAGTGCCACGGTGGCAGGACAGACACCAGAATGGAAAACTATTAAAATGGGGCAGAAGATCAACAATGTCTGAACATGAACCCAAGGACCACTCCAGGTAGGGAATCTAATGGAGTCTCCTGCCTAAAGATGGGACTGCAGAGGTCTTGTATCCTCTCACCCTAACACAGGGGAAGGAGGAAACACTGCCCTGAACACCACACCCCGTCCTTGTGCGGGTCCACTGTCTGAATTCACACTGTTTTTAATCCAGAAATGTCAAGCAAGACATTTAAATTATGTTGGTGCCTGGCGGCAATACCCGGGTCAGAGGGAGGAGGCGGGCGTGGAGCCGGGTGCCTGGCGGCGCCCGGGTCAGAGGGAGGAGGCGGACGTGGAGCTGGGTGCCTGGCGGCGCCCGGGTCAAAGGGAGGAGGCGGACGTGGAGCTGGGTGCCTGGCGGTGCCCGGGTCAGAGGGAGGAGGCGGGCGTGGAGCTGGGTGCCTGGCGGCGCCCGGGTCAGAGGGAGGAGGCGGACGTGGAGCTCCTCTGGAGGAAATCAATCTCAACACACCTCTCAGAGAACCCCACAGAATTCAAGGAAGGGAGCAGCTGATCTCCAAGTCAGGAAATAAACTGCCATGAGTGAGAAGCGGCAAAAGCAACAGAAGCAGGCGGGAAAAGCCTATTGTGATTGATGTTTTAAAGAAATAGAAGGGAAACATGGGAGCAAAGAGCAGAGTTGAATAATAGAATTTCTGCGGATGAAAAATATGATGACTGAAATTAAAAACTCTGGTCTCCACACCCAGAAAGATGGAGCGCATGCGCCGTTCCTCCTGCTCGGGGTCACGGAAGCCCCTGACGCTATCGTCAAGGAACATCGGAAGATTCTGGAGGGTGGAGAGAAGGCACACAGACAGGGACCCGGAGGAGGCCTCTGGGCTTCCTTTCTGCTGCACACGCCCGGCTGTGAAGCGGACCGAGCCCGCCAGTGGCAAACAGCGGCAGGAGCTGACAGGAAGCCAGACAACAGGACGAGGAAGGAGCCCCATCAAGACAGAAGGCTTACAGGGGCACGGGGGTGGGGTGGGTGCGGTGGCCTCCATCAGGCAAGCGTCCGATTTCAGCTCACGTCATGATCTCACGGTTCAGGAGTTTGAGCCCCACATCAGGCTCTGCGCTGACAGTGTGGAGCCTGCTTAGGATTCTCTCTCTCTCTCTCTCTCTCTCTCTCTCTCTCTCTCTCCCCCTCTGCCCCTCCCCTGCTCATGCTCTCTCTCAAAAAAAATAAACATTTTTAAAAAATTTTTTAGTGTTTATTTATTTTTGAGAGAGATAGAGTGCAAGCAGGGGAGGGGCAGAGAGAGAGGGAGACACAGAATCTGAGGCAGGCTCCAGGCTCCAAGCTGTCGGCACAGAACCTGACGTAGGGCTCAAACTCGTGAACCAGAGATCATGACCTGAGCTGATGTTGGACGCTTAACTGCCTGGGCCACCCAGGTACCCCTACTTTTGTTTATTTAAAAAAAATTTTTTTAAGTTTATTAATTTATTTTAAGAGAGAGTGTGAGCAGGGGAGAGGCAGAGAGAGGGGGAGTGAATGAATCCCAAGCAGTACAGAGTCGAATGCGGGGCTTGAACCCACAAACGGCGAGATCGTGATCTGAACTGATGTCAGACACTCGACTGACCGCCCCAATACGTAAACATTTTTTTTTAACAAAGACAGAAAGCTTACAGACAACAACAGCTTTCCCCCAGCCATCGGGAAAACTGGCCGCACCCCCACCCAGCCAGCAAAGGCCTGGGGGAGCCCGGACATCCACCTGTACTGGGCAGTGACAAGGCACCTCCACCCGTGCCGGGGTGTCAGCGCAGACCCGGCGGGGAGCCAGGACTCTGACCAGCACCCAGCAGCACCCCTCCGTCCCCGGGGAGCACACAGGAGGCGAGGGGGAGTCCCACAGTGCACACCCCAGCCGGGGAGTCGGTGGACGTGTGGGGGGATCTGGAACTCTTCGCCTCCTGGCAGTGAGCACGCAGCACAGCCCCGCACCCTGGAGCCACACGTGTCCCTCCAGCTTTCACCTGGTCGGTGAAACAAATGAAGAAGTTCGGCCCACCCTCCCGGGGAAGAAAACCCAGCTCCACCTCTCAAAGGGACAAGCGTCAAACAATCCAGACCACCACAGTGTCGCGGATGAGGGCAACGAAAACACAACGTATTAAGAACAAATGCAACAAAATGTTCACAAGCCTCTCGTGCAGAAAACCAGAAAACTGGGCTGGGAAGCGGTAAAGATGATGTAGAGAAGCAGAGATACTGACCAGGGCCGTAGAAAACCTCAAGGTCCCCACATGATCATCTCTCTTCAAATTGATCTACAAATTCCATATGAGTCCAACCAAAATCCCAACACGTTCATTCTTAATATGGAACTTGAGGATTATTCTAAACTGCACACTGAAGAATCGACAACTAAGGATTTTGAAAACACTCCTGGAAAATGATAACGTGCTAGCAGGGGTAGGAGCACTTCCTTGACCGGATATCGAAACATATTATGACCCTAGAAGCATCCTGTCTCTGAGAGGGACTGGACATGTGGGACATCCCGGGGATGAGGGGGGTGCAGGCCCACCAAAGCCGCGACCTTGGGGGCAGAGTGCGAACAGCGGCATCCACTTTGCAGGAAGCCTGGCATCACCTACAACTTGTACGTGTCCCAATCAAAGCCCCACAGAAAGGGGGCCGTCGGGGTACATCCTTGAGAAACTGCTGCCCATGCAGCAGAAGGACGCCAGAATGGCAGGATCGCAGCTCACCTGGGCCCCAAATGACCTGATGCTCCCACCAATAGTGACTGGTATACACAGACCACAGAGTATTGCACAGTGGGAGGAACAAACTAGCCATGTGCGTGGATGTAGACAAACCTCAAAGTCACAATGTCAATGGGGCGCCTGGGGGGCTCTGTTGGTCGGGTGTCTGACTTGATTTCAGCTCAGGTCCTGATCTCATGGATTGAGCCCTGAGTCAGGCTCTGTGCTGAGCACGGGGCCTGCTTACGATGTCTCTCTGTCTCTCTCTCTCTCTCTCTGCCCCTCCCCACCTCAAAATATACATACATACATAGAAATAAAACATCACAAATTCAAGCGGAGAAATAAACAACCTCCAGACTGTATAATCACATTTCTTAACTTCAAGAAGAGAGAAACAAATGATTAAGCAGTACCCATGCGAGTGACATGACACTAGGGCAAGCCAGGGGTCAAGTTCAATTTCAGGATAGTGTTTGCCAGGCGGGGAGCTGGAGAGAGGGGAGGTAACCAGGTTGGGAAATGCGGGATGACCGACTTTCCCAACAGGATGACCGACTTTCCCAATGTCTAAGGACTGGGAAGGTCCTGGGAGTTGGGAATTTCAGCACTCACACCAGGATGGTCTTGGCAGACAGACAGTTGGCTACCCCACACCGAGAACCTCTAAGGTTCCAGAACATTCTGACTTGACCCTGCTTGTGCTCTGCTTCGCCGTTATTTTCTTAACTGGGTGTAGCAGGTTAAATGGTGAACTGCCCCCACCCTCCAGAAGAGCTATGCCCAAGTCCTAACACCCAGGACCTGGGAATGTGACCTTACTCGGAAAAAGGGTCTTTGCAGATGTAAATAAACAGGCTCTCGAGGGGAGATCTTCCTGATTAACCAGGTGAGCCCTAAAGGCAATGACAAGTGTCTCCAGAGGAGCCAGAAGAGAAGACAGAGAGACCAGGCAGCTTGAAGAGGCGGAGGCTGAGGCTGGGGACACGGATCCCACCCTGGAGCCTCCGAGGGAGGGCGGCCCTGCTCGCACCTTGACTTCTCTGGTTTTAAGCCTCCTAGTTTGTGGTGATTGGTTTTGCAGGAGCCAGAGGAAGCCAATACTCTGGGTGTATGTGTTTTAGACCCTGCTTTGTGTGTGTGTTTTAAAATAAAGAGAAACCGTTCACTCCTTCCTGTCCTTCCAGGCAGCAGCTGCAGAAGTGTCCCCAGCCACCAACGGCCCTCGCTCTGCAGTCATTTCTGAGCCCACGTTCGAAACTCCCTAATTCGGCTTCACCTGTGTATATGAGTAAGTGCGTCGAATCTTCCCTGCTAGGTGTAAGTAGCCTTGAGGACGCCGACCAAGCCTCGCGTTAGGACCAGGAGGCCTCACGGTGCCCAGAACAGTGTGTGGCAAATAGCAGTGCTCAGGTAACACCGATGAGTGAGTGAGTGAGTGAGTGAATGAATGAATGTCGGCAAAACTCCACAAGGGCAACACCAGGTATGCTGAGACCCTCGTGCACATCAGATGCCACAGGTGCCTGGAAGGCCAACCTGGTCCCTGAGAGGCAGCCTGGAGCCGGCGGGCTGCGACTCCGTCAGACTGTGCTCGGTTTCCGTCCACGTGCCCAGCCCCACGGCCACGTTTGCCCGCCAGCTTCCGGCTCCGACTCCTCTTCCAGGAGGCTGGTGTCCACTCGTCAGCCATTGACATTTGCCACGCCGACACTGGCCGTGGACTTGGGCTCCGATCCTCGGCCTGGCTAGAGCTGATACTCCCAGATGCTTCCCAGGCACCGACTCCTGGTTTCAGCCACGTCCCCACCCTGTCTGGCTCCATGGGGCAGCTTCTTCCTCTCCAATCTCATCAATCTGTGACCATTTGCAGACAGAGCTTCTGGAACCTTCCTGGTGCAACCCTGCTATTTCCAGGACTGGTCGCCAAGGCACGAGACCCAGATATAAACGCACCGTGAACAGGAGTGTCCATCAGAGCCCGGGCCTAACTCTGCCCAGCACATTCCTGAGACCAGCGTGTGAGGTCCAAGGCTCTGTACTCCCCATCTGCTCACGCCTGCGTCTTCCAGCGTGGGCAGCCCGTGCGTGGTTACCAGGACCAGCCGGAGTGGCTAATGGCTCACACTGCTTCCCAACAATAGTCTTTGTCATTGATTTGACGAGGACGTCCATGATCTGACACACACACAGCAGTCAAGGGGCTCCCTAGTCTAGACATTCCTTAGGAAAGAGCAGAGGCCAATCCTGGACCTAATACCTGCCTTGCCCGACATCCATCTGGGACTCACACGGTGGGATTCTCGCTGGGAGAGCTGGTCTGGGGAAACTGGGATCAAAATTACATTCCGCCTCAAAGTTCGTGGCACATTTCTCGGGCCCAAAGTCACTGATGGTTAACAGAGGTCCGACGGCGGGTTCCATTTCTCGGGGAAGAGTTGCTGGTGGCCGTGACTTCATTTTATGAAGGAAAACACTTCCTGGAAAGAGCCGGTGATGAGTCGAATCTCCTTTTATGAGTAAGCAAGACACACGGGGCCCCTGGGGCAGCTCCTATCACTGGATCTGCGCCGGCTTATATCTGGAGTTCTGTGCTGTTACTTGTCAATAGCCACACACAAGGGCTTAACAGTGATGGTGACCGCATCCCAACAGCCTCACCCGGCGGTCTCAAAGAGCGATTACCCAATGCCAGATAAGTACGTACCATGGCAATTAAATTTCTGTGGTGATCCTTCCTGCATATTCTTGTTTTTTTTTTAATTTTTTAATGTTTATTTATTTTTGAGAGACAGACAGACAGAGAGACAGAGGTGAGCAGGGGAGGGGCAGAGAGAGAGGGAAACACAGAATCCAAAGCAGGCTCCAGGCTCTAAGCTGTCAGCACAGAGCCCCACACAGGGCTTGAATTCACAAACCACGAGATCATGACCTGAGCTGAAGTTGGACGCTTAACCGACTGAGCCCCCCAGGTGTCCCCTTCCTGCACGTTCTGATTCTGACCTGCATAAGGAAACAAGTAGCAAAAGAGAGATCCCACTGCTTACAGACATGGAAACTATGTTCCCAGAGAGTTCACCTGTAGCAGAGATGATGATTTTGCCTGGTAAAATCCATTAGAAAGGGGCATCAGGACAACAGTAGCAAAAGCCCCCTGGGTGCTTCCTAGGCAGCAGGCACATGCATAAAGTGTGTTGTGTAATTTAACTCAGTTAATCCTCATGAAAAGCCCATGCAGCAGATATCATGGCCATCCCCATTTGACAGTGGGGAAACTGAGGCAGGGCGAGACGGAGTAGCTGGCCAAGGTGGCCAAACTCAGTTTTGCACCATGACCATTGCCTCGATCCCTCGGGGGTTTAGCCCGCAACTCAGTGTTGCCCAAACCCTGAAATACCACAGCATACCTTCCCGGAACGCCTCAGGTGCCCGGCCTCCGAGAGAGCCCACAGCGATGGCAGGGGTGGTCATGCCCAGAGCCAGCGCGGTGTTGGTGCCCGCGAAGCCATGGCACTGAGGTGGTGGCATGTGTGTCTCAGACTGAACCGTCCCCTCCTGGAGTCTGCGTCATCCAGCCTCGAGGCTGCCGCGGCATCCCGGGTCCCTCCCCTCACAGAGGGCCCCCCGCGGGAACCACCCACGCCCGCAGCACACACACATTCATAACCCCCCAGGAAAGGGGTCGTCCCTGGATGTCTGGGGCCAGTTCCTGGGCCTCTGGGTGCCCACCGGATTCCCTGCCCCACCTCGCCGTGTTCTAACCTGAGGCTCGGTCTTACGACGCTGGTCCTTCTCCAGAGCAAGAATGCGGTCTCCTCATGTAGTACTTTCCAGAGCTTAGAATGAGTCTCGGCACAGAGGAACCAAGCGTTTCTCTTACAAGAATACGAACAGGATCTGGTTAAGCCCTTGCTGTATGAAAAAATGGCTATGTGGCCTATGGAGAAAAGGGTAGACAGCGATGGAAATATTCTCTTTGTCCTCAAGATAAACTGAGACCGAAGCCACGGCCTGGCCGTGGCCCAGGCTGTCCACAGGGCCGCGGCAGACACGGCACACGCCGAGCACTCCCTGGACCCCGCCCGAGTCTCTTTATGGCTCTAGACTGACCCTGACCAGGGCTCTGAAGGCAGTGGCTCTCCACATCCTCCAGCTGTGTCTGGCCACGTGTCACCTCTGCCCAAGTGGAGCCCACACACGTGCTGTGCCCCCGGGATATTCTGAATGCTTCTACTCGAAAAACCCAGGTCCCGGGAAATCCGCCCCCCCCAACACCTGTTCCCTGAGAGTTCTCGCCGACTGGACGTCCACCTGGGGCCCCATTCCCTCTGTGCCCTCTGCACCCCCGCACACACACACCCAGCTCTGCCGGGCCGGATCGAACCAGGAGAACCCCAGGCAGCAGCGGGCGGCTCTGCTTTGCACTGGCCACAAGCCCTCGCCTCCCCGAAACCTGCCCCCGGGCCTGTCCTGGCAGCAAGGGAGGCGGAGGCAGCTCAGGGCTGAGCCGTGCAGAGGGAGGGAAAGCCTCTGGGCCCCACTGCTGCCACCCCCGGTTGGGCAGCCAGCCCGCCGGCCTTCTGAAGTGGGCAGGCGTCTCCCGCTCTTAAGAAAGCATTCCATACGCTGCTGACCCAGGCAGAGGGGACGCTTCAAATGAGTTTCCACACTCACCGTGTCCCGTGTGCGTGCAGCACACTGTGAAATCCGCGGGACACATCAAAGAGGTCTGCAAAGTGGAAGAGAAAATCATCCTGGAGTCCAAGTGGAGCGCCATCATAAACAAACTGTAACGATTTAATATGTTTATGGGCGGCTAAATCTCCTGCATTTTCAGCACACTGTCCTGCCCTTGGGAGCCATCACAGAGTTCACACCCCCAGTGAACAGACCCGCCAGCTACAGAATGTTAATAGCCCGACTCCGCTGGACTCCGGATGTGTAAATGATGTACTCCACTTTTGTAGGGCGCCATCAATGACACACAGCAGGCACACCGTACAACACAATGGGAGTGTTTTCCTTCCTGTACCCAAATCTGAGCAGTCTGCGGGGGATGTCCCGGGAGGACGTGTCCCCTGCGTGGGCCTCTAGGTTCCTGTGGAACAGGCACCAGGATGTTGCAAACCCATGTTTCGAATCCCTCTCCTCCATCCGTGTACTAATGAAGTCGTGAGTCACGAGATATTTTCCAAAGGAACCTGCGGAAGATGCCTTGCTCTGTCTTCAGGTTCCTTCGATCATAAACTGTGCAGGGGTAGGGGGCTCATCGCCTGACGACAGGCTTGCCCGCAAGCAGGCAGCCTCTCGAGACAGGCCCCGGGTCCGCGTGTGCAGTGGGACCGCCTGTCCCGCCAGCTGAACCAGAGCCCAGTCTGCCCCGAGCAGCAGGGAACGGGCGCCACTGTCGCCAACCTGGGCGGCCAGCATGCCGGGAAGCAGCTCTCAGGCCACCACCCGGCACGTCTCAGAAACTGTTGATGTTGGACAGGAGGACGAGCAGAACCAAATGGTTAGTGGTAACTGCGTTTCATCATGAAACTTGCAAGTTCAGAACGCCAATAAATTATTTACGGCCCAGCAGACAGCCCTACAGCCGTCACGTACATCGCATCAAGAAAGTTTCGTTCAGACGTTTCCAGCGTTTTCTGGCCAAAGTGGGGCTTCATGCACCATGCAGGGTGGGGCCTTCCCAAGAGACTGCTCTTCTGAGATGGGACAGGCTTTCTCTGAGCAACCCCCCTCCCCACCCCTCCCACCCAGGCCCCTGGGCGTCCCGTGTCCGCTCCGATCCCACACACGCCCAGCCGGGGTCAGTCCTTCCCCGGCCCGCACCCCTACCACGCCTCTCCCCCAGATGCATTTCTCCCAGCAGCTGGGAGCAGCATGAGCGCCGCTTCCCACCCTGTGGCCCCAGGACTCCTGACAGCTGAGGAGCTGGACTCTGAATCCTGAAGAGGAAGGAAGGGGCTGCCCCCGGTGTGCCACTTTCCCGGAAGTTCCCGACACAAACCATGGGCAGCTCAGCCGCTTCCCCCAGACGAGCATGCCGGGGCCAGGCCGCTCTCCACGGAAAGGCCGCGGAGGCACACGGCAATGTCCCTGATCGCAGGCGCCAGGAGCCTCTCCACCCACGCCAGCTGCTCCAGGACCAAAGCCCAGCCATCTCCATCCCGGCCGTGGTCGCGCTCCGGCCCCCAGCCACTGGCGCGTGATCCAGTGTCCTCTGACCTGGCAGATGCACCTTCTCGCGGGTCCCGGTGGGGGAAGCGTGTACCCCCCACGGCACGCCCCCACGGTGCTGCCCGGGAAGCGGGCCTGGCCGGCAGACGGCCCCATAAGTGCACCTACCGGTGCTCAAGAAACATGAACTTCTGCAAACCACATGCCCTGGGCGGTGGCAATGGCAGGTCAGGGGCTTGGGCTTCGTTCTACGGGAAAGAAGGCTAAAGACATGAGTGACAGTCACAAACCATTCCCTACATGCTTAGACATTCAGTCGCTATTTTTCAGAAAAGAACCCCCATTCCGTGTTATCACTACATATTTCATATTCTGGATCACTGTCACACGCCAGGCCCCGGGTAGGTCTTGGTAAGCCCTGAAGAGAAATTATCGTCCTACATGTACATACACATACATGCACAGACACACATGCACAGACACGTGCACTCACACACGTGTACGTGTATGCATACGCGTGCGCACAGGCACACGTGTGCACACATATACACATGCATGCACGTGAAGACATGTACACACACACCTATGTGCTTGCATGCACACGCACACCGTGCATACCTAATTGCGTGCACATGTGAACATACATGCGCACACAAGCGTGTGTGAGTTCGTGCCTACACAAAAGCACATGTGCACACATGTACATGCAAAGTCAGACCTCTGTGCAGTACAAGCATGCACACTCATGCACACACACACACACGCATGCACGCACACGGAGCCTCTGGTAAAAGTGCCTGCTTGTGGCACAATTGCTAAGACTGTTGGGGCTCTGAACGGACACTGCTCCCCGGAGAGGTAAGGCTGGTGCCCACACCCGGACCGGGACCCTGTGGAAACACTGACCCTCTGTCTTCCGGCCCAGCCCCGAAGCCAGGCCCGATCCCCCACCCTGCCCTGCCACACACCGGAGAGAAAAGCGGCCCAAGGTTTGATTGAAACTCGAAAGAGCATCTTGTTATCTCTAGGCCAGTTTTTATTCCTCCATCTATATGGTAATATATCTCAACTTTGCTTCTTATAGAAATGTTCAAACACGCGTGAAAGAGAGAAAGCAATCTAACGATCCCCGTGGACCCATCGCCCAGAGTCCGCCCCATATCTTCCCTGCGTCCCCTCCCCTCCTGTTGGGCAAGGCGGGCAGGCAGTGGAAGTGAGATGTGGAGGGCCAGACAGCATCTGGCGCCTCGCCAGCATTTAACTAGCAGTCATTATTAGTGGCAACGGCCCTGGCTGTGTCACGTGGACATTCTGCACGGGCGGAGAAGCTGCAGCCCAGGGTGCAGAGCCTCGAAGGCGAACGTGCCGGTCCCAGGCTCTGCCTCTCATCCCGTGACCCCCTGAACTGGGCAAGGCGGCTTCATAGCCTGGAGGACCCCCCCTCCGACCCGCCACTTGGCTCTCTGGAACCCTAAGGACACGGTGCGGCCAGTATTTGAACTCCGAACCATCACACCGAGAAACAAACAAATGAGAGGCATCATTTTTGTGAGTTTAGCCAGCAAGCGTCTGAGAAGAACCTTTCGTTATGTCTGGAAGTCTCCTTTTTCAAACCTTGCTTTTTAAACGCCACCTTTGCCTCTAAAGGACAGGACCTGGTTCCTTAGAGTCGGCAGCAGGGATGTCGCGTTAGGCCCGCGTGGCTCCCACGCGGACTGGGTCTTGCCTCCAGCGTGTTCTGTGCACGACGTACGCAGCTCGCGACTTGCACAGGCGTGTGGTCAGAGGAGAGGAGGCCGCACTTCACAAACGTAGTCACCGGGGGCCACGCATGCAAACGCCCCAAGTGTCACCCGCAGCCCCCTCCATCCCCTCACAGCCCCTGGTCAAAGGTCTGGCCATGAGCGTCCCCCTCTGGGCAGGTCAGAGCTGCTCACCGAGAACAGCCACCTGCCGCTGACACGCACCAGGGAGCAGGTGGTCCGCAGAGACCCCTGGAGCTGCACTGAGCACGGCGTCCTGGGGCTCTCCAGGGACGCCACAATCACGTCCCCGGTCCTCCAGAGGCTGGTGGCCTAGCTGGGAGTGGCTTCCAAGTTACAGATCAGAACCTGAGCCGGGGACAGTGCACCAGCCACCACGAACCACGAACAGCGGAAGAGAAGCGTTGGAACCTCGTGTCCCAGGGGCCCCCGTGCCCCACATGCCCCCGTGCGCCGCACCCCATGTCCCACGTGCCCTACACCCCCATGCCCCGTGGGTCCCATGCCCCACATCCTATGCTCCTCGCCCCTGTTGACACGCTCCATCCAGAGCCAGATAACAAAGGGCAAAACTCCCAAAGATGATGTCTAAACTCAATGGGCTGTGCCATCCACTCTCTCCTGCTCCTCCTTCTCCAAGCTCAGGCCTCTCACGGTGTTTTGTTCCTGAGGGTAGCTAGGAGAATTACGACAGCGCGGCTGGGACCCGGGCTAGAGGAGGGGCAGGGAGGCTCAATGCTCCCGGATTAAATTAAATGAATCATAATTTGGTGTTTCCAGCTATAGAGCGAGCGCACTCCGGGCATGCGCAGGGGCATGCGTTTGCTGTCCCAGACTTACTTCCCCTAGAAAATGCTTTGGCACATAGTCTGCCCAGCCCCGACTCCCCAGCCATCCGTCCCCAGCCGGCAGGAGCTGTTATTCTGGTGTGAGCAGGTGCCTGGCACGTCACGCAATTCCCCAGCCAAATAAAATATTCAGCAAATGCTGGGTGTACAGAATCATAATGTTACCCATTGTAGTGGGGTTTCACCTGGCTCAAAGACCATTCCTTAACCACAAGTTCTTTCCCAGCGATGTGTCCGACGAAATTACCATTCTCCCCATGGCTGGCAATCGCTCATCAGTCACGACTGCGCCCCTCTTCTTAATGACAGGCTTTACAAAGTGACAGCTGGATTAGCGTTGAGTGGCCGTTTCATTCCCAGATCGGCCTTTGTACAACTTCCAAAGAATGTTTAAAATTCCTTCAGTTGAGCCGTAGGCTACATGTGAATTTTTTAGGAAAGTAAACAAAAATTGTGACTTCCATTTGGGAATTAGTGAGGAATGAACAAGTCACAGCTTGGTTTTAAAGTAATGGCTCAGGAGCTGGCTTTGGCAGGCGCTGGAAAGCGCACCCCAGGCTGACTTGAGAACAGACCTTTCTCTCCAGACGAGTAACTGTCGGAAAGCAAAGTGGGGGGTAAGGCAAAGCAAGTGCGTCCTGCGTGCAGCGGGCTGCCCTCTGCAAGCTCAGACAGGCGGAGCCAGGGCCAGTCAGGGACGTTGACGGGGGGCAGCACCCCAGGCCAGTACGTTTAAGCCCTTATAGACAGTGCCCCTGTTCTTACATGGTTACTCCTTTTCTATAGCAGGTTACACTCGTGTGATTGGTTCTGCTCTTGCTCTCCTAGGTAACAGCAGACAATGGAGCGGGAGCTCCCAGCCTTGGCTGCACACTGGAAGCAGCTGGACAGATTTAGAAATACAGGGGCCCAGGCCTCACCCCAAAGGGTCTAACTTAGTTGGCCCAGGGTGTGGCTGGCTTCAGCAGTGTAGTTCAAAGGCACAGCCTAGGTGCAAAGTCCTTGGTTAGGGGTGGTGTCCCTGGGACACCAAGTCTGGCAGCAAAGGAGGAGGGACGGAGGAGGGACAGTGGCAGAGGAGAGACAGACAGAGGGAGAGAAGGCAAGGAGGAGAAGGAGGAAAGGAGGGTATAGCCTGGGAAGCAAGATAAACAGCCTGGACCACAGGACACATCCCTGGGGAACAGAAGAAAATGTCCTGTGTGTGCTTCGTGCCTGAGAAGGACATAAAAGGAACAGAAATTCAATAAAAAATAGTCACTCAAAGGCAAGATTATAAAACAAGAAAATAAGATGAGAATGGAAATTGTAGACTCCAGAAAACAGATTGACCAAAACACCATCATTACAGAGATACTGTGTGAAGTCAAAGCATCCAGAGAGGAGCTACACACGACTCGCAAGGACGACGTGGAAGAAAGACCCAGAGCACCAGGGAGGGGACAGAGCCAAGGAAGAGAGGTGGGTCTTGGGCAGCAGTAGTCAAATGTAGGGAAAACTGGCTTCCCCAACATGAAGAGCCCGACATGTGGAGCCCATGGGGTCAAAGACAAAAGGAAAGATCTCATAGAAACGTTGTGGGAATCTACAGCCCCAAATCATACCAGGTTTCAGGATAAGATTATACAGAACAATCTACAATAAGACACGTACTGTTTAAGGCACTGATTTAAGTTTAAGGAAGTGATTCTTGGGGCATCCAGGTAAATACAGAATTCACCTGCCAAGGTCAGCGCTATGGAAACAATGGGGCCCTCGCCCGAGGTTCTGAGGGAGGATGCGTGGCTCCAGCCACACTGTCCCCCGGCCGTAAAGACAACAGACAGTAGACTCACAAACACAAAAGATCTCAGGAACGCACAACCACGAGGAGCCCTTCTTGGGAAACCTGCTCAGGAACAAAATCCAGCCGGTGGGAAAGACAGTTCCGGCACAACACCCACACAGGCCACCAGAGACGGTGGGGACTCAAGGCGTCCTCAGAAGAAAGCGGTATGGAGGATGGAAAGGGACAGACATTCCCAAGCTCCCACGGCCTCCGGGAATATGGTAACTGGGGTTCTTCCAGGGACAAATCACCAGCAGCAAATCGAACCAACTAGGAAACGAATAGAGACGATCTAGAAACAGGGTGGCTTTCACTAAAAGGACTGGAGGTGAGGGGCGAGCCCACTGAACACAGACCCCAGACCCGACACGTGTGGGAATTAGCCACACAGCGAATGCATGTGGTGGCAGCTTCGGCATGTTAACGTCACAAATGACAAAAGCCTGATGTGGAGGCATCTCTCTGGATCTGTCCTAACAGAGAAGCAGCCAATAACCCGGAAACGAAACATGTAGTTTGGACAACAGGACTCCAACCTGACCATTCTGCACAAGTATCTTCATAACCTTGGGGCCATCGCTGCATCACCAATATCTCTTTTAATTAGAAATATCTGAACATCTGAGATCGGGGCACTGACTCTTGATTTCAGCTCAGGTCATGATCTCACAGTTTGTGGGTTCGAGCCCCACATTGGGCTCTGCACTGACAGTGTGGAGCCTGCTTAGGATTCTCTCTCTCCCTCTCTCTCTGCCCCTCCCCTCCCTTAAAATAAATTGAAAAAAAAAACTTTAAAAAAGATATCTGAAGTCAGCCGTCTCTTCAAGTTTACTTGCATTTTTTTTACCTTCATGCAAAATTAAATTAAATATATATTCTAAAAGATAAAATATGTGTAATATAATCTCACCTTAACTTAAAGCAAGCTCCCTGCACCAGCCACCTGACCCAACACGCATCCTCCTTCCTTCCATGCACACCTGTGCAGAGAAACGCTCCCCAAAGATCTCAGACACTCCCCAAATGTCTACCGACTACACGCAGGAAATGGGCAACTGATCAGGGCCTTTTCTCACTTCCTTATGCACATCCTCTTTATTCCATACCTTTTTAGATTATACATTATCGTTCCAAAACCAGAAAGTTAAAAAAAAAAAAAAACAAAAAAAACCTTAGAAGTTTTCCAGAAGATGGAAACTATAAAATCCATTTTTTCCATTTGTCTCCACGCTGAGCCCCTTCCCCTGTCTCCCTGAGGCCCCCTTGAGCCCAACACCTCCCCCAGCCTGCACCTCCCTTCCTCTGCCCTCAGACAGTGAGCCCCCCAACCCCAACAGAGCCCAGACTCCGGGAGCAAAGGCTGGCCGTTGGAACCTGTCACCACTTCCCACACACTCCCTAACCACGGAGGTCCTCTCTCTCTCTCAGGTACCAGGGAAAGCGATCGGCACAAACTAGACGCTTCAGTGAAAGTTGATAAAAAAAAATACAAGGTGATATTATGAAAACTTTATGCCCATAGAGATGACAACGTAGCTGGAATTATTTTCTAGTCAAATTCAAAACACAAAATTGATACGGAAAATGCTTGCTAAGGGGTTTTTGTTTTTTGTTTTTTAATGGAAGAAGAGCTTCCAACAGAAAAACAACTGTGCACATGAGTGCAAGGGGCCTGATCCTGAGGAGCGAAAACAGGGTGCTCTAGACGGACAGGACACAGAGCAACCTCACTTCCGGTTCCTGCCCTGTTCCTGGCAGCCCCCGGTTTCCCTACTCTGGTAAGACGGAGCGGGGCAGACACAGGTGTGGCTGCATCCTGGGACAGTCTCTCGTGTGTCCGGATACAAGTCCAGGCTCAGAAAGCAGTTCTGGAAAGACTTGGGGCTAAGGGACATACTAGAAGACCCTAGAATTGGGGGCAGGGGCTTGGGCGGGGCTCCCCACAACAGGCCTTCAGTTTGGGGTCCTCGCTTAGGGGGCCATCTGGACTGGGGGAGGGGCACTTTGCACTGCTGAGCACCATGCACCCCTCTGCCACCTGGCAGCGTGCTTTCATACCCGAGATAGGTCCGGGTCTGGAGAGCAGGGCGCCACCTCGAAGGGCTGGCTTGGGTGGAAATGGAAGCACATTTGGTCTCGGACACGGGGGGGGGGGGGAGGGGTAGGAGGGCAGAGTCTCATTTACAAGTTCCGGAATAGTTCCTCCGTACCGGGTCGGACTGTGTCCTCGCAAGAACTCACATCTACCCAGAACCTCAGAACGTGACCTTATTTGCAAACAGACTCTTACCAGGCATTCCGTATGGGTTAGGGTGAGGTCCCACGGACCAGGGCGGGCTCTAAATCCAAAGCATGGTGTCCTCATAGGAAGAAGAGAACAGAGACACACACAGAGGGAAAGGCTGTGTGACACCGGACAGAGACGGGAGGGCAGCAGCCGCCAGAAGGAAGCCGGGTGAGAAGGAAGGACCCTCCCTTTTGGGTGAGCCCTGGCTGAGGACACCAGGGTCTCAGATTTCCGGCCCCAGAACGCGAGAGAGTCCGACTCTGTTGTTCCAAGCCCCCTGGTCTGTGGTCCTGAGTAAGGCAGCCCCACCACACTCCTCTACAGGGAGACTCCTGGAGTCCCCTGAGTGTGGGGGCAGAGGGAAGAGTCTGAATGTGGCGGCTGGCTGCCACGAACTGTTTCCTGCCTCTCCGATCACCACTGTGCCCTCGGTCCCTGTTTCACTCAGCCCACCCTCCTGGACAAGTTCTAGAACTTTCCCTGGCATGTTCAGCTACCAAATTCCATCGCAGGCCAGGCTGCTTCATCTCCCACCTCCAGGTGACATGAATGCGACCCCAGGTGCCCGCCTGGCCCTGTGGTGAGGGTCTGGGCACAACCCTATCTGCCCACCTGCCTGGGGCCCCCCGGAGCAGCAAACCCTCTCCAGGCCCCTCAGCCCTGCAGTGCAACTGGCCCTCCCCGCTTTCAGCACCCTCCTGAACACCAACAACTCTGCCGGGCCCCCGATCTCCTCAGGCCTGGGTCCTGGACACAGCTCTGGGCAAAACAGGCCAGCGGCAAGAGACCCCAGAGCTGGCCTTCCCCTGGGTTCCACCCAGCACACGCTGGCACAAGTGCCTGGACCAGCCGAAAGCGTCCGTCTCCCCATTCTGCTGAGCTGCCCTCATGTCACAGGCCAGCTGCGGCCCAGGGACAGGGTGCATGGGGTGTGTGCCCCTTCGAATGCACGGGAGGAGGAAGTGAGGGCTCACGATGACCCCCCATCCTGCTCTGACTCAGCGGCCTGGAGGCAGGAGGGCACGGGCGGGGCTGATCTCTGCACTCACTTGGTGGAGGTTGTGTGCACCTGTTGCCCGCAGCCTCCACTGCCCTGCGCTGGTAGCCACGCGGGTGACAGGCCTGGCTTTCTGGGGGTAGGCGCTTGGCTCCCTACTGTGGGTTGAATTGCGTCCCTGGAAAAGATATGCTGAAATTCCCACCTCTAGGACCTCAGAACGTGAACTTACTTGCAAACAGGGTCTTTACAGAGGTAACCAAGGTAAGATGAGGGTCCCTAATCCAGTGCGCCACACGTGATGAAGCCCCGCCCCCCTGGAGCCTGTGAACAGATGCTCAGAGACCAAGCGTGAGGACAATCGGAGCTGCACAGGGGTGCCAGCTGACCCGCGCCTTCTTGCTGGTATCGGCTGCTGGCTTTTAGTAAATGTGAGTCCATTTGTCAGCTCGGTGCAACACCGCCCTCAGCCCCCCAGGCAGGGCCACCCCACCGACTCAGCAGTACCGGAAAGCACGGCGTCCTGATGTGTTCAGAGCAGTGCCTGAAGCAGCCGTGCAGGCTCCAGCAGACCCTCCAGAGGAGGGAGAAGCAGAAGAGTCTAGAGGCAGAGACACCTGGCGGGCTGTGAAGAGCAAGGCCACCCTCCAAGAAGACCAGCTGTGGCCGCCAGCCTGACACCCACTGGGCCCACGAGGGGCCGATCATGCTGATGAGTCCCTGTTCCCGAGAACACAGATCTGTGCCCATATGCCTACCGTGGCCTGGGCTGGCCGGATGCTTTCAGCCAGGGTTCACAATCACCTCCTCTTTTCTCCCTAAATATTCTTTTTCCACTCCAGTCGCTATTTCCAAATGACTGAAGCCTAATTCCAGCAAGCATCTTTCCTTGTTCTTGAAGCAGGACTATTATCACCGGTGATGTGTCCGGGGCTCCGACCTTCCTCGCTGCTGGGGTTGCCCCTCCTAAGAATGATGGGGGGTGATGCAACAGAGCTCTGTGACGACCCTGCATTCGGGACAAAGGTGGGAAAGGAAAATGGCCCAGAAAGTATTTTTCGACACGGGACTGCGGAGCCAGATGGGAACAGGCTGGAGAGAGTCAGAAGCTTTTGGGCCCCTGCCCAGTAACTAGGTCACCTTACCAGAGTCACCTTTCCTACCTGACTTCCACCTCCACAAGCGCCAAGTGAGGCCAGAGGGCTGGGTGATCTTGTGATTTTCTTCTACAAGCAGTCAGACACGAGGCCAGCACTTTCTCCCTACTCAGCCCTGCAGGA
Source organism: Panthera leo (assembly GCF_018350215.1). Classification (NCBI taxonomy): domain Eukaryota; kingdom Metazoa; phylum Chordata; class Mammalia; order Carnivora; family Felidae; genus Panthera; species Panthera leo. Next base: position 84,815,915 of record NC_056689.1, on the reverse strand, counting down.
ATTCAAGAAACCAGAGAGGTGTCGGGGACCTCACTGCGAGCTGAGATGTTCGATCGGAGATGTGACGCATGGTGTCCCCGTCGCTACCATCCAGAGAGAATTCTCCCCGTGGAGAAGAAGGCCTTTAAGGCGTTGACTGAGGGGCCCTGCCCAGCTGCTGGCTGACCATGATGTATCCTCAGCAACCTAATTCTCGAGACCTTCCCTCACGGTCAGTAGCCTGCCTGCTACCACCCTACAGATGAAGATTCTGAGGTTCCGAGTGGATCTGTGGCTTGTCAGGGTCACACAGAACCAAAGTCAAGGCCACTCCAGGGCCAAACCCTACCCTTTCTGCCCCATCAGGTTAAGCCCACATAGATTTATTCTTATGATTATGAGCATAATTATGATCGAGGATTATTATAAGGTGATTAGAATCATACTCAGAAGAAGGACAATGCACACACACGGCGAGCTTGAACAGAGTCAGGTGGAAATGGCCAGCACGAAGCTGTGCTCCAAATGTGGCATCGAAAGAGAAACACTGGAAGCCGCTAACATCACCTGCTGTTTCTCCTGGGCCTTCCCAGGCGAGGCACTTTCACGTACACAGAGATTTCCTGACTGAGGTTTCAAGGTAGTGATCAAATGCCAGGGCCGTGATCAGCAGCAAACCCAGCCACGAGAGCCTGGTGGGCCTTGGAGGTTTCCCGTGTCCCTCCCCCAGAGCACCTGCTCCCGTGGGGCACAGACGTCCCAGATTCTTGTTTGAACCAGATCAGGAATGCATTCTCTCAGTGGCCACGCTCTGGAGTTCGAAGGAGCCTTCAGTCCATGTAAGGCTGGAAGCCCTTGACCACAGAGACTCCTCCACACCCAGCCACAGCCGGCACTTGACGAAGCGATGGAGGGGAAACGGTTCAGAGGTTCCTCACTACCCTACGATCCAGAAATCGCTCCTTGGACATGTATCCAAAGGAAAGGAGAGGAGTACCTCGAAGACATACGTGCACAGCCATGCTGGCTGCGGCATTAGTTACAATGGCCAAAGCAGGGGAACAACCTAAGTGTCCATCGACGGGGGAGTGGGTGACGAGGTGCTATCTACACAGTGGAATGTTATCCAGCCACGAGAAACAGGGGATCCTGCCGTCTGCAACAAACTTGGATGAACCTGGAAGACGTTTTGCTGAAGCGAAACAAGCCCAGACACAGGAAGAAAAGAAACGGCATAATCTCACTTATATGTAGAATCTTAAATAGCCAACTTCAAAGAAGCAGAGAGAGGAACTGGGGAAATGAGGGGATGTTGTTCGAAGGGTACAAGGAGGCAATCGTAGGATGAATAAGTCCAGGGACCTGATGTGCATACACCACGATGGTTACAGTTACCAAGTTGGTGCTGAATACTAGAACTCTGCTAAGAGAGTAGACTCACCACACACAACAAGGGAACTTTGTGAGGAGGTGAAATGTTAATGACCCCAACTGTAGTAATCTTTTCACTGTGTATCTGTATATCAAATCATCATGCTACACACCTTAAATATACAGAATTCTGATTATAAAATAAAATTTTAAAACACAAATTCACTGGGGCATCTGGGTGGCTCAGTTGGTTGAGCGTCCGACTTCAGCTCAGGTCATGATCTCACGTCTGTGAGTTCGAGCCCTGCGTCAGGCTCTGTGCTGACAGCTCGGAGCCCAGAGCCTGCTTTGGATTCTGTGTCTCCCTCTCCTCTGTCCCTCCCCCGGCCGCTCGCTTGCTCTCTCTCAAAAATAAATAAACATTAAAAATTTTTTAAAAAAATGAATGTCACCGAGACAAAAGAATACATCAGCCTTAGTAAGGATTTATTGAATGAATGAATGGATGAATGAATGAACGAACGGTGGACAGGCTGAACAATCCCGCCTCCTCCATCAGGACACTACTGCCTGCAGGAGATTCTACCCGAACGCAGTCGGAGTTCCCAGGCAGCTCGCTCCTGCCCGCAGGACCCCAGGTCGTCCCACCCGTACACCTGTTCCCAGGACTTCACATCCAGTGATCCAGTAGAAACTGCTTCAACAAATCAACCACCAAAAATAATTTTCTTCAATCCCCTTTACGGTACTAATAAAAATGCAAAGTATTGCCGTAATTAGAGTTTTCAAATTAAACCAAAATAAGTAAAATAGTTCCCATTACTCATATTATTGTTCAGGCTGATAGAAAAGATAATATTTACTAACTAGCAGCCATAATGCAAATTAATCTTTTATGTACTTTAATGGGTTTTCTGATATAATTCAGCCCCCCCCCCCAAATTATTCTCAAACAATTAAAATTTTAAGTGCCGGTCTTACTGAAGTTCACATGAGGAACCCGGAGAAGAAGAAGGATCTTAGGACACTGATGGGTAGCAGCCCGGAGAGTCACCCTGTGACAGGACGCTCCTCAAGCAGCTGGAGGAGCCTCACGAGGCCGTGATACAAACGGGGCTGTGCACCCCCAGCACTCGCCCATCGCCTTCGCATCGTCCCCGTGCAGACAAGACTCCTCTAACCATCCTCCACCGAGACGCCCCCGCCTCTGGCACTTCCCGTATCCTGTGAAGACAGCACCCGGGACCCCCCATAAGAAGCAGCTGTGCCCGTAACAGAGGATGCACAGTCACCGTCATCACCCCCTGACGCTAAGTGGAAACAGTGGTCTAGGGGAAACCAGAGTCCGGCATACAAGCTCCTTTGGAAACCGGGGAGGTAGCAGTGGGGGGCAGCTAGACCAGGCCACGGGAGGATCAGCCAGCGTGTCCCGACTGCTTCCCCTGCCGCTCCAGAGCTGGACTGCCAAGGCGCGGGCAGGCGGCAGGAAGCACCCTACGTACCGCATCCCCACGGAGGAGGCTGTGGCTCTCACATCAGCCGATTTCACGAGCCCCTTGGGTTACGGCTACACCCCCCTCCCAAGCTTGGCTGCCATCCGAGGTAGCAGTGGGTCAGTCTTAGATGGCTCCAAAACGTAGCTGCAGTCTAATGCCACGCTGCCAAAACCCGCCACGGGGGGAGGTGATGCGCGCCAGGCACCTGCTGTCCTTGAAGCGTAGACACGAGACCGAGAGCGGCAGCGACATAACCAACGCGGTTGTCTTTGAGACGGATTCTCTCAGATTATCGCTCTAGGGAAAGGCACTTACTGTAACAGGCTCTGTGATGAGGAAAATAAGCATGTATTTTTAAGTTCGGGTTTTCCTTGAAACAGTCAACATGCTGCTAACTTCAAGCACCGTAACCACCCTAACTCCGTGCCAAATCAATTGCATTATTCAGTTTGACTGTCTTTCTCTCAAACATTGGCTGACTGGGGCCAGTTTCACTTACGAGGGAAGAAGGGTTGAATGCGGTCCCAGCCCCGGGTTATAGGGCTGTTATAAAGGCTTGTCTGTGCACAGTTACAACCACATCCAAAACCTCAGCGTTTTCCACTCTGGAACTCGCAGGTGCTAAAAGGGATAATCAATATCCATCATCTCACAATAATTGCATTGATTCTCAGAGTAAGGGATTCAGCTTGACTCTTAACGCTCTATAGTTTTACTGGTGCATTTGGATACAATTTCAGCATCTACACTGGAGTTTCACGCCGTGCTCAGACATGGGGTACTTGCAGTGCATCGCAGAGCCAGTCAGACACATGCTTACCAGATTAGAAATCAACATAGATGCTGGCCACACCTTTTTTTTTCCTAAGAAGTTGTTTTCAAAGGAGATTACGCAACCTGGGAGACAACAGATGTCCCAGTGCAGGAAGGGGCTGAGGGACAGACTCTCTTCTCTGTTGGCATCTGGGCTCTTGCATTCGGGGAGGGCCCCATCGCCCCAACTGCTGACGCTGCCTCGCCGTGCCCACACCGTTTGCACAAACAGTGCATTTGTGCGGCTCTGTCCTGGAGCCGCCGTGCGGTGGGCGCTGCCTCTGATCCCACCACGGAGGAGGACGGTCTGGTCGGGTGTCCTGGCAAAGCCAGCCCTCCAAAGGGGCTCCCAGCGGAAAAGGCAAAGCCCCCTCCTTCCCGGCAGCTGACATGCAGCCTCTCACCCCGGAGGAGGGACATCGCTTCATCCCCAGAAGCCACCCTGGGCTGGCGCACCACCTTTGCCCTCGAGCACGTGACAGGACGCGGGAAACGAGAACGCGAGGTGAGAGTGTGGATCACAGCAACAGAAGGCTGAGCAGTTAGGGGTGCTACGGATGAAGCTCTGTATCCCCCCAGAGTCCTGCGTTGAAGCCTAACCCCAGTGGGAAGGTGTTTGGAGGTGGGGCCTCGGGGAAGTGATTAGGGCATGAGAATAGAGCCCTTGTGAATGGGGTCAGTGCCCTTATAAGAAGGGCTCTCAGAGAGCCCCTGACCCCTTCCACCCCATCAGGACACGACGAGATGGCATGTACAATGGGGAAGAGAGTCCCGGCCAGAGCCAGACCTCGCAGGCACCCTGCTCTCAGATGCCCAGCCTCCGGACCCCGCAGGCACCCTGCTCTCAGATGCCCAGCCTCCGGACCCCGCAGGCACCCTCAGCCTCCGGAGCTGTAAGAAACAAGGTTTATTATTGCTCTTGAGCTGCCCGGTCTGTGGGCATCTGCTACAGCAGCCCCAACGGACCAAGATGGGGCAAGTCTTGGCTCTTTAATGTCAGAGACTGAAATCAGCCCCATGAGGAAATGCGAGGCACTGAGACCAGACAGCCCAGAAGGCACATTGGGAAGAGAATGCAGGAGCGAGGACCCGGGAGAACCGGGTGGGGGCAGAAGCAGGGCAGGAGCGGGGACAGTGGCTCAGGCTGGGCCGGGAGCCGACCGCCCCCAGGGGTGGGAGCAAGTGACATAAGGACACAAGGCCCACTAACATGAAGTTTGTGTGATTCTCCTTCCCTCGTTAACTAGTCAGTAAACTCGAACGCGCATTTGCCCACAGCCTGACTGTGTTATTTCAGTCAGTTCCTTTTTCCCTTGAGATCTGGAGTGCCAGTTGGCTAACCCAGCCTGTCGGCACAGCCCGCCCACCTGGCCTGCCAAAGAGAGCTGCACACCGCAGGCCAGGCCACCTGCTGCAGCATGACACGTGGACGCCACCCCACCATGACCCAGGACCGAGAACGTGTTCCCTACGTGCCTGCCCAGAACACCAGACATTGTCAGACATGGAGTGTGGGCCATGTTTCCCAAGTTCCCGTGGGAATGCCAACACCACATCTCTCAGACACACGAGGTTATGAGAACATCCTACATTCCCATTACAATCCCTGTTTTCAGAGTTTCACGGAAGAGTTTTCCACAGACATTTAGTTAAATTCTTGAAAACAATGTCAATACTTCTCTAAAACCTCAGAAGTGTTTTCCATAGACATTTAGTTAAATTCTTGAAAACAATGTCAATACTTCTCTAAAACCTCAGAAACATACCAGCCATAAAAAAATTAACTTAGAGACCCCATTCACAGAATGGGGACCCTACCTCCAATTAGCCCACAGTGAGAGTACCAGTAGAAGAAAAAGTACCCATCAAGTGTATAGAATGTTCCATCTCCTGACTACAGAAGATATGGCGGGGGGCGGGGGGGGGGGGGGGAAGGGTCAAGCCCCAGCTGAACAGTCCTGACAGTCCCCCATTATGAATGACCTCCAGAGGGAGCTTCAGACAAAGCAGGGCTGGAGTGGGGTCATCTCCAACACCCTATTTCTATTGCCAAAGTAGGAATTTCAAAGCAAATGCAATGAAACCTACACCCTTAAGGTTCTTTGTGTTCTGTTTGTATTTGAAGAAGACCCAGCAGGTGAGAAGAGAAACACTGAGATCCTTCCAGTAGGGGGGCCAAATCTCTGTGCGATTCATCAAGAGGAGTGCAATGGGCCAGCTGGGATGGGCATTTTTGTAGAAGCTCATTCTTAAGGCAAGAGCTTCAAAGCGCTTCTGTTCGATGGATTGGAGAAGCCTGGAGAGAGAGGGATCACCTTTCTAAGGCAGTGGGATTTTGCTTGTAGCCCCTATTTATAACATCGAAATTTAGACCAAATTAACCAGCAGCAGTTGCCAGACAGGGATTTTACGAGCTGAATTCTCCACACTCTGCAATTCTGTCTTCTCCTTCTTTGTCCATTTCACTGCTTGTTAACAGGGACAGAAGGAAGAGAGCAGGAAGAAAAGGGGAAATGCAAAACCAACCAGATCGATGACCCATCCACACCTGCCATGACAACTGGATGGAGGAACTTGAGAGAGTGGCTTTAATGAGGTTTAGGGTATTGGGTGATTCCATTCTCCCCCAGGACAACAGCCTAGACTTAGTCACGTTTCCTAAACCACAGAGGAGCTCATAGCTGGGACAATAATAAGGGGAAAACAATGGCTGTTTCCCCATTAAGTACCTATTTCCATATTACAATGTAAGTGTTTTGTGTTTATGCATTTTGGAATGCAAAAATTGATCACTTACGATCTCTGACAGGTCCAGAGACAGGAGGAGCCGTCTGAGGATATGTCTGGTGCTGAGAGCAGATGTATTTTGAAGTAGCTGTTGTTGTGTCTACCATGATTGGAGGGAAAGGTCAATTGAGCCCTAACTACATGGGGTCAATGTATTATTTCACTAAAAGTTATGTTCTTAGATTGGAAAGTATAAATATTAAATAGCACAAAATAATCAAGCGATTATTCCCTTAGAACGAAATGTGCTTTTTCCCCTCCAAGCTGCTTAAGAAATGTAAAAAGATTCAACATAGAAGGCATTATGAGAAAATAATGTGTCTGCAGTTAGTTAGAGATCTAGATGGAGATTCAGATCACAGCACTAACCAGGGGCTGTGTCCTTGGCCGAGCCAGCCTCTGCTGTAGGAGGGAGACGGGGCCCCACTGCAGAAGGCTTTATCAGGGGCTCCCCAGATGGAGTTTTAAAGTATTTAGCACAGAGCCAGGCACACAGTAAACACTCAATTAACAAAGAGGAGACATCTTCAGTGTAAAACAAAATGGTAATTCTCCCATATGGGATCTCCTGCCAAAGTCAAAGTTTCCTTCTGAGATGAGAGTAGCATTCTGTGTTCTTTGATCCCCAACCGCCACTGAGAAGCTGTCTATATTCCAAGGTAACCAAGATCGCCTCAAAGACTTCTCCTGTCCAAAGGGAGACTTGCTGACAAGACTTGTCCTGCATGGTGGCCCTCAAAGAATATTTGGTAATAATTCCCAGGCCCGGTCTCCCCTGCTGCCCCTCAAGAAATACCCGAGGCCCTGGTTCTGCCAGTCCCCAGCAGGTTGGTTTTGGGACTAGACATGGCACCATGACTCAACTGTATTTACATCATTCTTTCTCTGCTGGAGTCCCCCTGGCTGCTCAGGCAGTGAGGGTGCCCAACGCATAACAGTAGTCTCCTGCATAGAAGGGCAAGTGGTGCTCCATGGGGCTCACCGTCCCAGAAGGGTAGAAACTTATATGTACGTAATGGTAGTGTCGGTCCTATGTATCTGCTATTCTATGAAACGTGTGTGTGTGTACATGCACCTGCTCTAGACTTTGATGTCAAAGGCATTGTTTGCTATGGGTCAGGTCAAAACACTGTGAAGAACTCTGGTCTAGAAGGGAGGGATTAAATCCGGTTGGTTGACTCTCTTTACTAGACAATGGGACCATTTGCCTTCCTGAAGCACCAAAGCTCTTTGCGTATGGTTGCTGGATGTGACCACCCGAGACCACTGGATGCTCTATGTCCCTCCATTTCCTCCTCATGAGGATGTGTGGCCTCCACTGTGGATGTGTGCCTCTCGTTCTCCAGATGGTTCCCACCTGACCCAGGCCTGCTGGACTCTCTCTCATGTTTCTACAATCCTTTCCTGCTGCCTCAAGAACAAACACATCTCCATCCTTCAGAGATGGGAGGGGACTTATGAGAAGACACTAGACACCCTACTGACTATACCATTGTTTGCTTTGAGGACTCCTTTTGTATCCTCTGTGGTAACTTTTCTCTTGGGCATCATCATGAGCTCATGGCTTATCACAGGCTCCATGCTTCCCCATTAACCACCAACCCATGCCCCCCATTAACCATTAGCCCATGCCTCCCCATTAACCACCAGCCCACGCCCCCCCCATTAGCCACCAGCCCACACCCCCTCTATTAACCACCAGTCCACACCTCCCCCATTAACCACCAGCCCACACCCCCCCATTAGCCACCAGCCCACACCTCCCCATTAACCACCAGCTCACACCCCCTCCATTAACCACCAGCCCACGCCCCCCCATTAGCCACCAGCCCACACCCCCTCTATTAAACACCAGCCCACGACCCCCCCCATTAACCACCAGCCCACGCCTGCCCCCATTAACCATCAGCCCATGCCTCCCCATTAACCACCAGCCCACGCCCCCCCCATTAGCCACCAGCCCACACCCCCTCTATTAAACACCAGCCCACGACCCCCCCCCATTAACCACCAGCCCACGCCTGCCCCCATTAATCATCAGCCCATGCCTCCCCATTAACAACCAGCCCACGCCCCCCTCATTAGCCACCAGCCCACACCCCCTCTATTAACTACCAGCCCACGCCTCCCCATTAACCACCAGCCCACGACCCCCCATTAACCACCAGCCCACGCCCCCCCATTAACAACCAGCCCACGCCTCCCCATTAACCACCGACCACCCCCCCACCATTAACCACCAGCATTGTCCTTTGGACTCCCCACCTCAGCACAGGGACGATAATGTCCCTTCTGGCTGGACCCTCCATACTTCCAGCTCTGCTTCTCCCTCGAGGACAGGACTCTCTCTGCTATAAGACCATGTTCCAGAGCCACCCTGATCTTTTCCTGCTTCCAGACTGAACGGAAGCCAGCTGCCCTGCTAGGAGTCCTGGTCGCATTTGTTGGAGACCCAGGGGCAAGGGCTGCGTGTGGCACTGTGATGAGCAAACGGGCAGCAGGTGCCACTCAACGATGGTGGCTCAGCAGGCCTTCCCTGTGCAGCATTTGGAGTTCACCTTGATCTTGCCAAATTCCAACCCTTGCCAGTCCTTCATGTTGCACAGTGTGAGGTGTCCTGCATGACCGAGAATAAGGAACATAAGGAAGGGGGCGGAGGTGGGCTCCTCCCCTGTCGCCTGCTGGGCCACCGCCCCATTTGCTCATCTCATTCAACAAACCCAGCCTGTTGCAAAACGGGCACAGGGCAGGGTGGGCAGTAGGCCGGGCTGCCCGAGAGGGGCGTCTTCAGCTCCCCCTGCCTCTGTCCTCCCCACGCCCCCGCCGATCACACTCGGCTCTGCTCTCTCTTCTTTTGTGGAGGAGACATTTAATGAGCCATTAAGCCAGCCTTAATTCTCCCCATTTAGGTCATTGTCTCCTCGGGGAGGCTGCTTCCTGCTTGGAAACAGCCAGAGAAGCCTCGGTCTCCCTCCCGCTGGGACCCGGCTCTGCAGATCCACCCCACCAACTGCCAGTTACCCTGGCTTCCCCAGCTGAGGCCAGAGTACAGAAGCACCCCGCTGGGTCCCTGGGTGACGGCTGCTCTCGGAGAGGCCCGGGCACCTCGGTGACCACCCCCCAGAGAGGGGATAGACCCCGCCAATGACTGCTTCCAGAAGAAAGGCCAACCCCTCAGCCACGCATGTCTCGAGTGTTTTAAACGTGTCGGCACGGCAGCTGATGAAACGCTACCCCGGATTCTGCAGCAGCTGCACCTGCCTCCCTCTGCGTACTACTTTCTTGCGGGCAACACAGACCAAGTGAGACGAGGCCCTTGGACTGTATGAGCAAGTTCACACCGGGGTCTGTGCCTTTACCACAGGCCGGGTAAGTAGCTCCATGTTCCCAAGAGCCCGGGGGGCAAGCTCCGGAAGACGGCCAGTCCTACTCAAGTGGGCCACTGGGACCTTCCCGTCCACACACATGCACACACATGCACACAAGCCCATGGGCACACTCACATACACACACAGACACGCACGCACACACACATAAATACAAGCTCATGGGCACACGTGCATGCACAACAGACACACACATGCACACACATGCATACAAAGCTCACGGGCACACACAGACACACATGTACACACACACATGCAAACCCATGGGCACATGTACATGCACACACACAGTCACCTACATGCACATACAAGCTCATGGGTACACGCACGTGCACAGACACACATGCACACACACATGGTTGGAAAACAATGATCTGTCCGTGGACTTTTTATGCAAGAAGAGAGGGACATCATGGTCACTCCCTGATCCAGGATAATGCATATAAAACACCCACTGCAGAACCAGACACAATGTCTCTTTTTCTACATTATTCACTTAAAAACAGGTTAGAAAATTCACATTACAGAGTTAATTTTTTTTTCATAAATGCTGCAGTCTGAATATACACATGGACCAAAGGTTTTCGTCCCCACTGCCGGTCTCTCTGGAGCACCAGGATGAGGCCCATCTCACTGCTCCCCAGTCATCAGCCGCCATCTTTGCTGAACCCCAGAAAGCCGACTGCACATCTGGGCATGACTTGTCCCAGAAGGAGCAGTCTACACAGCGTCTCCATTCCAATCTGACGCTTTGCTGTGCTGCTACTCATGTTTTACAACAATGGACAAACTGTCTGTGCCTTTGAAGGTTCCTCTTATCCTCAGAGAGAGTCACCCAGGGGCACAGATGATGGAAACCTGACAAATGGCCAAATCAAGAAATCAAGAGCACTTTGGAGAGCCGAAGATGATTTTCTGCACACGGGTCAGCACAGCAGCAGGGCTGAGCAGCCGCCAGATGGAATGTTCTGTCGCTGCTAATATGACATGACAAGGCTATTTTCTCCCCCAAATAAGCTGCTAGGCAAATGCAAGAGACTTGACTCCACAGGCTAAGTCAGTCCACTGGAAAATAAGTATTAAGCAGGGCAAAATAAACATCGTCTTCTGTGTTTGAGATTCATTTTCAGAAGGAAGGACGGCACTTGCGGTGAAGCAGCATCACAACACCGCGGGCTCAGACCCGCCACGGCTCTGCGGTGACCAAACGCTTGTCCTACTTCCTTTCCATTTATTTGTTTGCATCCTTTTTCCAAATTGACATCAAGGTAAGTAGCACAAAGGTAAGCCCACTAACGACGCTCCCAACAGCCTCAAGCCCCTTGTGAATTTCTAGTTTCTTCAGATGTCACGGGGTTTTTTTTTTTTGGAGTAACTGTGTCCTTACTTTTAGGGAGGAAAGAAACCCAAATATAAAAGGTGAATGTTGAACCTTCAGAATAACCTGGGGCAGAAGCAGAAATGCAAGCTGGTCGATCACCATTTTCAGCGAGACCTTCTCCCCCAAGGCGAGCTGACAGGCTCCAAACCAAAGACGGAGTGATGTAAATGTTGACACGAGGTTCCACAGACACTGGAGAAGGGCAGGGGAGAGAGGGGCGGGACAGGCATGGCATGTGGGGACAATGGGACAGAGCACAGCGATCTAACTTAGGTCGGAGGGAAGGCCGAGAAGGGTGCCCACAGGCCAGAGAGAATGGACACCAGGGCAGCAGATCCGGTCGGGGCGTTGGCGTGGGCAAGGAAGGAGTCCTTCAGGCACAGAGAGTCCAGGTACAGGCCACTGTTCCAGTCCCAGAGGCAGCTGTTGATGATGGTAGAAACACGGCAGAAGAGAAAGTCAGAGGAAGACAGGATTTGACAACCAATTGGATGGGAAGGAACACAGGAGGGAGGAGAATCCAAAGAGGACTTTGAGGTTGGGTCTTGCATGGAAGTGAGTCTTTCACCCCAGACAGAAAGTCAGAGAGAAAGGTCAGTATGAGATACACGGAGTTTGGGGTGAGGGCAGGGTATGGATGGGATGAGAGCCAAGAACTCAGGAGACAGATCGCTGTTGAAGCCCAGCCTACGGTGGCGTAAGTGACTGGGGTCAGCAGAGGAGAGTGTGTGCAAAAGAGGAAGTGGGCCGTGGACGGAGCTCCATCCCTGGAGCCCTGAGCGGGGGGCACCGAGAAGCTAAGAAAACCAGAAAAGTTTCATCACAAATATCAGGGGGAAATGAGGGCTCTAGTTAAAGAGAGATGGTGTGGCTGGATGCCATGTGTCTGTACAGCAATCGCCTGACTTGCCTCCAATATCATTCAGCATCTTCAGTGAGTGAAGAAACCAATGACGGAGTCACCCGAGCTGGGTAATAAGCCCCTTCTCTAGACCCCGATTTTGTGCGGAGCCGTGAGGAACATAGAAGATATAAAGGTATGGTCTCTCTCGGCTTGAGGACCCACCATCGAATTGGCGATAAGACTTGTGCGCATTAAACATACTGATAACAAGAGCATGGAGCATATTCTAGAACATGCTAAGGATAAGTTCTTTGGAGACAAAAACCTCCCCCACACAGCAGGTTGGAATTGGGAAGAATTTATAAAGAAAGACAGGTAAAACCTTTAAGAAAATAGCCCACTAAGATAATCAGAGGAGAAAAAGAAGCAAGCAGCAATATGGTAGTTTTAAATCCAACATTAGGATGATTACATTAAATGTAAATGGTCTTTTAAAAATCAATTAGAAGGCAAAGATTATCAGATTGAACAAAGAAGAATGACCAATATTATGTGCTGTCTACAAGAAATACGTTTTAAATATAAAGACATACACCTATATCTCACCTATATGTGTATAATATGGGTTATGTATTAAATGGGCTTATACACACACATGCACACACACACACGCTAAAAGCAAAATGATGGGGAAAAGACATAATGCATAAACACTAATGAAAAGAAAGAAAGCTGGAGTGTCTATATTAATATCAGAGAAAGCCAATGCAGAACAAGCGACACTATCCGGATACAGAGGGACATGACGTAGGTCACCAAGAAGATGTAACAACCCTAAATGTCCATGCACCTAACGACAAAGCTTCAAAATACACAAAGCCACACTACTAATGGGACTGAAGGCAGAAACAGACAAATCTATAAATACAGCCAGGAACTTCAACAGTCATCGTTGAGAAATTGAGACAACAAGTAGATAGGAAGTCAGGAAGGATGTGGAATATGTAAACAACACGTGGAACCAATGAGGCCTCACTGACACAGGACACTCTACAAGGACACATGCTCTTCAAGAGTAAATTAAATACTCACTAGGATGTGCCACCATCTGGGCCCTATAACTAACCTCGACAAACAGAAAACAATTTAAGTCCTACAAAGTATGTTCTCTGACTCAAGTGGAGTTAAGCTAAAAATCAATAACAGAAAGAGATCTGGAAAATGTCCCCAAATGCTGAATGAAACAACACATTTCTAAAGAATCCACAGGTCAGGGGCGCTTGGGTGGTTCAGTTGGTTGAGCGACCGACTTCAGCTCAGGTCATGATCTCACGGTTTGTGGGTTTGAGCCCCGCGTCAGGCTCTGTGCTAACAGCTCAGATTCTGGAGCCTACTTTGGATTCTGTGTCTCCCTCTCTCTCTGCCCCTACCCCGCTCATGCTCGCTCTCTCTCTCTCTCTCTCTCTCTCAGAAATAAATAAACATTAAAAAAATTTAAAGAATCCACAGGTCAAAGAAGAGGTAACGGGAAATGAGAAAATATTTTTAATTGAATGAAAATGAAAACATGTTAGATCAAATGTGTGGGGTGCAGCAAAGGCAGTGTTTATGGAATGATTTCGAACAGTGAGCTCTTATACTATAAAAGAAGAAAGGTCTCAAAATAGAAAAAGAACAGCTGAACACAGGAGAAGGAATGAGGCATCAGAGCAAAAATGAAAGACACTGAGAGCAGAAGAACAGGGGGGCAAGATCACCCTCTCCTCCCTCTACGCCTCCTGACTTCAAGACACAAAGCCGTGCCGAGAGCCCTGCTGTCTCCCCTGAACTGAACCCTCCAACCCAACCTGCCCGAACGTGTGCTCATCACCTTCCTCCTCAGCCTCTTCCTGGGCTCCCACTGCCCTCCACCCACCCGCTCGCCCGAACTTGAATCCTGTCCTTTCCATCTCTCCCGCCACCTCCCAGATCCAAACAGGCACCAAAGCTCCGCTGACTCTGTTCCTCACTCTCCACCCTGGGAGTCACCCTCACCTTCTGTCACCCGACACGGTAAAGTGGTGCCCCACCCAGCCTCCGGCTCACACCATAGCCCTAGTGACCTTCAAGACGGGACTTGGTATCGGAGAGGACAGGACCGGAGCTGTCCAGAGCCAGCCATGGATAGAGCAACGGGGCTCCCAAGCAACACTGCAGAGAGCTTTCACTCCCGGACTTCGGAGAGCTGCACCTGCAAATGATCATTTTTGTGTCTTCTTAAACCCAATACCCGGTACGAATGAGGCCCAGTGCGGCAACTCCTGAGAGGGACCAGACAGTAGTTTTCAGTAATTCACCTCATACCACATCAAGACCTTTGGGTCAAAGAAAAGTATACATAAGGGCATCACATTTGAAAAATCAACTCTAACACCCCCAGAACCTGCTGGCAGGGCACAGCAAAGAGCAGGCAGAGAGAGCTGTCACACGCTCAACACACGAGGAAACGCAAAGGCTGGTTTTACCCAAAGCAACAGTTCACGTCTGTGTGTGTGTGAGCGTTTCTTACCTCAGTCAAAACACGTATCGGGCTAAATGACCAAGGCTTTTGCCAGCGTGTGTACGTTGGAGGTGGGGGAGGTTAGACCGAGCATCATCTGACACACGTGGGAAGGTTGACATCGGACCCTGCAGTGGGTTCCCTAAACACAGCAGAGGGTGCAGACCTGGGACCCTTTGGCACGCGCCCGTGTCTCACAAGGCCTTTGGGACACCCATGTTGGATTCCCTAATAACCAAAAGTCGTTCACAGAGGAAAGACACTACGATCTGAGGGGAGAAGGGAGGGAAGAGCCATTTACTTGTAAAGAAAACTTTGGTCAGCGGTTAATCCTTCTGGCCTGCCGCAGCTTGCACTCAGGCATCCGCTCTTAACAGGACCTATTTGTGGAAAATGGAACTACTTAGCTTGGAGCCACTGTTACCGAGTCCACGGTGACCTTCGTTCTATTCCATTTCAAGGACACACCTTGAAGGAGTCAGACTCCCAGAGGTGTCTGTTCCCCCACCAGAACACCCATGCCCTCGGCAGGATCCCCTCCATCAAGCCTCCCTCAGCGCCCCGCCCCCAACTGGCCCTTAGCCTCTGTTAGCAATGGCTCCAGTTCAGAATCAAGTGACCGGCCGCCAGGTACAAGGTGGGGGGGAAGAGGAGGAGTCCCACCAGAGACACCTGTGTCCAGCCTGCTCCGAGATCTAAGGGCTTCTCTTCCCTCTAAGGGGAGGGAGGACGTGTGTCTTAATTTGCATTCCTGTAGCGCAAGTAGGAGCTAGAGCACTGTTTCAGGGTTTAGAGGGAAATGTCAGCTGAGACATCTTAAATCTCCTGGGGTCTAGCTGGACCACAGTGGAAACTGGAAATAATATATTTGAACTCACAGTCCCACTGTCAGAATGCATGCACACAGCCAAGAACACAGATCCTCAATGTAGCGTTGTGCCTTTTGAGTAATGACGTGCAAACCAGACGTTCTGGAGACACTGAGGTGCAAGAATCATATGGTACATACTCCTCCAAACCCGTTTTCAAGCCCCGAGCTCTCGGCTTTCCTGCTCCACGGAAAACCTCCACAGCACGATTTCCCCAGGGGCCCCCTCGGCCCTCACCCACCCGCCCCTCTGGAATCGTAGGCTCTGCAGGCCAAGGTCTGGTGGGGGTGGTGGGGGGCACAGAAGAGGGAGCAGAGGTGCTGTCCTTGTAGGCACGCCCTCTCCAGACCCAGCTGGGTTGGCAAAGAGTTCAATACAAAACCACCCCACACAACTCCCTGCTTGGGGCGGCAGGACAGCCAGAATGGCCTCTTGAGAAGTGGGGTAAGAAGGAAGAACAATATGGTTTCATTCTGACTCACAAGGATTAGGACTTTAATTTAAAGGGGATATTTCCCAATTCCTGAATAACAAAATGCTGACCGGTCTGAGCTAACAAAGGGCATTGATCATTTTGACATGTACGAAATACTAGGTGGAATTTTTCAAAAACATATGCATTGGAAATACATGCTGTATTATCTTAGCCTACTGTTAATATGTGTCCAGGATCAGTGGCTCTCCTCACATTATTATTTCATTATGATTTCATAAATCTGCACCTGAAAATAACTCAAACCAGATTTTACTCAGAGTTCAGTGTTAAACTCAACACATTTTTTTTTCCTAAGAGTGTTCGATCCAGAAAGAAGGTCTTTAGCTGCTTGGCAGGTGGCCCCATCAACTCAGTGGTACCTGCTGTCCCAGATCCACACGATGTGGGGTTATCACCACAGATGGACAGCAGAAGGAACATTTTATTCAGAAGAAATAAAAAGTCTACACCCCTCTCTCTGGGCCACCCCCACTACAGGGAAGCCCCCTGCCCCTCCATCACTGCAGAGGAAAGGTGAACAGGCGAGTGTCCCATACCAGGAGCTCCAGAAGACGTGGACGCCTTTCCCTCCAGAAGCAGAGAAGCAGCAAGGAGATCTTAACAATTCACTTGGTTGACCTGCTGAAGAGGCTCCCATGGACGGCCTGGGGAGCCTGTCAGAGGCGCTGGGTTTTTTTTTTTTTTAATTTTTTTAACTTTTTTTTTTTTTGAGAGATAGAGAGACAGAGCATGAATAAGGGAGGAGCAGAGAGGGAAGGAGACACAGAATCCGAAGCAGGTTCCAGGCTCTGAGCTGTCAGCACAGAGCCCGACATGGGACTCGAACCCATGAACTGTGAGATCATGACCTGAGCCGAAGTCCTAGGCTTAACCGACTGAGCCACCCAGGTGCCCCAGAGGAGCTATTTAAGCTAAGTCCACCTGTCGTGAATTGTCCACAAGTAACTAGAAGGCATCCTGGTCCACAGGAACGATCACGACTTATGAGAGCTTCCTATGCACAGTCACCGCACTAGGCATTTTACATATGTCATCTCGCGGAAGCCCGTCCACTCTGGGACGAGGGCACGTCTGTTGTCTTCACAGACAAGGAGAGCGACACTTAGGGTCAGCCCCTTGCCTGAGGCACCCGGCTGGCATCTATCAGAGCCAGGGCTCTAACCAGGTGACTTTTAACGTCCCTTCTAAAACCCAGAGTCCCAAGTATGGAGCCGTCACCAGGGGACAGCCCCTCCCGTGGAGGAGAGGACCTGGGTGCCTGACTTGGGCCTCTCTGAAGTTCCCCATCCGTGGCCACTGGGACTGCACAGAGCCTTGACCTTCGCCGTGCTCTGTCAGCCATGCCCAGGTGACCTCATCTACCCAGCCCTATGCCAGTACCTCCCGAAGGGCCACTTTTAATCCTGACCACCGTTCCACACTCCTGTTTCCAGCCACCTTCTGGATGTCCCACAGGTGCCTCAGACTCACCTGGTCTACAGATAACCCCAAACCCACACACCATCCGTCATCCTACCGGGACCAGGACTCCCTCACACTCACTCACCCATGCACACATTACAGTTAGATGAAGCTCCTGACAAGGACGTAGGGCTGCCCAGAGCATGAGCAGATACAGAACCCTTCCAGAATGCTGGGGCCCTAACTGAGGGCTTCAGGGGGCAACAGCTGGTGTGTGGATACTATCTCCACAAATCAGTAAACTAGGATGTTAACAGACAAAGAAGCTAATTCTTCTTGTACCAAAGTTCTTTTATGCTGGGAGGTTTACACCATTAATCATGGAGGGCGTAAGCACATCACCTTCGCCCTTCACAGGAAGTCCTTGCAGACATCAAACAGCATCACGTTCTAGAGGTTTACCATGTCTGCGTCGCCTCTTGGGAGACCAGGCAGCAAAGTCAGCGCCCAGGCGTCTTTTCGTAGCACCTCCAGGTTTCCAGCGTCTCGAAAGCCCATTGGGTCCCAGGGGTCCGGCGTCTCGTTTGACATTCGTTAGCTGGTGGTTTGATATTAAACTGTCACCAAGACCACATTCACAGATTCCTCCCTGCATCCTCCCAGCCTCTGACGGGCGGTCATCCATCAAGGAACCATGACTCACGAACGTCACGGGCCACACACGTATAGTTTCCGTGGTTTGGAACTGATCGGTGACTCCCACTGATTTCTATGAATGCTGTCTGACACGTTACCCGTTTCGCCCTTTGGAGGATCATCCTGGGTCCACAGCCCATTATGAGTTGGGCTACAGTGGGAGCACCACCCTGTGTGTCACAGGGGCACCAGATGAAGGCCGCTCCCGCGGGCAGTGACCACTTGCCGAGTGTATTCACACCCCACATGCCTCTAGGTCGGAAAGCCACCACTGCCCCTGCATACTGGAGACTCAACGATGCCCCAGCTCTCCGGCCGTCCCACTGTCAACGCCCCAAGGAGCTGGGAGTCCTGAGACAGAAGGGCCAGGAGGCCTTGCCCTCTCTCCACCTGGTTGAGGGAAGGGGTCACAGGCTTCCTCTTTAGCGGATCAGCTTCTTTCACAGCCTGTGCGACTCAGTGGGGACAGCCCCCATGGGGCTGCAGAACATTCTCCTTTCTTCTGTGCCTCACCAGCCCCCGCCCCCACCCCTCCGAATGCCCCCGCGCTTGGCTGGGTCTGCGTGTGTTCAGGTGGGAGCTGCACAGTCCCTCTTGTTCGAGGACGAGGGGACGGGCACTAGGTCCGGTCCCCGGGCCTGGCTCGGCGGCCCCGACTCTGAGAGCGCGTGTGCACCCGGCTGGCTAGCTCGGCGGCACCAGCAGCAGGAGGTTCCCAGCCCCAGCACTGCCTTCTCGGCTCCTCTCTGCCCCAACCCCCTTCCTTGCAGACTGAAATTCATACCTCCTCCAGGGATAGCCCTCCACATTTTGAAATGTTTTCAACTTGTGAACGCAAGTGTCTTTTCAATCATTTTTTATTATGGAAAAGGAAACGGGGCTGGCCAGCCTCCTTTCTCAGCTCAGAAACCACAGACACCAGGAGAAGCATCAAAGCAATTTCCAAGGTGAGCAAAAGAGGAAGTGAGGGAGTAAATGGAGAACCCCTTCCCCACGTTCCCCAGCCTCCAGGGGAACCTTCCACGCCCTCACAGGCACATGCTGGCCTCCTCTTTCCTCCTGCCTGGTGCCAGGCCAACGAGGATGGCTTTTCTAAATGACCCTACTCTGGACACATGGAAGCTAGTTAACACTCTCCTTAAATTTTCTCTAGACCACTTCAACTCGGTATTTGAGAAAAACCATGCATTATCTTAGAAAGAACAAAATACATACTTTTAATGGCTCCTATAATTAGACAACATTCAAATGTCCTGCTTGGACAAGCTACACATTCATATTTAGCTTTGAAACAAATTTCAAATGGAAAAAAGAAAATACTTCCCCCTCCCCCCCGAAAAAAAAAAAAAAAAAAAACACCAAACAAATAAGGCTGCATGTCTTGATGGGATGCTTTCATTTTTTCCCTTAGAAGGAAATTTCTCCTAGAGAAAATTCTTCCTGGGTCTCTTGGCTCGGATCACTACCCTTCCCCCATCACTACTGAGAGAAAACCAAACTCCCATCAGCTTTGACAAGTCACTGAGATGCCAAAGAGAGGCTCTTTTACAAAATGAAACAAAACAAAACAAAGAACAAAGTAACCGGCACAGGTGAAACTCGATCTTTCCCTCAAGATGCACTTCCCGGTAAGAGTCAGCCCAGGAGGGTCCGTCTGTGAGTCTATTCCCTAAACTGCTGCCTTCGCCAATTCTAGTTTCCAGAACCTTGGCAGCTTTGTGGTTTGCGGGCGATGAGCGAATATCTGTCCTGGAAGCTCTCCCCGCCAGTGTGTGGGCGTGGCCCCATGTGCTGAGAACAGCTGTGTCCAGGTCCCGCTCTTCACCACCTGCCTCAAGGGTCTCTTGCCCGCTATTCACCAAGAACCACCCCAACCCTCTTGTTACAATGTTACCACTCCCACCTTACACTCAGCTGCCCCAATTTCTCAGTCATACCTCCCGGCTCGGCTCATTTGTTTTCAACGGTGGATAATAGGTGATTTTATCTTTCTTTTTCTTCTCTCTCTTTTTTTCTACTTGCAGTTCTTAATGCTATAGAAAGGCCCTGATTTTATTTGCATAGAAAATCACAAAAAGCAATCTGACCAGAGAAGCACATACTAACTCCATAATATGCAAATTTATTTCTTGAAGCTGCAGAGAATATATACCATCTTTCTCCCAACAGCCAGTATCTTAAACAGAGTCCCGCAACCTGCGCTGGCCTAGTTATCTGCGAGTTTATACATGGCCTGGGGTCTACCGCCCGTCTTCCCCAAAACCACCCACGATTCTCAACTCTCCAGCCAGTAGGCTTCTTGCCCGTAGATCAGTAGTTCGTTTTTCATCTGAGGCAAATGAGTGGCCTTTAGTTGGTACATGACCCCCTGCAATCACTCTCGACATGCGTATAAAATACGCGTATTTCCTGGGATGGAGGTCTCCAACATCCATCAGATTCTCATGCAAGAACATCTGGTAACAATGATCATTATTCTTGTTCACATTGGCTGGTTCAGTCTCTAGTGCACAGAGCATTTCCAGGGGGAAGAGTGACAAAGTAAGTCTTCAACCTACTGTGCTAAATATTCATACTTGATCCCTGGAACTCTACCAGAAGGACAGCCCAAGGTGGACAACCCCAACACAGAAGGCCAAGGTAAAGCAGCCGCCATGATGGAGAGGCGTGGTCTGGTCTGGTTTCACACTGCATGAACTGTTTTGGTCTCTTCCCCGCCACGGGAACATGTAATTTTCACTGGGGCACACTCAAACTACAAAAACCGGAGGCAACAACAAAATAACAAAGCCTGTGGCATTTTAGCAAACATCTTAGAATTTAACACGGCTTTGTTCTTTTGCCACTGTGCAAAATATCAACTTGGCACTTAAGACCCCCGTTGAGACGTGAGTGTTAAGGATCACGCAAGAGCTCGGCGTCTTTCATTACGCAGCTTCTCCGGGGGGCAGGAAGCACGGCTTTATGCAGAAGCAAACACACAAAGCACCGTGAACGCGGGGCACTTCAGAAATCACAGCTGTCTCTGCTCCACGTGGCCTGGCTCTGAACCTGGGCTGGTTACGAGGCGCCTATTATGGGGCCTCAGTCAGAGGTGTTGCAAATGTGACTTCCTAAGAGCTGCTTCGGTAATATATTATTTATCAACTTAAGCCCTGGGAACAAACGTGTATTTCTCATCCAGAGCCCAGGCAGACAGAACCTGGAGCCCGAAGGGGGGGCCCCTCCTCAGCAGGACATCGCACGGTGAAGGCCAGGTGAGGAGGCCCATAAAACCAAAGACACTGGAGACTGGCCTGCACCTCTGGGGCTCTCCCACCCCCAGGATGCTGTCCAAGGGCCTCTCTCCAGAAAGTGGTAGAAACCATGTGTGTTTGGGCTCAAGGAGGAGCAGCAGGAAAGGGGGATGGCCAGAAGCCCCTTCCTCAGGACCTGATGCATGAACAAAACCTTGAGGCCAAGCGTCTGTGCAGGGAGCCCAGCCCCTCCCAGTGAGGATTCCCCAGCACTGGACGGTGGCCCACCCCCTCCTGAACCTGGGAGCCCTGGGCCCCTCAGAAAGCTCCCAGAGTGCCCTGGGTCCCAAGGCAGCCCAGGGAGCCCCCCATGCACGTGAGCCAATATCCCAGTTTGGGTTTACCTGAAAATCGGAACAGCCGGCAGTACCTGGGCGGTGGGAGTGGAACGTAGGAGAGGTTCAAGCCAGCAGGGCGGATCCGCAGGTCCCCCCGGAACTGCCCGCCTGGAGGGTGGATGCAGCCGCCGGCACCCAGCGGCTTCCCTTCCTTGCTGGAACGTTCCCTCCCCCACGGTTCTGGGCTGCAGCTATGCCCTCAGGGGCAGCACGTTCTCTAGGGGTGACACGGCCAGCACCGGGACGGTCTGAGCTCTCCCCGGTCCGCCACCCGTAGCTGGGCTGGAATCAGAGGGGCACTGGGGCTGTGGCCTGGGGCACCAGAGGCCCCCTCCACAGCAACGGTCGGCTCGTGATGGCTTTTTGAGGCTGACTGTCCTACTGGCCTACCGAGCACACCCTGCACATAGTACGAGAAGAACGACGCCAGGGCGACCTCGCTCGTTGACTGAGACAGGAAAGCGGAGGGGGCATAAAAAGCACACTCCAGGCCGTCTGGCCACAAACAGAGGCCTGGCACAAAACCGGTGCTGGTAAAGCAGTGGGACAAGGTCCTGAGCTGTCGGGGCAGGCTGGGGTCACCCAGCAGCCGTGGGCCCATCCCATAGCTGGGGACCCTCCCTGCAGAGCCCTTCACCTCTCCGTGGGCCCATCCCATAGCTGGGGACCCTCCCTGCAGAGCCCTTCACCTCTCCGTGGGCCCTTCAGTTCCAGCAGACCCGCCAAGGATGCGATTGCAAAGAAGCTACTGCGTACCTGGTGGACTCCCCAGAGGAAGCTGCTCCAGCCCTGAGGTCAAGGCCAGGGTGCCCACACCAGCTGGGCCGACAGGCCAGTGGAGCCAGGGGCAGCAGTGGCGACACAGAGGGCACTCCACGGCTCTCCTGGGCTGCCCCAACCACCTGCAAGGGCCGCGTTGCCTTCCTGGAACAAGCCCCTCACTTTCTGCACATTTATGTCAATTCCCACCAGCCAAGCACTGCTCTTTGAAGGGGAAACGCTCCAAGCCCTCACCTGCTGGGCCAAGGGAGTCGGGACCCGGTTCTGAGAAACCTGCACTCCTGGCTCTAGATGGAGACAGAACAAGAGGGTCTTCAGAGCAGGACCTCAAGCCCCTCGCCGCCACCACCCCCCCACACACGGAGGTCCCCGAACCAGCACACAAGAGCCACCATGAGGGGCATGCCCAATGCCGCCACGTCAAAGCAAAAGAAAAAGTACGAGATTTCGAAGTCCAGCTAGTTTTGGCCACCGTGTCAGCGAGAGCTGCGCCCAGTGTCCACGGACATCCGTGCTAGAAGGGTTTTTGGGCCTTTGGCTGATGCAAAATGCGTTCCAAGAGGGGGTAAGCCCCCTCCGGGGGTCGGCACTGAGGCCTCGTCTCTGATGAGGGACATGATGGAACAGAGCTCCAGGAGGGGAGGCAAAGTCTGGAGCCGCCAGGAGAAGCCCCAGGAAGGCCAGCACTGCAGATTCAGCCCTGCAAACGTAATTCATCGAAATGGGTCACTTTTGGAACCTATGAATATCTGAATAAAACCCAAGCAGATGGAGCTGCGAGGCCAGCGGGGGGCCGGCGAAGCCACGGGTCACGGCATCGTGGTTGCGCTGACCGAGCTGTGCTGGCGGAGTGGCCTGGCGCCCCCGGGCACAGCGGCCCTCTGCAGAATGCGGGCACCGACAGCCAGTGAGCACTTCTACGAGTGGGGTGCGCGGAGACGTGGCCTCCACTGCTCTAACGCAGCCTCCGGCTGGGGCAGGCGCCAACACGTGGCGGGTGGAGCGGGCTGGCAGCGAGCCAGGAGTGCTGGGGGTGCAGCGGGCGCCAGGGCTCACCTCCAGCCCCGCTTGGCACCCAGTCTCTCAACCACCAAGGAACAGATCCGGAGGATGTGCTGGGAGGGAGCAGTGCCACTGCTGCTAGAGGATAACTGATGGCTGCAGCCGCAGCACAGGTGACAAGGCAGGGATCGCAGGGACCTTGAGGACGGCGGCTTTGTGCCCGCCGGAGTGCTCGCTGCTTTAGAGCGCGCTCTCACGTACTGTTCACGGCAGCACCGTGGCGAGGAGCACCACCCGTCAGGTTCGCATCCTACATTTCAGGAGATCAAGGCTTGGACAGGTCAGCTGGCCACACACCGGCCGGTGCGTGCCTGGTTACACTGGAGTGTGCACAAGGTGACCAGCCCCAGAGCTCACTGCGCTGCTGGTCGCCATGCAGTGCAGCTGCTATAAAAGCTGGAAGCCCAGATGGCCCCCCGGTGGAGACTCCCGTTCACGGGTGACCGCGTGGAGGCAGAGGGCAGAGGCGGCTGAGCGGCTCAGTGAGGGAACGAAGCACAGAACTCGTCCAAGAGATCTGACTGAGACAAGTGGGGCCGGGGAGGATCTTCCGTTTCCGTGGCATATGACTGTGCACGTCCTACGTGCTGAGAGCAAGGACTGGGAGGAGGAGGAGGAGAGTCAGAGTTGCGGGAGAGGGAAGGGGCAGTGGGCAGGTGGGACAGAATGCAGACCATTCTGGGATGCCCACCTGAGACGGAAGGGCGTGCCTCCCGTATTCTGACAGCAAAGGAAGAGAAAGACCATGTGGGAGCAGACACGTTCGTAGAAGAGGGAGTTCCAGATGGCAGCTTCTATTTTCTGGGATTAGTGGGGAGTGATAATTCAGCTCAGAGTAAGCATGGGAGCTGGACAGGTCAGAGATACGAGGATGGAAAAGGTTTGAAAACACCGTTGCAGGGGACAGAACAAACCGGTTAGAGATTCGCAATGTCATTGGGCAGCACTGATGGCCCGGTGGCAGTTAGAGATCATGAGTTTATGATGGACGTATTTTTACGCCACGGGCAACTACCATAAAAGCTTTGAAAGAGTTCACAATAAGAGGCCCAAACACAGTCAAAATTTACCACAAGGATAAGAAAGTGGGGAGTGGAGAAGGGTAGACAGAGTTGTATCAACAAACAGCAAAATGGAACATGACATCTAATTCTGAGCTTCCTGGACACTAAGACAATAACAAAAACTTCGTTGTCTGCTGGATACGTATCTGCTTGAGAACACCCCTCTCAGCCTTGAACACTGAGAACAGTCCGTTGCATATGTATTGGTTTTTATAAAGCGATGAGATCTAAATATCAACACCACAGAAACATTGGGTAATGAAAAGGACAAAAACACACCCCAAATTCCAATATACACAGTTCTTTATGTGAGGTCCAAGGGGCATGAGAGCAAGGCCATCATTAATGGCGTTTCCCAATGATGCAGGAATACTTTCTGTGGCCTTTCACACCTCAGCCTTTGCACAATGGGCGACACAATAAAAACTGTTTCAGGGCGTTCCCCTAGGAAACAAAACTCACAGTACAGGCATGTCTTCTAGGTAATATGATAAATCAAAAGTAGAAATCAACGAACACAAAAGGTAGAAATGATTAAAACACTTCCAAGACCAATGGTTGTTAGCAAATACTAATTAAGGACCAGTGACAACGTTGAGAACTGCGTGGGGCATAAATTCAAAATACAGACTCTCAGCCTCATCCTTGAAGATTCTGATTCCATGTTGAGGTGTTGCTGATGGTGATGGGTAATGATGACGACAGTAATGATGATGATGATGATGTTGGTGATGGTGATAGTGATGATGGTGATAATGGTCATGATGGTGTTCATGGAAATGGTGATGGTGATGGTGATGATGGTGATGACAGTGACAATGAAGACAACCATGACAATGACAGCAGCCAGCACTGCTTACTAATTTTCTACGTGCTAGGTAGGTACTGTTCTAAATTCTTTACACACCCCATTTTACAGATGAAGAGACTGAGGAAATCTCTATTTGAAATAAGCTATCCCGTGAACAATCACCTAGGTTTGAAGATAACCTGCTCTACTCTCTCTCTCTCTCTTTCATCAGCCCTCCAAGTCTTAACTATCAGTGCAAGCGGGGGAGGCAAAAGCAAGGATAAGAGGGACAGACTACTTAAGGATTGCTCAAGTATTGCTTGGTACACACTGAAAGCAGCCACCCAACCAAGAGAAAAGCGAAATGCATCTTGTGCTATCCAAATGCAGTGGCCACAGCACCCTCTGTAGAAAATTCAAGGATAGTTGGATATCGAAGACTGTTAACAGTATTTACCCACACAGCCATTCTTCTCAATCGTTAGTGGTGTCAACATTTTACAAGACAGGAAAATAAACTTGCCATGAAGAAGGAAAATATCAAGACTTGTTTGAAAGTTAAGACAAAGGGCTTTGGGATGGTGTGAGCTAGCCTGAACACTCTCCTAGAAGAAAAGATGAGGAAAATCATTTCAAATTACGATTTTCTTATTCCATCTCTAACGATTAGTCAAGATTGGCTAATAAGTGCTTAATAAATAATCTAATAATTCAACCATTGGGAATTAGTTAAAATCTATATAGATTTTTAAATAAAGTTATAGAAGTACACCTATTGATATAAATTGATTTAAAAGAAAGGAATTCATAACATATTAATAGGAAAAAACAGATTATAAGCAAGATGTAGAACTTTTGTTCCAAGCATCCCATAATAGGTTGTAGCCAGCTGATGGTCCCACTGCAACAAACAAAATAAAAATAAACACTGAAAGCCATATATTTAAAACATCAAAGAGTTGTGATAGCAATAGTGTCTAGATGATATCCCAGTGTCTAGATATCATCTAGACAAATACCTTTAGTAAGGAGGAAAGACTCCTTACTAAGTTGATGATTGCCAGAAACTTTTCCTTGTGAGGACATTTGGACATTTGGGGCACAATCTGAGGATTTAGTTTGGCCAACACAGAAGTATTCTAATGAGACAGACAGCCACCAGCAGAGCTGCTGACAGTCATATAAGCTGGCATGATGGATTGAAATCCAGAAATAGAAGGGGGAAAAAAGCACCAAAAGCACTGATTTAAATCCTCAGGGCATTTGCTAAGTTCTAGGGTAACACTGGAGATTGGGAGGGGTGGGCCAGAGTCAGAAACCTCTACTGGGCAGAAGGAAATATCCTGCAATGAAAAGCATTAAAAGGGGGCACCTGGGTGGCTCAGTTGCTTGAGCATCCAGTTCTTGATTTTGGCTCAGATCATGATCCCAGGGATCAAGCCCCATGTTGGGCTCCATGCTCAGCATGGAGCCTGCTTAATACCTCTCTCTCTCTCTCTCTCTCTCTCTCTCTCTCTCTCACACACACACACACACACACACACACACACATTCTACTTATAAAATAAAATAAAATTTTAGAAGCATTTAAAAGACAAATTTCCAGGAGAAAGGGGGGCTGCCTCAAATACAGAACCAGTATCCTGCTCAGCAAAATTGAACTGGAAGTTGCAGGACGTGAGAAGCTGCAGGCCCAAGATCAAACTTCTGAAAACAGGTGAATGTCCCACAGCATTTCAGAGCTGAGGAGGCAGATGCCTGTCAGCCTCCAGATCAACAGCCAAGGA
The DNA here is from genome assembly GCF_018350215.1 of Panthera leo. Taxonomy (NCBI): domain Eukaryota; kingdom Metazoa; phylum Chordata; class Mammalia; order Carnivora; family Felidae; genus Panthera; species Panthera leo. Next base: position 84,788,740 of record NC_056689.1, on the reverse strand, counting down.
GGACCACGCCCAAGAAAAAGAGAGGGAACTGAGTTAAGCTGAATCTTACTAAAACAGCAACCCAGCTGAGCTCTTGACTAATCAGCTGCTCAAACTTAAACAACCAAACAAAAAAACTACTTATGAAGAAGATAATCCTTCCCAAATGTATGAAGAAGATAATTCTTTTCAGAGGAAATCAATATCATCTGCAGCCTCTATGGTTCTTTCATCCACAATGTCTGGCACACAATCAAAAATTATGAGACAAATAAAGAGGCAGAATAAGGTGACCAATAATCTAGAAAGTAAAAACTAGACCACATAAGCAGATCCACAGATCATACCCGTGTTGGCGTTGGCACACAAAGACTTTTAAATAACTATGGATAATATGTTAGAGAAAAATTTTAAAGTGGATAAAAGAATGAAAAGATTGAGGGGTACCTGGGTGGCTCAGTCAGCAGAGCGTCTGACTTTGGCTTATGTCATGATCTCACAGTTTGTGGGTTCAAGCCCTGCCTCAGGCTCTCTGCTGACAGCTTGGAACCTGGAGCCTGCTTTGGATTCTGTGTCTCCCTCTCTCTCTGCCCCTCTCCCACTCACATTCTCTCTCTCTCTCTCTCTCTCAAAAATAAATAAACATTTTTAAAAGATTGAGAATATTTAAATCTGTAGCAAGAATCAAATCAAAATAGACATCCTAAAACTAAAACTACAGTATTTGAAACTAAAAAGCATCAGATGCACTTACAACAGGCTGTACACAGAACACAATGGTGAACTCACAGAAATATCAATTAAAAGTGTCTACACCAAAGCACAGAGGGCAAGATACAACGAGGACAGAACAGAGCACTTGACACACGTGGACCAGTATACCTGTGAGTAGAGTCCCAAATGATAGAAGACCAGTGATGAGGCAGAAACAATATTTGAACCGAGAATAACTAAGAATTACATAGAACTGATGAAGGCCCTTAACCCGCAGATTCAAAAACCTCAGTGAATCCCCAGAAGGGTACTTGCAAAGAAAACTGGACCTAAAAACATTACAGGCAAACTTCTGAAAGCCCAAAATAAAGAGGAAATCTAGCCAGAGGGGAAAAGTCAAATTAACTTCAAAACAATAACAACAAAACCAACAGGTGGCTTTTTAAAAGAAAATGTGAAAACCTGGAAACAAGTGAATGACATTGGTAAATGCTTAAAGAAAAGCTAATCCCAACTAAAAAATTTTATACGTAGGAAAAAGTCCTTCAAAAATAAATGTAAAGAGGCACCTGGGTGGCTCAGTAAGTTAAGCGTCTCTTGATTTCGGCTCCAGTCACGTTACTGCAGTTTGTGAGTTCAAGTCCCATGTCAGGCTCTGTGATGACGGTGCAGAACCTTCTTGGGAATCTCTCTCTCTCCCTCTCTCCCTCTCTCTCTACCCCTCCCCTGCCTGCATTCTCTCTCTCTCTCAAAATTAAAAAAAAAACACTAAAAAATATTAAAAAATAATAATTATAATTGGTAAAGATGTTTTCATACCAATGAAACATTGGTGTGAAAACAGTATTTGTTGCTAAAAGGGCCACAGTACAAGAAACACCAAAGGAAGTTCTTAACTGCAGAAGGAAAATTATCACGGATGCAAACACAGAAATGCATTAAGGAATGAAGGGCACCACCAAGGGTAAATATGTGAGTGAATACACAAGAATATTACTAATACAACAATAATAATAACGACTGGGTTTACAGCGTATGGAGAAGTAAAACAGGTGACAAAATAGCACAAAGCATGGGAAAAGGGTAAAGGGAGCTAAACCACTGTAAGGCTCATGTGTCAGTAGGGAAGCGGAAAAATTACTGAGATGTACCACTGTAACCGCATCCTGCATCCTGCAATCTCTAGAATAAGCACTAAAAAAGTATCGACAAAAATAACCATGCAGAAAGACACGTGGAATAACATTAATCCCAAACAAGCCAAGAAAGAAGGAACAAACAAAAGTAGAACAAATTGGAAACAAACAGTAAAATGATAGGCTTGAACCCAACAAAATCAGTTCTTATTTTAAATGTAAATAGAGGGGCACCTAGATGCCTTGTCGATTAAGCCTCCAACTCTTGATTTCAGCTCAGGTCGTGATCCCACAGTTCGTGAATTCAAGCCCTGTATCAGGCTCCGTGCTGACAGTGTAGAGCCTGCCGGGGATTCTCTCTCTCCCTCTCTCTCTGTTCCTCCTCTGCTTGTGCATGCACTCTCTCTCTCTCTCTCTCTCTCTCTCTCTCTCAAAATAAATAAATAAACTTTTAAAATAAATCAATAAATACATACATACATACATACATGTAGAATAAAACCTTCAATTACTAGACAAAGATCCTCAGACCACATAACAAGATTAAACCCAATTATGTGCTTTCTACAAGAGACACACTTTATTATTTATTTATTTATTTAATGTTTTAGAGAAATAAAGAGCAAAAAATGGGAAGAGGGGCAGAGGGCAAGAGAGAGAATCTTAAGCAGGCTCCATATTTACCACGGAGCCTGGCGTGGGGCTCAATCCCCCAACCCTGGGATCATGAAATCAAGAGCCGGACACTCAACCACTTGAGCCACACAGGTGCCCCACAAGAGACACACTTTAAATTTAAGGACACAGAGTGAAAGTAAAAATATTGGAAAATGCATACTATGCAAACACTGGCCAAGAGAAATTGATTTTGTTCTATTAATGTCAGATTATGTAACACTCTCTGTATTACTGGAGGAAATTGGGAATAGCTCACGATGATAAAAGGACTTACAGGAAGGCATAACAGCTTTACCCTGGAGACAGCAAATGGATGTCCACACCTGGCCCAGTCTTTCAGGATTCCCACCGCCCCACCCCCGGCCAGGAAGGCATAAAAAGTATGCAGCAGGTGTACCCAGAGTACCACAGGTGTATTCAGAATGCTTCAGAATCTCCAGTAGGGCCGATGAAAGGTGTTTCTCTCCTGAACCCAGTCAGCAGAGACTGGAGGAGGTGACTGCTTCTTCAACTGTGAAGACAGCAACACAAGACTTCAAGGAACAGGAGAAATCAAGGAAACAAGACACCAGCAAAGTAACACAGCAATTTTCCAGTAATCAAGCCCAAAGAAATGGAATCTGCAATTTGCCTGATAAAGAATTCTAAATAGTTATTTTAAGGGTGCTCAAGGAGCCACAAGAAAACAGAGAAAGACAACTCAACAAAATCAGGAAAACAATAAATGAACAAAACAGAGATAGAAATCATAAAAATGAGCCAAAAAGAAATTCTGGAGCTGAAGAGTGCAGCAAATGAAAAGAATATGCAGTGGAGAGCACCAACATTAGGCGTCATCAAGCAGAAGAAATAATGTGTGAGCTCCAAGACAGGTCTTTTGCAAGTATCCAGTCAGGGAACAAAGACACAAGAATAAAAAAGAGCGAAGAAATGGGGCGCCTGGGTGGCTCAGTTATTTAAGTGTCCAACACTTGATTTCGGCTTGGGTCATGATCTCACGGTTCATGAGTTCAAGCCCCACATCAGGCTCTTTACTGTTGGCACAGAGCCTGCTTGGGATTCTCTGTCTCCCTCTCTCTCTCTCTCTCTCTGCCCTTTCCTGCCCCTTGCACTCACTAGCGCGTGCTCTCTCTCTCGCTCTTGCTCTCTCTCTCTCTCAAATATAAAGAAATAAACATTAAAAAAAAAGAGTGAAGAAAGCCCACGTGAACTGTAGGATACCATGAAGAAGAATAATCTATGTGTTACTGAAGGCCCAGAAAGAGGAGAGAAGGAGAAACGGGCAGAAAGATTATTTCAAGAAATAATGGCTGACAGCTGCCAAAATCTGTAAAGAGATTTGGACATTGAAGTTCGTAAATCTCCTAGATCCCCCCCAGATTTCAATTCAAAAAGATCTTCTCTAAGACTCATTATAATAAAACTGTCTAAAATCAAAGACAAAGAAAATTTCAAAAGCAGCAAGAGAAAAAAAAATTCCTCCCCTACAAGGGAACCCCCAGAAGGCTATCGGTGGGTTTCTCACCAGAAACCTTGATACACTCCAAGTGCTGAGAAAGAGAAACTTCCAAGCAAGAACACTACCAGGCAAAGTTGCCCTTCAGAAATGAAGGAGAGAGAAGGATTTCCCGAGACCAACAATGGCCGAAGGAGTTCGTCGCACTGGCCCTGCCTTAGAAGATGTGCTACAGCGGATTCTTTCAGCCAAAAGGAAAGGACGCTACTTAAGCAAGCAAAACCCACGGATAAAGACAAAATTACAAAAAAAAATATTTTGAACTGCACGGTAATGGAAATGTGGATATTAAAAACTGTGGGACGAAACAGTGCTGAGTGGGGATTCAGCCTGGAATGCATATCCTGAAGCCCGGGGGAGTGGGGGGGGCGGCGGGGAATGGTTAACTCTCATTAAACTGCCATCTCAAGGGCGCCTGGGTGGCTCAGTCGGTTGAGCGACTGACTTTGGCTCAGGTCATGATCTCACAGTTTGTAGGTTCGAGCCCTGCATCAGGCTCTGTGTTGACAGCTCAGAGCCCGGAGTCTGCCTTGGATTCTGTGTTTCCCCCCATCTCTCTGTTCTTCCCCTGCTTGTTCTCTGTCTCCCAAAAATAAGTAAGTGTTAAAAAAATTTTTTTTAAAGACCTGCCATCTCAGGAATCCAGAAGTGATGTGGAAGAGAATAGATAACAAGGACAAGAATAGGCATCAGTGAAGGAGCAAGCAGACCTGTAACACAGAGAAATGAAGCCAAATCATGTTATTTTTAAATGTTAATGAAATTAAATCCTCTAGTAAGAATTATGAGGCAAAAAGGGGGAAAAATTACCACTCTCACGAATGGAAAGCAGATGTAGCTAGGACCTGATGAGCTGTGAAAAGAAAAAAAAGAAAGAAAAGAAAAGAAAAGAGAAAAGAAAAGGCATTATGAAAAATCTTATGCCGGGGAATTTGTAAACTTAGATGAACAGAATAAACTTGTTGAAGGACACAACCTAAAGGGCACGAGGAAAAACTGAGCATTTAAATAATTCTGTATCTGTTTAAAAACTGGACCGACAGTCACACACCTTCTCATGAAGAAAACTGTTCCCAGATGGATTCACTGATTCATCCCCAAACCTTTAAAAATAATAATACCCACCTAAAAAAACATTCTTTCAGAGAAGAGAAGAGAGGGGAACACTTACCAGTTAATTCTGTGATTATGACATGGACCTGATACCAAAAAACGACGACACTATAAAAAAAAGAAAAGTACAGTAAAACCTTGGTTTGAGAGCACAATTCATTCCAGAAACATGCTTGTAATCCAAAGCACTTGTATATCAAAGCGAATTTCAAGAAGCATTGACTCAGTTGTGGTCATGTGACATGTAGCATCACGTACGACTCATATCACAAGACGTGGCTCATTTATCAAGTTAAAATTTATTGGAGGGGCACCTGGGGGGCTCAGCTGGGTACACGTCTGACTTTGGCTCAGGTCATGATCTGCGTTCATGAGTTCGAGCCCCACATTGGGCTCACTGCTGTCAGCCTGTCAGCACAGAGCCCGCTTCAGATCCTCTGTCCCCTTCTCTCTGCCCCTCCCCTGCTTGGACTATCCCCCAAAATAGGTAAATATTTAAAAAAATTATTGGAAACATTTGCTCATCTTGCAGAACACTCGCAGAACAAATTATGCACAATCCAAGGTTTTACTGTCTAAGCCAATATCTTTTATGAGTTTAAACACAACAATCCTAAACAAAACATCAGCTATTTGAATTTAGGGATAGTAAAAGTAACATATATCAAGACAGATGGAGTTTACTCCAGAAATGCAAGTGTTAACATTCAAACACCAAAACAATGTTATTCACCACACTACAGAGTAAAGGACAAAACCATAGACCTTTCTCAACAGATGAAGGACAACACTTGATAACATTCAATATGCAATCATGATTGAAATGCTCAGAAAACATAATAGAAAGGGTCTTCCCAATTGTGATAAAGAGTAGCTATTGGGGAAAAAAACCCTACAGCCAATAGCATACTTGATATTAAAATAGTGAACACCTTCTCTCTGGGTTCAGAAAGGTCATTATCATCACTTCTGTTAGATATTGTGCTAGAGATATTATGCCAAAGTAATGAGGCAAGAAAAGATAGATGACATATAGATGGATGGATGGATGGATAATGGATAGATAGATAGATAGATAATGGATGGATGACTAGATACGTAATGGATGGATGGATGGATAGATGAATGGATGGATAGATAGATAATGGATGGATAGATAGAAAAAATAAAAATGTCAAGATTCACAGATGACATAATTGCATACACAGCAATTTAAAATACCCTATGAATAAACTTAGAATTAACAGGTGAATTTAGAAATGTCACTGGAAACACAATCACTAAGAAGAGTCCGTTTTGTCTCTACACAGGAGCAACAAATTTTAGGAAAAAAATTTTCAAATACTGTTTAACATAACATCAAAAAACATCAAATATGTATGAATGATTTTTTTCAAGCGCAACACCTCTATGCGAAAAACTGCAAAACATTACTGAAATACATTAAAGAGGGCCTAAGTAAAAGGAGCGATATTCTTTACTTAAGGATTAGAAAAATCATTATTTAAAGAAATGTCAGTTCTTCTCAGATTGATCAATGCAAGCCCAATCCAAATCCCAGCAGGTATTTCTGTGTAAGTTGACAGCTGATTCCAAAATCCATATAAAAATACAAAAAATAAATATATAAATAAGCATAGAATAGTCAAGACAGTCTTGAGGAAGAATAAAAAAGTTGTGAGACAAACTATCAGCCAACAAAGCTTCACAAAGGGAATCAGGGCAGTGCGATATCTCTGCACGATGGATAAAGAAACCAACGGCAGGGAACAGAAAATACAGAAACAGACATGCATATACAGCCGCTTGCTTTATGAAAGGACGTGCCAAAATTCAGTGGGGACAGGACAGGTTCTTTAGCACCTGGTAATGAAGCCAGTGCATATCGATATGGGGAAAAAACCCATACACTTCTATCCAACTTCAACCCGTATCCAAAAATTAAATTCAAGACTTATCATTAATATAAATGCAAATGGTAAAACAAAGTTTAAAGAAATACGAACATATCTTCCTCATCTTGAGTGGGGAAATATTTCTTAACATGACAAAAAGCATTAACAGAAAAAAAAATTTTAATTGGACATATTAATGTTAAGTAAACGCTTTTTTTTTTAAAGAACGCAAAGTGCAATCCATTATCATAAATGTATAATATACCCATGTACACATATATATATAAAAAGTCTGGAAGAATTATACATTAAAACATTAGCATTAAGTTGACTCCAGGTACGAGATATATGAGCGATCTTTATTCATTTTTAAAATACCTGTATATTCTTGTTTTCTTGAATTCTGTGATGAACTTGAATTATTCAGGTGACTTTCGTGCAAACTTTTAAAAGATCTGGAATGCCATTTTCTATTCAATCCACATCCTGCACTGGATCACACTGGGAGGAAAAAGGGGCCCCGGGTAGAGGGCGCCACCCAGTTCCACGGCAGGTGTGAAAACACAGACACTAGAATTCATGCCCAAGGGCTATTGAAACCAGAGTCCTTCTCAGCAACCCTGGGGTAACTGGCTGGCTTCTGGCTTCAAGGTCACGTCGTTAAGCAGTTTCATGGCAAAGAACAAAGAAAGCCCTTTTATTGCCGCCCCCCGTTGGCGGCCTGTCTCCCCCCACCCCCTTCTTCTGCTCTGCGTGGATCACTGTTTGTTTATTCTCCACACAGGGGATGATATCGTGCTGCTGAGTTATGGCCACTTCACGTTTACTAGAGCAGATAATTCTTATATCTCATAACCTATTTATTTCATTTGGATCAGCATGATTTCATAGACTTCTCAAAGCCATAAGCAATTATTTCTACATCTTTTCCTTTACGACTTACCGTTAAGGGACTAAAAACAATTCTTTGACCCGTGGAACTGGAAACAGTGTTCTCAGGCTGGGAATTCCAATGGATTACATACCGTTCACATCTGAGGGGCTGGATTATCCCAAGGAGGGGATAAGTGTCTGCTTTTTTCTTGGTTGTAAATTTATCTTAACTCCCTATGAGAGGACTTCCTGCTCAGGTTATTGAATTATGCATTTTCTGAATCATTCCAGCAAGAAACCTTCCCCCATAATGTACAAGTGAGCTCGGATGAAGGACGAAAACACCGGAAGTCCCACAAGAGTCAAAGATCTGTATTTATTAGCTTTCTATAAAGTACCAAAAAGCCAATGAATCAGTACCTCTGATCTTATTAAAACATAAAATGTAGGATCCATACTTTTTTAATACAAAATCTCGTTGCAGTCCCCCATAAATCTTTAAAGAAGCCACATATTAAGTCTTTTTTTTTTTATATATGCATTTACGGGGCTGTAGATCTCACTGGGAAACAGAGCCAGCCCGTAAGGCACAGCACCACCAGGAAAGGGGGAGTCATGGCATTTAAAGGGAAAATACGGGGGGTGGGGGGTGCGCATCTGGGTGGCTCAGTCAGTGAAGCGTCTGACTTCAGCTCAGGTCATGATCTCACAGTTCATGGGTTCGAGCCCCGCGTTGGGCTCTGTTCTGACAGCTCAGAGCCTGGAGCCTGCTTCGGATTCTGTGTCTCCCTCTCTGTCTGCCCCTCCCCTGCTTGCACTCTGTCTCTCTCAAAAATAAATAAACATTGGGGCGCCTGGGTGGCTCAGTCGGTTAAGCGGCCGACTTCAGCTCAGGTCATGATCTCACGGTTTGTGAGTTCGAGCCCCGCGTCGGGCTCTGTGCTGACAGCTCAGACCCTGGAGCCCGTTTCAGATTCTGTGTCTCCCTCTCTCTCTGCCCCTCCCCTGTTCATGCTCTCTCTCTGTCTCAAAAATAAATAAACATTAAAAAAAATTTAAAAAAAAATAAACATTAAAAAAAATTTTTATAAAGGGAAAATAGGCACTTCACCCCCATTTGCTTCTCTTGGATGAAATGAAGGAAGCAATGACGGCCATCTCTGTGGCTGCATTACTGTCCTATCCGATTCACTTCTCACAGGGAGTTAAGATAAATTTATGACCAAAAAAAAAGCAGACACTTAAAGACAAATGCATCATACTCGATCAAGCCTGTAGTTAATCACTGTTGCCCCAAAAGCTACTTCATTAAGGTAACCGAGAAAAACAGCGCACAATTATGCAGTTTAAAAGGTTTCAATCAGGATGATGAATAGCTCTGGTTAGCTTATTAACATGTTTAGGAACATATTTGTTTGTTGTTTTTGTTTTTCTCAAGAGAAGAATCCTGGAAGGGCAGCCTACCTGTGAAGACTTCTTGTTTGGAAACCTCTAGCTGAGTAGAACAGATACGCATCCCCTTAAAACGGCCTGGGAGGAACTGGGATTCGGGGGGACACGTGCCTGCGGACTGTCTACACAGCCGCTCCCATCACAGAAGGGGAAATAAAATCCAGCCAGGCGGAGTGACTGACCCAGGGCACCAGCCGCTTGCTGGCCAGGCCAGGACACCCCTCTGTGACTCCCTGTCCCTCACTTTCTCTCTGAAACCTTCCTGAAGGCCTCCGGTTAATTGATATGAAGGCCACACGCAGACCATAAATTAGGGGCGTGCTGAGATATAAAATAAAAAGGACAAAAGAAACACAGCACTACAAAGTATCCTTTTAAGCCAAAGGTATGTGTTCCGTCTTCCACCGGGAATTTGAGGGCTCTGGAAAACGATGCTTTCAAAAGTTCAAAATACTGCTCTGCTTCCCTTTTTTTCTTACCTTTCTGGCAGCTTTGAAAAAGATGACAGGTGACACACTCACCGTTTTTACTTTAAATACATCACGAAACCTTCATGAAAGCAAGTTAAATGGAAACTCTCAGGTCGCCGTTTCACAGATGTTTCGCACGGTGCTGCGTTGTGAGGGGAGGCTGCGGGAGAGGCCGCCGCTCCATGCGTATGAATATTCAGCTGTGAATCAAAAGGCAATGAATGGTCTTCATTTCAGCCAAGTGAGGGACGGCGAGGACTGTTTATTAGCACTCGCTCTGAAACTGCCTTCACGTGTAAGACTCGCCCTCGCCGGCGGGATCCTCGCAAGCATCAGGGTCTGCATCACATTCCCGTTGCTGCTGGGAAAAATGACCAGAAACGCAGTGGCTTAAAAGAAACCCACACAGTTATCATCTTCCGGTCCTGGAGGTCAGAACTCTGAAATCAGACACAAAGCCGGATCATCCGGTTATGAGGCAAAGGCTTCGTTCTCAGGAGGGATCTGGATGTCGGGGAGGCACAGGTGAACAGGTGCGTGGATTCTCACTGGACCGCGTCCCTCCAGGAGGCTCCAGGAGACAATCTGTCTCCTTGCCTGTGCCAGCTTCTAGAGGCGCCTGCCCTCCAGGCTGGGGACCCTGTCCTCCGCCTCACTCCAGCCTGAAGTAGATTTGGCTCAATCATTGCGTCCCCCCTCCCCACTTTGACCTTGCCACCCTCGTACTGGGCTAGCCCAGGTAATCGAGGATAATCTCCCCGTTTCAAAGTATCTCCTTCAACCACCTCTGCAAAGTCCCTTCCACCACCTAAGGGGACATTTTCGGTGGTTTCACGGGTTAGGACGCAGGCATGTCTGGGGGACCATTGTTCTGTCTACCACGGGGGCAGGGCTGGTGCTGGGCATTCCTGTCCTCCCAGCAAGTGGCACCAGGCAAGCAAAGTGACCCATGCCAGAAACCAGGAGTAAACCGTGTGGCCATGAGTAAATGTGCTGGAGGAAGCCAGAAAAGAGGGAGGCACCCTGAGCATAGGAGCCGAGGGGACACTCAAACAAGTTTCAAACAGACCCTACTGTACAGGGAACTCTGCCAACACAGGCTTAATACCGCGGCCTCCCGGGCCGTGCTGCTCTTTTGTTTCTCAAAGGGTAGAAACCGAGGTTAAACTGAGCACAGCAAAAGCCATAAACAGGCATCCCTCCGGTGCCAGAAGCAACCTCCGAGGCCACAATCTTGTCTGTGCGTGAATCTCAAGTCACTCTCCGAAGTCACTCTCCAAAGTCACTCTCCGAAGTCACCATCGGCGTGGATATGCAAGGCGGCTGGAAGAGAGATGTTCGATGGGATCCGGTGGATGCCAGGGTAATGTGTTTCCGTCCAAAATGGCCTCACTCCTACTCTCCCAATTAACAGTGCCAAACAGATGAAAATCCAATTCAGAGACCTTCCCAACACAGGGGACTCATGCTCTTGGAGGAGCAAATGTGCAACCAGAACCAACAATTAATTACCAGGCTGCAGGCAATTACACAGCCATGTCAGCGGAAAATCAGGACGGAAACATGAGACAATGACGTCGACGTCGGGGTGAGCCGTGGGATACAGAGCCTTCATTCTCAGGAGGGACTCTGGATTTCAGGGAGGCGCAGCTGAACAGGTGCACAGACTCTTGACCCCTGGAAGCCGGGACACCTGGCACTCAGCACCCCTTTCCTCCCACCGCCTCTCAGTCAGACGTCACACACACTTCCAAGGAGGCACTCTGTTCCACACCCCGGAACAGCTCAGGGTCACGGACACCACACAGTGACAGACTCGGGCCCTGCAGTCTTCCAGGTGTGTTATTCCAGAAACCAGATGATTCGAGGGCAGAGTCTGGATCGCTGATGGACTCGGTTGGAAAATTCAAACTCAGCTCACAGATAATCAGAAGCGCCTGCTGTGATGAGTCACGAGGCACCGGCAGCTGTGCTGGGCCCCTCGGATGCGAAGTCAAGTCTCCCGCCTTTGGAATTCCAACACGAGCCCCCTGGATTACTCTCCACACATCGTCTTCAGCCCGCTGGGGTGTGAAAGCTCTTGGCTTACGGGCCTGGGGGCTCACTATGTGTACAGGCTGTGACATGTCTAGGGAAAATAGCCAGCCGAGCGGTAAGGCCACACTTCCTGGTTTCTTTTCATTAAGCAAAGTAAATAACAGTTCGGAATTGTTTCTACAAGTGATTTTGTGAAGCTATGATCCTAGTCTCAAAATTCACAAGTTCAGAAGATGCCCTGAATGTCCCTTCGTTCAATACTGTCACTGAGAGAGGCATGAACAACATAAATTCATCCCTGCCCCAGACTGAGCTGGCGAAGCATAAACAGGGGTATCGGTGGAGGGCCTCTGCCAGGACAGAGGGAGCCCCTGCAGGCCAGTCCACGTGGTCCCAGGGAGGCCACCACAGGGACCACTTAACCCCCGGTGCTCAGGGGGAAATACGGTCCCTCAAGGCTTCACAAAGAGGCTCGAGGCAATGAGTTGAGACAGAGACCATCGCCCTGCCCGTTGACTCCACAAAACAGGCCTGCCTCGGGAGCTACAGTGTTAACGGTGGCCTCACAGGATTTCCAATGACATCGGCCCTACACCAGAGAAGGAGTTCTGGGCCCGGAGCAGAAAACAGGTCTCACCTCCGAAGGATGGTAACGAGCGATTTTATTCGAAATCCACCTCCTGTCAGCACACACTCCTTTCCAAGCTGCGATGGTGACAGATTTAGCTGGGGGGTCTCTGCAGGGGTGACGGGTGCTCGGTGCAGAGGGAGTGTCCGTCTCTGGAAGGCAGGGAGCAGGCTCCTTACCCAGCGTCATGGGCCTGGTGGGCAGCAGCGGGCAGTGAGCAGACACAGCAGAGAAGAGCCCCGGACACTTCGGGGGAGGCATTTAGAAGGAAATCAACAAGCAAAACGCTAGTTTGAAAGAGGAGGGAAACCAAAAAGGGTGACAAACACCCAGCCAACCTCGGATCAGATGCACAAACTCAGATGTGCGATGCACGAGGAATACTTCTGAGGCCCGGCGGCCTCCTCCCAGCACATCAGGCTGCTTGGGACGTCCACCTCGGTCGGTTTCTGGGGCCTTTCTCTTCCTCCAAGCACCTGGTGCCAGTGTTCCAGGAGCTCGGTCAGCACCCAGCATGGCAGGTGTCTCGTTTCCCAGGACGACCATCACCAAGGGCCACAACCCACCCGGGTGATTGCAACAACAGACACTTATTCTCTGGGAGCCCTGGAGGCCAGGAGTCCGCACCCGGCCGGCTGTGGGGCCGGGCCCCCTCTGGTGGCTGCAGTGGGAGATCATCCCTGCCTCTTTCAGGTCCTGGTGGCTTCGAGACACCCCTTGTGGCAGCATCGCCCCAATCCCTGCCTGTCTTCACGTGGACCCTTCTCCCTGTGTGTTCTGATTCTCTGTGTGTCTCTTCTCTTCTCATGAGGACTCCAGTTATTGGGTTCAGGACCCACCTTAGTCCAGATGACCTCATTTTAATGAATTATACCCCCAAAGACCCTATTTCCAAAAAGGTCACATTCTGACTCCCGGGGTTTGGGACATGAACGCAGTTTGGGGGACACAGTTCAACCCACCACACAGTAAAGCAAGAGCTCTGGCATGTGTGTGCACCAGGATATCACGGACAGACCCAGTCTCCCCATCATCGAGACCCCTACAAGGCTGGTGGCTCCTACGTCCCCCGTGTCTTAGGTGGAACACAGGAGTCTTCTGCAAGGCCAGGGACACCAGCCTGTCTCCATCACCTGTAAGAAGAGCCCAGAGCTGTCCCTCTCTACACCTTCGTGACTCCATCAGTTTCTCCCCGGGGGCCACAGCCAGGCCGTCCTTCCCAAAGCCTCAGTGTCTCCCCTGCAGCTCAGGTCACCTCCTGCTCTGGCCTGGAGATGGCTTCCCCCACCGTCTTCTCCCAAAGACCCCTCCCCTCCATCCAGCCTGAAGCAAGAGCAAAGATAAGAAAGCTTCCAGACTTCCTTGGCCTTGTTCCCCACCACTCTCCTCCCCAAGGTGGCCAAGCAAGGAGCCGGCCTCTGGTGTGTCTGGAGAAACGGGCCAGGGAGGCAGGAACGAGGGGGCCAGGGGATCAACGTGCAGGTTATCACCAAGCTTCACATCTCCTTCTGGGGTGCCTCGCTCCCCAGGACCCCCGCAGAGACAGAGGCGCGAGGAAAACAGGCAGCAAGACGGGGGAGGGGGGTCACTAATGTGCTTTTCCTAACTTAGCACTGACTGTGCCTTTGAGGACCCGTGTGTCCTCAGAGGGCCTTGTCCAATACCGTGAACCAAATCACCTGGTCATTAGCTGTCAAGCCACGTTTTGGTACAACACACCGAAATGAATTCGCTGAGTTTAAAGAAAGTGTTGTTTCAATCGATATGCTTCCTAAGACCTGCATAAGCTTCAAGTTTTCTTTGATTTGTCAGATATTAGGTGCTCTCACCCAAATGTTGCTCAACCCTGAGAAGACTCTTAAAAGTAAAAATAGGGGCTCAGTTGTTCAAGCATCTGACTCTTGGTTTCAGCTCAGGTCATGTGAGTTCAAGCCCCACATTGGGCTCAGCACTGACAGCAAGGAGCCTGCTTGGGATTCTCTCTCTCCCTCTCTCTCTCTCTGCCCCTTCCCCATTCACTCTGTCTGTCTCTCTCGCTCTCAAAATAAATAAACTTTTTTAAAAGACTAAGAATATAGCAAATATACTAATTTAAGCTAGAATGTGCCTGCTCTTTATACAGAGAACACATAAAATTTACTGACAACCAAAAGGTTTTAGAAGTATTTTACCAGAATTGCATTGGTTTTTACAGGCCCCTCAGATCACTGTAGACACACACATGCACATTTACACGCACATACACGTACATGGACACACACACACACACACACACAACTGAAAGCAATGAAGGGATGATCCAGGGATTCAGGTCCAAGGATTGAAAATAAGAACAAGCAAGCACGTTCCTTCCGTCCCCCGCACATAGGGTCATTACCCCACTTCGGGCCTGAACCATCGGGGTGCCCTCAGCTGCCGAGTGCCCTTTGAGATTGGAAAGGCTTGACTGGGCAAACATCGGCATCTCCAAGTATCCACGCCCAGTGCTGCCACGGGCTTTGGCGCTAAGTTACAAGGCATTGCCACATGCACGCCTGCCTCCGGGGTGACAGAGACCAGGACTGGGGCTGGGGGGGCATCGCACGGGCCCTGACCCTCTGTGGTCACAGCATCCGGCCGTGGCTCCTCCCCCAGACACGTGGCCTTCCCAGCGACAGCCGCGTGTCCTGGCAAAGAGACAGAAACCTCCGCACGCGCGGCGGGCAGCGCCCACCGGTGCCGCTCACGTTCCCGCAGACGCCCACCTCCACCCGCCCCGACCGAAACCACAGCCCCGCACCCCTGCGAGCTCGGGTGAGGACACCCGTGTCCACGAGAGTGGGCATTCGTGGGCCCAACTGGTAAAACACGTCTCCGTCCCTCCTTTGAAGTAACACCTCTGGGCAGTGAACGCTCAGGAGCCAGTGGATATTGTGTCTTGGGCCGGATATTTTTTTTTTATGTTGTTTAAACCATCGTGAGTGAGGAGGTACCAGCTTCCCAACACCCGTCACGTCAGCGGCAATAAGGTAGATTCAATCTGCTTTAATAATGTGGATAATTACTAGCATTTCAAATTTAATTAAGAAAGATGCTTCTGGCTTTATTTGTATTGAGCTTCATATCTCTGTTCATCTAACATCTAGGGATTAACAAGAAAAGGAACTATTTACACAAAATCTTTAGGGCATCCAAAGAGCAGAATGCCCCAGTCTCTAGCCGTTGTTCAGACACCAGATCAGCCTCTCTCCACCTACAATCACGGCTGTGGCCAGGACTCTGTAGGACCAGGTACCCAGACGCTGTGGATCCAGAGGTGAAGGTGGCTTTTCACCTCCCGGGCAGGTGGGGGTACCAGGCTCCAAGTGTGACGGGCATCGCCCCCCCACCTGGAGGGAGGTGGGGAGGGCTTCTGGTTGGGGGGGGAGGGGTGGCCTGAGTCTGGGCTCCCAAGGAGGGCAGGAGGGCAACCAGACAGGAGAGAAAGGAGATGGGTTTCAGGTAGAGGAAAAATTCTCTGTAGAAACCTAGAAATCATTGATGCCTTTGGATCTGGCCCCTTAGGCTCCCGAACAATGAGAGGGAGGTCGTTCTGGGGGGAAATGTAAGAAATTTCACGGACTTAACGACACCCCGGAGGCACCCTATGAACATGGTGGCTGGCATGAGTCCTGAGTTACCTCTCAGAAATATTTTGTGGGTCCTCACAGGATGATTCTTGCCCAGTCACCTCTCAATTCTGTCTCCCTATGTCCCATGAAAACCCACCTAGCAAGACGGTGGGAGGTTTCCTCACGTTTACCTCTACGGGACACTGTCTTTGGCAAAAATCCAGCAAGTCCCTGGGACTTCTAGTTTCTTTTGAGATTCAAAGGCAGCAGGTCACTGAAATATCTGCCTGTTCAGAGGGAGCGGAGGGTGGGGTTGGCCGAGGATGCAGGACCGGGCAGATGACGATGCAACAGGTAAGCAAATCACCACTGGAGTCAAAACCAAGCCACTCTATAAATAGAAGCTCAAGGGCATTCCAGCCAATATCTACCCTAGATCTGGAGTTTTAACTTAAAGGAAGGAAGAGGGGGAAGAGGGGAAGAGGCAAAGAGGGTCTCCCCTGGAGCAGTGGCTGGCAAAGGGCACCTGTCACAGCGGCAGAGAGAGAATCCAGAGGAGCCTGACAATGATGGATGAAGCAGCCGCAAGGGGCCACCAGGGGCCACCAGGGTCTGCCAGAGGCCACCAGCGGCCACGAGGGGCTACAAGGAGCCACCAGGGGCAGTGAGGGGCCACGAGGGGCCACAAGGGGCAGTGAGGGGCCACAAGGGGCCACAAGGGGCCACCAGGGGCCATGAGGGGCCACGAGGGACCACAAGGGGCCATGAGGGGCCACAAGGGGCAGTGAGGGGCCACGAGGGACCACAAGGGGCCACCAGGGGCGGTGAGGGGCCACAAGGGCCACAAGGGGCAGTGAGGGGCAGCGAGGGGCCACCAGGGGCAGTGAGGGGCCATGAGGGGCCACAAGGGGCCACAAGGGGTCACCAGGGGCAGTGAGGGGCCACAAGGGCCACAAGGGGCAGTGAGGGGCAGCGAGGGGCGACCAGGGGCAGTGAGGGGCCATGAGGGGCCACAAGGGGCCACAAGGGGTCACCAGGGGCAGTGAGGGGCCATGAGGGGCCACGAGGGGCCACAAGGGGCCACCAGGGGCGGTGAGGGGCCACAAGGGCCACAAGGGGCAGTGAGGGGCCATGAGGGGCCACAAGGGGCCACAAGGGGTCACCAGGGGCAGTGAGGGGCCATGAGGGGCCACGAGGGGCCACAAGGGGCCACCAGGGGCGGTGAGGGGCCACAAGGGCCACAAGGGGCAGTGAGGGGCCATGAGGGGCCACAAGGGGCCACAAGGGGCCACCAGGGGCAGTGAGGGACCACAAGGGGCCACCAGGGGCGGTGAGGGGCCACAAGGACCACAAGGGGCAGTGAGGGGCCATGAGGGGCCACAAGGGGCCACAAGGGGCCACCAGGGGCAGCGAGGGGCCACAAGGGGCCACCAGGGGCAGTGAGGGGCCACGAGGGGCCACCAGGGGCGGTGAGGGGCCACAAGGGCCACAAGGGGCAGTGAGGGGTAGCGAAGGCCAGCGAGGGTCCTGGGAGAGCAGTGGCGAACCAGGGGAGGGCCTGGCAAGCTTAGCTCTCTGCATGGTGACCGCGAACCAGGATCAGAGTCCACATCTGGTTCAGAGGAAGGGGTTTCATCCTCAGGTGGGGGGAATCGGGTGTGCAATTCTAAGAATAACACATGTTTACAAAAAGAGTCAGTGCCGTCTGCGTCGCGTTTAAGACCCTCTATTGCTGTTTTACAAATAAATGCAGGGAACAAACACCGGGCAGAGCCTCTGCTTCATGAGTCTAGTGTCATCAAGATTTCCAATCGGGAATGAGCCTGTGAATTCTGCAGCTGAAGTCCTGGCCTGCACGCAGCCCTCTTCTGATGTAGCAGAGGTGAAATTCTCATTCAGCCCCAGAAGTGTTGTCTGTTAAAGGGCTGGCCAGACCAGCCTGACCCTGTTTATGTATCAAAACTGACAGAAAAAAATTGGAAGACTATTCTGCCGTCAGATATCGTATGGACTCTACCAGCACACGTGCACAACGAGTGAGTGGAGAGTGGTTCAGCAACATAAGCTGCAGAAGGTTCTGGAGCCTCCGGAATTTTTCAATACCCTGAAAAACTTCTATTTTTACTGAAGTAGGACACAACTTTGTTCAATACTGTGAACAAAATACAAAAGATACAAAGCAGAGTCGATACTCCAATTCCAAATTTTTGTCCTTGAACTTAATTTGGAGCAGATCTCACATGCAGTGTGTCTCATGGCTTATACTCACCAACATCTGATGAGCACCGAGCGCTATGGTGACAGAGGCTCTGCGGGTGCCGGGAACAAGGGACGACCAGGACAGGGGTCCCTGCCTTGCAGACCATGGTTCGGTGAGAGAAAGCACCACGCGAGGCGGGTTATTACAGTTCATCAGATTCTACCCTGAATCTGCACAAACATTCAGAGGCAAGACCAGCTTGTGCTGCTAACATTGAAAGTACTACGTTGAGGGGCACCAGGGTGGCTCAGTCAGTTACACGTCCGACTTTTGGTTTTGGCTCAGGTCATGATCTCATGGTTCATGAGTTCAAGCCTGACATTGGACTCCTTGGGACTCTCTTTCCTCCTCTCTTTCTGCCCCTCCCCTGCTCTCTCTGTCCCTCTTTCAAAATAAATAAATAGACTTCAAATTTTTTTAAAAATAAAATCTAAGTTGAACCTTGAGTAATAGTCACATTTTGTGGCCAGTGTATCATGCCCTGATGCACTGAGATAAAATTTTGTCTGAGGCCCCAAACTTAGTGTGGAGTCATAGAAGCATTTTGGAAGGGAGGCCATGGTTTCTCTCTATTGTCTACGGATGACTGGCACTCCCTACTTCCCCAGCACCTGTTCCCGCCTCCCCACCCTAAATGCCACCACCCTGTCTCCCTCCCTCCCTGGGGACCTCGCCTGACCTCCCTGCTCCCTACGGCTCCACTTCGACTCTGGACCAGGCTTCCAGGTGACTCCTCCCGAGGGTGGGCTGTGGCCACCTCTCGTCCTACTCCACCCCATGAAATGCTCCCCTTTCCCTAGGATGAGGACCCCTTGCCTGACCTTTAAGGTCTGACACTGTTCCCAGACTACTCAGCGGAGCAGGAATTCCAACAAAACGAAGACCCGTGCTATTCCCGGTCACCCAGCCCGCTTTTTTCCCTCCTCCCCCTCACCTGCCACCTGATCTGAATGCGCCCATTCCCCCAGCGTCAGTCCAAATGCCACCTCTGTGAAGTACCCCCCAGTTCCCCTGGGACCGTCTCCAGATCAGTTCTCTCCCTCTGGGAACTCGGGGGTGCTGCGTCCATGCCCTTCTTACCATGTACGGCTCAGTGCTGCCCACCACGGCCGTCCTCCTCCAAGCCACAGCCAGGGTCTGACTGGCACCAAGACCTTCTTCCCCCCCGTCTCTCCTCCTTCCATCTGTACAGATCGCCAGCCCTGGAGCTGAGCGGGCCTCCCACGTGAATACATCATTACGGCAAGAATTAAATTCAACTCAGTTCAAGCAGGACCTTGTCAACTCACCAGTTCTGAAACTTTGCACAATCTACAAAAGCAAGTAAACAACAGATGGAGAATATGAGACAACTGGTCGACCGGTCAATTTTTGTTTCACAGACGATTATCACTTACTAAAGAATGTTTAACTCACAGAAAAACACAGGCAAAAAAAGATATATGGTATCCCCTTAACGGGGACAGCCATATTCCTCTAGTGGCCAAATTTAACGGTAGCGGATTTCATCCACTCACTTGCTCATTCGTTCATAAGAGGTACTGAACATCAACCACACCCGTGGCCCATATCACGGACTCTGTGGGAAACTGCAGACAGAGTCCTGGCTCAGCAGGACTTTCCCCAGTGGAGAAACTCCCATACATAGTAGATAAACCCTCTCCTATATCCTCCTCACTGTTCCATGAATTCCATGAGAAAAGCAAAACCAACCAAAGCCCTCCTGGTCTGGGCCACTGGGAAGCATCACTGTCCCAGGATGCCCCGGTGAGACAGATACTATAATTCTCTGAGCCCCCCACCAGGATACGCTACATTCTATGCAGCTTAAAAGATCTTAGAAGGTGATACTTGGTTTACAAAGCTATCTTTCAAGAATGACTCTTAAAAAAAAAAAAAGTTGGAGTTTAGGAGAAACCATGTTGGCTTGAGATTTGGGTCTCAGGGAATAACATTTACTCCTGGACATGTCTGCCAAAGGGACCCCTAGAGGCAGTGTTAGGCCAAGGTCCCAAACACGCTAAGAGGGTCCCCCAAAGGGGTGAGGATCCGAGCTTCGGCCCACAGGCCTGGACCTCATCTACTGCCTGCAGATAGAACCCCAAACGTGGACACAGAGCCACCACCCCTTCCCCAGAGGCAGCCTTCCAGGGACAAAGGCAGATAATGAGGCATTTCCAGGAAGCCTTTCATCCTTATTCTGGCTAAGGTCTTGAAAGAACAGCCATGAGCCCTGTACCCAGTAGGAGCCTCTGCCAACACCTGAGCACAGGGCCTCAGGGGCTCGTCCACAGCCCCTTCTGGAGTGGAGGCTGAAGGCTCCGTCGGGTGACCCCACAGCTGGCAGCAGGACCATGACAGCTCACTGGCCTCCAAGCCTCTGGTCCAGGCACCTCCTCTGAGTGGAAAGGAAATCCCTAGCAAGTGCGGGCCACTTATTTCACTTTTAAATTTAATAAAATAAAATTTAAAAATAAAAATAAAAACGTGAGAAATAAATCCACTGACCCAATCAAAGGAGGGACGCAGAGACTCAGAGGACAGTGAAGCAAGGCATTAATCAACGTTCTTGCAAAAGCAGGTGTCTGATGGACAGGAACACTTGGAGCAGTTACAGCAGACAATTTATCCCCTAGTATGCAAGTCCCTCCCCTGGTTCCTCATTGGCTGAGTGCTACAGAGGTAAGTCCCTCCCCTGGTTCCTCATTGGCTGAGTGCTACAAAGGTTACAGCCTTCTCCAGAAGTTGCCTATGCCCAGGTAAGGCAAAAAGTAGTCTGACTGGAACAAATGTATATTTCCTGAGGTGACTCAGATTTCAGATCTTTGGCACATACTCATTGCATGCATTCGTACATATTTCCAGTAGGTTGTAAATCTATTGTTAAGCAGACAGCACAGATTTTATTTGGTATCTCTGAAAATGAATCATCCACTTACTTTGCACAAAAAGCAAAAGGACATTTGGAACAAGATCTGTGACTATGAAAGATCAACATTCCCTTGGCTTCTCAAATGGAAGGATTTTAATTGTTTTATCGCATCCTACTTGTCTGATAAATCATTCATTTTCAAAATAGTATCTAAAAAACAGAGGAAGGGGGGGGTACCTGGTTTGCTCAGTCGGTTAACTGTCCAACTACAGCCCAGGTCATGATCTCACAGTTCGTGGGTTTGAGCCCCACATCGGGCTCACTGCTGTCAGTGCAGAGCCTGCTTCGGATCCTCCATTTCCCTTTCTTTCTGCCCCTCCCCCGCTTGTGCAGTCTCTCTCTCTCTCTCTGTCTCTCTCTCAAAAATAAATAAAAAACATTTTTATAAAAAAGAAAAGGGAGGCTGTACTGAGTTAAGAAATTATTTCCTAATCATTTCCATTAATGGCAGAAAGACGCTATCTCCCCAACAACCACCCACCTAGGCAGGAACTTCTCCCAGCCAATGGAAGCTCCCCGAGGGCCAGAGACACAACTAGTCACCCTCTGTCCTCAGCTCCTGTACCACCCAGAACACGGAAGGTGCCCAAGGTCAGCAAATGAACAGATGGCCCCATCTCAGACAGAAGATCTTTTTTTTTTCTTCAATTTTTTTCAACATGGTAAGTGTACTCTTTAATCTCCATCCCACCCACCTGCCCTCTGGTAACCATTAGTTTGTTCTCTCTCTCTCTCTCTTTCCCTTTGCTTATTTGTTTTTTTCTTAAATGAGTGAAATTTTTCCTAAACGAGTGAAATTTTCACCCACCTATGAGTGAAATCATATGGCATCTGTCTTTCTCTGACTGGCTTACTTCACTCAACATAATACCCTCTACATCCATCCATGGTGTTGCAAATGGCAAGATCTCATCCTTTTCGTGGCTGAGTAACATTCCACTGTGTGTGTGTGCC
Source organism: Panthera leo (assembly GCF_018350215.1). Lineage (NCBI taxonomy): Eukaryota > Metazoa > Chordata > Mammalia > Carnivora > Felidae > Panthera > Panthera leo. The sequence goes on along the minus strand of NC_056689.1, from coordinate 84,766,513 downwards.
TTCTTTATCCATTCATGTATCGATGGACACTTGGGCTGCTTCCGTAGTTTGGCTATTGTAAATAATGCTACTGTAAATATAGGGATAGAAAGGACATATTTCTTAAATTGTTCCCCTAAAATACATCCCCAGAGATTACTGATGCAAGGCTCAAACAGAATGAAAATCCAGGGGAATTCTGCATCCTCACCATAAGATGCTCAGTGACTGGGAGGGGGTTTAATGTAAACATGATTTAAATTACTGCTCCTCAGTAAAACAGCACAGATGTTGGTCCTGTGACCCCATCACCCGCCCCTCAGCCTACCCTGGACCGTGCCCACCCTGGTCTGCAAGGCTCGGTGTGACGGGAACGGAGTAGCAGGCGCAGCAGGTTTATAGCTTTCGAGCCACCTCTGCCAAGAAACCAGTCACTTGACATTTCTAAAATTTATATCTAAATAATTATACATGGTAATTGAAAGCATTAGGAAGCACGCTATGTGCCAAACAGTTATTAAAAATAAAAAAGCATACAAACACAAACATTTTGCTGGTTAAAGAACTTCAAATTGCAGGTTGCAATCAGTCCTTCCAGGGCATATAGGCTGACACACTGATGTGCTGGAAAGGGTAGGGTGTGTGGGGATTCACGAGGAGCAACACGGGGTGGGGGTGTCGTAGAGACGGGCAAGGAGGATACAGGACGCTCAGCTACTTGTGGCACAAGACGAGTCCCACAGTGCACGAGCTTCCTGAGGCTGCCATGACAACCTCCCATGGACTCATGGGCTTAACACAACAGAAATACATTCCCTCAAAGTTCTGGAGACCAGAAGTCCAAAATCAGCGTGTGTCTGGGCCGGTTCTCCTGGAGGCTCCGACAGAGCCCCTGAGCTGTGCCCCTCCTCCAGCTGGCGGGGGCTGCCGGCAATCTGTCATCGCACACTGCTGTCCTCTGTGCCCTCGAATCTTCTACTAAGGGTGCCAACCACGGCTTAGGGCACACCCGAGGCCATACCCTAATCCAGTATAACTTTATCTTAACTAATCACACCTGCAACGACCCTATTTCCAAATAAGTCACATTCTGAGGTTCCGGATGGACAGGAATGTTGGGGGGTTGAGGACACTCTTCAACCCAGGACAGGCAGCAAGAGCTTCAAGGTCCAGCAGAGGAACCAGAGCCACGTGCTCTCCGCGCTAAGAGGACCATGATGGGTCCCGCAAGGCAGCTTCACGGCTGCTCACAGGCTGTAGGGAGCTCAGGGAGCAGGCATCAGGATTCTCCTCCCTCAGTCCTCAGAACCTTACTCCGTCCTTGTCCTTCCCTCTCAGAACAAGGCTGACATGCCTGAGTGTTCTCCACCCACAGGATCGCTGATAGCTACGTTCTTCCAGGCAGGGTGGCTTCCTGGCGGTGAGTCTGTAAAATGGCCCTCATCCCAGAAGGCGCTGGTATGTGGCCAACACCACACCGGGAACACCATGCACACCCTTCGGTCCGGGTCTCCCCACAGCAGTGTCTGATCTGAACTGTATGACCCTGAGCAGCCCCTACGGTGAGGGGAGAGCCCACACCGAGTTCTCTGGAGGCCTCACAACAGGAGCAATGCTCGAAATAGACTTCAGGGAGAGAGGAGAACGTTCTGGAAGGATGAACTGCACGAATGTAGGTGGGGAAGTGCAGGGCACACACACGAAACCCTGAAAGAGTCCCAGTGGCTAAAATACGGGTATGCAGGGGGTAGAGACAGGATGCTGGGAAGACCCAGCTGTAGATGCTGAGGCTTTCTCAGACTTTCCCCTCCACATGCTTTATTCCGTCTTGGCGGGGGGCGGGGGGAGGTGGGGGAGTCTGTAAGATTGTAGGCCTTCTCTCTTTCCCAAAAGGCCAGGCCCAGAGTGGAGAGCCTCCTGTTTGTTTCCCCAGTGCGGTGTCCTCAAACGCTCAAGCTTGTGAACCTTCTCCCAATCCTGCAGCCCCGGGCTGGCTTTCTGTGTGTGCCCACGAGCCGTCTGCCAATGCCTGCTCCTGCCGTCCTCGGGATGACACGGGGAGCCAGCCACGGGGCGGGAGGGTTCGGGTGAGGCACACGGAACGCGGAGCCGGTTGTGGTGTTTGTTCCCCGTGTCCTCGGGCCCGTGGGGGGTTCTGCAGGAGAGGTGCCCCGGAGGCCAGGGTGGGCTTCCTGGTCACCAGGATGACCCCTGAAGGAGTTAGGGGCACCCCTTTGGCAAGCTCCAACCCTGGGTGCTGGGTCACCAGCTTCTCCCAACCACCCCGCCATGCCGTTCCCTTCGGTATTCTGGGTGGGGGGCGGGTCTACGCTGGGTAGAGCTCACACAGCCGGGGAAGCCGGTGCTCATGCATATGCTCTCGCTTCCCTGTGGGAGAAACGGCAGGCCGAGAACCTCCTCTGGGCCTCTCTCCTAACCGTGGTGGTGGTGGCAGTCGTGATGCTCCCTGACTTGTGGACGCATCGCTCCAACCCTCTGCCTGCACGTCGCCTCCCCTCTGTGTCTGTCTCTGTGTCTAAATATCTCCCTTTTAGGGGCTCCTGGGTGGCTCAGTCGGTTAGGTGTCCGACTTCGGCTCAGGTCACGATCTCGCAGTTTGTGAGTTCGAGCCCCACGCCAGGCTCTGTGCCGGCAGCTAGGAGCCCGGAGCCTGCTTCGGATTCTGTGTCTCCCTCTCTCTCTGCCCCTCCCCCACTTGTGCTCTGTCTCTCTCTGTCTCTCAAAAATAAATAAATGTAAACAAACAAACAAACAAGCAAACACGGGCAGCTCAAGGCAGATGGACTGTGAGGAGGCCGCCTGGCTCGTTGGGGGCCAGGGAAGCAGAGGGAAGCCACGGCTCCCACGGCTTAGGTGGAGCCGGCTTCGTGAAAGCTTTCACTTCTCAGATGGGCTGGGCCTGGGGGCCTCCTGCCCGCCCTGGGGGTCTGCAACCCCTGCCCCTCCCGTACCAACTTGGTCAAGCACGTGCACCTGGAGGAGGCGGCTCGGACACCCCACCCCCCACCAGACCGGAAACCCCTGGACGCAGCTGTGCCCGGACCCTCAGTAGTCACAGGGAACACAAAGCGTGAATGACGGCATGTGGCCATGACCAGCCCTGGGCACTGCTTGTCACCCATCTGCTTCGGGGGACCCATCAGAGCAGGTGTCAGGAGACACGACAGCACAGAACGCGTGTTAGTCCCCAGATGCCACAAATACTCACTGATGTGTAAGGACACGGCTCCTCACATGTCTGGGATCAGAGTCCCCTCAGATGCAGAAGTTTCCAGACCACACCTGCATCTCCTTTAGTTTAAAAACACATACCTAATAAATTATCTTCATCTTTAGAAATGGCATAAATGTCGTTAGAAACTAACCTGAGTTTACTGGCTTTATTTAACTCTTGACAGGTATAGAATACAACATTAAAAATGCAATTAACTTGGGCACTGGGGGAGAAAGAAACCCATCAGACGGATGTCTTGTGGGCGAGAGAAGGTATTTACAACTCATAAATCTTACAACTCTCATAGCCCACACCCAAAGAGAGGCCCATGGTACCTGATTAGCCCAAATCTCTCAACTCTTGGAGGCAAGTTACTCGTTGGCTGTTACCACCGATCACATGCAAACACAAAGATTCTCCTCAAGAAAAACCATTTCCCAACAAAACACGGTAGGACTGGATGTCAAAGTTTTATGTGCCAAACTGACTGGGCCACAGTGTGCCCTGACTCTCCGTCAGACTCTTCTGGGTATATCTGTGAGGGTGCTTGTGGATGACATTAACATTTGAGTCCACAGCCCCAGTAAAGCGGAGTCCCCACCCTACTGTGGTGGGGCCCCTCTAATCAGGCGAAGGCCTGAGACAGCAGAAAGGCCTACCCATCCACAAGTAAGAGGACATCTTCTCCTGCCTGACAGCCTTGGGCTGGGACATTGGTTTTCCCCTGTCTCGAACTGAAACACTGGCTCTTCCTGGGTCTTGAGCCCGTCAGCTTCGGACTGGTATTTACTGGCATTGACACTGACTCTCCTGGGTCTCCAGCTCCGACAGGAGACCTTAGGACTTGTCGGCCTCCGTTATCACGTGACCCGATCCTGGTGGTTCTGGTTCTGTGCAGAACGCTGAGTGATCCACGGCCTTTGCACCATTATTCATTCAGTGAGTTAACAAATACTTACTGAGCACCACGGAGGACTGCTACTTTCAGATCTAACACTCATTATGCATTCTTCAAAAATGGCACCTCGGTTTTCTCTGGAGGCCAGCTCCTTGTTCTCAGTCTGTGTGGCTTGGCTGGGACTGACCCTCCCTCCCTTGTATGCCACAGTTCAGGGTTAGCACGTGACCCAGGCCTGGCAAATCCACACCGCCTATCTGGTGGCCACAGCAACTGGTTTAGGCCTGGGCACGTGACCCAAGATCACCCAATCACAGAAAATCCCAGTACCCCAATTTTGGAACCATCGGAGGAGACCCTTCCTTCCCACTGGAATTTCGCCTGAATGCTGCCACTGCAGGACAACGGGGGCCAGGCCGGGGGAACCCACCAAGAGCCAAGGCAACACAGACGGCAGCAGAGAGCACACGGAGAGGAGTCAGCAGAGGCCCTGACCCTCCGGCACTTTCCTTCCTATGTCCTCTTTGCCACCGAGAGAGGGGCGTCTGCCTCTTGCAACGCAGAGAGCCCCACCTTTGTGCTGGGAGCTCAGAAATGTTTCAGGCCTTCAGTGGGCTGAATGGAGCTGACTTCGAAGGAGAAGGCAAACGGACCTTCCATTCTGCACCAGGAGACACTGGAAGCCACCCCCGTCCCCTTCAAACAAGGAGGCCATGTGGGCGTCAGGTGGACGGCTCTTGGTCACGGAGCAGGACAGGAAGCAGCCCCCGGGCCCAGGTAGTGAGTGGGCTCCCTCAGAGCGAGGAGATGCCGAGGAGAGGAAGACCTATTGCCGGAGGAACATCTGGGATCTAGATAAAGAACACGGTGGCGCTGACCACTGGATCGACTGAATTTTAAGAGAAAGTGGAGGCTATTTCAAACCTGTTTATCCTAAAACACATGTGTCCTGCATACCAGCCATGACCACCGCTCCCTATAGGCTCTTAGTCCGATCTTCTTGTATCGTCCCCCATTTCACAGACGTAACACGATGTAAGAAATTGCTCCATCCAACACGAGCACCCGTGAAAATCAGAAGAGAGAAAATGAAGGCCCAGAGTAGGCTGAAATCCTCTTTACGCCTGCCTGATGTCTTCAAGGACACAAGCGTCTAACCCATACTTAATTTCACGGGTGTGTGACTAATACGGCCCCCTCCACCGGCTCAGACTCCATAATGAGCTCACACACCTTTTAAAAGTCAAGTTAATAACTCCCTGTTTCCAAACTGCACCCGTAAGAACACTTTCCTTCCTTCAGTTTGGGACCTTCCCTTCCCCAAACGTCAGTCCCCACACGGGCACACTCCACCTGCTACAAAGAAAGTCAGAAGCCCAGGAGGTCCTGGCTCACGGCCGTGGTTGCCCATGCAGCCACGTGACACAGCCACTGGCCCGATTCTTCCGCAACAATCCTGCCCCGCACAGGCCAACAAGCCAGGTCTCACCATGGCTCTCAAATAGTTTCTCCATGTTGGGGGAAGGACACCTCTCCCTCCGCATCAGGCTCAGTTCCAACCACTTTTACCACCACAGGCCAGTGGCCACTCCTTCGGGGACAGTTCTGTTAATTTACACACACACACACACACACACACACACACACACACACGACTTTTTTACAGCAGCTCAAAGTGCCAGGTGGCTGGGTCAGAAGCCACACATCACCTCTGGACAAGAAAGATCCCCCTCCTAAGACCTTGGGGAAGGACTACTTTCTTGACACCCTAGTGGTGTGGCTGTTGGCCGATGTTCATCATTAGCACTGTATTACCGTTGGCCAGAGATTGGGGGTAGGGGCAGGACCTGAACGGTACACAGGGGACCAGAAACAACCCTTCCCACACACAGACACACACACAGACAAGGGCTTCAAGACCTCCCGCAGCACGTTCTTCCTGCCCCAGGGATGTTGGAATTGACTGTTGTACCCCCCCATGGCCTCTAAAAGACAGTCACAAAAATAACAGCCTGATGTCAGTCCACTTCCCAGAGGCCAGAGTAACCAGCTTTGGTAGGGGTCACCTTGTTAACTAGCACTGTGCACTCAGATCTTCTCTGACACACAAAAGGCTCAGTACCAATCAGGGCTAATTGCAGGTTTCTGGGGTACCCTCCCGGCTCAGCTGTTTGGCAAAAACAGCATTTCATTACATTTTATACTAATCAGCTTCAAGAGCAGAGTGCAAAATTAACTTGAAATAATTTCATGCTCTCAAGTAACCTTTATTTCCTAAATTGGGGTGCTTTGCAGTAACTGTTTTATCCTACTGTATAATAACAGTGTTCTTTGCGTTAGGGTATAGCACTTCCGTAACAGCTGTTATCTTAATCAAATAGCAATGGTTCATCTTGATTCCAGCATTAAGTCAATAGCACATGCCATTTGTTACTTCATAAACTTCAATACCATAAGCGTTATCGGTTAAATAAGTGTTCTCTAAAGTGTGGTTTAATGAATCAGAACCAATTTAAAAGACGGTCTGGCTTGAAATACTGAAATCTGCCAAATTTAAGAGTTCTGTAAAACATCAAAATCCTCAGGTAACCAAATGTTGAACTGTACTTTGAGCATGCATCCTCTTCCAATGAGCCCTCACATAATGTGGTTTCACTGAAGATACAAGGGAGCGTGTGCATGTTGAGGACTCACCCACCACAACCCCGGCTCATGCACCTGTATTTTCACTCTTTCCTGATACATCTTTAACGCATATTTGCCCAATGTCGTCCCTTGAAAGCCAATACTGAAGCAAAGAAATACCACGTTTATCGTGCCTTAACAATCACGTATGTAAACAGGATTGGAGGTTTCCATCAACTGTGAGCTCTGGGGGTTTCCATCAACTGTGAGCTCACTGTCAGACAAGAGAATAACACAGACATCAAAAAGGCCAAAGCAATCTTGAGCTACAATAATAGAGTCATAATATCAAGGAGGCAGGAGGTAATAGCCTTACCCTGTAATTGGAACTCGCCTGGAGTGTCATATTTAAATATGAGCCCCTCACTTGGAAAGAAAAAGAGAAAATAAGGGGAGAACAGCATACATAGTTTAGAGACTGAAGTGAGGCTCTGAGAGATAAGAGGAAGGTTGGTCACAGGACTTGGACGCATGTCACAGCATTGGTGTGGGGACTAATCAATAAAAACGACAAGCTGGGAGGAGCTCCCTGCACACAGAGCCGCTCTGGCATGGAACAAACCACTTTAACAGGTCAGCTACGTGTAGTTCCAAGTCCAAAAGTGATGGAAAGCTATAGAGAGGAGGCCTAGCAAGTGGTCTCCTTGTGTCTGCCTTAATAGGTCCGTATGTCACCAAAATATCCTCCAGGCAGAACCCAATGGTCTCCCTGAGCTGAAGAGATAAAGCGGGAGACCACAAGAGGCCACAGGTCACAGAGTGCTGGTGGGGACAGAGTTGCACACACTGAGAGCTCCAGAGACCCACAGAGGGCTCCCCTCAAGGAGCCAGCAGAGTACGGTCTGTGCATGCGTGTGAAAAAGCTACCCAAGGCCAGGAATGGGACGCCCCAAAGGATTAGAGGGAACAGCAATGGAGCTCACACAAAGCCTGAACAGGGCCTATGCCCAGCAGCCAGAGCAGGAAAGTTTTAAGTTACAGGGTATAGGGCAGAGAACTCAAAAGAGTTTTCTTTTTTTTTTTTTTTTTTTTTTAACATTTATTTATTTTTGAGACAGAGAGAGACAGAACATGAACGGGGGAGGGGCAGAGAGAGAGGGAGACACAGAATCGGAAGCAGGCTCCAGGCTCTGAGCCATCAGCCCAGAGCCCGACACGGGGCTCGAACTCATGGACCGTGAGATCGTGACCTGAGCTGAAGTCGGACGCTTAACTGACTGAGCCACCCAGGCGCCCCAAAAGAGTTTTCTTTGAGTGGTGGAATAAATTAACCCTAGGTCTGCAACCACCTAAGAAACATAAAATCAAAATCTGACAGGATCAAATTGTTTCCATGGAACTTAGCCATGGAACCAAACAAAGCTAGAGAATATTTACAGGAACAGAAAAATACCCAGCACATGAGAAGGTAAAATTCACAGTGCCTGGCATTCAATCAAAGACTATCAGGCATATAAAGAAATAAGAAAATATTACCCATAATGAGGAGAAAAAGCAATCCATCAGAACTGACCCAGCATTGACACAGAGGACAGTTAGTAGAAAAGGACATAATCAGTTGATATAACTGGTCTCTTTGTTCTGGAAGATAGAAGAGGCACTATGCGTGTAAGAAAGACATTTAAAAAGACCCAAAATAAAGTTCTAGAAATGAAAACTATAAGGTGTGAGACCAAAATAAATATGATGGGTGGGGGGGCACCTGGGTGGCTCAGTCAGTTAAGCGTCAGACTTCAGGTATGATCTCATGGTCCGTGAGTTCGAGCCCCGCATCAGGCTCTGTGTTGACAGCTCGGAGCCTGGAGCCTGCTTCAGATTCTGTGTCTCCCTCTTTCTCTGCCCCTCCCCCACTTGTGCTCTGTCTGTCTCTGTCATTCTCTCTCTCAAAAAATAAATAAACATTTAAAAAGATACTGTTATGGGGCGCCTGGGTGGCTCAGTCGGTTGGGTGTCCAACTTTGGCTCAGGTCATGATCTCACAGTTTGTGAATTCAAGCCCCGCATGGGGCTCTGCACTGACAGCTCAGAGCCTGGATCCTGCTTCAGATTCTGTGTCTCCCTCTCTCTCTCTGACCCTCCCCTGCCCATGCTCTGTCTCTCCCTCTCTCTCTCTCTCAAAAATAAGTAAACATTAAAAAAATTTCTAAGTAAAATTAAATATGATGGATGAAATTAATTGCAGATTAAACATCACAAAAGAGAAGATTACTGAGATTGAAGACATAGGTGAAATTAAACAGAGGGAAAATGGCTCAAAAAAATGAAGAGCATCAGGTGTGATGGGGCAACTTCAGTGGCCAAATAAACCCACAGTAAGAGCTCCCAGAAGAAAGCAGAGGCTGAGCCAAATCTCCTAAATTTGATGAAAACATAAATCCAAAGGTCAAGAATACTGAACAAAACGAAAGCACAATAAACATGAAGAAAAACATACAAAGGCACATTATAGTCAAATTGTTCAATGAGAAAGAAAAAATCTTAAAAGCAGCCAGAGAAAAGTGTTGCATTAGCTACAGAGGAAAAGAGATCAGGATAATGGTAAATGCGAACAGTTCCAGCTGAAGGACAGTGGTTCAACTTTAAATTTTTGAAAACCACTATCAACCTAGAATCCTAGAATCCTGTACTCCCTAAAAATAGCTTCAAAACCTAAGGCGATTTTTTCAGACACATATATGCTGAAAACTATTATCATCAGCAAAACTGCACTACGAGAAAGGAAGTCAAAAGGAAAATGAGAACAGATGGAAATCTGTATAGACACAAAAAATAAAGAGTACCAGAAATGGTAACTATATGGGGTAAATATGAAGACATGTATTTAAATCACTTTAAAACAGAGTTGACTCTTTAAACCAAAATTAGTAACAATGCATTGTCTGGTTTATAACATCTGTAGAAGTAAAATGCATGGAAATAGAACAAGAAAGGGAAAGATGTACGTATATTATTTTAAGGCTCTTGCACTACATACACAGCCAGGTGATATCACTTGGAAGTAGACTGTGACACATTAAAGATGTATAAACCATTACAACCATTACAATAACAATAAAAAAACTATAGCTAATACAAGATATAAAATGGAATCATAAAAATACAAATAATCCAAAAGAAAAAGAAGAAACATGAACAAATGACAAAAGGAACAAATAGAAAACAAATAGCAAGACAGACTTAAAAATAACAGTATCTACATCTCATTAAATGTAAATGGGCCAAACACCTCAGTTAAAAGACAGAGATGGTCAGGATAGATTTTTATTTTTATTTATTTTAAACTTTATTTTTTCATAATCTCTACACTCAGTGCAGGGCTGGCACTCATGACCCTGAGATCAAGAGTCACATGCTCTTCCAACTGAGCCAGTCAGGCACCCCTGTCAGGATAGATTTTTATTTTTTTTTATTTTTTTTTTAACGTTTATTTATTTTTGAGACAGAGAGAGACAGAGCATGAACGGGGGAGGGGCAGAGAGAGAGGGAGACACAGAATCGGAAGTAGGCTCCAGGCTCTGAGCCATCAGCACAGAGCCCGACGCGGGGCTCGAACTCACGGACCGTGAGATCACGACCTGAGCCAAAGTTGGCCGCTTAACCGACTGAGCCACCCAGGCGCCCCTAGATTTTTAAAAGCAAGACTGAATGATATGCTGCCTACAAGAAACCCATCTTAAATATAAAAACACAAATAGTTTAAAGGTAAAATGATGGGAAAAGACATATCATTCCAAGTTCACCAAAAGTAAAGCTAGATACGTTAATATCAAAGTAGGTTTCAAAGCAAAGAAAGGTAGCAAGGTCATTCCATAATGATGAAAACGTCAGCTCCTGAAAATATAAGATAAGAAGATACAAAAATCCTAAGTATTCTGATCTGATGGCAGAGCTGAAAGTGCATAAAGCAAAAACCAGCAGATTTGCAAGGAGAGTATAAACAAACCCATAATTCCAGTCAGAGATTTCAGTGCCTCTCTCTCACAGACTGACATAAAAAGTCGATCAAAAATCAGTAAAGATATGGGAGACCTGAACACCACCACCAAGCAAGTTCATCTAATTCACACTGATACAACAGCCCACCCAACAACAGCAGAATTCATATTTTTCTTAGGTCCACATGAAACATTCATTCAGACAGACTATAGCTGGGGCCATAAAACAAGTCTCAAAAAACTGAACAGGATTCATACGTACATCTAGTCTGCTCTCTGTCCAGAATAAAATTACCTTACAAATCAACAATAAAGATATCTAGAAAATCCTCAAGTATTTGACCACTAAACTGACCATTGCTCTTGGCTTGTGGATTAATAGCCCCAGATGTCCAGACCCTAATCCCCAGAACCTGTGAACATGTGACCTACCGTGGCAGAAGGAACGATGCCGATGTGATCAAATTACCTTGTGAGTTAGGGAGTTTATCCTGGATTATGCCACGAGCCCGGTGTGATCACTAGGGTCCTTCTAAGAGAAAGGGAAGAGGATCAGAGTCGGTAGTAAGAGACGCAACAATGGAACCAGTGAGTTGAAGGGATATAAGGAAGAGGCTCCAAGCCGAGGAGTGTGGGTGGCGTCTTCAAGCTGAAAAAGAGGCAAGGCTTTCCCCGAAGCCTCCTGAATGAATGCATAGCCCTGCCCACACCTCGATTTTAGGAGTTGTAACCTCCAGAGTCATAAGATAATTAACGGGTGTTGTTTTAAGTCACTACGTCTGTGGGAATTTGTTAAAGCTGCCATAGGAACCCCATACGTACGACAAGCTTCCCAGTGGCAAGTTCCTCCCCAGCACAAAGCCCAGGACCTCTGCTGTAGGAGATACCCATGAACTTGTGGGTACCTCTCCACACTGGGTGGAGAGCTCTCCAGGAGACCCAGAAAATAAGTCACAATATCATGGCCATTTTCCTTTAATCCCAGTGGAAAACAAAATAGGCTATGCAGAAAACGAACTGTTTCTGAATTTTAATTTCTGTCTCCCTGAGAAAAAAAAAACAAAAACCACACCAAAATAACCTAAGATGGCAGAATAAGGGAGTCAGATCAGACCTGTATCTGAGCTCTGGTCTGGAAGACACTGCCGTCAGGCCAGTGTGGAGGACAAAGAAGCACGTGGGGAGGTGCAGGATAAGGGAGATTCCTCCAGTGCCGAAATGCTTCACAAAGACCCAGCTGGACTCTGAAAATCCATAAGGAAATGCACCCGAAGAGTCGGGGGTGCTTGGCCAGAGCGGCGGGGGCAACAGCGGCGGGGAGGAGCCCAGAGCTCTCAGTCGCTGCTGGCAGGAACGCTAAGTCGTACAGCGGCCCTGGCAGCTTCCTAGTTCCTCGTGCACATGACACACAGCCCGCAATCCCACGTCCGCGACTGACCCACGTGTAATGAAAGCACAGGTTCACACCAAAACCTACACAGGGATAGTCATACCGCTCTTTCTGTAACAACCCAAAACTGAAAACAACCCCAACGTCCTCCACCAGGGGAGCGGATAAAGACTGCGTTCCATCCACTCACGAGGGGTCCACCTCTGCCCCAAGGCGCAGTGAACTCCTGAGCTGTTAAAATCAAAAGCAAATGGAGACCAATAACACGATCAAATGGAGAGCTGCTGGAACATTCCCTGAGCAGACAAAACCAGTTTACCCACACGAGCAAAGAGTCATTTTGCTAACTTACTGTGCAAGACAATCTGGGCCTGAGTCACGTCACGCTTATGCCTCTGGAGATCGTAAGCAAAGAACAAACCATCTTCCAAGGCTGATGGGAGGTAACCACTAACCGGTGCCCTCTCGTTCAGGCAAATTCAAATATGATGCGCAATCGCTGTGAAGAACGCAGCCCCTGCCTCCGCCCTGCATGAGCTGCTCTAGAACCACACACCACCCCCCCCCCCCCCCCCCGCCGAGCCCCGTTCCGTGGTTTGATTTGAGCACTCCGCTTCGCCAGCTGTCTCCTTTTTTTGGTGTGCTCACAAGACATTTTTGTAATCACTACTTTGGGGACTCATTGGTTTGATTTTGGGTATTTTCATTTTTTAATGTTTATTTATTTTAGAGAGAGAGACAGAGTGTGAGTGAGGGAGGAGCAGAGAGGGAGACACACAGAATCTGAAGCAGGCTCCAGGCTCTGACAGGATAGCACAGAGCCCGACACGGGGCTCGAACTCACAAACCACGAGATCATGACCTGAACAAAGTCAGATGCTCCGAATGAGCCACCCAGGCACCCCTACTTTGGGTATTTCTGACAATGCTCATGACCTGCGTGAATCTGAGAGGCACCGAGTGGAGTGAACCCCAGACTCAGAAGGCACATCTTGTACCGTTGTGTCTCTGACACTCTCAAGAACTCTATGGGGACAGACAACAGATCAGGGGCTGCCATGGAGGCAGCCGGAGGGAGTCTGGGGGGTAAAAGAGCTGAGCTGTAAGCCGATTGTGAATCTGCTCATGTGTAACAACTTCTAAGACTCTACACCCCCAAAAAAGTCCATTTTGTATGCAAATCTTTAAAATAACTTTAAAACTAATTTTTAAGAGGAAATAGATAACTCTGAAAGACGAGGTCCCCTGCTGACATTGCACCGAAGCCACACGGAGGGAGCGGGCCTCTGGGGCTGGGCTGCAGTTTCGGGGACAGGGACTGCCTGCCTCCCACCATGGGACCCCCGCACAACAGGAACACCTGGAAAGAGAAAGCCTGGGTGCCTCCCCCTTCATTGGTCACTAGCAACATCCAGGTCCCAGGGCAACCACCTGCCTGCTACCAGGTCTGAAGGAGAGGAGACATGCCTCACGACACCGCCCACGGGGTGCACTGGCCTGACACTCTGTTCCCTCTAGGGACATTTAGAGCAGACTTATGTCCATCACAGCGGCACCTCGGTGGGCGCCCCCGTCTTCCTTCTGTTCCTGAAGGAAACTTGCTGGACGCAGCTCCGAGCGGACCAGACGCGTCTGCAAAGCCAAGGTCAGTGCCTGCCGGGCTGCCCTGAAGAGGGGCGGAGTCTGGCCCAGGTACCCACCCCTGCCCTAGACAGGCTCCGAGCCCCGCAGCCTGCAGCCCTCCTGCCCCTCTGCAGCCCCCGCCACACGCACCCTGGCTGAGAAGCCTTCCCCCTTTCTTTCATCTGGAAGACGCTCAGAGCACCTCAGACGCCCCTCTAAGGGCACAGTGTCAGTCAGGAGAAGCATTGCAGGAGCAGGGCCTCCCTCTACCCACCCACTCCCAGGCACACTCTGATTTCCAACCCAAGCCTTCAAAACACACCCCGCGGTGGAAAGTCACAGCAGCATAAACAGCACCTTCTACTCGACCTCTCGGGACCTCACTACCACACCCGGGCTGGGGGGGCCAAGTCGTCACAGGGTCTTGAACGTGGAAGCGGCAGGCCGAAGAAAGCGAACCCTCCAGACGGCAGAGAGAAAGACCCAGTCCGACGCTGCTGGCTCGAAGATGGAGAAAGGGCCACGAGCCCAGGAAGGTGGGCGCCTCGTAAAGAGGTTCTCCCCCAGGGCTCAGAAGGACCCAGCCCCCTGACACCTTCGTGTTACCCACTCACCTCCAAAGCTGTAAGAGAATTGTGTGTCTTGTTTGAAGCCTCTGAACGTGTGATGATTTGTTACAGCAGCTGCAGGAAACTCACACATTCGATTCACTGAGCGGCTGGAGGGCTGGGTACCACTCCTTTCACCTCTGGTGGCGGCACCTGGACTTGGCTCTGGGAAACCGCCCTTCCATCGTCTTCAGTCCAGGCGTCAGGAGAGGCCAACATGAGGGTCAGAGTGGCCCCAGGGCCCCGGGTGGTCAGATCACAACACATTTCCCCCTGGGCAGCGGTTGGTTCAGGAAGGGCCACGCGGACTTCTTCTGCAAGGAGCTCAGCTGGCGGGTGTGCATGGGGACTCAGGGTGGCTGTTTCCGTCCGCAGGTGGGAGGGTCTGCTGAGAACGAGGACAACGTGGAGGAAGACAGTGGAGTCAGGGGACAGGTTCTAGATGGCATCATTCCAATGCCTGGATCGGGCCACACCAGTTACATGTGCCAGCCGTCCCCCCAGGAGCTTGAGTTAGTAGGTGTTGAGTCAGTAGGTGTCTGTGATCGCAATAAAGAGGAATGTAGCCGCCCACTTCTACGGCTTTTGTGCAAGGGCTCCTTCGAGCTGCACTCTGCCCGCCCTTTAGAACTCAGTTAAAACTCCACCCCCCAGGACACCCCTCTGATCCCCAGACGGTGCTGTTTCCCCTGACGTTCCCAGAGCGTGAGGCTCGTTCACTGGACGAGAACACCCTTCACAAGGCTTCGGCTGCGGTCAGGTTCGCATGTCTATCCGCCCTCGTGTAACCTGCCCTTGGACCGTGCCTTGTGCACCTTTCACCCCCTGCCCCACCACCAGCAGCTGGCCTTGGCTCACAGGGGCAAAAATGTCTACTAAATGCAACTCTGGTAGAAGGAAACAGAATGATGATGCACCAGGACAGCTGGGGGCTCCTGACAAATCAGCCGAGACTGGCCCCCCTTTCTGCCCTGGGCTGCTGTTCTCAAGGACAGAGCGAACGAAGCCTTCGGCGCCGTGGGGTCTGCGGAGAACAGCATTCCATCATCACTGCCAAACTGCGGACATTGAAATTCTGATCCCCGAGGCACAGCGTGGAAGCCTCACTTGGCACAATACCGTGTGCGCATCAAACAATTACGCGGAACACACGGGGTGCTTTAAATGCTACGGAAACGGCAGCACAGACACCCTCCTAAACACGGCAAAGGCACTGTTCCCCACCTGCCAGGCAGCTACAGGGATCCTAACACGAACCGGCCATTTGCTGTCCTTCCAGGACACCGCAGGCCTCGCACATCCCGCAACATGCGTGCAGGGCCCAGGGCCCAGGGCGCACGACCCCTGCTCCACTCCTGGACACGGACTCTGAAACGGCACCTCCTCTCTCCCTCCTGAATCCGACGGCCGTGGCGAACTTAAGATGCCCAAACCGAACCCGGGATTCCTCGCCAAGCTGCTTTCCACCAGGCCTCGTGGCAAAGACAGGCCCCACCATTCATCCAGTGGGTGGGGCAGCCCTGGAAGCCCTGGTCTCAGGCTCCTCTGTGCCTCCTCCCTGCCGTGAACCTTTTATCAAGCGTGGTCTTCCCTGCCTCCAAACCCCATGTGGGTCCACCTGCTGCTTCCCCCTCCAGCCACACCAAGCCCCAGCCGGCAGCGTCCCAACCGCCTCTCGGGTCATCCCAATGCCTGCGCTAACCAGGCCTTCCCACCGCACCCCCAACCCCCCCAACAAAACGACCCCAGCGTGGGCCGCCCGCCTGGGTCACCACGTTCCCGCCACACGGTGCCTTTGTCTAGTGCACAAGCAAGGTCAGGGTCTCCACCCAAACCAGTCAGGAGAGGACGGTTCACTCTCAAAACAGGCGGATCTCAAGTCCCGATGGCTTTACGGACACGGTTTGCGTCTCACTCGTAAACTCAGCGAGGACCAGGCACCCCTCGCCAGCTGAACCCACGTTCTCCGAGGCCGTGGAGGCTGGGAAGAGACACGAGCGAGCGGGACTGCAGCCAAGGGCTTCAGCTGGCGAGCGACAGACATCGTGTTTCCTCACAGTCCCAACAGAGACACCGCCTCTCCGGGAGTCTAAATTACGACAGGAACGGGGGGTTGTAGATCATGTAGCCAGGGGGCCCACGAGGGGGTGACTTTGCACACAGAGCTGAGCACTGAGAAGGAGACAGCTGAGCGAGAGTGTGGAGGACCAGCCGTGCTCAGGGGCCCTGAGACCCTCAGTCCTGGAGCAGAAGCAGGTCCCCTCAGGCAGATGTCCCCTCACTGGGACAACACCTCGTGTCCTCTCGGACTCCCAGAGCTAAAGTCATGCCTTCCCCAAACCACTTACTGAGTGTCCCTGTGTCCCCAAGCCAGAGAGAGTTCTAGGCACTGAGATTCGAAGAAAGTGCTACTGCTTACTGTTACACAATCATTTGAGAAGCTGAGTTGGCTATAAATACCAACATTTTAAAAATAGGCATATTTTTGCTTATGACTCAGCAACTGTACTTTCAGAAAATGATCAAGGCTATGCCCAAGCATTTAGCTATGGGGAAATTAATTGATGCTTCACTTTTAATAGAAATTGTCCCAAAACAGGAGGATACTGAGGGTCTGTCTGAGAACATCTATTAAATAGAACATTCTTCAGGCATTAAAGATAATATTCTGGGAGACTTTTTGTGCATGGAAAGCTATTCACAATTTGTGATCGAGCAAGTTAATACATTCAATTTAAACTCAGAGAACATCTGATTCAGAGTATCACAATACCAGATAAAGAAGCAAGAGCCAGCAACGTGCCATTCCAAGAAGCCCACTTAAATATGAAGGCAGAAATAGGGTAAAAATACCGAGATGGAAAAAGATGGGCCGTACGAACACTAATTGAACGGAAGTTGGAATGAATGTATTTGTAGCAAAGCAGACTTTAGAACAAGGAGTCTCGCCAGGGATGAAGGACATTACACAAAGATACGAGGTCAATTACTCAAGAGATATGATCCTGAATGTGGATGCAGCTAATAAAAGAACTGTAAAATATGTGAAGCGAAAGCTGATTGGGTTGAAAAGAAAAATAGATAAATCCGTAATTATAGTTGGAAACCAGAACACTTTTCTCTTTGTAATCAATGGAACGAGTAAACAGAAAATCAGTAAGATACAGAAGAACGGAGCGGCAATCCCTACCAGTCTGGTTTAATTAACACAGAACAGTTCACCCAATAACAGCAGAACATATATTCCTTTCAAGGGCACATGAAACATTCACCAAAAGATAGACCATATTCTGGCCCGTAAAATGAACTTCAACACCTCAAAATATTTAAAATGTCCCCCAATTTGGAAACTGAAAGGCGTGCGTCTCAACAACCTAGGGGTCAAAGAGGAAGGCACAAAGGGCATGAGAATTATTTTCCATTGAATGAAAATAAAAACACAACGTACAAAAATATAAACTTCAGGGGTGCCTGGGTGGCTCGGTTGGTCAAGTGTCCGACTCTTGGTTTTGGCTCAGGTCATGATCTCACGGTTCATGAGTCTGAGCCTCGTGTCAGGCTCTGTGCTGACAGTATGGAGCCTGCTTGGGAATCTCTCTCTCTCTCTCTCTCTCTCTCTCTCTCTCTCTCTCTCTCCCTCTCTCTCTCTCTCTGCCCCTCCCCTGCTTGTGCACTCTCTCTCAAAATAAATAAACTTTAAAATACATATATATAAACTTTTATATTATATTCAATATACTTAAGATAATGATGTGATTGGAGTAAATCTATCAGTTTGCTAGCTATTTGCTTTTTGTCTCCTCTGTTCTTTCTGTTTTCTCTCTTTTTCTATTTCTGGACTGAGAGTTCTTTATACTTTCATTTTATCTCTACAACTGGCCTATTAGTTATACTTTTTAAATTGCTTCGAGGATTGTTGTGCTTTAAGAAGACTCAGTGACTAGGAATCCAGATTTGCCAGAAGAGAAGGTGGAAGTAACTGTTCACTAACTGTTCACTTATGACAAAACCCTCTATTCTGGGGGGCGAATCCACAAGGGATTCCAAGCTCTAACCACCTCCACCAACGTGTGTGGCAGGGTCCAATTTGCACGTAAAATTGCCAACCAGCTTTGCAGCCTGGCGGCGGCATATTCGTATCAACAAAGGGGCCCTGCCACAGTGAGGTTTCCGGGGCTGGCCACGGCCCGTCCACCTCGCCCGGCCCTCCATGCGGCAGCCTCGCACGGCAGGCTGGACCGGACCCAGGGGAAGCGGGTCCACAGGAAAGGTCTCCCTTCTGCCCCCCTCTGCTGCTTCTGCCTCGAGCACAACGGGAAACACCTAGCTGCTCCATTTCTGCCCACAAGGCAGCAGGGCATCCGTCATCACTCTCCCAGGGAGGGCAATGGGTTCTGCTTTGTTGCACAGCAGAACCTTCAAGGATGAATCGGGCCAGTTCTCTCCATTTCCAATGTCAGTGAGCGGAGCTCAGACTTGCATAACAATGCTCGCGTGGTCTGAGTATTCAAAAGGTGAACACAATTCTCAAAGACAAGGAAAAAGATAATTTCCCAACTTCCAATTAATCAACAAAGGCAGGTTCTTTCTTCTTTGTTGCTGGGATCGCTGAGCAATCATGAAGCTCTACAGAGCAGCTAAAAATAAATATCTTTCCCTTAACAATAGAGGGATCGGAGCATCGATAACGCACCGACACGGTCTCATTAAGAACATGATCCACTGCTGTGAAAATCTAAGAGGATGAGTGGACTCCTCAAAAGCTCTGCTTCTCAATTATACACCCACCCGTCCATCCAGTATTCTGATAAAACTCCAACCCCAAGATTTTCCAACAATGGTGCCATCCACGCATCCCAGAATGCCACCCTCCAGGTTGTGCCCAAATGTTCTTCCAAGTGTCTGGAGCGGACTTGGGTCCTCTCCCTGCTCTGTGGGGCTCGGCAGCAGCCATGAGGCCACTCAGGGTCTTGTGTCCCCAGCCCAAGGTGAGAACCCACGTCCAGAGCAGATGATAGGGCCAGGTGCCGGTCACAGGCAGGCACCAGGCCCGTCAGGTGCCCTCTCTGGAACGTTACTTGTAACCAGACGGCGAAGCCCTGACTCTACCCCGCTGCAGGCCCGACACCGCCCACCTTGGATCCTCAGGGCCGCCGGAGTGTGGTTCCCCTGCCCCGGATGGTTCCATCGTACTCCTGGCGTCAGCCGCACTGCGCTCCTAATAAACTCTCCTCTTGCTTACCTTCACTTGAATTTGTTCCCATATTTCTATAAAACAGCATTGTTACCTGACAATAGGTGGGAGGTAACAGACCCTCGGGGAAACAAGGAACATTTTCACCAGGGTACCTAGCTGAGCCAGCCAGCAGACAGCAAAAAAGCTCCTTCCTCTTCTGGAAGGAGATGCCGGAGCCCTCGGGACCTGTATCAGGACGGCTCCCCAGGCTGGCACCACCAGGTGGGAGGCTCTGGGCCCAGAGGCACCTACCACAAAGGACGACAGTGACAGGAAGTGGGGACCCGCTAGCCAGGTTGAAGGAAGGTCACTCCAGACCCCTCAACGCTCACCCTGAGAAACGGTCCGTGACCAGGCTGGGAGAATCTCTCGTCTCTGCTACCCGAGGCTAGCACAGCTCAGAATGAGACCCGGAGTTTGCCTGCGCTGCTAAATTCCAGCAGCTTGTAATCGGCTCCCTCACCTAATTCAGTGAAAGGGTGGGTGGGCTGGAAAGAGCAGTGCTGTGATTCAGGGGCTTGGGAGAGCACAGCCGGATGCTCCAGATCTGTGTCCTGATTTCCTCATCCACGAGGGCCCTCTGGTTGCTAGCAACACAAATCAACCTGGAAAATCCAAGCCATAGGAGAATTCATTAGAAGATGATGAAAGAAGCTCACAGAATCGAAGAAAAGGCCAAGGAACCAGGCTCCGAAAGGACCGAAACGCAGGCAGCTCCACAGGAACTCAGGGACTTCACATAACCTGTGCTCCCGCCAGGGTTGGGCCACTCCAGGCACTTGTTCAGGGGCCAGTCTATGGAGTAACGTTGATGGCCGTGCTGCAGCGGGCTGCCTTCTCCTCAGAGAGGAAGGCTCTGGCCGCCTCTGGCCAGGCCCCACCAGACTTTGTCCAAAGGGGTTGGTGGATTCCTCAAAAAGGAATACAGCGAAATCTTGGTTTGCGAGCATAATTTGTCCTGGAAACACGCTTGTAATCTAAAGCACTTGGAATCAAAGCAAATTTCCCCATAAGAAATAATGGAAACTTAGATGATTCGTTCCACAACCCAAAAATATTCATATAAAAATGATTACAATACTGTGATATAATACAAAATAATAAAGAAAATACAGAAGATAAAGAAAAATAAATTAACCTGCACTACCTTTGAAAACCATGGTGATTGGTGTGAGGGAGACAAGGGAGGAGGGTCATCGTGTAGGATCACTGCTGTCCGTCGGCTCGATGGAATCTTTCCCTGCATGGGGGCCACTGTATACGCTCACACGGATGTTGACTACAGTACAGTATTAATAAACTCTTGTCATGTACTGTATTTCATGTAACTGGCAATTAGACAGCAGAGGAAAGGGTCTATATCTGCAGGCAGCTTGACCTAGAATGAAGCAGAGCATTCCTAAGCTCACTCTGGTCTGGAAAAGCAAAGGACTGACCGGAGGTGCTTTGAAATGACAAAAAGATACACTAACGCCAGCTGTGGGCACCTTCCAACGTTCCGAAAAAGCACTCATTTCTGTCAAAACCCACGGCCTGAGACTGAGCATCCGAGCAGGGAAGACGATCACCCACAATCCTGCACAGAGAGAGAGAGAGAGAGAGAGACAGAAGAGAGAGAGGAGAACCATTGGCTCAGTTGTGATCATGTGATGTTCAGGGTCACGTACTGCTCATATTGTAAGACATCACTTATTTACCAAGTTAAAATTTATTAGAAATGTTTGCCCATCTTGCAGACACTCGCAGAACAAGTTCCTTGCAAAGGAGGGCGGAGTGGACATCCAGCGAACGGTCAGCAATCAGCAGGCCTGCTACCAGGGCTCCCACCCCAACTGGGAATCGGGGCCTGGGTTCGAGGGCTCTCAGTAGGAAATGGCTGGAGTTCACAGTCTTGCCTTCCGCGTGTGAAAGTTCAGTGCGTCCTGGAGGCTGCCGTCCAAGGCCCAAGGCCACGTTTAAGCAAAAGGATACAATAATCACACAGGGGCACAACTGAGGTGTCCTGTAAAGGCACTTCTCTGGTTCTCACACCCGTCGTGTATTTTATTAGTCTCCACAATCCAACACTGTGCTAATGAAGCATCAGTATTCCAGATCCAATGTCTGACGCTGGGAAGATGCCTTCCATTTTTCAATTAAAAGCTGATTTTCCATGCTCAGTTCCACGTTACCATTACCTCTTTAATTAATTTAGCATCTCTCAACCAGCAGTTGCTAAATTGCCCAAGCGGAGAAGGGAAACCAAACCACGGAGCTCGCAGCCCAAGGTGAGGGCCCCCTGGAGCCGGGAGAAAGCTGGCGATTTGAATAAGAAAGCACTTATCTGACAACACTCGGCTTAAACAGCAATTAGTCAGGGAGGAAAGACACAGCCCTTTCGGAGGGCCAGTTGGCAGGCCCTAGGCCAGCACTGGGGAGGGTCTGCTGAGGCTTGTGCCTCACACTTAAACAGGAAGCCTTAATTGGTTCCTGAGGGAATCCGACCCCTGCCTTTTGCGGTTTGGGGAAGTTTCCCACGACCTTCTTATTTGCTTTCCTAGGGGTTTTGTTTTTGCTCTGTTTTTGTTCTTTTTCTTGTTTAGAACAACAGCTCTCCAAGGCCCTTCCTTCCAAGGCGTGGTCCGTGGGCCCTCGGGCGTTGATGCAGGCTTGGGGCCTGGGTCCAGGTCCGACAGTCCTGGGGCTCAGGGAGTGATCAGGACAAGAGCCCCAGGACATCTACATACCAAAGGATCTCCCTTTGGGGGCCTCCTGGCAAGTCCCTGCACCACCCCACCCACCCCATCAAATAGAATCCCATGCTTTCGACACTCTGCATTCATTAAAACAAAACAATAAAAGGCCTGTCTTAGCAAGGATCAGCCTGGACCCCCACAAGCAACTCTGAGGGGGGAGCATTAAGGCGGGCTGAGGGCAGAACCCGAGCTCACAGCCCTGCGTCCCGAGGTGGGATCTGCGGGACTCCCCTGGGCTCTCCGGCTGCCCAAGAACAAAGCAAAGGGAAAAACCCAGGGTAACTGATAGAGATCACAGTCCTGCAGGACAGGCGTCTCCCTCAGTGTACGTGTCTCGGTAAATTACAAGAAAAAGGCAATCTTGTCAACAGCCTAACCTACAGACCCCTGTAGACTCAGTTTCCTGGAGCCCCAACGTCGCGCTCCCCTCCAGAGTGATGTGGGAACAAAGGCCAAAAGGAGATGGCAGGTAACATTACGTTTCCTTCTAACCTGCAGCCCTTGGGCAAATACTTGAGACCAGCAAGGTTTCTCCAGGAACTCCCTACTGTCTTTATGTTAATGCTTTGCTAGAGGGAAAAACAACCTTGACCACAGCAAGGGCCCAGGCATCTGAGAGTCCTCTTTAGCACATGAAAGTCCTTCCGGGGCCTCGCCTTTTGACTTCACCTCCCCAACTCCACAGTACTTACTCAGTCACTCTGCACAACCCCAGTGCAGATCTTTCTGCCCCCCCCCCCCGCCCCCGCCCCGGTCCTGTCCCCACACTTTAATAAAATTACTTTTGTGCACCCAAGAAGACATCTCAAGAATTCTTTCTTGGCCTTTGGCTCCAGACCACCCACCCACACACACACTGCTCCAAAACCGCATCAATACCATTCGATAAAGAGTCCACTTGGGTCACCAGACTCTCACCGAAAGTCAGGGAAGCCTGGGCAGCTGGGTGCCCTGGGTGTCGGTTATGACACAGCCTTTGAATGTGGATTTCAGGCTGTTGGAGACGTCTTGGCTAGCCTTTAGCAACATCTGGAAGAGGCCCCGGGGCAGGTGCACATGGGCAGGTGCACGTGCTCTCTGGAAGGATCAGGGGCTGCCAACTGGCCCCAGAGCAGAGCAGACCCATGTCAGCCATCTGGGACAGCCTGGGGCAAGGGGTTCCATGCCTAGTCCTGGACACCAGGATCGCCCCCACCAGGTCGCCCTGGGTGAAGCTCCTCCCTATGGGGCAAGGGGGAACCTAACGTCCATGCCCTGCCCTGCAGACGCCCAGGGTTCTCCACCTGGCTGCACATTAGAATCACCTAGTCCAGACTCCAGATGCGGAGTCCCATCCCCAGAGGTTCTGATTTATCAGGTTTGGGGTAGGCGCACACACGGGGCATTCTAGAAGCTTTTCAGGTGACTCTAGTTCACAGCCTCTGCTGAGAAGCCCTGGCAGGATAAGCCTGACTGCCTCCCACCCTCACCTGGGCAGGTGCAGCTTGTCTGCAAGGCCTCCTCCAGCAGCCTGGTCCCCCACCAGAAAGTTAGTCCTGCATCAGGCTACAAGGACCCCTGCTGCGCAGAGCTGCCTGTGAATAGAAGACCCCACCCCCACCCCATCACCCCCAGGCAGCAGACAGACAAAGCTGCCAAATCTCTTTACATCTGCCAGGAGGTGAACAGGTACCAGACCCACTGGTTAATATGACCAGACTTCTCTGCCTTCAACTCCAATGCCTCCCTCCCTCAGGGACCAAGTCTGCTCTGCTGCATGGTATTGTGTCATTGTGCTGTGCTGTACTAAGTGTCTGTGACCTCTTACTAATACACACACACAGGGGTGCCCCCGTGGCTCAGGTGGTGAGGCGTCTGACTTCGGCTAGGTCATGATCTCGTGGTTCATGAGTTCGAGCCCCACGTCGGGCTCTGTGCTGACAGCTCAGAGCCCGGAGCCTGCTTCGGATTCTGTGTCTCCTCCTCTCTCTGCCCCTCCCCTGCTCACGCTCTGTCTCTCTCTCTGTCTCAAAAATAAATAAAGAGGGGCATCTGGCTGGCTCAGTCGGTTAAGCGTCCGACTTCCGCTCAGGTCCTGATCTCGCGGTCTGTGAGTTCGAGCCCCACGTGGGGCTCTGCGCTGACAGCTCAGAGCCCCGAGCCCGCTTTGGATTCTGTGTCCCGCTCTCTCTGCCCCTCCCCCACGCACGCTCTGTCTCTCTTCTCTCTCTCTCTCTCTCAAAAATAAATAAATGTTTAAAAAATTAACAATACATACGATAAAACGCAAAAATAATTTTAACAAACAGACTCAAGGAATTCCACAGTATGACAGGACACAAAACCACAAAGACTGATAACTATCGTTACCTTATTTTTTTGCCCTGAGCTTCCTACTAGCTCGTGAAAAGGGACATGTTGGTCTACTTTGTTGTTTTTAGCAGGAGAAAGCACCCAGCTCCTCCGGGCAGCAAGGATTCTCCTGGCTTTGGGCACTGCTTGCTTTGCTGCCATGGAGTTTCCTCTGGGAGCAATGATGTGGGAAACGAAGGCCCCCTCGCAAAAAAAATTGAATTTCCTCACAACTTACAGCCCATTGACAAGTCCTTGCTCTAGGAACTCAACTGCCTGCATGTTGACGCTTTGCTCAGGGTAAAAGGCAATCATAGCTTAACATTATTCCAACCTCCAGGATCCTGTAAGTCTCCTCTAACATATAAAAATTCCTTTGGAAACTTCTTTTATCTCCCCAGATAGATGTTGGCAATCATCTTCCAAGCATGTGACCCCATGATGTACATCTGAAGAGTCTCATGACAGAGGTTTTACTAGACTGTAATAAATGACTGTTCCCTAACAGCAGCCAGCCCCTCGAGGTCCTGGAGACCTCGCTTCCAAAATTCCTTAAAGACTTCTGCTGTCCCTAATGCCCCCTCAACCTGAAGGTCTATAATCCGTCAGCTGTCACAACCCCAGTGCAGCTCTTTCTGCCCACAGGTCCTGTCCCTGTGCTTTAATAAAACTTCCTTTTTGCACCGAGGACGTCTCAAGAACTCTTTCTTGGCCGTCAGCTCCAACCCCAACATTTCCTACTTCATTAGGACCATCCCGGCAGGTGCATGCGGACACAGGCAGAGATGCTTCTGTAACCAGGGTTGGCTCCATGGATTAAGTTCAGGGAGAATCCAGGCAACCACACCCCTCCTTCGAGTGTGGTGGTGAGGGGCTTCCTCTTGTGTGCCTCCCCATCCCCACGAGGTGTCCAGGGCCCCACCCTCCTCCCAGACTCATACCTGTCCTGGATTCCACACCAGGAGCTTCACGTGGATGAAGCTGGGGGAACCTAGAGGAGTCCCAGGGAATGGACGGTGCACCAGTCCCGCACAAGGAAGCGCCTCTCCGGGCGCTGGTGGAAGATCTAATGGGGCCCTGGGGTCCCTCATTTGCCAGCACGAGGCTCCCAGGGAATCCGCAGGGGCCGGCACGGGGCCCTTGACCAAGACTAGCATGTCCTCTGCCTGCTCCTCCCCCACCCTGCATTCCTCTGTCCTTGAGGCTCTGCCCGTGTCTCCGGGCCTGGCCAGGGAGGCAAGGAGCCCTGCCCTGACCCGACACTCCCCGGAAACACCTCACCTGCCCGCGTGCCTCCCCTGAGGCAGGAGGGCACAGAGACACCAGATTTTCCAATGGAGGAGGAGAGAGAAGAGGAAGGAGAAGGGTCTGTTCTCCACCCTGCTGACCCCAATAGTTGTACAAGCCACACGTTGTTGGAAAGCCTGGTAGCACTCCCGTCCAGGCCTGGCCGTGGACCCTGGCCCTCAGCACCACTGCATGACCGGCCTCCTCCAGCGCCTCCCCCCCCCCCCCCCCCCCCCCCCCCCCGCCATACACACGCACCTGCCCCAGCAGATGCAGACACTCCGTTCCCCAGCTGGGCATCTCAGGCCCCGGGGCAAGACCCTGATGCCAGGCCCAGGCCTCAAGTCCAGCTACTCCCTGAATTTCCAGTTCCCCCTCCTTCCGCCCAGGGAAGCTCCCTCTTCCCCACGCCCCCGGCACAGACATGACCACTGACTTGCTTCTGCCATGACAAAGGACAGGGCCAGGTCTGGACAGAAAATGTAAGAGCTGGATACCCCGTGTTCTCCTGCTGCTGCCGTCTCGTGTTGAGGCTGCGATGTCCGAGGACCCAGTGGTAACCATCTGCAGTCGCCCTGGCCGCACAGATGTGCCTGCAGACCACCCTCCAGAGAGCCGGCCCATCATCATGAAAAGGGCTCTGGTGTTTCTGGGAAGACTTGCCTGACAAGGATCACAAATGATCCCTGCCTTCAGGTATATCCACCCCTGGCAGAGACCGTCTGTCTGGGACTGCCGAGAGCAGGTGGCTCCAGGCTCCCGATCCAGCCCTCCTCCACTTTTCCTCCATCATGCCTCTGAACATGAATTTCAGCCGGTATTTTGGGGAGCCTGGCTCCCTCCCTGAAGATTGATCACTGATAATCACACTGTCTGTCTAAAATCTCTGTTCCAGAATCAAGAGAGAACATGTTTATAAGTGTTAAATTGCCCTAGACTAAAGCCTTTCTTGCAAAGGGATGCTGCATAATTAAACTACAAACAATAGCAAAAAAAAATTAAACTTTAATTTTTACTATCTTGAGAGGTATTTGCTACAAGCTTTCCCTTAAATAGCTCACTTTTCTGGGGGACAAAATTGCACTAAGTGCTTTCATTAGTGGACATTTGGGTTTTTTTCTGGGGCAGATGTGAGACATGTCAGATTTGGATTAGTAATTAACACAAAATTCAAGCTCTTTGAATATCATGTTTATAGGTTATCGTTTTATCTGTGCAGTGACTGGTAAGTGCCTGCTATCCTGGACTGAGTCAGGGTGATGGCGATACGGAGTAGCAGCTGGGTTCGGGGGTGAGCACGAGTGCCTGGGGCAGGGGCGGGGGAGGGCACAGCTGGTCCCCTTGGCGGCCGTCCGTCCCGACACGCCGTTTATTTATTTATTTTTTTTAACGTTTATTTATTTTTGAGACAGAGAGAGACAGAGCATGAACGGGGGAGGGGCAGAGAGAGAGGGAGACACAGAATCGGAAGCAGGCTCCAGGCTCTGAGCCATCAGCCCAGAGCCCGACGCGGGGCTCGAACTCTCGGATCGTGAGATCGTGACCCGAGCTGAAGTCGGACACTCAACCGACTGAGCCACCCAGGCGCCCCCCGACACGCCGTTTATTCACCTGCACCTGAGAAGCTGCAGGTCTGCTGACACGTAAGCTCCTTTTCCTTCCTTCATTCATTCTTCCCAGTGTTGGGCTCTGCTCTTGGTTCCTGGGGTTCAGTAGCACATCCGAGGGACCGAAACCACCGCCTCCCAGAGCCTAGCGTAACGAGAGCGTGGACAACACACAAGAGAAACTCGTGGCTCAGGTGGCGTATTGGAGCAGGTGCATGTTCGGAGAGCGAGGAGGAAGAAGAGGCTTGAAAGGAGGGAGCCAGGAGGCGGGGGTGTGCGGGCTGACTGGGCAGCTCCCTCTGGAGCCTCCTTGCTGCCAACCCCCAACCCAGCTCTCCTGGGCCAATCCGCAGCCCTCAGCACAGACAGTCCGTCCCCCTCCTCGTCCTGGTGGCTCTTTGGTGGGAGTCTTTTTCCGAGTCCCTCCCTGCTCCATGGCGCCTGCGTGTTGGAGGTCCTCCCGGCTCTGCTGCTCACTCCCCCTTCCATCATCACTCGTTAGCTGGGTGGCCTTGTCCAGGCTCTGACAGCTCCCACATCCGCATTGCAGCCCGGACCCTCCCCGGAGCCCCAGACCCCCAGAGCTGATGATTCTATGACATCTCTGTGTTAAGCATGGTTATTTGTTCCGACGCTCGGACATCTGTGGCCCTCCCTGCTGCCCCTGGAGGGACCGCCCCTCCCAGGACTGCCCCATGCCTAGTGACAGTGAACAACTCAAAGGCATTTTTCTTATGAAAACCCACCGATCCCTAACTATGTCCTCTGTCTGGCTCTCACACACCTGCCCTGCCCTAACCTCTTCAGGGTAGAGAACCCGACCCAGAGTCCACCGACATCATTCAAATGAGCCAGGCTGAGCCTGCTTCCTATGCCTCTCCCATCTTTTCCTGTGCAAACATAGTAAAGGCTCCTGCCCTTTACTAAAGTAAAGGGCTCCACACCCCCGCCCTGCCTCCTGAGCAGCCCCGTGCTTCCCGTGGGCCCCTGTGGCCTGATGTGCCCCCCACTCTTGGGAGCTGTGAGTCACACACTCTTTTCATGGACAATCGCCTGGCCTCTTGGCCTCACCAGTCCTGTATAACAACAAAACCTGTATTTTTAAAGCATCTGCTCTGAATGTCAAGTTGATACCTTCATTGTCTGTGCTGTTTTGAACCCGCTCCAAAGCTTAAGAACTTAAATAAAGACCCTGTGGCCAGATGATTTGAGCTGGGCGGTAGATCCCTGCAGGTGTCATTGTCCAGCAGCTAACGGGTGGCCGGCCCAAGATGGCCTCATTCGTGCCGGGCAACCCGTGCTCGGCCAGGACAGCTCCTCTCCGCACGGCCGCCTCCGGGCACGTTCCTAAGATCCGGAGAGCAGGAGCGGCAAAGCCTCTGGAGGCCAAGGCTCAGAAGCCACACAACATCACTTCTGCCTTTTGTTGGCCAAGGCAAGTGTCAAGACGAGCCACAGTCTGGGGTTGGGGAAAAGACTCCATCTCTCGATGGAAGGAGCGGCCAAGTCCCGCTGCAAGAGGGGCCTGGAGGCCGGGAAGGCAGCCACAGCACCTCAAACGTGTCCCACACGTTCTCACGTGTCCACGCCCAAGCTCGGGCACTCGCCCCTCCGGCAGCTCTCCCCCACATCAGTGAAGCCCCACCCTTGGTGTCGCTCTCGACTCCCCTTGTCCACTCACGCCTTGCGTCCATCCGGCAGCAGGATCTGTGGGCTCCACCGTCTCAGCGAACCAAGAACGTGCCCACATCTCGCGACCCTCACTGCCGCCGCCCTGGTGCAGGCTCCCAGTCTCCCCACCAGGGTGGTGCCGGCTGCCCGTCCCAGAGCCAGCGTCCTCGGCTCCGCGGAGCCGGCTGCTGACGGAGCCACGGGTTCTGTCCTCCAGCCTCTGGGTCTCACTGGATCCGGCGTGGGGTCTAGCAACTCCAGCGGACGCAAGCAATTGATTTCTAGGCCCCGCGGCTTCCAGCGGCTTCAGCCAATAACTACCAACGACTGGTAAAGTGTCAGCATTCTGTCCTGAGATCTCAGTGTTTGGAAGTCATCTTCCAAGTCGCTGATTTCCAAAACGTTTTGCTGTTTCACTCCCATCCATTAAAAAGAAATGAGCATACTCTCCTAGTGCATGTTTATTTATTTACATTCTAAATATATACATCAATGGCCAAATGAACACATAACGTATGTGCTCAGTGTCATTAGCGGACCCTGCCAGACCTACGTCCCCGCCCTTCTCCTGGCTCTGCACCCGGAACGCTATCCAGCACGGACGTCATCGACAGTCCCCTCATATTCTGCCTTCCGTTGGGTCTGGCCCTCATGTAGCCTCGCGAGGTCAGGGTGCTTACTCCCAGCTCCCTCCCTGGGGGGTGTCATGGCCTCACTGCACCCTTCCCCTCTCCATAGAGCCCTGGGGTGCTGACCGTGCCTCCTGGTTTCCCTACACCGTGACCACATCTTCCAAAGGGTCTCTTTGTCCCGGGTCCCAACAAGAAGCATATGGCTCATGCAATTAGGACACCTCAATAAGCGTTTAGTAAATGTACAGAGTTTAGTACCCTTTACAGGGGTGTGGGAGAAAAACATGACTCAGGGCCAGTTGTCAAGGTGTAGTCACCTTCCCAGGCACACAGGAAGAGGGGAAAAGTGGACCCCAAACCCAGAAGGGCAGAATCCTGCAGAGAGGCCTGGAGAGAAGCAAGGCCCTCAGGAGAAGGAAGTCAGATACCCAAGGCAAGCCCACGAGAGGGGGTGGTGACTGCCAAGCCTCCTGCTCCTCCCTCTTCCCAAAACCAGCCAGGGCTCCCCACTGCCCAATCCCAAAAGGGCAGGGGCGCATGGACAGAGCTCACGCAGGACAAAGGAGCAGTGAGAGGGCATCTGAAGGGGCGAAGGGAGCCAGCACAGCCTTTACTCCTGGCTCATCAGATCATGCTGACATTGAGTGTGCTGCCTCCCTCCTGCCAGGACTCTGACTGATAAAATGTACATTGTGAATGTACAAAAAAAAAAAAAAATATATATATATATATATACGTATATATATATATATTAAGTGTAACTCCTTTAAGTTAAAGGTAAGTATCCACAGATGTTCTGATGCCCCCTGCCCACGTTCAGTGGCTGATGCTGTGTCCTTTGCAGACACACACACCCCACGGCAGGACCCCTGTGATACAGGGCCGCCCAGGTCAAGAACAGGGAAGGCAGGTGAGTCGAGAATCCAGCTATCACCTCTTCTCTGGGGGTGTCCGTCCTCTAAACGTGAGCCCAGCCTGGCAGGCTGCCGTCAGATGCTGATCTCTCTGGGCTCAGAGCTTCTGTGCCAGTCAGCCACACCTGTCAGACACGTGTCCAGGGGAGGAAGGGAAAGGAAGCTTCCAGGGGCCGGTCAGCTGCCAGTCCACCCCTGCACGCAGCCAGGGCACTTGAGCGAGAACGCACGAGTCCCTCTCTGGGTCTCATCAAGTTCATTGGGTCATGTGCATAGGAAGGACCATGGCCTCCCATCAGGGTGCCAGGACCACCCCCACACACCGATGGGCTTTGAAGGAGGGGGCGAAGGCACGGGAGCTCCTGTGGCTTCTGTGACAAATGGCACAGACTGGGTGCTTTAAGACAACAGAGTGTGTCCGGGAAGTCTGAAAGAGGGGGCACAGCAGGCCGTGCTGTCTCCGCCGGGTCCAGAGGAGGACGATTCCTGCCTCTTGGCCGCTGCAGCGGCCAGCGTTTCGTGGCTGGTGCCACACGGCCGCACCCTCCGCGTGCACCGTCTCGTGACCGCCTCCCCCCACGCACTGTGTGCGCCTCTTGCTATGGGGACACATGTCACACCAGATCAAGGGCACTATGCCAGGATGATCGCCTCGTGAGTTATATGTTGACAACATCTGTAAAGACCTTATTTCCAAACAGGTCACATTCACAAGTGATGAGGCCCGAGGCTTCAATGTCTGGGGGGAGGACAACACCGGGCTGCGGGAGGAAGACAACTCAAGGCTGCAGGGGGAGGACAACACCGGGCTGTGGGGGGAGGACAACTCAGGGCTGCGGGGGGAGGACAACTCAGGGCTGCGGGGGGAGGACAACTCAGGGCTGGGGGGGAGGACAACACAGGGCTGCACGGGGAGGGCAACTCAGGGCTGTGGGGGGAGGACAACAACGAGCTGCACAGGGAGGACAACACAGGACTGCGGGGGAGGACCACACAGGGCTGCGGGAGGAGGACCACACAGGGCTGCTGGGGGAAGATAACTCAGGGCTGCATGAGAGGACAACACAGGGCTGTGGGGGGAGGACAACAACGGGCTGCACGGGGAGGACAACACCAGGCTGCGGAGGGAAAACAATACCAGGCTGCACGAGGAGGACAACTCCACTAAAATGAATGTGAAGGGCGTGGCTGAGGGCTGTCAACCCCTGGGAGCAACCTTTTGTCTGGACCCTTCCGTGGGCGCTCTGGCTGGACATCTAGGAGCCTGTAGTCTAGGCAAAGCAGTCTAGGGGCCCGCAGACTCTCCTCTGTAAGGAGCCTGACTGAAGAAAACACTTTTTCTGGGTGCCTGGGTGGCTCAGTCAGTTGAGCGTCCGACTTCGGCTCAGGTCATGATCTTGCGGTCTGTGGGTTCAAGCCCCGCGTCGGGCTCAGCGCTGACAGCTCAGAGCCTGGAGGCTGCTTCCGATTCTGTGTCTCCCTCTCTCTCTCTGCCCCTCCCCTGCTCATGCGCTGTCTCTTCCTCACTCGAAAATAAATAAACGTTAAAAAAAATTTTTTTTTAAGAAAACAAATCACTTTTTCTAACGTATGTTCTACTAAGACCTGGCAATGGAGGCAAAGTTTGTCTAAAAGCCCTAAGAATTGCTATTCAAGTTTCAAAACAAAGCATTTAAGTACCTTTCACACGCCATAGCAATTTTTTTTTCAACGTTTTTTTTTTTTTTTTTAATTTATTTTTGGGACAGAGAGAGACAGAGCATGAACGGGGAAGGGGCAGAGAGAGAGGGAGACACAGAATCGGAAACAGGCTCCAGGCTCCGAGCCATCAGCCCAGAGCCCGACGCGGGGCTCGAACTCACGGACCGCGAGATCGTGACCTGGCTGAAGTCGGACGCTTAACCGACTGCGCCACCCAGGCGCCCCACGCCATAGCAATTTTTATTTGAAAATGACCTCCACCTCAATCTGAATTCCTCCAGAACACCCCTGGTAAAAATATGTTGCACAAAGCCTCTCTCCGCAGCAAATATCAGACTGTATGACGCTGTTAACGCCATCTGCACACCTCCCTTGTTGGCCCTGCCCAAGTGTATTTAAGAAGCCATTTCAAACGCATTAACACCAGGCATAATAAGTCACTTCCTCACTGAGGTCCAGCAAAGGAATATATTCAGGATCTTCAAATCCTGGCTTTTCTGAAATCTCTCCAAGTTCTACTTTCCATGGAGAAATTGGTAAGTTCACCTCTGTGTTCCCATCCTATAAGCCAAAAGAAAATGAACAAGTTTTCTGAAGAGTTCAATTGAGTTTCGCATAAAGAGCATCAAAGTTCAACGTCTTTATAGAAAAATGTCAACACCAATTTCCAGGAGAGGAAGGAGATGTCTAAGTGTCAAAAAAATTATATCTAGGAGTCCCTGATAAAAAGGGACATGGTATAGAAAAGAGGGTAAAAGTGGTGAGAATATTAGTTTTGAATTATCTTTGTTCAATATTCCCAGCAATTAGATCAGAATGGATCCGAGGCCAACTCCCCTGACGCCGAACCCCACATCCATTCAACTCTCACTCAGCTCTCCAGGGGAGGGACTCACAGACGTTTCATCAGCGTCGAGGGAAATCAAAACCCCCCACAAACTCAGAAAGCAGACCTGAAAAATCTTGCGAAGGTTGTTTTTAGGCATGAAAATACTGCAGAGATTTTTAAGTCAGTGTGAAGATTGTGAGTGTAACTACGACGGAGAGGTCAAACACTTTGGCTCCGAAATACAACCAAACGTGCCTAAGGTAGAGATGCCCAGTAAGCCTGAAACAGACGCTGAAGGAGAACAAGGTGGCAGCTGGAGGCTGGAGACACGGCAAGAGATGACAAGCCGGTGGGAACCGCCAGACGACCGAGAATCGGGGCGGATTAGGAACAGTAGCGGGAGTGTGGGACCCTCCTGGAAGCCAGACAGACGAAGTTAAAACAGCAATTAGCCAAAGCGCCCAGTAAGCGAGGAAACTACCTGGTGGCGCCCGGCGAATAATTGAGAAGCAAACTCATCTCCACGATGGCTCCGTATTGCGTCGATCGGCCACCAAGAGCCTCCGTGTCGTCACATTTCAGCTAAATGAAACACCGAGAGGCCATAACAGAGGCTGTGAGAGACTGAAATTGTCCACTGAGTGATGAAAGGCTAATATAAAACCTATCCGCTCCGTTGTTTATCACATCCGACAAGAAATTGGACGCCATGAAACAGAAATCATAACGCAACGAACACACTTCATTAGGGGGAAAGCTTAAAGCAGCCATAGAATAACCCATCCGCCCATTTTCAATTTCTTCTGAGATCTCTGCAGAGGCTATGGCAAACGGAGAAGGGAAGGCTTTTGAGTTCCAATGAATTACGAGATTCGTGGGGGGTTAAAATGTGCCAACAAGAAGTCCTGCGTGACGGAAAATCGAGCCCCAGAGGCCCGCACAAGGCACAAGAAAAGCCCGCCGGAAGGAGGGAGCTGATAATGAGATACTTAACCAAATTGTCTCGCTGCCTCCCGAGGAGGGCAAATTATAGGACGTTGGGATAATGGGAGGAGGAGGGTCACCCCACATTTGCTAACGGCCTCAGCACCAAAGCCAGGGAACACTGAGCCACACAGACCAGGGAAAATGGGCCGCTTCCCAGTTGAGGAGAAAACCGTGTGCAATTGCGCAGGAATCAGAACCAGACTCTCCTGAAATATGTCTCCTAAGACAAAACCTCATTTCCAATTTAGATGGACTGTGAGGGACAGCCGAAAGTTCCGTGGGTATCAGGAGAGAAACCCCACAACGCGCCAAGGCGGAGCATCGGATGCATTCACACTGCCGGCATTCGGACACCTGAAGCATCCAAGGGGCCTTGCTTACGAAGGGACCACGGAGGTACAGACGGCCTACAAGTTTCCGGATGTGCTCCTAAGCTGTCCTCGTTCGGCCAAGAAGCACCGCTCTCAGTCCTCCCGTGGAAGGACAGCGGATCGCGGACTGCAGGGAGTCGCCGGGTCTGGGGTGGATGGCCGGCTGCAAAGTCCTCCAGGAGGCAGATCATCTGCGTTTGCCCCAAAGGTGACCGGCTAGGCCCCCCGTCTCCTCCGCCGCCCCACCAGGCAGCCACGCTGTGCCCCTGCCACTGACTCCGCGCCCCAGCATCGCGTAAAGCTTTCAGGTTAGTTGAGGGACCCTAATCGTCAGTTGTCTGAACTCCTACAGGACAAGACCCCCCAGACTTCGTTTTCATTTTCAAATTTTGGGTGGAGCAGAGAGAAGCAGAAGCAGGCAGCTCCAACCTAGACCCCTTCTCTGGAGGCCGAAGCCTGGAAGGTTCTGTGGGCCCTGCTAAGGGCAGAGGCGAGCCCCCACTCCCAGCTGGACACAAGGGGCACGGATGGCTCCCCGCGGTGGTGCTTTCCGGGAGGGGAGCCCGCTGCTCTGCTCCAGCAGAAGTAGAACAGAGTCTGAAGAGGTGGGTGTCAGCACCCCGCCTCGGCTCCCCTGGGGGGGTTGGAGCCACGTCACGCGGGTGTGACATCAACTGTGTGACAGAGCCGGGGACGGAAGCAGGTGCAAGGTCAAACTGAGAGGAGGCTTTGCAACTGCGAGTTCCCCCAAGGAGACGTTTGGGCACTAACTAGACTTTGCGGCGACAGGAGGGCAAAGCAAGATGCGGTTCCCCACCGCCTGGGCCTGTGGCTGGGGGCGGGGGAGGAAGGGTCCACTCACACCCACACCCAGACGCCGGGGGTGGCAATGAACCCCCTCTGACCTACGGACAGACCACTCACAGGCTCACCTCAAAGGAGGAATTCTGTCGGAAGAATTCTAGAACTTAGAAGTTGGAAAATGTCTTCCCTGTTAGCAATTCCAAAGCACACCCACATTTTGTAAAGCCTCTGAGAAGGCCTGCAGGCCAGGCAGCACAGGTCACCATGGGGTCTGATTTTAGGCACAATGTGGCAAAAACGGCCTCACACGTGCCGTCCTCTCCGAAGATGGACCTGTGGAATTTGCATCCCTAAATATTTTCCACGACAATAAAACAACCTGGAAAACACAATCTTCATAATTTAAGGCACCTGGGTGGCTCAGGCGGTTGAGCGTCTGGCTCTTGATTTCAGGTCAGGTCATGTCGTCACGGTTCGTGGGTTCGAGGCCCAGATTGGATTTCACACTGACAGTGCAGAGGCTGCTTAGGATTCTCTCTCTGCCCCTCCCCTGCTGGCTCGCTCTCTCCCTCCCTCTCTCTCTCTGCTCCTTCCCTGCTGGCTAGCTCTCTCTCTCCCTCTCCCTCTTTCTCTGCCCCTCTCCTGCTGGCTCTCTCTCTCTCTCTCTCCCTCTCTCTGACCCTCCCCTGCTGGCTCTCTCTCTCTCTCTCTCCCCCTCCCCTGCTGGCTCCTCTCTCTCTCCCTCTCTCTGCCCCTCCCCTGCTGGTTTGCTATCTCTCTCTCTCTCTGCCCCTCCCCTGCTGGCTGGCTATCTCTCTCTCTCTCTCTCTCTCTGCCCCTCCCCTGCTGGCTGGCTCTCTCTCTCCCTCTGTCTCTCTCTGCCCCTTCCTGCTCACTTGCTTGCTCTCTGTCTCTCAAATAGAAAAAAACATTAATTTTTTTTTAATCTTCATAATTTAACAGTGGAAAGCCAGATGGTAATGTGAACGCTTTCCTCCTGTGGCTGTATCTTCACACACCCATGCGCAATGCCCAGCCCTGGTCCCAGCAGGCTGGGTTGGGGGTTTGGGAAGCAGCTTTCCCAAGGCAACCAGGACCCCGCAGGGGTTTTCTGCTGACGGGCGCTCCAGCCACTCGGACGCCTCCGTGAAATTCTAACGTCTCAACTGCCATCATCTGTTTGTCACATCTGACGAAACTCCTCACCTCATGCTTCACTTTGGAAGCCCGTCAAAGCCACATACAGAGCCTGGAAGGTCCCTGCTTTGTCTTGCACTCTGGTCTCTGTTGGGCAAAAACAGATGGTCACTTTCTTACCAACGAGGAGTGTGGCCATTTCTGCGAGCTGCCCCCCCCCCACCCCCACTGCACTGGTCTGGGCCACGGCACGCCCAGAGCACCGGGCTGTCCCGCGTCGGGGCCACCACAGGCAGCAGCGTCCTGCAGGCTTCCCCCGAATGCCCTAGGGACACGGGAGCCCCCACCCTCAGGGTCAACAGAGGCAAGCAGACGCCCCGAGAACCAACCCTGCCGGCGGTCAGGCAGAGCAGGGCAGACACGTGGGGACCACCACGACAGGGAGCTTGGTGGCTCAGGTTTGCTCAGGTGATGCCGACAGGCGGCTCAGCTCCCAAATGGGCAAAAGGGCAACACGCCCGGCCTTCGTCCTGCTCTGTGCTCTGCCACCATGAGGCCTTCAGAGCAGACAGGCCTGGGCGGCACATCCAGGGCAGCTGGCCAGGAAACTCCACGACCCTGAGACGGCCAGATGGTGGCCGGAGCCCTTCCCTGGCCACCCCCACCCCCACAGTGAGCCGGCACCTGCCAGGGCGGCCTGGCCCCAGGAGCTGGGCAGCCAGGATGGTGAAGCCTTGAGCAAGTGACTGACCCCCGAGGGTCACAGAAGCATGGAGATAACAACAGCATCAGTGAAAACCCCTCAACGCTGCTGACGAGCTCGGTCAAGAGAAGACACACATGGAAACTGCACACTTGACGAGCAATCACCAGAGAGTCACGGTGTGGCTCCATGGGGCCGAGGGGAGCGCGCCCTCCTGCAGGGGTGCAGCCCGCTCCTCTGGCCCCACAGGTGGGCCTCTTACCCAAGCTGAGGCTCTG
Source organism: Panthera leo (assembly GCF_018350215.1). Classification (NCBI taxonomy): domain Eukaryota; kingdom Metazoa; phylum Chordata; class Mammalia; order Carnivora; family Felidae; genus Panthera; species Panthera leo. The sequence goes on along the minus strand of NC_056689.1, from coordinate 84,728,937 downwards.
GCCGCTGGGCTCTGCGGTCCCAGGGTGGGCACGGGGCCAGGGGTAAGCTCATAAAGGCCCCCAAAGATGCCCGGTCACAAGCCCTGGGGCCGGTGAATGTGACCTTAACAGAGACTTTGCAGGTGTGATTGAGTTCATGGCCTTCCTATGGGAAGATGACCCTGGATGGTGTGGGTGGACCCCAAACGCCACCCCAAGCGTTCTTAGGCGAGAGAGGGCTGTGCTGCTTAGGAGCAGTTCTTAGGAGAGAGAGAGACCTGAGGGGCTCACAGAGAAGAGGGCGATGGGGCCGAGAGGCTGGAACAACGCCACCACGAGCCAAAGACCCCGGGAAGAGCCTCGGGGAGAGGGCGGCCCCCGCACCCTGTTTCCAGACTTCCGGGCTCGAGACCCACCAGAGAACACACTGCTGTGTTGAGCCACCCAGTGTGCCGTGACTCGTCACCGTGACTTCAGGAAGCTGCTACGAGACTAAGCGGGACCGCGTGGAACCTGCCTGGTGCTTCAAACGGAGTCCAGGAGGACCTTTTCCTTGTGGAGTGCCCGGGCTGGGAGGATCAAGGGCGGACCTCCTGAGCCAGTCTCCCGCCTCCTGGAGAAAAGCGCTTTCCTCCAGGAGAGAAGGAGGCCAAGGCTCCAGGAGCCACAGAAAGCCGACGCCAGGAAGGTCAGACCTGACCCCGGGCAGGGTCGCCTGGCTCCAGCCGACGCTCTCCGTGGCACTTAAGCCAGTCGCGCTTCTGGGCCCAAATGATCCTGCAGAGATTGTACACCTGAGAGACGGGGCCACCTTCTGAAGACAACATGTTCCCGCCCTGGGAGGAAGCCAGCAGCCCTGGGGAGCTGAACAAGAGCAGAGTGGGGAGCGGTGGATATGGGGATTGCTTGAGGAAAAGAAAGCTCTATTGTGTAAATACATGTACTTCTATTTCTGTATATTATGATGTTTAGACTTCTAAGAAAACCCTTCTGGCCGTGGAGACACTGCCCCCCCCCCCGCCCCCCAAGCTAGGCAGTTCTTGGAGACACAATGAGCCCAGCAGGGCACACATGGGTGATGTAGGCCAACTACCCAGAGCCACATCTCCTGTCTGGCCCCCACACCCAGAAGGCCACATTCCTCTGCCTCGCTCATCCCAGGGCCAGGTGCCAGACAACTGAAGACCCCAAAACCAGCAGAATTGGTCACACTGGCCAATCCTAAGGGTTCACCCTGCCCTGCCTCACCTTTCCCTTGGAAACTCCCAACAAAGGCCATGCCTAGGTGCTACCTTGCTCCTGACTTCTGTCCCCTGGCCACCCTGGTGCTTCCTCATGGGGCCCCACATGGCCTGGTGTGCCTCCTGCCTCTGGGACCCATGATATGATAGTCTTTGTTGTCCTGAGCCCATCTCGGGCTCCTCCTGAGGCTGCACCTGACTGTCCAGATCACAAAGAACACAACACAAAAGCCCTGCCCAGGACATGAGGGTGTGAGCTCACTGCAGTGTGAGCTAAGAGCTATGAATGAAAGAAGGACAAGGGCAGCAGAAACAGAACAAGGCAGTCCCAGGAAATAGAACTCCTTTTACACAGAGAGCAGGTAACAAGTGAGGACATGCGTGCTATTTATGGAGTCTGAAGATGCCTAAGTGTGAACACATGCTCTACTATTTTGCTTATGGCAAAAACTGAGATTCTAGAAGTTTCCAGAATGACCATCAGTAGGCTGTAACCCAGGTACCATGTGTCTCTTGGGCAGAGCGAATGGATGGCACATATTTGAAATACATATAAAATAAAATAGACCCCCAATCTTACCAATAGGCTGGTAAGATTGTCCCTTCCTTAAGAGGCTCCCCTCTCCACTGGGAAGGATCGAGGTGCCTGGGGATGTGTGGGGAAGGCCTGTTTCCCTGCAGCCCGGCACATGCTCGGGGACCCCTGAAGGTGTCTGAGCAGCTATACCTCAGGCAGAGTTCAGCGTCAGGGAGAAACCAGGCCTCCCAATGCCAGAAGTCTGAAATCGAAGTGTCCACAGAGACCGTTCCTTCTGGAAACTCTGAGACGGAGCCTGTTCTCACTCTCCCAGCACCTGGTGGCCACCAATAGTCTGTGGTGTCCCTAGACTTATGGCCACATCCCTCCAATACCTCTCACAAGGACACCGGCGATTGGAGGTAGAACCCACAGCAAATCCAGTATGATCTTATCTGGAGATCTTTGACTACATCTTCAAAGACTACTTTCAAATAAGGTCACACTTACAGGTATGGGGATTAACACTCTGACATATCTTTTGAGGGGATACTCTTTAACCCACTACAGCCTGCATTTATAAAAATGTGGTGGCAAAGACAAGGGTGGGCCAACCGTGAACTCCACCATTAGATGCCCATCCCCTTGGTGAAGACTTTGCTCACAGCAAATGCCTTTGCCAGCATATTATTAACCCAGTACTTACTAAGTGCTAAGCAGTGCACTGATCCCTTGGCCCATGTCTCCCATTTCACATAAGTACATCTAGAATATCCATCTTGCACTTTGATATGCATCAAGGCCCTAAGAGGAGATTTTCCTGAGCACAGAGGACACACAGTTCCTGGTGGGAGCACAGGGCCTCAGAAGAACGCCCTATAAAGGGCATCTGGCAAAACCAAGACAGAAGCCCTGCTGACACAAGTCATGTGATAAAGCATGCCCAAGTGACTTAGTCCACCACTCCTGCCAACAATGTTGCTCTGACCCAGCTCACTCTGTCCTGGCACCATTCTGGAACCAAGAGAAGTTGGAGAAAGGAGTAGAAAGGCAGCACGTCCTCACCAGGATTTACAGGTGTCTGTCCAGAAGATAAGGGCCACAAGATTCCCAGCCAACAAACCCATCTCCAGGATGAGATCAGAAGAAGATCCCACCAGTAGGGCGGCACAGGATTCTCCTGCCATTTTTCACCTCTGCATGTGTGAAACTGACATCCTTGAAACCACATCCGTAAGGGTGTCACTCAAACAAGACAGCACAGGCTTCGTCTGCTCCAAAATTCTGATTCATCAGTTGGAAAAAAGCAGGAGTGTGGGAAGACAATATACAGTCTAACAGAAGAGAACTGCAAAAACCGACTTTTTAAAATTCTTAATAAGTATGTTCACAACTCCATGATAATATGTTTAGAGGTTGGATTCAATGGGCAGTTTTCTAAGCAAATACAAATTATAAAACTGACCTAAGAAGAAATAGAAACTCAAACCGGTGGTTCTCCAACTTTAGTAAGTATCAGAACCAACCTGGAAGGCTAGTTAAAACAGAGATGGCTGGGCCTGGCCCCAGTGTGTCTGATTCAACAGGTCTGTGGGCAGGTGGGGTCCGGGTGGGGACTTCCAAAATTTTGAATTTCTACTGGGGCTGCTGGCTCAAGGACTACATTTTAAGATCCGGCAGTCTGGACACTAAGCCTCATGAGAGCCAGCCAGAAGCTGGTCTCTATGAGGACATAGTCACTGTAACTGGTTGAATTAATAAGCAAATGAATAGTATGACATTAGGAAATTTAATATAACTTATCATCATAATAGAAGAGAAAAACCCGTGCTCTACAATCTTTAATGCTGCTTTTGTAGCCAGAGGGCAAACTCACACACCTTAAAATGCAATTCTTAATGTGCTGAACTTAATACCTTACAATAAAACTTAATTGTTCTAAGTGATGTTTGCAAATGTAAATAATTCAATTCCTTTAAATAATTTACACCATATCTACAAATACAACATGGCAGACAACTCTGAAGCCTTCAAAGCATGGAAATGGCCCAAAACACATGAATAAATGAGATGATCACACAAGTCACTACTACATCCACTCAATCTCCTTCTAAATATGACAGCATGGATTCAATTTACTTTGTTGTTTGTGGTCCGAATCTCGGCACTGTTACAATATCTCATTTCTTATTTCTCTGCCTTCCTCGACTTAAGACCCAAAAGGAAGAAGGGGAAAGTCATCTCAGCCCTGCCAAGGCTGCCAAGTTCTGGGCTGCTGGTCAGCTGATTCTTGGCCAGGACAGAGACCCACTGTGCCTTCAGTGGGTGAAGCAGGTTCTCTGATCCTTTGAAAGGCAAGCTTTGCTCTGAATCAGTGAGACTTTCCACGCCTGGACCTTTCATGTAAGTTTCAATTTTTCCAAACCCTAAGGCTCTCTCCAAATCCCACTTGGCCAACACTACACAGCATGTTCAATCCAGGCACGTAGGAGCCATGTGTTAACATGACCAGAAACTTACACATACTTCACACACATCTCATTATAATGAACAGAATCACTCAGAATTTTCCCTAGAGTCTTGGCTGACACTAACTTTCACTGCTGCTGTTCCCTATATGGGATAGGTTTTTCTGTTGTGTCTTACTATTGATACTTTTAGCAAGCATTACGGAGGTGATAAGGACTAACCGCTTTGAGACTTTCTTGCTTTGTCATGGATGGGTTCAAACCAAACCATTTTTTGTTTTCCAGGACTTCCCCAAATCTTATTTAAAATATGCCTTTTTATGTGCTGTTCCCTTTCCTAAAGCACCCTTCCTTCCTCTCTCCCTGTGTCCCATAAAGAGAGCAACATGGTCTGACTGGTTCACTCTCACGCCTCTAGCAGCTAGCCCGGTATCTGGCACTTAGTAGACAGGCAGTAAAACATTTCTGGATGAGGGATCCAGTGAACGGGGGCCCGTTCCTCGGGTTCAGATGGCACCACGTGCATGCAGCCCGCCCCAGCACTGCCAGGGGAAGGCACTCAATCTCCTCCAGAATCTGGGGACATCTTCGGAGTCTCTCTTTCACATGTGCACACTCTCCCTGGCATCGGGTCTGAGCACAACCCTGCAAACAATCAGAACTGGGAAGACAAGAGTCCCTCATCGAGTCCTTGAGAATAGTAGGTGCTCAGAAAAGTTTGCTGAATGGACACAAGAGTGAAGGAATAAAGCCACAAATACTTTTATACACTCCCCTCATCTCAGGAGCCATCACAAAGAGTCCAGAGGGTGCTATGATTGGTGATAAGGGAAGTCTCTCCAGGGAGTTAAGATGTGACCACGAGGCCTGAACCCCGAGCCCAGGCCCCACCCTGTCTCAGATCATGTCCAGGAGCAGGGCGGGCCCTGATATCACTCCTCCAGCAGGAATACGAGAGGGCTCCCTCAGTAGGGAAGTCAGGGCACCGACAATGACCAGGAAGACCCATAATCAGGTACCATGTAAGATCAGGACTTATGAAGTTTAGAACAAATCATTACATTAATTTCTGATTGAGCTTTAATGCACTTCCCCTGACACAACTCAATTCCCACTCTGTCAAGTACTTGGTTCCCAGATGTATCAGTCAGGTTTTACTGTGTAACAAACAACCACCAAGGAGAACAGCAATAAGCATTTATTTCTCACTAACAAGAGGAAGGCACGGCTGGGGCGGCTCTGTGCTAAGGTCACACTCAGGCCACTCTCCGTGTCTCCCTCTGGAGGGGCAGCCACCCAGGGCTTGAGCTCCTGACAAATGACAGAAGTTCCCTGAGGGCTATGTCTCCCAGGAGCTGGGCTCAGAGCTGGTGCACGGCCACCTCTTCCCACATTCCACCAGCCAAAGCAAGTTACGCAGCTGAGCCCAACATCCAAGCAGGACCAGAGGAGGAGGAGGAGGAGGAGGAGGAGGAGGAGGAGGAGGAGGAGGAGGAGGAGGAGGAGGAGGAGAGGGAGGAGGAAGCACACGGGGGATGGGGACACGGAGGAAGTGGTTGCTGAACACTGGTCTGATCTGTCACCCATGCCTGGGCTTTGCCACCTCAAAGCATCTCCTGGGGTGAGCCCAGCACCTAGGGTGCTTTTATTATTTAATTCTGACAATTACAACTTAATACTGACGTTTTAAAAATATAACACCACCACCACCAATTCTGACTTTGGGGCCCGGTCACATGGGCTTGGTGCCAGCTCCGGGAGCCACCAGTGAAGTCCTCGGACAAGTCACTGGCCTCGCTAAGCATCCATTTCAAGCATCTTTAAATGCGGGGTTTTAAACAGTACTGGCATCACATAGCCCTCGTGTAGTCAGATGAGACCATCTGACGGTGCGTGACACCTAGGAAGTCCTGCCCAGAGGTCAGCCCTGCACTCACGCAAGTGATCAGTGCTGGCGCCTGGAGTCCATGCCTCCTCCGCTGCAAGCAACAGAGTGCTCTGAACGCCCCTCGAAAGGCCATTGTAGGAGACAGAACAGTCCCCACAAGGCCCCAGGAATCTGTAGATATGTGACATCCCATGGCGAACGGGACCGTGCGGATGTAAGGCTATGGATCTTAGGTAGGGAGACTATCCTGCACGACCAACTCAGGCGAGCTCTTAAGAGCAAAGAACTTTCTCCGGCTGAAGCAAGAGAGATGTGGCAGAAAGGTCATTCGGAGACACTCCAAGCACGAGGATTCTGAGCGCTGTGGCTGGCTCCGAGGCGGGACCCAGGCACACGGGCCCAAGAGAGGCCTCCAGGAGTTAAAGCAGCTCCCTGCTGACAGCCAGCAGGAGACAGGACCTCAACCTACCATCCAAGGAACTGAATTCAGCCAATCTCCTGAAAGTCCTGGAAGTAGAGCTCCGGGAGGGAGCAGAGCCCTGCTGATGCCTCGTGACCCACAGACGCCCTAAGGTACTAAATCAGTGTTGTGCTCAGCAGCTAAAACCGTGATGATGTGTTACTACACAGCACGAGAACACGCACAGAACCACATCGTGCCAACGACACAAATCCCTATCAGCCCTGCCGTGTAGAACCAAGCACCAAGTTAAACATTTGGTGCACATCAGCACTCACACAGGTGACACACGCACGTGTGGCTGTCCTTGCAGGTGATGACGTTGAGGAACGGGACTGGCGAGTGTTGGGGCCCGAGTTCAGAGCCAGGTCGGGGACGTCCAGAAGCCCAAGCTCCCGACCGGTCAGTTGCGGACGCCCCACGGGCTGGGTCTGGTGGCCACAGCTCAGCACAGAGCTCTGAGCCTGGACTCACAGCAGCCCTGGAGAAAGAGCCGGGCCTTGCAGCTGGCTAACCGCGGCAGTACCGCCCAGACTGCCTGACCCCTGGCCGAGCTCTTCTGCCTGCGCAGCCTGGGTCCCGTTCGTGTTATAATGACACCTGCGTGTGCCTTCACAGGGCTCTCCGCTGGCCAGCTTCATGGACGGGCCCCCACTCATCGAGGGCTTCCTGCCATGCGCAGAGCACCCAGCAACACAAGGTGATGCCCAGTAACTATCGCCTGAACGAATGTTCCCACCTGGACGAGTTCGGAACGTTCGCTCCTTTGCTTCTGGCCTAGTTGTTTCATCTCTGGATCAGACCCCTCTGTGGCTGAGATAGGAAAACTGAAAGACTCCATAAAAACCTGCGTTTTGCTCCTCCTCCTGCATCTGTTCTTGCTAGGACCTGTACCCCCACTTTCTACACGTCTTGTGACGCAAATAGGTCCTCCTCATAAGGTCTGCATTACAGGTTGGACCACTCCCTCCAGGAGTTAATGACTTCTCTAGAACCGGTAGCATCTGAGGAAGGACCAGGTGAGAATGACCAAGAGAAGCTATCATATGCAGATTCCAGACCACAGGCGCTAGATACCTCCAGGACCCCCTGGCCCCAAGCAATAGCACCTGGGCCCTCGCCTTTGTTCTAACCAGTCCCTGGAGGACTGAGAGGACATTCTACACCAGACCACGGTCCTCAAGAAAAACCCCAGACCCCAAAGCAAAGACAGGACTCTCTCTCCTTTCCTATCGGAGTCTCCCATCACTGTCTGTACCTGCACTCTCGACACCCTCAATAAACTCTGCGGTCACCTCCTGCAGGCTCGAGGTTGATTTCTACCCTGCCCTCTGCCAGGGGCCCTCTTGGCTGGTCCTGTGGGACCCCCTCTGGGTCATGATGAAGGCTGTCCTGCCCGTTCACTCAAATCTCCAGCAGAAGTCAAAGTGAGGCTTCATGGCTTGGTTGTTTCTGCAGGGCCGAGACCAATTCCACAGGGAACAAGTGGGACTCTGGCCCCGTCGTGCAGGTTGTACACTCTGCAGCCTGGGGAAGAGGACTGAGAGCTGGCAGCACGTGTCTCCTGCCACTGTGCGGGGTCCCCCATGTCCCTGCAGAAGGAGGCTCCACCCAGCCCTTGTCACAACAAAGGCTCTGAGCTCCGCGGATCTGATGACCCCGGCAGACCCGAACATGTGGTATGACCCAGCTTCGGTTCTCTGTTACAGTGGGGGGTTGACCTGCTTCCAGGGAGACTGCGTGAATATTCTAATCAGAACACAGACATTTGTCAGAGCAGGAGCCCTGATTTCACAGCCTGGGCAAAGTGTGTTTTAGCAGAGACATCACAGTAAACTGGCTGATTTTAAATTAGATTATGCCTCAAAGTCCCCTTAGCCCAGATCACATGCTTTTCTGCTTCCTAGTCTTCAAACATGTAGGTTGATGTATTTCTACCCCCTCCTGAGTTTTGCCAGCTAACAGGTAAGTCTTAATTTCATCAAACCCTTGAAATTTCTACTTCCTGTCCACATTAACACCTTAATGAAGAGCACAAAGCCTGCGGCTCAGTGTGAACACAGAGAGGGCGGCCATCCCCGCTGAGTGTTGAAGAGGGAGGCAGAGCCATATGCCTTCATCATTCCTGGGCTTGGGGGGAAGGCACGGGGTACCTCCAATTACAGCACACCCTGGAGGGAGTGGTCCAACGTGTAATGCAGACCAGCCCCATGTCCAAGGAGGAAGAAGACAACACACTCTGTGTGACAATGACAAATGGCGGGGGGGGGGTGGTGTTCTTTTTCCCAGACCTGGCTCCCCACCTTCAGGTTCCGGGAGGAGCCACTCTCCACTTTGGCTGGAGACGAAAGTGCAGATCAGAGCTGCACGGAGGCTGTGGGAGCAGCCCCGGGCCCTCCAGCTCCCCCAGGAGGACAGGGCGGCCCCCTTGGTGCCCCTCCCCCACCTGCAGACCACAACCCAGGACTCGCCATCTGCCCATCACGGGTGTCCTGAGAATTGATAAGCAGCTAGACAGCAGCATCGCCGAGAGGCGCCGTGAAAAGACCAAGAACTGCTGTTATTAATCAAACAGAGACCCCTCCGGGGAAGCCACTTTGTTTGCTGAACTACAGTCAACTGAGAACTTGCTTGACTCTGCGTCTAGAATTGAGATCAGCCCTCTAATTGTTAAGAGACTGGCAGAGCCTTGAAATAAAAAGAGGGTTTAACCTGCTGAACAGGTTTATTCTCCGTGTCTGTAAACCAGGCAGGGATCTGCCTCGGGAAGCCGGGAGGCCAAGGGGAGATTGGAGCCCTGAGTCTGTCAATCTCCCCTCGGGCTGCAGGAGAGAGGAGGCCTGTTGGAGCCCCACAGGGCCCAACACTGCCCCCCCACCCAAGCTCTCCTGGGAGAAGGAGGCGGAGGAGGCAGAGGTCTCTGCAGCCGGGAATCTGGGTTGCCGTGATTTGCATAAATTTGCATCGCACGTTCAGGCAGCCTTAGGCCCGGTGGGCTCTGCAGAAGTCATCTTCAGGGCAGCTCAGGGCACCGCGCCCCAGCCATGCCAGCGGCCCTGTGCCCGTCCTCCAGCTCAAGAGACCGCAAAGCTGGCCTCCGTGTGCCGCCCGGCCCGCCCCCCACAAGCTGTGGCCGGGCCTGGCAGCCTACCTCCCAGGAGGCGAAGGAGGCTGTGTGCCCCCTGCTTCCTCCTGGGAACCCCACCCCCACCCCTCCCCAGGGCTCCCCCTCCTCCTCCTCCACCCTTCTTAGGAGGCCCTTCAGGGCAGCCTCCCAACAGGGCTCCCAACAGGGCACTGGATCTGCACTTTCTCATCTCCATGGCGACTCTCCCCATTTCACATGAGAGAGAACCAAGACCCCAGCGGTAAGTGATTTTCCAGAACGGGCCCGCCAGGCACCCAGGGCTGAGACCCATGGCAGAGGTCCACACCCCCCCCCCCACCCCCAGCTGTCTCTCCACTCAGCTCTGCATCCTAGATCTCAGCACCAGGCCCTTGTGGGGCTCTGAGGCCCCTCCACCCCCCTCCCAGGCCCCTGCCCACCTGTGTGATGGCCCCAAGCTCCAAGATCCAAGGTGCAGGAGAGCCAGATAACCCACTATGACCCACCCGTCTCACCTCCAGGCGTTAATGTGTTGTTGAAAATGCGGTCGCTCTTCCCGCTCCCTCTGCCCAGCATGGGAGCCACAGTGAGTGGGCACTGGCAGACCTTCTTGGGGCGGGGGTGGACTGAGGGCCTGGCAGAGGTAGGCTTCCCAGGAGCTGAGATGCTGCCACATGCTGCTGGACAGTGTCAGAATCTCAGCCCTGGTCCATGAGACATAAGAACCACGGAATCACGTCTGTGGCCGGGGTCAACCCTCATTTGTGTGAGTGAGATCTCCTCAGCGAGGACACGTCCTGGGACCCTCCCCTCCACCACTCGGGCCCCCAGCGTGATGGGGGCATCTTGGGTCAGCTAGGTTCTCTCTTCTCCCTCACCTACACCTAGTCTTTCCCATGCTCGCATCGCCTGCCCAGGATGTGGCCATATCTGCCCCCTCACTGGCGTGGCGGCCCCCTAAGTGGCTCCCCACCACCTCTGTGCCATCCATTCTCCACCCGGCAGCCCAGAGGTCACCTAAAACTGTGAGGTCATGATGCCCCACACTCCAGCAGCCCCTCAACAGAATGGAACACAAAATCCTCACTGCAGCAGCAAGGCCCATGGACCTGGTCACCCTTTCCTCCACCACCCTGACCTCTCACTGCTCCTAGAACGTGCCAGAACCCAGAGGCTGTGCAGTGCGGTTCCCCCTCCGGAACAGCCTTTTCCCGGTTCTCTAAGTAGCGACTTCCTTGTCTCCCCTAGTCCGGGCCCAGATGTCATTTTGTCAGAGGTGCCTATCTGACCACGCTCTCGGACACTACAAACGGCACCCTCCATGCCAGGAGCCCCCGCTCCTGCTTTGGTTTTTCTTCCCCTTCCTGAAGGCTCATGTTCATGTCCCTCACGTTAGCGTCTGTCTCCCACAGCTGGCTCGGGAACGCCATGAGCCCAGACGGGCTTCTTCACGCACGTGTTCCAAACACCTGCAACAGTGCCTCACTAACTATCTGCTGAATGAATGAATGCACGACATGAGGAATCTAAGATCAAATTTACCTTTTCGGATGTTTGACCTTCTGGAGCGAAACTAATAAATCAACGAGAGCCGGCTCCAACTTTCTCAGGCACGAGTGTATTTAGCACATATAGACAGGTGGATTTGCCAAAGGATCTTTTCTGCTATGGATTTTACTCAATATTTGGCCCTTAAACACACAGTCAACACAAATCAATTTAATATCAATTTCTAGTCAAAATAAATTGGTTTCAAGCAGATTTTTGAGCCTGGATGCCCATTTGAAAAGGCAGACTTTCAGCGCTTCATCAAGATTTGGATGTTAGTTACCCAGATCCATAAGGTTGGTCCCAGCTTCAAACAAAATCTCCAGGCGCCTGCAGCCCAACCCTACAGAGAGATTCATGATCACCTACCTGTCTAAAACCTGGCCAGAAGCTCCCTTGGTCCCATCGACAACTCCTTCTCCTGAATCCCTGCTCCGCCAACAGCATCCCCCTTCAGGCACCAAGCTGGGGATCTGTCCCATCTACCTCCCACTGGCCCCCACACTCCATGGTCTCTGCACCCTCCCCCATCGCTAGAAAGTGCCATGAGTCTACAGGTGGGCGTTAGCTCCTTACAAGAAACAGGAGAAGGGAAGAGAGGCGTCAAGAACTGTGGACCCTACCAGCCTGAACCAGAGAAGAGAACAGGCACAGCAAAGGGAGAAATACGTAATTTCTCAAAAACTATCTTGCAGCGGTAGTCTGCCTCAGCTTCCTGGGGCTGCCATAATAAATCTCCAGAATTGGGGGCGCCTGGATGGCTCAGTCAGTTAAGCATCCAACTCTTGATTTCAGCTCAGGTCATGATCCCAGAGTCATGGGATCAAGCCCTGTGTCCGGCTCTGCCCTGATATGATAGCACAGAGCCTGCTTGGGATTCTCTCTCTCCCCTTCTCTCTGCTCTCTCTCTTTCTCTCTAAAAATAAATAAACTTTAAAAAAGTCACCAGAAATGAATTCTCTCACAGTTCTAGAAGCCAGAGGCCCAAAGCCAATGTGTCGCTAGGACTGCACTCCCCCTGAAGGCTCTGGGAGGGACTCCTGGCTTGCCTCTTCCGGGCCATCCTTGGTTTGTGGCCACATCAGGACCGTCTCTGCCTACATCATCACATGGCCTTTCCCTCCGTGTGTCTGCTTCTGTTTCCCCTTCTCTTTTCTTAGAAGGACTTGTCTTTGGATTAAGGACCCACCCGAATCCACAATGATCTCGTGCCAAAATCTTTACCTTAATTATGTCTGCAAAGACGCTTACACCAAATAAGTTTATATTCTGAGGTTCCCGGCAGATGTATCTCTTGGGGGCCATCATCCAACCAATGACAGTCCACCCTCTGGCCCTCAAGACGTCACGTGTGCCCCATGTGTTGGTTGATGATATGACCCAGTGACCTGCTTGATAAAGCCACTACAGCCCGTGTCTGCTTGGGGATCCCTGCAGAAATACGAGAGCCAGTGCCTTCCCTGGCCCCCACGCTGGGCCTTCCTGATGCCTACCACTCTAATGTCCCACACGTAAGGGCACGAGGACCCGCTGTGCCCCTTCCTCCGAAGCTAGCGGCAATCATGTGTCCAGTTTGGCCAGTGAAATGTGAGCCACTTCTCAGCCGAGGCTCCTGCTCTGGCTTCCCCAGCTGCTGTGACAGCAGCCGCTGCAGAAGTGGAGTCCGGGTCCTTGAGAGAGGACAACGGGGAGTAGAGGCCCACCAATGTCTGATGGAGAAGTCGGGTAAGTGAGGAAGATAAAACCTTTATGGTTTTCAACCACCGATATTCAGAGGCCATTACGCCGTAGGGACACCTAGCCTTACCATGTCCCCACAAGACAGCACCCAAGCTCTGATGTCCTGGGTTGGCTTTCTTTCCTTTGTCCCACGGAAGAAGTAACAGGTCTTTTTTTTTCCAACATCCAGGGTTTTTGGACCCTAAAACAGAGATGCACATGTTTGCACACCCACACATACAACTAAGGGGACGTAGGCAAGCATCTATGGATTGTGACAGTTAATTAACAGGCTGAAGCCTTATGACATAAAGCAATATGACTGAAAAGCCCTCGATACCGTTACCTCGATGGAATGTCCTGCTTCAGGGAAATGTTCACATCTCTTTCATAGTCCAGCTTCAGGATCTCCATAATGACCTTTTCTTACCTGCCATTAACCCTCACGTCGGAGACAAATCCAGGAGAAGCCCTCACACTGAATGAGACAGGACAACAGCAGACTCTGTGGGGGTCAGAGGTCTAAAGGCATTTATGACGGGTAACGTCCTTCCTTCTTCTCTTTCTGTAGAATCACTGGCTTCATTTAATGACTAGATTTAATCCTTAACTCGGCCTCGACCTCTCCCTGCCTGTCCAGATTGATGTCAGAATGAATCGTCATTGTTGCGTATCATCCGATGGCCGTAAATCAGTGTCTGATTCATTTGTTCTGCTTTCTGATGCCCACGCTGTTAACTGTAAATTGAAAGTTGGAAGAGCTCTTTCTGTCAAATAAAATTTTGTCCTAATGTCGGCCTTGTGCATGCAAAGAGTGTCTGTGTAGATGTGGAAAGCACTCACACACGTTCACGTGACATTTACAAAGAAGTCCACGATATACTGTGGTAGGCAGAAGTCCACAGGTGCCCCCAGATTCCCACCCTGGTTTCCCATCAAGCACCGACCCAGACACTGCCCTCTGCCTGCACACCAAGGTACCACATAGTGGACGGTTTCTTCATACACCAGAGATTTGCTTTCTCCTAGTTCGAGAGACTCGAAGTCAAGATCAAAGTGCCATCAGAGCCACTCCTTCCGAAGAGTCCCAGGAATAATCCTTCTGGGCTCTTCCGGCTTCTGCTGGCGTCCGCAGTGCTCAGAATTCCTGGGCCTGCAGATAATGTCACTCCAGCCTCTGTGTCGGACCTCACGGCATCGTCTGCCCCCTGTCCCGGGGGGTGTGTCCTTTCCTGGTCTTAAAGGACATCAGTCATTGGATTTAGGGCCCATCCTCATTCAGTCCGATCTCAATCCTTAGCTAATTATAACTACAATGACCTCTTCAAGTAAGGTCACATTGCAAGGTTCTGGGTGGATACGAATTTTGGGGAGACGCTATTCACCCCGCTCTAGCTGGGAAGGGACTGTGCAGATGGAATCGGGGTTATGAAGCAGCTCCCCTCAACACAGGAGAGCATCCCGGATTGTCGAGTGGCCCAGGGCAGTCCCATGAGCCCTCACGAGCACCAGTGAGAGAGATGTGGCAGCGGGGAGCACGCAGATACCCAAACCGGAGAGGGCCCCCCGGATGCTGGCCTGATGCTGGAGGACGGGGGCCACGAGCCAAGGAGAGGAGTTGCCGAGACCCGGGGGCTGCCCAGCCGATAGCCAGTGCGGGAACGTGGATCCCACCCAGTGACCTCGGAAGTGACTCATCCCAGAGCCTCTGGCAAGAAGCACAGGGAACCTGCGGATACCCTGATTTTCGTCCTGCGAGCCTCTAAGCAGGGAACCGGCCAGACGCAGAGGCTGTGTTGGGTGCTGACTCTGGGAACTGGGTGTAAGCAACGGGTATTGCTTTAAGCTGCTACATTTATGGTAATTTGTCCCAGCAGCAAGAGGAACCTGATATGCCCATCGAGTGAAAACATCAAGATACTCAACTACTCATACAACGTGACCCCCTATGCAAAATGGACCGCCCAGAAAATATTCTGAAAGAAAAAACGCCCAACTCTTCAAAGTAATTGCCTCTGGGAGAAAAACGAGATCCCAAGTGCAGGTGGGGGAGGGAAGGTACTGGTCAGGGTGGAGGCTAGCTGGTTGACTTTTTCTGCACATCTTTCTATTTTGTTCGAATTTTTACAACAAGCACGTACTTGTGTACTGTCTATGCAGTTAATTTTTTTTTTTTTTTACTTACAAAGTAATAAAATGCCAGCACTTGGGGAATGCTTACAACAACTCTACAAGGCAGGTACAGTCACCACCCTATCAGCTGGGGAGACTGAGGCGCACGGCAATCAAGGAACTCACCTGAGGTCAGTAGTAGCCACAGGTTCAAAGCCAATCCTGGGCCCCTGAGCCATCTGCTGAGCACCGTCAGGACGCCTCTCTCTGCAAACCCGACTTCACGTACGGATAGGATGCGTCTCCAGGTGATGTGACCACAATCAGAGACACACAGAAGGCAGCCAGGGATGACAGGGACCTTCTCCTCCTTCCGCTCTGGCTTTTTTATCGGGGAGAAAGGCTTTTCCAGAAGGCCCCAGAACACTCTTAGATCAGGCCACCACCTGTCACAGGCACCAATCCTGTGAGCAGGGAGAGCAGGGGAGCCACCTTTGGGAGCCACCAGGGTGTTGTCCAGAGCCGGGGGAAGAAATGCTCTCCACTTTCCAAACTCTAAACCACGGCTCAGTAAGGCTAAGAAGGGAGGGTGGAGTCCACCCCAGAATGGACACTGCCCCCCAACACTGCCTGTGCCAGTCTCTGCACCCCAGCCCTCCAGGAGGGGCAGAGAGCACCTGTTCTAACAGGCCCACCAGGAGCAGGACACGACCAAGGTGCTGCCTGCCCCAGAGCAGAGACTTCATCAGGAACCAAGAACTGACGTCATGAGAAGGCTGTGCCAACCACACCAGACAAACTCTGCCCACTCTGTGCCAGGAGGAGCCCTGCCAGCCGGGTCCTAATGTTCACCCCGGGTGGCAGAGTGAGGACCCGTCTCCACGGCCGCAGCAACAGCTTCCCCACTGCATTCCCAGGACCCACGGCTTCCGGAGGCCGAGTCAAAGGCAGAAGACCTGGCAGCCTGGGGCAGCACCCTTGAGGACAGTACTGTCCCCTGCCTGGGACGGGCCCTCCAGGTCACCCGTGGAGTCTGCACCGAGAGCCACATGAATCCAGTGATCAACGCTGGGTGGCCCTGCAGAGCCCGGAAGTAGGAAGAGCCACTTGTGAGGACATCAACCTAGGGCCTGGGAGAGCACAGCCCCACGGATGCGGAGGCTGCCGGGCCGCTCAGGCAGGGCGCACGCACCTGCCCTCCTCGTCTGATGCTCCACAGGACCTGTGTCTGCTTCCGTTCCCCACCGTCACTATTAATGACCGAGAGCCCACTCTGCTCCCTGTGGCTGCTGGAGCTACCTCTGGCCTCCAGACAGACCCAGGCACTTGGCAGTCTGTTCATTCAAGAAGCCAGCAACCAGCCAGCAGGCATTTAAAACAGACCCACACACACTCGGAGTGGATTGCCCATGACGGTGACCAGGCCGTGTTATGAAGCTTATGTCTACATATGACATATTTCACCTCTCCATAAGGTTGGCGCGCAACTCTAAGAGCTGGTTAAAAAAAAAATAAATAAAAATAAAAAATAAAAGGGGGTGCCTGGGTGGCTCAGTTGGTTAGCCGGCCGACTTTGGCTCAGGTCATGATCTCGCAGTCCGTGGGTTGAAGCCCTGCGTCGGGCTCTGTGCTGACAGCACAGAGCCTGGAGCCTGCTTCGGATTCTGTGTCTCCCTCTCTCTGACCCTCCCCTGTTCATGCTCTGTCTCTCCCTGTCTCAAAAATAAATAAAACGTTAAAAAAATTTAAAAAAACCAAAAAACTCAGAGGCACAGATAGCACACAAAGTACTGCCTGAAAACCGATCTCCCACGGCGGATGACGGCCTGGGTTTCAACACAGTTCCATCTTCCCTGGCACGCTGGCAAGGCGATCCAGTTTAGACGGTGTACATATTTCCTCTCTCCCTCTTTCCTTCCCGCCCCTTCCTCTTCATCCTCTGCCTTCTCCTCTGTCTCTCTCAGCAGCTGTCCTACCTCAGCCACTCGCGTGTATTCCTAAGGCCGAGCTCGGTGATGGGCAGACAGCAGGCGCCACATCAAAGCATGACTGAACGGAATAAGCGACGTCCAGGGCGCGCACAGCATCGGCTCACGCCGTGGAAGGCACAGCTCTGACTGCCCTCGCAGCCAGGGTCTGCAGAAACCGCCCTCCTCGGAGAGAACTGCCTCGTCCACCGCACCGCCCGTCCCCACGGCTACACCCAGTGACGGATCCACGACGGGGAACGAGCCCCACGCCGCAGCTCAGGGCAACTGCAGGCTGCTCCCTCATCGGAGCTCGCTGTGGGGTGGAGATCCCTGCAGCCCACCACCGCCTCCCCGCTTCCCCTTCCTTCCGAGCTTCTGTCATGGCCTCACACTCCCGCTCGCTCCCACCGGGAAGAATGCAGAACTATGTTTCAGGGAGGGAGGCTGCGGTCCTGGGCTGCGGCAGCCCTCACCTCCCCAAGCCTGCCGAGAGGTACAGTCTGGTCTCAGGGTGCCACTGTTGGGGCCTAGCCAGACGGAGCCACGGGCCCAGAAGCACAGGAAGGAGGTGAGGCCTGAGGTTGGACGCTGAAAGGGGACGAAACAACGAGAAAGCAGAAGACAGAGAAGGGGACTGCACGATCTGTCAGCTTGCAGAAGGACGTTGCTGGCCCATCTTCAGTGAAGGCCACCACAAGGATCCATCCTGGACCACAGAGTCAAGAGCTCTGTGACAATGGGAACACTGTCCATGAAAAAATCTCACTGTGCTCCTTTTAAATGTGGTCTTGGGTTAGGTTAAGGTGGAGTTTTTTTTTTGTGTTTTTTTTTTTAACATTTATTTATTTTTGAGAGAGAGACAGAGCATGAGCAGGGAAGGGGCAGAGAGAGAGGGAGACACAGAATCCAAAGCAAGTTCCAGGCTCTGAGCTGTCAGCACAGAGCCTGACACGGGGCTCGAACTCACAGACCGCGAGATCATGACCTGAGCCAAAGGTGCCCCAAGGTCAGTTTGGTTTTAAACTCTAAGGGGTGGTGTTAGGCAGAGAGAAGTTTATCCTTCTGAGGATAACCAACTGAGCCATCCAGGTGCCCCAAGGTCAGTTTGATTTTAAACTCTAAGGGGTGGTGTTAGGCAGAGAGAAGTTTATCCTCCTAAAACAGGCATTCTGTTGAGTCATGTTAACCTGGAAGGCGTCGTGCCCTGGAGGAGAGTCTGTAAGGAGCCACGCCAGCCGGGACTCTGGTTTGCTGTTTAGACGGGAGCGGAGCGCACTCTCCTGACCCAATAAGTGGACGGGTCTCCCCCAGCAGTAAGGCAGGCGAGATGCCTGGAGACAGAAGGGATGAGGGCAGAGGGACAGCACAGGTGTGGCCCTCAGCATGACCCCCCCCCCCCCCAAGGACGAAGCTGATGGGGGTTGGGAGGAGCTTGGCCAAGGTGGGCTGAGATCAGAGATTTGCGTGAAGGGTCCAGAGTGATGCTCGCAGCCTGGGAGGCTGAGAGCTCGCTGGTACCTGCCTGCTGAGCCCTCCCGTCCCGGGTGCCCCAGCGTGGACAGCCCAGGTGCTCACCGCCCCCCGCCCCCCCGGCTCAAGCCCCCCACGCTAACAGGCACTGGTCCCCGGCTTGGGCAGTGGCAATGGCGGAGGGAGCGATCCCGCTCGTGCTCCATGCCTTCAGCCAGAGAAAATCAAGGCCCTCCATTAAGGTAAGAGGGGGACCAACTTAAAGTTCTAACTAAAACCAAAACCCAATAAAATTAGAAGGAAACTAAGCCATAGTTTCCAAAGTCCAAGACCTAAAACAAAAGCACGAGAACGAGGCCTGGACGGGCTTCACACGTGCAAACACAGGGATGGACTCTGTGATGTCTCCTTCCTGCGCTGGCTTCTGTGGTGATGGGAGAGGGACCCCAAGCACAGTCACAGGGTGGTGACTGGTGTCTCAGAGCAAAGAGGGCTCATGTCTGAGGACCTCAGAAATGGTCAGCAAAAGAGGACCAAGACCAGGGGACATGCTGAGGGGGGGCACGCTAGGAGAGGGGACACCCTGGGAGGGACACGCTGAGAGGGGACACGCTGGGAGACGGGACACCCTGGGAGGGGGGCATGCTGGGAGGGGACACGCTGGGAGGGGACACCCTGGGAGGGACACGCTGAGAGGGGACATGCTGGGAGAGGGGACACCCTGGGAGGGGGGCATGCTGGGAGGGGACACCCTGGGAGAGGGGACACCCTGGGAGGGGGGCATGCTGGGAGGGGACACGCTGGGAGGGGACACCCTGGGAGGGACACCCTGAGAGGGGACATGCTAGGAGAGGGGACACCCTGGGAGAGGGCACACTGGGAGGAGATACACTGGGAGGGGACATGCTGGGAGGGGACACCCTGGGAGAGGGGACACCCTGGGAGGGGGGCATGCTGGGAGGGGACACGCTGGGAGGGGACACCCTGGGAGGGACACCCTGAGAGGGGACATGCTGGGAGAGGGGACACCCTGGGAGAGGGCACACTGGGAGGAGATACACTGGGAGGGGACACCCTGGGAGAGGGGACACCCTGAGAGGGGACATGCTGGGAGAGGGGACACCCTGGGAGAGGGCATGCTGGGAGGAGATACACTGGGAGCGGACATGCTAGGAGGGGACACCCTGGGAGGGGGGGCATGCTGGGAGAGGACACCCTGGGAGAGGGCACGCTGGGAGGCGGGGCACACTGGGAGGGGACATGCTGGGCGGTGGAGGGGGGGGTGCCAAAGGCAATGTTATTACAGCTGTGGCAGAAAGAGCAGGCAAACGTGAAAACGGGACAACGTGAATTAAGGATTAAATGATCCCCAGGCCTCTGTGGCTCCCTGAACCTTGTTCTCTTGCCTCCACGTCGGTATCATTTAAGGAGAAGACAGCAGATCGCCGGGCGTTTCTGTGTCCCAGCTGAACCCGACTCTGGGCGAGCCACCTGCCTCATCAGACTCTCCCGAGGCAGCCCAATCCTGCCAGGAGCTCGCCTTTACTGCAAGTGTAACGGAGAGGAAATACAGGCAATTGAAAACGAAAGTGACTGCCTTTCTCCTCCTCCTAAGGGAGTAACGCGGCCCCTCTTCAGAGCAGTCTGTGCTTTTAAGCAAAACACCTTGATGAGCCACGTTGGCTTTAGAGAGAGAGGCCACAGGCTAGGTCTGCGGGACGCGGTGACATGAAGGGATTCGCCGGCCAGCGCTGGGGGCTGCGGGGGGACAGCAGAGGACATCGGTGGGGTGGGGGGGGGGGTTGTCTGGCAATCTCTTCCCTGAAAGGCAGTTTCACCGCCCCCACCCTCTGCCTGGCTTTGCCCTCACATCACAAAAGCAGCCTCCACACACACAAACAGCGTGCGTGGCTGTGTTCCCATTTATTTCCCATAAAAACAGGCACCAAGTGGATCTGACCTGTGGGCTCAGGTGTGCTGGCCCCGCCTTGGAGAGAGGGGGAGGGGTGCCACATTTGGCCACAGGAGGTAATGTGGGCGGGGGAGGGGTGCGCCTAGGGACGCGCTGGCTCACATGTGCTCAGCCGTGTGCCGTGGGGGGGGGGGGTGTCCAACAATTCTGTTTGAAACTCAAAGCACACTCCCTGGCGATGTTCGGATTACAACAGCAAAGTGTAAATCTTGAAGCAAATACAGATTTCCCCCTCCCCCAAAGTCTCCTTCAAGGTCATATCTAGGAAATGTCACTCCCATGTTCCCGTTTCTTGCTCGTTCTGTGTTTTACATCCAAGCGTGGGAAGCGTGAACTGAAGCATGAAGCCACCTCTGCAGACTGTGGTAACAGGCACAGACTAGACCTCGGCCTCCAGACTCTGAGCTCCAGAGCCACGTTCTGGGATGGGGGTGGGGGAGGGGGAACGGGGACTCGCCCAGAAGCACAGCACTGAGCCAGATCAAGGGGGCCGCTCCCCCAGCCAGGGTCACTCGAGCTGGCCGTGGCCATCAGCTATGAATGCACAGGGGGGACTGGGTTCCCGCCAATTGATAAGAAAGCACTTGGTATGTGAGGGCGCCTGGGTGGCTCCCTTGGTTGATCATCTGACTCTTGACTTCCGCTCAGGTCACGAGCTCATGGTTCATGAGTTGAGCCCCAAGTCTGGTTCAGCGCTGACAGTGCAGAGCCTGCTTGAGAATCTCGCGCTCTCTCTGCCCCTCCCCTGCCCGCACTCTGTCTCGCAAAAATAAAACAAAAAATAAAAAATAAATAAAGTTCTTGTTCTGTGCCAGCAATCTCTGGTGCACAGCTTCAAACTTCCTTTACACATCTTGAGTGATAGGAGTCTTTGTAATGCTAATGAGTGACTCGGGTGTGCTCAGCGGGGAGCTTCAGGCGGGGGCAGGGCTCCAGGAAAGGAACCCAGTTTTCTGCAGTCGGTCCGGAGGGGAGGGGTGGAGGCAGAGCTTCGGTCACGTGGTCCATGGTGTACCCAATCCCGTTGCACGTGGACACCCATAAACTCTCTGGGAACCTGTTTCCTGGCTGGGGAACAGGCGGTGTACCTGGGACCCCTCCAGACCTCGCCCTAGGCACCTCCACATCTGGCTGATCACTGTACCCTTCAAGATACACTGGCCATTGGGAGCAGCGTGCTGTCCCGACCTCCACGGGTCCTTCTAGTGGACGCCGAGGGGCATTATCGGAGCCTTGGGATTCACAGCCAAGTGGG
This sequence comes from Panthera leo, assembly GCF_018350215.1. NCBI lineage: Eukaryota > Metazoa > Chordata > Mammalia > Carnivora > Felidae > Panthera > Panthera leo. The sequence continues at coordinate 84,707,232 of NC_056689.1, read as the reverse complement.
ACAGATGTGGGGGTGGCATTCAGGAGAGGGCCGTCATGGGGGACCTCTCTCTCTACCTTGGGGGGGTCCGTGCTAAGTCCAGGGAGTCAGAGCCGAGCTCAGCTGGGAAACTGTAGGGAAACAGGCAAGGTGCCTCGGGAGGCAGGTGGCCCCAGGCCCCCACCACAGCCCTCAGCCCCCACCACACCCAGACTCCCCTGTGCAGAGGGCGGCTTCCTCCACAGCACCACTCACCTTCAGCTTTCTTTGGGGAACCTGCCCTAAAAGCAGGATTCTTTGAAGGTATCTACCTCCTGGCACTAAAGGTCCAAGGACTCATTTCAGTGATAAGTGAAATACAGGATCAAAGCTTCATTTCAATGATCAAAGGATAATACAGCAAAGGAGACAAGATTCTATTATCAAAGCGATAAAAGGCATTAATAATCTACCTGCGACAAACCGGCCAGGAGGAGGGGGCTCCACGTGGGAAACTGCCACGCTTTCCTCTGGAGCCCTCGGGGTTTTCCAATAGTTATTCCTGAAATTTGTTAATTAAACCTAATTATTTCCATCAACCTGGAGTCGTCCACCATGCCTCAGAATTCCTGGCGTTAGCCTGAGGGCCAGAAGCATGCAATTCTTTTTTTGTTTTTAATTTTTTTTTAATGTTTATTTAGTTTTGAGAGACAGAGACAGAATGTGAGTGGGTTAGGGGCAGAGAGAAAGGGAAACAGAATCTGAAGTAGGCTCCAGGCTCCAAGCTGTCAGCACAGAGTCCGATGCGGGGCTCGAACCCACGAGCTGTGAGATCATGACCTTGAGCCGAAGTAGGACGCTCAACCGACTGAGCCACCCGGGCGCCCCAAGAAGCATGCAATTCTAATTCTGAAGCTCACCCCTGGGGAGGGAGATGGTGGGCTTTCTGAAGGGGCAGACAAGGTGCACCTGCTGGACCCTGGGTGAAGGATGAACGAGGGAGTCGCCGGGACCACCCGCCTCGCTGTCCCTGCAGCCCAACTACCCACCTGCACAAGCCACTTAAGCCCTCTACGAAAGAGATGCAAATCAAGAAAACCATTCGCTCTCCTGACATCCCCCACCCCCACCGGAGGGAAGAAAGCAACTGCCGGGCTGTCCCAGGGCACTCCGGGGTGCAGGTGCAGGCAGCACACAGCTACGGAACCGGAACTGGGACGCGTCACCAGGGGCTGGCTTGGAGCCCAGCACTGTCTGTTGCCTTTCACATTCTGTTTTCCCAGAGCACACAGTTTTCCATGCCATTGACTTCACAGACTGGTAAATACTCCACGAGTCTAAGTAACTCACGTCCCTCTGTATTCCAAGCCATGTATTAATCACCAACCTTCGTTAATATTAATTGAAACAAATACAGGGCCAGGGGGCCTCCCATCAACTGGAACCTACACTCTTCACAAAAGAAAATGGTTTCTCCCAAATCCTGGGGTGGCCGTGCACAATTCCCACCAAAACATGAAAAATGTAAGTGTCCAGAGTTTGTATCAACCTATTGATCGCAAAAATATTTGCAGAATCCAAAAGAAGGTAGAACATCAATAAATCAATTTTTAAAGTTCATGCCATTAGTCATTTAATCAAATAATAATGTGGTCACAGAAGCCCCAAATCAATAATCATTTTCCCCTAATTCTGCTCACTTCTAAGTAACATAAAACCACCCAGGCTACATCTCTTCCAAAAACATTTTAATTATAAATTAATCCTCAGTTGAGAAAGTAACATAAAATAAAACAAAACGGGGTTTTCAAAATGCTTTTGAAATAGCTTTTTCCACTGCCATAATGAAATTTGGTTTCCAGGAAGACACCTTTGTTTTTCAGATAAAAATATTAAACTTAAATACATTTTTAAAATTCTGCTATTGTATTGGAGAAAATAAATGAGCGTTTTGAGTGACTCACAGGGGCCACAATCCCAGAGCTCTGTCAGCTGGGAAATGGGGGGGGGGGGGGAGGGCCAGTTTCTGAAACAGAAAACCCGAGGGACTCAGGGGACAGTGGCCAGGCCGGAGGGCTCCCAGGCAGAGGACAGCACCGAGCCGGGGAAGGGTCTGGCGTTCCTGCTGCTCCAGCGCTGGCCATGTCCAGGAGCACGCGAGCATGGGACATGGAGGGGGGGGGGGTACTGGCAGAGCCCCCCCACTGGGGCTCCCCACAGGAGGGCTCTGCTGCCCCCAACTGAGCAGCCCCTGGCGAGGGGAACAGGCTCCCTCCACGCTCAGTGCTCTCGCCTGCCTCAACTCCCCCTTCCCCTTTGCACTGGTGGCTGAAGAATGTTCCTGTATCCCTCAGTCTCCAGGCTCCTGTCTTCGGGGCACCATTATTTCTGTGAATGGGTTTCACACCCCAGTTGCAGCGCCAGCTAATTTTCTCTGCCTGTGACGAGCCCTGTGCCGGCGCCGCAGGCCAGACACAAGTGTGGCGGAAAAATGAGCCGGGACCGCCGCGGTCGTGCCTGTCCAAGCAGGTTCGACCCAGGAAGGCACAAAGCAGCTGGAGCGACGGGGCTGGCCCAGGGCTGAGGAAGGGCCACAGCTCGTGGATCTACCGCCCAGACTAGGCGTAGGGGGAGACATCTCCACCCAGGGATGCCCCACCCGTGACACTCGCTAGGCACCCCCCACGCCCCCCAGGTTCTGGGTGTTTCTGGGGCAGGTCCAGCCCCCACCCCCCCCCCCCCGCCCCATCCAGGCTGACAGGACAAGTTTGATCGTATGTATACAAACTTGCATGTTGAAACCAAGTGTCCAGTGTGAGCGGGTCCAGCAGGAGGCCTGGCTGGGTTCTCAGACCACATCTCAAGGGGACCAGACAGACCGGGACAGACCAAGGCGGGCCACCTGGACTCCGAGAGCTCCAGGCCCCATGTCCTGGGAGTCCGAGTTGAGGGAAAGGTCACTGTTAGCCAGCAGGCTGCTCTGGGTCCCAGCTCTTCACTCAGCTGCTCACAAAGCACCCCCCTAAGTGCACGGCCAGTGGACTCTTGGATGCTTTTCGCTCAGACTATGCCCCTGACCCCTCGCTCTTCTCAGAACTTCATTCTCTCCCCCTCCCCCATCCCTCCCTCCCAAACCCTCCCTCAAGGGTGCCACGCACTTTGTCCCAGGTGGGCCCCCCCCCCCCCCCCCCCCCCCCGTGCACGCCATGTGCACTCCCCAAGGCTGGACCCCACAGGGCCCCTCCAGCCTCATTACGCCACAGGCCCATTTCCAGACCTGGACAGCCAACACCAGTGGGGTTCTCTGCTCAGTAACCCCCTCACACTGGCACTGCCCCAAACGGAGCTCAGCGTCTCCCCCAAACCCATTCCTTCTTCCTGGTCCACACCTCCACGAGGGCCACAGCCCTCTGCCTGGCTGCTCTGACCACACACACACCCTTCACATGCTAGTATGAGTCAGCTCAGCTGCTGTAACAAAGACCACAGACTGGGGGCTTCAACAGCAAACACGTCAGAGGCCAGACATCAGAGGGGAGGCCACTGGCAGGCCTGGTTACTTCTGGGGCTGTGACAAGAATCTGTTTCAGGCCCCCCTCCTGGCCTCTGGTGGCCTCAGACATCCCCTGGTGTCTAAATGGCTGCCTTCACATCATCTTCTGTCTCTGTGACCAGATTTCCTCCTTTGTATGGGGGAGACTGGGTTGGGACCCAGCCTGATGGCCTCACCTTAACCCGATCATCTACAAAGACCCTATTTCCAAATAAGATCCCGTTCACAGGTTCTGGGGTTAGGACTTCAGCATCTTTTGTGGAGACACAATTAACCTATAACACCATCCCTGAGGACCCACGAACCATATCCCACCTGCCCCCTCCCTCTGCGTCCCACAGCTGCTCCCAGCCTGCAGCAACGACTCTCACTCACACAGAGGTCCTTCCAGAACAGACACATCTGCTCCACTCCTACATGTTCCTGTCAGCAACACCCTCCCCCCGCCAACCACCCCGATGGCAGAAGAAAGCCCGTTGTGCAGCAAATGAGCCTCCTTGGGCCCTGGCCCACCCACGGCCTCCCTGGTTTCATCTCTTCTGTGTGTGACCTGACCTGCCACCATCCAGGTACCCCAACACACCTGGCCTGTGAGTCCCAGGCCCCAGCACACACCCCTTGACCCACCCCTGCTCCCTTTCAGTTCCAGGGTGGCAGACTAAGAAGCCCCTCTCCGCGTTCAGCCAGCGGCCCAGGCCACCCGTCTACAGAGCCGTCATCCCACAGATTACCCGAAGCCCCTGTTCCTCTGTGAGCTCCTCACACCCCCCACGTGCCTCTCCACCACGCAGTCCAGACGCTCGCGGGGCAAACATGAAGAGTCAACCGCTTAAGCCGAACCGAGGTACGGGATCCGACACCCATTACACAAAAAGGCAAACACCCCAGATGCCCCGCCCAGTCCCCACAGCTTGGCCCAGGATCCCCTGCTGCTGGTTACTAGTCCAAGCTACCCCTCCATCTGGAGCTAGAATTCTAATGACTTTCCCAAAACATTATTTCCATTAGAAAGACACTTACTGAATACACACCTTCTCCTGAACATCTTTCTTTTCTTCACTCAAGAGAACGAGTTCTTCATGTACGTCTAAATTAAAGCTGAATGTTGTAAATATCAGAGCTCAAGAATCATCCAAGTTTCATGCACCTGCACAGGGCACCTCCCACAGAATGTGTCCTCTGGTCCATTCTTGTTTGGTCAAATATTCATCAGCGTCTTCCATGTATCTTCCAACAGTATTTGCCAACAGAGATGCGTCTTGGCTGCCGCTGCATTGTTTTATGAGAAGTGTTGCAGGCCTTTCACCTCTGTGGCAAGAACAAAGCTTCCCCGATGATACTGTGAGTCATGTCCTTTTACTATGAAGCCACCAACCAGGCTTCCAAATACATGTCAACAAGTTTGGCAAAATTATGTAACACTTAAGGGCATCATAGGATTTGAAAATCTCTCATTTTCTAGAATTCCTTCCGATTCTTAAAGCTTAGTTTTTAAATTGTTTGTGTGTCTTGTGCTTTATTCCCTCCATTATTGATGTAGGAAGGCATGAAACTCAGGTTGAGAAGGAGACCGCTAAGAACACTGAACGAGGGCTTGCACTTGTTCCCACGATGGGGAAGCGGATACAGAACCTGCCGTCTCATACACAGCTGGAGAACAGGACACAATACGTGGAACAGGTTTCCTGGGCCACAGGTACCGCTACAAAGTAGCAAACAGCACAGACGCAGGGAAAACTCCACTTGGCAGGGCATCTGTACAATGAAGTATTCTCAGAGTTCACCTGGACGACAGGGACCACTCAAGTTCTAAAGGGCCAGAGAGACCTCACTGGACATGAGGCATGACCCCTCAGTTGTAGGGCCCACCTGGCCGTGGAGTCAAGGCCCCTCCAAACCTACCCCCAGCGATACTTAAGAACAAGCCCTAAAGGAATAACACTGGGTGAAAAGTAACTTGATTGCTTGCCAGAAGACAGTCCAACACTCTTGAAAGGAAAACAACAAAATCCGCACTCAACAATATGATATTTAAATTGCCAGCTATTCAGGTGCCCCTGGGTGGCTCAGTCGGTTAAGCATCCGACTTCAGCTCAGGTCATGATCTCATGGTTGGTGAGTTTGAGCCTGGCATCGGGCTCTCAGCTGACAGCTCAGAGCCTGGAGCCTGCTTTGGATTCTGTGTTTCCTTCTCTTTCTATCCCTCCACCGTTCACACTCTGTCTCTCTCTCTCTCTCAAAAATAAATAACCATTTAAAAAAATTTTTTTTAAATTGCCAGGTATTCAAAGAGTTACTGGACAGTGAAAATGCAGAATAATGTAACCCATTACAAAGCAGATCAGCGAACAGAAACCAACCAAGAAATTACAGAGATGGTGGAATCAGCAGTAAAACCTAGAAGTTCTATTATAAATAGGATCAAGCATTGAAATGAAAATATAAACATAGTAAGAAGATAGAAAAATGAACCAAATAAAAAAATGAACAAAATAAAACCTCCAGCCTAAAACATACAGAGGGAGGGAGGGAGGAAGGAAGGAAGGAAGGAAGGAAGGAAGGAAGGAAGGAAGGCAGGCAGACTGATTACCTGAATTCAAAAGCAAATTGGGGAGTGAGTATAGAGGAGATTATCAGTAAACTTGAACATACACCAGTAGAAACCACACAAACTGATGCAGGAGAGAAAAATTAAACAAAATGAACTGAGCCCCAGGAACCTATGGGACAATATCAGGAGGTCTAAGATATGTGTAATTTTAGGAGCAAAAGAAGGAGGAAGGCAGAAAAGATTATTTAAGGGAAGAGGGGTTGACTGTTTTCCAAATTGGATAACAACAAATGCCTGGTTCCAAGAATCAACCTTTTTTTGAAAGGTTCCCCTCAAAAAAAAACAAAGGACGGGGGCGCCTGGGGGGCGCTCAGTCAGTTGAGCATCGGTCTGACTTTGCCTCAGGTCATGATCTCATGGCTTATGAGTTGGCGCCCCGAGCCCCACCTGAGGCTCTCCGTGGTTAGTATGGAGCCTGCTTCAGATCCTCTGTCCCCCTTTCTCTCTGCCCCTTCCCTGCTCGTGCTCTCTCTTTCTTTCTCTCTGTCTCTCAAAAATAAAATATAAACATTAATAAAACCACAAAGGATAAATATACACACACTAAAAAAAACAAACAAAAAAACAAAAACACAAGCCAAAACACACAATATTCAAATTGCAAAAGAAAGAAAGGAAGGGAGGGAGGGGATATAAGAAAAGAAAATCTTTTAAAAAGTGTCATTTAGGGGCACCTGGGTGGCTCGGTTGGTTAAGTGTCTGACTTCGGCTCAGGGCATGATCTCACGGTCTGCGAGTTTGAGCCCCGCGTCGGGCTCTGTGCTGACAGCTCAGAGCCTGGAGTCTGCTTCGGATTCGGTGTCTCCCTCTCTCTCTGACCCTTGTTGCTCATGCTCTGTCTCTCAAAAATAAATAAACATTTTTTAAAAATTTAAATATAAAATAAAAAAATAGGGACACCTGGGTGGCTCAGTCGGTTAAGCATCTGACTCTTGGTTTCAGCTTGGCTCAACGGTCTCACCTTTCATGGGTTTGGGCCCCGCATCTGGCTCTGTGCTGACAGTGCAGAGCCTGCTTGGGATTCTCTCTCTTCCTCTCTCTGCCCCTCCCCCGTTCGCTCTCTCTGTCTCCCTGGAAACAAATAAACTTTAAACAAAATTCTTTAAAAAAGTAAAATAAAATAAAAAGAGCCACTTAAAAGTACCCACATTACCACTATCAGGAACAAAAGCGGGGACATCACCATCACCACAAAGCCTGTAAATGTTATAAGGATAATAAAGTAATGATACTAACTACTTTAGGCCAAAACATCAAAAGCTTAGACAAAATAGACAAATTCCTTAAAAGATAAAAATTACCAAACTGACTCAAGAAAAAAATGGAAAATGCCACAGTTCTGTATGTTAAAGAAATTCAACTCATAAAAAGAATATCCCCCATAAAGAAAATGCCAATACAAGACACCTCTGCTAATTAATTCTATCAAACATAGAAAAGAAAATAACACAAATCTTGCCCCCTCCCCCAAGAAATTGGGGAGAATAGACAAGGAGACCACTTCTCAAACTGTTTTGTGAAACTAGCAATACTCTGGTAACAAAACCAAACAAAGAGAGTAGAAAAAAAGAACAGCTTCCAAAAGGGTATCACCCATGCCATATAGATGCAAAATCTTCAACGGAGAAAATTCTAATTCAACTCAACATGGACCAACAGGGACCAGACTTACTCACCTGCCTCAAATAACTTAATTAAAAAAAAAAAAAAAAAGACCAGATATATGCAACAGTGGTACACAAAACACTGGACATTAGATGATAAAGACCAGTGACCCATACAGAGAAGACACAAACGAGGTAAGCCCCGCAATTGCCCCAGCTGCTCCCTTGAGGAAGTTTCCAGGCCTCTGAGAAGGAAAAGGAAACCCAGTCAGAGCAAGACGGTCTCCCTGAACTAAGAACATGTAGTTCAAAGTTTGGGAAGACCAAGGCAACTAGCGTTCCCAAGGCAGGGGATCAAAGAGGAGAGTTTCACAGAGAGAAAACTCTGGAGATGAGCAGAGGGTCCCTCCCAAATACTCAGTCAAATGCTGACCAGTGCACATGTGTAAGCCTGAGGAGAGACCACCTGGTAGGATTCGGGGGAACGGTGCCCACTGCACAAGCAGGGCCTGCGACAGTCTCTGTTCCCAACAGTCAGAGTTGAAAACCCTGTAATTCGGGAGGCATTGATTACACTACTAAGAGACGTCTTGACTCAGTAGTGTGGGAAAACTAATGCTAGACTAAATGCAGACAACAGTGAGTCAAAAGATCAAACTACTTATAAGCAAACTAATCAGGTCCTAGGACAAAATTCAAATGTATTCATAGGATACAAAAATATTCTTCATCCCACAAGCTAAAAATTTACATTGTCTGGCAACCAACCAGAAATGACCAAACATGCAGAGAAACAGGAAAATGTATACCTTAACAAGGGAAGAAAAATCAATCAAAGCCGACCCACAATTGACACAGGTGATATAATTTGCAAACAAGGCCATAGAGAGATTAATTATGACAGTATTACATATCTTAAGGGGCCACAGGAACAAGTGAATATGTTAGAATCAATCTCACATATGACCTAGCCTTTCCTGTGCAAGATACTCACCAAGGAGAAATGAAAGAATATATCCACTATAAGACTTGTACGTGAATGCTCCTAGAAGTTTTACTAGTAAAAGCCCCAATCGGAAACAACCCATGTCTATCAACACGCAAATGAATAAACAATGGTACATCCATGCAGTAGAATGCTAACTAATAAAAAGGAATGAACTATTGATGTTCACAACCAGGATGAAGCACAAAACGACTGTACCTAATGAAAGAAGCCAAAAAACACCTACTACGTGTTTCCATTAATATGAAATTCTAGAAAATATGATCCCATAGTGACAGAAAGCAAATCAACGATCTCCTGGAAATGGGGGTACAGGAAGCGAGGAGGTGGGGGTCTAGGGATATGGATAACTGTATGTTTATTATCTTAGTTACAGTGATGTTTCCACAGATGTGTACAAATGTGGAAATTTAGCAAATATGGCCTTAAACATGTACAATTTATTATATGTCAATCATACTTCAATAAAGCTCTTACTATCTTCCTAACAGAAGATTAGCAAACCACACATAGCAATCTACCCAAAGGGAGCTAACAGCATAAACAAGTAAGGTTTAACCCATATCTGCTTTTGCATTCTACCCATCATATGTTGTTTCAATTGAAGTACATGAAGAAACTGAGATCTCACACCAACGTGAATAAAGAGAATTTAACTGCTCTCTCAGATAACGGCACCAAAATTCGACAAGCAAAAGTTTCTCAAATGTTGATTGTTACATGCAGTCTAAAGCCATCCATTATTATAAAACCCAGTAGTCTCTTTTCCCCCACTGAATGTATCTTTTACTGACAGAACATCATTCATTGGTGATCTGGAAAATATTGCTTTACCAATTTACGCAAATCTTTATATCGTTGACACGTTTCTTATCCACAACTAATGTGTCACATTTGTTAGTATCACCACAGAGCTAATCACAGGGGTGGATATAGAGTTTCCAAAATTCTAATTTTTATCAAAACCTCAAATTTTATCATTAGCCCTCAACGTCATTGGTTACTTTCCTTGAACTAACACACTATTCATTTTCAAGAAAACAATGTCAAAACTCAAGTCAAAACAGTCACAGTTCTGTGTCACCTGTATACTGTGTTTCACAGAAGAGCTGATTTTCAGGTTACAACTCAAGTGCCTTTCTTCAAGCCAATGATCATACTGGAGTCATCAGCAGACACGCTTAATGTCTATCTACTTCCCATTTCATCCCACAGAATTTTAAATTTTGCTCTTGGGAATTTAAATCAGATAAAAATAATTCTTATTGCTACATCAGGTGACACTGGATTTGGGGTGTTTTACAAGGCGGTGAAGAACACCGTGGCAGCAAAGGCGAAATGGCACCATTACCCTGGTTCCTGCAGAAGCCCAAGCACCTTTACCCATCATTGCTTTTTTTTTTTCAATTTTTTAATGTTTATTTTTTATTTTATTTTTGAGAGAGAAACAGAGACGGAGCATGAGTGGGAGAGGGGCAGAGAGAGAGGGAGACACAGAATCCGAAGCAGGCTCCAGGCTCTGAGCTGTCAGCACAGAGCCCGACACGGGGCTCGAACTCACAGACTGCGAGATCATGACCTGAGCCGAAGTTGGATGCTCAACTGACGAGCCACCCAGGCGCCCCTAAGAGTAGGCGGAGGTCTTAGACTTGATACCAAAAACACAAGCCATAAAAATAAAAACTGATAAACTGGACATTGTCAGAATTAAAACTGACCCTGTCCCCAGGATGAAAAGACAAGCTACAGGCAGGGAGAGTGTATCTGTAAACCACACCCCTGACCAAGGACTCATAAATCTAAAATACTTAAAGAACCGTCAAACTGAACAACAGAAAAATCAAGCAATCCAATTAGAAAATGGGCAAAAGACAAGAAGAGGCCTTTTACCTATGAGGATATACAGGTGGTGGATAAGCACGGATCTTCCACATTATTAGCCTCCGGAGGAATGCAAATTAAAGCCACAAGCTGGTACCACTGCATACCTATTGGAATGGCTACTCTTAAAAATCATGACCACACCAAACGCTGGCCAGGACTCAGAGAAACCAGATCACTGCCGAACGGTACAGCCACCCTGGCAAACAGTTTGGCAGTTTCCATGAGAACTAAACACAGCCCAGTCACGGAGCTCCTGGTCACTGTCCCAGAGAAATGAAGACTCGTGTTCAGATGGGAACCCGTACATGAATGTTTACAGCATCTTTATTCATAATAGACAAACACTGGGAACAACTCACATTGCCCTTCAACAGATGAGTGGTGTAAAAAGCAAACAAAAAGGAAACGTGGCACATCCACACCACGGAATACTACTTAGCAATACACAGGAACAACCCACCGCCGTGTGCTACAAACTGCATCGGTCTCCAGATAATTATGTTCATTGAAAAATCAAATCCCCAAACGTTTCACAATGTCTGATTCCATTTATATAACATTCTTCAAATGACCAAACCGTGGAGTTGGAGAACAGATTGGTGGTGGCCAGGGGTTAAGGAGAATGGGCAGGAGGGAGGTGGGTGTGGCTATGAAAAGACAACATGAGGGATCTTTGAGGAAATGGGAATGTTCTGTATCTTGACTCTATCAATGTCAATATTCTGGCTGCGATATCATATTGTAATTTTGTAAGATGTTACCTTTGAGTAAAAGGTTCACGAAGCTGTCTGCATTATTTCTTATAATCGCACGTGAATCCACAATCACTCAAAGTAAAAATTTCATTTAAAAATAAAAATCAGGGGCGCCTGGGTGGCTCAGTCGGTTGCAAGTCCAACTTCGGCTCATGTCATGATCTCACAGGTCATGGGTTCCAGCCCCACGTCGAGCTCTGTGCTGATAGCTCAGAGCCTGGAGCCTGCTGCAGATCCTATGCCTCCCTCTCTCTCTCTGCCCCTCCCCTGCTGGCATTCTGTCTCTCTCTCTCTCTCTCTCCCTCAAAAACAAATAAAACATTTTTTAAAAATAATGAAATAAAGAAATAAATAAAAATAAAGCCAAAACAAAAAACCCTGCACCAACAATCTTATCTGTGCCCTGGGAAGCAAAGAAGTCTTTGTCTAAAAGAAAGAGCTGGGGGCAGAGACCAGGGAGGTGAAGCCACGGTTATTACTGAAGACACAGTAAGTTCGGACAATACCCAGGGTTATACAAACTGTCAGAGACACAGTAACAGTCATGGTAGAAGATGATCATAGAATAATTTTAAATTTGTATCTCTTTCCCAATCTATACTGCCTGGAGCAAACTATTACTTAATATGTATTTTCTTTATAAATCTTGTAATTACACTGAGAACAGAAGAATGTTATTACTTTCCTCTATGTTAAATAAAGCATTACTTTATTTAATGTCAACATGTAAAATATCCCACAATTTTTTTACTCAGCCTTGGAGATGTTCATGTTTTAATAAACCATGAACCTCAAAAAATGAAAGAAAGAAAGAAAAAGCAGATGGTCATAAATGTAAAAGCCAGAATTATAAATCTTCTAGGAGAAAATCTTTGAGACCTTGGGATATGCAAAGTTTTCAAAAGCCTGAACCAGAAAGAGATGAAAATTGAATTTCCTCAGAGATAAAACTTTAATTTTTAGAAAGACACACAGCCATTTGAAAATCCTTGTAATCTCCAGAGTAATAAGTGACTTTTTGTAGGCTAATGAGATGACTGGTGGCTGGGGGCTCCTGGAGAGCCTCAGGATGGGGGCAGGTGGCCAGGGAACCAACCATGTGACCAGAGGGTTGGAACTTTCAACCCCGCCCACCCCCTCCTCGAGGGAGTGGAGAGGGGCTGGGGGTTGAATCCATCACCGATGGCCGATGATTCAGTCAATCGTGCCTACATGACGAAGCCTCCATAAAAACCCAAAAGGGGGAGGGTCGGAGATCTTCCAGATACTGGTGAACACGTGGAGCCTGGAGGAGAGTGGCCCCCGGGAAAGGGCACGGACGCTCCTCACCCTCTCCCCACACCTCACCCCTGCATTTCTTCCACCTGGCTGCTCCCAAGTTGTATCCTTTTGTAATAAACCAATAATCCAGAAAGTAAAATGTTTCCTGACTTCCATGAGCCACTCCAGCAAATTAATTGAGACACAGGAGGGGTCTTGGGACCTCTGATCTATAGCCAGAAGCACAGGGGACAGCCCGGACTTGGGATTGGGGTCTCAAGTTGAGGAGGGGCAGTCTCGGGGGATCGAGCCCTTGACCTGTGGGATCTGAGTGGCCTTCAGGTAGACAGTGTCCCACTGAGTTAACCTGCAGGACACACAGCTGGTGTCACCGAATGCTTAGTGTAGGACAGCCCACAACAGCTGGTGTCAGAAGTGAGATAGAGTGTTGGAGTCAATAAAAACAGGGGCTTCTTTCTTTACATGGATACCACCCAAATTTGCACCAACAGATGAATGCATGAAAATGGTGGCAGAACCACACACTGGAACACTAAAAATAAAAAATAATTTATCTACTGATATATACAACATGAGCAAACATCGGAATCATTATGCTGAGCAAAGAAGCCAGACACTAAGGGGTTCAAGTTGAGTAATCCCATTTGTACGAAATTCACCTCCAGTAACAGAAAGCAGTTGAGTGTTTGCCTGGAACCGAAGGTGAGAAAGACAAGGAGGCGGCGGTAACTGTCCAGGGTGACGGATCCCGGACCTTGATCACGGTGGTGATTACATGGTGAACTGTTGTCAAAACACACGTACTGATCACTAAAATGGGTGTGTGTTCCTCTATGGAAACTCTCTGCACTCAATTAATTTTTCAGAAATGATAGGGAGTATAAGTCTATACCTCATATAGCCTTCTTATTCATTTCAAATCTTTCTGCCTAGCTGCTTGTCCAACCCAATTAGATACTCTTTGATTGTGCAGGTCGTCTCTCTACTTAGTGCAGCTGGTTAAAGCCTGTCCAGGACATGCAAGTTTCAATGCTTTTTGCTGCTCGCTCGTATTTGCGTTATTAATAACATCTTCAATCCAATATTTATTTCCAGAACTGTTTACAACCCCCTCTGCAAAGGGGAAGATCTCCTTAGACCTAGATAAAGTGATCAACAAATCCCCCAACCTGGCGTCCCGTTCAGCAGGGAGCAAACCACAGCCAAGGGTCCCCTTGCTCCGCTCTCTGGGTGGGGAGCCCCCACCCTGGAAATGTAGGTGACATGTCATTGTCTGACATACAGACCAGGGTGGGGGTCCGTCCTGATCTTTGCTGGTAAATATTAATTCATTTTCTTATTTTAAATGGAATGCAATTCTAACACTTTAACGACCTAAGATGTCATAATCCACATTTTCTTCCCAGCCCCCTCCCTGCAGACCTCAGCTCTGGAGGGAGCGGGGGGCAGACTCGGGGAGGCAGGGGAAAGAGGGTGAAAATGAGGCCAAACCCAGTGGCAGGAGGAAGCTTGGCTGTGCATCTGTTTCATTAATGTTAACTAGAAGAAAACTTTGTCTTGAGATATTTAAGATATGCACAGGGACCAGGGGACGCTCTGGGGTGTCACCAGATGGTGTGGCTCTGAACAGAAGCATCAGAGAACCTTGCCCTGCTCCGAGGACCTCTGCAGCTCTGCACCAGACGTTCGATCGTCGCAGTACTTTCACCTACGTTATTTGATAATGTTCACCTTCCCACTTAATGTCACAGCCACGGGAGGAAGGCAGGAGAACGCATAGGATTTTTATTTGCAGATGAGCCCACGGGGCTAGGAAGGAGGCAGGTGAGTGAGGAGGGCCCCCTTCTTCAGCTGAGCTGCAATGTTCTTGCTCATTCTCCTCTGCTGTCCTCACACACAGACACACACAGGCACACACTATGTACACGTGCACCACAGTCACACCACGGCTGCATCCCTAACCTAGACAAGTGTAGTCTGGACTTCTCCATCAGAGCTCTGCAGCCCCAGCTCCTGTCTCCCCTTGTCTTCACACCCGATTCACCTCCTTGCAGGAGCCGGCAGGAAGAAGCGGGGACAGCTTCAGCCTCTATTTGGTCCTTATGCACCCACGGGCGGGGATGCCTGGAACAGGCCGAGGTCTGCCTCCTGGAAAGGCTACATGCGACCTGTCAGTTTTGTCCAACTTTCTATTCCAGCAGAACCCCATTCTTGAAGCCAGAGGGGTGCAGGTTTTGGAGCAGAAAAGGGAATCCTGCAGAGAAGAAGTAACCTTCAAGCAGAAAGCCCACGTTTTTCTGAAAACACCGCGTCACCCCACCCTCATCACAGGGGCCTGCCACCCGTCGTCACCACCCCCCACTTTAGAGACAAAGGCCTAGCAAATGGCTTCATCATGAGCTCCATTTTGTGGCTGACAAGGGCACGCTCCGAACCGGAATGCTACGGCTTGTAAGTTTCCATTGTGTGTCCAAGAGAACGCAGAAAGATCCTTGGGAGGCTCTGTGCTCTTAAGATGTATTCATAGCTGCTTCCCAGCAACCTCGAGTGTGGACGTTAACAAAGCCAGAGGGCCTCCTAGCGGATGGCGCGGCGTTTGCTGCTGGCACAAGTACTTGCATGTGGAGAATGAGTCCCCGGGAGAACACCGGGCTGCCTGGCCCTCCCTCAGCCTCCATGCAGAGCCAACCCGTGGCTCCCGGCCCTGGAGACACAGAGACGGATGTCACCAGCCCCTCCCCATGCAGGCTGTAGTTTAACTTTCTTAGTTTTGCTAATGCCACATTTAGAAACACGGGGGAAAACCGGCTCTGTTCAGCTGTTCCGTGTTTGTCCCCCTTCCCGGCTTTAGAAAACTGTGCCCGAGGATGAAGCTCGTCACACAGAACTCCGGCCAACAGCCTGGACCGCAGCACCGGGACACGGCAGGGCTCAGAGGGCAGGGCACCGGGGCGGCCTCGACGGGGAGAACGCATTTCTGCCGTTGTAAGCCACCGGTTTGTGGGCACCTGTTACGCTGGCCTTGAGAGGCTCACACGTGTTCACGGGCGGACCATTTGGAAAGTGAAGGGTGAAGAGGGCCTTTCTGGAGCCGCCGCCAGCGGGAGACGCGCCCGTTCCTCCCTGGGCGGGGGCATCCCATGTCCCCTTGGGCTTGCTCTCAGAGCAGCCGCTTCATTTCTAGAAGTCCAAGGACACGATGCATGTTCACGATGCCATACGAACCGGGAGGTCGCTGCACAGTGTGTGTAGCAGCCAAACGAGGCCGCATGGCCTGCCCACAGCTCACCCGCAGGAGGGGCCCCACCCCCACCCCCGCACGCCCTGTGCAGGCCCGGGACCAGTTCCAGCTGTCTGGTGGCAGGGGACTTGCAGATGCCCTGTTGCGGCTCCAGTGTTGTTCGTGGGGACAGGACCAGGCCCCCCGGCCCACATCCCGCTCTGCCCTGGGCAGCCCGGCCAACAGCCGCCAATCCGGTCCCATCCACGTTTGCTTCTGTCCCAGCAGTTTTTCTTTTTAGGGAAGAGGTCTTGTTAGGGGCTGCATGGAGGTAAGTGCAGCCGGGTTTGGGAATCCCATCCCTACCCCCGGCTTCTGCCATGGCCGTGCCCCCTGGTTTGTGTCGACTGGACAGAGCCCACTCTTCAACGGGTGCGTCCACGGGCAAGACCACAGCCCGCCAGCCTTTCCAGCCCCTCGCTGACACGTGCCGTGCACAGGACGACAAAAGTGTTCATGTCACCTCCGCTTGGGACAGTCTTTCTCTCTGTTTTCCAGGGTGACTAAAACAGTATCATCTGCAGAAAAGAGATGATTCAAGGTGCCAACGTTTTCAATCTATCAACAAAACACAGACTTGAAAAAGATTCCAGGCAATTCGTTGAATAAGTACATGAAACACCACGTTTTCTAAAAGTTATTTTGCAGAAAAACCAGTGACACTCAGGTAACCAACAAGGGAGGCCACTGTTCCCGAAGGAATCATCCATCATTAAAATGCAAGGTGACCTCTGCTAAAGTCAGCACAAAGAGAAAGACGCTGTGGGAGGCTCTCACACTCCTGTTTAGGCTAAACCCCAGCAGATGGAGAACCGGTGGGGAGCGTCTGCTGCAGAGTCTGGGATACCCCCAGGCCCCCTTCCTCTCTCCTTTCTCCCCATGCAGGGGCTTGGCGCACCCCCAATCCCAACCCTGGGACAGCGATGAGCACTCCCCCTGCTGACACCCTCAGGGCGGGAGGAGCCTTGTCTTCCACAGAAAGAACCCAAACCCTCGTTAGCATATCTGATGCCCAAAGAGGGAATTTTCAAAGTGCTCCCAAGGTTTACCCACTCAGACACCCCAGCCTCACTCCAGCGCTATCCCCCAGTCCGTTTGCCATGACTGGCCTTCTGCTGGTAACTCCATGGGGCTGGGGGGCCATCTGGAAGTTGAGGGCTAAGGGCCAGACCCTTGACCTTGGCACAGCTTTGGGGCTCTGGGATGCCCTCCTCTGGCCAGACCCCCAACTGTTGGTCCTCCAGAGTCCAGGCTGCCCTGGGGGCCTCATGCACCCTATCCCAGCTGGGGCACTGAGTTTTCTGAGCTTTGGGTTTCTCTTCTTCCAGAGCCGTGGGCAGGTTTCTTCCCGGGGGCCGGAATCCAGACACACCTCAGCCATCGGTAACCTAGTACTGCCTCCTAGTTCCGGGGGAGTTGGTGGGTCTAAATGACCAACCGGATCAAGGAAAGAACCAGGCTGCTCTCGGCTGTACCATGACCACAAAGACTACAGCAGACCCCACACACGTCCCCACTCACCTCACACATCGGCACTCACACGCCCAGGCCAGTCGGCACAGGGGGTCCCTGTCTAGTGCAGAGAAAACTCCCAGACAGACTCCTCACCCCAGGGACTCCGCACCAGGGTGGGGCTGAGCCGAGACCCATCAAATCCCCACCCAGTCAGGCCAGACCAGAAGTCCCAGGCACATGGCCAGGCCACGGGGAGCAGCCCAGAGTGACCATCACAGCCCGAGACTGCACTCAGGTCGGGGTCTGCCCCTCTGGGAGCCTCGTGCTTGGTACCTGTATCTAGGACACAGACGCCTTGCGGGCCCCCAGCGGCACCTGTAGGACATCGTGTGAAGACAGTCTGAAGGAGAGCTATATGCTTTGGGCTTTTTGTCAAGAGGTCCACACCGGCAGCCTGACCTGCTTCTTGACCTTTATGAGATCCAGTGATCGCACGGGGCCAAGACGGCTAAAGAGCTGATACAACAAGCCGAGGTGTCAGTTCCCGATGCTAACGAGATCAAAATATCTGCAGGGCGGCCGGGTCAGTGGGTCAGGGGCCGACCCTGTGGCCAGGCGCGGCGTGGACCGCTCTGGGCTCCCGGACGGCAACCTTGTGAGCCTCGGAATTGACCCAGAATGGCACCTCCGTGACTTTTTCCTGGGGAACCAGGGCCGCAGAGGACATGCGCACACGCCAGGACATAGCTCAGCGTGTCGCTTTAAACGTCAAACACCCGGAAACAAATTAAATACCCAAAAGTGAAAAGGAAATACTGGAATCAATCATGGGACATCCGTAAGATGTTATGTTATGTGATTCAGAAGAATTTCTAAATCTGTGTAAAATACCTCAGAGAATATTAAGAGAAAAGAAATCCCAGTACACACTCATCTACCCACGACTACTGTAAAAAGCCAGAATCCGCGCCTACACGGAGTCCAGGCTATCAGGAGGGCTGAAAGCAATCACGAAACGGTGACCGGTGCCAGGAGGGGGGCGGTCGCTGACCGAGGCTCCCAGGATGGGTGCACGGGGACACGCTGCAGGAAGCAAGTTACGTGTGAATCAAAACTGTGAGCTTCGTACGCTGTGCCTCTGATGCTCTTAACACAGCAACCCGTGCAGAACGTAGAAACTGGGCAGCAACACACACAAGAAGCTTTGCTGGGCGTAGCCTGGAAGGTGGGACAAGAGGAACCACAGGCTGCTCCTGCCTCCAGCCTTGTGGAGCCGATAAACATCCACCAGAGCCTCTGAAAGCCTGGGTGCGGTGATCTGGGAGGGCAGCGGGGAGGAGGTGGCCTTGGATCCAAGCCTTGAGGGAAGGGGCATGAGAAGGCAAGGGATGGGGCTGTGCATGGGGGGAACAGGGAGGCGCCCACCAGAACTGCAGAGTGTGGGCAGAGTTGAAGGAACTCCAGGAGGGTGGGGGTGGGGTGGGGGTTCTCTGCAGGGCATGGGAGCAGGGCTTAGTTTTGCACAAAAACAGAGTGCCCTCCGAGAACCACAACTCTCATATCAACGGTCCCATGAACGTGGTCAGAGGGGCGTCCTCAGCATCACGGCGAAAACACATCCGGCTGCTGGATCCACCGGAGACAAAATGCTTAAATCCACACCAGTCAATTGGGTTAAAGCCATAGTTACAGTTCAGGGCACCTTTGGCTTCGCTTATCTATATCCAGCATCCCAGAGCCTTCTCTGTGGGGACACGGCAACGTGGCATCTTTCGCTTGTGGCAATCCTGCCTTCTTTGCCCAGGCTCACTTCTGTGGTCCCCAACCTCAGGGTTAAGAGAGAGGAAGAGGAAAGGAGAGGGAGGGGGAGGCAAGGGGGGAGGGGGAGGCAAGAGGGGAGGGGGACGCAAGGGGGGAGGGGGACGCAAGGGGGGAGGGGACGCAAGGGGGGAGGGGGAGGCAGAATGGAGGGGGAGGGAGGAGAAGAGGGCGAGGGGGTTGGGGCCATAGCTCCATTTCCTAGACCAAGTTAGTTCACCGACATTTACTGAGCTCCTACTGTGTGCCAGGACACTGACAAAAATTATTCCAATTATTGCCGATATTAGTTCTCTAGGCCTGCCATAGCAAAGTACTGTAAACTGGATGGCTTAAACAACAAAAAGTTATTGCCTCACGGTTCTGGAGCCCAGAAGTCTGAAGTCAAGGTGTCGACACAGTTGGTTCTTTCTAAGCGCCGTGGGGGAAGGATCTGTCCCAGGCTCCCTCCCTAGATGGCAGATGGCCATCTTCACACGGCTTTCTCCTTGCACGTGCGTCTGTGTCCAAATCCCCCCCTTTTATAAGAACAGAGTCATGTCAGATTAGGGCACACCCTAATGACCTCCTTGTAACTTGACTATCCCCATGAAGATCCTGTCTCCAAATAAGGCCAAAGTCTGAGGGACTGAGGGTTAGGACTCAACACACGAACTTGGGGGACACAATTCAGCCCATGAGCCTGGCTGTAAAGCCACAAGGCACTGTCCCCATTTAACCGATTCAGAAAACCAAGGCTCAGACAGAATGAACAACTTGCCCCCAACCACATACTGTAACTTGGCAGAATTAGAACCCCAGTCTGAGAAATTGCAAAGCCTCGGTCATTCCCTCCAGGTAAAGTCAGCGAATGGTGACAAACGCAGCCTGGAGGCAAAAGGCAGTTGTGGAAGTGCCTGCCGGGTAAGGAGCAGGAGGCCGGGCTTTGGGGGTGGGCAAAATGCACAGAAAGTCGCTCTGGAATCAGGATCAGTTGGCACCTTGCCTGCCTCCCTGTCCACCACGCCACCCTCCTCCAACTAGAGAAACTAGTCCGCCTTCTCTCCCAGAGCGAAAGATGCTCTGTTCTGTGCCCATCGTGGTCCTACTTGGGTCATAACGATTATTCCACAGTCTTACGGATACTGAGCCATGTAGGAAAATACTTTCGCTTCCCTCCATACATCTGACCTGCAAAACGGACAGGGGTGTGCAGCCCTCTGGCATCTGGCGAAAAGGGGAGCTTCCTCGGCAGGACCAGGATGCCAGGCCAGAACCCCAGGGACCTGCCTCCGGGCTCCGGCATCCGCACCGGCCGGGCTCTGGATCTCGGGGCTGGGACCCCATCGGTAGGCGAGGCCCGCTGTTGGCCGTCAAACCACAAATGCCCCAGCAGTAGGGGACCCTGTAATTCATCAGCAAACTAAACCACTTGTGAAAGTGAAAGGGAATGTCTCGATAGTTACCGGGGACTCGGGCACCAACAAGCCTGTCCATCGGATGCACACCTTGCTGAAGCTTCCCTCTGCAAACACCCCCTTCTTATCTTATGAGGCTGCTGGTGCAGCAGTGAGGAGACTCCGTTCCCCAGTGGCCAGGGACAGAGGGGCCACGAGAAGGGAAGAGGAGGAGAGTCCCCTGAGTTTGCCCCAGAGGGGCCAAGGGGTAGAGAGCCAGGCCCGTTCCAGGGGTGCCCTCTTGGGGTCCATCCTTTGGAGATTCTGGGGGTCAAAAGCTTAGCCGTGGAGAGAGGCTGCCTGCTCTGACCCAAACGGGCCGAGTGCGGCCCCAGCCCCCTTGCAGTCCTGCCCACTCACCTCCCTTGGAAATATGGAGCACAGCTGGCTGCCCTTACGCTATACTCCGTGCCCACCGGCCAGGGGCTCATGCACGGTCCGGATGGACAGCTGCCCAGCCTCACCCCCACCAGTGAGGGAAGACCCCACGAAGATCGTGTCAGAGGGAAAGCGGGCTCAGCAAACTCTTGAGGGCGAGTCTGCCGCAGAACAGACCTCTGCTCACCCTGACCGCCAGCAGGACCAAGGGGAGCCGTGGAGCCAGCGTGGCCCAGGCCCCCGTGTGCAGGTGGCAGAGACTGCCCCCCACCCGCTCTCCCACGGGGTGTCCAGGCCCGCCTGCACGCGCCCCTCCGCAGGGTACTCCTGTCCCCGCTGAAGTGACTTTCGCACCCTGTGTCAGGACAGTCGCAGCTAGAGGATCAGAAAGAAGGCCGATTCGCCAACACGAGAGTCCGGCTTGAACAGGAGCTTCCTCCCGGTGGGACAGGGACTTCTCGGCACACAGGGAACTCACAGCTGGCAAGGAGAGTTCTTTTTAAATTAAATGCCCTTCATTCTCTTATTCATGGCCTCCCTGCTCTCCTCAGGACTGAGAGATCATAAATCTTTTCCACCCATTTATTGCCACGATTCACTGCTGGCCATTCTTCATATTTCTTTGCACCATATTGCACACACACTCCTCACTGAAGACAGACTGTTAATCATCCCATTTTCATTTCTGCAGTGATTTCCAGCATCTCGGTGCTGACAATTAAAGATCTCATCCCTGTGGTTCTCTCCCTACCTTCCCTCCGGTTGCCGCAGTCACTGTCAGCGAGGCCTGCGCTTCTGAATGTGGAACCATGAGTACGTAACGAACGCCTTTCCTTTACTCCGATAAAGGGGTATCTTCCGTTCTACCGACGGCAGCAGGACAGTGGGGATGGGTTAAAAATCATGAGAAGAATAACAGATACGTTTCAAGGACTCCAGCACAAAAACAACGCTGGAGACCCCTTCCCACATATCGGACTGGTGAATATTTAAGGGCGGACAGCTAGCAGGGCTGTGAATGTCACAAGCACAACACAGGCCAGCGTAAAACAGGAATCCAAATCCAACCGTGTGCCCTTGAGCTCAGACATTCCTTTCCGGGAATCTGTCCCAAGCAGATCACTATACAACCGTGCACAATATACGTACATTCAAATCACGGCAAAGCAAGCTGACACCCATGACCATATGTAAGTGATGATACATCGATTCAATGGAAAGTAATGCAGCCGTTAATGAGAATGATCTATACCAACATTCCTTCACGCAGGTTCATGGTGCTGCTGAGTGAAGACAGGAGCTTACAACGTGTGCAACGTCGTCTTGTTTCTATAAAGTTGTGCGCGTGTGTGCACGTGCGTGGGCCTGCACGCAGTAGCTTAGCAGAGGTGTGAGCAGTTGCTCCCCTGGAGGGAGAAACACGGGAGTAGCTTTCTCCTTCGCTTACCTCTCTATTCTGCCCTCCATTTCACCGTTAAATACGTGAGGGTGCGTTATCTTCATGACCATAAAGAAGTTTTCATAGAAAAAAACTGCAAAGGTAACTTCCTCACTTTCTGGAACACGAGCCATAACTTGGAGGTGACAGTACATTTGTAACCTGCTGTTCTGGTTCCCTCTCCGTGTCAGCTTGGCTAGGCTACGGTACCCAGACATTTGGTCAAATGCCAGCCGAGGTCACCGTGAAGGTATTTTCGAGATGATTAACATTGTAAATCAGCGGACTGTGAAGAAAGCAAATGGCTCCATGCTGTGGGTGGACCTCCTCCAATCAGGCCTTCTGAGAAGACGAGGTCCCTGGAGCCAGAAGGAACCCCGTCTGCAGGCAGCCTTGACACCAGACCTGCTGTACCTGCTCTGCCCTGGGCCAGCAGAGCCCTCCAGGTTGGGGCCCTAGAGCCCCCGCAATCATGTGAGACAATTCCTTAAGATAAATCTGTCTTTCTTCACATACACATCCCATTGGTTCTGTTTCTCTGGAGCATCCTAACTAATGCACTGCTTTTACGTTGTTTTTTTTTTTTTTAATGAACTTTTTTTTAGCAAAACTGAATGGCTGGTAGAGACAGATCCCCGGCCCCCACGTGTGCACAGCCTCCCCCACTACCATGCCCCCCCCCCACCAGAATGGTGTCTTTGTTATGAAGGATGAACCTACACGACACGTCATTATCCCCCAAAGTACTTAGCTTACATTAGGTTCACCTCTTGGTGTGACGCACTCTATGGGTTTGGACAAATGTGTAATGACCTGTATCCACCATTACAGTATCACACGGAGTAATTTCACTGCCCTAAAAATCCTCTGTGTTCCCTATTCACCCCTCCCTTCCCCCGCCCTCTGGAGACTGCTGATCTTTTTACTGTTTCCAAATTTTGCCTTTTCCAGAACGTCATGTAATTGGAATCATCCAGTGTGCAGCCTTTCAGATTGGTTTCTTTCACTTTATAATAATGCATTTAAGCTTCCTACTTGTCTTTTCATAGCTTAAAAGCTCATTTCTTCTTACAGCTGAGTAATATTCCATTGTCTGGATGGCCCACAGTACATCTATCCATCACCCACTGAAGGACGTCTTGGTCGCATCTAAGTTTCGACGATTATGAATCAAGCTGCTATAAACACCCAGGCTGTTTGTGGACGTAAGTTTTCAAATCCTTTGGGTAAATATGGGAAGAGTATGTTCAGTTCTCTAAGTAAATGTGCCCTGGATGCCCAAGTCCAATGTGTGGGGGCAGAGGGGGCTCCCAAAGCACCAGGCAATTCTCTGACGCCAGCCGTGTGACATACAATTTATTCTGACACCATCTACCTGGAGGAACATCAGACCCTGAGACCCGCTGGCCCCCACTTTAGAGGCCAATGGCAAGACCAGGCTGTCTCCTGGACTCCTCTCTCCCTCCCTCCCCCTCTCTCTCTCTCTCTCTCTCTCTCTCTCTCTCTCCAACCAGCCATAGATCAGAGGTTCCCTTGACCCACCCCCTCTGGTTTGATTAATTCGCTAGAGCAGCTCACACAAGTCTGAGAAACATTTTACTTACTAGATTACTGACTCGGAATAAAAGGATATATAACTCAGGAACAGCCAGACGGAGGAGACGCATAGGGCAGAGTATGGGGAAAGGACAGGGGCTCCCATGCCCTCTCCCGGGGGCCACTTTCCCTCCGTCTCCAGGGGTCCACCAACCCAGAAGCTCTCTGAATCCCATCCTTGTGGGGTTTTATGGAGGCTCATTCCATAGACACAGTTGATAAAATCATTAGCATTCACTGATTCAACTTCCTGCTCCTGTCCTCTCCCCAGACGTCAGGAGGTGGGAATGAAAGTTCAGATGCTGATTCTCTAGGGCCACCTGCCCTCATCCTTCCGAGAGTCGCCACCTTATTAACATAACAAAAGACACCTCCGTGGCTCTCATCACTTTGGAAATTCTAAGGTTTTTAGGAGCTCTGTGCTAGAAGTGGGGACCAAGACCACATACAGTATCAATTATAAATCACAATATCACGGCAAGAAACCACCATACTGTCTTCCAAAGTAGCTGCACCATTTTGCATCCCCCCAGCGATGGATGAGCACTCCTTCTGCTCCACACCCTTGCCGGCCTGTGGTGTTGCCAGTGGTCTGGATTTCGGCCCTTCTAAGAGGTACGCGATGGTACCTCTTTGTTGTTTGCTCTTTATCTCTGTGGGCAAATTGCAAGGCAGAGTCCGTCTTGTGGTTCCCATTTCACAGACAAGCACACTGTGGCACCTGCCCGGGGGCACAGCCTTTTGGAAGGACCTGGCTTCCTCGGCTCTCAGGGCAGAGCCTTTTCTCCAGAGAATTCACCCAGAGCCCAGAAGCCCATGAGAACAGGTGATCAGGCATGAACAAAGGGGGACGAAGCAACTGCCTGACCTGGCCAGGGCTCAGTGCAAGATGTTGGGCGGGAGCACACGTGTGGGGGTGGGGCTAGCAGAGGCTCTGCCCCTCCCACTAACGCCCTCTCACCCTGGCCCTATCTCCCGGCCTCCCACGTGGTCCTGCTCCTGCTACAGGGGGACCCCGGCCGCTGCAGGGAAGCGCTGTGCGCCCCCAGTCCTCTCCAGCCACTCGGGTCCAAGTTGTGACAGAGGGGATTCCCATTCCCAGCCCCCTGGCTTGGGCCTTCATGTCTTTCGTCACTCACAGCATCCCGAGCCTCTTCCCTGAGTGTCTGCAGAGACCCCGGTGTCACAGGTTGACCAGTAGGCAGGGCTCACAGTAGTGTCGCCATGTAAAATGCGGGACACACACCTGCATCTGAATTTTAGATGAGCAACAAACACTTTTTTAGTAGTTAAGCCTTTGCAAATACTGATTCCTCTATTTTTATCTGCTAAATCGGCCACTCGAACATGGAGATCAACTAATCCAAGGCTCCTGCCTGGGATCCTCAGCTCCCAACAGAAGAACAGGGCCCACATGTCCCTTTCGGGAGTGCAGAAAGCCTGTGGCCATCCCGTGGGCACAGAAACCCCCAAGCTTCTTTGACAAAACCCCAGTGACTGGCATGGTGGTCGTGGCTGGTGGTAATGGGGGCGTGGCTAGAAGTCAGAGAGGTCTCTGATTGGTGGAGGGACGGGGGCATTATAACCTGTGTGTGCGCGTGTGCACGTGCAAGCGGGGGGGGGGGGGGGGGGGGGAGGGGGGTGGCTAGTAAAACCACGCGGAATGTGAATCACACGAAATGGTTGATAAGCAGGGTGCTTTCTTATGGAAAGGTCAGAGACCCCTCGTTTGCCTGTCAGGGGCCTGAAGTCCACACGGTAATTCTCCTTGAAAAGGTCTCAGTATCGGGGCCTCCTCACCCATTTTACTGGAATCCAAAGTTGTTCTCCGCGGCCGACCCCCCCTGCCCGCCTTGCTGTCAGCGGCCTCCCCGCCATCTGAGGACAGAATGTCTAATGCCCCAGGTCAGACCGGCTGTGCCCGCACGTCGTGTGCCTCAGCGGAGACCAATCTCTCATTCCCTCCGTCCCTTCGCTCAGACACGCCGGCCCAGGGCAGCGCTGCCTTGGAGGATAATAAAGGTTATGGCAGCAAATTCTAGAAGCAAAGGTCAAACCACCTGATTGCAAGTTTTTTAAAAAACCTCAATTTAAAGATCCATTGGCTCCCAGCGCAGCGAAGCTGGGCGGGCCTCCCGCCCATTACCTGCGCTGGCTGGGGACGGGCCTACCCCGTTCATCAGCTGGGTCAGCAGGGAGCAGCGGGGGAAGGAGGCAGCTTCATGGCCAGGGTCTCACGGCCATGGGGGGGGGGGGGGGGGGCGGTCTGCTGACGGGAGGGGCAAGGAGAGCTCCTTGGACTGAGGGCAGAGTGGACGCTATGGTCCCCGGTGCCTGAAGGACAGTGCCAAGGAGTCATCGTGGGGACGGTCACCACCCTGAGTGCTCACATCCTGGGATCCTGCATTGGGAGGGAGAGCAGGCCTCGGGATCGGGCCTCGATTTGCCTGAGGAACACGCAGCTCTTGCCTTTTGCATACACTCCCAAAGTCAGGTGCTGAGCCCTGACTGCGTGCAAACCCATGTGGGGAGACAGCCTGATCTCCACTCTCCCAGGAGGAAGATCAGCATCTTCTCTTCCCAGAGTGCAGAGGAGCTAAGCACCACTCGGGGAGGTGGGCAGAGGGGATGTGGGCGGCCCCAGCATCTGCTCCCGAGCCTTGCCCAGCCTCACGCACGGCTGCCGTGCATCCACATGCCCCAGGACGAGCATTCACTGCTACCAGGCTGCCAAGGAAAGCACATGTTCACACACTAGCAACTGTGCAAATGACCTGTGGCCGGCAAATGATTTTTAGCCTTTTAGCCCAGAAAGACTCTTCAGGGGAAAAGGGAATTATCACTTGATGGCATTCAAAACAAGACGACAGGTCCAAAATTGAGTCACGCGTCTGCTAAGCCCCGTATCACCAGATCAAGACTGAACTTCACCTAGGTTTTGGCTCTCCCAGAAACAGAACCTTAAACCTTTCAGTCCAGGATCATCTGGCCAGCACCCAACGAGGGCCTCAGCCCATTCCCTGAAGGAAAGGGACCTTGCAAGAGCCAACCCGCTTTTCTGCCCACTCCCTCCTGCCCACAAAAGTGGTTCAGTTTGTACAGTTTCTCAGCCCCTTTAATCTGCTAGACTCGCTGCTGCCTGAGTTGAATCGAGTTTTGCCCAAATAAACTCAAAGTATTTAATATGACTCCGTTTCTCTTTCCACAGAACGTACAGAGTTTCTGTTTGCAAAGATGAAAACTCTTGAACTGGATACTTAAAAATGGTTAAGATGGTAAAATTTTGTTTTACGTATATTTTTCCACAATAAAAAAATAAAAAGATGAGTCGCTCTAATCTTGGATCCCAGGACTAGTGAAGTGAGACCAACTCCAGACTCAAGCGCCCAGAAAATGCCAGTAAGACACCAACCGGGGAGCTGGAAAATCTGGGGTCCCCAGGATGGCTTAGGAAGAAGAACACGCATCTGCTTTCAAAATATGTAACAAACCATACGATGATGTAAGATTTACCCTTAAAACCAAAGAAGGCTCAGGGAGAAAGTCTGCATTCCTATAAAATATGCTAGATTTGTTGTTGCTAACAATAACCATGCAAATTCAGCACATGTCTACAACCCGAATCTTCAGAGTGTGGATTCCACGATGCCACAAAACGCAAAGGTCCACCATGCTGTATTTTGTTGAATTTAATGGCAATTGAAAAGTCCACGTTTGTGTGTCACATCATCGGCTCCGTTTTCTCTGTTCAGCAAACTGGCCTCTGTCACCCCTGCAGAACTGTGCAGTCAGGAGAGAAGCCATCACGTGCTTGACCCGCAGGTATGGGGGCTCTGCAGGGAGGCTCTGTGCAGAAGACACCCGGGGACTGAACGCAGGAACCGAACAGGGCAGAGTTTCAGTGGGAAACGCAACAGGCTAACTGGAAAATAAGACAAAAGGCTCAGGGATGAGATGTGACTTAAGAGAAGTGTAGCAAAAATGAGTATCATGTGATAGAAATGAAAAGGTTGCAGGCTTTTTAAAAAGATACATAGAGAGATAGATACATTTGTCTGCAAAGTCCTATAATCTCGACATGAGACTGGCGTTGGCTGGAGGGGACTGGTGGATATAACCCAGCCAGGCCTGTGCACTTTGCGCTCCTAGGATGACAGGAGAAAAGCAGAATCAGTGGCCAATGACCCCGAAGAGAGGAGATACCTGAGGCAGACCCGAGCCCAGCCTGCAGCCCAGGGCCACCCCGGCCTCAGTCGGCCCCAAGGCGGCCTCTCTGCAGCCTGGCCCCCACCCTGCAGGTGTCGAGGAGAAATGAATGTTGGGTTTTGCTTTGAGGTGACTTGCTTCACGTTATTACAGTAACAGCTGACAGACACATGGATGTGATGGGCTGAATTATGTCCCTCCAAGATTTGTGAGTTGAAACTTTAACCCCCAATACCCCCAAATGTGATTGTGTCTAAAGACAGGGCCCCCAAAGAGGTGATTAAGGTAAAATGAGGCCGTTGGGGTGGCCCCTGGTACAACAGGACCGGTGTCCCTTGAAGGGGGAATTTGGACACGGAGACCCAGGGGTGCATGTACACGGGGGGGGGGGGGGACCCCAGGAGGGCACAGCGAGAGGGTGCCATAGGGAAGCCCAGGAAGGAGGCCTCAGGCCCCCGATGGGGGCTCTGGGCCTCTGCACCATGAGAAGATGAACTTCCGCCGGTGAAGCCGCCAGGCATGTGGGGCTTTGTTCTAAGGCTGCCGTTACCTCCGCCCTTAGTCATTTCCCGGTCCCCCGCTTCCCTGAGACAGGCTGCAGCTCTCTGTCTGCATGTCGTCCGTGAGGAAGCCCGGAGCAGGCGCCAGAAGGCTCGTTCGTCCCCTCAGGGAAGGGAGTCACATGCCCTGCGAAGTCTGGGGGGAGGATGCCGTCATCCGTGAGCTGTCATGCCCGCGTCCCCAAACTCTACCAAACATTCTGGGCCCAACCATGGCCCTCAGAGCGTCGCTGTGCGTGGACACCGCCCAACAGAGTGTGGCAGGACCCAGGGCCACGGCCAGTCACAGGATGCCTCCCTCCATGGCTCCCGGAAGATGGAAATACTGTGCAAGCAGGCTCTCCGTTGTTACCTCTGCTGTTTTCTCTCATCTGTTTGTTCGCTTTCCCAGAAGGAGGGGCCTGTCTGCGAGTACAGAGAAGTGTCGCTCCTGCCCCACACTGTGGCCACCGGCGGCTTTCCAGGAGTTCTGTCCCTCTTTGCTCTTCCTAGAACGTCTCACAGACACTCCCCGAAAGGCGGGTCCTGAGACCTGTGGCTAGTCAGCAGGCAAAGGGAACCCCATCGACCTGCGTGGGGCGCAAAGCGGAGCTCCTTGCTTGTTCAGCTGCTGGAAGGTTCTAGAACAGCAGGCCCGTGGAGTCCAGCCATGCTGGCGGAGACCAAGTCTGAGCCTCTGCTGCCATTCTGAAAACCTCACAGGTTTTACTGATGCTGCCACGTGGCAGGTGTTCCCTAACGTGGCCTCCCACCTGGCCACAAGCCTGACCCCTAGCAAAGGCCTCCACGGGGAGCGGGGGGGTGCTCTGCCCCTTGGGAGCTCGCCCTGGTGGCCAAGGGAGAGGTGAGCCGCTGTGGCCAAGCTGCCGTCTGCCGCCTGGAAGGCCAGTGGCCTTTGGCGCCCTATTCCCCAGGTGCCCCTGGGCATCTGTGAAGCCCTCCCTGCAGAGGGGACGGCAGAGGCAGGGATGCCGGGCAGGCGGCAGGTGGGCGCTGGGCGGGGCCCTCCTGGGCTGCAGACACGGGGGTCACTCCCGACGAGGCAGCGGTGCTGTTAGCCAGCAGCCCTGGTCGTTTTAAGCACGATCGTTTTCCCATAAGCTCTGCTGATGGCCTTCCCATTACTGCTTTTCAGAGGAAAGATTCAGGACAGCAGCAAACGCTGTGAGAGAGGATATTAGGCTTAGATTGACCATAACAAAATTATTATGAGAGCGGAGCTCTCTAGTTTATACTGTATCATTAACTGCGCATTTTCCCCACGTGCTGCTCAGCGGACCAGCAAAGCAAGTGCTTGCTGCAGATTTCAATCTCGGTGAGCGATAAACTCAGCGTTCTGCATTAATAGATGGCACCAAACCTGTGGCGTGGTTCCCACAGCTGTGGGATGGCAGAGGGCGTCAGAGAGGGTTTCTCCTCAGCCAGGCTGCGGCAACACAGAAGTAAATCCCACCCGCTGGAGGCTGCACAGGGGGACACGCTGAGAGGAAGGCAGTGAGGTGGGGCTCTAGGCCCTCGAGGTAGGGACACTGCCCGCCGGGTCTACAGTCGCACTCCGGGATCCCCAGTCTTACTTTCAGTCTGCTCAGAGATCTTTTGCATTTTTTTTTTAATGTTTATTCATCTTTGAGAGAGAGAGAGAGAGAGCATGAGCGGGGAAGGGGCAGAGAGAAGGAAACATAAAATCCAAGGGAGGCTCCAGGCTCCAAGCTGCCAGCACAGAGCCCGATGCTGGGCTCGAACCCACGAACTTCGAGATCATGGCCTGAGCCAAAGTCGGACGCTTAACCAACCAAGCCACCCAGGCGCCCCAAGATCTTTTGCATTTTGAATGTAATGCATTTTTTTTTTTTACCGTTTATTTATTTATTTATTTTGAGAGGTGGTGGAGGGCCAGAGAGAGAGAAAGAGAGAGAGCATCCTAAGCAGGTTCCACGCTCAGGGCAGAGCCCGATGTGGGGCTCAATCCCACAACCTTGAGATCACAACCTGCGCCGAAATCAAGAGTCAGACACTTAACTGACTGAGCCACCCAGATGCCCCTCGGATGTAATACCATTTTTTAAACATTTACTTATTTTGAGACAGAGAGCATGAGCAGGGGCGGGGCAGAGACAGAGGGACAGAGAATCCAGGCAGGCTTCGTGCTCAGTGCAGAGCCCGACGTGCGACTCGAACTCAAAACCATGAGATCACGAC
Source organism: Panthera leo (assembly GCF_018350215.1). Taxonomy (NCBI): domain Eukaryota; kingdom Metazoa; phylum Chordata; class Mammalia; order Carnivora; family Felidae; genus Panthera; species Panthera leo. The sequence goes on along the minus strand of NC_056689.1, from coordinate 84,676,214 downwards.
CCGCAACGGCATCGACACTAGGATGCTTAGCTGACTGAGCCACCCAGGCGCCCCTCGAATATAACATCTTAACTGGGAGCCTCCAGAAGCATCAGAAACCGAAGAGGGAGACACCGTTGGTGTGATGCCTCGAACCCAGATTCGGAGCCAGGAGGGGCCTTGGGCCTTCCCCCCTCTGAGCTGTGCAGCCCCTCTCCCAGTCACCCCGTGGCCACGGTCCCCCAGGCCCAGCCCAGTGCCGACGGTGTCTCCCGTTACCCCTCAGCCTCCTTATCACCAGGCCAGCTTCCCGTGGCTGCAGTAACAAACTTCCACAAAGCTGGTGGCTCAAAGCCACACACGTGGGTTCCTCTGCAGATCAGGAGGTAGGATGTCCTCCACACAAGCTGCTGGCAGGGCGATGCTCCTTCTGGAGGCTTCAGGGAGGAACCCATTTCTTGTCTTTGCTGGCTTCTAGAGGCTGCCTTCATTCTTGGCTCCTGGGCCCATCCTGACACTGCTCCCACCTCTGCCTGTCATCGGACGCTGATCCCCCCGCCTCCCTCTTGCACGCACCCTTGCCGTTACACTGGATCCACACAGATGACCCAGGTCCCCCACCTCTAGGTCCCTGATTTAACTGCATCTGCAAAGTTCCCTCTGTCAGGCAAGGCCGCACATTAACAGCTTTGGGGATCGAGACATGGACATCTTTAGGGGCCGTGGTCGTGTCTAACGCGAAACTCTGGTTTTCTCTGTGATTCTACAATACAGGGTGGTCTGTGAATGCTCTTGCATAGTTACCAAGTCATATCCTTTTATTTTAAATGTATTGGTCGTGAGCACAGAAGTAAGCCTTTCGAGGTTGAACAGGAAGTAGGAAAAGGACAAACTCTGGAAAGTGTCCTCCACCGAGGCCGCCCCAGGCTTGGGTCATCTGGTAGCCGAGTGGCAGAGGCCGGAGGCTCAGAGCAGAACAGGCTGCGAGGCTGGGAGGGGCGGGGAGGGGAGGGGAGCCCTCCAGCCCTGGGCCCTGCAATCCTTGCCCAGAGATCCCACTGATATTCACAAGGATGTGCCCCCAAGAGCCACCTCAGCTCTCTAAAAAATTAATTTCCTTTTCTAGCCATGGATCTCCTGCCTACCTAGGGCTTGAGACCATCAGACCCATTTTCCTAACAAGCACCTGTCGTCACTCACTGCTTGAGGTTTCTCTGAAATTCAAACAGCACTCCTGCACCCAATGCCTCTTCCGTATGATCTCTCAGCTCTTCCCGCTGACTGTTCATGGAGGGTGAGGTCCTCGGATAAGCCCGGCTCACAGGGGAGTCCCCACCTTGTGGGCATACCTCAGCCAGGAACTCAGCCCCAAGTGGAAAGGAACCGAGGACTGAGCCCACCACTCTGACATCCGAGCGCCCACAGGGGTCAGCCAGACCTTTCGCAGCGGATGCCGGCCTCTTTCTGACCCAAGCTGCAGAGAGCAATTTGTACCAGTTCCTTAGGAGTTAATTTAGGCTGTAAAAATACCACAAGAACAAGACCGACTGCTGGGCACCTGGCAAAGACTTGAATCCCTGGCAGCAGAAACATCCTCCCCATTTGTGGACATAAAGGAAACATCAAAATAACTGGGGCTACGGCCAAAAAGGCCAGCCAGGGGGACACAGCCCATCAGAGCACAGACCGGCCCAATTGGAATGGGGAGTGAGGCCAGCAAGGGGCGAAATTGCTGCCAAGGGCAGAGGGCTGCCAGGACCGGGCTGGGCTGCTGGTTTCTGAAGAAGGGAGGCGTGTTAGTGTCCTGGGGACATGAAAGCAATTAGCACAAACTGCAGATTTATGGATTTATTCTCGTAGGGTGCTGGAGGCCAGATGTCAGGAGTTGTGGTGACAGCAGGGCTCTGCTCCCTCCAGGGCCTCTGGGGGAGGAAACTTCTTTGCCTCTGCCCTCTCCTGACAGCCCCAGGCATCCCTTGGCCTGCAACCACATCATCCCCATCTCTGTGTCCAGCTTCACATGGCCTCGCCCTGCGCCCTGCGTCTCTGTGTGTCCTCTCCATCCCTGTCCCTCTAAGGACTCTGCCACCCTAATCCAGGAGGATCTCATCTCGAGACCCTTACTTTAATTTCATCTGCAGATGAAGGACCCTATTTTCCACTGAGGTCACATTCACAGGTACCCGGGGTTAGGACCTGGACTTATCTTTTGGGGGACACTGGTCACCTCACTATGGTAAGACTCGTCATCACCTCTAGAACCCTTTGTCTCTCCACGTGCCCAGGAAGAACCCTCTGCTGCAGCCCCAGGCCTTGCCTGGAAAAGAAAAGCCCACCCCCCCAACTGGTCCTTTCCAGTCCATGCTCTGAAACAAAGTCAAAAACCAGGGGAGGCCCCTGGAAAACCAGAGAGGGGTGGTGCCCTGCCTGGAGGCCAGCCTGGGCTGAAAGGTCTCTGATATGTGCAACTCGATAAAAACTGTAAAGCGCTTCTAAGTGTATCTAACCGCGGCTCAGCTCTGTCTGCCTCCGACTTCCCCAGAAAGAAGACAAGTGTTTGTCACACCGGCGTTGAAATCAACACAATTACGTGGATCTCAGGGGTTCTTAGATCCAGTCTGATCCCAAGTCCACGGGAGACTGTCCGCACCACTGTCTCCAACCTGGAGAGGAAGGCCCACAGAGCACCCCACCCTGTCTGTCTGCTCCTCAACACTGGCCATGCCAAACGGAGAGGGGTGGACCCACCCTGCAAGTCCCACGTCATCAGCGCAAGTGTTCTTGGTGAGATCAAAAGGCAATTTGGAAGCAGACAGATTCTGGGGTGGCCTGTGGCTCAGTCAGTTAAGCATCTGACTTCAGCTCAGGTCATGATCTCGCGGTTCGTGGGTTCAAGCCCCGCGTTAGGCTCTGTGCTGGAACCTGCTTCGGATTCTGGGTCTCCCTCTCTCTGCCCCTCCCCCACTTGCACTCTTTCTCTGCCTCTCAAAAATGAATACATGCTAAAAAAAATTTAATAAAATAAAAAAAAAGGAAGGAGATTCTAAAAACACCTCCTGCTGCAGCATAGGTGATCTGTAAAAATGCTTTCTGTGAGCAAGGAATCCTTTCTCCCTCCCAGGAAGAAAAGTAATGCCAGCAAATGTGGGGTTCTCTTGAGAAGCTCAGACCCATCTATCTCCAGATCACTGCCAGCTGGGAGAGCAGGCAGGAGGGCCCCCAGGGGGCACAGACCCCAGAGACGGGAGGGGTGTGCTGATAAGAGTCCACTCCGGACATCTCGCCAATGCCACTGAACAGGGGCTTACAGGTGGGCTTTAAATCATGTAGAAAAACCAAGCCCTGTGATGTCTGTGCTTCTCCATGCTGTGAAGCAAACGCAGAGCTGTCCCAAGGGCGCCTTTTCTGACTGGGAAACACTGTTCCTATCTTTGTGTCACCAGGTCAGCCTCCACCCTGGAGTGTTACCTAAGAAAGCCTGAGTGCATTTCTTGGGTGAGGGCCTTCACCCATGACGTGCCTTCCTAGATGAATGGCTGAATCTTACGGTACCTGAAATCCCCTGGGGTGGGGGTGGAAGTCTTGTCAAGATGTAGATTCATGGCTCTGAAGCTACAAGTTCCCAGGTGCTTTGGGGCCACAGATCACACTTTGAGCAGATATTTTCCTCACCCTGCCTCTCCTCCCCCTTAAAACCACAATTCAAGGCTCAGGTGCATTCCTGCAGTAACAGCTTACTTAGGATTTTTTGAACCATCAGCCTTCCGCCAGCCAGGGGAGCCCTCCTGAAACCATGTCTGTTCTCTGCACAGCTGACACCGACGTTCTCTCTGCGGCTCCTCTGGCCTCTGTCTCTGGCCATTTGATAGGCTGAGCAGAACTGAAACTCCCTGTCCACAGGAAGTGTCATAAAGCAGTCGAAGAAAAGAAGACAAGGCGGCCGTAGCTGAGCCCCCTGGGATTCTGACTGTGGTTACAGAGGAGGCGACCCGGTGTGCTGGGCCAGTCCCAGATCAATGACATCGTCAAGCTGCCGGCTTCTCCCCTGGTCAACCATGAAGCTGCTGGTTTATGTCTGCCTCTGAGAACCGACCTGACTACTGCACAGTCTCCAGGGCCGAGTCAAACAGCACCTCATATAAGACCTAATGGTTTCCTCTATGGCTCTCTGCTACCGTGATTCTTTTTTTTTTTTAACGTTTATTTATTTTTGAGACAGAGAGAGACAGAACATGAACGGGGGAGGGTCAGAGAGAGGGAGACACAGAATCTGAAACAGGCTCCAGGCTCTGAGCTGTCAGCACAGAGCCCGATGCAGGGCTCGAACTCACGGACTGCGAGATCATGACCTGAGCCGAAGTTGGCCGCTTAACCGACTGAGCCACCCAGGCGCCCCTATGCTACTGTGATTCTTTAAATGAGTGGGAGTTTGATTTCATGATAAACCCACAATCCTATCTCGAGGCAAGGTGATTAGATGAGCAGAGGTAGAAATGGTAAAAAATGTAAATACAACCCAGTGAAAACTGAACTATGCCCAAGGACATACAGGCTTAGATCAGTCAAGAAAGTTAGGGATTTACTTCTTGGACTAGAAACAGCCTTCCCTCTGGGTATTCTGCCCAACGACCGTAGACTGTCCTGGCTGGGGCTCTGGACATAACTGTGGGTCTCTCCCACCATCAGAGAGAACAAAGAAAAGCAGGAGGCCCCTGCAGACAAGGTCTGTTCCTGCTGGAGGGGGAACAAATAGGTAAAACCATACCCTACGACATGTCAACTTATAAGCTTTGAAAGTGTTTATGTCCTTCAACCCAGAAATTTTTTTGAAATTATTCAAAATAGAGAAAACACTCTAGACCTTGGATTAAACGTGATAACTTGAATAGTCGAGTGCAAAGCTGCTCCCTACAAAAGTCCCATTGGAATAATATCAAAACGATAAAATAACATAGGTTCACAAAGACAGAATCAAAGTATATAGGTCAACAGCAATGTCTTAGAAAATAAAAAGCAGATGGACCATTTCAATTCTGGAGATGGACGAATAGCTCCTGTTGGACCATCCTTCCCACAGATAACACCTAAAATCTTCAGACTATTTTTTTTTTAAGTCTGAAGGCACTGAAGAGTAGTCAAGAGCAGGCAGACGCTAGAGGGGAGTGGACGTTCGGAAGAAGGGAACAGTGTGGGGTGAGTTTCCCATTTTCATGACTTTGAGTCTAAGAGCAGACCCAGAGCTGAGACAGCCAGAGCAGCTAAATTTGAGGAGCAGACCCTCAGTATCCCCAGCTTCCAGAACCAGAGGAGAGAGCTAGGGGAAACTACATCCACTGGAGAGTAAACGGGGAACACGGGGAGGGGAGAGTCAGGGCAGGAGAAGGGGATTCTGCATGTAAACTCAGCCCAAGTACCTGGCCAAGCACTTAACAGCACATGTGCAGGCAGGCTCCGGCACAGCCCGAAGGCTGAAAGAACTGAATTAGACATGAACTACTTGCTACAAGAGAGCGGATTTCAAGTTTGAATTCAAAGCCATATACACTGTCTGCTTAGCAAAGAAAATAAGTACTCTCTGGAGGCCCAGAACAGAATCCAGAGTCTCTAACACATCACTCACAAGGGATAGGAGCCATGAACAAATTACAGTTGACCCTTGAACAGCACAGGAGTTAGGGGCACCAGCCTCCAGGGTGGTCAAGATTCCCTGTATAACCTGACTTCCCAAAAACTTCATTACAAAAAGCCTACTGTTGACCGAAGCCCTACTGGTAACAGAAGCAGTCGATTAACACGTATCTTGTGTGATATAGGTTCTACACACTGTATTCTTACAATAAAGTAAGCTGCAGAAAAGGAAATGTTATTAAGAAAATCATAAGGAACAGGGGCGCCTGGGTGGCTCAGTCGGTTAAGTGGCCGACTTCGGCTCAGGTCATGATCTCGCGGTCCGTGAGTTCGAGCCCCGCGTCAGGCTCTGTGCTGACAGCCCAGAGCCTGGAGCCTGTTTCGGATTCTGTGTCTCCCTCTCTCTGACCCTCCCCCGTTCATGCTCTGTCTCTCTCTATCTCAAAGATGAATAAACATTAACAAAAAATTAAAAAAAAAAAAAGAAAATCATAAGGAAGAGAAAATACATTTATAGCACTAGACTGTATTTATCTAAAAAAAAAAAAAAAATCCCCATCTAAGTGGACCATGCAGGTTAAACCCATTTTGTCTGAGGGTCACCTGTGAATGATATATGACCAAATAGGAAAAGTCATCATATACGTGCACACAGGTAATAGAATGTCAAACTCTATGAAGCAAAACTTGAATTAAAAGGATAAATAGACAATTCCTCGGGCGTCTGGGTGGCTCAGCCAGTTAAGCATCCAACTCTTGATTTGGGCTCAAATCACGATCTCATGGTTCATGAGTTCAAGCCCTCTGCGCTGACAGCTCAGAGCCTGCTTGGGATTCTCTCTCTCCCCCTCTCTCTCTGCCCCTCCCTGCTTGCACTCTCTCTCAAAATAAACATCTTTTTTTTCAAAAAGGATAAATAGACAATTCCACAAGCACTGTTGAAGACTTTAATTTCCATCCCTCATAAATTAATAGAGTAGATTAAAAATGAGTAAAGCTACAGATTTACTGTTTACTCCACCAAAAAGCTGCATAATACACATTCTTGGCAAGTCCACAGAACATGTGCACCAGGATATGCCATATACGGGCCAATAAAATAAGACATTAAATATAAAAGGGTTAAAATCATACTAAGTATATTCTCTGACCAAAGTGGAATTAAGTTAGAAATTAACAATACATCAAAACACTGCTAATGTGCAGAAATTAAACAACCTACTTCTAAATAATCCATGTCTCAGAAAACACATGGGAAATTTAGAAAATATTCAAATTGAATGGTGATGAAAATACAACTAGTTGACTTTGGGATTTGCTTAGAGTGATATTTACCACTTTAAATAGTAGAAAAAGGCAGTTCAAAAATTAATGAACTAATGCATAACTCAAAAACCAGTAAAAGAAGAGCAAAGTAAACCTAAATTAAACAGAAGGAAGGAAATGATAAAGCCATAAATCAATGAAATGGAAAAAACAAAAACAAAAAAAAACAAGAGCAACAAAATTTATAAATCCCCAGCTAGGGGCACCTGAGTGGCTTAGTCAGTTAAGCATCTGACTCTTGATTTTGGCTCAGGTCATGATCTCATGATTTGTGAGTTCAAGCCCCACATCAGGCTCTGCACTGATAGTGTGCAGCCTATTTGGGATCCTCTGGCTCTCTGCTCCTTCCCCACTCACAGTGTCTCTTTCTCTCTCTCAAAATGAATAGAAAGAAAGAAAGAAAGAAAGAAAGAAAGAAAGAAAGAAAGAAAGAAAGAAAGAGAGAGAGAGAGAGAAAGAAAGAAAGAAAGAAAGAAAGAAAGTTCCTAGCTGTTATTGATAAAGAAAAAGAGAGAAAGATGAACAAAGAACAGAGTATTACTACAGGACCTACAGATTTTAAAAGGGAAATAGGGGAGTATTTGAATAACTATACACCAACAAATAGAGCAACTTACATGAAACAGACACATTCTGTGAAAAATACACAGCTTACCAAATTTGACACAAAATGAAGCAGAAACTCTGAATAGCCCTGTTATCTATCTATTAAAGAGAAAAATAACACCACTCTCATACAAACTCTTTCAAAAAATAATGGAGGAGGGAACCTTCGCCAATCCATTATATCAGGCCAAAAGAATTCTAATACAACAGCCTGAAAATTACACTATAGTGGAAGAAACTTACATGAACATAGATTCAAATTTCCTTAGCAAACTTTAGTAAATAAAATCCAGTAACAGAGGATAATATCACACGACCATGTGAAAATTTTCCCAGGAATACAAGGCAAGTTTTTGTTTTTAAACGTTTATTTATTTTTGAGAGTGTAGACAGAGCACAAGCAATGGAGGGGTAGAGAGAGAGGGAGACACAGAATACAAAGCAGGCTGCAGGCTCTGAGCTGTCAGCACAGAGCTGGACACAGGGATCGAACTCACGGACCGCAAGATCATGACCTGAACCGAAGTCAGAAGCTTAACCGAATGAGCCACCCAGGCGTCCCTACAAGGCAGGTTTAACATTCAAAAAGCAATAAATATAAGTTGTGCTATTAACAGAATAAAAGAAAACATATGATCATTTCAACAGTCACAAAAAAAGCACTTGGCCATTTGACAAAATTCGACAACCATTCATGATTTTTAAAATGTTGGCAAACCAGGACTAGAAAGGAACATCTTCAGTCTGTTAAAGGGATACACACAAAAACCAAAGTTAAAGCTATACTGAATGTTGAAAAAGACTGAATGCCTCTCCCTTAATATTAGGACTGATGTGATGATGTCTCTCATTACTTACGCTCCATGTTCTACTGGAAGTCCTGGCCATTATAATAAGGCAAGAAAAAGCAAACAAACAGAACAGAGATTAGAAAAGAAGCAGTAATATTACCTATTTGCAGAAAAGCCCACTGTTTACATAGAAAATCCTAAGGAATTTATAAAACAACTTTTATAACTAATAAGGTCACAGAACACATGTTTAAAATACAGCAATAGACTATAACTTTATATCCTAGCAACAAGTGGAAAATGAAATTTTTTAAATTCCTTTTGCAATCACATCAAAAAACAAAACACTTAGTAAATTCAATAAACACATGCAAGACCTGTTCACTAGAAGCCATAAAATATTACTGAGAGACATGAAGTCAGACCTAAACAAGTGAAGAGACATCCCACACTCGTGGCTTTGAGGACTCAATATTAAGATGTCAATTTCCCCAAAACTTCTCTATAAATTTAACGTAATCCAAATCAAACGCACACTGGCTTTTAGGTGGAAATTCACAAGCGGGTTCCAAAATTTGTATGGAAATGCAAACTACCTAAAACTGCCAAAACAATTTTAGAAAAGAAGAATAATGTTGGAGGACTAGAGTACCTGACTTGAAGACTTACTACAAAGCTATAGCAATCAAGGCGGTGTGACACGAGCATAAAGTACCAACAAATATATCGGTGAAAGAGAACAGAGAGAGCAAAACAGATTCAACAAAAGCACAGGAACAACCTAACAAAAAAAGGAGTCTTTCCACCAAATTGTGTTGGAACAACTGGATATTTGTACGAAAAGAAAGCCCTTGGCCCTCCCTCACGGCATGATACATTCACATCAGGTGCTGGACTCACTCAATGGAAGGACGGCCACTAGAACTAAATAGTAGGTCCAGAAACTGCAAGTATATTTGCTGGGACTAATGTCTACCTCAGAAGAAACTGATGCCACAAAAACACCACCAATGAGATGCTGCCGCTCTACACCTTTAATGGCAATAACAAGACAAGGTGATCTGCACAGAATCGCTGAGAAATGGGGCTGTCTCTGTTTGCCACGGCCATGTGTGTGGCCCACTTTTGAACGCTCCCAACAGTGGAACGCACCTCTGACCCCTCCCCTATGGAGGAGGGTCCTCTCCAAGGCCCAGGGAGCCCTTCTACTGGCCCCTGTCCCAGGGACCTCCAAGTGGGACAACTGGGGAGGAAAAGGGCCACGTAGGCACAGCTCTGAGGACCACGCGGACAGAAGAGTCTTCTATACCCAAAACTGCAGCCACAGGGCCACTGGTCCCTACAGCAGGACAGCACCACATTCATCATTGACATCATCATACATCATACATCACCATACGTCACACATCATACATTATCACACACCATCATGCATCATACACCATCATGCATCATACATCACACATATGTCATCATGCACCCATCATACATCATCACACATCACACATCATAACCATCATAAATCATGCACCATCAGACATCCTACACCATCACACATCATCATACATCATATGTTATCATACATGACACATCATACATAACCATCATACATTATACACCATACTATGTCATCATACATTACACATCATATATCATCATACGCCATCATGCATCATACATCATACATCATCATACATCATATATCATAAATCATCACACATCATACATCATCATAACCATCATACATCATGCACCATCATGCATCATACATCATCATACAGCAGGACAGCATCATTGACAGGAAAACAACATCTCATTCTGCGTGTCCATTTACACAAGCCAACAAATCCCCTTTACTGCCCAGGGCTGTTTTGGCAATTACAACTTTAAGCCACTATACTGTAAATGACAATATTCAGAAATTTCAACAATGAAAATGTACTGACTTTAGAAAAAAGAAAAAGTACCTAGAAAGATGGATTTAGGCAGTGGGAGGGAGGGGAAAGTGGGTGATGGGCATTGAGGAGGGCACCTGTTGAGATGAGTACTGGGTGTTGTGTAGAAACCAATTTGACAATAAATTTCATATTAAAAAAAATAAAATAAAACTATAACGGGCAAAATCATCCCCAAAATCAATGAAATAAATAAAATAAAATAAAAATAAAACTCCACCAAAAAAAAAAAAAAAAAAAAAAAAAGAATGTAGGCCTTAGAGCTACATTACCCATGTTCAAATTCTGGATGATTGGGGAAAGTTATCCAACCCCTCTTGACCTCAGTTTATTCAACTGTAATATGAAAATAAGGGTACTTCATAGGATTGAGTCACTACTTGCAAAGTGCTTAAATCAGTGCTTGCCCCATAATAAATACTTAACAAGTAAAAAAGAAAGAAAGAAAGATGGATGGATGGATTTAAGAGAACCCCCAAATGCAGTGGACATGGTGGCCCGTGAGCAGACTGATGCTCCCCGATCCCCACCCCACACACGGCCAGTGGACACGGGCTTCCAGGGCTGGAGCTGTCAGAGGAGCCGCTCCTCTGGTCCCCGTGGTCGGTTTAGGGGTCAGCCGGCCCAGGTCACGGGACGGGATGATGGTGGCCAAAGAGACCCAATGCCTCGGTCTCTCCAGGGAAATGAGAGCAAAGGGGGAAGTGGCCAGAGCTATGTGCCCCTTTCTGCCCTGAGGAAGGAGGCCGCGCCAGGGGCAGAGCTGAGAGCGGGAGCAAGAACGCTGATCCCGGGGCGAACCAGCAGCCCAGCGCCCAGGACTGTCTGGGCTCACGAGCCCACGCGTCCTTTTACTGCCGGGGCTGGCTGGGCCACCTGCCACCTGAAACAGACCATGTCCAAACTGACGTCGACGAGCCCCCCGCTGCCAGGCAGTGACCCGCCCCCCCAACTCGATTCTGAGCTCCCACACTCCTCTGCCCTGGAGAGGAAATTCCAGGTCCAAACCCAAAGGTGAGTTTCCAACATCTCCGGGCCCCGGGTTACCCACCCCGTCCCCCTCAGGGATGCTCAACGGACCCATGAATCCTCCATCTTCCCAGGTTCCAGAATCAGCCGAGGTCGCACCCTGTTTTCTCCGAGGTAACTGAGAAAGGGCCCGCTTCTGCCTCAGTCGGGGGGTTGTAGGGACAGCTTGGGGGCGAGAGCCTCCTGATGTCCTGACACCTGAGCCCGCGCTATCAGAAGCCCAGAGCCCGCCCTCCCTGCATCCTGTGGAGGCTGGGCTTCCTGTTCTGCTTCGATGGCTCAGGCCAGACATCCAGGAGCCACCAGGCTCTGCCCCAGAGCTGCCAAGCACAGAGCCTCGGCTTGTCCTCCGCCGAGAAAACCAGAGCACCTGACCGGGTGCCTGGAAGCCTCCCCGTGCTGCAGACCTACCAGGCTGAAAGCCAGGATGCCGTGCACAGGACAGCAAAACATTTCCTTCGAGCACCGGAAAAGCCCCACGGCCACTCAGGAAGCTCGCTGAAGTGCCCGGGGCTCACCTCAGAGGCAAGCTGCCGGGCCAGAGGACGCGATCTCTCTGCTCCTCCTTCCCGTTGCTAATCACTGGTCGCTGAGGGGATGTCCTGGGTAAGTGGCCCTGCCAGAGCCCTTGCTTCAGGCAGCTGTCCATCTCCCACTGGCAGATGGTGGGGTGGCCAGTGGCCTTGGCCTGTCGCTATCACAGTGAGAGCTGCTGTCAGGCAGGCGGCCCCAGGCCTCTGGCGGAGCACTGGCCTTGGAGGCCCGGCCTTCAGAAGAGCCTGCCAAGATCTGTTTTTCATTCCCTTTCAATCCAGCCAGCCCTCCCCGCTGGCAGCGCCTCAGGAAATTTGGGGACAGATTGGGAAGGCGGCCAGCCTTTGTCTCAGACTGTGGCCTCTGAGCCCACCCGGGTGTCCTGGGGAGCAGGGCAGAGGGGGTGCATGGCCCGGCTAGGGCACCCACCCCGTGGCCTTTTCCTGGCCCTACCCCCCACCCCCAGGAGCAGCTGGTGGAGCCAGCCTGAGGGTCCACTTGGATATTTATTTGCTTTAAAGAGGTCTTAATCCAGGCTGCTTGTGTTCCCAGCAATTCAGGTGTTAATTTACCCAGCCCTCCTGTGTTAAGCTGCATTCCTTTTTAATGAGGTTAAACAGTGAGATTCTCTGAATTTAAATTAGGTTGTCTTTTAAGGCAATCAGTTCATCCCCCTATCCAGAGCCCCCCATCCTAGCCACCCTCACCTCTCCCCAGGTGTCTCTGTGGCCTGGAGCCCGCCCTCCAGTGGGCAGGGGGTGGGGGGCGGGAAATATTTTTAAACCCTACATTTTATCACATTTCCGCCCGCCCTGCCCTGCCCTGCAAAGCCCTTTTCTGGCTAGCTGTTTTCTACTTGGCTCTTTGCTTCCTTAAAGGACTTCCCCTGCCACCTGCTCCCCTCCCAGCTCCTGGGCCTTCCTACCTGCTGCCCCCTTTGCAAGAATACCCCCCCTTTCCTCTGGGAATCCCTGCTTATCTGTCAGAGATCAGCCCCGGCAGGCCGGCTTCCAGAAAGAAGGCAGCCCCCCCCCCCCCACTCTGGCTCTCAGGCACCCGTGATTAAGTGATTAATTATGCGCCTGTGGAATCTGGCTCCCCCTTCCAGGAGGCACCGTGTCTGTGGCTTTACTGACAGTCTTGTTCTCCACGGCCATGGCACACCCAGCGGGTATCTGTTCAATCAGTGAACGAGTGAAAGCATTCGAAGTGCAAGAGCAAAATCACGCCCCTGATTGAACAAATTATTTGCTAAAATCACCTGAAATCCCAGGCCCTTCCAACAAACGTGTTCACGCGCTGGCACGAACACACGGCTTGTGTAGAACAAACACAGCAGCCTCCTCCGCACGCGGCTCCACGCCAGGTTTTACTCATGTAAAACGGGCACGTCCCAGGTGATGCTATAACCCTCCCTGCCCAGCCCTCCCTGTTCCGAGCCCTCTGCAGCCAAGAACTCGCTTAACCTGCACACACCCCCACCCGGCAGGCTGAGTAACCCTCCCACTTCACATTGGAGGAGGTGGAGCCCAGACCTCGTGCTAATTCACCCGAATCACCTGAGTGACTCAGGTGTGAGGGCAGGTGCTCTGGCCCCACAGCCGAACCTCGCCTGCCGCTGGGGGAGAGGGTCCTCTGACATCCAGCTCCACTCTCCGAAGGGCTGTGGGCCTGTTCTCCTTTGTGTGTGCACTACTTTACAGAGCCACTCTCCTGCGGAGGGACATCCATATTACCGCAAAAGAGTAACTCTGTGCATGTGTCTATATGCATATTCTAAGTATGAATATTCCTTAGGATAAATTCCTAGAAGCGGAATAATCGCCTTAAAAATCCCCCTGAAAGGCGCCTGGGTGGCTCAGTCGGTTGAGCATCCGACTTCGGCTCAGGTCATGATCTCGCGGTTTGTGAGTTCAAGCCCCGCGTCAGGCTCTGTGCTGACCGCTCAGAGCCTGGAGCCTGTTTCGGATTCTGTGCCTCCCTCTCTCTCTCTCTCTGACCCTCCCCCATTCATGCTCTGTCTCTCTCTGTCTCAAAAATAAATAAACGTTAAAAAAAATTTTAAAAAAAAATCCCTCTGAAAGATTGCCTTAAAAATGAAAAATGAGAGCTTCCCAGAGCTACGTGTAGGCTTTTGTACCAGGAGGCCCGTGGGCAGATAGTCTCTGCCCCAGCCCGATTCAGGGAGGTAGAGCTGACCATGCCATGTGCCATGCGCCCATCTAGCGGTCTGGCAAGATCCGGGAGCGCAGACCCAGCCTTGTAACGTACATCTCTGTCCAGAGCTCTCCACCTCGGAGGACGCCTCTCATTGGAAGGCGTAGGGCACGGTGACTGGCAATAGAGTGAGTCCCAACTCTCTGACATCGGCAAGGACTGGCCCAACTGGACCAGGGGTTTGCCTTGGAACCAGCAGTGAGTTACTGTGGAAGAAAGCCATCTCTATTTGGATCACGAAATTAGTGCCAGTGAACCAACACGCCCCAAAAGGAGAAGGCTGACCCCCAGCCCCTCTTCAAGCATGAGCAAACATTATGTGGTTACTCCAGCCTTAGAATTTAAGGTAAATATTAGTCTAATGTCTGTGAAAAAAGCTTTAGCTCAATATCCAAACCCACAATTCCAGTTCTAATCTAGACACTTTCGAGATGTTTTGGTTGCTCTGTTCCAATAGTCACAAGGGCAGCTGGGAGAGCACAGTGTGCTTACATGGTTGTTACTTTCAAGTCTGGAGAAGGTCTACTTTAGAAGGGAAATAGGCCCATTGAAGGAGGACAGAAGATGGAAAGTCTCTTCATGAAATGGAAGCGAGAACGTGAGCAAAGGGCATACGTAGCAGTTGCACCAGAAACCCAGATTAGGATCGGTCCCTGGAAAAGCCCTAAGAGCCTTTGCAGATGAAGGAAGCTCCAGGGTAGCATGTTCCATCCAAAGGCTGAGTTTGCTGGGTATGTTCTGATCATAAAACACAAAGGAGGGTTAGAAGGTTGAATGGTGGCCCCAAGAAGAAGTGCCCATGTCCTAACACCAGGAACCTGTGAATGTGACCTTATTCAGACAAAGGATCTTCGCAGATAGAAATGATTAAAGATCTCAAGATGAGATCGTCTTGGATTTAAGGTGGGCCCTACGTGCAACGACAAGTGTCCTTGTAAGAGACAGAAAAGGAGAAGACACAGACACGGAGGGAGGAATGCCATGTGAAGACAGAGGCAGACGTTGGAGTGATATGTCCACAAACCACGAAATGCTGAGAATCACCTGGAACCAACAGAAGAGGCGAGGAGGGATTCTCCACCAGAGCCTCTGGAGCGAGCACAGCCGTGCTGACACCTTGATTTTGGACTCCTGGCCTCCAGAATTCTAAGAGAATACATTTCTGTTGCCCAAGCTTCCCAGTCTACAGCCATTTGTTAAAGCGGCCCTAGGAAACAAATACCAGAGGTGTAGCTCTGACATTCAATTTCTGGGAAAATGCTGCAAAGAAATGCCTTTAAATGATTATTCCAATAACGATTCCCTTTGGGACTCTGGAAAACCCGATACATATGGCTTTTGTTATAGACTAAAAGATGGAGTTGTATGACTCCATGATTGACCTCTTTCTTCAGGAGCTGACAGAGTTACAAACAAGGAGCCATTAAATTGAAAGTCCCAGGATTTAAAGAAAAAAGGCATGTTTGGCAAAATCCTTTTCTTATCAACTAAAGACCTTGAAGGCTCAAAGGGCAGAGTTTTGATTTGGGAAAACAGTGGGACCCAGGGATCCCATGGCAGGGGGAGTTTGTCTTTGAAATGCTTCGACCCCAACTCCTAGTGTGGAGATCATCTGAAAAGGCATGGGGAATTATTCCTCTGTGCGGGGGGATATATATTTGTTTCAGGAAAAGAGGAAATGATAATGGCACGTGGAACCCACGAGTGCACCAATAGGCTTGTCGAGACACCTCGACACCCAGCAACATGGTTCCATGATCATGAAGCCAGGGGCAGCGTGGTCCACCTGGGTGCAGGAGCTCCTAGGGGTACCAGGCCCCACATTGGGAAAACCATTCCTGGGAGTCCAAACTTTCATCTCAGCTGGCCAGCGCATTTACAAAGACCAAGGATTTCCTTGAATGCTTCAAAGGAATGGGAAACACCACGCGAAGCAGTTTGAACATCAGCTCCCAAAGGCTGAAGCTCACCAACATCTCCTGACAAAATCCAAGTTTTGTTGATCTTGATAAAATTCAAGTTCTGAGTGACCTAAAAATAACACCATTTCCCCCATAAAAACGTGCATCTTTCAAACAATAGTCCAAATTATCCATTAAATGAAGTAATTGCAAAGAAATATACTTGAGCCCAAACCACTCGTAAGCTTGGTTTCCAAGTAAGAATCCAAAGCCAAAATAATTAAACTTGACAGGATTCCTGGGGGTTGGTACACGGTCACACTTCCTGTGGTTGGTAGGGAGAATATTTCTGTGGCTGGTAGGGAGAATAATGGGACTTCTGGTTAAAACACCGCTGACATCACCAAAACCCAGGCAGGAATGTGCTAGTGTTCCTCCCGGCTTGTTCCCAGGCAGGCTCCTTTTCATGCGGCCCAAGTCAGTTCTCATCAGAAGGATTCCTGCTCCCACGGGACTCGGGTAATTGTGTTGCACTGACAGCACTCACTCACCATGTTATCCATTTTCAAAAAAACGATTGATTCCACTCCATCTGCATTTAAAAGTTCAACACACTCTCACAGGTCTGTGTGTGGAGAATCTTCTCCCTAGAATTCTGAGTTCAACGCCTTCTCCAGAGGCTTTTACCTTCCTCTGCAGGATGGGAGGAGTTGTTTTGTCAAATGCAGAAGACAAGCTCTTGTGGAGAAAAATCGTATTTCCTATGAAAACTCAATGTGGTTCCCAAGAGCCTCCTTTGGAAGCAAAAGGTCCCGTATGAGGTATGATCCCAGACCACGTGACGTATTTCACCAAATGGGTCACATTTGGACACATCCAAAAAGGAGCCTGTTTTTATTCCATTATCGGAAAAACCTCTTTGCCAGCTGCTTTCAAGATGGTGTAAGGAATTATTCTATAGTGGTAGAAAACCCTTCCAACCTGGGGGAGGAATTGGAAATTGGGGAAGAGTCATCATCATTCGAAGAGGGAGGGGGTGATGAGCCAGGAGCCTGAAGTGAAAGACCTGTGTTGTTGCCAAAGGCAAACCTGGTTTGCATCTGGCAGGTGTCAGCCAAAGAGCGGTGTGTCACAGCTTTGTCATTAACACTGAATCCCCTCACTGATAAGGAGGGCAGCATGTGTCCCCTGGGAGCGCACTCAGCACTTGCCATCTCCAGCACGATGGAGAAGGACTGTCACAGTAAGTGGACAAATGCAGCTCCCATGTCCTGAGGGGTGTGGTGACCAGGGCTCCCTTGTCCTGAGAGGGATGTGGTGACCAGGGCACAGGCCCCTCGGGACTGAGGTCTGGCTGTGCACCACGTAAGCCTGGAAGCAAGCATAGAAGCCGTCTGAGGGCCAGAACATTCTAGAATGGGCACTGAACAAGAGAGATGATGAACGTGTCACGACCCTGAGACCGAGTGCAATGCTGGACACTAGTTTATCCCCCCCACCTCCCTCTTCCAAGTCTCCTCTCAAGAAAACAGGCCCCTGGAATGGGGAAGTAGCTGTTCCCCCAAGACAGATGAGGAAGTGTGTGTCTCACATGCGAGGGGTAAGCCGAGTGGTCGTGGCGGCAACTGCTGCCCTCCTAGGAAGGACACGCCTGGCTGTGGAGATGGCGGTGGCAGGCCACTCCCGCTGCAGACGGCCACCTGCCCAAGGCCCTGCCAGCCGCACGCCAGAGCAAGCTCGTCCCGACTCCCGACAGCCAGCTGTAACATCCCCTCCCCAAACCTGCATTCAGCGACAGGCGCACTGGTAGCTAGAAATTAGCCCTGGAAATATTTACACCCTGGAAATTGGCAAATGCTACAGATGATGGCTTTTTACCCAAAGAGTCAACTGTTAAACGCTTACCAGCCCACCCTTCCTACAGAAGCAGGGGTGGCTGGGCCATGTCGGCCGGATACAGGGCACCTGCAATGTGTGATGCCGCGTCGATCTCCCCGCCAGGAGGACTCGGGAGCGGTCCCTCTTCTCCCTTCTGCCCAGACCTGCTTCCCCTTCCTGCAGCTTAAACCGTCTCAGCACCTCTGTCAGGAGCACACAACCTCCGACAAGCTTCCTCGCGCAACGTGCACCATACTCAAAGTGTACGTCCTGACTGACTGGGTCCAGAGGGTTCATTCTCATCGTCTAAGGTTCGAGTCGCAGCTTCTTTTCAGCCAACTGTCAAATGCTTATTAAGCAATTTCTATGTGACAGACACTGTGCATACCAGGCCGTCCTGTCCACATGTAAACAGGCAGCCTTAGGGACTCAGGGGGGCAGGGTGCTGCACCAAACCGTGCAGTTGGCTCCTGTTAAATTTTCTTTAAATTAATAGCAATCACCTGGATAAATTATATAAAAGTATAAAATATGTAACAGCATAAAATATGTTCAAAACATTAAATCTATGAGGAAATGAGATTTAATGTATTCAGCATCAGAAACAGAGATACACTCTGTTTTCACTGAAAGTAGAGTTAAGGTTACATGAAAATCAGAATTTGCGTATTTGTTAACAGAAACAGAATATCAAGCAACTGACTCTAGAAATAGAACATGTTTCCGGGCACCTGGGTGGCTCAGTCGGTTAAGCGTCTGACTCTTGATTTCGGCTCAGGTCATGATCTCACAGTGGGCGATCAGGCCCCACATCCGGCTCTGTGCTGACAGCGTGGAGTCTGCTTGAGATCCTCTCTCTCTCCCCCTCTCTCTCTCTGCCCCTCCCCTGCTTGCTCGCTCACTCTCTCTCTCAAAATACTCAACTTAAAAAAAAAAAAAAAACACTCCTAGAAATAGAGTGCGTTTTAGCATTTCCTAAATGCTCACGTAGTCAGGAGCTACGGGAGGAGGCGCCAGGACCATGCGAGAGTCGTACGGCAGGAACAGCCCTGCGCCTTGGTCAGCGTGAGGCCATCAGAGCGCTCTCTGGGACTGGCCTCTCGCAGCCCCCGTGACACGCCTGTGGAGCTGATACCATTCTCCCCACCTCACAGCCAAGGGTAAGGAACCCGGCCCTCCTAGGAAGGACCCGGCCCCAGACGGAGACAAACACTGTATGATGTCACTTATATGCAGAATCTTGAAAAGCTGGAAGTCATAGAAACAGGGAGCAGAATGGTTTTTATCAGGGGCTGGCGGGGGCTGGGTGGGGAATGGAAGTTGCTGGTCAGAGGGTACACACTTCCAGCTAGAAGAGGGATGAACGCTGGGGACCTAATGTACAGCATGGTGATTACAGTTAAAAACATACTGTATTCTATACTTGGAAATGGCGAAGAGAGTACATCTTGTCACAAAGAAAGAAAACGGTAATTACGTGATGTGACGCGGGTGTTAGCTAAAACTAAGATGGCCATTGTTTTTGCGATATGTGTCTATCGATACGCTGCACACATTAAAGTCACACAGTTTTATATGTCAATTACGTCTCAATAAAACTGGGACGTGGGGCGCCTGGGTGGCTCAGTCGGTTGGGCGGCAGACTTCGGCTCAGGTCATGATCTCGCGGTCCGTGAGTTCGAGCCCCGCGTCAGGCTCTGTGCTGACAGCTCAGAGCCTGGAGCCTGTTTCGGATTCTCTGTCTCCCTCTCTCTGACCCTCCCCCATTCATGCTCTGTCTCTCTCTGTCTCAAAAATAAATAAACGTTAAAAAAAAGAAAAAATTTAAAAAATAAAGCTGGGACGTGAACAGGTGTCTGTGTTCAATGTCAAGCAGCAGACGCTCTGCCTTCCAGACCAAAGCAGTCAGAAATAACTGCGTTAAAAACAGCCAACACTTGTTGTTTTAAAAGATGAACCACCTTGACATTAGGATTCCTCCTTTTCCAGGGATGACCCCAAGAGTCAAGCACCCCGATATCTGAGCCCATAAGCACAAGTGCATCGCTCGTTGTAAAGACATAGCAAAACCACGGATTTGGGGGATTTGGGGAAAGCATCTGTGTTTCCAAGTATTTCTCTTGGAAACCATCGAGCCCGTATGTCACAGAAATAAAAGTGATTTAAGGCTGTCAAGAAGTACTTTCGGGCTTTCTCTCGGAAGCCCTCGAGGGTCAGGGGAGAGACGCCAAGAGAAGGGAGACGTTTCTGCTCAGCAGTACATCAGGGGCCGGAGCAAACTGAAGCCACAGGCAACTCCAAAGCGTGGGGTGCTTGTGCAATACCAGCCTCACCCGCGACAATACCATTAAACTACAATCGGCTTTCAGAAATACTATTTTGCAAACGCTCAGTGGCTCGGAACTTTAAATCCTTAATGGGGCTCTCACTTACCAGGTTCATGCATATTCGTTCTACTTTTCTCTGAGTTTACAGACAAGAGAATCCCCACCCCCCAAAAAGCCTCTTTGTTTTGTATATTTCATTTTAGCATTCTAACGCTAAATTCAAGTTCAATACCCTTCACTATTCACAAGCTTCTTGTTGCGTGCGTTTAAACTTTGGGCAGCTTCCAACTTCGTAACACCTCCCGTTTTGTCTTTTACTGACAACTGCTTGCCTAAGAATAAGGGTGAAGTCCTCCAACTCTTTAAGCCTGACTTCTATGCATTTCCATCTTACATGTCAACATAGAAAGTAATCACTTGAATAAGTAACAGTTAAAGCCAATTACACGTTTGCTATTAAAATCCACTAATGCCACTTTGAAGCAGGAAGAACAAAATTAGATTTCATTTTACAAAGTGCACTCACACCTTCTTAGAGCTGCCCAAACACATTTAAACCACCCTGTGCACGAATCTTCCTTCGCGTCTGCTTGAGGCTAGATTGCATGAAAATTTCAGGTCAAAGGCTTCCTGAGTTGAGCGTCTGACGTGCCCTCTCCCATCACAAGGAGACAGGACAGAGAGCTGGGACATGTGACACAAAACAGCCCCCATGGTGACCACAAATAAAATAGTAATTGCTAAACACATCACAACTATTACCCAGGGAGATAACAATAGTTAGTATTTACTTACCCATGTTCCCAGAATCTGGCTGAGCATTGACTACGTGATTTCACACAATCCTCCCAATACCTCTGTTGTACACATTTAGTACCCTGTTTAACAAATGAAGAAATGGAGAGTCAGAGAGGATAGGTAACTTGTCCACAGTCACACAGCAAGTAAATCAAAGCCAAGCCCCCTAACTCCAATGTCCAAAGTGGCATGTTGATTGGATTAATGGCTCTAATCAAGGGTCTCCTGTATCCTGGCCTTTACCCTCTAATTTCGTAGCCTCCTCTACTCAGACTCTGGGCCACGTGACTTGCTTTGACCACTGCGATGGCAACAAACTTGACATCAGGAAGAAGGTCACCAAGGGCTTATGTGCCTCTGCTCCGTCTCTCGTCTCTCATTTCCCTACAGTCACCACGAGACTCAAGTCCACATCGGCCTGGGGGTGTGCGGGCTAGCAACCTGGAGGGCCGCGAGCTACAATCAGAGGGGGGTGGGCTGTCCCAGCCAAGGCCATTCTAGTCAATCCAACCACCAGTGGATCACAGACACGTGAGCAAACCCAACCCAGACCAGCCAAACCTGGCCCAGAGCAAGCAAACCCACCCAGTTGACCAGCAGACCCAGGAGAAATAAAAAATGGTTTTCTTCAGCTGCCACATTTGGGGTGGTTTGTTAGACAGCAGTAGAGCTCCGACCCACCACCAAACTGCCCACCGGGGCGCTCCGGTCCCCAAAACGTCCCGGTCCTATTCCCCAGAACCTGTGGATGTTTCTTCATACGGCAAAAGAGACTTTGCAGGCATGATTGAGTGAAACACCTTGAGATGCAGTGATCACTCCGGATCATCTAGGTGGCCGTGAATACAATCACAAGGGTCCTTATAAGCAGGAGGCTAAGGACATTTGACACAGAAGATGGCACATGTCACATGAAGCAAGATGCTATGCTGCGGGCTTTGAAACGTAAGGAAGGGACATGAGCCAAGGCCCGCAGGGCGTAGTTCTAGAAGCCGGAACGTGGACTGTCCCCTAGAGTATCTGGGGAGAGTGAGGCCCAGCCAGCACCTTGTTTCAGTCCACGAAAGCTGATTCCACACTTCTGAACTCCAGGGCTACAAGACAATAAACATGTGTCGCTTTGAGGCACCAAGGCTACGTAATTTGTTATAGCGGCCGTAGGAAACTCACACATACACCAATTTTAGGAAACGGAAATATTAACTCTGCTTTTATTGTTGCTGGACTGCATTTCATGAAACCAAATTTAAAACAGAAGCTTACAGGCACCTGGGTGGCTTAGTCAGTTGGGGTTCTGTATCTTGATTTCAGCTCAGGTCATGATTCCAGGGTTGTGGGATCGAGCCCCACATTGGGCTCTACACTGGTTGCAGAGCCTGCATGGGATTCTCTCTCTCTCTCTATCTCTCTCTCTCTTTCTCTCTGCCCCTCCCAGCTTGTTCTCTCTCTCAAAATAAAATAAAATAAAATAAAATAAAATAAAATAAAATAAAACACTAAAACAGAAGTTTACATCACTCTCCAGTCTGCAAGGGACTGACCCCTAGGCCTGGATGTCAAGATGAGCACAGGGGGTGAACAGCCCATGTGCAGCTGGTGCCCGTGGACCCATAGGAAGGACACTGGAGTGACAGACACAGCCGGTCCAGGGCAGAGGCCTTGGGATGATTCGGGCACCAAAAGTTGGCCCAGTCCATGCCACTCAGACATCCTTGACCAATTCATTTAAAACACTGCCATCTCTAAGAATGGCAGGATCTTTAAAAACTCACAGACTCTTGTAAGATAATGACATAAGTTCTTCTGGTGCTGCCTGCTAGAGCTTTCTGCAACAGTGGAAATGTTCTAACTCTCCACCGTCCAAAACAGCAGCTGCTCACACATGTGGCTTTATTTTTCAATTTTGTTAATGTTTATTTATTTTTGAGACTGGAGAGAGACAGAGTGTGAGCAGAGGAGGGGCAGAGAGAGAGGGAGACAGAATCCGAAGCAGGCTCCAGGCTCCGAGCTGTCAGCGCAGAGCCCCACGTGGGGCTCGAACCCACGAACCGTGAGATCATGACTTGAGCTGAACTCGGACACCTAACCCACTGAGCCACCCAGGCGCCCCAACATGTGGCTTTTAATCGCATGACAGGTGGCTAGTGTGACTGAGGAGCTGGATTTTTATATTTCATTCAATTTTATTAATTTAAGTTTGGATGGTGTGATGGTTAGTTTCATGTGTCCACCTGACGGGGCTCAGGGAAGCCCAGATTGCTGGCTGTGTCTCTGAGGGTGTTTCTAGATGAGATCAGCATTTGGGTCAGTACCCCACCCTCATCGGTGTGGGCTGCATCTTGCAATCTGGTGAGGGCCCCAATGGAACAGAAAAGCAGAGGAAAAATGAACTGCGGTCTCTGCTTGAGCCACACGTCCACCCCGCCTGCCCTCAGATGTGGGAGCTCCCGGTTCTCGGGCCTTCCGACTCAGACGGAACCCCACCCCCAACTTTCCCCGGTCTCCACCCCGCGGACGGCAGGCCCTGAGACTTCTCAGCCCCCGTAACCGTGCGAGCCGGTTCCCATTGGAAGCCTCTTCTTTGTTTCTGTCCCCACAGAGATACAGAGGTACGTATGTCCTTCTGGTTCTATGTCCCTGGGGGACCCTCACAGATGTGAGTGGCCCAGGCCTCGCAGCCACCACCAGGGCGGGTCACCCAGGAGGAGCGCGGCTCCCAGAACCAGGGGCTTCTGTCTGGCGCGGTCCCTGGGAGCCGCCGAGGTCGGGCTGACGAGCAGCTTACTCGTCACGCCCCTTCCTGCCTGTGCAGCCACCTTTCGGGGCCTCGGTTTCCCTATCCACCTACTGCCAGATCATTGTGACGACGGCAGGTAGTCGGCATAAAATTCCAAGCACAGCCCTCCCGAAGCAAATACGACAAAACACGGACATTACCATGGTGTGGCCAACTCCTCCTGCCAGGACTCAAAAATCACCGACGGACTCAGCCCCGGCCACAACGACAGATCACCCCCAACCGGGGGGCTCAGACACGACGGCCATCTATCCCCCACACTGCTGGAGGCTGGAGTCCCGGATTCGGGGGCCGGCGCGGTCGGGTTCTGAGGAGCCGCTTCCGGGTTGCCCATGACCGGCTCCTTGCCGGAGACCGTCCCTCTGTCTCCCGGCAGACAGAAGCGGAGGGGGCTCCCTGTCACCAGGGCACTAACCTCCCCCTCCCGCCCCCGGGGGCTCCACCCTCACGACCTCACCACCCAACAGCACTGCCTTGGGGGTTGGGATCTGCACACGGGACCGCGGGGGACACCAACAGTCCACAGCGCCACCGGACTTGCAGAGCCCCCGGTGACACAGCCCGCGTCCGTCAGCACCGCACCGGGCTGCCACGGGCCGGACGCTCGGAAACCTCTCCGGAGAACTGGGCCAGCCAGCCGTGCTGTGCATCGCCTCTGCCCTGACTCCCTCCTCTGTGCTGGGAGGGAACAGAGCGGTCACAGAGCAGACGGGTCATGGGGACCCCACTGCTCAGGACAAAGCGACAGCACTCAGGCGTTCCTGGGGCACAGGCCTGGCGCGTGTCTGGCACCAACCGGGGGCTCCGGGTGGCGCTGAGCTGCCTCTGGAGTCCCCGCTGGAGCCCCCCGCCCCCCCGGCCAGGGCCTGCCTGGGGCCCCCCACTTCTTCCCTCCCCACAAAGCCTGCGGCTGAGAGGTGGTCTTGACACAGTCTCCCCAGGTCTCTGCCCTGGAGGCGGCCCGTGGCCCCTCCCTGCCACACCTCCCCGAGCTGGACTCGAGGGTCTGCTCAGTCCCGGCAGCTCCTACAGGGACGTGTGGGCAGCGAGGCGAGATGACCCCGGGCTGCCCCGCCCCCACAGGACCTGTAACTACGAGCGTTTGCCTCCACGTGGACGTTCTATGTCAGAGG
This sequence comes from Panthera leo, assembly GCF_018350215.1. Classification (NCBI taxonomy): domain Eukaryota; kingdom Metazoa; phylum Chordata; class Mammalia; order Carnivora; family Felidae; genus Panthera; species Panthera leo. Next base: position 84,651,315 of record NC_056689.1, on the reverse strand, counting down.
CCGCAAAGCTCTTTCCAAACCGCTTCCCTTTAACCTTCCCCAGCATGTGGGAGGAAGACGGCGATTATGCATCCTTAGTCTCCTCTCCTGCTCTGGAAAACCAGAGACGCGTCCGTGCTGAGGTCGCCCAAGCTTGCAGAGCGAAGTCAAGTTCTCTGTTAACGGTGCAATCCCAATTTAAAACCAAGGATGACAATGGCAGCAAATAACACCTGGGGGTTGGCCATGTGCCAGGCACGGTGCCACACGGCACCCGGTTTACCTCTGACAGCAGCGCGTGGGGCAAATAGCACTGTGACCTCCATCTGACGGGTGGACTGAGGCTCAGAGAGGCAGTAAGATCGGCCCGAGGCCTCAGGGTTGCTGAGGGCTGGGGCCGGGATCCAAACCCCGAACCCTGAACCCCCCCAGCCTGTGCCTGCCTTCAGGCAGAAGGCCACTGCCGTAGGTGAGTATGGCAACCCGGAAGCTGGTGGCAGCGGAAACACAGCTGTGTGGGGACCAAGTCCACAGCACGGGGACGTTGGGCGTCATCCCGAGGTTTGGCCCTAATTGGATTCCATCCTCAAACTCTGTCTTCAGTAACAAATTTCCCTGGCTTTTTAAAAGATTTCCAGCGTTTTTGCTTATGGATCGCATGCACAAAACCTCAATGTGACCAACACAGTTCAGATGACAAAGAAGGTAAGAAATCCAAGCCCCTCGGCCAAGTGGCAGCCGGGTTAGAGGGGGTGGGTGGGCAACGGTGGGGGGAACCAGATGCTGGGAGGTTCTGGCTGAGGGACCAAAGCTAGCCAGTCCGGCCACCCGAGGGGAGAAGCCCAAGGCAAAGTGGTCTTGGGGCCGGAGAGGAGGGAGATCCCCAGATGACAGCAGCCCTGCGTTCACTCTGAGTTTGGGGACCAGGGGGACATCAAAATTGGGGGGCTGGTCATGAAGCGGAGTTCTGCCCCGGAGCCCAGGGTGGGCAGAGGCCCCGGAGGGGCACTGGGGACAAAGCGCAGCCCACAGAGAAGAGGACAAGGTGGTAAAGGTACAGAGGAGGCGCGCACAGGCTAGGAGGCACTCGTGAGGCCCTGGGAGGGAATAAGAGGGTCGGGATCTCCCCAAGGATGCCTGTCATCCCCAGATGGTCATGCAGCCCCACTTGGCCCCTTCCCTGCACACTGGGAGCTGCCCCCTCCCCTCACAGGGAAGCCCAGACAGCTAGAAACGGTCTCCTGGGGCAGGATGGCATCAGTCTCCCCACACCCCGCCTGGGGGTCCACCAGGACCCTCAGTCTCTGAGGGCGGGCACTGCAGGTGGCAGCACAGAGCACACGTCTTCACCCTCCCCCAGCCGCCGTCCACCACCCGTTCCTCAAATTCTGCACAGTCCTCCTTTCCCTCTTTGGTCAGTTCCGAGTCACCCCTAACCTGTGATCCAACACTGGTTCCCCCACATACTGTCATTCACCTTAGTCGAGCCTGATCGCCCGGTGTCCCCACGGCCACAAAGTTAGCTGCCACCGCCCGGGCATCCCTGTGTCCAGCTTCCAGGCGAGGGCCGGGCGTTTAACAGGATGACAGTGATACACACACACCAGGGGCAAACGGAGAGCCACAAATCTGTGGATTATTATCCTGGTAAGAAAAGGAAGGGGTGAGGAATGGATAATAAAGCGGTCCCCAAACAGTAACCATGACAACCAACAGCACGAGAGGGATTTTGTGCCTTCTCCAAGTTTTACGAGGCACACAGCATGGCTCTTTTACGGACTCCGGCATTAATTATGCTCATCACAGGACAGAGCACACCGAAACCACAAAGGTTATTCACCCACGGGGCCTGGCTAAATTCATGTACGTTACCCATAAAAGTTTAAGGAAGTAATTAGGAAGAGTCCCACGTGGGTTGCTTTATTATTTAAAAATTGATAAGCTAAGGCATTAAGGTCAAAACAGGAGTTTAAACAACAGAAAGGAAGAGGAAAAGGAGGGGTGTTGGTGAACTGTAGGCAGAACACGATATCGACTTGAAGCAATGATGAATTTCCTATCAGATAACGACACACACTTGGAAACACACTTGAAAAGGGGGCAAATATTGTGACTGGAGACTCGAAACGATAGCAGATAGAGATGCAAAATCTGATTGATCTCTCCAGGCCACACTCACTCGGAAATAAGGCAGATGCTGCCGAAGGTCCCCCTCCGTCCCACTAAGTCTTCCCTGGGCTCCGATCTAATCAGCCCTTGGAAGCTGGAGCATCAGCTCTTATCCCGAGAGCCAAACGTTCAAGGTTCCCTGAAGAAAGGAGGCGTACACGGTTTCAGTCCCTGAACTCTCGCGGACAAAGTCGCGTTAATGTCATGCTACGTTCTTTGCTCGGGGGGATTAAAATGGTGCCACGAACCGAGCCCAAGGGACTGTCCTTCAGTGAGCTCGTCTCGTGCTGCACAAAGGAGTCACTTCTCAGGGACACAGGGCTTCTGCTTAGACACGGCAGATCAAACACTTGCTGTTTTCTTCTGTTCCTGCCCCAAGCCCATGAAAATTACAGGAAAAGATCGGGGCACCTGGGGGACTCGGTCGGTTAAGCATCCGACTCTAGATCTCAGCTCAGGTCACGATCTCAGTTTGCGAGTTTGTGCCCCAAGTCGGGTTCCATGCTGATGGTGCAGAGCCTGCTTGGGATTCGGTCTCCTCTCTCTGCCCCTCTCCCACTCTCTCTTTCTCTCAAAGTAAATAAATAAACTTAAAAAAATAAAAGTAAAGGAATAAAAAGGAATAGCCTCGCAAGGACAAAGACGAGGCAGAAACCACTGCAGACCAGTGAGGCCAGCAGCACTGAGGGGCTGGAAGGCGGTTGGCAAGAGACAACCGACTGTGCAGACTGGAGGAAGCTGAAGTTGGGGAGCTGAGGGAGGCGTCCTGAAAGGCGTCCTGATGGGCAGCTCAGGATTCAAACAATGCCCCACCCCCACCCCAGGAGAGAACAAGAGACGCCTTTTGGGGAGGAAGAACCACGCAGGGTTTGGGCGGCAGGATTTGTAGCCCAGCTGAAAATGGGGGTGAAATAAGGCACAGAAAAGAAGGGCGTTAAGGAAAAGTTAACGTTCAGCATGAGGCTGCCAGCACCCCCACTCTGGGCCCACAGAACACGTCTAGTCAGCTTATACCCCATGTTACGGACTGAACTGTGTCCCACCAAAATTCATATGCTCAAGCCCCGATCTTCAATGGGACTGTCTGTGGAGACAGAGCCTTTAAAGAGGTAATTCTGGTTAAGTGAGCTCACGAGACCGGGGCTCTGATATTACAGGACTCGTGTCCCGGTGAGAGGAGGAAGAGACACCAGGAATGTGGGCACACCGAGAAAAGGCCACGTGAGGACACAGCGAGAAGGTGGCTGTCTACAAGCTGAGGAGAGAGGCCCTGGGAGAAACCAACCTGACACCTTGACCTGCAGTCTCTAGGACTGCAAGGAAGCAAAGGTCTGCCGTTAGCCACCCCCCTGTGCTCCAGCACACACACACCCTGCAAGCAGGAGGTCGAGGGTTCCTCTCCAGGAAACCACCTGCTCAGGAGGAAGACCTACAGACTCTGGCAACTGCCGATTCGCAACAGAATGAGCGAGTCCCAGCTTTCATCCGCACGGAACCACCCAAGCTTCAGCTGGCTTCTTGGGGCCTCTCTCTTAATGCCAGTGGGCAGTCGTGAACCACCAGGCCAGTGAGGAAAGGTGCTGGGCACGAAGCCAGCCCAACAAAGGAAAAGTTAACTCAGAGGCAACAGGCACAATGCAGGGATCCAAACACACATACTGTGGGGGAACCTACAGTCACTACACTCAGAAGGGGAAGGAGATGGTTCATCCACAAAACAAGAGCAGGCATATATAAAACAAGAACACTTGGATAACAGGAGAGCGCTCTTAGAAATTATAAGCATAAGAGCAGAATTAAGGGAAAATCCCCAAAGTTTTGAAAGACAAAATTAAAGACACATTCCCAAAAGGTGAACATGAGAGAGAGAGAGAGAGAGAGAGAGAGAGAGAGAGAGAGAGATTAAAAACAGGAAATAAAAAACAAGAAATTAAGTGATTCATCCAGGAGGCCCAACATCTGAACAACAGAAGTTAAAGAAAGAGAGAACAGAAAAAAAGCAAAGAAGAAATTATCAAATCGTATAAGTCAATGAAGAGTCAAAAATGACCGAAAATTGGGGTGCCTGGGTGGCTCAGTCGGTTGAGTGTCTGACTTTGGCTCAGGTCATGATCTCACAGTTCATCGGGCTGTGTGCTGACAGCTCAGAGCCTGGAACCTGCTTCAGATTCTGTGTCTCCCTCTCTCTCTGCCCCTCCCCCATTCACGCTCTGTCTCTCTCTTTCAAAAATGAATGCTAAAAAAAAAAAAAATTAAAAAAAATGATCCAAAATGGAAGAATCAAAAGTAGCAATATATGCCACTCTTTAGCTACACAGGCTTAAATTTCAGAAGAAACAGCTAACAGGTGACAGCGGCTTTCTCTAGGGACAAGAACTGAAAGAGAGATGGGGTAGTGCTGTTGACTGTCGCACTGCACACATTTACTACTTTAGTTAAAATATCAAAAATAATTGAAAAAATGAAACATTCCAGATAAATCTAAAGTTCCCTTTTCCTAAGAAAAGTCTTTTTTTTTGGTTTTGTGCATATATAGGAGAACCAACAGAAAGAACATATTATTTTTATTTAGCTTGTACACAATTGGTGTATCATTTTTTAGTTTTTTTATTAATTTATTTTTGAGAGGGAGAGAGAGCACGCACATGCACATAAGCAGGGGACAAGCAGAGAGAAAGAGGGAGACCCAGAATCCGAAGCAGACTCCAAGCTCCGAGCTCTCAGCACAGAGCCTGACGCGGGGCTCAAACTCACAAGCAGTGAGATCATGACCTGAGCTGAAGTGGGACTCTTAACCGACTGAGCCACCTAGGCGCCCTGGATGTATCATTTTTTTTTTTAATTTCCAATGGAGCTACACTATTCTGGAACCTTCTTGCTCATGGACCCCAGAGGCAAAGCCTCCCCAGACTCTTGGGTTCTTCAGGGGCTTCATGTGACATGGGAAATGAGAGCCGCCCAGCCCATTGATGCCCAGGGTGGGGAGGTGGGGGAGGCGGCAGGGGGGTACTAACCTACACCACCCTGCCTCTGGGAGGGAAGAGAGTGTGTGCAGAGGAAGAGCTTTGAGAGCTCCTGCCAGGCATGGCTTTCAGAGCTGGAGAAACCCAAGTCCACACTGACCGAATCCATTTCTTCTGTGTGCTCCCTGCTCTGACAACAAAGCTTTCCACCAGAGCCAGCTCCCTGCCCACCTGTCTTCATAAATGTAGCTTTTATTTTTATAGTCTTTGGGGCATATGGCATTTCATATTATTCTGTTTGTTTGAAGAACGGCCCAGTTGGTTATAAAGACAAACAAATAAAATAATATTGAGAAGACACTACAAAAGGGAAACAGCAAAGAGAATCCTTGACTCAGGATCTTGAGGATTAAATACTGAGAGTCTGTTACTAAGACACACGTCCATGCACACATCCCCGAAGCACAGGGGGCCCTCATCCAGGGGCTGTACTAAGAGAGCAACCCCCTCCCCCCTGCCACGGATACAGGGCTGGGAGCTCTGCTGGAGTCACGCCCAGATGCCGAAGGTCAGCAGGGGACTGATGCTGCCCACCAGGCCACACCCCGACAGAAAACCTGTTCCCTGTTAGGGACTCAACACTCAAAATGGACTCAAACAGGTTACACTTGAAGCACATTAAAAGCAATCAAAAACATAAGGTGAGGAAAAAGTCAATGCAGGGCCAATGTCCGTGGCTCTAATATTACGTCCGTTGGCATAAAGTCCTGGCAGCCTCTGAGGACCTGAGAAATTGGGAATATGTGACTTACCAAAACTGGTCTAATTCCTCATTTGCATGTATTTGCAATGTCAGCTGTAGCCGGGTTGCAAAACCACAGTGAGGCTAGAGATCCCAGTTCAAGGCATTAAAATTCCTTACTTCAAGGGGCACATGGTGACTCAGTCAGTTGAGCATCCAACTTCGGTTCAGGTCAGTTCCTGAGTTTGAGCCCCTGCATCAGGCTCTCTGCTGTCAGCATGGAGCCTGCTTCGGGTCCTCTGTCCCCCTCTCTCTGCCTCTCCCTTGCTCATGCTCTCTGCCTCTCAAAAATAAATAAACCTTAAAAAAATAAGATAAAAATTCCTTATTTCAAGGAATTTTGCATATATTTTTCCTAGTTAACCTATCTTTAAGCTAAATATTTTATTTATGGAGTGTAACGGATTGAAAACTGTCCCCCCCAAAGTTGATGTCCACCCAGAACGACAGACTATGACATCATCTGGAAACAAGGTCTTTGTAGATGTAGTTAGTTAAGGTAAGTTCGTACTGGATTACAAGGGGACACACACACACACACACACACACACACACACACGGAAGATGGCCACATGACAACAGAGGCAGGGAAGTGGTGATGTGGCCACAAGTCAAGAATCATTAGGAGCCACCAGAAGCTGGGAGAGTCGGGAAGGATCCTCCCCGGAGCTTCTGGAGGGAGTTCAGCCCTGCTGATACCCTGACCTTGGATTTCTGGGCTCCAGAACGTGAGAGGATGAACCGGGTGTTTTGAGCCCCCCGTGTGTGGTGCTGGCTTGCAGCAGCCCCAGGGAGGAGAGACATACACGGACTTCATGTACACGTAAGAGGGAAGAACCAGCCTGCCGTCAACTTGCCACATGATCTACGTTAAGCAAGCAAACCACTGACCGCTTTCCAAAAGTGGACGCCTCAAAAGCCAATCCTCCTTAGGAACAGATGGCCGGCACACCCCTCAAGTGCGCGTGGGACAGCTCGGGCGTGAAGGCGAGCCTGAGTGGCCTTCGTCCTCCGGAGGATGGAAACCGGCCGGCCGGCCGACACCGGCCCCCCCGTCCGTCCTGCACGGCAGAAGGGCACGACCGAAGCTGTCATTCAAGTATTCCCCACGCTGCTGAGAACACTTACAAGAAAAACATTTTACCAAATATTCTATTCTTCGGGAAGACGTCCACTTGATAATGGGAAGCTACAGGTTTGCGCCTGTCAAAATTATTTCCTTTGGGCTTCATTATAAATGCCTCTGCCTCATTTGAAGGCTCAGGGAACTTGGTACAAAATGACCCTACTTCCCCTCTCAAATCTATGTGGCCACATCAAAGTTAAAATTACTTTTCCCAAGATCTTACTGCGTTTTCGGCTTTCCTCCGCTTTATTAATAATGCATCAGGCGAGTCCACGACCTCCCTTCCAGTTTTATTTCCTAACTTGAATAATTTGGAAATGACAGGTAGGCCTTTTGGCTGGACAGTCCAAAAGTGACGCGTAAGCAGAGGCTTAAAGGAAATGCACACGCACGTCTTGCATCGCTCCCACGGGGCTGGTTTAGAACCCAGCGGCTGTTCATGTGCAAGCACCGTATGTATACACGCGCGCACACGTACATACACGCACGTGGACAGAGAAGAGGCTTCCAAGCGTTTTGCTACACAACCCTCGCCTCAAATAAAAGTGCACTCCTCCTGAGCTGGTTTTCACAGTCGACAGAGCAGGGTAAAACCCCAGGCGTAGGGGTCCGGTCTGGTTGTGCTGCTCGCTGACCGTGTGACCTTGAGAAAGCGCTCTGACCCTTCTGGACCCCCGCGGCTCACCTGCAAATACAAGTTACACCACCCCCCTCCAAGGGCTGCTGGACAAGTCACCTGGGCTGGGACGTGGTGCCACCACCACGTAGGGTCTCGGCTAGCGCTAGACTACCTCCTTTTCCCGACACACCCTCAACCAAATTTTTCCTTCTTTCTGGAAAACAGCCACAGACAATTATCCTTCAAGGGAACAAGGAGTAACACTTACTGAATACTTATTACGTGCTAGTCAGCAGCCGTGGGATTTACCTGTTATTTCATTTGAAATGTCACATAACACACACAAAACAACAGTAGTTGGAAGTAATTTGAATTTCCAGAGACAAACTGTTGGGTTTTTTTTTTGAAACGGACTTTTCAAAACATCATGAAAAGCATCAAGTAATTACTGAAGTCCTACAATGAGGCTACGGTGACGGCCAGAATTGGGAAACGGGCCTGGGGAAGGAAGGGAGCTGTACCGGTGGGGGCTCTGCTCTCCTTACTGGAGCACACGCATGAGTGAAAGCTGGCGCCTACACGTCAGGGCGTCCTCTGTGCCGAGCACTATGGCAACACCATTCAATATTTTTTTAAAAATTTTTTTAACGTTCATTTTTGAGAGACAGAGGGACAGAGAATACGTGCACGAGAGGGGGAGCAGAGAGAGAGAGAGGGAGACAGAGGATCCGAAGCAGGCGCCGCGCTGACAGCAGAGAGCCAGATGTAGGGCTCGAACTCATGAACCTCGAGATCGTGACCTGAGCTGAAGTCGGACGCTTAGCCGACCGAGCCACGCAGGTGCCCCAACGTCCTTCAATATTTTAAGTGCATCTGCCCTCTGACTCGCAAGTTCAATTCTAGGACTGAATGGCCCGGAAATACTAGCATACGGGCACCATGGTGTGCGTCCCATCGTGTTGACTGTGAGATGGTTTGAGACAGCAAACACCTGGAAACCACCCCCGAGAGACTCATGAAACAAATTACGGGCCCTCCATTCACTGTGATTCCAGGCAGCCTGTTAATCGGTGGGGTAGAGCTCTAGGTGCTCATGTGCAACAATTTCCGGTGAGCTCTGTGCACGTGTACATGCATGTGTGTTTATATGCTGGCACTTATCTGCAGTGGTACCCACAGAAGCCGGGCTGTGGCTGCCTGTGGGGAGGACGCTCAGGGCCTATGATCAGACGGAGGGAAGTGCACTCTATACCCCTAAATTGACGGCTGTGGAGTTGTTTACCGATCTGGCGAAAATATAGATATATAAATAAGCCATTAATTTGTTTAACGAACATCACTGAGCGCTTATGATGCACATAAATGTGAACTACGGTCAGGAGCTGAGGCCTGGGACCTGGCATGAGGTCTGGTGGCATGCAGCCACTTGTCCGCAGACAGGGCCTGGGAAATTGCTAGTTCAAAGTTGCTGGCCGGCTTGCACTCACTTCTCATGGGGACTGCGACGCTGGGATGCAGGGAGTGGTCGGGAGACTCACCACCTTCCCAGCAAAGGTCACGGTTCAGGCCCCCCATCAAATTCTAGTGCTTGGAACAGTGCGTGTGCTAAAGACCCCAGGGCTTGAAGCTGCCCACCCCCTTATCAGGGGACACAGTGGTGGCCAGTCTTTCAGAACCAGATCCCTGTGTTCCAAATGTGACATTATTCCAGTTTCCAAAGCTCCAGGAATCTTAGTGCTGTGTGGCTAGTGAGAGCAAAGCACCCACCAACACAGCCCCCTCCCAGCCAGCCCCATGTGCTGGAGGCAGGACCAGCCGAGAGGTACAGATCCAGTCTGGAAAATGAATAAAGACAAAATCCAGACAATTCCGTTCTTCTCCCACTAGCAAGGGGAAAAGTGCATCTGGCTTTCTCTGAAGTAATACATACTTAGAGAAAAAAGTTTAAATCTGCCATTCGTGGGATGCTATAATTTGCAACATGTGTAAAGATGTGCACTGTTTTCTACAATTATTTCATGACAAATCTATAGTTTTGCTGCTTCAAGCTCTCAAGAGTTTGATTTTTCTCCCATGCTGAAGAGTAGATAAGTTCATCTTGATCTGGTGTGCTCTCTAACTGTGGGTCATACCAGTCCTGCAGGATGCATCCATATCCCACTCCCCCAACAAAGCCCGTAGGACCCCCACCAACCAGCCAGGCCCCTCCCTTTCCTTCCCTCCCTCCCTCATAGAAACTCTGACCCTGACTTCTATTGAACTGAACACGCAGAGACTGTCTCCAGAGGCTCCTCAACTCAGGGGTTGAGGGGCTAACCCCCATTTGCCCTACTGGAGTCCTGAGCCAATCTGGAGTCAAAGGAGTAAGGACGGGGAAATGTCTACCTTATCCCTCTTGCAGAACATGGCTCGGGTGTCTGCACCAGCCAGCTTCCTGATCCCACACACCACAAGTAGGCGCCTCCCACCCAGGCCAGGCTGCCTGGTCAACCACTGTCTCCACTGTGGGCAGGCCTCAAGCTATTACCTTTATTACTGTTATTATTAACATCACTATCACCCTCCATCAATAACCAGCCTTCAGCTGACCAATCTCATCAGAAATTGCACTTGGCACAAATTGGGAGGCTCTTGGCAAGAAAACATCCCTCCCAGGGGGAGAGGAAACATTTAGACTTAGGGGGGAAAAAAAGATTTAAAATTGAAACCTAAAGGGTGGAGCCAGTTTCCATCCTAAACTCCTGCTGCCCCCAGGTGGGAAACTGTTGCTGGAAACAGTCTTCCTCCACTGTCTGAGGACAAACAGGAGAATGAGGGGGGCCGGTGGGGGGAGTGCGTGCTAGGAGGAGAGCCAAGGGCATAGGTTCACGGTTAGGATGAGTTCATCCTCCTCAAAAGACAACCATTCTTGCCTTGGGGATCTCAGGAGAACCCCTTTTAATATCCTTTTCAACCCCAACTATTTTTCTAAATTGGTACAGAGAAAATGAGAAGTTGGAAAGGGGGTCCCTTTGGGCTGCACTGTGTTGTGCTGCAGCACCAGCGTGTGACAATGCTAGAAAAACTGGGACCTCTATCTGGGGGGGAGGGTGTCCCAGATCACGGAACACAGCCCCAGCCACTGACAGGCAGGTCCTCTTTCAAAAGGCAGCACGAGACCCTTTCAAAGATAGCTGCATCTCCCTTTGGGCCAAAACCATGCATCCTCCCCACCCCCAAAGCAGTCAGCATTTGGACAGCTCCTAAAGGTTCAGGCTGATTTAAAAGCAAACTTGTTTATCACCGCAAATCCCTGGACAATTTGCAAGGCAAGTTAAGATGTGGCACGTGCTTGTTATATTCAAGATGAGACAAAGCACAAAATGCAGGCTGCAAAGGAAACTTGGTGTTTGCTGAGAGCAGAAGAAGTGACAGTTTATTAAAAAATATGGGCTATACTGGGGAAAAAGTAATATTGGATTTTATGATTATTTCATACTGGGAATTGTTACATAGTTCCATGCCTATTTATTGTATAACTACAGATTGCAATAATACATTTTGTAGCTCGTAAAGTTCTGAACAAGCAATTTTTACATAGCTACATTTAGTAGGTTGGTTTCAAAAAAAAAGAGGGAAGAAAAAGCTCATGTTAAAAAGAGAAAATAAGCTTTTGGGAAAATTAAAACTGTAATATTTTTCCCCCATAATTTCCTTAGAGTCTGACATAACCTGTTTTAACAGTTTTTCTCTGATGTTCACCCATATCAAGCAGTTTTATAATCAGATCACTTGGTCATTTGCTAAAGTTAGTCCTTCATGGAGCTTCTGTAAAACCAACAGACACATGGTCAGTCCCGGGAGCTCTCTCAGGATTATAGAACTGTGGACAAACTTCTATTTATTCACAGAAGTTCTGTTTATATATATATATACACATATATACACATATATATATAATATATACACATATATTTAATATATAATATATATTAAGTATTATGTATATAAATATTATATATGCATATATATTTTATATATAATATATATTAAATATTATGTATGTAAAATATATATATACATACACACACACACATATATATATATATATATATATATATATATATATATATATATATAACTTTTTTAATGTTTGTTTATTTTTGAGAGAGAGGGACAGAGTGTGGGGGCAGAGAAAGAGACACAGAATCCAAAGCAGACTCTAGGCTCTGAGCTGTCAGCACAGAGCCCCGCATATTCAGGGCTCAAACTCAAGAACCATGAGATCATGACCTGGGCCAAAGTCAGCTGCTTAAACAACTGAGCCACCCAGATGCCCCTAATCACAAAATTTCTGAAGCATCTCCAATGGTTGGGCCTCATGGTGGACGCTGGGTGCATGATTCGGAGTAAAAAACACACATGACTGCTGTCCTTGCAGGACTTACAGAGAAGAAACAAACATCATCTGAATGAGTTACACACCATCACTCAAATGCACAGCAAAGATCACTTCCACAAAGACAAATATAGGTGAGCCACTGGGACCCCAAAGAGCCTGTCAGTCAGTGACCAGCCAATTCCAAATTCTGATCAGAATCCCTCCTTGGCAGAGTGGAATATATGAGTCTCCAAATATAAAACGCTATTTCCACGGACAGCAACATTTTAGTACAAAATGGTTTAGTGCCCAAAGTAGCTAATTCTCTCATTGCAAACACCTAAGCCTCTTTAGGACAGTGCCAATAAAAGAGATAAGAACCATATTAAATCTTCCAACAGAGCCATGAGGCTCTTATCTTGGAGCACCCCGTAAGCCTGCAAACCTTCTGCCTCCGATGTACTGCTATTTCCAGGAAGCCCTTTCATCAGAGGTTAAAATAAATTACTGCCTTGGTTTCAGGAGAGAGCATGACACAAACGAGATAATATCGGGTAATGCTTTGCCCTGAGTTTTAATAAGAAAGTCAGCTCTGTGTGTTGGAAGGCCCCTGTCGAACTGAGACCCATGAACTGAGACAGAAAGATGCCACATACATTGCCTTCTAGCACATCCCAGCCGTCAAGGTCCCCCTGCTACACAGTGACATTTCCTTCAGGAAGAACGCTCCATTACCCAGGTAGCTCCTGGGTGAGGACCAGAAGGGACAACGGGAGGGGAGGGGTGTCCCCCAGAACAAGCTCCAATAACAAACACTTTGTTTCAGGGCAAGGTCTGAGCGTGGCAAACTGTTTTACCGACACCGCTGCCCCCTTAGCGCTGGGTACACACAAAGCTCCAAAGCCACTCTGGAGGGCGGTCAACAAATTTAATTTGGTCTCAGAGAAATAAGAACTCTCGAGGCACCCCCAGCCCCAGGGGAGGAGGGGAGCTGAGAGGGCGCAAGGCAGCCACTCACACATCGAATGTGTCTTGCAGAATGCAGTCCTAGAGGAACCAGCCCGGGGATGGGGGCAGGGGGAGGGGCACAGAAAAGCAAGACTGAGCCCTAACAAAACTGGAGGGAGACACCAGCCTGTGTCCTGTACCCATCACGTTCCCGGTAGGACTTCAGGGCCACATGATCAGGAAGCTCTACTTCTGACTGTTGGCCACACTCTCCCTCCAACCAAATGCTGCTTCAAAACAGATGCAAAAGACAGGGTCACCAGGAGATTGGAGACAAGGCGCTCCCCAGACCAGGACGAAAGGCGGTCAGACTCCAATCACAGCAGGGATGGAAAGAGACCACACACCTCAGGATAGGAGTCAGCCTCGCGGAGAAAGTCAGAGGCTGATAGTCCATCCACTACTGTCCGGAAGTGTGAAGGCTGCTGGGGGCCAGGGCACCCCTCCACGTTGGGCTTCCCATCTTGTTTGCACAAAGTAATAGGTGCCTATTTACATGTACTTTTAAACACAAAAGTAAAGGAATGATAAAGCAAATAGATTATTTTACTAACTACATTATAAATTATAAATACATTATAAATTTCCAATTCTAAACAATGTTACTACTAACAAAAAATATTAGCTCTAGGGTAGATGTAGGGGAGGTAGCTCTCTAGAGGAGGGGACAGGAGGCAAGGTGGCTTTTCTCAATATACCTGATTCTGTATTTCACTTGGGAACTATATACATATTTTCTATTAAAATACAAATAAAAGGATGAAAGTTAAAAATGGCAGCCACCAAAACTCAAAAAGCAAACCAAAACAAATTAAGCTTCCCAGTAAATCAAGTCAGTGACATGCCCACACAGGAAAAATCACTTTGAATGAATTATTTTGACCGTTCAGGCTTCAGTTTGACATGCAGCCTATGGACAAAAAGGAATCTTACACCGCATTCTAATCGTATTTTAGTGGGGCGCCTAGGTGGCTCAGTCAGTTAAGCATCTGACTTCAGCTCACGTCATGATCTCGCAGTTCGTGAGTTCGAGCCCGGGGTCAGGCTCTGTGCTGGAGTTCAGAGCCTGGAGCCTGCATCCGATTCTGTGTCTCCCTTTCTCTCTGCCCCTCCCCTGCTCGTGCTCTCTCTCTCCTTCAAAAATAAACAAACAGTCAAAAAGATAAAATAACCATATTTTAGTGATAATGTCCGCATTCACAGTGGATTACTCCTCTCCCTGCAGCTGGGTTCTACCTTCCTGCCTCCCTGACTTCAGTCTTGGCCATGTGATTTGCAGGGTGAGCCCTGAACTCAGCACTGGTGGAAAGGCTGTTGTGCACAAAGGCTGGGTCTCTCTATCCTGATGATCAGCCATGGCTGCAGAAGGAGACACCACCTCAGCCTGGGTCTCTGAGTGACAGGCACACGGTAGACTGTTGTAGCAAACCATTGGGATGTGGGGGTGTTTCCACAGCGTGACCTGCTTACCTCTACTAATATCGGCTACGTAATAAGTAGTATAACTATTACACACAATAAGGAACACATTAATTGTGTCAGGAACCAAGATTTTCAGTGCAGAAGAGACACAAATATACAATTCACTTTGAGTAATTGAGTTAAGGACCTTGTACTGTTTCATTGGAATTGTAAATACTAGTATGAACCCATAGCTTTCTCCTTACCTAAAAAGTATGTATTTTCTAACTCTGCTCATTGAAAACGCCTAAAATCGATGATTCAGTAGCAATGAGCACCACTGGTGCTCAGATTATGACTCTAAATACCATTTCTCCCTGAAAAGAACCAAGGCTCTTTAGAAAAATAGCTCATTCTAGGTCTGGAGAAAGAAATGTTCAAAAGGAGTTTGAGAACATCTTATTGGCCTGGAAACACAGACACACACAGGCCACTGAGATTTCATCTAAATGACAGGAGCCAGATGGATGGGGCTCTCACTAGCCCAAGAAGAAAAAAAAAATAAACATCAAAAAGATTACTGTTAATTGCAGTGTGGTATCTTTGATTGGATTCTACAGAAAAGAGATGATGTTGGAAACACTGGAGAAATCCAAGTAAAATCTGCAGTGTAGTTAATATAATTTTGTAACAATGTTGTTTTCCTAAGTTTGGCAAATATGCCATGGTAACCTAAGGACATTAGCATCAGGGAAACTGTGTGAACAGTACATGGGGACTCTGTGCTCTCTTGGCAACCTACTTGTTAACCTAAAATTATTCCAAAATAAAAAATTATTTTTAAAAACATGAATGACTCTAAGGGATTTAACTGAAATAGGTAAGAATTTGAGGGTTCACCATGACACATAAAAAACTCATTGGCTGCCTGTGAAGATTGTCAACTCATTTGTATGAATTTTAACAAACAAAGGGAAGGAATAAAGCATTCATCTTGCCTTTTTTGTAGGGACTGCATTTCAGGTGAATCAAATAGTTAATGAGGGCAAGACTGTCCTTATTGGCACTCCACAGTCAGCGAGTGCAAAAGAAATGACAGAATGTTCAAATTACCATGCTGTTATTATAGCCACTATAGAAGGCATGGAAATATGGTAATATCTAGAAAAGTTACAGGTGCAAATATTGTCTGATCCAGCAGTGGCATCTGTAGAAATCCATCCTGGTACAAATCAAACACACACACCAAGCTATTCAGTGGAGTATAATTAGTAACAGGAAAAGACTCGACTTAACTCCAATGTTCATCAATGGAAACTGACCAAACAATAGCGTATTCACAAAATGGGACACCACATAGCTGCAAAGTAGAGAAGAGGAATTTCTCCATAATTTACATAGAACGATCTCCGGGATAGTATTTGTGGGGGAAAAAGCAAGGTAGACGAAAACACACATGGTATGTTCTTTTAAGAAAGGTGGGGGCCTTTTTGAAACATATGAATATGTATTTGAATACATAAAAATAAAGCAAATAAAAACTAAACAAATGTATTTAGCAAATAAATGTGTCGAGTTCATTAAAAGAATTCTTAATCGTTAGTTTTAAAGGGAGACAGAACAGAGGCACCAAGGAAATAAATCAAATTTTTATGAACACACCTTGTTTTATAGGTTCAACTTCAGAAACAGGTAACTATTCTATATGTCCGTGAAAGAAAATTATATTAAAAATCAATCCCTAGAATCCAAAGTAGGTTGAACCATATGAACACAACTGCGTTTTGAGTTAATGGCATCAACCTCTTAGAGGGGAAGGATTTCAAGTAATTTGAAATCACAGCAAGATAACTGTACGTCCCTAATGGGAGAGAGTCTAAAGCAAACAGAACCGCAAAGGGACTCTTCACTGAATTCAGGAGCCACGTCGTCCACCACGGCAGCAGTGTTAGCGGGAAGAGTGCACAGTGACGCTATCCTGAGGCTGTGTGTGCACGCGTGTTGTGAGGTGAGGCAAGTCAGTAATTTGTCGGTGGAATTAGGAAATGGGAGAAAGAGAGATACAGACATAAGACCAAAGAAGTTAAGCAAAAGTTCTGTAGCCTTCCACTTTAATTGACACTGCTGTATGAATCCATAATTTCGTGATTACTAAAAACATACATGTTTCCTAACCTGACCACTGAAAAGGTCTAAAAACATCGACCGGTCCGTTAGCAAGAAGCATCCCTACCACCCTGTTCCCTACACTACTGTGTCCCGCTAAAACTAAACAACCCCCCTTAGAAAAATGCCTGACTCAGGAAGACAGAAAACGTACGAGATGTGCCTGGAACATTTTGCCTTAGCAGAAAGCAAAGATGCTACCAAAGACCGGGGTCATGTCACAAGTACTCAGAATCTGATGTGAAGATGCTCCTGAGAGGGAACGATTTCAGAATCAATAAAGAGAACAGCAGCAACCACTTAGATGTATCAAACTGTTCAAAGCCATGGGCTCATCATGACGATTTTCTAAAACTCACTGGTCACCGCTGGAGCACGCCAGAGATCGTGGCGTTATTTTGAAGCTGGTAAAGAAAAGATAAGACTCGAGCACTTATTCTGCCTTTTCTGTATGAACATCTTAGGATAACTAAATCATTGGCAAGACATTTCTTTTTGAAGAAGGAGAACACCTAATAAAGGAAGAATTTACTAATATCACCAGTTTGCGATCGCTCCCTAATAAAGTAATGAATTTAGGCAATGGTCGCCAATGGTTTATAGCATCCTAACAAGAGAGAGAATCAGATGTCATCGCCTCTGGATGGAGGTGCACACATCTGCCTGTCGCCACGACAACAAACCCACAACCTTGAATCTGTATGAAGTTCTACATCTAATCATCAACTCACAGGCGTTACGTGCACGCACACGCACACACACAGCACGCAGTCAGTAAAACCCACACTGGGGAAGCCTACAAGGCTGGTGAAGAGGTGTGAGAGAGCCAACAAGAGGATGGAGAAGAAAAGGGAAACAAAGGCAGACGAGATGGAGAAAATGAACAAGAAGAAATGGGCAGATAAATGCTGATGTACACACCACCCCTGGGGAGATCTCCTTTTCACGAAAAACAGAAATGAAGCTTAATCCACATAAGACTCTGGGCCTCCCTTCCAATTTACCGGGAAACGGCTGTTGTAACAAAACACGCTAAACAAAACCACAAAACGCTATCTGCAAGTGCGGAGGGTGGGGACTGCTACAGGACGCGGGTCCCAGCGCCTCCCACAAGCCAGTGGTGGGGAGGAAGGGGAAGAGGTCATCTCTTAATGAGTCACTTAAGAGATGTAACGATGAATGCAACGTGTGGACCATGTTTGGCTCCTGATTAAAAACAAACCAACTGTAAAACTACATTTTCTTAGAAAATTTGGGGAAATTGAACATAGTCTGGGTATAGATTATATTAAGAAATCATTGTTAATCCTGTTGAGTGCGATCATGGAATTATGATTATGTTTTCCTTAGGTCCTTATCTGTGAGAATTAGATACGCAAGTATTTGTGGGAGAAATCATATGATGGCTAACATTTGCTCTAAAATACTCCAGAAGAACAACCTACCGAGGGTCTGTGAGGGAGCCGAGGGGGGCGGGGGGCGAGTGCCACCTGGTGCGGACACTGGGAGAGGGGGGCTTGGACGTTCCGCCACCTTTCTCTCCATCAGGGGCACTAGGCAGTGTGTGTGTGCGAGAAACTTCCACTGCTCTCCCCAACCCCGTCACCTAGCTATGTGTTGAAAGATGCCTATCTCCGAACAGGGCTGATCTGACCACTTCGTGTTGTGATTCGCGGAGTACAAAGAACCTCTTCTTAGCCAAAGGCGCTATTCGCACAGGCCCAGAGTCCACCACTGGGTCACATCTTCTTCTAGATCGGGCTGTGCCAGGGTGTCTGGGAGCAGGCTCTGCAGGGTGGGACTCGAGGATGTCAGAACCCACCCGGTAGAGGGACAGGCCAGAGGAGGCCATGCGCTTGAGCTGACCTGCATGTGGGTTTCTGCTTCCAAGTTTCGGCCAGCCACCGCTGTCTGAGGCCATGAGCTCCAGGGGGTCAGGGCCACATTTGTTACAGATCCCTTCCCGCAGCACTAGCACGTTCCTGGGGCCCCGCGAGTACTCAGGAGATGTCTGACTTCAGCAGGGTCTGCATTGTGAGCTGGGTTTCACGGGCCAGTGGCTCCTGGTGATCCCAGTGGGGCAGCCCCTGGCAGTGAGGACCGGGCACCCGTCCAGGGCAGAGCGGGTAGACCGCTGTGCCCAAGTGGCTCTGCAGACCGCAGGCTACCAGGGACAGGAGCCCAGAGAGGACATCAGAAGAGCCTTTGTGAGCCTGCTGGGGTACACAGTGGGGTGGGAAAGTAATGAGGGGATAGGTTGGCCAGAGCAAAGAGCCAGAAGCAAGGCTAAGCTTGGGACAAAGGGCCAAAGGCTGGTGAGTTCTCACAATGATCGTGACCTTGATTATGCTCATAGACCAGTGAGGTCCACAGTGTAGGGTGCCAGAGACACAAACACACCTCACACTCAAACCCCATCCCTCCTCTCTTCCCGGTGGGCAGCTCGCCCAGGGCAGAGCGCCCCCCCATCAGAACCCTACACCCCGTGGCTTTGGCTGCCTGTCTCCCCTCCAGACCATGAGCTCCTGAGGCAAGAAGGACGGCCTCTCTCGGTGTCCGCAGTGCCCAGCACCAGATCCAGCACAGAAGAGGGGCTAGAATATGCTCCGTTGAACATCCACACCCTCCAAAGCTGCCTGGCATGTGTGGTTTCAGAGACGGCCTATAATAAAGTCATCCACTCTTTTGGTTTCTTTGCCTGAATCCACTGACTGCTTGGTTCCAAAGTGACCATCAAAAAGACAGAAACTGAACCTACGCAGCACCCAGCAGAATGAAAGGATATAATTTACTGCTTCACTGTAGCATGGTTAGTCTGTATCCAGTGGCAAATGCAGAAACTCTGTGGATTACAGCCCAGAGAAGTACAGGACATCACCTTCTGGACTAACATGATTCTAGCATTTACTGTTATTTTTACTGTTTGGTTTTTGTTTTTGTTTTTGTTTTTTTTTTCAAAATTTCACTTGTTTTTAAATAGCGGCCAAATAAGAAAAATTTATTTTGTGCAAACTGATGGTTCCAAACTTGGCCATAAGTCAGAAATGCCCCTGGAGCATGTTAAACATACATACCCCAAAACTTTGGGTTCAGTTCATCCGAGGTGAGATTGAAGTACCTGTATTTTAACAAGCTCCCCAGATGTTCTGGAAGCAGCCGGTCCCATGTGGCATCTGGGAACCCGTGGGGTTGAGTCACCCTGGCAGGAGAGAACCTCTGTGGCCACGGACAGCAATACCTACAGTGATATCAGCTAACACGTAACCCCCTAATGAGGTATTCTTCATTATCATCCCATTTTACTGATGTGCCAACTGAGGCAAGAAAGGAGGATAAGCAACTTGCCCAAGACCAAACAGCCAGCGAAGGGGGAGCCAGCACACAAACTCAGACCCAGGACTCAGGGTTCACAGTCTTAGCCAGCAGGCAACGCTGGCTGTGAGGATTTCGCAAGAGCAACAGAAGGAAACTAAGTGCACTTAGGAATCTTTTGCTTTGTAGTTAAATTCAGCTCTCAATTCAATTAGCAAACCTTCAAGTGCACTGCTGCCACCAAGGTCACCAAATGCATTTATGGGAGAAACACTTTTCTTCTTGCATGCAAGAAAGGAGGAGTGAAGTCACTTCAGAAGCAGGGTGTCTAGAAGCCCCTAACCTGACACACGGAGCTTTCTACCCCTGCAGCAGGCTCCAAGATTCCCAGGCAATTAGAGCGTGAAGTGAAAGCGGGCAGAGGACAAAACACCGAACACATCCGAGCACAGCACTCTCCTCAAAAAGACAAGCCAGCACAGTCTCAAGTCACCCAGAAGAAGTCAGATAATGAGGCAAAAAGGAACCAAGAACAAAGGGAAGACGTGGGAGATAGAAAACAAATAACAAGACAGTAGACTCATACTTACAATTACATTAAATATAAACGGCCTAAACACTGTACTAAAAGACAAAAATTTTCAGACTTCATAAAACAAAAAGTTTTTCTTCTGATATACCGTCTATCAGAAACCGCCATGAAATATAGTCACCAACAGGTTCAGGTGTGCAGCCTCAGTTTGATTGCCTTCTGTGATGGGAGACTCACTCTACCCGAAGCAATGTTCGTTCACAGGGCCTGGTGGAAAGTGTTTCCTTATCTCATGCTGAAACTACATCCTGGCTGCCTATCCAGTTTCCATGTTGGTCTTGACTAGTCATCATGCACAGAGAAGGAAGTTGGGCAGGAGAGAGGATATGGGCCCAAGGGGTGCATCTGGCCTGAACCTGGGTCCCCAAGAGGAGGGCATTCGTGTAAATCACAGTGCCCAAGAGGGTGGAGGACTAGCCCATGTTGACACCTGGGCACCTGCTATGTGGGGTAGGGAGGTGGGAGATGACAGAGGGGATAGGGGTCTGCTACCTCAATAGGCTCTAGAGTGGCAACACTCACTGTGGGAGATACACTCAGGCCCCATGGGCTGCACCCTCTGGTGTCAGTCCCACGATCCTGTGATGTTACCTGGAAAAGAAGACTCTGCAGAGATAACTAAGGTTACTCATCTGTTGGTCCCAAAATAGTAAGACTGTCCTTGATTATCCATGTAAACTCAATCTCATGAGCCCTTACAAGCAGAAGAGAAGCAGAAGAGAAAGTCAGGGAACTGAAGCATGAGAAGCACTTGACCTGTGACCCCTGGCATATCAGAACGAGAGGAATTCTACCAATAGCCAGAGATCTGGCCTGGCCACAGGAGTCAGCCCTTCTATCCTGTGGGCAGACACAGAAGTGGAGAGGGGCCATGGGAAAGGCCTGGCATCGTCCACCCTGAGAGCTCTGTAAAGTCATCTGCTTACAGACCTAACTGCAGGTGAGGTGCCTGCTCTAAGAGCGGTACTGATCTCCCCTTGTTCAGTGAGCACATCCTTCTGCGGCTGGCACCCAGGGATGCATCAGAGCACCTGGGTACTAAATACACAGGTTCCCAGCTACAGGTCATATACAGTCCAGCTGGCAGGGTCAGACGAGGACGGGGGTGGCCCCTGCATGGCTGGGTCACCACGTGGCCAGCGTGGACAACAACTGGACTTGGGGAAGCCAAGTGGCTGGGGCAGGGGAGAGCTGAAGCGGCATTCACGGCGGCAAACACAGCTCGCTCTCCTCCCAACTCAGCTAGCGGAGACCCATGGCTCTCCCCCAAGCTATCCTCGTTCCCCCAAGCAGGCCTCTCTGTTTTACCCTTCGTGCGCGCTGATTTCAGAAATTCTTAAGCACACAAACTGCAGCAATACAATCACGTGTCCCTCCCCACCCATCACCCAGAGATAGCCAGCATTCCTATTTTGGCTTAGAACCTTCCAGAATTTCAAAATTTCATATTTATTTACACTGTACGAGTTAGATCATAACGATTGCAGGTCTAGTTAACATTTACTAATTATGAGCCTCTTTCCCTGTACTAAATACACATCCTTTCCCAGCCAGACTCCTCTGGAGCTCCAACTGGCTGGGTCCTTATGCACAGTCTAGACCTCATTCTCCCAAGCTTAACTTACAGGGAAGATTCTAGGTCCTTCCTACAGAAAGTCCAAGCCTGCAGAGAAGTACATTTCATTCATTTTGAAAAAGTCCTACACAACACCCAGGTTGCCCAGCAGCATCGGGGAACCTGCCAAGTCTGTCCTAGAGACGGGAGGGTTCCGTCTGCGGTCCAAGGGGTGGGATGGGGTAGGCATGTTGTCCAGAGAAGGAGGCAGGCACCACAGGCCTGGGCACCAAGGTCCCCGCATGAGCCGCACTCCTTGGGGTCAAGTCCAGGTGCCTCCTGGACACTGTGGCTGAGGCGCTCCTGTCCTTTCTGAGTGGGGCCACTCTGTGCCCTCGCCCTTCTCGATTGGGTGGGACGTGCACATTGTATAGTCTAACCACTGCTGCGCACGCACACATTATTATACGATGCTTCCCTCAACTTCGATTTCCATTTGTCTGGAAAGACCTGCAGTAAAGCAAAAATGTGCACCATGAAGTCCCCCAAATGGTTCACCCTCTGGTGTCTGGGGTGGCTACGAATGTCTGCAGACCTCATTACCTGGAACCTGGAGCCAGCGCTCAGTTCAAGAGCCCATAAAATGCAAGTGACACGTGAGAGCGCCTGCGGGGGTCTCAGGGAAAGAACAGACCAGCCAGTGGCGCCACATTTTCCCTGAATTTGTGTCTTAGACACGCCTTACAGCCTCCAGGACCCTCAGATGGCTGGGTCTGCTGAGCCTCAGCCAGATTAGGTTGACAAAGGTCACAAGTCCCTCCACCGGCCATGCCTGCCTGCTGATTCGGCCACGGTCTCTAGCACTGACATGCCCACACTAATGCTTCCTTACTACCTGGAGCCCATGCTGTCAGTGGTGATACTTAGCGTCATCGCTCCTGGGACCGGCTTGCCCTACCGGCCAGGCCCATGAGCAGCCTCTGGGCGGGAACAGTGGCTAGGACCTGCCCCTAAGGAGAGGACAGAGGGAGGCACTCAGCACAGAGACGAGCACATAACAAATACTCAGTGAAGTCCTTGTTGCCACCGTCCTGCTACAAACCCTGCCAGCACTTGGCTGGCCTCACCGCGGCCCCGGGGATGCTCACAGAAGGTGCTTGGCCCATCTCCAACCTGGCTCCAAGCCTGTCTTTCCCCACAGGGCTTTTACCCTGTCCCCTGGAAAACAAACACCAGCACCAACCGCTCTGAACTCCCTTGGATTAAGGGAGAGAATATGCAAACGCCCAGCCCCGTGCCTCCCACCACAGAAATGCTTCAAAGACACTCACTAAACCCTGCGCCTGGGCATTGATATGCACAGGCTGTGTTCTTGGAGAGATTTTACAACAAACCCAAGTCTCTGATGTCCTGTTAATTTTAAAAGCTCTTCTGTTTGTATTACGAAGACACGCCAGCACGGGGAAGAGGTTCCTGCTCCAACATGAGAAATGTATCACAAATGATGGAGGGAAACGTGGCTTGGAGCCACTGAGAAAACAAAGTGTACAGGTGCCGAGTAAGACAAGATGTGCTGACACTTTAAAGGCAGAACAGAGCCCTGAAAAGTAAGTAAGTAGTGTATGTAGAGAAACTAACTTATTCCCATCGTATATTTATAAGACCTCCAAACATGCGGCATCCTGCACGGAGTAAACCCAGAGCCCCACCCCCAGTGCAGGCCGGACAGCAGTGCCCATGCAGATGCCAGGGGACAGTTGTGGGCGTCCCCCACCATGTGAAGTTGGGATTCGGGCATCAACACGGTTTTTATGTGTCTCCACCTTACGCTAAGCTCTGGGGTGGGGGCATTCAACGGAAACAGAGACCTCACTTAAGCCTAAACAACCTTGCCCAGTAGGACCACTGCTCCCTTTCAACAAATCAGAAAGCAGAGATGCGGGGCGCCTGGGGGGCTCAGCCGGGTAAGCGTCTGACTCTTGATTCCAGCTCAGGTCGTGATCTCACAGTTCACAGGTCTGAGCCCCACGTTGGGCTCAGTCACCCTCGTGCTCCGGACCCCAACCCCTGCCCAGCATGCTGAGGCACCTCCTCGCCTGTCCTGCCTTCCGGTCTCATGGTTATTCAGGGGCCCTTTTGCTAACACTTTTAACTCTGGTGAATTAGCCTTGAGGGCAGTCATATCTGGGACTCAAGGCCTTCTGTGGCTGAGAAAACCAACCACCAGGAGACACTCTGCCAACTGACAAGGAACCCTAGACAGTGGGCCACTGCAGGATGGCCATGGGCACAATGGGGTGATGCTCATGGAGGAAATGGCTGGTCCCGGACCCCAGGAGTCCGCCCACTGAATCCCGACTTCCCCGGAGCTCACTCCCCGCCAACGACACCCACTGACGCCTCCTAGGACAACCACAGAGCGTCGAGAGCAGCCGATATGGAAACCACCATCCCTGGTGGTGGAGCTTAGGGCTCCATGTAACAGAAGGCCCAAAAGAAACTTAATCATGAGAGCCAGGGCTGGATGCAGCAGGGACGTCCCCTGTCGCCCTGAAGACAGCTGGGAAAGATGGAGGAGAAGCAAGAGGGAAAGTCCAGTGTTCCTTCATCTCAGGGAAAATTAGAAGCCTTCCCAAAAGCCCCACAGACTGGTCTGACGGTGTCCCACGGCCACCGGTAGCTGCAAGGGTATCTGGGAAGCCTGTAAGGTGGCAAGAAACAATGGCTGGCTGTTGCAGGGGGACAAGGGAACTCTCCATACCCCCTGATTTCCCAAACCTCTTTGCACCTGGGGGAGGAGGGGTCCTAGGTGCAACGTGATAACAGGGAACCAGCCAGGAAGGACTCCCAGTCTGTGTCCATTCTAACTACAACGCGCTTAGTCAAATAAAAGTACTGTGTGTGCACTCTGACTGGCAGCCTGTGCACCAAAAATCAATTTCAGATTAATTGAAAGGAAGGACTTAATGAACAAACATATTTCTCACACACTAACAGGGCCTGACCATGTCCAGGCCACAACGTTGACTTTTAAAAACCAGACAGCCAGAAGGGTGCACAGGAATGGAGTATGTGAGTGAATCAGGAGCCGGGGGAGGGTGAGCCCCACTGACCTGCCCTAGTCCCACCCTGCTCCAAGCCCCAGATTAGCCCTATCCCAAGGTTCCTGCGAACCAGAAGCTCAGGGTAAGAGTCAGATCACCCAAACGCCTGGTTTCTGAATTAAGTTGACAGTGTATTTCATTTGAAAGCCAGGATGAGTTACTCTTGGTGAAAATTTCAGATTAATCCTTCTTTGATGATTAAAAATCAAACACTGATAGATAAATAATGCAGAGCTTCACACAAGACCAACATGAGAACGTTGGACGGTCGTGTTATGGTAGGAAGAAAACAGTCCTTAACCACATCCTGTCACATTTCACCGAGCCCTGCCAAAGTTCATGCTGCTGGGGCCGAGGCCGTCACTGAAGGTGGCGGAGAGCACATGGGGACAGGTCCCCCATGGCCACAGAGCCTGGGCAGGGAAGGGATAGCTGGCCCCATCTGGACACCACACCCCAGAGGGACCCCACAACGGCCCAGCCTCCCAGAGCATGAACTCTCCTCTCCCCAAAATGTGGATGGAAGAGCCACAAGCTTCTGAGCATCAAGATATTTCTTTTTAAGAATCTCAGCTTCTTGAGCCATGCTTCTGCCCAGACCAACCCCATGAAATATAATTGGGAGAGGCTGCCAGCCCATCAGGGGTGGCTCACAGGCCGGCAGTCAGTGGCTGGACAGCAGACAGGGTCACGACACTGCTGCGTGGGTCCCCCTAGAAGTCAGCAGCTGCCACGGGGCCAGCGAGGGGTCAGCCAAGCGAGCCCCACCTGCCAAAGGGCCCCTCCCAGAAGTTCTCACAGAAAGGGAGGCCAGGAGTACCCCTGAAATCGGGGCTAAACCGGGGTCAGGGAGAGGCCAAAAGACCGTGAGATCATGACCTGAGCCAAAATCAAGAGTCAGAAGCTCGACTGACTGAGCCACCCGGATGCCCTTTGTTCCCTTCTAAGCTTACACGGTGTCCTCTCTAATCAAGGGAATTCGGCAAGGCAGGACACGGGGGATTAGGGCTTCAATGCCCAGAGCCCTGTCCCCAAAGGTGACCCGGAAACTTTCTGACATGGGGTTTTAGGGACAATGGGGTAGAAAGGATCCGGGGTGCTGTGTCAGAACAGAGTGTCATGGGACCCTCCCCAGTCACAGGCCGCCCCCCCACCCCCACCCAGGCACAGGTGAGTCAGACACAGCTGTGGGTGTCTGTCCCTGGACAAGCGTGGCAGGCTCTGCCCCCTTCCCTCCCTCCAGGACCTCAGACCCCCAGCCCTTCTTATGTCTCCAGGTCCGGGAAATGTTCCGAGGGCAACTGAAGAGAATTTGCACTTTTAAAAAGACCCCCAAGAAGGTGTTGGCCAAGCCCCAAGACCGAATCTCCCGTGCGGGAGGGTCAGGTGCTGGTCTAGACAGAAGGGCCGTAGGCCAGGACGGGCCTCCTCTGCCTCAATTCACCCTCTGCTCCCCTCCGCACTCCCACTGACCCCTGGAGCACCCAAATGCCCCTGGCGGAGCACCCCCCGCCCTACCCCCCAGTGTGGGCTAGCGTGTTGGGAAATATCAGCCCCAGCGTGGGGTCCCCACGACCGGGACCTGACAGCATTATCACAGCCTTCGAGAACAGAGGAGTCCGACGGTAATGTGCTTTGGAGGTTTCTCTCAGAACAGAAAGAATGAAATTAGCTTCTTAGTGGGGCAATATTAGTTCAGCACCAAACAAACAGAAAATCACCACCAGCCTTCAAATGAGCACTTTCATCCCACAGCCACCTTCCTGTCTGGGTCTAAATAAATAATGAGGGCGTTAATAGAAAACACAGCTATTTGCCTTAAAGAATAAAATTTCAAATCCCACAAAACAGTTGCTGGTGTTTCAAGCTTTGATGAGAAGAGAACAGGTTTACACCAAATTGTATTTTCAATATGTTAATTAAACCAATAAAGAGTAACTGTATTTGAGTTTTCTAATCTGATAATAAAGAAGATATGTTTGGCTGACTATTTAAAGTGCTTGATGGAATATTTTCTGTGCTTTATTTGCATACTGAATAAATGCAAGACTAACATTTCAAGTTTTAGTAAACTGCTCAGAATTCTGTGGATGAAGAGTTCTGTGCAAACACCCCACTGTAATTAACTTTCGTTGTTTAGAAAACCAAGGCTATAAAAGTCTATTTAATCAAACTTCCCTCCGTGTGCCTTTTTTTTTTTTAATTACACGTAAAAATCCATACACTGAGGGTCTCATTTCAACCACAGACAGTGAGATCATCGGACTAACTTCCCTAGGAGAATCGCAAATTGAAAAGAAGACAGCAAAACTGAATCCTGAAACTCACATAAAAACATCAGAGACCATTAGGTTTGATTCACGAGCATTACGTTTCATCTGCCATTTCTAGGCGTGGGCTAGTGTCAGCTCCCTGCTCCACACGGCCCATAAACGGACAGGAGCGTGAAGAACCCAAACCACGCACAACCGACCATGTCTCGTTTCCTCTAAGCCTTAGCCCACGCTTAAAAGCACCATACAACCCATCTGATTTCATTCCTTGAAGCTACAGAGAACACAGTGGTTCTAGAGATCTACTGCTACACAATAAGTCACCCCCAAAATGTAGGGGTTCAAGACAGCGAGAAGGTCTTATTGTGACCTCTCAAGGTCTGAGGCCAATGGGGCTCGGCTGTCGGTTCTCCCCCAGGTCCGAGACCGTTGCTCACACGCTCACACATCTAGAGGGACATCGGCGTGTGGCCTCTCCACGTGCTGTCCCTGCGTCCGAAGGGAAGCTGTCCTTCCAGATGACACAGCCTCACCTCTCAGAGGATCACTTCTCCGAGAGCACTGTCCCATCCAGGGTCACAGAGA
The DNA here is from genome assembly GCF_018350215.1 of Panthera leo. Lineage (NCBI taxonomy): Eukaryota > Metazoa > Chordata > Mammalia > Carnivora > Felidae > Panthera > Panthera leo. The sequence goes on along the minus strand of NC_056689.1, from coordinate 84,623,301 downwards.
GAGGACCCAGGCCCCGGCTGCCGATGGGAGCGTCGACCTCATGCTGGAAGGAGAGCATGGAGGGTGGGGACCTCGCTGTGGCCACGCTGGAAAACACAATCTGCTCAAAAGCTCTGGTCCCTTCTGACCATAAGTTGCCCAAGTGCCTGCCAGCACTGTGCCCTCAACTTTGGACCACATCTGCCACATCTGCGCCAACTCACGTGTCCTACAGTCTGCCCAAACCCCATTCCTAAGTGATAGAGGCTGTGTCCCCAAAACTTGGGGACTGTGTCCCCAAGACTGTGTCTTCCAAAACTGTGGAAGTCCTGCCCCCCAGGGCCTCAGATGGTGACTGCCTTTGGAGATGGGGCCTTTAGAGAGGTGACGTAGGTCACTTGGGTGGACCCTGACCCAGTATGGCAGGGGTCCTTATAAGAGGAGGACGTGAGGACACAGACATACAGGGACCCCGTGAGGACACAGGGAGAAGACGGCCATCTACACACCAGGGGGAGGAGCTGATGCCCTGATCGCAGATATCTGGCCCCCGGGACTGGGAGACCATGAATCTCTGATGTTTAACCACCATGCGCTCTGTGGTTCTTGTTCCGGTGGCCAAGCAAAGTCCTACAACAGAGTCAGCTACCCACAGTGTGACCTCAGGAAGCTGCTGTCATCCAGAGGCCATGACCTCACCCCCGTGGCCCCTGCAGCCTGGCTCCACCATGGACAGAGGTGCAGCCCCTGCACCTGCCTCCAACTGGAGTCTCCACACACCCAACAGCGTGGCTGTTCTGAGAGACAAGGCGGTCACGTCCCACCTATGCCAGCGCTGAGGCACAGGAGGCAGCCAGATGTCATGGGGGCAGAGATAAACGCTGGGGCCAAGTCAGTCCCAGTCTCACCGTGGATGCGATGCGGTGCAGCCTCGGGGGAGCGGCTAACACTGTGCCCCCACTGCCTCCGTGCCCCGTCCGCCTGGTCCTCTCAGGGTGGGCCCCTAAGGAGTGAGTCCCCTGCAGCCCTACACAACCCTCCACTCACCTCCCGTCTCAGGCGGCTGAGGGGGGCAGCGTGGGGCAGGGGACCCACCCCCCACGGTGTCTTTCGTCTTCTCTGTCTCAGAACTTCCTCCAGTGCCATCGGGCTCTCTCAGCCCCCACGAGGCACAGCCCAGAACTGGACTCCTGGGCATTTACCCGAGAGACCCGAAGACCCATTTTCACACAGAGACCTCTAGAGAGTGCCTATAGTAGCTTCATCATAATTGCCAAAAGCCAGCAGCAAGCAGGAAGTCCTTCCACACGTGATGGACAAAGAAACAGTGGTACATCCACAGCAAGGAATACTACTCTGGGGTGAAAGAACGAGCCATTAATTCACGCAACAACGTGGGCCCAAATGAAAGAAGCCAGGCCAGACAGGCTACGTATTGTGTGGTTCTATTGATGTGGCATCTGGAGCAGGGCTGGCAAGCAAATCAGCGTCAACAGGTGTTGGGAATTGATCACTACGAGGGGAATTGCGGCAGAGTCGTAGGAGAGACGGGACTATCCTGGATGGAGAGTGAACTCCGATATGTGCAAAGCTTTAAAAACTCAACCAAAAGGACAGAGGATTCCAGGATGGGATGCCAACTGCAATCAATGAATCAAATTATTACAAATGCAAGCACACCTCGTTTGACTGCACTTCACTTTATCACGATTCACAGATACCGTGTTTTGTGTTTTTTTTTTACAAACTGTAGGCTTGCGGCAACCCTGCATCCAGCCAAGTCTATCAGTGCCATGTTTCCAACAGCATTTGCTCAAATGGTGTCTCTGTGTCACATTTTGGTAATTCTCCCACTATTTGAAACTTTGTCATTACTATTATATTTGTTACAGTGATCTGTGATCAGTGATCTTTGATGCTACTACTGTCATTGTTTGGGGGCGCCACTGACTACACCCATATAAGACCGCAAACACAATACATGTCGTGCGTGTCCTGACTGCTCAGCCAGCTGGCGGTTCCCACATCTCTCCCCGTCTCCTTGGACCTCCCTATTCCCTGACACATGACAATTCTGAAATTAGTTCTGTCTTAATAACCCTACAGTGGCCTCTAAGTGTGCAGGTGACAGGAAGAGTCACACAACTCTCACTTTATTTTTAACGTTTATTCATTTTTTGAGAGACAGAGCATGAGTGGGGGAGGAGCAGAGAGAGAGGGAGACACAGAATCTGTAGCAGGCTCCAGGCTCCGAGCTGTCAGCACAGAGCCCGACGTGGGGCTGGAACCCACAAACTGAGATCATGACCTGAGCCAAAGTCGGATGCTTACCTGACTGAGCCCCCCAGGCGCCCCATACAACTCTCACTTTAAATCAAAAGCTAGACATTTGTCCGCTGAGTGAGGAAGGAATGTTGAAAGCCAAGACAGGCTGAACGAACGCAAGGCCTCTTGTACCAAACGATGAGCCAAGTTGTGAACGCAAAGGAAAAGTTCTTGACGGACATTAAAAGCGCTATTCCTATAAACACACAAATGAAGGGAGCAGAACAGCCTGATCGCTGATACGGAGAAAGTCTTAGCGGACCGGACAGAGGATCAAACCAACCACAACACTCCCTTATGCCTAAGCCTATTTCAGAGCAAGGGCCTACTTCTCTTCCATTCTATGAAGGCTGAGAGAGGTGAGGAAGCTGCAGGAGAAGTTTCAAGATAGCAGAGGTTGGTTCATGAGGGTGAAGGAAAGAAGCCATCCCCATAACATAAAAGTACAAGGTGAACGCCAAGTGCTAATGTAGAAGCAGCAGCAAGTTCTCCAGAAGATCTAGCCAAGGTAATTCGTGAAGGTGGCTACACTCAACAACAAACTTTCAGTGTAGACAAAACAGCCTTCTATGGGAAAAAGATGCCATCTAGGGCTTTCACAGCTGGAAAGGAGAAGTCAGCGCTTGGCTTCCAAGCTTTAAAGGCCAGGCTGACTCTCTTGTTAGGGGCTAATGCAGCTGGTGACTTTAAGTTGAAGCCAATGCTCATTGACCATTCGGAAAATCCCGAGGCCCTTAAGAATGATGCTTAAATCTACTCTGCCTGTGCTCTGTCAGTGGAATATCAAAGCCTCGATGACAGCACATCTGTTTACAACTGATTCACTGACTACTTCAAGCCCACTGTTGAGACCCGCTACTCAGAAACAAAGATTCCTTTCGAAATATTACTGCCCGTGGACAATGTACCTGGTCACACCCCAGACCTCTGATGGAGATACAACAAGATTAATGTTTTCATACCTGCAAACACAACATGTATTCTGCAGCCCACGGATCAAGCAGTCATTTTTGACTTTCAAGTTTTGCTATCTAAGAAATACACTTCACAATGCTCTTGCTGCCACAGACAGTGATTTCTCTGACAGATCTGGGCAATGGAAGTTGAAAATCTTCTGGAAATGACTCACCATTCTACAGGAATTAAGAACATTTGTGGGGACACCTGGGGAGCTCAGTCAAACATCTGACTCAATGTCAGCTCAGGTCATGATGTCATGGTTCACGGGATACAGTCCCATGTCGGGCTCTGCGCTGACAGTGCGGAGCCTGCTTGGGATTCTCTCTCTCGCTCTCTCTCTGCCCCTCCGGCCTGCTCTCACCCTCAGTCTCTGTCTCTAAAAATAAAAAAAATAAACATTAAAAAAAAGGACATTTGTGATTCATGGTAAGAGTGTCAAAATATCAATATCATTGGGAGTTTGGGAGGAGTTGATTCGAACCCTCTGGAGACTCAGTGGAAGAGGTAACTGCAGGGGGGTGGGAACAGCAAGAGAACTAGAGTCCGAAGAGGAGCCCGAAGATGGGCCCGAATGGCTGCAATCTCGTGATAACGCTTGAGGCGATGTGTGGCTACTTCTTACGGATGAGGAAACAGTGATTTCTTGAGATGGAAACTACTCCTGGTGAAGACGCTGTGAAGACTGTTGAAGTAACAACAGAGGGTGTGGAATATCACATAAACTTAGTGGATACAGCAGCGGCAGGGTCTGAGAGGACTGACTCCGATTTTGGAGGAAGTTCTACTGTGAGTAAAATGCTATCTATCAAGCAGCATCGCCTTCTACCGAGAACTCGTTCATGAAGGAAGAGATCATCTATGCAGCAAACTTCGTTGTTATCCTATTTTAGGAAACTGCCCTGGTCACCCCACCTTCAGCAGCCACCACCCTGATCAGTCAGCAGCCGTCAACATGGAGACAAGACCCTCCACCAGCAAAAACATCATGACTCACTGAAAGCTCGGATGATGCACTGGTTAGCAATTGCTACTGGAGTGTTGTTGCCCTCAGATAACAGCAGTGCAGAATATACGTGTCTGTCTTAAGCCATGCATATTTAAATATCTATAATTAGTTCTCACCCATCTGTATCTGAATCAGCCTAGACACAAGTTCATACCGATGTTTCAGACTCTAGTACAGGAGCATGTGGTCCATTCTGGTCTTCCCCTTTGCTTTTCTGTGACCTCCTCTCTTCCCTGGAGGGTCCTGGTTGCTTCAAGTGTCCTTCTGTAAGAACGCTAATCCCATGCCCACAGCCCATGACCTAATCAACTCCCAAAGGCGCACCTCCCAATGCGTCATCTTGGGGGTCAGGATTCAACACACGAATCTGGAGGGAAGCACACACTTAGACCACAGCGCAGGGGGAAAGGCCTCTCATGATGCTTCATCATTACACCGGGAGAAATGTGGGGACTCTGCAGTCATGGTGGATATGAGACCCAGGGGACAGGTAGAACTGGAGCGAGTTGAACACAGTTATATGATTGGCACTCCAGAGTATTTTTTAAAAGACCTAAAAAGTAAATTGCCTGGTTGCAAATCACACTTGGGCTATTTATAAAATGTGTGACTTTGAGCAAGTCACTTTCACTCTGAGCTTCTGTCTCCTTGTTTGTGGAATGACATCAACACCGGCTGAAGCACGATGACCTGATCAGATGCCCTGGTCACACAGAAGACTCCAGGTATACAGAGGAAGGCCAGGGTTGTCCTGCTTGGGCAGGCGGATTCCAAGAACTCGTTGCAGAAATGCCCCCCCTCCCTCTTCACATGGCATACAGATGTCAGCCACCTAAGAATTGTGGCCTTGCAAAGGTCAAAATCCCATACAAACCTTTCCAGGGGTCAGTGCCCAACGCTCCAAGCTCTGGCTTCTAGCCGGAGTAGACCACCTGCACGTCAGGTCGTGCTCACATGACCGACCCTTGAACTTGGCTGCACGTGAACACAACACAAGCAACACACAACGTCCATGACCCTGTGTCACCACGTTGTGCTGTCTGAACAGGCAAGCACCTGCAGTGGCATGATAGCAATCAAGGCTGTATCACTCAGGAAAGAGATTTCTCCCTACAAGGTCCAGATGAAGAGTTTCTGAGGGAACTACTATCTAGAGGGTCAACCAAACAAACAGAGAGGGTCGGGGGCCTCCAGAGCCTGGCCACCGCCACCCCTCAGTATGAGTTATCACTCCGAGGGCAGGAGCCAGGAGCCAAGGGGAAACCATGGTCCCTGGGCTGCATTGTGGGACGTTGTCTCAGAGAACTGATACCACAGCCAAGTAGGAGCAGGAGAAGATACCCTGACCACTCTCACTCCACCCCCAGCCTCCTGCTGGCCTGTCATTGGTGGAATCCAACTGGAGCCTGGCCAATGAGGAAAGTGGGTCCGCCCCCTGCAGGGGCCACAAAGGATGACTAGAGATAGCCAGGGGGTTAGAAGCTGTGGCCACGGAGGCCCCCACTGCGACGTTAGAGGCACAAATGAGTACAAAGCACACACAGCAGAAGACCAGAGAGGTCCTTGCAGCAAGCTGTGATCTTGGCAGAACATTTATTTGCTTCTCCAAACTTTTCTCTACTTGCCAACTTCTGACAGGACATTGATTGCATTTATAGCCAGAGGAAATAAATGTACCTAAAAATGCAATACAAAATACACATTTACAGAGACTTTGGGTTGAACCACGTGAAATTCAACATGGCTGAACGTCCGTTCAACTGACACACAGAAGCACACACATCCACATCCACACACCCACGCTCACACGCGTTAGACACGTATGTCTCCGAAGCACCGGAAAATCACGGCCAGGACATGGCGAACACCAGCTGGTGTCTGTGGCATGGCCAGACAATGAGGGTAGCTGGGCTTCCACAGATGTGCTTCTGTTTCACTAAGATGTTCTGGCCCGTTCTGCAAACATTGGACCCGTGGGCAAACTGCAAAGCGTGAACTCCACATACTGGCCTGGCTCATTACCCTCTCTTGTGATAACGCACCAAAGAAAACCTCAGCAAAAACAGCATCCTCCTCTATGGCAGACATGTGTTTTTGCTTCTGCCGCGATCATTGGCCAAAGGAGAGTGTTTCCTTCAAGCATTTATCTCGTTAACACCAGTGGCCACTGCCCACTGACTGCCACAGGTGCAAGGGCAGCCTCCAGCAGATACACACACACACACACACACACACACACACACACACCCCAGCCCCTTGCCCTGCATTTCCTCCAGAGCATTCACAGCTGAGGAGGGCCGGCCACCGAGTCAGTCACTGAAAGCGTCACATTATTAGAAAGATATACCTTGTGACGGTAAGTTTATAACATTCCCGTGATTTTGGCGGAACTTTACGGCACGAATACTCTCTAAGCTGTGAACAAATGTCTCCCTGGTCACACATTGTCAGGGAGCACACACTTGCTCTGCTTGAAGATAGATATCGGCTTCAGAAAGTTCCCTGCAGAGGTGATAGATGACCAAGGTCCCCATCAGGCCCACTACAGGGAACTCTTCCTAAATCAAAGCCCTCAACTTGGCCTGCCCACGCTCCTCCCTGGCCCCGGTCCATCACAAAGGCTCTCAAAGACCCATAAATGCTCCCCCTGAGCCTGTGATGTCCACCAGCTTCAGCTACAGTGGAAATCACCCTGCCCTCACTTGTGTGGACGGCTCTTCACTCACGACGCACGTCATTAGCTCACAGCCATCTCACCAGATGCCAAGCCCCACGTGACCACAGATGACCCCCTAGGGTCCCAGGCTGGCAGGGCCAGCACCAGCCATGGGCGGCATTTCCAACAGACACCCGTCCCTTGTCGGTAGGGCTGTCAGTGTCGTATGGCCTTTATTCCCCATATCACTCCAAACTTTGCCGATGCACACCTTCCTCTCCAAGACCCTTTCTAAGGACGCAAACCAGCCTGGGGCCCCAAGAGTGACCTGTGGGTCATGCTCCAAGCAATCAACTTTATTTTGTCCCCTTGGCCAAGACAGATTCGTCACTTCCTAGCTGTGTGACTTCCAGCGAGCTATTGTCCTCCTCTGTGCCTCAATGTCCTCATCTGTAAAAAGCAGTTCCTACCAGTGGCTGTTCAGGGGCAGGTGTGAGGCTCAGCGCAGCACCCGGCATGCAGCGAGGCCTGGGAACGGGCCTGCTATCACCGCTGCCTCTGGCCTCGGGCTCAGGCACTGCGAGGGAGGCCGGGGAGTGGAGGGTTGAGGGCGCCACGTGAGCTGCCCGGACCCTATTCATACTGCTTGGCTGGGGTACCTGGGTGGCTCAGTAGGTTGAGCGTCCGACTCTGCATTTCGCTCAGGTCATGATCCCAGGGTTGTGGGACTGAACCCCACATTGGGCTCCATGCTGAGTATGGAGCCTGCTGCCTGCTGCCTGCTGATGGTTCTTTCCCTCTCTGTCTCTCTCTCTGTATCCCTCTCCCTCACTCGCACGAGTGCTCTCTCTAAAATAAAATACACACACACACACACACACACACACACACACACACACACACACACACTGCTTGGTGACCTAGGACAAGCCACCTATCCCAGACAGGCCTCTGTTTTCTCATTGGTAAAACAGGGGGGATTTGGGTCCGACTATTTCTGAGGTTCCCTTCAGCTTCCACATTTTCATGAGTCTTCTGTTTTTTGTCTCCAAATCCACCTTATTCAGGAAAAAGAAAACGACTTGCTTCAAAGATGGGCAGAATCCAGATACCACAACTCTGCTGGCAGACAAAGTCACGGGCCCAGGTTCAGAAAGAAGACCCCAGCACACCAGGGCTGGCCACCGCGTCCCCACCAGGGCCCGAGGGCCACCACGGAAGTCCTGGTGCGGGAAAGACACGAGCTTCCATGGGCGGCCATGGTCTCAACCACTGCCTACAAAACTCCGCCACAACATTCACCTGGGAAGGACCCTCCAGGGAGGCTTTCAGAACAAAGAGCCCCCAGGTCGGAGATGGTGTTCTGGGCCGCTGGAGCCTGACCGAGGGTCCAGGAAACAGTACGGGGCAGGGGCCACCGGGCAGCACCCTCCCTAGCACCCAGAGGGTGTCCTGCCAGGTCTCCAGGAGGCCACGGAAGGAGCCAACAAAGACCGCTGCAGCCCCAGGGGAGCTCAGAGCAGCGGCCTTGAGTGACCGCACGCCTGGCGTTGGACTCTCCGTCCGCTCTGCCAGCACGACAAGCACGGCGAGGCTCGCGGGCTCCCTGGGGGTCCTGGAGGGTGTGGGGCGTCGCTGAACGTGCAGCTGGCAGGCTCTCGAATATCTGAAATGACTGCGCTCACACAGCAGAGGAGCCCTCCCAGGCGGCCGAGCGCCCCGGCAGCGTGAGCGGTGTCCTCGGTCATGGTCACAGCTGGTGTCAGGTGAGCAGGAGGGCAGCACCCTCTGAGGGCCCGACCAGAGAGCAGACACCCCACGTCAGCTCAGGTGGGACAGAACCTGCGCCTCAGAGCAGGGAGCCCGCAAGGCCCGAGGGAGAACGCCGCTTCTCACCACGCCAGGACTCACACTCTACACTCTGACACAGACGTGTGGCCGTCCCACACCAGGCGATTCTCAGATACCAGCTGGTGTCCTACAGTTTAACTCTGCCCTGAGCCTCACACGGACTACCTGAACCCGGGCTCAGACCGTGGCGGTCAAGGGATCAGTCCTCCGAGACGGCCCCTTCCCGATGTCAGGCTGTCACCTGTGCCTCTGACCTCTGGCCATCAATCTGAGGTTCCCATCACCCTCTCCTCGGCTTCCACGATTTGCTAGAGTGGTTCACAGAACTCGGTAAAACATTTTACCTCCTAGATTACTGGTTTGGAATAAAGGATACAACTCAGGAGCAGTGAAAGAACAGCCCAGCCCCCGACCTGTTCCAGCCATGTCATCTGAGGCTCCGACATAAGAGATGAGGTTACCGGGCCATGCGAGACAGGCTTTGTCAGCAGCTGGCCCACCAGATCCATGATCATGTGAGTGAACGCAGGATAAATTAGCACAGGTACCCAGCTCAGCCACAGAGTCACGACAAATATTCAGCTGTTGCTTGTTTTTTAAATGTTTGTTTATTTTTGAGACAGAGAGAGAGCATGAACGGGGGAGGGTCAGAGAGAGAGCGAGACACAGAATCGGAAGCAGGCTCCAGGCTCCGAGCTGTCAGCACAGAGCCTGACGAGGGGCTCAAACTCATGGACCATGATATCATGACCTGAGCCGAAGTCGGAAGCTCAACTGACTGAGCCACCCAGGAGCCCCAAGCTGTTGCTTTTTTTTTAAGTTTATTTTTATTTATTTTGAGAGAGAGAGAGAGAGCAAGGACGGAGGGGCAGAGGGAATCCCGAGCAGGATCCGCACTGTCAGCAAACAGCACGACGCAGGGTTCCATCCTACAAATGGTGGGATCATGACCTGAGCTGAAATCAAGAGTCGGATAATTAACAGACTGAGCCACCCAGGCGTCCCTAAGCTGTTGCTTCTTCAGCCAAATGAATGAAGGTCAGGCATGACTGAGGACTGCCTGCACCCCCTCCCCCCTACCCCTCCCCCCCCAGCGGCTGGCGAGGCCGGAGGCACTTGCGAGACACTGCATGGCCCAAGGATATCTGCCAGAACGTGACCTGTTCCAAACAAGGCTGGTCACTGGCACACAACCTGGCACTCACATACCCCTGCCCCCCCCACACACACACACTGGGTTTAATGCTCTGTCTTGAGCCCCACAAATTAAGGAACCAATCCTGACTTAATAGTGATACTCCACGGCAGAGAGGGTGGGACCCCCCAGGGAGCAGAGGAAGTCACTGCAGGCTTCTGCTTGGCTCCTGGTCCTTTTTTTTTTTTTTTAATTTTTTTTTTTAACATTTATTTATTTTTGAGACAGCGAGAGACAGAGCATGAACGGGGCAGGGTCACAGAGAGAGGGAGACACAGAATCCGAAGCAGGCTCCAGGCTCTGAGCTGTCAGCACAGAGCCCGACGCGGGGCTCGAACCCACGGACCGTGAGATCATGACCTGAGCCGAAGTTGGACGCTTAACTGACCGAGCCACCCAGGCGCCCCGCTTGGCTCCTGGTCCTTGAGGTCAGAGACTCTGAATCGAGGATCATAGCCAAGTGCCACCCATCCCTGGGGCCACGTTCTAACTCAGGCCTAGACAAAGGGCTGCTATGTGAGTCCCACAAAGCAAACAGAAGACATAAATAGGACAATAATTTCTGACATTAAGGCGGACTTGTTTCAGACCAGCTGGGCACGGCAAAGTCACTGCGCACTGGTGGTGGGGATGTGACACGGTGCGGCCACTGTGGAAACAGTACAGTGGCTCCAATTAAACACAGAAAGACCGTACAATCCAGCAATTCCACTCCTCAGTATCTACCCCAAAGAACTGAAAACAGGGACTCGAAGAGATGTCTGTATTCCCAGGTTCACAGCAGCATTATTCACAGTAGACAAAAGGAAGAAGCAATCCAGATGTGTCCACTGATGGATGGAGGGACAAACTGTGGTCCAGGGGCACCTGGGTGGCTCCGTCCACCATCCATCCAACTTGGCTCCGTCTAAGCATCCAACTCTTGGTTTCAGCTCAGGTCTTGATCTCACGGTTTGTGAGTTCAAGCCCCAAGTCGGGCTCTGTGCTGACAATGTGGAGCCTGCTTAGGATTCTCTCTCTCTCTCTCTCTCTCTCTCTCTCTCTCTCCCTGCCTCTCTTCCCCTCACCCACTCTCCCTCTCTCTCTCAAAATAAATAAACATTAAAGAAAAAAAAACAACTGTGGTCCATCCACACAATGGAATATTGTTCAGCCTTAAACAGGAAGGAAAGTCTGGCATCTAATGCCAAATGGATGAACCTTACAGACATCACGTTCATTGAAATAAGGACAAATATTTCATGACTTCACTCATGAGCCCCTGGAGTCGTCAAAATCATACAGACAGAAAGCAGGTGGGTGGGTGCGGGGTGGGGGGGGGTCGGAAGGGTGAGTGTTTAGTGGGGAAAATGAGACAGTGGTGGCTGCAGACGGTGTGACGGCCACACAACAGTGTCAATGTGCTTCGTGCCACCAAACGGAGACTTGAAAACAGCTACTTTTCCTAGGGGTTAAATTATATGGTATATGTTTCACCAAATTTTTTTTTCATGTTTATATATTTGTTTTTGAGAGAGAGAGCAGGGGAGGGGCAGAGAGAAAGGGAGATAGAGAGGATCCCAAGCAGGCTCCACGCTGTCAGCACAGAGCCCAATGCGGGGCTCAAGCCCATGAACCATGAGATCATGACCTGAGCCAAAATCAAGAGTCAGACACTCATTCGCTTGAGCCACCCAGGTGCCCCAAAAAATGTTTTTAAAAGAAAGAAGGGGCGCCTGGGTGGCTCTGTCGGTTGGGCATCTGACTTCAACTCAGGTCATGATCTCATGGTTCATCAGTTTGAGCCCTGTGTCGGGCTCTGTGCTGACAGCTCAGAGCCTGGAGTCTGCTCATGCTCTGTCTCTCAAAACTGAATAAATGTTGGAAGGAAGGAGGGAAGGAAGGAAGGAAGGAAGGAAGGAAGGAAGGAAGGAAGGAAGGGAGAGAGGGAGGGAAGGAGGGAGGGAGGGAGAGAGGGAGGGAGGGAGGGAGGGAGGGAAGGAAGGAAGGAAGGAAGGAAAGGATAAAAGGAAGGAAGGGAAGAAGGGAAGGAAGGGAAGGATAAAAGGAAGGAAGGGAAGGAGGGAGGAAGGGAGGGAGGAAGGAGGAAAGGAAAGGATAAAAGGAAGGAAGAGAAGAAGGGAAGGAAGGGAAGGATAAAAGGAAGGAAGGAAGGAAGGAAGGGAGGGAGGGAGGGAATGAGGGAGGGAGGGAGGGAGAGAGGGAGGGAAGGAGGGAGGGAGGGAGGGAGGGAATGAGGGAGGGAGGGAGGGAGGGAAGGAAGGAAGGAAGGAAGGAAGGAAGGAAGGAAGGAAGGAAACGAGGCCACAGGCAGGGAGACAGGGAAGGGGGAGAAGGAAGAGCAGGTAACATCAGGAAGCATGCAGACCAGAGAGAAGCACCGGTGGGCAACTGAGGGGACATCTTGGCAATGGGGGTCCCGGGGAACTGCAGAAGCACCCCCGGGAGGGTGCTGGACAACAGCCACAGGAATGCTCAATGCCAGGCACCACCTGTCAGTCCCAACTTGAGCGGCTCAAAACAGCCACTAGCAAGGGGCTGAAGCGGGACGGTCACTCGGGGAGCTGGGCATCTCTGACCACCTCCCTGCCACCAGCATAAAGCATCTCCAGGGTGACAGCACCCTAACTGTGGTTCCCAGGACCTGGAGCACCACAGCTCTCCAAAACAAGATGCATTCCAGAAAACAACACCTACTGGGGCTAATTTTGCACTACAAGTTTTAAAACCTGTATTTTTATTACAGAAAATCATAAAGCAGATAAGAAAATGGAAGTTATTGGTAACCTCACCACTGAGAAACGGCTGCTCTCACACGTTCTGGCGTGTAATCTATACGTCCAGACTGAAGGAAACCAGAACACGTCACCCCCAAAAATGCCACTCTGGCACATCGCTGGTTTTGAATTGGAGGCACTCAAGAAACAGCAGGGGCAAGGACACTCTGCCCCTCCCACTGCTCCCCAAAAGCAGGAGATAAAACTCCCACGTGGAAGGGGCCCCCCCTGCAGCAGGAATGAAGCCATTCTTACCACGAGAGCCGGGAACCGGGGGTGAGAAACCTGTACAAACGCACCTTGTCAAACTAACCCTTCCCTCCTGGCCACGTCCTCGGCCCTCGCCAGCCCAGCACGACCCCTCTGTCCTGCCGACCCGTCACATGCTCACTGCTTCTTTGTCTAAAAGGCAGGAAGGCTTCCTGCTCTGGTCACTCTGGGGGTCCATTCTCCTGTGAAGCCTCCCACGCACATGTGACAATTCAATAAATGTTTCTCCCGCGAGTCTGCCTTATGCCAGTGAAATCTCGAGCTTGGCACAGACTCAAAGGGTAGAGGAGAATTTTCACTCCCTCCACACACACACACACACAAACACACACACGTCCACGTCCACGTACATACGTATGCCTGTACACACACTCAGGTGTATTTGTTTCTCATCTTTAACAAAAATAAGAATTACTGCGTCTGCTCTTTTCGTGCCTTTTAAAACTTGACTCATTTCAAGCTTCTCCCGTATGATTACCTCTTCTTTCTGAACGATGTATTGTTATGAGCCTATGATATCTATCGTATGGTTCGACTGCATTTCACCTGAACTAATGCATATGGAAAACACTTGCTGCTGCTTCCAGACTCCCTGGACTGTGGCCCCTTACGGCCGAGTCTCAGGCACATGCATAACTCTTTCCCAGCTGGGAAATTCCCAGGTCAGGGGTGTGTATGTGCTTCTGGGAGCCTGTGGGTAAAAGGCACCCCAGAAAAGCTGTCCCGGTCGACACTCTACAGGGGTCAAGTGACAGCCCCCAACAGGAAATCAACTTTGACGTGATTAAATGTACTAAACAAATGATGAGATCTTGGTGTGAACGTGGAACCAACATTTAGCACCAACAGGCTGCAACATGTCAGGGAACAAGGCTTCTGGGGGTGTCTCTGCACCTGCACCCACGCCCAGCAGCCCGGGCCAGGCCGGCAGAGGACACAGGATGGACCCCTGGAGCACCAGAGCTGTTTGCACGGCACTGCCGTGAGCGGGGCAGGCCACGTGGCCCCAGCCCCAGGGGCACATCAAAGGCCCCATGTCCTGCTCTGCCCCTGCTGGTGTTGACGGCATTGATTTTGTGTCAGAAGTTAGCAGGATTCTGTTTTAATTGATGGCCTTGCAGCTGACCCCTGGAATGCATTATTAATGGATGCTCCGTGCGTCCTGTCCATCCACAGCCCCCCATTGCGGTGCGCATCTCGTGGGCCGCAAGGCAGAGGACCAGGAGCCCAGCAGGACCCAGGAGGCGGCAGGGCCCGCTGGGCAGCAGGGACCCGGGGCTCTCGGCACTGTCCCGCCCACACCGGAAGGCCAGGCTTGTGATCCCTGTCAGAGCCCCAGCAGCTACCTCTGCTCAGGAGGAAGGGTGCTCCCCGGCTGCACCGTGTGGACCCTTCGTAACCGCTGCGGGCTGACGTGAGACCCTCGGCAGGCAGCCTGGAGGGTGTAGGGACGTGTTCACGATAGGGCAGGGTGGGCGGTGACTATGCCAACTGCAGGGACACGGTGGCCAGTCGCCAGCGCCGGCTGGAACACGTTGGGGCACGAGGCTCTCACCTCCTTTAAAATGCAGGTTCCGTGCGGTCCCACTCTGCCTACCAGGCAGACTCTATCCCCCGGAGAAACCAGGCGGAGGAACCGTCGGCAACAAGCCCAGACCTTCCACGGAGCTGGGGGCAACGTGTCCTCCCCTGGATGCCCCTCTGCATAGATGCGGGCCGAGCTGAGCAGCTCTGCCTGAGCCGGGGCTTCCTCCCACGCGTGAGCATGTGACAGCAGCACCCGCCTCCTCATGGGAATACTGCTGGGGGGCCCTGCGGGGTCACACGGAGCACCTGGTACAGCTCCACGCCCGGGAAGCTGCAAATCCGGCTGCCATCACTGTGCTTCCAAGGGAAACGTGGGGCCCCGTGTCCATCCGGTTAGACTACAGTCGTTCCCTTCTGTCCCACACATTTGTGTCTGTGGAAACCCCACTAGATCCGACTCCTTGACCCCATGTGATGTCACCCCTCAGAGCACCAAAGAAAGTCCATCCAGGGAAGCAGGCGCCCGCTGGAGCCTTCTTCAGCTTTGGGGCCAATTTTCAGACAGAACCACTGACTGTTCCAGAAGCCCCAGCAGGACTGGCTCGCGTTACTCCCATCAGTGAATAGTAGCTCTGAACTTCTTAAGTACGTGTCCTTAATTCTGCCAGTTGAGTTCCCAACTGCCATGGTGGTGGCCAAAGTCCCAGAGGAATGAAATCATTAGACCCAGGACAGCTGTGAGTCCCGGATGGCGTGGCCAAGCCACTCGGGTCGGGAGGCATTCTTTTAATAATTGTTTATTACTTCAGAGAAAGAGAGAGTGGGGGAGAGGGACAGAGGGAGGTAGAGAGAGAGAATCGCAAGCACAGAGCCCAACGCGGGGCTCGATCCCACAACCATGAGATCATGTCCTGAGCCGAAATCAGGACTCAGATGCTCAACAGACCGAGCCCTCCCCACCAGCACCCCAGGCTCAGGAGGCATTCTGACCGTGTTTATTCAGAAGTGCAGTGTTCTTGCTGTGCTTGGTCCCAGCTCGGGGTGCGGGGCGGGTGGGGCTGCGCTAAATGTCAGTGGTCCTGTCTCTGAGACCAGCCGGGCTTCTCCGTGTGACCAGGAAAAGAAGTGACTGACTGAAGAAACCACAGGTGCTGGGGCCACAGGCCACATGGGTGCCTTGGCAGGCGGGACGTGGGCATAGCAGGCACGGGGCCTAGGGTTCCACCTCTCGCCGTAAGCAAGGTTCATAATTTCTACATTCTGGTCATCTTTACACCAACACGGTCATAAAATACAATTTTTAATAGGTTTTTATGGGGGAAGGCCCATGAAGGCCAAAGTGCCCTGGACCCAGGTAGTCATAATTTGGCCCTAGAGAAGGGCCAGAGACCCGGGGAAAGTATGGGGGGGCAGGGAGGGGGGGGGGGCAGAGGGAGACGCCACAGTCAGATGAGCAGGGGAGGGGCTCCGGCACAGACAGGGATGGCCCCGACGACGTGTCCTCAGGGTAGCAGATGACATTCGGCACAGGAGGCACAGGCTGAGAGGGGAATGAGCCCCGAGGGACCGAAGAGTCAGCTCCAGGCAGGCAGGGACAGTCGGAGTAGCCCCACAAAAGTAGGGGTTTGGGGGTGAGCACCGCCCCCCTCCCACCTCACCTAGGGTCCCCCGGGACGCCGTGCAGCAAACTCACTGACCGTGGCCTCACATCATGCATGAAACTGACACATTTACACGGGCCAGTGAGCCAGCTCTGTGCGTCCACCAAGGCCAGGGCCATCACCCCAGACCCCCGCCCTGTCCCCACCCCGCCAGGCCCCACACTGCTTCGGCAGCCTCCTCCAAGGGTCAGCAGCTTCGCAGAGACCACTGTCTCCCCAGAAAAGCCCCCTCTGCTCAGCCCCCCGGGGCCAGACACTACAAGTAAAAGAGAGGGAACTGTCCACACAAATACCACTGTGGGAGCCCCTGCCCTGCCACCCCCACAGTCAAGTTGCCCCATTAAGGGGGAGGAGGGCACAGGCATGGACTGAGCCTCTGTGGGCATCTGGGGTCCCTGCTGCTGATCGAGTCCTTCACACACCTCCACTGGCCTCCCTTGGCCCAGGGCACACTTGGCCCGAGTGACCTCCCAGCCTCTAATGAAGCCCATCTTGTTTTCACCCTTCGGACATGAAACCCCCACAGCTCCCACACGCTATGTGTCCGCTCAGAGTCTTTGATTTCACACGCATCTGGGGTGATGTGGTGGGTTGTGCGCTGGCCTCAAGACGTGCCGGCGCCCCAGACCCCAGAACCAGTGAATGCGACCTTATTTGGAAATAGGGTCTTTGCACCTGTGAGGTAAGGAAATCATCCTGGATTATCTGGGTGGTCCCTAAATCCAACGTTAAGGGTCCTTTAAAAAGACAGAAAGGGGGGCACCTGGGTGGCTCAGTCAGTTAAGTGTCCGAATTCAGTTCAGGTCATGATCTGATGGTTTCATCGGTTCGAGCCCTGTGTCAGGTTCTGCACTGACTGTGCGGAGCCTGCTTGGGATTCTCTTTCTCTCTCTCTCTCTCTCTCTCTCTCTGCCCCTTCCCTGCTCGTACTCTGTCTCTCTCAAAATAAATAATAATTTTTTTAAAAAGAAAGGAAGACACAGAGAAGACGTCCATGTGAGGACGGAGACTAAGGTGATGTTGTCAATGAGCCCCAGACCACGGCAGCCCCCCGAAGCCGGAAGGGGCAGGAAGGACCCCCGCAGCCTCCAGAGGGAGTGCGGCCCTGCCCCACCTCCAGACGTCTGGCCTCCAGAACGTGTGAGAATGCACTCCTGCTGCTGGCCAGCTGTGGTCATTTGTTGTGGTTGCCCCGGGCGACTCATACAGTTGACAAACATGTGGTCTGGAGAAACACACGTAAGAGAGTACGGGAAACTGTCTCCACTAAACTGTCTCCACTGAGCCCACAGGGGAAATGTTAGTGATCAGCAACCATCACGCACATCAGGGAAAAGAAGGGGGCCTCGTAAAAGCAGAGGGATCCAAACACTCGCTCCTGTGGGCGAAGTACCAACCTCCTTCTGAGACACAGGCGCTGAGTATCCAGAATTGCTAGTTCCGGGCAAGGGTTTCCGTATCTCTGCGATGGGTTTTTATTACCACTCTGCAGACCAGCAAGCATCTGGCAGACAACCCCAAAATCACAGAGTATTGCATGCGGCCGGTTTGAGGGAATCCAGAAGGGGCAAGGGTTGGAGAGAGAGGGTCCCACCACGTATTGGCCCTGTTCCCCGGGGCTGCCTCCTGCTGGCCAGACACCAGGGGCCGGTTCAGCCTCTGCGGTGCTGGGCCGCACCCTGACGTGAACAATCCTCTCTGTGAAACACAGTCTTCCGGGTGGTTTCAGGTTCTTTTGCCTTTTTCACAGCAACACGTTTCTATTTTTTTTAATGTGAGTGATTTCAAATAAACAAAAGCAGTGATGAAATATACATGAGCATTACCATGCATGGCTTTTTAGCTAGAAAAATGTCCTCATGGTTAGGATAACTGCTTCAAAGGGTTGTATAGCTGGGAGCCATTTGATTAGATTAACACAAGAGAAACAACATTTGCAGAAAGCACAAATCCGATAACCCTGTCTGGACCAGGAAAAGCAATGTATTCATCAACAAACAAATAAGACACTGCATTCCTGGACACCTACCTGAAGTCACAGAAGTGTCCACAAAATGGGACGGCAGCAGCGGCACGCCAAAGTCACTGCCAGAACCAAGCTCTCGGCCCCGAGCCTGGCCGAACACAGCTGCCCTGCCCAGAGGTACCTATGTCCCCTGCTTCCCTGGAGACAATTCCAAGGGCCACCCGAGCTCGAGCTACCAGTGGGCTGTTCCGTGGCCTCTGTTGTGGCTGCATCTGTGCTCAGCACCTCCCTTTCCTCTGCCCTCAGGCACTTACAGACACGTTCCAAGAGCCCTCTAGATAAATTCTCTGCACAAGTCTCAGAGTCTGCTTCCCAGGAACAGCACCCATCTGGCTTAACACCTCCTTCCCCCATCTCAAGAATTCCATGCCCTCCTCGGTCTCCTCCAGAAATCTGAACTCTCACATCTTAAAGTCGTTTTCAGACCGTGTTATTTCTACTTCCTGGGTGTGCATTTTCCCGTGGGGTTTCTCCTGACTTTCTCAGGGCTGTGAGTTTCTTCCTGTGATCTGTAATTTTTGTTTGCAACTTTTCCCACAGACATTTTCCCTCTTGTCTGATTCTGCAGTTGCCCCGGCCTGCCCCTACAGGCTGTGGGGTTGAATCAGATTTTTCAATAAGCATCTGGGGCTGCAAAAGCCTTGCTCTCATTCGTCCTTCTAGTCCCCACATGCCGTGGCCTTCCCCTCAGCCTCTGTTCACCCCCGGCCTTTCCTCCACTCCTGGGCCTGGGTGTTTTCCTCTTGAACCTGGCTTCTTTTATTCATGTATTTATGAATGCTAACAGTTTGTTATCACTTGTGTCAGGAGCAGAGAAGGGAGATCTCTTCCCCTACCTTGGCCTGGAAGTCCAGCCCAGCCCTTCAGCAGACAAATCTGCGTATTCAAAGGCCCTTCTGCATTTTGATTCTAAATCAGCCTCTTCTATGTTGTCTTTGTTAGTCTATGTCCACCCTACAAAGTTGCCTCGAAAAGGTCCCCTTCTTCTGATGTCCCGCCAGTAGGTGGTCGCTGAGGGTGGTCCCCACGCCTTTTCAGGCTAAACATCCCCATGCCGCCTAAAACACAGCTGTGAAAACTTTTTCTCCCTAGAAACCCCTCCCTGGATGCGCTCCTATGTGTCAGTTAATCCTTAATTCTCTTAATAAAATGTTCTTAGTTCTCCCCATTTCGTTTTGCCATTGACAAACCTACTTCAACTCTTACTTTCACTGCCAGAATCCTTCCGTGTGTAAAGAGTTACAACCCAGCAACCCACACAGGCCATCCCTGACAGACGGCCAGCCTGCCCTTCTGGAATTTCCTAGACACGGGAAGCAGAGTCACCAGCCAGCTCTCAAGGCCGCTGGGCAGATGCTGCACACACCTGTTATTTCTGAGTCCAAATCTTCCTTCAAAAGAGATGAATGTATTAAATACAGAGAACAGCTGAGAGCTGCTAGAGGGGTGGTGGGTGGGGGGATGGGCTACGTGGGGGAAGGGGCATCAGGGAGGACACTTGCTGTGATGAGCACTGGGCGTTGCGTGTAGGGGAGGAATCACTGGCCTCTCCTCCTGAAATCATTATTGCACCAGATGCTAACTAACTTGGATGTAAATTCAATAAATTAATTAGATAAATAAAACAAAATAAAAAGATGAATGTACAAGGACATCAGCTGCCACAGCCCTTCTGCACAGGGGGGAGGGTGCAGGCCAGGCACCTAAACGCCCATGGTGTAAGGGAGGGATTAAATAAACTGGTGTAAATCAGGAGAGAGACACAATCTGTAAACACCGACATCGTGTGTCTAATGACACAAACCAGGACCTGCTGCTGTGGCGAGGGCAGAGAGGGGGCACTATAATGATCATTAACTGGTTTCAATACGTACATTAAAAAATTAAAACACCGGGGCGCCCGGGGGGCTCTGTCAGTTGAGCCTCCGACTTCTGCTCAGATCATGATCTCGCGGTTTGTGAGTTCGAGCCCCGCGTGCATCAGTCTCCCTGCCGCCAGTCCGTCAGTGCAGAGCCCTCTTCAGACCTTCTGTCCCCCTCTCTCTTCCCCTCCCCTGCTTACGCTCTCCCAAAAACAAACACTTAAAGAAAAACAAACATGTGGATGTGTCCTTATTTGTAAATACATACGGGAAAACATCTGGGCGTTGCGTGCCAGCAGCTGTACCTCCCCTCGAGAGGAGGCGAGAAAGGCACAGGGCAAAGGATGAAGGAGGTTTCGTTTGCTTTGTAACTAAATACTTTCACGTTGTTTGAACCTCTACGGTAAACATACACTACTTTCCTAATTTACAAAGAAAAAGGAGAACAGATTTCCCAAGGCCACGTGCAAATGAAAACTAGTTCTAACAGCTGACGTGATTCCTTGCCATCTGCAGACCTGTGCTGAGAGTACCGCGTGCCCGTGCTTACTCAGCCTCAAAGCAAGCCTCTGTCACCACCTCCTTTAACAGATGAGAAGGCAGAAGCACAGAGAGGTCAAGGAATTTCCCCAGGCCACACAGCAAGAACAGTGCTAGCCAGGATGCGCATCCTGTGGTCCAACCCAGAGCCTGCACACCCAACCCCTGCCCTGCCAAGGGCCTCTTCAGCCCGAACTTGTGCAGACGACGTTTAAGTACAGGAGGCAGTTAGTGTCCAGCAGCTGCCCCTCCTTCATGGGGAGGCCCCCACACCCTGGCTGACACACATATTCCCGGCCCTCCGTGGGCCTTGAAGGCCAAGGTGACTAGGTCTCGCTTGCCTATGCTCATGAAATCGGCACAGTGCCTGACCGCAGAAAAGACTCAACTCACATTCCAGAATGTTCCAAAATGCATTCCACACACACAGTCCTGCACATTATGTGTTAAGCCCAGCATCTGGAATCCCTGGCATTCCTGGGTCTGTGACGTATAAGTTATGTGGTTTCAATCAAGATCCTTAAATCCTGTGGGTCTGCTTTCTCACCTTTTAAATAAAAATACCTCACCGGCTGTTGGTGGGGATTAAATGAGAACTATAGGTAGGGGAAGATGTGGCAATGTTGGCCACACATAAGTGCTTAAACACTCAGCATTAATGTTTGTGTCTACCACAGTCACACCTGTGGACTGCCTGGTTGGGGTGGCAGGTGTCTGCACCTCAGGAAGAGGGACACACCAAGACCTGGCATCCCAGCCCCCAGAGCAGCCCCCACACTGCCCGGCGGCAGGGCCCAGCAAGTCCCCTGTCCGTTCACACCAGCGATGCTCCATCTAGAAGCTTCTTCACATTGGTAAACACCTGCCATGTCTACCCCACCTGCCCGCCCGCCAGAGGAAGACGAGGGGGCCCCCACTGGATACTGGAAACCCGGCCTCTGTCCTTCGGGCTCGGGGCCCTCCCGGGGTGGGGGCAGGGGCGGGGAAGTGCAGACAGCAGGAGAGTCAGGCCTTTCACAGCCACCTGGAAAAGCAGATTCCAGATGGCCCAGCTCCAAGTGAGGCCCCACCTCAAGTGAGTGGGCTTCTGCACAGAGGATTCCTGGCGACTTTTACAAATGCTGGCTAGCTGAGTTAATTAACAGAATGAAAATAACGGTGAAAACAAAACAAGCTAACACTGCTCGCCATGGCAGCAGCAAGAGGAAAATAAAGCCCTTCAAAATTCTCAGACGCGAGCAGACCTATTTATCAGTGTCTGATTAAATACCCCATTTCTTTGGGAAATAAATTCCCATAATTCCTTCCTCAACTAGACCAATAAACTGTTACTTCAGTGTTTTGGGTTTTGTTTTTTTGTTTTTTGCTTAAAAGTGTTCCTCTTCTCCCACTCTCAGCTCTGAAACCAAATGCTTTAGAAGCTTAACTAGACAAGGACGAAGATTTTAATGTTTCTTGGTCCTGTGTCCTCCTCTGTTAGCCTCCGTGCCCTCTCCTCTGTCCATGGTGCTGGAGGAGGAAACCCAAAGGACTAAGGCCTGGGGTGAGGCCATGGAATACGAGTGAACACAGGACAAACACATTTCACCCAAAGACACTCTGCCTTATTGTCCCTGGGCCGCACATGGTGCCCCACCCTACCCCACTCCCACCTAGCCGGCCCCACAGGCTCAGGGAGACCCTTGGTTGAAGGGAAAAGCTGGGGTTTTTGGTTCAGACAAAAATAGACCTGGGCTCCAATCCCTGCCATGTGTCCTGTACCCATCCTTACCTCTCTGAACCTGTTCCTTGCCTGCAAAATGGAGCCCCAGGCACCATTTGGTTTAGCTGTGAGGCTCCTGTGTGTGTAAAGTGCCCTAAACACTCCAGCCCTGACGTGGCCCCATTACCAAATCTCTGTGCCCCCAGAAGCAGACACTCATCAAAGCCCACGAATGTGGAAGAGGCAGGGTCCCTGGTGCAGACCTGAGCCCCATCCTGGATGCATCCTTCCCATAGCCGTCAACAGAGAAAAATGTATTAACCTGTGTGTGATGAGGATCCTTTCTTTTTGCCAACTTTGATGCATCTTTCCAATATACTAACACCCCTAATGAAGATGTGTACAAGATTAACACATGCAATTAGAAAGAGAGCCTTTTTGTCTCATTCGATACAGAATCAGCTTTTTATTGCACAATTTATAATATCTTCACATTTTCGAAGTCAAGGAAAACACAAAAGTGGAGCTCAGCATGCCAGAGTGTATCACGTGTAATTATCTTTGGAGGAAAATGAGAACACACGTAGGAGATAAATCTGATTGCCTGTTGAATAGTGAAAATCCACAAGAAACAGAAAAGTGTCCATAAGTTTGTGTTCACAACAAGCACCCTTTCAAATTGGCTTCATAAACCCTTTGTGACCTTCAAGAATGTGGTGGCGTCTCCTGGCCAGCATTTTTGACATGAAATAACAGCATTTAAGGAAAATCTGTAATATCAGATTCTCAATGGGTTTTCATAGCCTTGGCTGCCAAGGTCAGAAAGACAGGCAGCCAGAAGCACTACACTCAGCCACATTCATCTGGGGGTGGGGTAGGGGCAGCACCCCTGTGCATGCCTACCTGGGAGCTAGCAGGCACAGGACACCCGCCCGGAGCCCAGGGCTGCCCAGGAGGCCGTGCCCATGACCACCTAGCTTCAAAGGAAGGATGCTTCCTGCAACACACATTCTCCACTTTGGCCAGAGGTGTAGAGGGCACCGTCTCCCTGAACATGAAGGAGGCGGTCATCCAGAAAATCACCTGAACCATGGGTGAACCAACAACACTGGGCTTTCTGGCCCCTGCAGTTGGACAGAGGTCCTTTACCAGCCACCATCTCTTAGACAGCTCGGCAAACCAAGAGCATCTGCCCAAGCACGGGTCTCCACTGGGCCTTGCGGGGAGCACAAGGCTGAGCACCCACCAGCCAACTCAAGAATCACAATGGGCATTCAGTGACCCTCTACCCCTCAGGGCACCAGGCTGAGACACAGGACCACACATGGAAGAGCCACTGCGTTATCAGCCTGACACCTACAAACCCCTCAGCCACTTAACAAGGAGGGGGGAGGTAGAGTGGGAAGGGAAGGGGTGAGAGGACATGGAAGGAGTGTGGGGAGGGGAGGAGAGAAGGAGGAGGGAAGCAAGTAGGAGAGAGGGGGAGGAGGAAGGGGAGGGAGAGGGAGGAGGGAGAGGAAGTGGGAGGACAGCAGGGGGGGAGGAGGTGGAAAGAGGGGGAAGGCGGGGGAGGAAGGAGAGGGAGGAGGGAGTAGGAAGGAGAGAGAGGGAGAAGAAGGAAGAAAGAGGGGGAGGAAGGAGACGGGGGGTGGGGGGGAGACAGGGGAAGGAAGCAGAGGGAGGAGGGTGGGTAGGAGGGAGGGAGAGGAGGGAGAGAAAGGGGGAGGAAGGAGAGAGCAGGGAGGGGGCGGAAGGGCAGGCAGGGCTTTTCAGGGCAGATACATCATAGTGGAGCTTACAGGAGAGAAACGACATTGGCGAGCTATTTCTGTGCAATTCATATAATAAGAGCATTAAAAATAACCACTGGGAATTATTTTGACTTTCAGGAAGTTGTCTTAAAAGGCTATTTCTTCCTCTCGGGAGGGTAAGATCCATTAAAATCCCAGGAAGACAGGAAAGAATGGTCTCTCCCTTCTCAAGGGAAAGAGGTGAGAGGCTGGGAGAAACCAGGAGGTCGGGGTTTTCTCTGGATCATTAATGGCCGGCCCGCCACCAACAAAGTGGGATCATTTGTTAGTTACAGAAGGAAAATGGGCTTTGGAGACTGGGGGACACTGAAGGCCTGGTGGCGAGCGGCTCACCAACAGGGCACACTCAGCACCACTGAACTGCACACTTTAAATAGTGAAGATGGTAAATTCCATGCTGTGTTTCTTTTTCCGTGACAATGTCAGTAAATAGGCTTCGGAAAGCTTTGGGAGCCGGTGGTGGTGCAGCCGAACCTCCCCGCTGCCTCGCTGTCTGCCCTCCCCTCCTCAGACCGGCACCCCCTCCCTGGCAGGGGACCTCTCCTCCTGGCTCACTCCTTCCATATCCCCTCACCCCTTCCCTCCCCTCCACCATCTTCTCCCCGGTGGTGGCGACCCCAGGGACTCCACATGCCCTTCGGCCAGACAGAGTCAGCGTTGCTAGGCAGGCATCAGGCCAACTCCCCAGCTCAGCAGGAAGGCTCTGGAAGCCTGTCCTGGGCGCCCAGCCCTTTGTCAGGCAGACCTGGGTCCCCCTCCCTCTGGCTCCTCTGGACCTGCATGTGCTGAGGCTGCACGGGGCCATTATCCCCCACCCTGTCCTTCCTCCAGGACACCTGGCCTCCCTCCCTCACGAGTTCGAGTGGGAAAGTGTCTCAGGTCCCACAATCTGGCCAAGGCCGTGCCCTGTCCTGGGCAGCTCCCCAGCCTCCCGACTCCCCCGGTTGTGGACAGCGAACACTCCCCGCTGTCCGCCCTCCTCTGACACCTCCACGGTGATGTCCTCCTCCAGCCCCTCACTGCTGCGACCGTGGCCTCCCTCTGTGACAGCTCGTCCCCTGTAGTGTGGGGTCCCCTCCCGCCCCTACGGGGGAGGCCACCGTGGAGCTCCTCGGGGGTGCTGGAGCCCCGCTCAGGCATGTCCTCGTGCCTCCAGGCTCTCCCCATGGACACCACCTCCGGGTGGCCTTCCAGCAACCCTGAGGATGTGTCACAAATTCCCTTTCCTACCCTGATGTGCTACCGCGGAGGCTCAGCCCCACCCCAGCGCATCCTGGAGCCCGAGGCAAGGGCCTTTTTAGGCGTGAGCCCTCCGCAGGCCCAACTTGGGGAGAGGCTGTGACCTGTGTCCAAGAGGGGGGCCTGAGGCCTGGGACAGGAGTCTGTACTGTTTTCAGGCAAGGGGAGCCCCAGCCGGCAGTGGGAGGACGTGGCCCCTTCCGCCACAGAATCAGAGCCTCCCAGACCTTCCGGGACCCCCTCCCGAACCTCAGGTCCTTATCTTCCCCTCCCAAGGCTGAGCTCTGCCTGGCTGAAGCTTCCTGTGCTCCCGCTGTGGGGCTGGGGGCTCTAGCTGCTGCCAAGGGTGCTCTCTGGAACGTCCGCTGTTCCCACCTGTCTGTGCCCCCCACCCCAACGCCGCCACCACCAGAGGTGGGTCCTCACTGCCAGCTCCCAAATCTCACCTCAGTGTCTGCCTCCAGAGGCTACCCCTGGGGGAGCCCACCCTTACTTGGAGACTAGTGTGCAGGAGGGTTATCAGGGACCCTCTGAGCACCTGCACCCCAGGGGAGGGGAGCAGCCGGGCGGACGGAGGGTGAGGCAGGCTGCCTTCGGTCTCCACAAAGGCCTCAGCCCACCCTCCATGCAGCTCTGCCACGGGGATGCCCTCCAGAGGGGCGCCGGGCCTTATGCTCCCTGCCGATACCCCAGGGAAGGGCATGACCTCAGGCCTGCTGAGGGAAACTCTCAGAGACGGCTGGCCTGACGGCAGCTCTCCCACAGCTGGGGGCATAAACCCACTCAAAGAGGAGCTGGCCCGTCATGGCATCTTCTAGGAAGGATGGCCCCAGGACACATCACCCCAGGAGGAGACACTCCGGAGAACGGACAGAGGGCCTTGATAACCGTGCCGGGCGTGAACGGAGATGAGCCAGCAGAGACGGGACACGTGGCCACCTCCCAGTTACAGTGACCTCACCCCAGGACTTAGAGTAGAAAACTCATTCGATGCAACCACAACCACTGCTCAGCGTCTGCGTTCAACTTCCAGGAAGGACGCTGACCGTGCCGCCCCCACTCACAGAGAGAGAAGCAATGGCAGAGGGTCACCCCCAAATTCATGGACAGCCAGCAACCAGGGTGTGTTTGCAACATGAGTCCCCACCTCCCAGAGCCCACGGCAACTCGCCTACTATCTGCGGCTGGTGACCCAGGTTTACTGAGGGCTCAAGGGGCCTTTGTTAACGCAAAGCTGACCAAGGCCAAAATAATAATAATCTTTTTACTTTTTATTTTTTTAAGTTTGAGCGTGAGTGTGAGTGGGGGAGGGGCAGAGAGGGAGGGAGAGAGAGAGGGTCCCAAGCAGGCTCTGTGCCGTCAGCGCAGAGCCTGACGCGGGGCTTGATCTCAGGTGAGATCACGACCTGAGCCGAAATCAGGAGTCGGACGCTTAACCCACTGCGCCCCCCAGGCGCCCGTTTTTCACTTTGAGAATTGTAGTGAAATACACAGAACATAAAAGCGACCACTTGGGGGCGCGCAGTTCAGTGGCATTAAAGGCCTGTGCCCCGTGGTGCAGCCGTCCCCGCCATCGTCTCCAGAACCTGCTCGTCTTCCCAACGGAAACTCTGCCCCCGCTAAACGCTAACTCTCCTCATCCCCTGGAAAGCACATTCAACTAACTCCCTGTCTGTACTATTTGTGATCCTTCCTGCGAGTGGAATCTCAGGGCACTTGTTCTGTGACGTCCTCCAGGGCTCACCCGGGCCTCAGCCCATGTCAGCATTCCTTCCTTTTAATGTTCAGTAACAGTCCACTGCATGGAGACAAGGGATCTTTAAGGACAGCAGCCCCAGCCCCCGAGGCTGCCCCGCAGCCAGCAGCATGGATGAGAGAGGCTGCAGGTCACGGCCGTGGTGACCTTCAGGGAGGAGTCTCCTCCTCCTGTCTTGCGAGCCACCCTGTCCTCGAGGCCACTCTGCGAGCAGCTTTCAAACTAATAAAAGCAAATGGAGTTTTTGATTGCACCTAATGAAATTATGGGACTTCCAGTGTTCGCTTGAAGGAAACGTTAATTCTGAAATATGGAGCTCACGCCTGCGTCTCCTCCCAAAGGGAACAGTGTGGCTCAAGGGACGTGGCTCGGCGGGCACTAACGGGCGGGGCGGGAGAGCTGGCACAGGGCCCTCCCAGCTGGCCCTGCCTTTTTTTTTTTAAGTTTATTTGTATTTGAGAGAGAGAGAGAGACTGTGAGCAGAGGAGGGGCAGAGAAAGAGAGAGAGAGAGAGCGAGAGCGAGAGAGAGAGAGAGAGAGAGAGAGAGAATCCCAAGCAGGCTCTGCACTGTCAGTGCAGAGCCCGACATGGGGTTTGAACTCATGAACCATGAGATCATGACCTGAGCCAAAACCGAGAGTTGGACGCTCAGTTGACGGAGTTCCCCAGGTGCCCCCAGGCTAGCCCTTCTGCCCACTGCCAGGGTCTCCGGACCTCCTCCAGGGGGTGAGCTGCTTGGCTGCAGGAGGCTGCAAAACACACACTCTTCTGGGGCACAAGGGGCCTCTGCGCCCTTCCTGCAGCCAGGAGCAAAGCTGCAGGAAGACAGAAGGCCCAGCTCCACCATCATCCTGGGAACAATGACTCTGGCAGCACAAGGCAGGGGAGGCTGGGTCCCCAGGGAGACAGGAGGCTATGAGAGCCACCAACCCTGGGGACACCCTGCCCCTTTGCACATCACATGCTTCTGGCTCATCACCCTGACACATTTGAAGGGGCCCCCATTTCACTGCAGAGGCCCTAGCAGCCCCTCTGGGCTCAGCACACATTTGGCCACCAAAGAGCAAGGCTGGCCTCATTCCTCTGGCACCTGCCCACCACTCCTTGGCTGGTTCCTGCTGCCCAGCAGCCGAGGCCCCTGGCTCCCTCACTCCCTCGCAAGAACCCCCAACCCCCAACCCTTGCCAGTTCTTACCCCCACCCAACAGCACCCTCTGACGGCAGCTCTCGGGGACCTGCCCCCCTCCATCCCGGATCCCAGAATCCCCCACGCGCCATGCTGCTGCTGCCTCTGCCTGGGAACACCCCCACCCTGCCCCAACCCCCCATCCACCTCATTGTCCTTCCCAGCCGGGCACCTCCTTCCCTCTAGCACTCACCTCCCCTTCTGCGCCCCTGACTCACCGCTGGCACAGGGCCACCCTGAGACCGGGCCCCTGGGACGTGGGGCCTCCACCACACTCCTCCCTGCCAGCCCCACTTACAGATGAGCAAACTGAGGCAGGCCACCACCAGGTTAGCACAGGCAAGGACGAACCTGTGCAAGTCCACATTCGCAGACGGGCGTGGGGTGCAGGCAAGTCTCCCAGAGCACACATTCCAGAAACAACACTTCCTGCCTTTTCTCTGAATCACAGGAACATGTTTCATCTGTCACTCCTGGGGCCTCCCTGTGGCATGACGCCCAAACACGGGGGCATGGTGGGGGGCAGGGTCGCAGCCCCGCTGAGGGCATCCCCACCCTACCCCAGGGGAGCCTCATGTCCAGGGTCCAGCGGCACTGGCCATCTGGCATCCCCCTATCACCCAGGGCTGGCCCCTCCTGCAGACCCACCATCACCCGGGGAGACAACCCCCCGCAAGCAGGACCCACCTGGGGAGTACTCATCGTCTCTCCCTTTCCCTGTCTGCCTTCCTCACCCGCCGCCCCATCCCCCAAACCATGCTCCTTCTTCCCCCAGACATCCACCCTCCTGCAGGCAGGCGGGGAGCCCAGGGAGCCAAGCTAGAAGTAGGCAAGATTCCCCTGGAGGCGGCCTGGAGCACAGACACCTGCTGGAACAGGGGGAGGGAGCCGCCAGGGGAGGGCAGAGGATTAGCATCTCAGATAGGCCAGCCTTACTTTGAAATCTGACTTCCCTCTAGGCGCAAAGCAACTAAATCTGATTAAAGCAAAGTGTCACTGATTTCCACTTTCCAGCCACCCCCTTGTAAATCCTTCCAGACCACGCATGTGACTTTTATACTCATTTCTAAGCAAAGTCTACACTAAAAAGCAGTGCATTTTAAAGCAAGCTTCAAGGATGAAGCCACCGTTGCTCTGGACAAAGCCTCCGGAGCTGGGCAGGGGAGGCCACGGCCACCCAGTCAGACCACGAGCCAGGACCCTGCCTGGAAGCTGGTCCTGAGGCAGGGGTGCCTCATCATCTGGGCTTCCGGAAATAACGAGTCCAAGTTAGAGGGGGGTTTTAGGAGCAACCAGATTTCTCTATTTCCATTTACGAAGAGTGCCAGGGGGTGTGGCCCTGCCAGGAACAGGTGCCTCCACTCAGTCCCCCAACTGAGTCTATGTCTGTCGTGCACAATGTACTTTAAAATCATGCCCAAAGTGCTCTCTTGATGTTCTGCAGCGCAGACCGCACTGAGAGCCGCAGGACCTTTGCTGGTAAGTCACCTCACCAGCATTGACTGAGGAGGGTTGTTGTTACAATGCAGCCTGCTGTGTCGTGAAACCTCCAGGTGGGATCCCCTTCCCCACCTCCAGCTTGAGGAGAAAACAGGACAAGTTCCTCAGACAGATCCCAGGGCTCTGAGAAAACACTACTTTCTATTGGCCAAACATTTGGTGTCTTTTTCACAATTTCTATTCTGATCTGTATTTGAAATCAATTATTCGCATGTTTGCACAGGCAGCCAAACATGTTCCCTGAAAAACTGTCACTGAGCGGCTTGCCTCCGTCACCATGTTGACTCTGGTGCTTGAGAGACATGCATGTCCCTCCACCCCAGGGCCCAGAGGGCTGTGCCAGCAGCTGGTACCTTTGTCACACGCTGCTTCTGCACGGCGTCCATTCAGCACGACAACACACAACAGTTAGGTAGGTCATCGGCGTTTGTGGAGAACCTGGGGGCATCGCTCGCCCTCTCCCTACAGACTAATCTGCGCTGAGGGTCTCAGCCTTGAGCACTAAAAGAAATCAGTCCCCAGTTTTTATCTCCTAATAAAAGAAAGATTCTCTTGGTTCACAGCACTTCGTACCTGGAGAAGAAATGTCCATCGAATCTGAGTCTAGCCAACAGAGAGGATTTGGAGCAGAAAGGGACTGTGGGAAGCTGGGGAACTTCCCTCCTCTCCGGGGCCCATGGGACCCCTACAGCTGGAGGGGGCACCCTGGTCAGGAGGGCACGGCCCATATGCCCCGCAGGCCTCCCTCAGTATGGAGCCTCCAATGGGGTGGCTGCAGCCGGTGAGTCACTGACCGTGGCCGTTCCGATGAGTGGGAGGTTGGGTGCCCCGCTGCGACCTGCTGTGCCCACGGGTCTTTCACAGGACCCTGTCATGGAGAACAGCCTCACCGAAGCAGGGACTGAACTAACACGTGCTCCTGGCAACACTCTGCAAGGTCACATGCAAGCATCTCAGGGTCCGTCCTGGACAGCAGACGGGACCACACGCTGCCGGAGCTCCTGCCCTAGCCCCCATCTGGACTCAGGCTCTGGCCTTCCACAAACCATCCGGGTTTTCGACAGGAACACAAACAAGACACGCTGGAGACAGGCTTGTACCTCCCGAACACGTGCGTGTGTGCGCACACACATACAAGCAAGCACACAGGCACTCACTCACAAGCACATGCCAGCCTCTCTTCCCAGACTGACCAGGACACCTGCACCAGCCTCTGCCCCCGCAGCTTAGCTGCACCAGGACAGGAGAGCCCCAGCTATCCCTCCCTGCAACCCGGCCCCTCTCAGTGCCCCTCTGCAGCCCCCGGAAGAGGCAGAGTCTCTCTCTCTGGCCCTGAACTGGGGCTGGTTGCAGCCGCAGAGCAAAGGACAGGCTTCCAGCTCTCGCCTGGGCCCCAGAGGCACTGCACATGCCCACTCCCTCTCCTAGACACTGCGACATGGTGAGAACAAGCCTAGGCTGGCGGGGCGGGGGGGAGGGGAGGGTGTTGGGTGGAGAGGCCAGCCAGCCCCCAGCCAAGCCCACATATCCCGTGTGTATGAGACCCCCCCCCCCCACTCCAAACCCCACATGGTGGCAGACACAGGGAGGCCCGGACAGGACCAGAGGCGAAGAAGGGACAGTGCTGCTACTGTGGCCAAAGTTGGTGCAGAGAGTGAGAATAAACGTCCTATTTACATGAAAACAATTAACGCTGAGCACGCACAGAAAGAAGGGAGTCTTACCAAATCGCCAGGCTGCACAGGGTGGCAGTGGCCTGGATCGTCACCTGACCCTGGAAACCAGAGATCTGCTGTGATAATCAGGTTAACACGCAACTGGTGAAGTCTGATCACGGCCAGTGCATCATATTGGTACCAAGGTGCTGTTAGCACACTGCATGACGCCCCTTATGGGGAGCCAGGTGACGGTACTGGGATTCTCTGTGTTGTTTCTTACAGTTGCATGTGAACCTACAATTATCTCAAGTTTCGTCAAGGTCCCACCAGCCAGCACTCGCAGAACAGGCTGCAACAGCCCAAATGGCCTGCAGACCCCAGGCAGCCCCTGCAAGAGCCAAACCCTGCAAGGCAGAGACACAGAGAGAGTCAGAGGGCACATGCACACCTGCTGGGGGTCCTGGGGGTGGCCAGAGGGGACAGACTGAAGACACAAGGATCGGGAGGGCTGCCGGGCTTCCACAGCAGAGAAGAGAGGGGAAAGCAGGCTCCCCCCCCCCCACCAGGGTGCCCAGCATCTCCCCCAGGCTTCACACCAAACTCCCTACTAAACAGCAGAGCCTCGTATGGAAATAAACCAAACTTATAACTTTGATAGGTCATCTGAGTTTGGGAATGAGGCTACTTTGCCAAAATGATTCTTCCCTCTTTAATTAAAATCCTTTATTAACTGCCAAGCTAATACCATCCCCCAAGACAGACAAGATAATGAGCCCACATCCATCAGCCCAGGCTGGATGCAGTCCAAGCAGGCCCCCACAGACACACCTCCCTCTGGCTGGGGGTGTGGCCCAAAATCAGGGATAGGAGTTCCATTTAGGACACAAATGGTGACTCTGTCCGAAGATCCCTGTGGGAAACAGGGGGCCCACAGATGCCCTCCAGCCCAGCACTTTCAAAGTCACATTTTCCTCCACGGCAACAATACTGCAGTCCAGTAAAAGGCAGTGTGCGTGTGCCCCAGGGAGGCCATCTGGGAGGACAGGGCCCTGGTCCGGCCCATCTGAGGCCTGCCCGCAGTCTGTGTCAGCTGAGCAAGAGCCCTGACCTGAATATGGCAGGTTTCAGACATTCTCCACTGGGAGCTGGGCCTGTGCCCCAGGAGCCCTGGACGTGACCCTAGAAGGGAGCTAGGGCAGAGAGAAGGGGCAGAGAACAGCCAGAGCGGCCACCCATCCAGGCTTAGCCCTCCCCATCATGGGGTGCCATGGGGACACTGACAGTCCACCTGCTTGGTTCAGGCCCTCAACGATGGCCCTGACCCTATTTTTTTTTTTCACTTCACTTGAAATACTCCAAACACAGACAACAATAGGGACCCATACAACAAAAGCTATGTATACACCTCCAGACTTACCCAACCTTAAAGCCCTACTCTGACCTACCTTTTAAGCATAAAATAAATACTTTGTGAGTCCATACTGATAGGACACAGCTGACTGGACAAACAAATGGAAAGAAGAGAAAAATCTCCCAAAACTTCCATGTCAAAGAATTCTTGGTGGTGTATTAGATATTCCCCCTGAAGGGTCCCTTACACATGGGCTGAGTGTGTGACTTCCTTCCAAAGACAGTCGGTATGGACAGGGGCAAAAAACAGTATCCGGACAGTGGAGACAAGCGTGACCTCAGCCAGATCAAGGTGAAGGTCAGCAGTGGAAAGTCATGTTGACAATATGGCCCCTCACCACAGGGTGATGAGAAGGGCACTTTACCTTTGCAGACCTCCTCCCCAAACCCACTGCCCCAATCTAATTATGGCAAAAACCTCAGATCCCAAAAGAGTGACATCTTCCAAAGTACCCAAGCACACCTCTTCCGAGGCCAAGGTTATCAAAAACAAGGGCAGTCTGAGGCACCCGTCACACAGGCGCCTAAGAAAACATGACAACTAAGTGTTCTCTGGGATCCTGAGACAGGAACAAAAGACATCAGGTAGAAACTAAGGGAATCTGAAAAAGTCTGGACTTTAGCTAACAATAGTGTATCCATATCGGCTCGTTAATTATAAGAAATGAAGCATACTAAGGTAAGATGCTCATAATTGGGGACACGGGGTGGGGGGTATATGGGCACCCTCAGGACCACGGACTTAATGTTTCTGTAATCTAAAACTAGTCTAGAAAATAAACACTAATTAAAAAACTCTAAACTCACGTGGTTCCCACTGTCTGGCAGGCCCCCCCCCCCCACCCGCCGACCGTCTCCCCTCTTCAACGGGACACTGAGGGTTTACTGTGGCCCAAATAACAAGAAGTCCCACGCGCGGAGCTGACCACACAGCCCGGAGGCCGCCGGGCACTGAGCCCCGGCACTGCGCGGCCACCTCTGCGCGCGCGGCAGGAGCGCGGGGGCCGGGCCCTCCCCGGGGAGCCGTCTGCTGGAGGCCGCCCCCCGCCGCGGCCAGGTCCGGAGGCGCCAGCTCTCGGCGAGGACCGCTCACCGCGCCAGCCCTGCGGGGTCCCCTGCGGCCCGCACCCGAGGCCTCCCGGGGCCCGGCTGCAGGGGGCGGCCGCGGCGAAGGCACCGTGAACACCCCGGATCGGAAGACGAGGCCCCAACGCTTGGAACTCGCGGACCGGACGACGTGAGTCACTCGGGTGACCTCCGCGCAGGTGCTCGCGGCGCGCTCCCGGGAAGCAAGAGAGACACGGGACCGCCGTCCCGCAGGTGCGCCGTCGCCACTGAGCGCACGCGCACACGGCGCGGCGCGCTCACTGCACCGAGCGCACGCGCTCCGGGCTCCGCAGGCCGGATCCTGAGCGCTCCTCGGTCCTCGCGCGCCCCCTGGCGCCCGGCAGCCTCCCTGCAGGCGACGCGGGTCGATCCGAAACGCGGTGCGCAGCGCTCCCGCGTGGACATGCGCCGCCTCCGCCCGCCCGAGATCCCCGGCCGGCGTGGAGGCCCCTCGGGGGGCCGACCTGGCGCAACCCCCTACGATCCGGCAGCGGCCAGAGAGTCGAAGCACCGGCCGGGGCCGTTTTGCACTTGCAGGGACTGAGGCTTGAGACGTTCTGGTGTGATTCTTTCCGGACGTGGCAGTTCGCGGCCCGGTCCCTCCGAGGTCACCCCGAGCCTCTACCAGGCCGCGCGGGCTGGAGAGCTTAGCGTCACTGCCCGCAGTCACCCGCCCTGGAGGTGAAGGCCAGAGGGGCTCCCCTGGAGACGCCGCGACCGCGGCATGCAGGGGACAGGGACCCAGACGGGCAGGGCCCGCGACCCGCTCCGACCCCGGCATCTGCCTCCAGGCACGCGCGGCGGCGCGCTTTCCCTCGAGGAGCCCGCGGGCCCGGCGCACGCGCGCCCGAGACCCTCAGCCCCTCGGGAAGGGGGCCACCGTCACCCACCCCTCGGGAGGGGGGCGCACCGGCACCGACCCGTCTGGAGGGGGGTGCACTGGGACTTACCTCTCAGGAGGCGCTCGCACTGGAACCCTCCCCTCCAGAAGTGGGGCGTGCCCGGAGCCGGCCCTTCAAGAAAGTTGGCGCGCGGGGACCGAGACTCCGCGGAGGGGGGGATGGGGGCCGCCGGAGCCTGCGCACTCCCTCCCCGCGCGGACCCGGAGCCTGCGCACAGACCCGGGCGGTCGGGCTGGGGCGCCGCACCTGTGCGCCAGGCCCTGGAGGCGAGGAGGAAAACTGAAGGCGGGAAGGGCGGGGGCGGACCCAGAAGAGCCCTCCCGGCAGATTACTCCAAATTCATACTCCTCCAGGTCATTAGCGGGCTGTATTTGTCAAGATAAGAGGACAGCACACATTGTAACGTTTCGTTCACTTGATTTAGAACTTCGCTGTTGGCACACTGGAGTGGAGGTTAGCTCCCGGAGCGCCGGCCTGCTCCCCAGGCTACCCCAGGGCACCAAGTCGCCCCTCTGGGGCCCCGGGACCCAGACCGAGGCGGGAGGGGGCTTGCCCTGAGCAGAGGGGCTCCCTCCGACCACACGCGCTGGTACAGCCGTGGGCCAGGACTTACCCTCTGCGAGCCCCGACCCCCCACGCCAGCCGGAGCGCAGCACCTGCTGAGGAAGACCCCTCGCTGTGTTGAACCTTGGCCCGACCACTCTCTGGTTAGCGGCTCGGGCATATTTCTGAACCTGTTTCCCCAAGGCAAAGAGGGTGCCGGTGACACACTGTGCTGGGTCCTTAGCAGCTTCTCAATAGTACCCGCCGTGCGACCAGCAGCACCTGGCCTTCCACAGAGGGCGGCTCCTGCGATGATCAGTTTTTCCCTCCTGATGAAGGCAGAGGACGCTGGTCGTTGCCCTGACCTCCTGTACCAGCGCGGCGCGTTAGCACCGCTTGTGGCCCAGGGTCCTCCGGCCTCCCGACTCACGGGGGATGGGACGAGCCTGTTCAGGGGCTCCGCGAGCAGTAGGCTGAACCCTGGAACCACATGACCAAGGGCCGTATCCCAGGTCTACTTGGAACTGTGCGACCCGGACCGGTTCAGTTCGTTTAACGTCAGTTTCCCCACCTGTTAAGATGGGGTGGACAATGTAGAATTCAGTGTTTTAATGAATGTAGGGCGGTACCTGACTCCAGGTTAACACCAGGTAAGTGATAGCTGTTGTTTCACTAAATCATTAACACAGGAATTCACACACACAGAGGATTCGGGGGACAGTGCAACCGCATTTGGGGTTAAGTGTACATTTCTCTAGAAAACGGTTTTTTTATTTATATTTGAAAGAGAGAGCATGAATAGGGGAGGGGCAGAGAGAGAGAAAGAAAGAGAGAGAGAGATTCCCGAGCAGGCTCTGTTCCAACAGAGTCCGACTTGGGGCTCGAACTCACCAACCACAAGATCGTGACCTGAGTTTCAATCGGGAGTTGGTTGCTTAAACGACCGAGCCACCCAGGCACCAACTAGTGAACTGTTCTGATCAAGTTCAGAGAGGAGGTTCCTTAGCCGGTAGTGGTTCCACTCACGACCTGGCTCTTTGACAGAATGTCTAGGAAAGAACACCGGGGCCAGGGCTTGACCTCCACCCGTCCCTCCTCAGACCGCACCCTCTGAGGCAGGCCCAGCTTCATGGGCCTTACAGTCAGTCCCACAGGCCTGCCCTCCGAAGGGCCCACACGAGTGTCATGCTCTGGCACTTGGAACTCCTTATCATCTTACCTTTGTGCTAGTGTTCTGGAAGCGTAGTGGGGTAGGGGAGCATGCACGTGAGGAGACACGTGTAATGCACAGGTCCACCGGCTCCAGTCCACACACAGCATTCCTGATGCCCCGTGAGCACCGAATCCCAGCGGCCCCCGATGCGTGGGAAGTCAGTGGGACTCAAGGCCGCACAGGCGAGCATGTTACACGTATGATCAAGAAGCAGGGGGCACACAGCCGCAAGCAACCATGCTTTCTGTTCAAACCACAACTTGTTTTGTGCACAGGAATTTCGAAGGCAACAGCGGTCTAAGAAACAAATGACCGATGCTTATCCCTTCTGAGTCTGTCACCCCCTGTGCTAGCCAGTCACCTACAGGGAACCTGACAGAAGGAAAGAGAGAGCACCCAGTCCTCCTCACTCACCACGCACTGAAGGTGAACGTTGAGAGAATGTGCACCAATCGAGAAGTGAGCGAGAGGTGAAGCCTGGCGCTGTGCACACTGGCGATGTCCTGGTAACAAAATACGCAGGCGGAAGCGGTGAAAAAACCAAACTAGGGTCAGGTATTCCACATACAAGCCAAATGCTCCTACATTTGCATTTAAAAGCGTCACTGCATGACATAAAGAAAAATGGATTTGTGCTAATCATTGTAAACTTTACTTAGAACATTAAATTGCAAATTTTAAAAACCATTGACAGGTAGAGAATGTGCAAGAAAGCAGCTTTAGGCCTTAGCACCTGTAAGGGCACTTTTTTTCTGCTTTTTGAACAAGGGGCCCACAATGGCATTTTGCACCGGGCCTTGGGAACTCCATGGCTGGCCCTGGGCTCAGGCCCTACACGCACGTGGCCTGCTCAAAGCACAGCACGGGGGAGCTGAGGTCAAGGGTCCTGCTTCAAATCCTAGCTCCTGGCACGGGAAACCGGCAGTGACTTAACACACCAGGAGTCCTTCCACAAAGGCTGCTGTGGCCCTAGATGAGCCGGCACATGGTGAGCCCCGATACACGCCCAGCACACAGGTGAGCCTTATCACCCCCCTCCCGGGTCCCTGACCTTCCCCGAGGCCAGCTGAACTCCCGTCTATCAAATGTGAACGTCTATAGGTAACAGACAAAGCTATATGGGAGAAAAAAGCCAAGACTCTGAAACCAGAGTTGGGAGACCAATTATGAAACCTTGTCTTGCTTGGACTATACATTTCAGTTTATGAGGCGTCAGGAAGTTATTTCAACTTCTACCCATTCCTAGAACCCAACACCTGAAACACATTAAAAAAAATGAATTTATCTACAAAGAACCAAATTACTTTTATTTAGGAAAAACAAGAACCAACTGTCCATTTTAAGAAAATGGATTTTAATTAAAAACTAAATCAGAAATATTATTTCCTATTTTAATCTGAAGCTTTTAACTTCTCTGACCACAGGACACGTCTGTATGATTCCTTCCAGGGACACAAAGGGATGGCGACCGAAGTCAGGCACTTCGAATGTATTGCAGTTATTCTACTGAGCAATTAAACTTTTCATGACTACAACGTAGTTTTGCTAAAATGAGATTTTCTATTTATAAAAACATGCTATTTGTATTTAAAATTTTTTTAACGTTTATTTATTATTGAGAGACAGAGCATGAGCTGGGGGGGGGGGGGCGGTGGGCAGAGAGAGGGGGAGACACAGAATCCGAAGCAGGCTTCAGGCTCCGAGCTGTCAGCAGAGCCCGACATGGGGCTCGAACCCACGAAATGCGAGATCATGACCTGAGCCGAAGTTGGACATTCAACTGACTTGACCACCCAGGCGCCCCAAAACATACTGTTTTTAAAAATCAATCTCAGTAAATACAATAAATAAAAAATCCATCTCAATTTGAAACTCAGTAAGATTCTTGTAGACTGAATATGGAAAATCATTGTCTTCGCCCTTCTTGAGCAAGTCAACCACCTGTTAAGATGGACACGGCCTGGGGTTCCTGACGGAGGCCAGGAAAAGCGTGGTTCCACAAGCCTCAGCTGTCCCACAACGTGACACAAAAACGTCTAGTAAGCTGCCGCATGGGCAAAGCCAACCCTCCATCCTGTTATCTTCACGAGGGACATCGACATTATTACAGCAACTTTCAACACACCTACCCACCGGGCCTCCTGCAGGTCAATCCTTAGACTTGAGAGTCACCTGGTGCACCTAGGGGTGGGCAGCTCCAGGGAGAGCGGCCCGCGCCCCTCCCCCCTCCCCACACACATAAAGGCACCGTGATCCCCCACCTTCACGGGGGAGCCTGGTGGTGGCAGTGGGCCCCAGCCTTGGGGAGTCACCGAATCCTGAACGGGACTCCCAGCTCCGAGGCCACAGCTGCACTCTTGAGCAAGTTTTGACTTTACAGAGTTCCTCCCTGCACAGAATTCCCAACTCCTCTCGTTGGCTTTTTGTTTTATTTTTTCTATTTTTGGTTATGAAACAAAATCAGAGCTTAAAAAATGGAGGGGGATCCATTCCTGCAGGCTCCTCTCTCCAGGTGGATGCTAACTCCCTAAGAACCCTTCCCTGGAAAGGAAGTTACCTCCTGCCTGGACACGCAAGTCAGGAGGAGTTACCAGCCCTTCCTCGAGGAGGCCTTTCTGGAAGGCCGGCCCTGAGGGTGGGGGTGAACAGGCCAAGTCCCAATGGCAGCCACCCCTCGTGAGCCTCTAGCAGCGCCGGCTGCCCTTGGAGACTTAACCGCCCTCCCCAGCCCCTCAGGGCCCCACGATGAGCTCCATTTTACAGAGAAGCACAAGCACAGGGAGGCAGCCTAACAGGCAGAGCTAGGCGGCGCACAGAGCAGCTCAGCTCTGCCCCTGCTCCTCCAAAACATCCGGGACTCACTAAAACCCTCCGACAGCACCCAGGTGAGCCCTGCCCCCCACCACAAGCTCCCACCACGGCTTGGACAGGGCAGCATCCCAATGACGCGGTCACCTAACCCTGTGAGCTGAATGGTCTCTCGAGCACTGGGCACAACCTTCTCTAGGATTTGTGGATCAGAGAGGATTTCAATTTTGACAAAACGCTCCTATGAGGGTAGGCTCATTTTGATTAGAAAGCCAGATCTGGGACTGCCTATGGAGCTCCCAAGATCAGGTGGGCCCAAGAATCGCTTGCCTTGCTCCTAAAACATACCTAATAAAGTTAGGTTAGGAACAACTAAATCACTTGGTATGAACGAGATCCCTGATCTTCCCAATGTCTAGCTGGAAACACCTATAAAACAGAAATATGCGCCACCGCCCCTCCACCATCCCTGGAGCCAATGGCGCCCACAACTGACAGAATTTAACAAAGTGACATGTCCCCCAAAAACTGAACACTCACCCTGACTCAAACTATGATGTTCAATCACGGGTGACACCATCAGAGTTTTGCATCACACAAGAGTCACCCACAGGAGGAGGAGGTCATCCTACGATGCATGAGCATCTCACATTACCCGAGCAGCCACCTTGGCCAGATCAGTGGTTCCCAAATTGGCAGGTGGGCATTCGTTAAAATTTACGCATTTTAGTTAAATGTGCATTAGGAAAAAAACTAGCTTATCAAATCTGCGACCACAAAGATAGATATTCTCACTTGGGATAAGGGGAAGTTAAAAGGTGGCTTGCTGACAGGTGGCACCTTGCAGACAGAGCAAAAAATCACAAAAGCAGTATGCAAGGCTTTCAGTGTCGGGACACCGGATATGAGAAAATTATGCACTCCTCCGTGGTTCACGGCATCCCTGAAGCTTCATAGAGTTTCAGTTAGAATTCCATTTCCATCTGCGTTGTAAAGGTTTCGCTTATGCAAGGATTTGTTTTAAAAAGAAAAAAGAAGTTCATGCACCAATGCCCAAAGGAGCCCCATCTAATTACACACACTGGCAAGGAAACCCACTACAACAGGTGTCCTCCTCCGACAGGAGGGCCGTGACCACCTTTAGGATTTTGTGCAGACTTGCCCTTTGTGACATACAACAGACATCAGATCTCTCCTCTACACAGAGAGAGCAAGGAAACAGCCGGGTGCTCGTGTCCCGGTGAAAGGCTAATAACTTCACTAGATCTTCGTGCACTTCCTCTGGTTTCTCATGTAAACTGCTGACCTTTGCACCCTTTCCTTATGATCACCAGACACTTCTGTGGAGCCTCAACCACCCAGACCAACAAGCTGGGAAAATCTAATGAAGAAAACATGTGCCATGGGCACCAAACACAATCTACAAACCCAGGAGGTGAATTCAGCCACCTGTTTGAGGCACGCCCAACAAAGGCCTAACAGAGCAACTATTTTTTAAATATGTGAGAGTCAGGATCAAAACTGTTGAAATTTTCATGGACCTCAGG
The DNA here is from genome assembly GCF_018350215.1 of Panthera leo. Classification (NCBI taxonomy): domain Eukaryota; kingdom Metazoa; phylum Chordata; class Mammalia; order Carnivora; family Felidae; genus Panthera; species Panthera leo. Next base: position 84,582,283 of record NC_056689.1, on the reverse strand, counting down.
ATGTTCTCAGCCTATTTAAGGGCTAAATCAATGCTTTCAGCATAATGACTAAAATAAACTGTGGTGCTTAACACAAACTGACGACTGTCATCCCCCGGCCTACCCTGTTCTTCTCCTTGTTCTGGAGCACGTGAGGGCAACGCGCTCACGAGAAATCACTTTCCTCTGGCCCGCCGCCCGCTAACACACCGCCGGCGCTGTCTGAAACGAGTCTCCACGTCTGCAGAGCCCTACATGGCCTGTGCGATCTCACCAGCGCCTCACACAGGGATGCTGTCAGAGGAAAATTTTCAGTTGAATTTTTCCAAGCTGTAAAGCGATCTTTGGCCATTGAGGGGAGCCACTGGTTTGGTCTATGAGCCGTTCTAAGTATTAATGTGGATTTCAGACAGCTTCACAGTTCTGAATTTCCTGAAACCTGCCGTTTCTGAACTGCTACAAGGTGCCCACGTATTTCGAAAAAGAAATTTAAAGCAGGCTAATTACTACATATTTAACATCACCGTAAAAACACACCTTCTTTACACAAGTATTTTTAATTGGATTTTGAAGATGTTTATTGCATTCTGTTTGGTGGAAAAAACAAAACAACACATACATGTATTTAGCACAAGCTTGTGAAATACACAGAGCGTAACGGGGTGAGGCGCAGTCTCTGCCCCTCGCCCACCTCTGAGCACGGAGCTGTGGCCAAGTGGTTCCCGCAACAGTCGGGCGCTGAGCGTACAAGCCTCTAGTTCTCTCCTTTCAGTACCGGTAGCAGCTCACCGTTGTCTTTCAGCTCCTAACGACGAAAACAGAAAGCAAAAACAACATGTATGCGGACAGATGAAAAATGGAAACGTCTGAAGAACGATCACAGGTTGCATCCGTTATCAGAGACCAGAAGAAACACTTCACTGGATTAAAACTCTAGCTCACCAACACGCTGAAACTAACTATTATGCCATAAACACTATCAGATTACAGAACTCAAGTTTTAAAAGGCATTCCAAAACCAAAGATTGATCAGCATTAACAAACACAGCAATTAGAGCAAAACACCCATAGCCCCACGGGTGGTACACAGGCTTCACTGTTTCAACCCAGCCTGGAAAGGCCGCAGTACTACGAGCGTAAAAGTGTACATGTAAAGGCCAAAAACCACTAAAAAGACATACAAATCCAGAAATGTTGTGTGCTATCTTGCAGATTTAAAATCTGGAACACAGCCATCAAATTTAAAATGTGACAATAAATGATGAATGAGATTTTCTAGCTTAAGACAAACATTTAATCTGATGTAAATTTGCAGGTTATTACTAAGCAGCATGAACATCCATCAATAAAACCACGAAAATCAGGGCACCTCGCTGGCTCAGTCGGTAGAGCATGTGACTCTCAATCTCAGGATGGTAAATTCAAGCCCCACGTTGGGCATGGTGCCTACTTAAAACACACACACACACACACACACACACACACACACACACTAAATTCCATGTGACTTCATCTCTGGTTAAACCCCATCAGGTGTGATTCTGTCATATAAACTCAGACAACTCTCAGTGATGTTCTGGGATCTTCCAACATTAACTCATTAACAAGCACACATCCTACTGCACTAAAGGACCAGGCAGGACTTTTCTGAGCACGTGACCTGGAGGGCAGGAGGCCATGCTGCTCACAGAGAGGCCCAGAAGCCTGCAGGTGGAATCTGGACTCAAGGACTCACGAGTTGTGACATCACATGCAGATTACCTAACTTCTCATCCGTGTCCCCTCATCTGATGACTGAGGACAAGGAACTCAGGGTGCTGTGAGGACGGCCTAAGCACTAAGGCAGCCTGCCTGGCACACGGGGATCGCCATCATCATCACCACTAATGTGCACCGACCTTATCTAAATATTCCCTCTGTAAACAAACATTCTGCAGTAGTGATAACGTGACCTCACTGAATATGTACTAATTAGTTGCTATTTTTCTCAAGACACTAGATTGACTGAGTCATTGAATTACCGGTAAGTTCTTTATCTAACCATTCAACAACAAAAAGCACTCAGTGCTCTCAAAGGCCAGCCAGAATTAACCCACCTGGCAACTAGGACGTTTCCACTGAACTAAAGACAGAAGAACCGTGCTCTGTGGGAAACGGACTAAAATGGCAACCTAAGAACTGTTCCCAGTTATCTTCTTGGGAGAAAATGTTACCAATATCACAAATGTCCAGATGTGTCTTTTTAGCAGGTGAACATCAAGAGTCCTGTAACATCCTGTTTTATACCTAAAACGAAGTTGCCCGCACAGCTCGGCTTTAGAATTAAATGAGATTGATCGATTGTTATCTTCCCAAGAGTTAGCAATGGCTAAGGTACAGGCTATAAAACATTCAGACAAGAACAGGCTCAGGAGTATTTGGGTTTGAAGACTGTGTCTTAAAAAAATAAAACACATATATAACATAACAAATGCAGATCTATTTTTGTTGCTTCAGGGCTATTCAAGAGCTACTATGTTAAGCCTGTTCTTCTCCTCCAGGAATGAGACACTTTACTCGTAAAAATGCCTCACTCGCTGCCTTCAGAAGCGCCATGTCAAACAGCACTCCGCAGCAGACGGCACGCCTGCCCCGTGTTCGCCACACGTCCGGGCCCACAGAGCTGATGTCACTCAGCACTGGGCTCGAGTCCTCCCAACAAGACCAAAGTAGGAGTTAAAACTTATTTTAAAACCTGACTAGGAGCAGTGCTGCTCCCGGGGGGTTAGCACTGCAGCGTCCCTGCGGGACCAGGCTAAGAAACAGCGTGTGGCACACACAGGCACTATCAGGTGTAAGCGCCCCAAGAAAAGTCCTGCCCACTGAGCATTCGCGGAGGGTTTCCTGAAAGCAAACCAAACAAGTAAATTAATGGTCAAAGATGTCAAGGGTGTATAAGAAAAGGTATCGTTTCTAAACATGCTTACGATCTGACAGAGCTAACCGATCTCCTAGCGTCTGAGGCCAGGCTGGACGTGGGGAAGGCCCACAGCAGCCTCGCACAGTTCTGTTAGGAAGCCGGGGTCAGGGGCCTCGGGTCTGTCACACAGCTGACAGGACCAGGCAGCACTGGGTGTCAGGCCTCCTGCCCGTAGCCCGGCGCTCTTCACTCCATCACCCCAGTGCATGTAAGGCAAAATAACACAAAAATACAATACAACGTAAATATAAAAGGACAGAAGAACTTCAGGAACAGGAGCGAAATATTTCTGGCTTCAAGAATCTATACACGATTCATCGACAACAAGGGTCCTGGAGGGCACAGAACACATGTAACTATGGAACACAAGATATCCAAAGCAGAGGGGGAACGAGGAAAAAAAGACTAAAAACATGGAAGACAGTTCCATCAGATTTAGTAGCGTGGGAGTAAAAATCACATTTCGAGCTTGGCCATAATCAGAGCATCTTGGAAGGCCAAGTTACAGTTCTGGCTTTGGCCGGAAGCTCTTCGGGAGAGGAAGGAGGTTGTGCAGAAGACCCGGGGAGGCAAGAAGGCCCCACAGCAGGGGGTTAGGCTGGCTCAGGGGACGGGTGAGCACAGCCTGATCCAACAGGGACAGTGGGAGGACAAGGTACTAGGGACACAGAAATGGTAACACGGGCGAGTGCCTGGGTGGCTCAGTCAGCTGAGCGTCCGACTTAAGCTCGGGTCATGATCTCGTGGTTCGCGACTTGGAGCCCTGCATGGGGCTCCGTGCTGACAGCATGGAGCCTGCTGGGATTCTCTATCCCCCTCTCTCTGCCCCTCCCCCACTCGTGCTTTCTCTCTCAAAAACACACATGTAAAAAGTAAAAGTAAATAAAAAAATAAAAATAAAAAAACTTTTTAAAAGAAATGGTAATCAAAAGTGAGCCAGAAGTGACTGGACAGGAGGCCAGGAAGGAAAGGAGTCAGGGAAGCTCCAAAGTTTCTGTTCAATATGAAACTGTAATTTTCAAACATGCCAACATTTCCCATCTTTAGGATGCCAAATGAACTCCGACCTTACCTTAACAATATCCAGACCTCCAACAAGTTCCCCTTTCACATACAGCTGAGGATACGTGGGCCAATTCGAGAAAGTTTTTAACCCCTGCCGAACCTACGGAAACGAGAGAAACTCTGAAACCTTACTATTAGACCCTAATGAGTAAAACTAAAGGCAAAGGGTGAGAAACATAAAACACAGAACTTACTTCTTCATCCTCCAATATATCAAATGTCTCATATTCAACACTACAAAAAGGAGAGAACATTTTAACAGGAAATAGTTGTATTAAACCAAAATTATCAAGCCTACTTGGTGTTTTAAAAAACAGTCAGGAAAAGTAAACTGTTTCGTTGCTAATGACATTCACTATAAAAAATGGAAATGACTTTACTTCTCTCAATCTGTCAGGTAGGTACAAATTCATCTGGTCTTTTCTCTAGACAATACTGGATTAGACAGGGGTCAGCACACTTTTTCTGAAAGGGCAAGGCCATAAACACGCAGGTCCTGTAGGCTAGTCTCTGCACCACACAGAGGCAACCACACAGGGCAGACAGGAGTGGGTGTGGCCGTGTGCCAATAAAACTTTACTTAAGTAGCCGGCCAGCTGCAGTGTGCCAACCCCAGGTTAGACCTGTACCCCAAGTTTACACGAGTCTGTCCTTAACACTCCGCTCCCAGCCCTCACCCCCGGAGCCGCCGCTTCTGATGTCCTGGAAGCTGCTCAGGGAGCGGGGAGCAGCTCTGACGTCTGACCGCTCGCGGACACCAGGGCTGGGCCGGACGCTCACTGCCCAGGACGATGACGCTGCCAACAGACGCCACCTTACGGAGGTGTGCATTCCCACATGAAAGCGAACTTATTTCAGAACACGCATGCTGTTTTCAATACACACAAACCCGTGAGAGTGGTGTGGATTCATGCTGTACAATGAACTCTACTTGTTATAATGAATGAAAAATCGCTGCATGGAAATCCAGCCATATCTACTCAGAAGGACTTCACTGTTTGGTGGTCAAGGAATCAGTATGAATGTAGGACTGAATTCCTGCAGGGAGACTGCGGAGATACGTGCAGTCCCACAAACCGGCCAAAGAAAACGCCACACATAAAAGATAAATTTCGGGTTCCATAAAACCAAAACCACCTTCACAGGGAAATCTCACTCAGTAAACAAGTTCCCAAGAAAACCGTTCATGGTGCAGAAAACAGTCAAAAAAACAAGATGACAGGATAAATCAGCACCAAGTACCAACAACAGGACTGTCTGAAAGCAAGAGAAGATTAAAAAAAAAAAACAAAACAAGACCCAATGTAAGTTTCCCTTCAGGTTGAACTAAAGGAGGCAGATCTCCTAGTCTGAACAGTACGATAAACGCGAGTTACAGGTCCACAAGGGAGCTGAGAGGCACCGGGCCCACGCACGCGCAGGTGTGTGTGCAGTCACGACAGCCGATGCATCTCCTGAAAGTTCTGTGCACAGAGTACCTCCGTACCTCAGTGTATGCTCGGTACACGGCCCCTCGAGGCGTGTGTCTTTGGGCAGAGAAGGCGAAGAGGGGTGTAAGAACGGAGGGGAAGGAATAAAAAGCCAGAGCTTTCTCCACAAACTGACAGCTCTCAGCAAGAGGACAGTCTGTTCAAGGTGAAGAGCGGCAAAGGTCCCCACGGCCCTGCTCACCGCAGAGCCGACTGCATCAGCAAGTCTGCAGCTGGGAGCGCTTTGTCTCCAAAGAAGCCCCTCTGTTCTGGGGAGCAGGTACTTGCAAATCCAAACAGGATCAGACAGGTATTGGGCGACTTTCCACCGAACATACGAGCTGAGACGGCCCGATGCTCCTGTGCCCCGGCCTCATGGCCTTGTGGAGGAACGCCCTGAGGGGACACGCTGTCACTAGAGACAGGTGGACTGAGCGTGTCACACCGGGGAGCTGTGACAGAAGACAGAGAACGGGGCCATAAAAACTGATGACCAAAAGCAAGCCAGCCTCTGCTCTGTCCTCGGGCAGGGTGAGGAAGGTCTGGCTAGAGACCATATGACAAAAGACTCTTTAGACTCTCCTCTGTAAAATGTCACCATCACTTGAAGAAATCAATCTTTGCTTTTCATGTCCCCAGAGTTGTATTTAACCTGTGCTACTCAACTGACTACTTTCAACCATGCCCACGAATGTCTAAATATTTCAAAAGATTACCTTCCCCACGACTTCAAAGAAATGGTTAATCTCTTTAAAGGTATGGCTAAAAAATTAACTTAAAAACTAAATAAAGCAAGCTATGGCTAGCATAGTAAGAACATTAAAAAGAAAGTGTTGTGAAATAAGTAAAATAATAATAATAATAAGCAAACACATTTGATAAACTCTACCGAATATGGGCAAAGGATCTCCAAACAAGTGGTTTGTTTCTAATCAGAAAAAAATCAACTGCAATCTTCTTACCTGGCAGCATTACCACTGAGCAGATCAAAAGCATGAACACAGCCTTCAATTTACCCTGCTTCTGAGATGCACAGAATGACCTGTACATGGGCCCTATGCATTTGATAAAATGTTGAAAACTAGAATAGTTTTTAAGGAAATTAAAAACCTCTAATACATTTCCCTAAAATATCTTTGTGCGTGTTCAAGAACTCAGTTATTAACTTTCCTCTGGGAAAGCAGACAAATAGTTATTCCAGTAATTGCCTAAGAAGCTCCTTTATGTTACCAATCAGTTGATACTGTCCAAAAAATCCTCTTGTGGTCTAAGTTAAAGCATTCACAAAGCACCACAGCAAAAACAAATAGATAAACATTTACAGATAGAGCCACAACAACCGAAAGGCATCAGTGGCAGGACGGAAAATTGGAGTTTCTTTAACACACCATTTGAAAACAAGATTTACCTACCCAGTACTATTTAGTATCTCCAGAATCTGTTTGCTGAATCCACATTTTGCTTCCTAAATTTAGAAGGGGGAAAAAAAAACACACACACATGTAAAGATGGATTACATTTCCTACTCAGCCCACTGGCCTGGTCCTGTGGACGCTCTGTCCCTGGGACACAGTGGGCACAGCGCACTCTAGTGACGAGCCTCCCAGTGCCTCTGGCATCACAGAGCAGTGGGTCAGCTGGGATTTCAGGAGGCCACCAATCCCCACCCCACCCCCTTTCAAGTCCTGACCCATCCGGACATGACCCTGGACTCCCAGCCCACAGACTTCCTTCAGGCTCTACCCACCGGGGATGACACGTGTCCTGGTACCTGACAGTCTCTGTGGTGACACGGTCCTCAGAGGGGAACCTTGCTGCTCTACCAAGACTCGAGTTCCTTCTCCACTCGCTCTCAGATGACCTCGCCTCACCTAACCTTTGTGCACTGAGCGGGATCATCACCTGCCTGTTCCCAACTGGACTTTTACTCCCCAGTTTTTAAAACGTATCTTTACGTTATAGAGTCACAGAGTGCCAGGCTTCTCTGAGGTTATGGAAGGGCAAGACGGTTCTGTCAGGCCGCCAGGTCCCAAATCCTAGCGACCCTGGAGGGAAGACTCGGCACCCCATGCATTCCTCAACAGCGCAGGTAACTCTGCTCCCAAGATGTATGAATACTTGCTGACTTCCAGAAACAAACTCTTTTGAGAATAAAAACCTGCTTTAAACAATCACCAAGAAGATATAAAAAGATGACTTTACCACTACTGGGAATTATTAACTTCCTCTATTTTGTTTTAATAAAATTAGTGAACCAGTCAAAGAATCTAGGTCCTGATCTGTGATCTCAGCATGCTGAGACATGTATCCCCATTTTCCCGGTTACTGCTTACACTGTAACAGTTACGTTGACGACTTACGTTAACTAGCTGGTTTTACTGTATTAGTTATGTTAACTTTCACACTCGCTATCACAACCTCGTTCTCCGGGAAGCACACTGACCACTCACACAAGGGGCCGTGAGGCCCTGGGAGGTGAAGCAAGCAGCCCGGGACGACAGAAGAGACGGACTGCCGTCCCTCCGTTCCACCAGCCTCGCCTCCCAGGGCTTTCACCTCCTCCCCTGGGCCACGAGCCAGACTCTGTCCCACCTGCCTACCTCTGTCACTGGCTGAGAATAAAGGAAGGGAACACAGCCCTGTTTCTGGAGATCTCCGTTCTAGTCCAAATACAAATGATAATCAGCTTTGCTCAAGCTGCCGGTGGGAGTGCTCTTATCTAACTTGGTCCTCAAAACGATGCACAACCAGTATGCTCCTTCATCCCACAAGCTCCAGGAACCACCCCATTACAAGTAAGAACTGCCAAACTTTCACTCAGTCATCAAACCGGTGCCCCCGAGAGCGACAAGGCTCCCTGTGCCCGGGACGCGTGTGGACCAAACTGCTCACTACACGAGCCCAGGGACTCAAGTGGGGACGAGACAGCAACTAACAGAACCAGGAGAGGGTGAACAGTGTCGACCAAGTTTGGCAGCAAAAAGAAATGCACCCCGCTGAGATGTTGATGATGAAGTCAGGCAAGACGTGGATTACTTTGTTTGATCTCCATAAGCACCAATTAAGGCCTGGATAACTTCCTGATGCCACTGTAGCTTCATTAGCCACAGCCAGGAGGAAAGATTTAAGCGTCCCCTAGTTGCAGATGTTAGCATCAAAAGAAATTACAAATAAAACCATTTTTGAGTTCTTTACCTGTTTGTTTCCTTTCATAAAGAGCATCACAGAAGCTTTATTTGTCAGTACTTTGAGCCTGAAGAGAGAAAATTGATATAAAATGGCTCAGCTCAATTATTAAACACCACTTTTGCTCCGCTTCAGGAGTAACATGCATATTTGAGGGATAGCAGGATGATAGTTCACAGCTTTGAGTGGTATTAAACAAGCAAATGCATTGACATTTTCCTTTATTTCATTCTCTCCCTGAGCCACCATAAAACACAATATGGCTTTTAAGGCAACGCATGTTCCTTCGAGTTGCAATTCAAGCCCATCAACTCACAGCACTAAAAAAATAATAATAGCCAATTCAGTAAGGAATTGTTCAGGAAGGGGCCTGTACCCTGAGCCCACCCACAATTTCCAGAACTACATCTTGTGGGCTCCCTTCTCCGCCACGAGGCGGCACACGGCCCCACGCTCCCCGATGTTCACAAGGTCACAGCGGGAACGGGAGGTGCTAAGTGCCAGAACACCGGCTGCTCACATCAAACGCCCCTGTCTTAACTTTGCGTTTCACACTTTGTACGATCTTCCAAAGGCCATCCCCCACTTGCTGTCAGGAGCGGCAGCCGTCTGCGTGCCGCCTGAGGGTCAGTCACAAATCCCAGGACAGTCGGCGTCAGGACAACCTGTGGTGGTCACGTCACCGGATCCTCCTCCCACCGGTGCTCTGGGTCACTCACAGCTCAACACCTCCTCAGAGAACAAAGTGATCACAAACGGAACACCCAAATCCTGCTCAGAGCTTCGTCACGTACACTTCCGGTAGAGTACGATGGGCGATTCCCAGAAAAACTCAGAAATAAAGAATATGGTGCTGATCGCCATCAGTCACCTGCAGCAACCCGACTATCTGGGCCCAGGAAACCAGAACAAGTGCTTCCGTCCGACTCATAGAGACGTCGCCAGAGCCAGGAACTCAGGCTCTGGCCCCGTGTTTGCCGGGAGCACTTCAAGTGATTACTCAAAATGCAAGTGTGTCTCTACAGAACTCTCTACGTAACTCCAGCTATCTAGTCTGAGGCCACAGGAAATACAGACACAGCACGTTAGGAAACGAGACGGAAGGCCTGATGAAGACGAGGACAGAAACAGCAGCAAGACAGACTGAAGGCAGATTCTAGCGCACACAAAGCACAGCAGGTTTCTGAGGCCCACTTTGCCTTCGTGAGCCACCCAGGTTATTCAGCAAAGAACACAACTGGGGACCCAGAGTCAACACAGGCACTAGGAGACTCACTGTCCTACCAAAAAGGCAGCAAAGGGTCTAAATCATTTGAGAAAGTGTGGCACTTAAAGGTCAGTTTGACACATATGGGACACTATTTATTAATCAAGGACAGATAAATGAGGTGCTTACTATTAAACACTTTTATCTCAAAATGCTGAATGGCAAGAAAACTACAAGGGGAGGTTTCGCCTTACAGACTCAAGCCCCAACTACGAACGGCTGACACACGGATGTATTTCAAAATAAATTCTTCTTTAAACCTCTACATTAATTCAAATTTATTACAATAAAAATCCCTGTAAGTCTCCCTACAGGCCAAAGTCCAAAATTTCCATAAGGTAAGATCTTTAAAAGCTGATTGAGATCCTTCATAAAACAAAGACCGCTTTTTACAGCTCCAAATCTCCTTGAATTTTAAGTTATCGTGGTTAGAAAGGCAGCACGAGGCCCCCAAAGTGTTTCCGCGGGTACCACACGCGCAGCCCTCGCTCCTCACACCGGACACTCTTCACAGCCCGTGTCCGGATGATGCTCAGAGGAGGGGCTGTTACTGAAGGCTGAACACCGGGGCCGCTGGAGCCTGGCTCCGAGATGCAGAGAAGTAAGTAAAACTTAGTCATTCCACTGAGACAATGACATTTCGTTCTATAAAAACGAAGAATATCCTCCACGTGCTCATTAAATTGGCACAAAAATGTCTCCGGTGCAAACGAGACCTTCCCAAGTTCGCACGACTAGTCTGACTGCAAACAACACTCTTATGACCTCGGCACACGAAAACAAATCCCTCGTTTCTATACGGAAAGAGCAACGCAAAAACCAAGAATTAGGAAATATTTTTAAAGTAATAAACGGTAGACTATTTGACACTTTTAAACACTTACCTTTCTTCTAACTTGGGAGCTTTGGGGCAAATTGTATCTAGTTCGTCAGATGCTTCCAGCTCCTGAAACAAACACATGCGTAAGTTTAAGAAACGTTCACTACAAGCCAACTCTCCTTGGTCGCGCCCTGACACAGAGTATCAATCGACTATGTCATCAGAAATACTTTGCATATACTCCACATTCATGTTCGTAAATGTAGAGATTCTTAAGAAATTCATACTTTACATCTATTACAGCACTTATAAAAGTGTGCTCTACATGAACATTCTTTACAAGGTACAGACTTCTCAGTTCTAACCTTGATTATATCAAGTCCTCCTACGAGCTCCCCAGACACATAGAGCTGGGGATAGGTAGGCCAGTTGGAGTAGGTTTTGAGGCCCTGACGAACTTCTTCATCTGAGAAGATGTCAAAACTGCTAAACTGAATATTGTGTTTGTGAAGGATTTCCACCATCTGCTTGCTGAAACCTGCATAAGAAAAAGAAAATAAAGAACTTGGCTTCTCTCTTACACATGATTTTAAATTAATTCACAACACACATTAGCTACTGAACAAAGATGTCTGCCTCAATCTCACCCGTGATTTAATTAGCATGGCTACAGAGCATGGAAAGAGAAAACAAATTCCAACAGCCCCTTATCTGACCTTGAAGTAAACCACGTGTTCAAGTGGGGCTTAGAGTTTAACACATTTGTGAATTTTTAAAAAGTCTCTCTTTATCAATGTTCCTCTTCAGTATTAGGCATGATTTTGTTGTAGGAGAAATAAGGCTGGCCAGAAAGTCCCAGAACCTGCCCCACCCACCAAGGAGACAAACAGTTGAGCCCTGGATGGCTACCCCACCTTCCCGCACATCCCCATCAATCAGGGGACGGATTCAGATGCCTCCACGGTCCCTCCCAGCCCTGCGGTCTGTGAGTCTATGAGAATGAACACTGGATGGGGGAAAAAAATCCCAACATTCATTTTTAACCACTCCGTGAGCATACTGAATCCCAACCGTTTGGTTTCTGTTGCTCTGGAAGTACTTCCTGAATGTCCATTTCAGGAGCTCCCAGCCTATATATGATCTTTAACAGAATAAAGTATCTAGGTCGAGGAGGAATGGGTTCTGTTAGCGGACACTGGATACACTGAGTTTCAAAGCTGTCTTTGGTGTTGGTACATAGGAACTGTCAACAGGCTGACAGTGTCTTTCTCATCTGGTGCTGTTACCTGACAGTCTCCTTTTTAAAACTATTTACATTCCCCAAAGTATGTAATGTGATTTTTTTTTTTTTTTTTTTTACTGCACCGTAGTGGCAATCTTATGTTCCGTGATTTTATTATACTTTTGTGACACATTTCTGTCCTGTACTTTTTTGACATCATTTTCTTATTATGACATTAGTACTGAAGAATAAGAGTGTGAATACCAGTCTTTTATAAATCTATTCGTCTTGTCTGAAAAGAGGATATTTTTCTTTCCATAAGCTAATTCTTCCCAATTGTTTTTCAATACTTTGTACCACTTTACTCTTTTCACACACCATCCTTCTTTTCAAACAGTCATAATTCACTGGAAAATGACCTGTTCTTCAGGTGCAAAATTCCTATAGGATTTCACAGCATCGGCAAGTATTTTTAAATAAAATCAAATCATAAAATTCAGTGTAAGATTAACTGCAAGAACAGGCTTCACCTGGTGTCCTCCAAAAGCACTTTTACTACGAAAACGGGGATGTACTACTGAGCTCCAAACAATTTTCAAATCTACAGTTTACTGAGATGAAGCACTGGTATTTGTACGGCATACAAGTTGCTTTCCCTACAACTGAAGTGTTAAGTTCATGTACAGCCTGAAGTAAAACACTGATTCTGAAATTTTTTTCGCTCATCTGGGAGTTCATTAGTAAACAGCTAACGGCTGATTGCTGATGGTTATTCTGTTACCAATATATTAACTCATTTCTACTGTAACCGGCTGAGGAAAAGCTTTCTTTTAGCTTTAGGCAATTACATGCAGACTAGAAAGATTGATGGGGAATGTTCAGTTTTCAAGGGTTAAAGGAGCAGACTGGAAATGTTATGCTTAAGGATAAAACAGTGAGAAGGCTTCATTCCAATAACAAAATATTTACACACTTTTAAGAAAAATGTATGCACGCAACACGAATATTTAAAAGTAGAAGAACCACTTGGCTGTCATAGAACCACCGTTTCTGTCTGCAGTCATTTCTACTCATGACAGAAGGCACAAACAATAAGCCTGACTGGTACATTTCATCTAGTAACAATAAAACCCTAAAGCCCACTTCTCAACCTACAATGTTTGTGTCGGATTTAAAAAGAAAACCCTGTTAGATGACTTTTGCTGCAGAAGAAAGGTCTGTCCCGTGGTTCAAATACCCTTTGCTTTGCTAAAAGCTTTGTTAACTGAAATGGATACAAGAATTCCCGAATAACTTAATTAACCTGCATGTTCAAGGATTTAACATTCTGTTTAAAAAGATGTACATCTCAGTATGTCCTGAAAATCTGCCTAAAACACGAGAGCCCTCTCTTTCCTGTCCTCCTGAGGAGCACAGAGTAAGAATAATCTAGTTCTTTGACGACCGACACCCTATCACCACGTCCAGCTCCTAACACACTACCCAGTTCTGCCGGGAGAAGCCAAAGCTGAGAGCCACAAAGACAGGGTGTGAAGTGTGAAAGGGCTGGGCTGAGATCAAGCGGGGCTCCAGGGCAGACCCTGAAATGGCTCTCAAGGTTTCCCTGACAGAAAATTTAAGTGTTATACATTCATGTTTTCTGATTACCCGAAAGCAAGGTGGGGTCGGCCAATCAAACACCACCGCAGCTCCGCTCCACAGAGGGGGCCCACGGGGAGTACCGGCTGCCACTGACAGCAGGGCCTTCGAGGGAATTCTTTCCAAATATGGAAATACCAGCCAGTGGCGTTCGCGAGCACTGACGGTCACTGCTTGTACAGAGGAGGCTCCGCTTGTACCTCACCTCGGATGTGCGAACACAAGAGCAAAACCTATTTTCCACTAAGTGGGCTCAGAAAGGAAGAGGGTGAAAGTCGAGTACATTCCTGAAAGAGAACAGTTTCGAGATGAAGAGTCCGTGTAGCAGGGCACACAGAGGGGGACGCAGAGCCAGAGGAGCATCAATGAAGGAAGTGGCAGGGTACAGGCACAAGAAAGGCACCTTCTAGCTGATCCTTGAATAGATGTTTTATTCAACAATACCAACATTCTAAAATGATCTATTTCCCATACGTCGCTTACTTACTATATTTGATACAAAGACATGTTGTTACACAAATCAAGACCTTAGGAAACAGAAAAACTTGTCAAAAACATAGTTATAAAAATTATAAAGAATAAAGCAAGTACTTGTTTGAAATGAAACTGTACCTGTTAAATTACATCTATCTAAAAATCTTGTTTGAATTCCCCAATTACATCTCTTATTATCTAGATGTCTGTAATTATGTTTTTCAGATTGTTCCAAAATGTCTGAAAGCTTCTTTTTTACTCTCACTTGCTTTTTATACGCTCTTCTAAATGCCAGTTAACATACAAGTGACTAGAAATGCATTATAAGTCAAGTCTAATGAAGAGGTAAGCAGAAAAATGGTTATTCCTCAGGGTGATTCTAATTTATTTGAATAATCATACAACATCTGATTTGAAGAGGATCCCCAAGACTGGCTCCAACCCCAATGCCACCAAAGGAAGGACCAAAGGCACAGAAAGGGTCACTGACCTGTACCTACGTCACCAAGGGTGGCACTGGGCTGCAGCCCCCCTGCTGTGACACCCGGCCACTGTGCCTCCCCCTGCTGCCTCAGCACACCTTCCCCAAGCTGCGGTTTTACCACCTGCCGATCTGGTGAGGTCACCACTCAGAAAAGAGTGAGAGGACGGTCCTGTTCGAACCCAAAGAAGAGAGCACTGTATCGGCTTTACTGCAGGTTTCCTACGTGGGAACCTGTCATACAGGTGCATCCACGTGACAGCCAGTTCCGCTACTCGTCACATTTCAGTGAAGGCACTGAATAAACCCCATCAGGCTCACGTTGTAAGTCCTTGTTATTAGGTCACCACAGAAAGCACCAGAAAGGATTCTCCTGCCTGACAGGGGAAAGTAAACCAGCCACAACCTCTATTAAAAACAAACAACCACAACAGAGACTGACTCTTGCTACCTGGAGTTAACTCTGGTAGAGACAGAGTTAGCTTTTCAATATCTAAACAGCAAGCATCCTTGGACATGTAAATGCCAGCAAGGAAATTTTTCAAGGAGAAGTGAGAGCTAAAGGAGCCTTTTATCGTTTTAAGATAGGACTGATAGGACTCAACATGAAACTTTATCTTTAAAACTGGACTTTTTCAGAATCTAATATGTCATTTGCTAACCATATAGGGAAGAATTTACAATTAAAGCTATGCTAGAAGCTAGGTTATTTTTATAAAGTCACGCTGGACATGCAGTAATCTTATCAACAGCACACTCAATTTTACTGCCGCCTATCTGAAAAAAATTCCCCCCTGTATAGTTGAAACAAACGGATTCTCAACAGCATCATCAAAAGGCATTAAATGCTCAATTATGAAGCATAATAATGTTGTACTAGGCATAGTAAAAAGAAAATAACATAAACCCAATACCAGAGGGGTCAAATAAACCCTAAAACTTACTTCAGGAGAAAATTACAAGCGTATATATACATGTATATGTGGGGGGGGGGGGGGGGGGGGGGGGGGTAGGTGGGTGGGTGTATAGATACACAGAAACTAAGAGCACCTATAAACTGGAAATGACAGCAGTAGTTGAACACTAGTCGCATAATTCGATGTGCGACAACAGGGAAGGCCAAAGTACAGGGGGAGACACAGAACCACCACCAAAATTCTGAAAAGTTTTAAACCACTCAATCTGGGCAAGGTGAATAAAAAGAGACTCCCAAGAGAGACAGGAAACCATTAACAGCAAAAAGAACTGAACAGACCAAAGCCCATTCACACAACAGCAATGCCCTCCCAACTCTGCTCCCAGTAAGCTGAGTGGCTTTCCGTCTCTGGATGCTTGTTACATAAACAAAAATCTTCAACTGGATGACTTCTAAGAAGCCTCTGGGTTCTGAAATTCTCTGTGTCTGTGGTGCAAAACAGATTCTCACCACCTCAATACAGAGTGTCAGCGGGAATCAGGACCTTCCGGATTTCCTAAAGCCGTCTCCACACAGGCGAAGGAGGGACGGTGCGACAGGACCAGAGCACGCCCACCCAGCCGCACCCCACGCCGGTGGAGCCCACTTTGCTCGCGTCCGTGTGAAAGCAGCTTCTTACCACAGCGGGGCTCCTGAGGAGTCCCCTTCATAAACAACATGCAAGGGGCAGCATGAGTTAGTTTCTTCAGGCGCAGGTTGAGGTCTTCTTTAGGATGCTCATTACCGCTGGGTGGGAAGGAGCCGCTAGATGCGTGTCGCTGAACTTTTTTGGTCAACTCTGGGGCGTGTGCACCATCTAATCGGTCAATTTTCTGAGAATTCTGAAGTTAAAAAAGTCATTTAAAATACGTGTGGCACAAAGCTCCAAAATTATAACAAGCACGAATCCACAGCTCTAGCTGATTGTTAAAGAGGTCAACGCTACTTACTATTAGGTGAGTTTTTAAAACTCTGATTACCAATTGGCGGAATGCATCTCCATTTTAGAAATACGTAACTGTTTTCTTTCATCCCCTTTTTGGGAACATACTAGGAAAACTTCGCTACACCTCAAACCAGATCAGAGTCCAACCTTAAAGAGAAAAGATTTCCTCCACCCTCGTGGGGATTAATCTGTTACTAAGTACAAATGCAGTATTTGGAGGAACTGTGGGGACACTCGGGGGTGCCCTGAAGCACAGATTTGCACCTGCTTCCTAAGAGAGTCATTAATCAAACCAGGACCAGCCAGATGTTCCATTATGTCCAGGCACATGCCCTAAGCAACCAACTTCTACCCAACGGAGGGGACATTTTGGGTCTACAGCCAAGTATCTGGATTGTTCTCCAGAAGCTCCAATTCTGGTTGCTGGTCCTCTACATGGCCCATATCACTTCTGCAGGATGCCCCAGGCCAAGCTTTAGCATCAATGCAAACAAGGAGACCACAAGAAGACGGGGCAAAGCCAGGAACAACCGAGTGTCTAACGTTCACGGATCAGGGAAAGGGGTAAAGGAACCAAGATTCAGCCCCCTGGCCCGCACAGATGCGGGATCTCTTGTGCCGTCCTTATCCTTACCTTGAAAAACAGAAAGGTGGGAACAGAACTAATTTCATATTTTTCAGATACTTCAGGAACGGCTTCAGCTTCCAACTTTAAAAACAAAAGAATATAAAGCTTGATTATGAAAAGGTCCTTTTTTGCGACTTCAATATGTCTACCAGATTCACATGCAGCGTCCCTTCAAGTAGGTGATGTTTCTAAAGAGTCTGGTACAAAAGTTTATGACACATTTACATTTAAATGAGACTCACTGGGCTGGTGTGTCATCCACTGAGTCCGCAGTGTCAAAACAGGTTCAGAGGTTTTTATTTTGTTGCACATTTCAAAAGATGCCTGGAGGCTGTGAATAAAATTTTTGGTGCACTAGTGACCTAGTAAATTTTCAATCATATGCAGCTACTACTATATTGAAATCCATAAATCACTGACCCCAGTTATGTCATGATTACAGTGCTTATTTTCTGCCCACAGCAATTCTTGCTGTTTGCTCTATTGACTAATTTCAAGAGGCAGTACATCATGACTGACAGTTGCAGCCTTCTGCAAATTATGAAGCAAAAAGGAGTATTTCTTCAATAAACTATTGATGTCTGATAAATTTTACTTTTAACCCCTGCAAGGCTGCCGGACACTAGGCAGAGATCTTGCTAGGTTATCTACTTCTGGGTCTATTCATACATTTAAATGCATTTTAAATAAGATGACTGCATTCTGCTTGATGATTTCCTTGAGGCCCCTCAACGAGACACGATGTGTTACCTGACATATGAATTTTACACAACTCAATTTCTAAATAATTAGAACACAGTTCCTGCAAGCTATTTATGTGCAGAATTTTGTAAACCATACACTTTGAGAAAAACTAAGACATAATATTGTATCCTTCCCTCACAGGACTTTCAATTTAATATAAACTTTTTAAAACCAATAAAAATCTGAATTCACATTATACCTGTAGGAAATAAAATTTATTGATAAATTATACTGTTAAAAGAGTTAAAGATATATATCCTGTATTTTTCCAGGAAGAGAAGGTTTCCACTGGGCTTGAAACACTATTGTTATCTAGAGCCTTCCCCAATCCAGCATCTATCTATCCAAATGAACCTGGACGGTAAGTGGGAGGCACAGTCATTTGTCTTTGGTTTCTATCTTCTGTCTCACACATTCCCGGGTGCTCTTTTACTACTTTATTTTTATTTCTTTAAAACGCCCTTTAGACAAATACTTTTAATTACCTTCATCTTTCAAAATGTATTAACGTGAAAATTATATACGTTTCAAGTCAACATCAACTGTCCAATAAACTAAAAAAAATGAACAGAGAGAAGACAAAGCATTTGGAGACCACTATGTAGAACACGCTTTCTGAAAGTTCTGAAAACTTCTGTGCCATTTTCTTTCATACAATTGCACACTCAAAGCAAATAACAGCAGAGAAGGCGATGACTAGGGCAGCTCGTTATTTTCTCTTGCAAATAATACCCCTGGAGTGCCCGGCACAACACTGGCACTGGGTGAGGCTCAGTTACAATCCCTATCTTTGGTACAACTGGATTCTAACAGCAAAATAACACAAATTTTAAAAAGGGGCAGTACTAAGGGGCACCTGGGTGACTCAGTAGGTTGAGCGTCCGACTTCGGCTCAGGTCATGATCTCACAGTCTGTGAGTTCGAGCCCGCGTTGGGCTCTGCGAGCCGGGAGCCTGGCGACTGCTTCTGATTCCGTGTCTCCCTGTCTCTGCCCCTGGCCCGCTCATGTTCTAGCTCTCTCAAAAATAAACAAACATTAAAAAAAATTTTTTTTTATAAAAGAAAGGGGGCAATACTCAGCAAAAACAAGATACTATGGTCTTAAACCAAACCAAAACAGGCAACATCGGGAATCATAAAAACACATTCCTCTGTGCTGCTTAAAGTTGACCTCTTCTCATATTCCTGCTGGTTTCCAAGGGTCTCCCTTAGTGACAATTCTTCTAGGAAGCAAATCATCCTCTTGAAATTCCTAAAGCCAGGAGGATCACCACAAGCACCTCTCCTCAAAATAGCTCCCAGCGAGATGACATCTTCTTCGTAAGACAAAGGCAGTGGTGACAAACAAATCCTCCCAGAGCAGGGGCCAGGACTGTCACTAAAGGCACAGCCATTCTCCCAGAACATCAAGGGTTATCTGAGGCCCTAAAACCTTTGCAGCAGTAAAATTCTCTGGAAACATTTTTATTGGATGTAAAGCAACATGACAGTTCTATCAATGAAAATAGAAAATAAATAAATACTGAAAAGTGAGCTGCATTCAGAAAAGACCAACGGCAGTCAATAATAGCTATCTTTCATGGAAAACCTACTCGGTGCCATAAACCACGACAGGCTCTTTGCATTCAATTGCCTAAACTACTTAACGCCTGGAAAAGCGTATGGTACATTATCATCTCAACCTTACAGGGGGCTACGTAAAGATATAACTTGTCCCAAAACACACAGTCACTGGGTAGGAGAGCTGAGAAATAAACCCAAGACTGACTACAAAACCCATGCTTTTTTTTCACTATACTATGGTAAACCTTTTCTACTCTATCGATCAAAAAGATTAAATTTCAAAGATAGGATTTATACATGACTTTAGCCCTCACCAAAACACGAACGTTTCCAGAATGGAATTTCAGACAGAATGCCTTTGTTGGGAACCATCCACTTCCTGAACCATGACTCTCAAACTCAGACCCTTCCCGTGTGCAGTCGGGTGAGGAGAGGCAGGGAGCTGTTACCACAGCAAGGTTAACTGCAGAGGTAGGGAACTCCCTCCCTAGAGGGTCACCAAAGACCACTATGATGGTAATGGCTGACAGCCATGATTAATCTAAGCCAGACACTGTTCTAAGTGCAGTTTGTATACTGAGTCATTTAATATGCACGATAATAGATGCTGTCATTACACCTAACAGAAGAAACTGGAATTTAAGGAGGTTAGGTGACTCAGCCAAGATTCCAACAATGGTGAGCAGTGGAGGAGGGCAGTGTGGCTCCAGAGCCAAGCTCCTCTCTACACCGCCAAGCTACCATTTCACCAAAGCCAATGGTTACTCTTTGTTCATCATGTTACTGACCTTTCAGCATCATTAGTACGACCGCACCCACCTTCTCATGAAACCCTTCACTTGGCTTTCCATGTTTTGTTTTGTTTTTCCTATAACTCTCATGACTCAGTCTCTTTGGCTCCTTCCCTCACATCTGGCCAACCCCTCCACGGCTGGCACATCCCAGGACTTGGTTCTGAGTGCAGTTCTCTTATTTACGCTCATCCTCCCTGAGCGGTCTCATCTAAGAAACACCAATATGGTGACAACACCCAAGTTGTATCCAGGCCAGACCTCCCCGCTCAGCTCCAAACTACACACTTGACATCTGCATGTGGATCTCTACCAGGCACTTCCCACCAAGCCTGTTCCTCCCCAGGGCATCTCGGTCTTCTTTCATCCAGCCAGTGATCCAATCAAAAGGAAGACAACTTTGATTACTCCATTTCCCTCACCCGACATCCAATCCGTTAACAGGTCTTCTGGGTTCCCCCTCCAAAATACAAGCCAAATCAGACCATGACGTCATTTCGATGCTCCCTTGCCACCAGTGTCCAAGGCATCTCTTACCTGGCCTGTGAAATAGCCTCCTAACGTGCGTACTTGCTTCCAGTCTGCATCCTTCCGCCACTTCAACTCACTCCCCACAGGACAGCCAGGTAAGCGCTTAAAACCAGAAACTGATGTGCCACTTCCACTGCACCCAAAATAAAACCCAAACTCCACCAGTGCCCACAGGTCATGTGGCTGTTGCCTCCCCTTCCAGCCTCCTGCCATACCCTCTCCCCCTTCACTGGCCCCACCGGTGGCCCATATGCAGGCCAGGCCCTCCAGCAGTACTCACTTGCTAATCCACAGCCTAAAAGTTTGTCCTGGCTCTCCCAAGGACAGCTCCTTTTCATTTTCCAGCTCTCTTACTAGATGCAGCTCTCCAGCCAGACCGGAATAAAGCACCCATCAGCCCAGGTTCTCTTCTTCCACACCCGATTTCTTTCCTTTCAGAACTATTCTCTGAAATTACCTTGAAAATGTTACCCGATTACCCTATTGTTGTGTACCCCCAGTGACTAGCATAGTAGTGGCCTGTAAGTGTTGGGTGAATAAATTTTGACACAATACTGAATAAATGGTGGTCACTATTGCTAAGCCAACAACGGGAGTGACCACTGGCCAGCATGGCACTGATCCCCAAGGCTGAGGAGAGAACAATTAAACCTGACATTCAGGAATATTTTGTTAAACATCAAAAAGAGGCTTCTTTCTAACTCTGTGACTTGTGATATTAAAGGAAAACCTTTCGAAGTCAAATTCCTTGTCCAAATAGATCTTTAATGTTTTTGATAGCTTTTTAAAAGACCTTTACGAAACTTAGCCCAGGAATAGCTAATGAACAGTTAATTGTTAATTTTTTTTTTAATTACCAAGACAGCATAAATAAAAACTAGGATATTTTTAAGATTTAGCAATTCTACTGGAATTATCTGAGGGGCATTTTTAGAGTTCTCCAAAAATGGAATCCTACATACGTTCTCTAAGATGCCAAATAAACTGGTCAGTATTCTCTGACACTGAAAAACAGGAATTCAGCTAAGTGGTACCTAGTTACACAGCTGGCTGGTACCCTTCTGGAGATGACCCTACATTGTCTGTTTACAAATACTAACTGAACAGACATTTAGAATTGAACATTTCTATAACCACATAGAAATTATCTATACTGATTTTAGAGACCCTTAGAAACTGAACTGTGAGCTGTATTTTAAGATGCTTGTGCATTCAAGAATCAAATTATAACAATTCCTATTTTTTAAGAATCAAAAAATACAAATTTAAGTATCTAACTCCTATACCTTTGCCTTCATATCTGAAGTTACAATGGACATAAAATTCAAGTTCGGCAGGAACTATACAAATCAGATTACTACTAAATGAAATACAGTAGTACAAAACCTCACCAACCAGGTGGCCAATAAGCTTGACTTTGAGATTTTATGTACCAAAGTGCCTTATATGGTAAAACGAGTACCACGGCTTAATTGAATCAGAATACCAAGCTGGAAGAGGGGTGGGGGAGGCTGGCATAGGAGGTGGAAGCCAATTACACAAAGGAAAGCAATAAAAAAATGAAAACAAGGTAAGGTGCAGGTCTCTACTTCAAATATCCCACCACCTACTCAAGAAGCCAAACAAAACAGGAATTAAACGACAGAACAGACAAAAGTACAAGATATTCTCTAATCGTTGAACCATAGGCACAGACTAAGTTTGGAGATGGAAAAAAAAAAAAAAAAAGCCACAGGGGTACATGGGAGACTTCATATAAAATGGATTTGATTTGAATCATCATGTTGCACACCTTAAAAATATACAATTCTCATTTGAAGAAAAAAAAATAAATTTAATGTAACAAATTGAATAAAATATTTCAATTAATAATTTAAATCACAATAAAATCAAACGTAAAATAAAAAAAAATGAACAGCCACTCCTACGAAAAGACGAATTTGACTCGGACCTCGAATAGAACTACTGGTACCCAACTACCCCATCACAAGGAGCCTTATGCTGTTCTCGCTCCTTCCCACCCCACTACCACACCCTAGACCTTGAAAGATTCTATCTACCAAACAAGGGAGTAAACAATAAACGTGTATTCCCGTTTTAAAGGCAAAGAGTTGGGGCGCCTGGGTGGCTCAGTCGGTTGAGCGTCTGACTTCGGCTCGGGTCATGATCTCACAGTATGTGGGTTCGAGCCCCCTCCCCCCGTCGGGCTCTGTGCTGACAGCTCGGAGCCTGGAGCCTGCTTCGGATTCTGTGTCTCCCTCTCTCTCTCTGCCCCTCCCCTGTTCATGCTCTGTCTCTGTCTCAAAAATAAATAAAAAACATTAAAAAAACAATAAAGAAACCAAATTAAAAAATGTAAAGGCAAAGAGCTAACAAACTGACTTTACACATTTTGAAAAGCAAGGACGTGTAACATTTTAATTAGACATTTAATTTTACTCTGAACAAATGTTAAGTTTTCAGTAAGACTTTGGGCAATAAGAGCGACTCCTATGTCTTCTCGAAGGCCTTGGAGGTGTGCGAACCTCCTGTGGGGCCCAGAGCCTTGGGTCCGGGCTGGATGGGGCAGCCAATGCGCAACAGTGAGTCACCGCAAGGCACGGGCATAGACGTGGTGCCAAGGAGCATGTGTGCACTTCATCACCAGCCCATCAGTACAGGAAGGAGGGTGTTCGTTCACGTGCAATAAACGTGAGAGTCCTGCCTTTCAACAACCTGTTCCAGTGAGCACAGACTAATTCGGACCAAAACGTACGCTAACTTTTCTCAGGTATCACTTTCCCATTGTCTACAAAACAAGAAACTGTTGGTGGTCACAAAACTCTACACTCAAAGTATTAAAGGGGCGCCTGGGTGGTTCAGTCGGTTAAGCGTCCAACTTTGACTCAGGTCACCATCTCACGGTTCATGGGTTCCAGCCCCGCGTCGGGCTCTGTGCTGACAGCCCGGAGCCTGGAGCCTGGACCCTGCTTCAGATTCTGCGTCTCCCTCCCTCTGCCCCTCCCCTGCTTATGCTCTGTGTGTCTCTCAAAATAAATAAACAAACGGTAAAAAAAAAAAAAAAAAAAAAAGAAAAAAAAATTAAGTATTAAAAACATTATGCTTGAGATCACCTACATGATGATTTGGGAAATCTAAGTTATAAAATGGACTGATCTCTATAATTCACAAGTCAAAAATGCCAGACTGTTGGCAGTCAAAAAACAAACAAAAAAAACTAAGAAATCAAATTAAAAGACACAGAGCAGAACATCAGTTCCCTTCCCTAGACTGTTCAAAAAGCTCTCAATAACAAAAGAAAGTTATTTTAGAATGAACTGCACCCTCTCTTACTGGGGAATGCCAACAGACCTCTCAAATATTTTACCTCTTATTTGCTCACCATTT
Organism: Panthera leo; assembly: GCF_018350215.1. Classification (NCBI taxonomy): domain Eukaryota; kingdom Metazoa; phylum Chordata; class Mammalia; order Carnivora; family Felidae; genus Panthera; species Panthera leo. Next base: position 84,558,178 of record NC_056689.1, on the reverse strand, counting down.
AAATTACCTACCTTACAAAGTCCACTGCAGGTTATTCCTGCCATTTAAAGACCAACTACTCCGCAGAGTGAATTTTCAGAAAGTAATGACTCCTGGGAGAACTGCCCCACCTAGCGCCACCCCCTACCCCCGAGAGGCAGGTGCAGTAGGGTTCAGGCATCCCAAGCAGACCAGGACTTCAACGCCTGGCGAGACACTTAAGCACGCGAACAACTTAAAATCTCACTGCCAAGTGTGGTACCAATGTGAGAAGTAATTCTATAGTCTCTTTAAATAAACCGTTCAGATGGCAGCTCAGAACAATGTGTTACCTAAACCTGTAACATTATACACATAAAAGCAGACTTGCAACAATTACCATCATCTTGATTAATCTTATGATTGAAATGTTTAATCATTCATTCCACTTGTAATCATTATCTTTTATCACTGACCAAACATGCAGTTTTAATGTCTCCTTCTATTATTTATACTGGACATTTTAGGGTTACATTCTAAGGTTACATTTACACATTTCATTGGAATTTTAAATAAGTCCTTAAATTTTAAAAAGCTAGCTATTACTTCTACATTTGCTCTATCTTCATTAAAAAAAAAAAAAAAAAAGAAAACACTGAAAGGATTCATGCAAAATTAACACAGGCAGCCCCTTCTTTATAGGGCAGGACAGCAGGGGGCGGGGGGGAGGTGCAGGGGAGCTTCGCGTTGTATACCTCTCACGCTGTTGTGATTCTGAGACATCTAACTGCAACACCATTCAGAGCACACTTATCTCTACAGAAACTGCCTGAAAGTTTTATCTCCTGTTACACAGATGAATTAGCCTTCAGAATTCTGTTTTCAGTTGATACAAAAAGCGGAAAATAGAGATGTCACTTTTAACCCCACATGTGGGTATATTTGCTAAACATGTCCTCTGAACTCACAAATTCTGGTTTATAAAATAAGGCTTTGGTCTTTCTTGTTTCTTTAAATCTGAAGGATTCAAGTTTCTGAAACCAGGGTTTCATTTCTAAGATTCTCGGCTTCTCTACTGTGGCTTTGTTGTTTCAACCAGTACTAAGTCCTGAATGACAGCATTAAATGTGCTGAACCAAGTAGCTAATCCACAGCCTCAACTATCACTTCCTAGTACGTGCCCACCCAAGACACAAACTAGGAACTAGAGCATGCAAAGCTGGGTGAAAACAAGGCAAGCCAGAGAGACACCAGATTCCTTCCTTCTCTGCTTCCTAAACAGGTCCGCAAAGCTTTCGGTTTCTCCTATGGGTCTGCATTTACCTGACCCCAGATCCCAGATAGCAGCTTCTTTCCGTTCCCCGGGTTCCCAGCCGCCTGACACACCCTTTCTCCAATCACTTGGCACATCACACCTTGCTCTTCAATGAAGCAAGCTCTGTTAGTATTTTTACCGTACTAAAACCACAATGGCCCACACTGAATGATCTAGTCTGCTTCTGTTCACAAACATCCCCGCTGCCCATCCTGCAATCTACCAAGCATGTGTCAGGGAAAGTATGGTGATTGTTACACTACTCGGTACTTGAGAAATGCAAAACAATTTTAAGATTTTTAAGAATAATCTACTGCAAAAATAACAAATGCACCAACTATACATGTAGAATCCCACACCCCTCCTCCCTTACGTTAGTAAAATGCAGTCTGCATCATAAGTCAGAATTAAGCTCACAAAAGATGCGACACTGGAAATACAATACCTTCACAAATGAAACTTGAGGGTGCTCTTTGGCCAACTCTGCCATCACGTCGTTCATCTGAGCACACTGCGGAGCCCATGGCGCCCAAAAATGGACCACGAGGAGGGACCTAGAAATCAACAAAACGCAATGTTTTAAAGCTATAGTGTCTTTAAAATTAAGGAGATATGTATATATATTCAATTCTATTACCAAAAAACCTGTAAAGAACTGCCTGAATTGTTTTTGTACTGCTACAATTTTGTTGTATTGAACAAAGACTGAAATGGAAGGCTTGCAAGGTCTTGATAATCTTTCGGATGAACTTTCAAGTCAATGGTATCTCTTGAGTGAAGACTTACTTCATATGAAGTGGTTCTAAATATTCATCCATCTCAACTCACAGTCCTATAAATCAATTATGTTCTCAGATCCTTAGGAAAGGCGGAAACTAGATGTGTGCACGATGTCTCTGAAAAGGGACTGCACATAGATGGCCACTACAAATTCTAGGATTCACTTCCTAAGCACAGTACTGTGGAGGCAGAGGTATAGTTGTGACCACAGGAACAGGAATAAAATGTTGAAAATGAAGGCACGCAGGCAGAAAACAAGGGGAAAAAAAGAAACTACTTTTTACAACGACATCCTTTTTTTACGTTATACTACAAAAGATTTTCTAAAAATTGATAGTATGAACAGACAGGACAGTGGATTAATAAATTGTTGACTAAGTTCTTAGGCATCTCAGTGTATATTTATCAACTATTTTCATACAAAATTGTCTTGGCAAAGATATCTTTTAAGTCTATCCTCATACTGAACTTAAACACCCTTCCACAGAATTCTAAGTTCAAATATAACCACCCCCAATCAGAAAAGATGTGAAAAAGCAGGAAAAAAACACAATTTTAAAAAAAATGTTACACAGAGAAAGGAAGTAAGGACAACTAACCTGTGGGTAAGCAAAGGAGTGGCAACCTGTAAAACCAGTGAAACAGTACGGCTGAGAGAAGAGTGAGCCTCCCATCCAGCGTCAGAGAACAGAACGAAAGGGATTTCAGAGGTAGGAGGGGCAGGATTTGGTTGGTGACCTTAGAAGCAAGGGCTAGAGCAACTCCAAGTTTCAGTGACTGATGGATGACCAGCAGTGGCAGCAGGCATGGGTCACATATACTAGCCGCTAACCTGAGAGGAGAAGAAACCTGGTGGGCTGCTAGCGATGGTCTCAAACTCAGGAAAGAAGTCTGTGCTTCATCTGCAGACAGACTTGGGAATCAAGTAACAGAGCTGGCACAAGCTCTCCAAAAACACAGAGGTCAGAGCCTCTGGACTCACCAACAGGAGTTGGGACAAAGGAAAAGGAACCCGGCAGTAGACTAGAAAATGGAGCCTAAATGGAACATTCTGGGGCTCGATTCTGTTGTGCCCCTCAAAGGTTAAAGGGCCTCACAGAAGTCAAGAGAAGGAGGAGGAAGGAATGACAACCATCTGATGCAGGTGGCAGGGCACCAGCAACGCCGGACGGCAGAAGCACAAGTCGGACTGCAGCATGCGGGGGACTGAACCTAAGAGGAGGAAGCAGGTTGCTAGAAGTCTACACTTTAATAAGAGATCTGTCTGTAAACAGGGGGAGTCCCAGGCAGAGGCAAAGACAGGCTCGAGGGATTGGCTTTTTTTTTTTTTTTTTAGTTTATTTATTTACTAAATAGAGAGAGAAAAAATGTGAGCGGGGGAGGGGCAGAGAGCGTGAAGAGAGAATCCCAAGCAGGCTCCACACCGTCAGCGCAGAGCCGGATGCAGGGCTCAAACCCACAAACTGTGAGATCATGACCTGAGCCTAAACTGGACGCTTAACTGACTGAGCCACCCAGGCGCCCCTGTTTTTTTTAATACAAGAAAATCTTCACGTTTATCTTGTGAGGGGGTAGTGCAAGTGGAGAGGAAAAGGCTGAAGGCAAAAGAGCCTTCTAAGGATGCAAAGTCTCGGGGCGGCAGGGGAGGGGAACCTAAGAGCAGAGAAGAATTCATCTTGAGATAAGGGGCAGTCTGCTCCAGGTCAGGAGTGAAGCAATCCAGAATGGGTAAAGCTACGAATAAATGTTAGATGTTGGGGAGGGGAGAGCAGAGGGGAGTTGGGGAGATGCTGTTTTCCCAGGTAGGAAGTGTGTCATTTGCTGAAACAAAGGAAAATGGAGGTCTGAGTCCCAGACAGCACTGAGGCAGAAGGGAGAGCTGCCCGGGGGCACACAAGAGGAAAGCAGCATGTTCTCAAGAAAGACCCACCTAAGGCTGGAAAGGACATACTGTGGGTCCCTAACCAATAGGTTATCGCTTGTGTCCAGCAGAACTCAGAAGCTCCAACGTGTGGGTAGGTGGGCCTCAGGGCCTATGGCAGAGACTATGCTGTGTTTCACCAAGTGTGGTTTCCTTCTCCTCCTGGGCATACAGCCTGACTACACTTGCAGCTGTCTGGGGCCCCAGAACTGAGCTCTGGCCAGTGTGACGCAGGCCATAAGTGATCTACCTGCCCCTCAAAAACCTCTGAATGAGCCTCTGCAGAGGATGCTGGGGAGGCTCCAAAGCCTAAGGGGACGGGGAGAAAGAAAAGAGGCCCACAAAAGGACCTGCACACGAATGTTCACAACAGCCTCAGACACGATAGCCAAAAACTGAAATGACCCAAATGTCTACAAACTGGAGAAACTGTTGTCTATTCATGTAATAAAATAGTCCTCAGCAGTAAGAAGGAACTAATGACAGATCCATGCAGCAACATGCATCTCGAAAACATGCTGGGCAAAACAACCCAGACATAAAAAACCAGCAGCTGTAGACTCCATTTACATAAAGTACCAAGAACAGGCAGAACTAATCTACACTGACAGAAAGTGGATCAGCGGTGGGGATTACTGGAAAGGAGCTAAAGAACATTCTGGGGCTCGAGACTGTTGTGAATGGTGATTGCTTGTGTATGTACAACTATAAAAATTCATCATACCTAACTATTAAGATCTGTGCATTTTACATGGTGTGTATGTTAATACCTCATTTTTAAAAAACTGGGATACCATTTTCTACTAAATTGAAAGGGATTTTTTAAATAATATTCCACGACCAAAAAGATGGAGAGAGCCAAGCATTTCCATATCCTGCTGGTAAAAATTAAACTGCAACCTTTCAGAAATTTCCTACACACAGTCAAGAATCTATCCTAAGGAGGTAATTAAAGAGACAAAGATTTATGTATATGAATACTTTTCCATTATCTTATAGAAAATAACTAGAAAAACCAATTCTTCAACAATACTATAGTTTTTTTAATGGTCATACAATAAAATACTATCAAGACATTAAGAATCATTTTTCAAGGAATTTTGACGACATGGAAAATTGCTCACAATATGATTGTATTTTTAAAAATTAAGGGGCGCCTGGGTGCTCAGTTGGTTAAGCGTCCAACTTCGGCTCAGGTCATGATCTCACGGTTTGTGAGTTTGAGCCCCGCATCGGGCTCTGTGCTGACAGCTGAGAGCCTGGAAACCGCTTCGGATTCTGTGTCTCCCTCTCTCTCTGGCCCTCCCCCACCCGTGCTGTGTCTGTCCGTCTGTCTCTCTCTCTCCCCCCCCCAAATAAACATTAAAAAGTAACTTAATTAAAATGTTACCAAACTTTATAATAGTATGAACTGATCTATGCAAAAATAAATAAATAATACACCTGAAACTAATATACTGTGTCAATTATACTCTAAGAATTAAAAAAACGAAAAAAGTACACCTACACAACTTAAATTCCATTATCACTAACATGGCTTTGAAGAGTAATTTAGGTCTTAATCATGGAATCTTAACTTCCCAATTATAAAATAGCAGTAACTAAGACCCTGGAATGTTGGGAAGATCAAACAAAAATATGAAAATGTTTTGAAAACACAGAAGTATGACAGTATCAATAGTTATTTTACATCACCCACAATATTCTCATATTTAGATGCTTAGCTTTCTAATTAAGTACGGGGTCTGGTAGCATGAGGATATAAACCTGAAACAAACATTACGCTGCGGCCGCCCTCTCTTAGGTTATAGGTAAGAGTACTCTGTCTGTAATCCAGTGTGCATGGTGTGCCGTTTGAGGACCAGGTTCAAATCCCAACTAACGTGACTTTGGACAACGTAACAGACCTTGGTTCTTCATCAGCAGGATAAATGGTGCTCGATAAATAGCAGTTTCTCTCTCGTTAGGTGTTCTGCTCCTGCAGTTCCTCATCTGCAGATTAACACCAGCTACCCCTTATTAAATACCACCTATACTCGACTCGTAAGTATTTTACACACGGGCAAAATCTCAATTACTCTGCAGATGGGTGTTAACATTCCGCCCAGCACAGACCAGCTGAGGTGTCAGCGATCTACAAACACCTGACGTGACGCAAGCAAAAAGTTCAATTCACGTAAAATTTTAAAATTGAGAAGTGATGTTTACAAAGCAGATTTTTAAATGACTACAATGCCAAGTACTATTTAATTTTTTTTTAAGTAGGCTTCACGCCCAGCGCGGAGCCCAACGCGGGCCCAAACCCACAGCCCCGAGATCAAGACCTGAGAGGAGATCAAGCGTCTGAGGCCCAACTGAGCCACCCAGGCGCCCCTACTTAATAATGTAAATGCTTCCATTTTCACCGAAACCGGCAGATTTATTCCTTTCCTGGATGCCATGCATCATTGCCCAGGTGCCTGTTTAATCGCTATGGAAAAGGTGTCTTGTCTCCTGGATCAGTTTAAGTACCGGCCAGCGGCAAGAATACGTGGTACGGTCTGGACTGTGTTATTTTAAGGATTTTTATGAATAAAAAATGAAACCTAAAAACCAAATTGTGCAACACACAGAGCAAAACAGTCTTTCAGGTGATAGTAAGTTCAAACACGTGCGGAGGGCAGGCCCGCGCAGGCCCTGGTCCTTTCAGGAAGAGTCCACCTTGGCTGACCTCGGTAATCGGAACGCAAGCGCTGGATGAGTCAGAACCCACCTTTCATCAATGAGTACTGGTCATTTCTCTCCTTCCTCCCCACCCCAAACAATTTTCCAAGCAAGCCTCAAAAGTCAAAAGAGCTGTTCTGGCCAATACCTTGGACCCCGCCACGTCCCCAGCCCATGACCAGCCGCGAGGTCAGGCAGGAATTCTCACCCTGCTCCATTTCCAACACAGGCACCTAACTCCCCCGTCTCACTTGCTCTCCCAAGCAGGGCACTACCTGCCCCTAAATCAAATCCGGGGGTGGGGGGGGTGTCAATCCCACGGAATCGGGTCCACAGGCACTTACTGCCTGGGAACGCCATGCAAGTACTCTGTTCCATACTGAAAACACTCCGGGCTGACGATCCCGCGCGCCAGGCGAGGTCGCGGGGTACACGCACCGCCTCCTTCACCCCCCACAACCCTAGGGAGCCGCTACTCTAAGAATCCATCTCACCGTCGAGGAAACTGAGGCCCGGTAATGAAGCCTGCCCCAGGGTCACAAGGCTAGGTACTGGCGGGGCTGGGGACTGGCTCCCCGGCCATCCGGCCCTGGAGCCCCCACCGCACCCGGCGGCAGTAGAGCGGTACGAAGCTCAGAGAACCCCCAGGCCCCGGAGGGCTCACGGGGGGAGGCGGCAGGAGCGCCGCGGGGCGGCCCCGGAAGCCCCGGCTCGTACGCGCCCGCCCAGTTCGGTGTCCCCTTCTGGAGCCGTCCCCAGGGCCAGGAGCGCGTGTGCCAAACCAGCACAGACCCCGGCTCGGCCAGCTCCCCAAACAGGAAATCCCCGTCTGCGGCTGCAGGTGAGCTGGAACACGCGAGCACTACCCGAGTATCCACACGTCTCGACCGCTCGGCTCCAGGGAGGCAGAGTCACCTAACCCGCTAGGCCCTCCTCAACCGCCCGCTGCTGGCAACGCGGCCGCGGGGTCTCCGCGCCCCGCCCCCGGCCCCGGGGCCGACTCGCCGCGCCGCCGCGCCCCGCGGCCGCCAGGCCGGGCGTCCGGGCCGAGCCGGGGATCGGGCCCGGAGACCAGGCTCGGGATCCGGGGGCCGCCGGCCGCCGCCCGGGAGGCCGCCCCCCCGCGTGCGTCCCCTCAGCCCCGCCGCCCGCCGCCCCGCTTACTTGGCTGTGAGGCGCAGCAGCTCCTCAAACTGCCGGGTTGAACCGACCTCCACCACGGCCGCCGCCGCCTCGGCCGCCCCCGCCGCCATGCTGCAGCCGCCAGACAAGAGCAATCGAGCGCGGGCGGCCGGCGGGGGCGGGGCCTCCGGGCGACTGCGCGCGGAAGCCCCGCCCCCGGGCCGCCCCGGGCCTGCGCTTAGGGCGAGCACGGAACCCGGGGCGGAGCTTCCGGGGGAGCGCCCGCGCGCCTGACCCGCGTGCTCCAGGCATCGCGGACGCCGGCCTCGCTGGGCCCCCGCTCCCGGAGGCTCCGCACCTTCCAGACAGTTCTACAGCAGCTGGGAGGAGGGTGTGTGCGCGACTGCAGGTGAAGTCAGGTCTGGACGTCCCACAGGATAGCATTTTAATCTAAAATGAAATTAACCAAAAGGTGTGGATGGAATGGGATAGATGTTACTGAAAATGGAAAATTACATTATTTAAAATGCAATGAGAGCCATGAGGAACTGTTTTGTATCCTGACTGTAGTTACATATGCAAACCTAAACATAAAATTGCATAGGACAAAATACACACACAAATGAATTCCAGTAAAACTGGGGAATCTGAAGAAAAGGGGCGGATTGTGTGATCATGGACATCCCGGTTGTGGTTTTGTACTATGGTTTTTTGCAAGATGTCCTCTTTGGGGGAGAAGGTACACAGGATCTCTCTGTATTATTTCCTAGAACTGCACGTGGCACAAAATTATTTTACAATGAAAAAAAGTTTTTTTAAATAAAACCTAGAGATTACTATGCAAAAATGCAATAGAAGGAGGGGAACCCCATGTTGCAAAACAGGGTGTATACTCCCATGGCCATTTTTAAAAAGTTTTTTTATGTTTATTTTTGAGAGAGAGAGAGAGAGAGAGAGAGAGAGAACTCCAAGCAGGCTCCATGCTGTCAACGCAGAGCTGGACGCAGGGCTCGAACCCACAGACCATAAGCTCATGACCTGAGCCAAAATCCAGAATCCAACACTTATCTGACTGAGCCACCCAGGTACCCCACTCTGATGGCCATATTATACAGGAATATAAGAAATTAAATGACATAACTACCTACAGCTGAACACAGCATAGAAAAAGTTCTTCAGAAGGATGTGCCCCAAAGTGTTAGGAGAGCTTGCCCCCGCAAAAGAGCAGAGTGAAAGGGAAGACCTTCATTTTTCACATTATGTACTTCTTAGTGTCATTTGCATTTTTTCAAAGAACATGGACTGTCTTTGTAATTTTAAAAATAATGAAATTGTAATGCACAAGGGAAATGTGCAATAGTGATTCTTTTTCAAAAAGCAGTAGTAATCACCCCTTCTGAATGTGGCTGTTTTAAAAATCCTGATTTCCCCTTTAAATGGAATTTGCTGATAGTAGCACACACCAGCTACAGAACATGCTCTCTACTTACAAAAAAAAAAAAGGAAAACTCCCAGATTATATTACCACTTGTCACTCATGCTCTTTCTGCCGCTATCACCATCGACATAGTGCGTGATAGGCATTAGACACAGGCATAATGGTTAGCAGCTGACCTCTGAGCTTTAAAATGCTCTGACTTTGGGGGCGCCTGGGTGGCTCAGTTGGTTGAGTGTCCAACTCTTGATTTTGACTCAGGTCATGATCCCAGGGTCGTGGGATTGAGCCCAGAGTTGGACTCCGTGCTGAGCGTGGAGCCTGCTTGGGATTCTCTGTCTCTCTCCCCTGCTGGCTCTCTCTCTCTCTCTCTCTCTCAAATAAAAAAATAAAATGCTCTGACTTTGGCAACAAAAGACCACTCCCCTCAGCCCTGAGCCCAAGCCACATGTGGGAGGCTGTTGCATCTGAGTTACAGGTACATAAGCATATATACACGTATAAAGTGCTTGTCAGCCTTCCGAAGCCCTCACAAAAGAGTCTGTGTTTATCACTCAATGCTCCTCCGGCTGCTGAGGTGAAAACGTCACCACCTACCTACGCTTCATAGCTAAGGAAACACCCAGACCCTCGGCAGGGAAGGACCAACACCAAGATCACACTAGGCCTTCTCTTTACACCTCCTGCCCGTCTCATGTACCCCACTGCACCCCATCCCTCCCATGTGAGTACGCTGTCATCTCTAAGCTTGTTACACCCAAAGGGAAAAGCTCATTATCCTAGTAAACTGGTTTGGCCGGTTACAGAATACTCTGGACTTGGCTTTCCCTCCGGCCCGTTAGTGTTGAAGAGCTTAAAAACACAGGAAAGCAATATACTGGGGCTGTTTTCGGCCTATGTACCGATGTGTGTTCATCCCAGGCACTGACCTTCTGCTGACCCCATACAGAAGCATCATTTAGCCATGTTCTATTCCGTCCCGGCGCCCCCTTAGGGAAGCCAGTGACATTTCACCTTAAGTGTCCCCTGAGCAGGGGCCTCTCCCGGGCTCCCAGACCCTGCTCAGTCAGGAACCAGGTGCAGCTCAGCTCTCCTGGGACAGCGGCCCAGCCCTGAAAAGGACAGGACAGTTAGGTTTCTCCACGGGTGCTGTGCTGCGTCTCAGGGACCCACAGCACAGGGATCTGGAGGCCGGGACCCCGCGTTGTGAAGTCTTGGCCTGGGAGAACCAAAGCTCCAGACAGAGCTGCGGGAGGCCTTCCTGGCAGCAAAGCAGCCCCCCCCACCCTGCATCTGTGAATGGACCCCATTTTAAAGAGGGTTGAGTGTGAGAGAGAGACTGAGGGGTCATTATTTTTCCAGGTAACGACAGCTAACATTAACTGCTCCTAAATAGGCAAGGAAATATTTTCGCCCTGCATTTTTAATGACACATCATTCCTTCCTGGGGCCGAGTGTCACTTACTCCCTGGCAGGGCACAGTGCTGAGGAGCTAGGCAGACACAAATAAGTCATGGCGGACAGGAATACCTGGTCACTCTAGGTGAGGACTTGGAATTAAGTCCCCACCTGGAGGGGGTTTCTGTAAACCTCACCCCAAGGATCTGAGAGACACAGGAGTCCGGGGGGGGGGGGGGGGGAGGGCGGGGAGAGAACGAACCAGCGTTTTTAATGGGCAAGGCATGGCATTAAAAAGTGTTGTTATTCAAGTAAAATGGCCAATGTTTCCTTTCTTTTAAGAGAGACTCTTAAATTCCAATTACTCCGCCCCCGAAGACCAGTTGAGAATAACCCCAACTGGAGGGAATTAATTTCCTTAGGAATTTCACTGTTACAAGATTAATGGAGCCCCCCTGCAGAGAAACAGTAAAACTGTAAGTACAGTAGATTTGCACCTGAAGGATACATATTTTAATTTCTGTTCTCAAGCTGCGATAACATCTTCTGGAGCTCTATAAAAAGCATAAATGAGCACCCGCATGTCTGCTGAGAACTTGCCAACACGGAGCTTCCCGGGAAGAGTCTGCACCTGGCTGGGGACGCCCAGGAGCCTTCAGCTGCAGGGTTCATGCTCTGTCCACACGTGCTGGTGGCCAAGGATCATGATCAGGGCACAGTGAGACCACCCCAGGACGCAGGGCTGGGAAGGGCCCAAAGAACACACCTGGAAAGGAGCCCTGACTAGTCAGAGTTGGAGGTGACCAAAATCCAGAGTAGAATCCTTGGACCAGATTCTGCTAAATGGACCCTAGTCCCCCTGCCCCAGCCCTGCCCACTCACCTTGGCATCCTGGCACCACCCTCCTGAGAGACCGCAGGGCCGGATGCAAAAGGTAGAGGGTCTGCATCCTGCCCTCCGGAGCCCTCTGGGGACCTTCACCCCACCGTCCATCAGCTTTGGTGGCCCCAAGAATGGGCCCTGGGGCGGGTGTCTCACAAACCACGTTGAAATATACCAGCAGTTGGGATGCCCCAAATGTCCCCGATAGCCAGGGATTATCCCAATGGAGAAGTAGAAACAGGCTGTCGACCCTTAGGAGCCCAGACCTTGATCTCCGACCGGTCGGCCAATTTTCTGTGTTCCTTTCCCTACTAGAAACTGCTTTTATTGGAAGAACTCTATGTATATGCTGGCTATAAAGGTTGTTTATGCTGTCATAGCTAGATTTTTATTGGTTGTATTTTTGCTGCACTTGCTTGAAAAATAATTATTTTCAAAGAAAAGAAGAATTACATATCCAGTAAACTAAATAAGACTCATGTTTATTAGGGACCTCTGACAGCTCCTCAAACGTGAAAAAAGATTTCAAAGCAGTGAATGGACAATTTATGTGCAAGTTTATTTGTAAAACAGATTTCAAGACATACTTCATCTTGGCTGTGCCAATAAAAATACATTCCATTTCTTTTCAGAAATGTGTGTTATCTGATGGTTCCACAGCAATCCAGTTTCTCCTAAGATACGACTATGCAGGTAAGCATGTACCCAATAACCTAATCTAGAATTGGGATGAAGCTTTTGGGGTTGCTACCCACGAAAAAAATATGAACGTACCTCATAAGGTGCCCTGCAGAAGAAATGTATTTATAAGAAATGTAGTCCACGAATCTTAATCCAATTTATTGCGATCTCCAAAAACACTTTAGCCAGATAATTTTTAAATTAATTTTTAATTCCCTACAATGTATCACCGTCCTGAGAGGTGACAGCCCGTTTTCCATCCCTGGCATAAATCCTAATCTCTCTTCCACCGAGGACCAGACGGGGTGGCCGGAACCGGCTGCAGAACCAGTCTCCGGGCGGTAGGTGGCATTAGCCACCTCCTCAGGCTGGGGAAGGAACATCCTTTGTTGAGTGGTTTCTTTATTCCACCTAGAGAGGCCAGAATTCAGATTGGCCTCAAATACTGATTCTGAGTCTGTAGAGGCTCTGCTGATCCACCAAATGGGTACTTTTTTCCCCAACCTGCCAACTTCTAGTACCTTCTCCTGCCCTTCTCAGCACTTGACATCCTGTGACATTTACCAAGCCTGAACTGTGCTGTGAAGGCATGTCAGTACGGGGCTGGGGGAAGGGTGGTGGTGAGGACAACTCCGCACGTTGTCACTACACGCACACTCGCACGTGCGTGTTTGTCTACCTGAAGGTCCAGGTCCCGGGGTGTGATCATTGCAGATACAGGACGCTTGGTTGGCCACGAGTGTTTGTGACCGCTGTGTGTGTTTCCATGCAGCTGCTCGTTGTCTTGCGTCAACCTTTCACAGGGAGACCGTATTGCGTGCACGCCCATGTGTGACTCTGTCTTCTCTAAGTCCTTTTGGTGCTAATTCTCTGCTCCTGGTTATAATTCCTGCATCGGTTTTGAGGAACTAAGGACACAGATGAACTTGACTTGGTGTCACAAACAAGATCCCTTGTCAATCAGAAGTCATTCTTAAGAGAGCTGAGAAGTTTTAGGGGCGCCCGGGTGGCTCTGTCGGTTGAGCGTCCGGCTTCAGCTCAGGTCACAACCTCACAGTTCACGAGTTTGAGCCCCACGTCGGGCTCTGTGCTGACAGCTCAGAGCCTGGAGCCTGCCTCAGATTCTGCGTCTTCCTCTCTCTCTGTCCCTCCCCAACTTGTGCTCGCTCTCTCTCTCTCTCTCTCAAAATAAACATTAAAAAAAATCTTTAAGAGAGCTGAGAAGTTTTAACCAGGGAAGCACCTTCAGGCTGTGTGGCCCCAACAGCTCACGTCTCAACAGGGACCCTTACAGACCCTGGCTCTCCATCCATGTTGTCTCATTTGAATGCATGGGCCTTTGTCCCGCTGACCTTGGCGCCCTCTCACAGTCTGCTCTGGCATGGAGAGGTCGCCACACGGAGTGGACACCTGGGGTGTCCAATAGGCACTATGAGTGAAGCTGGCCCTTCCTGTCTGTGGAAGGGATTCAGGGCACAGAGGTCTGGGAAACACTGCAAACACACACATTCCTTAGAGACACAGCTCAGCGACCCACCGCTAACAGTCAATCATCGGTTCTCGGTGCACAGCAGAGGCCATCCCAACCCGGGAAGCTGACTGGTTCGACTTTGGTTAAATCAATGACCACAGTGGTCTTACACTTGCCTAAATTCCTCGAAAGTCCGCCACACCCACAACAGCTTCCTGCACAGGGGCAGGACTAAGGTAGGCCAGGATTTTTATTTTAATCCTCTGGAATCTGTCTTCTTGAACCTTTTCCAGAGTTGCTGTGTGAACGTTGGCCCAGCGCCACGGCGCCCCCGCTGGAGTCCAGTGGGCAGGATAGGGCAAAATGCATGACGTTCAAGGCACCTCTACTCAGCCAGCTCGGGAGCCTCTGTGCCCGTTCCCAGTAGCTGCCCTCCAGGAAGTTCAGGGGCAATATCAGGGATTTGGCAAAATACTAACTCTTGGTGCTGGGAACAAATTTGGATTTGCTTCAAATCCAGAAAGGATTCTCAGTTCAGATGGTCTCCAAACTGGCTCACTCATTTTGGGTTTTCACGGTTGGGGCGGTTTTCCTGTAAAATAGCTGCTGCCTTCAAATTCCTTGCTCTGGGGGCACCTGGGTGGCTCAGTGGGTTAAGTATCCAACTTCAGCTCAGGTCATGCACGATCTTGCGGTTGGTGGGTTCGAGTCCTGAGTTGGGCTTTGTGCTGACAGCTCAGAGCCTGGAATCTGCTTCAGATTCTGTGTGTCTGTCTCTGCCCCTCTTTCACTTGCATTGTCTCTCTCTCTCTCTCTCTCTCTCTCTCTCTTTCTCTCAAAAATAAACATTAAGGAAAAAAATTCCTTCCTCCAGAACCAAACAAACAAAAAAGAAAGGAAAAAAAAGAGCAAACCACTGATTTTTTTTTAAGTTTATTTATTTATTTTGACAGAGAGAGAGGAAGAGAGCACGGGGAGAGGCAGAAAGAGAGAATCCTAAGCAGACTCCACACTGTCAGCACAGAGCCCAACATGGGGCTCGAACCCATGAATCATAAGATCATGGTCTGAGCTGAAATCAAGGGTCAGATGCTTCACTGACCAAGCCCCCCAAGGTGTCTGGCAAACCGCTGATTTTTAAATGATGCCTGGGTCCTATTGCTCTGTAGCATGTATATAAAATAAATAAGTCACTATTTCACATTCTCATGATAAAGTAGCTGAAGTTTAGACCTCCATGGATGTGTCCCTTCCATCAGAGTAAAGCAAAACTTGGTGGTAACTCCATTATTAGCCTACGTTTAAGTTAGTATCTATTATTCACTCATTCATATGAAATACGCCTTATTGTAATCGAAAGAAGTATCTCACTTAAAAATGTCAATGCTAACATTCCCTTTTGACTTTCCAACCATTCTTTCTTTCCTCAGTTCAATGAGTAGTCGGAGATGGAGGGGAAGAGTCTCCTTCCTATGTGAAGAGGCAAATGTGTGGGACCCTGGAAGGGTCTGAGGGAGAGGGTGGGTCCCACAGACCCCACAGGAAGGCTCTGGCAGGTGCCGAGCCCAGCAGGTGGGGCTGGATCGCCCCAGGGCCTGTGGTGGGAGAGGCAAAGAGCCTCCTGGTTCAGCGAGGTCTCCGCCAGCCAGCAGCCCAAGCCCCTCCGTGTGGGAAGCCCCGCTGGGCCCCCGTTCCATCCTGCTGTGTTTTACTCCTATCGTCCTGGACCCTCCCGCCTTCTCACCAGCCTGGCACGGACCAGGAGGGATGCTTTCCACTGTTTGGATGAAATCCTAATTTTCTAGCTTTCCATGCATTTTTGGTCCCTGAATCACAAGCAGTGACTGGTCCCCTCTTCATGATGCACAGTGGGTTTCCGGCCACTCACTTTTCTCCCTGCTTGAATCATCCTTCCTCACCCAGGACCGAGTTTTTATTGAACGTCCCTATATTTACCCTGCAGAAATATGTCCTTTTATGATGGGGCATAAATATGAAATGGCAGTGTTCTGGGACACCTGGCCACTGACACGGCAGAAGGAAGCCAGATTCCCGAAAACTCCCCAGGCCTGATCATATCCTTAGAGAGAATGTTCTAAGGGCTGGCTGCACAAATCTTTAACACTATTTAGCAGTCTCTTTGGAGGGGGTTTGTCTCTTCTTTACCTGGGATGTAGTATATGAGCTTGCACATCTTTGCTTTTCTTTTATAATTTCAAATTATATATAGTCAGGAAATATTGCGTTCACTGGCAATCAATTTATTTTGATTGATAAAAAGGGGTTAATAAAACCCCCCTTAGAAATAACAAGAAGGGAAACAGTAATATATCTTTCGTGGTGGCTTCTTTGGCGGTGCATAAAGAGAGCAAGGTTCTTTACTTCTCCCCGATAAGTCTTCTCCTTTATTTTCTATACCTAGTGAGTCATTTATAATCCTTATTATTTCCAACCCACACACAGCCATATTTCCACATGCAGGGGTCCTCCTTACTATGTTGTGAGAGCCGAGAGGCCCAAACACCCTATCATTTATATGAAAATACATGCCAAAAATGGATTATCAAACATAACCAATGTGACTTCATACACTTGCAAATAAAAAAAATTTAGGATGAAATATAAAACATCGTGCTAAAATCTCAATCTATTGTTGAAAACACAGCATAGCATAGAAAGTACACCTGTGTCTGGCATTTGACAAATACTACCGAGTGATTAGAAGCAGAGAGAGGTCAGAAGGAGACCCAATTAATCCCTCCATTCAAACATAAAGCTATTACTGATTTTAGGCGGCACAGTTGTGGTTTATTAATATTTTTATTTACTTACGGCGCCTGTGAAGAAAATGCAAAACGATGAACCATGAAAAGCTTGCCTTCTGTATGTAACAAGTGTTTACGCAGACGTTATGGGATGGGTTGGGGCACGCACATTGTGTGCTATGTCATCTCATGTATATCTCTAATTTGTACTGGTCACAAAGTCTTTCAGTATTTTTTTAAAATTTTTTGTAATGTTTATTTATTTTTGACAGAGAGAGAGAGAGAGAGAGAGAGACAGAGCATGAGTGGGGGAGGGGCAGAGAGAGAGGGAGACACAGGATCCGAAGCAGGCTCCGGGCTCCGAGCTGTCAGCACAGAGCCCAATGCGGGGCTCGAACTCAGGAACCTTGAGATCATGACCTGAGCCGAAGTCGGACGCTCAACCAACTGAGCCACCCAGGCGCCCCCAAAGTCTTTCAGAATTAAATAATCATCTACTGCTGATCATTCCCAAAGAGTACACTTACAGTGTCAGGAAATAATGTAGGGAGCTGGCTTAGATCAGAGACGTCTCCACGGAGAGATAGCATTTTGAAAGGTGAAACGTGCTGGGCTATGTTTGGCCTCAACGAACTCTTCCTGGAGCATTATCAAGATCGCATGTAGAAAAATCTTATACCAACTCTTTCCATAAAGGAAAATATAGCCCGGACTAAAATGGCATTGAACAAACCGTGACCCTCGGGGAAACAAACGTCTCCCTTCTAGAGAGAGACATGTGTGTGCCTCAGATTCGGATCCTCTGGGGATGAAGCAGTCTGTCCGCAGGGCGAGGGCCTCACAAGCTGCTGAAGACCAAGGCTAACGATGCGAGCCCAGAGATAGCAGAGCTTACGTTCCCACTCACCAGCGCGGCGAGAAGAGAGGTCCTTACCGCTGGCGCCCAGAGGCCAGAGGGCAGGTCACCCTCCTGAAGGCCCCCCAGGCTGTGGCTGGAGCCGATGCCTCACAGATAACGGTGCTGCACTCATTCATTCACTGGCCTTGCGCTGAGTGCCCGCCCTGGGCCCTGCCCGTGCTGGGAGCTGGGGACACAGATAAACATGCTCACGGAGCTTCCAGAGAGTGGCAGGCCGGACCCTGAGTTCATGGACCACAGACCTACTCCCACTCAGAGAACCTTCCACGTTCCAGGCAACGGAATGTTTTGGAATGAGTGGGTGGGCGGGCAAGCGAGCCTCAGTTTCCCCATCAGCGCGTGAAGCGCTGCCCTTCCAGTCCTGACTTGGCGCTGTGTCTGAAGGTGGTCTCACTTGTCGGCTGGCTTCTCGTCACGACGGAAAGGAAAGCACCGTGCCGAGGCCTTCGTAGGCAGCACACGTTCCACGTTAACTCGCCAATAAAGGGCATGCGTCGTATGCCAGCTCGATGCAGAAAACATTGGAGTCGGGGGCCCCTGGCACAGGTTACTTGGCCAGTCCAGACGGGCCCACGTGG
Source organism: Panthera leo (assembly GCF_018350215.1). Lineage (NCBI taxonomy): Eukaryota > Metazoa > Chordata > Mammalia > Carnivora > Felidae > Panthera > Panthera leo. The sequence goes on along the minus strand of NC_056689.1, from coordinate 84,540,250 downwards.
GAAGATACAGCATGACAGACAGAGGGTGGCTCCTGCGGAGGACCGCAGGGCCGTCAGAGCCACGGAAGGGAGGTCCCATGGGCGAGCTGGACGTTGGCTGGACCTTGAGCCCCGAGGTGAAAGAGAGAGGTGGGAAGAGAGAGGCCAGACAGGCACAGGGCTCCTGGTCAGGGAAGGCAGCGGGCGGACACAGGCAGCTAGGTGAGGCCGTACCCAGGGAGGCAGAGACGGGCCGGTTCTCCGGGAGGAGAAGGCCCTCGACCGCCCACTCCTGGGCAGGAGCCACTTCCGGCACAGAGGGCAGTGTGCAGGATAGACTACTCGTGCCGGCGCACGACAGACGGTCACCTCGCGAGGGACGATGCCGGTTCCGCGCTTTCCAGCGGGGCGCCTGCAAACTCGGCCTGTGAGACGAAGGCCCTTGGGGCCAATGGCAGACCTGAGCTGTTGCTGGTGTTTGTTTGCTGGGGTGAGCAAACTTGCCCGGTTTCCAGCAACACCTGCAGCCTAATCGGGAGGCTCTCCACAGGCAGGAAGGGCTACAGGGCAGCAAAAGTGGTGAGAGGTCCCAACGGAGCTGTGAGGGAATTCGGGTCGGCCAGCCGGTCCTCCCGCAGCCCTGGGCTCCACAGGTAAGGCCTCTGAGCCTGTTTCTGGTATCTGAACACAAAGACACCTCTGCCGTGGCTTCACTGACACCAGGGACGCGAAGCTGACGGCTCCAGCTCCGACGCCTGATGGACGGCAGGCCCAGTCCCAGCCAGTGGGGAACCAGCCCTCGGTGGGGCCTACGGGACGTCGGTTGGCAAGAAGGAAAACTGACCCCTGAGCTGGGTGTCCTGGAGGACTGGAGTCAGGCCACGGCTGAGGTGCGTGTAGATGGCTGTTCTAGGTGAGCGGGTCAGCTTGGCCTCTCTGAGGAGGGGCGGGACCGCCAATATCTGAACAAGAAGAAGCAAGCTGTTGCAGAGCAGGGGGAAGTGTTTCCAGGCAAAGATGATGACCCTTATCACTATGATAGTGTCTGAAAGCTGAGAATTTCAAAGAAAGAAAGGTATCCTTATGCTTGTGCCCAAAGAAAGTGCTGAGAATTTCTTTCAATAAGAGGGCAAGAAGGAAAAGAAGGGGCATTCATTAAACACCTACTGTGTGCCAGTCTCTGGACTGGAGGTTGTGGATGTATTGTCTCTTTCGCATCCCAACAAGAAGAGGTAGCAAGTTTTAAAAGAAGTCGTTGGAGAGTGAAAGGGGGGTGTTTAAGTTCATGAAAAACTACTCCTAGTTTGCAAAAGTTGAACAGAACTGTCACTCATCCCCCTCCCTACAACACACGTGCGATCTCCCTTGACCGGGCTGAACTGTACATGGTTTCCGAGGCCATCTGCAGGCTACTCTTTGAAGCTCCCTCTTTCCTGGAAGGCAGGTGACAGGAGCAGGCTATTTCATTCCTATTGTACAGATGAGGAAACTGAGGCTTAGAAATGAATGCTTGCCCCAGTGAACATCACTAGTTAGGTTTGACAGCCATATGCCAACTGAACCTCCAGAAACTGCCTGGACTCCGAATGGTCCAGGGCTCAGATGGGGACAGACTAGAGATGGTCGGGCAGCTACAGTGACCGAGTACCGCACGTCAGGCTCGCCACGGTACAGACGGTATCTCGCGGAAGACGCACAGGACCACGCTGAGGCAGACATCGCTATTAACACCCCGAACTTCTACGCTGAGAGGGGCAGGGGGTGAGAGGTTAAAGAAGCTCACTTGGGAGCTGGACATCGGCAGGGTGGAACCGGACCTCAGGTCACCTGAGAGCCGTTTCCCTGGAAGGTGGTGTGCAAGGGATGGTAAATGGTGTGCAGAGAAATGCTTTTCTTTTAATATTTAATGTATTCATTTATTTGTGGTAAATAATTAATATTTATTGTGGTAAAATATACGTAAAATTCACCATGTTAAACATTTTTTTCTTATTAAAGACTTCTTGGCATTTTATTTTATTTATTTGTTTATTTGTTTATTTATTTCTGTCTGTCTTACCTTTTTTTTTAGTTTAAATTCAAGTTCATTAACATACCGTGTAGTATTGGCTTCAGGAGTAGAGCCCAGTGATTCATCTCTTACATATGACACCCAGGGCTCATCCCAACAAGTGTCCTCCTTAAAGCCCATCACCCATCTAGCCCATCCCCCCCCCACTTCCCCTCCAGCAACCCTCAGTTTGTTCTCTGTGTTTAAGAGTCTCTTATGGTTTGCCTCCCTCTCTGTTTTTATCTTATTCTTTCCTTCTCTTCCCCTATGTTCACCTGTTTTGTCTCTCACATTCCACATGTGAGTGAAATCATGTATTTGTCTTTCTCTGATTGACTTATTTCGCTTAGCATAATACACTCTAGTTCCATCCACATTGTTGCAAATGGCAAGATTTCATTCTTTTTGATTGCCAAGTTATACTCCATTGTATATACGTACCACATCTTCTTTACCTATTCATCAGTCATGGACATTTGGGCTCTTTCCATACTTTGACTATTGTTGATAGCACTGCTATAAACACTGGGGTGCATGTGCCCCTTTGAATCAGCATTTTTGTATCCTTTGGATAAATACCTAGTAGTGCCATTGCTGGGTCATAGGGTAATTCATTTTGAACATTTTTAAGTGTAGAGTTCAATGGTATTAAGTGACCATCACCACCATCCATGTCTGGAACTCTTCATGCCTTCCCAAAGTGAAAGTCTATACCCATTAGACACTAACTCCCCATTCTCCTCCCCAGCCCCTGGAAACCACCATTCTATCTGTCTCTAGGAGTTTGATTTTTCCAGTATTTCATGTAACTGGAATTATACTTTATCCTTTTGTGACTGCCTTATTTCATTTCACATAACGCCCTCAGGGTTCCATGTCGTAGCTGGCGTCGGAGTTTCTTTCCTTAAGGCAGAATGATATTCCACCGTATGGATGGACCACATTTTATTTATCCATTCATCTGTCTATGAACACTTAGGTTCTTTCCATCTTTTGGCTGCTGCGTCTAGTGTGCAATGAACATGGGCATTCGAGCTCCATGCTTTCAGTTATCTTGTGTTATACACCCACAAGTAGGGTTGTGGATCATAATTTTATTCTTAATTTTTTGAGGAAATGTCATACTGTTTTTAATAGTGCTGCACCATTTTGTAGTCTCCCCAGCAACGCTCAAGGGTCCTAACTTCTCCACATTCTGGTCAACACTTGTTTTCTTATAATGCACCTCCTAATGGATGTGAGGTGGCATCTCAATGTGGATTTGATTTGTATTTCCCTAATGAGTAGTTGATGTTGTGCATCGTTTCATGTGGTTATTGGCTGTTTGGAATCATCTTTGGAGAGATGTCTATTCAAGTCCTTTGTCCATTTTTTAATCAGGTTCTTTCCCTGATGTTGAGTTGTAGACATTCTTTATGTAGTCTAAGTATTAACTCCTTATCAGAGACGTGATTTACAAATATTTAGTCCATTTTTTGGGTTGCCTTATCACTGTATTAATAGTGTTATTTGATGCACGTAAGTTTTTAATTTTGATATAGTCCAATTTATCCACTTTTGTTGTTGCTGTTGACTATGCTTTTGATGTCATATGCAAGAATCCAACGTCCTGAGAATTTTCCAGTTTTTTTTCCTAATAACTAATGTATTTGTTTTAACATATTGAAATAATGAGTACTATAAATATCATTTAACAGATGTCTTATATTATTTTTAGAGTTTGAAAAATATATGATATTAATTTAAATAAACTAAGTAGTAGCAGAGTTTTGTATACATCGTAATTGTATCCAATTGACTGTTGTTTGGTAACTAGCGTATCACACTAAATTGCAATGTATTAAATATACCTATCGCTGTACATAGTGTTAAAGAAAAAAAATGCATGACACTTGACATGAGTGGTAAGGCAGACTTTATTCAGGGGGTCCATTGTGACAGATACAGAGACTATTATAACGGGGTTTTGCAGTAGGAGAGGAAGAGTGGGATTAACTCCCAACACAAAGAAGAGTGGGAATTCATAGCCTAGGAGTGTGATACGGGTAGGGGGAGGTCAGTGGGTGAAAAATCCTAGAAGGAAACATCTGGGGTGAGGGACAATTCTTTCTAAACCAACCCAACAGGATTCTTGCTGAAGGCAGGCCGGGGTGATCAGACATCACCTGGGGGAATGTGGGGAATGAGGAACCCCATCAGACATTGAGGCTGATCAGAGAGCAAGGGTGGGAGACTCTTGCTAAACCTGGGCAATGCAGAGACTAACATGGAAACCCCAGAGTCAGGGACTAGTTGAGAAGAGTTCAGGGGAGCCTGGGTAGAGTTTGGTCAAGGACAATAGCTGTCACCAGCCTGTGGGCTAAGCGTTCCCCCATTACTCAATGGTTGGTTCAAGTGCCTGAAAGAGCAGCCCCAAGTCCAAAGGCCAGTGATACTGACACTGGACCACACAGCACATCATTTAAGGTAAACTGCAAGGCCAAAAAACCACAAAGTTTTTAAAGTAGGGGCAGTAGTACAGGTTCTCGATAGCACCTTATTTTCAACTCTGAAATCCAACAGTTGTAAAAATCAGTTCTTCCTAAGTTTCGAGCAAACACATTTGAACGGATATGAGACTATTTAAAGCAGTTATATATCCCACTTAAGGTGAATATTTCTGAACATTCACACATTTTGCCACATAAATATTATGTCTGATCATAGGGTGTTGTCCCAGGCCCTACTGAAGGCGTTTCATACTAGATATGTAATATATATATACATATATATATATATACACATATATATACATATACACATATATATATGTATATATATGTATATATATAGCGCTTCAAAACAAAAAAATCCTAAAGATTTTGAATTCCAAAACACAGCCAGCCCCAAGGTCCCACCCCGAACTTTATTGAGATATAACTGGCATAGGACATCGTACAACTGGAATGATTTGACATGTTTACATTGCAAAATGATTACCATAAGATCGGTTAGCACATTTATCACCTTACACAGTTTGTTTATTTTTTTTATGGTGAGAACTTTCAACATGGAGTCTCTTAACAACTTTCAAATATACAGTATTGTTAACTTTCGCTCACAACTGTTAAGTCCAGGGTTTTGATATAGGATTGTCAACTAGGAGCAGGAGTGTTAGTATAGGAAGACTAGTAATAGTAATATACCATTTATTGAGTAGTTTGTGTCAGTCGTTGTTCTAAGTACATTATATGTATACACCTCAGTTAATCTTCATAATGCCCTGATTCATCATTATCTTAAATAAATAACAAAACTGATATAGATTAGCTACCTAGCTTGCTGAAGATCATGCAGCCAGACGCCCAACGGAGTGGAGGAGTCACGCATTTCACCTTAACGGGTAAGAACCAGGCTTTGCAACAAAAAAGATGCCTTTGCCTGCAGCAGAATGGTAAACCCAGCCCTCAAATAATTGAAATGCAACAAAAAGCCTGGAGGCTGGCAGGCATGTAGTTGTGGATTGGTGCGGAACTCAAGGCGTTTCGGCCTAGGTGCTGTCGCACTTTTCACCAGGTTTTCCGCCAGCCGCCCCTCATGGTGGCAGGAAGGTTGCAGCAGCTCCGGGAAGCTCACGCTTCGGCGGGGAACGACCGCAACAATAGCTGGAAAGAACGCAGCCCCCGCCCATCCATCCATTTACCACAGACGGGAAACTCTGTCCCGGAGCCCCGCCCTCGCAGACCTAGTTTACTGCCACTGCGCAGAGCTCCGGCCCTGCCCACCGCTAGCAGATACCCGGCAGAGGCCCGGCTCGGACACGTGTTACTTAATCAGAGTACGGGGCTGGGCGCCTCGGCCTTTACGGGGGCTGCCAGCTCCCCTAGGGTGCGAGCGCAGAGGGCAGCCGGCGCGGCCCGCCAAGCCCCCGTTCCTCCTCTGCACAGCCCGCAGAGAAGCTCCCCGCCCAGGGCCACACCCGGGCGGGCGATCACCGTACCGCCCCCGGCCACGCCCGCCCGGAAGTGAGGCCCCCTTCCCGAGACTACAGCTCCCAGACACACCCTCCAGGGCAGCTCGCCCACGCGGATTGGCTCGCTGCGCCATCCATCAACCGACCAGCCACAGGAAGACGGTTGCTGACGGCGCTCGATGACCAATCACAAGAGCGAGGAGGAGGGAGCTCCCCCCTGCCGATCCGCCACCAGCAGTCGAAGCCTGACAGGACCCTGAAGGAGTAAGGTCTTCGGAGTCCCACAGTCGATTCAGTGACTGGAGAAGTGACAGGCTGGCCCTCTGTGCGAAATGACAACCCTGGGCGGAAGTCCCCTTTTGCCCAGAAGACTCTGGTCTCCGCTACTCCTGTCTGCTGCCCTCGCGAAGCAAGGCCCAGCCGTCTTCGCGGCGCCCCGCCCCCCGTCTCTCATTGGCGCCCTCGGGGCACGTGGGGGGGGGGGCAAAGAGGCGTGGACACAGTGGCTGGGGCGGGCGGCCGGAGTCCGTAGGTCATGAGAGGCCCGTGGAGTCGGGCTTGGGGCCGCAGGGATACCATGGTGCCGGGCCCGTGGCGACGGCGGAGGCCGGAGGAACTGCAGGTTCCGGGGGACGCGGTGAGCCCCCCCGGGGCCTGGGCGTTAGGAACGGGTTGGCGGAGCCCCCGGGCGGGCCCACTGGGCTTCGTGTCTCCCCGCGGGCCGGCCCCGGAGGAAATCTAGCCGGACTAGCGCTGGCGCCCTCCTGCCAAGGTGGGCGGACCGGGGGCGAGGCCGCGACTCTGGCACTCCGCCTCCCCGCGGCCGCGCCTGCGCAGAGATGCGGGGCCCCCGGACCCTGGGTCCCTCTCAGGAGCGCGGGCTCCCCGTGCGGCCTGGCAGACTCGGTGGACTCGGGGTGAGGGTCAGGTGGCGCCCCGCGGTCTGCTCGCTGCTGCTCCTGAGTCAGGCCTCCGCGTGCAGGCGCTGGGCTGGGTGTGGTGGGGCTGCCAGGTGAGCAGACACACCTGGATTGAGCACTTTGACCCGAGGGAGCAGGGTCAGGTGACGTGACTGGTGATAACAGCCCTGCTCGAGATCCGCGGGTGGGTAATCGGGCCTGCACGAGACTGGAAGGGGAACAGGATAGGAGGCAGGGGATTGCTTAGACTCTTAGGGAACTGGAAGTCAAGTACCGTCGGATCGGAACGTTAAGGCAGAGCCCCTGAGCAGCGCCCCGTGACTTCCACCTCCGCTTGCGAACTGGCTGGTCTCACCCCGCCTGCTTTATTTCATGGTTCCTTGCTAAGAGCACCAACGAGCAGCCAACATACCCAGCACCTGAAGTGTTCTGTGTCTTCTGGACCCACAGGCTTACTGAGCACGGGATCTGTCTCCCGAGTTCATGCAGGCACAGTTTTCTGGCATGATTTTACAGCATAACAAGTGCCTAGTTTCCTTCCGTGCATGTGTTTCCTCACCCACCACTGCCTGGCCACGAAGCCAGTGTCACTTAACACCCTGTCACAGAAGCACACTACTTCCAGGGACCGTGTTACTAGGGCACAGATTAAGCTTCTGTAACTGCAGGTTTCAAACCACATTGGTTCCAACGAGGTGGAAGCTTGATCCTGCTGTCCATAATGTATAGAGGTGAGCAGACCGGGGGGACCCTAAATACAGGGTGGGGCTGGTGCTACCCAGATCAAAGACATCCAGGGACCCAGGTTCCTCCCGTCACCTGCTTCCTGCATTCCCTGGTGGTGTCCTTTTACGTGAGGTCAACACCAGGTCATCTCTACACTGCTCACCTTGCGTATGGTGGGAAGTAAATGTAGAGAGACATGATCATACTGACATTTTAAGAGCCTATTCTGGGAACTCTGGGGAAAATGAAAGGGATGGTGATCAGAGCTAAGGAGGGGGGCAAGGGGCGTGTAAATTACGAGAGGTTACAGGTTTGGACAGTGAATGTAGACAGAGGGCTCTGTGTATCGGAGGGAGAACGGACTAGTCTTGCTGGTGGAGTGGACGTGGAAGGTCATGGGAGCGGAGGAGCCCAGGATGGCTCCCAGGGCTGTGACTTGAGCACCTGGCTGGGCAATGGCGCTCTTACGGGAGAAGATTGGTGTGGAGCTGCAGGAGAACACCGGCTCTGGTTTTGTCACTGCGTTTTCCGCTTTGGGCACGTTTGTCACAGGTAGTGCTCGTCATTGAGCGCTTAGCGGGTGGGTTGTCTGAATCTCACAGCAACCTGTTTTTATTCCCATATTACAAATGAAGAAACGGAGGCACAGGGAGGTTAATCAGCTGGTCTGAGGATACACAGCTAGCGGTGGACGTAGGTCTTTGACCCCACCGCCTGCCTCCAGAGCCTGTCGTCTTAGTCACAGCCTGAGACGTCTGTAGCCTCCCATGTGGGGCTTGCAACCAAGCCCTGAATTGGCCATACAGAGATGAAAGGTGTGATGCCACAGGCTGTCAGGGACCAGGCACTGGAGGTCATTATTGATCAGAGAGAACGAGAAAGGCTTACAGGAGAAACTTGGAATGATCTTGCAGATGGCGATGCGGAAATTAAGTGCCCAGCTGGAGGCTGCAATACTTCCTGTTACCAAGGATTGGTGACTTGGGTGTCTTATGCCATGGTGTGTGTGGACTCTTAATTTGATAAAGTTCTTGTTCGTATTGTATTGTGCCTCAGTCGTTGATCCAATAATTCAGATTGAGTCCTTGTCCCAAGTTTTCCATTCTCTTTTCTCTCACTCTCTCTCTCTCACACACACGCCCCCCCCCCCCCCCCGGCCTCCTCAGAGTTTGGTTACGTGCAAAGAGCAACTCGTGTCCTACCTCTGTTCACAGACTAGTGGGTCTACACCCTGTGCGTTGTAACCACCAGTGGAGCTGTAGAAACCCCTGCAGCTGCCGGGACCCATGGCTGTAATAGCTCCACAAGTGTTCTCCGGCCGAGCCACAGGTGCCTCCCGTAAGCCCCTGGGTGTCCTGATTGTGGGAAGCTCGCCCAGTGTGGTGCCACGTGTAGCCATGGACGATGAGTAGGGTTCATCATTCCTGTTAGGGTGCCTGCTGAACAGCAAGCACTATTGTGGGCTCTGCGGAAAGGAAAGAGAAGTGAAATCCTGGCGAGATTGACCCTGAGACTTGGAGGCATCCAGCGCTTGGCTGCTTCAGCCCCCCTGCCCCCCACACCCTCACCACCCTACGTGTTCCGGAAGAAGAGGGTGTGCCCAGAACGCCCACCTTCATGCATACTCAGCCTTTACTGTCCGTGAAGGTGCTCCTTCCTGACGACCTCTGTAAAAATTCTCCAGGGAAGCGACACCCGAGGTGTCTGGGCTCACCCTCCAATTGGTATCTTTTCTAGCTTCCTCTCGGTTGATCCAGGATCCCATTTTCCAGCTTATCCTGGGATTAGTGACCATTTCCTCCAATGTATTTTCATTCTTTATCAGTGACCTGTAGAAATAACGTATCAGGATGCAAAAATTAATTGGCTATTGACCGTTTTTTTTATCACTAGTTTTTTTCTTTAAAAATTTTTACCTTTATATTTCTTTGTTGGTATGTATTTTTTAAAATTGAAGTATAGGGGCTCCTGGGTGGCTCAGTCGGTTAAGTGTCTGATTTCGGCTCAGGTCATGATCTCATGGTTTGTGAGTTTGAGTCCCGTGTCGGGCTCTGTGCTGTGTGCTGACAGCTCAGAGCCTGGAGCCTACTTCAGCTTCTGTGTCTCCCTCTCTCTCTCTCTCTCTGCCCCTCCCTCACTCGTGCTCTTTGTCTGTCTCGAAAACAAACATTAAAAAAAATAAAGTAAGAAAGTAAAATTGAAGAATGCTGTACGTACAGTGATCGTTTCAGGGATGCACTGTAATAATTCCACAGTTGTATTACATTACTCTGCGCTCGTCATGATTACTGTACTCTTGATCCCCTTGAATTCACCCATCCCCCCACCCGCCCACCTCCCTTGTGGCAATCACTGGTGTTCTCTGTGTTTGAGTCTTTTTTTGTTTGTTTTTGTTTCTTCTATTTCTTAAATTCCACTTCTGCGTGAAAGCATATGTTATTTGTCTTTTTCTGACCGACCTATTTCACTTAGTGTAATAACCTCTAAATCCATCTGCGTGGCAAATGGCAAGACCTCATTCTTCTTTATGGTTGAGTAATATTCTGCTGTATGTATATACCACATCTTTATCCATTCATCTGTTGATGGACACTTGGGCTGTTTCCATAGTTTGGCTATTGTAGATAGTGCTGCAATAAACACAGGGTGCAAATATCTTTTTGAATTAGTGTTTTTCTTGGGGTAAATAGCCAGTTGTGGAATTACTGGATCATATGCCAATTCTATATTAATTTTTCTGAGTAACCTCTATACTGTTTTTCACAGTGGCTGCACCAGTTTGCATTCCCACTAACAGTGCATGAGTTTCTTTTTCTCCACATCCTCACCATCACCTGTTATTTCTTGTGTTTTTTAGTTTCACCATTCTGCTGATTAATGATATTAAGCATCTTTTCATGTGTCTGTTGACCATCTGAATGTCCTCTTTGGAAAAATGTCTATTCATGTCCTTCCCATCTTCATCGGATTATTTGGGTGTCTTGGTGTTGAGTTGTATGAGTTCTTTATGTATTTTGGATATTAATCCCTTTTTTTCTTTTTACTTATTCATTTACATCCAAGTTAGTTAGCATATAGTGCTATAATGACTTCAGAAGTAGATTTCCAGTGATTCATCCCCTACGTATAACACTCAGTGCTCATCCCAACAAGTGTCCTCCCTAATCCCCCTTACCTATTTAGCCCATCCCTTCACCCATGATATTAACCCCTTATGTATCATTTGCCAATATCTTCTCCCATTCCATTCAATAGGTTGCCTTTTTGTTTTTATTGGTAGTTTGCTATGTAAAGCTTTTACTTTTGATGCAGTCCCAATAGGTTATTTTTGTTTTTGAGACCTATCGAGAAAAATGTTGCTATGGCCGATGTCAGAAGAAATTACTGCCGGTGTTTTCTTCTAGGATTTTTATGGCTTCAGGTCTCACATTTAGGTCTTTAATCCATTTTGAGTTTATTTTTGTGTATGGTGTAAGTAAGGGGTCCAGTTTCATTGTTCTGCATGTAGCTACTGGTTTTCCCAACCTTTTGTGGAAAAGGCTCTCTTTTCCCATTGCATATTCTTGCCTCCTTGCTCATAGATTGACTGACCATATAACTGGTTTTGTTTCTGGGCTCTTTATTCTGCTCCATTGACCTATGTGTCTGTTTTGGTGCCAGTACCATGCTGTTTTGATTACTACAGCTTTGTAGAATATCTTGAAGTCAGGGATTGTGATACCTCCAGCTTTGTTCTTTCTCAAGATTGTTTTGGCTCATTGGGGTCTTTTGTGGTTCCATCCAAATTTTAATATTATTTGTTTCTAGTTCTGTGAAAGTGTTGTTGGCATTTTGGCCAGGATTGCATTAAATTTGTAGATTGCTCTGGGTAGTACAGACGTTTTAATGATACTGGTTCTTCTGGTCCATGAGCTTGGAATATCTTTACATTTATTTGTGTCCTCTTTCATTTCTTTCATCAATGTTTCATGGTTTTCAGAGTACGGGTCTTTCACCTCTTGGCTTAAATTTATCCCTAGATATTTTGTTATTCTTGGTCCAATTATAAATGGGATTGTTTTCTGGGGCGCCTGGATTGCTCAGTTGGTCGAGCGTCCAACTTCAGCTCAGGTGTAATCTCATGGTTGGTGAGTTGGAGCCCCATATCCAGCTTGCTGCTGGCCGCACAGAGCCTGCTCCGGGTGCTCTGTCCCTCTGTCTCTTGGCCCCTCCCCCACTTGGGCTTGTTCTGTCTCTCAAAAATAAACATTGAAAAAATACATTGGATTGTTTTCATAGTTTCTCTCTCTGCTACTTCACTGTTAGTGCAGAAGTGCAGCAGATTTTATTAATTTTGTATCCTGAGACTTTACTGAATTCGTTTGTCAGTTCTAGTAGTTTTTTGGTGGAGTCTTTAGGGTTTTCTATATATAGTGTCATGTCATCTGCAAATTGTTGAAATTTTACTTCTTCCTTAACAGTTTGGATGCCTTTTATTTCTTTTTGTTGTCTGATTGCCGTGGCTAGGACTTCCAATACACTGTTGAGTAAAATTGGCGAGAGCGGACATCCCTGTCTTATTCCTGATCTCAGAGGAAAACTTAGTTTTTCACCACGGAGGATGACGTTAGCTGTGGGTTTTTCATTTGTGGCCTTTATTATGTTGAGGTATGTTCCCTTTAAACCTACTTTGTTGAGAGTTTTATCATGAATGGATGTTGTACTTTGTCAAGTGCTTTTTCTGCATCTGTTGAGATGATCATATGGTTTTTATCCATTCTCTTGTTAATGTGATAAATCATATTGATTGATTTATGAATATTGAACCACCCTAGATCCCCAGAGTAAATTTCACTCGATTGAGATGAATGATTTTTTTTTTTTAATTTTTTTTAACATTTATTTATTTTTGAGACAGAGAGCATGAACAGGGGAGGGTCAGAGAAAGAGGGAGACACAGAATCTGAAACAGGCTCCAGGCTCTGGGCTGTCAGCACAGAGCCCGACGCGGGGCTCGAACCCACGGACCACGAGATCATGACCTGAGCCGAAGTCGGACGCTTAACCGACTGAGCCACCCAGGCGCCCCTGAATGATTTTTTAAATGTACTGTTAGATTTGGTTTAAATACTATTATTGGACTATAACAATGGCACATATTTAAGTGTACAGTTTGACTTTTTGGCTTTTGTAAATAATGTTTTTATGAGCATCCAAGTGCAAGTTTTTGTAAGGACATATATTTTCCTTTCTCTTGGGCATAAACCTAGTTGTGGGATTTCTGGGTCATGTGGTAACTTTTTTTTTTTAATTAAAAAATTTTTTTAATGTTTATTCATTCTTGAGAGAGAGACAGAGAAAGAGAGAGAAAGCGGGGGAGGGGCAGAGAGAGAAGGAGACACAGAATCTGAAGCGAGAGGGAGACACAGAATACGAAGCAGGCTCCAGGCTCGGAGCTGTCAGCACAGAGCCCAATGTGGGGCTCGAACCCATGAACTGTGAGATCGTGACCTGAGCTGAAGTCGGACGCGTAACTGACTGAGCCACCCAGGCGCCCCTGTGCTAACTATCTTTAGCCATTGGAGGAACTGCTAGATTGTTTTCCAAAGTAGCTATGCTATTTTACATTCCCAGCAGCATTGTTCGAGAGTTCTGGTTTCTCCACATCTTTCCAACACTTGCTATTTGTCTTTTTAACTGTAGCCATCCTAAGTGGATGGGAAGTGCCATCTCTGTGGTTTTGACTTGCATTGTCCTGATATCTAATAGTGTTGGGCATCTTTATGTACTTCTCGCCCCTTTGTATATTTTCTTTGGAAGAGTGTTGATGAGGTCCTTTGCCCATTTTTAAAATTAGGTTGTCTTTTGCTTGGTGAGTTGTAATAGTTTTTATATATTCCAAGTATGAGTCCCTTACCAGAAATGGGATTTGCAGAGCAGAATTCCCCCCACTCCCCACCCACCTCTCTCATAATTTTAGCTCTTACATTTAGATCTATGTTCCATTTTGCGTTAATTTTTGCTTATAGTATGTGGTAAGGTTCTAACCTCATTCTTTTGCATGTGGGTATTAACGTATCCAATCACCTTTTGTTGAAAAGACTATTCTTTCTCTCCATATAATTACCATGGCACCTTTGTTGGAAATCAGTTCACTGTAAATGTGAGGGTTTTTCCCTAAATTCTCAATTTGGTTCCTTTGATCTGTTTGTCTGTCCTAGGTTGGTACCACACTGTCTTGATGACTGTAGTTTATAGTAACTATTGAAACCTGCAAGTGTGGGTCCTTCAACCTTCGCTTTCAACGCTGTCTCAGCAATTTTGGGTCCCTGGAAGGTCCATGTGAATTTTAGGATCAGCTTGTCAATTCCTACAAAGAAGCCGGCTGGAATTTTGATAGGGATTGTATTGAATCTGTGGATTAATTTGAGGAATGTTCCCATCTTGACTGCACTCTGCATAGTGCCTGATGTATGAACATGGGATATCTAAGTTTCATTGGTTTTTCTCTATTGTTTCTATTTACTGTGGCATTACTTTTCACTGAGATCTTTATTATTTCCTTTCCTCTTTTTACATTGGGTTCAATTGTTCTTTTGTTTCTAGTTATTTAAGGTGGATGCTGAGGTCATAGAGTGGAGACCTTTTATTTTTTCTTGCATAGGCATTTAATGTTAAACATTTCCCCCAAGTACTTCTTTAGTGCAAATTTTGATATGTTTTGTTTTCATTTTTTTTTAGTTCAATGTACTTTATAATTTTCAGTTTGATTTCTTCTTTGATGCATTTGTTATGTAGAAATGTGTTAGTTTCCCAATATTTGGGGGTTTTCTAGAGATCTTTGCTATTGCTTTCTAATGTTTTTTTCCTAATCTTTATTATTTCCTTCCTTCTGCTGGCTTTAGGCTTCTTTTGTTCTTTTCCTAGCTCTTTTCTAAGGTTCGGTTGTTTATTTGAGATTTTTCTTGCTTCCCTCTTTTCTTTTTTTTTTTTTTTTTTTAATGTTTTTATTTATTTTTGAGACAGACAGAGACAGAGCATGAGCAGGGGAGGGGCAGAGAGAGAGGGAGACACAGAATTGGAGGCAGGCTCCAGGCTCCAAGCTGTCAGCACAGAGCCCGAGTGGGGCTTGAGTTCACGGACTGTGAGATCATGACCTGAGCTGAAGTCGGACGCTTAACCGACTGAGCCTCCCAGGCGCCCCCCCCCTTTTCTTTTTTAATGTTTGTTTATTTTTGAGAGAGAGTGAACGGGGGATAGGGCAGAGAAAGAGGGAGACCGAGAATCCCAAGCAGGCTCCACGCTGACAGCAGAGAGCCCGAAGTGAGGATTGAATTCACGAACTATGAGATCGTGACCTGAGCCAAAGTCAGACATTCAACTGACTGAGCCACCCAGGCACCCCAGATTTTTCTTGTTTCTTGAGGTAGGCCTGTATTGCTCTATACTTCCCCTTAGGACGGCTTTTGCTGCATCCCAAAGCTTTTAGACCTTTGTGTTTTCATTTTCATTTGTTTCCATGTATTTTTAAAACTTCTTCTTTGATTTCCTGGTTGACCCACTCATTGTTTGGTAGCATGTTGTTTAACCTCCATGTATTTGTGGTCTTTGCAGATTTTTTCTTGTGGTTGACTTCTAGTTCACAGCATTGTGGTCAGAGAAGGTACATGGTATAATTTCAGTCTTTTTATATTTGTTGAGGCCTGATTTGTGACCTAATATGTGATCTGTTCTGAAGAATGTCCCATGTGTATTCTGCTGTTTTAGGATGGAATGTTCTGAATGTATCTGTTAAGTCCATCTGGTCTAGCCATTGTTTCCTTGATGTTTTTGTTTCAATGATCTGTCCTTTGATGTACGTGGGGTGTTGAAGTCCTCTACTATTATTATATTATTATCTGTTCCTTTATGTTTGTTATTAATTGTTTTATATATTTGGGTGCTTTCATGTTTGGGTGCATAAATATTTACAATTGTTATATCTTCTTGTTGGATTATCCCCTTTATTACGATACAGTGCCCTGGTCTGTCTCTTGTTACAGTCTTTGTTTTAAAGTCTAGTTTGTCTGCTATAAGTGTTGCTACTCTGGCTTTCTTTTGATGTCCATTAGCATGATAAATGGTTCTCCACCCCCTCACTTTCAAATTGCAGGTGTCTTTAGGTCTAAAATGAGTCTCTTGTAGGCATCATGTAGGTGGGTCTTTTTTTTTTTTTTTTTTTTTTTTTTTTTTAAACTTATCATCCATTCTGATACCTGATGTCTTTTGATTGGAGCATTTAGTCCATTTACATTCAAAATAGTTATCGATAGATATGTATTGAGTGCCATCTTATTGCTTATTTTGTCATTGTTATCTGGAGATTTGTCTGATCCTTTCTTCTCTTTGTCACTTTTGGTCTCTCCTTTGCACTCAGAGTCCCCTTTAATATTTCTTGCAGGCAGGGCTGGTTTGGTGATCGTGAACTTCTTTAGTTTTTGTCTGGAAAACTCTTTATCTCTCAATATTCTGAATGATAAGCCTTGCGGGATAGAGTATTCATGGCTGCATATGTTTCCCATCGAGCACTTTGAATATCTCATGTCACTCCCTTCTGGCTTTTTAGGTTTCTGTTGAGAAATCTACAGCTGGCTGTATGGGTTTTCCTTTGTAAGTTAAGAACTTATTTGTCTTGCTGCTTTAAAAAAATTTTATCACTGTATTTTGCAAATTTACTTACAATGTGTCTTGGTGTTGCCTCCTTTTGTTTATTTTGAGAGGAGTTCTCTGTACTTCCTGGATGTGAATATCTGTTTCCTTCCCCAAATTAGGGAAGTTTTCAGCTATTATTTTCTCAAATAAATTTTCTACCTCTTTTCTGTCTCTTCTTCTGGGACTTCTGTGATACAAATGCTATTATGTTTAATGGAGTCGCTGAGGTCCCTAAGTCTATTCTTTTGTTGCATAATTCTACTTTCTCTCTTTTGTTCAGATTTATTACTTACTATTATTTTGTCATCTAGGTCATTAATTTGTTCCTCTGCTTCTTCCAGGCTGCTGTTCGTTGCATCAAGCCTGTTTCCAATCTCGTTTATGGCATTCTTCATCTCTGATTCTTGTTTTAACTCTTTTTTTTAATCTGTGGTAAGATCTCACTTGTGTCTTCTATTCTTAACGAATTCTAATTTAAGAATTTTTCAAAGAATTTCTAATTTAATTTCACTGTGCTCAGGGAACATACTGTGTGTGACTAGAATCCTTTTAGTTTACTTAGACTTATTTATTTTCCTTTTCCTAAAATTTAGTTTTTAATTTTTGCTGTGATAAGAACACTTAATATGAGGTTTAGCCTCTTAACAAGTCTTAAGTGTACAATACATCAGTATTGGCTGTAGGTACAGTGTTATACATCAGATCTCTAGAATTTATTCGTTTTGCTTAACCAAAACTTGATACCTATTGATGAATAATTCTCCATTTTCCCTTTCCCACTACGCTTGGTAACTAGCATCTCCCCCCCCCACCCTTTAATTTTATGAATTTGACTCTTCTAGATACCTCATGTAAGTGGAATCATGCATTATGTGTCCTTCTGTGTCTGGCTTACTGCATTTGGCCCAAGATCCTTAATGTCCATTTATGTTGTATAACATTCCTTCCTCTCTTTAAGGTTGAACAGAGTTCCACTGCATGTACATACCATATTTTCTTTGTTCACCTGTCAGTGGACATTTAGGTTGTTTCTACATCTTTGCTACTGTGAATATGTGCTGCAGTGAACATGGGAGTGTTGATATCTCTTTGAGAGCCTGATTGCAATTTTTTTGGTAGTTCTATTTTTAATTGTTTTTAGGAGCCTTCATACTGTTTTCCATGTGAAACAATTTTTTTTGATTCAAGATATGGTCCATCTTGGAAAAGGCGTATTGTGCAGTGTTGAGTGTTCTACAAGTGTCTAATAAGTCATGTTGGTTGTTAGTTT
Organism: Panthera leo; assembly: GCF_018350215.1. Taxonomy (NCBI): domain Eukaryota; kingdom Metazoa; phylum Chordata; class Mammalia; order Carnivora; family Felidae; genus Panthera; species Panthera leo. Next base: position 84,522,683 of record NC_056689.1, on the reverse strand, counting down.
GGTTTAAATCTTCTATTTTCTTAATGATTTTCTTCATGTTCTATCTGTTTTTGTGAAAAAGTATTGAAACCTGTGAATATAATTGTATGTTTGTCTTTTTCCTTGCATTTCTTCTAGTTTTCTTTCATGTATTTGGAAGTTCTCTTATTAGGTGCAAATGCATTTATGAATTGTATATCTTTTTGATGAATTAACTCCTTTAACATTAGCAAATTACCTCTTGTATCCCTTGTAATATTCTCCTCTATATCTGTATCTTTACATTTAAAGTGAGTTTCTTGGGGCTCCTGGGTGGCTCACTTGGTTGAGAGTCTGGCTCTTGATTTTGGCTCAGGTCAAGATCTCACGGTCCATGAGTTCCAACCTTACATCAGGCTCTGCACTGACAGCATGGAGCCTGCTTGGGATTCTCTCTCTTCCTCTCTCTTTGTTCCTCCCCAGCTTGCACACTCATGCACGTGCTCTCCCAAAATAAATAAATAAACTTAAAAATAAAGGGAGTTTCTTGTATGCAGCCTATAAGTGAGTATTTTTTCTCTTTAATTCAGTCTCTGCCTTTTCATTGGAATATTTGGTCTGTTTACATTTAATGTAATTGTTGGTATAGTTAGATTAAAACCTAGCTTCTTGATTTTTGTTTTCTATTTGTCCTCTTTGCTATGCTGTTTTTCCCTTTCTAGTTTAGTGGCAAACTTTTATGATTTCATGTTATTTCTTTTGTTGGCTCATTCGCTGTATTTTGTTATTTGCTTTATGATTTAGAATGTACATCTTTAAAATATAGTCTATCTTCAGGTGATATTATGCCACTTTATATATAAGAAACGTACAATAGTACAATTTCATTGTTCCTCTCAACTTTTGTGCTTTCATTGTCCTACATTTTACTTTGACACGTGTTGTAAATCTGGTACTGTATTATTACTATATCTGTAAACAATCAATCATTTTTTAAAGAGGGTTCAGTAACAAGAACAAAAAACATATATCTGCCCACGGTTAACCATTTACCCGTGCAATTCATTCTTTTGTGTAGATGCATATTTCCATTCGGTATCCTTTCTTTTCTGCCTGAAGGAATTCCTTTAACATTTCTTTAGGAAAGGCCGATTGGTGGTATGTGTTTTGAACTTTTGTGTGTCTGAGAAAGTCTTTATTTCACCCTTATTTTAAAAAAATATTTCTACTGCGTATGGAATTCTGTTGACTGTTTTTTCTCTCAATTATTAAAGATGTTGCTGTGCTGTCTTCTTGCTTGGATTGTTTCCAGTAAGAAATCTGCCATCACGCTGACTTTGTTCCTCAGTATGTAATGTATCTTTTGTCTCTGGCTACTTTTAATTTTCTCTTTGTCAGTGTCACGATTTGCTTTGGTACGGTAGGGTCAGGCCATATTCCCAGCTCTGTCTGAGCACCAAGCACTGTTATTCTTTCAGATGGTTCTTTCCCTGCTCTTGGATAATTTCCTGACATTTGTATGCTGACCAGTACTCTACTGAGTACATGCAGATCTTCATATTTCTCTCTGTGTTGCTGCCTTCTCTCAAGAATGCTCTATCCTGTGAACCTCTCACAGCATTGTGTTCTCAACTCAGGGAGGCCCCCAGGCTCTGCCTCAGGTTTCCCTCCCTGTGCCGTAGCCTGGGAACCCTCCAGGCAGTGAGGTAGGGCAGAGGTAGGGCCCAGCCCATTTGTGTTCTGTATCTTGGGGGTCACTCTTCTTTTTAACTCGTTGGTCAGTGTCTAGAAATCTGTTGTTTCATTTATTTTGTCCCTTTTTGGATGTTTCATGCAGGAGGGTGAGTCCGGGCCCCGTTGCCCCATCTTCACCTGAAGAGCTCGTTAGATTATTGATTTAAAATTTTTAAAAAGCTTGAAACTTAACCCAATGTGGTTAAGTTTGAGGGACTCCTCATGAAGTTTAAGGTTGTAATTATAAATGCTTTCTGTCCTATTTGATTTCAACTGGGTTAAGTGTGTGTGGGTCGTACACGGCAGCAGGAATGCCACGGCGAACTAAAACCGGTAACAACGCGAATGTTTTCTGCACGGAATTTAGTTTGCCAGCCCAGCGTGTGACTTTGTTGAGCTGTGCTGTTCCCTGCAGGTTGGACAGCGGGCTGTGCGCGTTACATTGGCAGACATGGTTTTCCCTTCCTTTATGCCTGCACACGGGTCTTGCCTTCAGTCCACGGATGAGCAAGCTTGAACTTTTCAAAACAGGCGGTAATTTGGAGTTTTAACCTGGAATGTTTTTGATGCAGCTGTGGAAATTTAGATGAAAGTAAATTACAAAGTTCCAATCTACATTTTCACCAGTTCTTGGTATTATGAAGAGCTGCCTCTAAAATCAAGGGCTGAGGATGGTTTCTGTCCACTCTGCGCTGTGGAGAACTTTAGACCTACCTTTGCTAACACTTGAAAAATGATCCGGTAAAGCTGGGGGTCTTTGTCGGCAGAACCACTTAAACACGTTTATGGCTTTAACTCCAGTTGAGTAACCCTACGGGGGGGTCTGCCTTCTAAAGAGAAAATTCAGAGTTAAATTTGCGTGTTTCACCCAGAAGGGTGTGGATTTTGTAGCTCGTCTGCTGAGCGAGATCCCAACTGTGAGAACCTGGTGAGCACCAGCGGTGGGGCCGACCCCAGACCAAGCCCTTCACTCTGACTTTCTGTGCTCACCCTTTCCATCAAAATGATTGCAGCCCGTGCCTCAAGAAACAGGTTATTCCATTCTCTCGGTCATTTTTTATTTCAAGGTTGAGCTAATCTGTTGAGCTGCTTTCACTGTCTGTTCTACTCAGTTTAAACGTATTCTGCCACATTCCCATCCAGGGGAGGAGAAGTTTGCCAGTAACAGTTCCTCTTTGGTTATGACTCTGATGCCACCTTGACTCTGCCACCTGCATGGAGCCCGGTCACGTCTAGTTGTTTGCACATTTCCTGATAGATGACACAGCAAGGTCAAAATGGGGTAACGGTCAGTCTTGGCTGGGGGTCTCTCAGGGGTCTGTTGGGCTCAGCGGCCACGCTGGGGGACCGTGACGTGGCTTCAGCATCTTCAGGTGTCAGATGCCCGAGCCGAGCGAGGCGTATTGTAGGCGTTCAGCAAATACTTTCTGGCTGATCGGCGTGTTGAGGGTTGTGTGTGCAAAGGAACGGAGGGAGGATTACACTAATGCATGAAATCCTTGGTGCTTTCAGGGTATGTATTTAGGGAAAATTTTAATTCGTCTGGTAAAGCCCTAACGGTGTGCGCCATCATCACCCTCAAGGTCGTGACTGCGGTTCCTGTCTTTTCAATTTCTTTCTTGCATTTATGAGCAGAACAGTGTTGTTTAGGTGTTTTTCAAGTGCACAATGAAGCGATTTTTTTGGCTAATCAATTGTGCAGCCGTCACCCCAGTGTTGGGTCGCTTCTGGTACCTCGTGTGTACCCGTTTTGCGGTAAGTCCGTCCCTCCCAGCTCCAGGCAGTTGCTAATCTACTTTTTGTTTTTCCAGATTTACCTTTTCTGGAATTTTTGTATAACCAGAATCATATGTTTTGTTGTTGTTGTTGTTGTTGTTTTTTGTGTGTGTGCAGCTGGCTTCTTTTACTTAGTGTGATGTTTTTCAGGCTCATCCATAATGAAGCAGGTATCTGTAGCTTGCTCTTTTTATTGCTAAATAATACTCCATTGTATGAATATACCACACTTTGTTTATCCAGTCACCTGTTGGTGGACGTTATGTTGTTTTTCCTTGTTGGCAATCCCAAATAATGCTGGAAATTTGGGAAACTCACATGCAGATCGTCGTATATACACTCGTTTACATTTCTCTTAGACACCTGGGACTGGAACTGCTAGTTCGCAAGTGTGTGTTTGCCTTCCTGAGAAACTGCCAGGCTGTCGTCCAAAGTAGTGGCACGGTTTGCACCCCCACTGGCAACCTACAGAGGGCTCCAGTTTGTCCACGCTCCTGGTAGGTCTGAAGTTAGCCATCTCACCGTGGTATTAATCTGCATTTCCCTAGTGACTTGCTGTTGAACATCTTTTCATGTCCTTATTTATCACTCGTATCTTTTTTGGTGAATTATTCAAATCTTTTGCTCATATTTAAAAATGGCCTTGTTTGTAATTTACATACCATAAAGTTCACTCTTTTGAAGTACACAGGGCAGTAGTTTTAATATGTTTACAGAGCTGTGTAAATGTCTCCATAATCTACATAAAGAACATTTTCATGACCCCTAAAAGAAAGCTGGTTCCTGTAGGCAGTCACTCACTATCACCCTCCCCTAGCCCTTAGCAACTGCTGATTGACTGTCTGTCTCCATCAGTTTGTCTCTTCTGGACATTTCTTACAAACGGAATCCCAGTATTTGGTCCTTTGTGACTAGCTTCTTTCACTTGGCCTGATAATGTTTTTGAGGTTCAGCCCTGTTGAAGCAGATACCAGTATCTAATTCCTTTCTGTCGGTAAGTGCTACCTTGTGTGGACACACCAGGTTTTATCTGTTACTCAGCTGATGGCATTTGGGTTTGTACTCCTGGGATTTTGCAAGTAATGCTGCTATGAACGTTCACGTACAAGTGTTTGCATGGACGTAATGGTTTCATTTCTCTTGGGTGGATACTTAATTGTGGAATTGCTGGGTCATACGGTAACCTGACGACGCTTCACGTTTTGAGGAATTGCCAAACTCTTTTCCAGAGCAGCTGCCCCCACACTCCCACCAACAGTGAGTGAGGGTTCCGGTGTCGCCACATGCTCCCAACACCTGTTACTGTCTCTCTGTGATCACAGCCATCCTAGTGGGTGGGAACTGGCATCCCATTGTGGTTCTGATCGGCATTTTTTTTTTTTTTTTAATTTTTTTTTCAACGTTTTTTATTTATTTTTGGGACGAGAGAGACAGAGCATGAACGGGGGAGGGGCAGAGAGAGAGGGAGACACAGAATCGGAAACAGGCTCCAGGCTCCGAGCCATCAGCCCAGAGCCGGACGCGGGGCTCGAACTCACGGACCGCGAGATCGTGACCTGGCTGAAGTCGGACGCTTAACCGACTGCACCACCCAGGTGCCCCCTGATCGGCATTTTTTTTTTTTTTTTTTTTAATTTTTTTTCAACATTTTTTTTTTTTTTTTTTTTTTTTTTTGGGACAGAGAGAGACAGAGCATGAACTGGGGAGGGGCAGAGAGAGAGGGAGACACAGAATCGGAAATAGGCTCCAGGCTCCGAGCCATCAGCCCAGAGCCTGATGCGGGGCTCGAACTCACGGACCGCGAGATCGTGACCTGGCTGAAGTCGGACGCTTAACCGACTGCGCCACCCAGGCGCCCCCTGATCGGCATTTTTTAATGACACATGATGTTGGGGCACCTGGGTGGCTCGGTCGGTTAAGCGTTCAGCCTTGGCCTCCTTCGGGTTTCAGCTTAGGTCAGGATCTTGTGGTTCGTGGGTTCGAGCCCCGCGTCGGGCTCTGTCCTTGCAGCCCAGAGCCTGGAGCCTGCTTCGGATTCTGTGTCTCCCTCTCTCTGCGCCTCCCCTGCTCGTGCTCGCTCGCTCTCTCTCTCTCTCAAAAATAAAATAAAAATTAAAAAAAAATAATGACAAGTGATGTTAAATATTTTTTCATGTGTTTATTGGCCTTTTGTGTACCTTTGTTGGAGAAATCACTATTCAGATTCTTTGTCCACTTAAAAAATTATGTTATTTGCCCTGTTCCGTTGCAAGATTTCTTTATATCATTTGGACACATATCTTTATACATCATGTATATGTTAAAACATTTTCTCTAAGAATGTGGCTTGTCTTTTTTTTTTTTTTTGATGGTGCGTTTTAAAGCCCCAAGGTTTTGGATATCGATGAAGTCCAGTTTATCAATTTGTTTCTTTATGGATCATGCATTTGGTGTCATATCGAGAGATCTTGTCCTATGTTCCCCTCCACAAATGTTATGCTTTCAGCTCTTACATTTAGATCTCTGACCCATGTTACGTTAATGTTTGTGTATGGTGTATAGACAGGGCCCAAAGTTCCTCCTTTTGCGTGTGGACGTTGAGTCATGCCAGCACCATTTGTTATGAAGACCGTGCTTTTCCTACTGAATTGTCTTGGCACCCTAAATGTCAGGGTCTGTTTCTGGATTCTCGGTTCTGTTCTAGATGTTTATCCCTATGCCAGTACCACACTGTCTTGATTATTGTAGCTTTTTAAAAGTTTTTTTAAAGTTTATTTATTTTGAGAGAGAGAGAGGGAGAGAGTGAGCGGTGGAGGGGAAGAGAGAGGGAGAGAATCCCAAGCGGGCTCCCACACTGTCAGCACAGAGCCCAGTGCGGGGACTTGATCCCACAAACTATGAGATCAGGACCTGAGCCGAAGTCGGACGCTCCACCGACTGAGCCACCCAGGAGGCCTGATAATTGTATGTTTTTATGACAGTTATGTTAAGTTTTGAAATCTTTTTCACACACTGTTTGGTTTTTAGTGCATCTTTGGCTGTATTTTTCAGTCCTGTCTGACTAGTTAGACTGAAAACTCCCTGAAGGCCCAGCTGTATCACTGCAGATCCCCAGACCTCAGACAAGTTGGTTGAGGGTTTGGGGCTTCATGTTTCTCATCTGCAAAGTAGAAAAAACATTCCTCCTGTCATACGGCTGTCGTGAGGGCCGAATGATCCTGTTGTGAAGTGACAAATGTGGAAACACCCCCGAACTGTACTTGTGATCGTTGCAAGCGACGTTCATCAGGCCCGGCCGGGGTAGCTCAGTCTGTGTGCCTGCTTTCCTTGAGATCCCTAATGGTCACCCGGGGCGTAACCTGGGTCTGTGGTGGGCTTCGTAATCTTGCACACCTGCAGCGGGTCCTTGGTGAGTCCAGTGTGCCCATCCGTGGTTTTTCCTCTAACCGGAAGCGGACGTGTGGTTTTTTTCTTGCTCTGTCGTCTTCCTCTCCTAGAAGTAAGTTGTCAGTCCTGCCTCTGCTGCCTCGGGCCGCGTGTCCCCTCGGCCTCCCTCTTTCCCCAGACCTGGTCGGGCGTGCAGCCTGGGAAGCCCACGCGTGGTCATCCGAGGGGTCGTCCAGACAGCGGTCACAGCCGAGGAGGGCACAGCACCAGCCTGTGAGGTCCCTGTGGTTAAAGTTTCAGCATGTCCTGGCGGCATGGGGTGGAGAGCAGGAATCCTGGCTTCTGGTGTCCGTGGTTGACTCCGTGTCACGTGGCACGGTCCCGTAGAAAGCCAACCTCCCGAGGCGGCAGGCTCATTTTCCAAGTGGCGGTGTCACGGAAGCAGGATCTGCGCGTGACGGAAGCGGTGTTTTCTTTCTAAATGACGGTCTGCGGGGCCTTGTGGATCTCGCTGCCAGCACTCACGGTCCCGTATTCGGGGCTGGTGGCCATCCACGTCCGCTGCTCCAACAGGAGTCAACTTTCTTTACTGAGCTGAACAGCCTCGCTCAGCAGACTGCTTCCGGTAACTAGGCCTCCGTCAGCTGGCATGACACTTTTCAAATACAAACGATCTTCAGGAAAAAGGCCGTTCGTCACTAACGGTCCCCGCAGTACCTTCCGAACGAAAGACGAGGGCTGTGGGCGTGTGCGTAGAGACTTAACCATCAATCGCATCCTGAGCTGTAACCGTGTGCACTGCTAGTCCACTTCACAGCAGATGCGCTCGATCCGCGTATTGGTGTATTGATTAACTATGCTCAATTCATGGTGTTCAATGTTTGAAGACTGTGCGGTTTTCTTGCTGTGCTGATTGAGGAGAAGACACGGTGCGTTTCTGTTCAGACGGCCCAGGAAGTCGGCATCTTTGCTTCTCTGCATCCCTGTGGCGTGTGGAGCCGAGGAGCCTGGGTCCAGCGCTGGCCGCGTGTCCGGGTTCGGCGGGTGGCCGTGCCCCGTGTGCCGGGATTCCCCGTTCACCGGCTCACCAGCGTGTCCGCGGGGGCGTCGTGGGAACGTCCCCCGCCCGGCTTCCGCAGAGCCTGGCACGGCGTCCCTGCCCCGCGCCCCCCTCGGCAGGCTGGGCGCCACCACTCCCAATAAAGGGACAGGTCGGTGACAGCACAGGTGGGATCATGCAGTTGGCGGACCGCAGCTTGTCTTTGCCAGACCGGCCAGGTTTCTTTGTTCCGTCATTGGGTAACCCGAGACGCGTTTTGTATTTTAATTCTTGCGTCTTCTAAGTGTCTCCTCTTAGCCAGCCGTGTTCCTGTGTGAACTCTTCTCTGGTGAGGCTGCCGTTCGACTGATACTCAGTTACTGTTTAGTAACGGGGTCTTTGTGTACACTCGGGATTTTAATTTCCTTTATACGGTGCAAGTGTCTTAGCTGGGTGGTAAATCTTCATCTGCTTTTATGAAGGCTGACATATTCTCTCTACGAGGGAGTAAAAGGGAGCCGTGTAGCACAAGCATCCCGGAGTTAAATGCCTCTGCAGCCTTCATTTTCCTTTGGTCCAGGCCCATCCATAATAACTGGACAATTTGCCAACTAAGTGTACAGGTCAATAGCATATGCAGTGAGCTCTCAATAATCCACAGTAAATAGCAGAACACATGAATAATTTAATCCACTCAGCTGGCCGGGGGCTCCCAAGCAGGTAACCTGCACGTCCCCTAGGGGAGCCCAGCTCTTACAGACCACCTAGGTGCCAGCATGAGTCCCCCTTTTGCCTGACACCGGGTGTGGGGGCCCAATTCCCCAACCATCTGAGCCACTTAAAGAATGTCAGCTTGTCACCACGCATGATCACAAGTCTACTGACCTTAATGTGCCAAATGTTACTTGACCCCACACAGAAATGGTTTCGAATGTGCTTCCCCGGTGTTTTAGATTTCATCCAGAAAGTGTGGGTTCTGACTCGTAGTCCCCTATCCGTGCCCCTTGGCTTTCCCCTTTGGCAAGTGTGATGTTATTCAGAAAGGAGCAGGGAAATGACATTGTTACCGATGGGGGCGAGTCGAAGCCTGTGTACAAAATGACATGGGGCGCATTTACCCTTTCCACTTTTTCCCTTTAACCCAGATTGTGGGAAGTTGGCAGTAAACCAGTTTTACCCATCATACTTCTTTTTATGGTGTAAAGATCGAGCATGTCCTGAATAACCAGAGATCTAGTCCTTGATCCTGTCTTTTGCGGTACTTTCATCTGACTTGGACGGAGGCACAGAAGCCCCCATTTTTGCAAACGTTATGAAGTTAATAAGAAGGATTACTGCAGGATCCTTCGGGAGGAGGATTGGATGTCCTCTGCTAGACTAGGAAGCAACACGGATGTCAAATTAAACTTAACGAAGTCACCGAGGAGAGCCCTTCGCTGCGAAGGGGAGCCCTCAGCATCGAGCTGTTTCATGTGGAGAAGACTCAGGGACAGTGGAGGATGTCCGCCTCCCTTGGACCTGCCACGCCATGTGGCCGCTGCCTGTTCAGCTAGGCATCAGACACACTGGCCGAGTCCTAGAAGGTGGCCGTTCTGCTATCCACCGTGGGGGCCGCTTGGCTTTGCAAGTGTTCGTTATGGTTTAAGAGGGGTGCTGATGGTTTAGAAACTCTGGAGCAAGGTGTCTGGGATAGGAAAAGTCCGGAAAACATCTCAGGTGTGGGCTAGTGAAAGGCAGTAGGAATAGTGGGCGGGAGGGAGGAAGCCTCAAAAGTACCTGAGCAGGATTTGCAAGCATCTGGAAGGATGTGCATCTCATGCATGAGGGAATATTTGTTTTATGTTGCTCAGGAGGGAAAAATTAGAATCAGTGGGTTGAGATTATGGGAAAGCAGTTTGGCTTAACTCTGTGTTTCTAGAAGTGTGGTGCACATACCACCAGGGGTATAAGAGATGGTTGGTTTTTTTTTTCATTTTTAAAAACTTTGAAATAGTTACAGACTTACAGAAAGGTTGCAAAAAACATAGTATAGAGAATTCCGGTATAGCCTTCGGCTAAACAGCTTATGTGATCATAGTACTGTGAGCCTCGCGTGAAGTTAGCACCGGTTCAGCGTGTTAACTAGACTAGACCTTACTCCCGCCTCCCCAGTTCTCACACTGACAGGCTTCTCTGACCCTGATTGAATCCAGTGTCCACACTGCACCGAGTTGTTGTGCTTCTGTGGTCTCTTCCAGCCTGTGGCACTTCCTCAGTCGCTCGTGACCTTGACACTTTTAATGAGGAGGGGTCAGTTATTTTGTAGAATATCACTCAGTTTGGGTTGTCCCATGGCTTCTATGAGTAGATGAAGGCCATGCACTTTTGGCACAAAGACCGCAGAGGTGACATCACACCCCAGTGCGTCGTGTCAGGGCTTCACGATGTCAGTCATTACTGCTGATGTTGATCTTGTCACTCGGTGAAGGTGATTTCATCCACTGTAAAGCCACTATCTTTCTCTTTGTGATTAATAAGAACCTCGGAGCAGGGGCCTGGAGACGGTGCCAGTATCCTGGTTCTCCTTAAACTTCTACCCATAGATTTTAGCATCTATTGGTCAATCTCGTTGGAAGTAACTTTCACCGTGGCGTTTACTTCGTGGTGACTTTGTGTTTTCCTTGTTCCTTTTACATAGTTAAGTAGAAGTCATCTGGAAAGGGGAACACTATCTCTTCTCCCCGAGTTGTTTGTTCAGTTGTTTATGTCGCAGTCAGACTCACAGGAATTTACTTTTTTCTCTGGATTTCAATCCAGTTGTTCCAACTGTGGCCATTGGGAACTCCTTCAAGGTGGCGTGTTTTTGTCTTTTTGATGTGTCCTCATCCTTTTTTAAAAACTTCCTTATTTTGGGGGGCACAGAATGTCTCAGGCTCTTTTTATGCTTTCCCTGTTGTATGCCTGACCCAGTCCCTCTCCATTGGAGTCTCGGTTCCTTTAATAATTCCTACCATTCCTGGAGAATGGTAGTTAGAAAGCAGCACCCACCTGTTCGGTGCAGTCTTGCCACTCCTAGGATGCCACCGTCGTCAGCAGACGCAACTAGAACATGTAGGCATTGGTGTCTGTGTGTGTGTGTGTGTGTGTGTGTGCGCGCATGTGCGTGCACTAGTGTGTAGATATTTGCATCGTTTACACTTCGTAGTATGTGCATTACACACATCTGTATGTGCTTCTGTGTCTCTGTCTGGATGTAAAAACAGCACATCCGGGTCTAATCCAGCACCACCAGGTTCTTTCATAGCCTCTCCCTTTCTTTATTTGTTTTTGTTTTTTTAATGTTTATTTATTATTTTGAGAAAGAGAACCTGTAGTGAAGGGACAGAGAGAGGGAGAGAGAGGGAATCCCAAGCAGGCTCTGCACCACCAGCACAGAGCCTTACACGGGGCTCGATCTCACAGGCCGTGAGATCATGACCCAAGCCAAAACCAGGAGTCAGATGCTCAACCAACGGAGCCACCCAGGAGCCCTTCCCTTTCTTTAAATGTAACTTATTTCTGCAACAGAGAAACCTTGCTCTCATTATTTACAATATGTTTACTTATTTATTCAATCCTAGGATGCCAATAAAATAGTTTCAAAATTGCTAACCCTGTGAGAAACAGATTTGCTAACTGTAGTCAGTATTTGCATACGGGTTTTTTTTTTTTCAACATAATACTTAATTTTATTTTTTTAAATTTACATCCAAATTAGTTCGCATATAGCACAATGATTTCAGGAGTAGATTCCTTAGTGCCCCTTACCCATTTAGCCCATCCCCCCTCCCACACTCCCTCCCATAACCCTCAGTTTGTTCTCCATATTTATGAGTCTCTTCTCTTTTGTCCCCCTCCCTGTTTTTATATTATTTTTGCTTCCCTTCCCTTATGTTCACCGGTTTTGTTTCTTAAAGTCCTCATATGAGTGAAGTCATATGATTTTTGTCTTTCTCTAATTTCACTTAGCATAATACCCTCCAGTTCCACCCATGTAGTTGCAAATGGCAAGACTTCATTCTTTTTGATTGCCGAGTAATACTCCGTTGTATATATAAACCACATCTTCTTTATCCATTCATCCACAGATGGACGTTTGGGCTCTTTCCATACTTTGGTTATTGTCAATGGTGCAGCTCTAAACATGGGTGTGCATGTGTCCCTTCGAAACAGCACACCGGTATCCCTTGGATAGATAGCTAGTAGTGCAGTTGCTGGGTCGTAGGGTAGTTCTATTTTTAGTTTTTTGAGGAACCTCCATACTGTTTTCCAGAGTGGCTGCACCAGCTTGTATTGCCGCCAACAATGCAAAAGAGATCCTCTTTCTCCGCGTCCTTGCCAACATCTGTTGTTGCCTGAGTTGTTAACGTTAGCCATTCTGACAGGTGTGAGGTGGTATCTCACTGTGGTTTTGATTTGTGTTTCCCTGAGGATGAGTGATGTTGAGCATGTTTTCATGTGTCGGTTGGCCATCTGGCTGTCTTCCTTGGAGAAGTGTCTATTCATGTCTTTTGCCCATTTCTTCACTGGATTATTTATTTTTTGGGTGTTGAGTTTGATAAGTTCTTTCTAGATTTTTGTATACTAACCCTATATCTGATATGTCGTTTGCAAATATCTTCTCCCATCTGTCAGTTGCCTTTTAGTTTTGTTGATGGTTTCCTTACAGTTTTTTTTTACCCTTAGACTTAAGAGTTTCTAGCCTAAATAGTATCTGCCAGAGTTACTGAGGATAGTTCTGTAGTGGCTACGTTATTTGTTTGTAAAATAGTTTCATTTGTTATTATTTGTGTTTCATTTGGGTCTTCTGTCTCTGACGTCCTGGTTGATTTTTTTTTTAATTTTTTTAAACATTTATTTATTTTGAGAGACAGAGTATGAGCAGGGGAGGGTCAGAGAGAGAGGGAGACACAGAATTCGAAGCAGGCTACAGTCTCCGATCTGTCAGCACAGAGCCCAACGCGGGGCTCGAACTCGCAAACCGCGAGATCATGACCTGAGCCTAAGTCAGAAGCTTAACCGACTGAGCCACCCAGGCGCCCCCCTAGTTGTTTTAAATTTGGTATTTTGGGGTACGTGAAATGTCACTGTGGTTCTAAGACTAGAGCTTCAGAGAACATGCGTGGAGAAGTGTCTGCTCCCACTTATACCTGCCATCCCTCCTTTTTACCTTTTCTCATCCACTCCCTGTGGGCATCCAGTCTTCTTAGTTTCTGGTACAGCCTGCCTGTATTTCTTTTGTATGGACGAGCAGACAGGTATGTTTTCTTATACCCCTTCTTTCTTACATGAAGGGTAGATTGCTTCTGTAGGTATGTATGTATGTATGTATGGATTCGTAATTTTTTTTAACATTGACTTATTTTTTTTTCAGTATATGAAATTTATTGTCAAATTGGTTTCCATACAACACCCAGTGCTCATCCCAAAAGGCGCCCTCCTCAATACCCATCACCCACCCTCCCCTCCCTCAACATTGACTTATTTTTGAGAGACAGAGCATGAGCAGGGGAGGGGCAGAGCGAGAGGGAGACACAGAATCCAAAACAGGCTCCAGGCTCTGAGCTCTCAGCGCAGAGCCCGATGTGGGGCTCGAACCCACAGTCTGCAAGATCATGACCTGAGCCAAGGCTGGACACTTAACTGACTGAGCCACCAGGCACCCCAGGGGTAGCATATTGCAGATCTTCTTTTGCACTCTGTCACTTCACAGTATATCCAGGAAATCGCTGCAAGCCAGGGCACAGAGGTCTTCCCCTGGTTTTTATGGCTGCCTAAGAGCTGCCCTGCTTGGGCACGCCCCGCTCCCCCAGCAGCTCTCCTGCTTAGTTAGCTCTGTGCTTAGTTAGCGGTTTCCAGTAGCTTGCGGTTCAACCAGTGCTATGGTGAGTAACCGTGTGCAGCCTTTTTTTCACATTGTTGTAGCTGTGCCTGGTGGGTAGATTCCTACAGGTGTAATTTCTGGGTTAGAAAGTCTGTTTGTAGCTCTCCTTCCGTATCACCAAGTTTCCTGCAGAATTTGCAGCGCAGGAGATAGGTGCCTGTTTCCCACAACCTTCCTGGCAGAGTCTGGGTCACACTTGGAAGTTCTGCCGGTCTGACGGATGCCAAGTGGTATCCGTGGGGGAGGGGCAGAGCGAGAGGGAGACACAGAATCCGAAGCAGGCTCCAGGATCTGAGCTGTCTGCACAGAGTCCAACGCAGGGCTTGAACCCATGAGCCGCGAGATCGTGACCTGAGCCGAAGGTGGAGCTTAACCAACTGAGCCACCCAGGGGCCCCTTATTTCTGGACTTTTCATTCAGTCCCATTTGCCTATTTGTCTATCATCAGTACAACCCAGTTTAATTATAGAGTCTTCATGGTACGTTTACTATCCAGTGGTTTAATTTTATTTTTTCATTTTTATTGATAAAAATATTAATGTAATGAATGTTTCTCTGATTACAGCTTTAAGTCCAACCCATAGAGTCTGGTATGTTCCTCAGGGTTTTCCTGCCTATTCTTGCATGTTTGTTTTTCCATGTGACCTTTGGTAGCAACTGTGTAAGTCCATACAATAATCTGTTGGTGTTTTTACTGGCATTACATTGCATTTATCAATTAACTGTCATCTTTCAAATGTTAAGTCATCCTAACCTAGAATAGAAGATGCCTTTTCATTTGTTCATATCTACTTTTGTGTCTTTCAAGAATGTTTTGAGTTTTCCTCATATAGGCTCTGTATAATTCTTATTAAACTTAATCCAAAACGTTTGACCCTCTTTGTTGTAATTACTTAGAATGGGCTTTTCTCTAATACTTTATTATATTATATTTGAAGGCAGTTTTTGTAGGTTAACTTTGTATCCTAATATTCAAGGGGTGGTTTTATTGCTTGGGTTAGTTTTATCATTGATTCTCTGGGGGGTTCCAGATATACATTATGCTATCGTCTGCAAATAAGAGATCGTTTTACTTCCTTACCCATTCTTATGCCTCTGCTTGATGTATCTTTTGTAACTGTACAGGGTAACATAATACCTCTAGGGTAGGGCACTGGTGAGCACAAATGGAGATCGGGCATCCTTGCCTCCATTTTAGTGGAAATGCTACCAGCCTTTTCCCATTAAGTAAGATACTGGCATTAGGAATAGTGTATGTATATTTATCATGTTAAGAATATAACTCGCAGGTCATGATCTCATGGTTTGTGAGTTCGAGCCCCGCGTTGGGCTCTGTGCTGACAGCTCGGAGCCTGGAGCCTGCTTTAGATTCTGTCTCTCTCTCTCTCTCTCTCTCTCACAAATAAGTGATTAAAAAAAATATATATATATATACACACACACACACACACACATATATATATATATATATATATATATAAAACTCAATTTCTATTTTCTGTGATTTTTATAGATGGGTTTTAAATTTTGGCAAAGGGTTTTTTAGTATCTGTCTAGATAACCATATGGTTTTTTCCTTAGGTTTATTAGTACAGTGAATGCTACTGGATTTCTTAATATTGAACCCAACTTTCATTTCTGGAAAAAAGTCCTACTTGGTCACGGTGTGTGGTCTGGTATTAGATTCTGTTTGTTAATGTTTTATTTAATATTTCTGCATTGATATTCATGAGGGGTACTGGCCTGTGATTGTCCGTCTTCATTGCTCTTTACCTGGTGTGTCAGTGTTACACTTGCTTCATTAAAGAACTTGGGAGCTTTTTCCGGCCTTGTCAGTGCTCTGGGCAGTTTACATGGAGCGTTGGAACCGTCCGGCGATGAAGGTCTGCTCGAACCCCTGAAGCTGTCTGTCCGCTGCTTGTGTGGGGTGCCTGCCTGCCCAGGAACCGGCTCTTTTTCTTCCCTGCGGTCATCTGTCCCGCGTTCCAGCTGCAGTGGGGCCAGCCTCGGTCATCCGAGTGTCCTTAGGAACTTGTCCTTCTCAGCTACGTTTTCACGTCTGTTTGCACAGACGTCTGTCTGCAAAGCCGTCTCTTGGGATTTTTAAAATTTCTTGTTTCCTCGTCACTTTCCCTGTGTCATTTCTTATTTTCTGTATTTGTGCTTTCTCCCCTTTTTCTTGAGCAACTTAGCTGGTGGATTGTCTGTTTTGTCACTTACCACCCCCTGCCACACACACACACACACACACACACACACACAAACAAACAAGACTCAGAGTTATTGTTTAGCTCTAGTGTTTTAATGGAAAACTCCACCTCATTAATCAGTTTTTCCCTCCATTGTTTCTCTCCAAGCATTTTCTTTTGGGTTACTCTGTTGTTATTTTTATAGTTTTTATGAGCTGAAATTTGTTGGTTTATTAATTTTGTTTTTTCACTTTTATTGATAAAAATATTCATATAATGAATTTCTCTCTGACTACTGCTTTAAATGCATTCCCTAGGTTCAGATACGTAGTGTTTTCTGTGTAATTACTTTTTCAAAATTCTGTTCTTTTAGTTTGTGTTTCCTCTTTCACCTAAGAGTCAGTAATAGGATTTTTGAATATCCCAGTGGAAGTGCCTTTCTGTTTTGTTGTTGTTGTTAATGATGTATACTTACATTGCATTGTGATCAGAAGGTACTGTCTGCAGTGTTTCTACATTATGGAAATTGTCGATGTTTTCTTTGTGACCTAAATACACCATCACTTGTGGTGAATGTGCTATAGTTTCTTGAGAAGATGTATATTCTCGGTTATCAGGGTGTGCGGTTCACTGCGTATCCACAAGATCTGCCTTGGTTGATGGTGTTGCTGAGATCCGTCTCCTTACTTACTCTTCTGCACTTGCTCTGTCTTGTACGGAGATGGTGTACTGGATCTCCCACTATGAGGACGTTCCTACCTGCGTCTCCTTGCATTTCCTGTTGTGTCTGCTTCGTAAAAGTGGTGGTTGTATTATTTGGTGCACAGATTTCATGAGCATTGTGTCTTTGTTGCAGACTGTGGCTTTTAACATAATGTTAACAATTTAACATTGTACATCCTCTTGTGTTTACTGCTTTGGGACTTGAATCCTACTCAGTCTCCTTCTTTCTTTTTGTTTTATTTACCTTTGTCCGTCCTTTCAATTTTTGGCTTTTCTGAATGACTTTATTTTAGGTGTGTGTCTTGTACGCAGCAACAGGTGAGGCTTGTTCTGTGAGCCCAGTTAAAAACTGTTTTCTTTTAATAGGGGGGTATTTGAACCTATTTTTACGTCCTTAGTAGCCTGTGTGATTAAACTCTTTATTGTCTCACTTTCCTGTTTCTTTCTCGTATTCTTTAATACACCTGTTGCTTACACAGCACTGACCTGTCCATTAATCAGAGTGTTTGCCCTTTACCTCTTCCTTCACGTCACGTTTTTCAGTTGAATTATTTCTGCTTTGTCACTATGTAATTTTTGCACATCTGCCTTTCAGCTTAACTACACCTTTATTTTGGTCTAAAATACGCACTTACGTATTTTTGAATGTGCCTCATAAATCCTTTGCTGGAGCCCCCAGTCATCACTAGATCAGATAAAGCTGACCTTCAGAAGGGCCGATTGGGGGTACTGTCGTCCAAGTCCCTGGCAAGGCCCGTGCCAGTCAACTTCCTTTGCGTCTTCATTAATCTGGGCTCGCGGGCCTCGAGGACTTTGTCCTTACCTTTGAGACCCCATAGCTTCATTAGGACACGTCTCAGAGTTGATTATCCTGGGTCATTTTTCCCAGGTACCCTGTGAGAACTTTCGTTTGAAGATTCAGGCCTTTTTCTATACTGGAAATGTTCTTACATGTTAAATACTGGCTTTGCGGTTCTGTTTTGTTTTCCTCTTTCGGGAAGCCCGACTCACGGGTGCCACTGCTTCTTGTTCTCTCCCTGCTACGTCTGTCCTCCTTGTGTCCTGTCTTTCCTCGGTGCCTTTGTTACTTTTCATTTGGAGTTATTCTCCTTGGATGCTCTGTAGTTTATTCCTCATTTCTTTCTTTGTTTTTAATTTTTTGATATTTGTTTTGAGAGAGAGAAAGAGAGCAGGGGTGGGGCAGAGAGAGAGGGAGAGAGATAATCCCAAGCAGGGTCCATGCTTCAGCACAGAGCCTCACATGGGGCTCGATCCCACGAACTGTGAGATCATGATTTGAGCTGAGATCAGGAGTTGGACGCTTAACCTACTGAGCCACCCAGGCGCCCCCATTCCTCATTTCTGAGATAATTTTGTTTTCCTTCCATTATTTGATGCATCTGCTCACGTCACTTTCTCCCTGTTTTTGGTTCTTTTCTGTTTTTAATTTTATATTTCTGATTCAGGGTAGTCTTTCCTGTCCTCAAATGTTTGAATATGTTTATGATTTTAGGGTGTAAATTCCAATTTTCTTTTGACTCATGGTGGTTTTCAGGAGTAACTCTTTACGGTATTGAGTACTTTTAAAAGATTTCTAGTCTGATGGCAGCCTCTGCGGTTAATTTGGCCCAAGTGCAGGTGCCTCGGCCGCTGTTGGCTGGCTGCTTGGTTTTGGTGAGGATGGGCGTGTTGAATCTCATATTTCCTTTTTGCTCATAGGACCCTACACTCTGCCTCTTTCTTTTTAGCTTTACACTCAGTTGCCAAAGGGTGCTTCTCCCTGCCTTTTTCCTGTTTTCTTCCCCAGAAGCTCGGAGTTTTGCCGATGCCCCTATAAATGGTGTCTGTCCCCTTCTGCCACATGTGTGCACCTTCAGCCCCTTCCCTGACCCAGGCTCTCTGCTCAGGCACTTGGTAGCTCTTTTGTGTTTGTACTGGACTTGCTCACCCCTTTGCTGGTGCTGCCCTGTGTCCTGTGCTTCTTCCTTGTGCCCCCGCTCACCAGAGCTCACGTCGGGAGGTGCAGGTGTGAGCTGGGAGCACGAGGCGCCCCGCATTGGCACCTGCGGGCTTTTCTGTCTCTCACCCTGTTTTCCGTCGTTCACGTTCTCTGTCTTCACATCGTCCCGCAGTGTGGTCTTGAGTAGACTCGTAGTTTGGTTAGGGGAGCCGTAGGGAAGTCATGGCTCGTAGCCAGCCTTGTCTTTGGCCACCTGGAGGTCGAGCACTTACCCCGAGAAAGTCTTCTCAGTGGGTTAAGGGGCTTGGAGTTCGACATTTTCCAGTTTAATCTCCAATTTCCATGTAGCCTGTAAGGCATGTTAGAGGTCAGTAAAACTAGCACTCTAAACCCATGATATAAGGTTTCTATCCTGAGTAAATCCACTGAGTAAAAAACTAAAGTCGAATTAGAAAGTACAGACAGGTATTAGCACAGACGATAGAAACGTGGTACGAACCTTGGTGATGGTTTGCCAGAGGCCAGGCGGCCGAGGGGGCCGCGGCGTGAGCTCGGGTCCGCTGAGCAGGCGGGAGCTGGTGCAGCAGCGGGGCCGGGTGCCGGCCCCGGGCCGAGGTCGGGCTTCACCGCCACACGCGGGGGTCCTGTCGCTTGTCAGCTGGGCATCACTGGAAACGGGGTGGCCCTTCAGAAGGCTCAGTCTTGGGATCCTGAGAGTGAATGCGTTTTTCCTTTAGTGTCGGAGGATTGCTTTCGCGGTTGGCCTTCTTCAGTTCCCGGGGAAGCAGGAGCCAAGTGCTGACTTTCCCAAAGCTTATCAGTTACAGAGCATGTGTGCAACTTGAAAATAAGTACGATTAATTTGCTCCTCAGTGTCAGCAAGACCATAAAGAATTACTCACCTGTGAATTATTCATCTCGTATTAAGAAAGTCTG
Organism: Panthera leo; assembly: GCF_018350215.1. NCBI lineage: Eukaryota > Metazoa > Chordata > Mammalia > Carnivora > Felidae > Panthera > Panthera leo. Next base: position 84,503,100 of record NC_056689.1, on the reverse strand, counting down.
TAACTCGAAACCAGGCAAAGTGTGTTGAAGCACATAACTAGTTTCTGGAACAAAATTGATAGGTTTTGTATATTTTCAATATCAGTAAACCAGTCACAATAGTTTATTATAAGAGTTTCGCCCAAAATTGTTGCAGATGGCTACTTTAAATCTATAAAGCTAAGTAAACACCAAACAGTGCTACAAGTAATGAGGTTAAGTGTAACTGATGGAATGGGTTCCTGAAAGACGACGTTTAAAGTCACCCCCCGAACGCCCTGTAAACTTGCCGGGCTCCGCAGGGTCTGTATTTGCAGCTGACATTTTCCGAAAGCAAATCCAGTTCGCGTCGTGTGCTCTAGGAGGCTCTCTGAAGTGACGTTTGGTGTTTTTCAGAAGCGGGTGTGCAGGAGACTCGAGGCGGCTGGGCAGGAGCGAGGCTGCCCCCCGGTGAAGGTGAGCGCCCCCATGTCCTGGAGCGGCGAGGGGCTCCCTGACAGCGGCCAGCGGTGGCCACGCGCGGGGGTAGGTTCCATTCCCACCAATCCAGCTGTGACCCATTTAAATATCTTAATAAAAATTGTAAATAATCACTGTTCTGATACATCTGCGGCTGTGATTTGTTAAATAGATTCCTCACAACGGTGGAAGGAACTCGGCCCAGCCTTGCCCGAGATGTATTGCGGGGGAATCTGTAAGTGCATTAACCTTCTCGCTGTGACATAAAAGACAGACTTGTTCTTAAATATTAGATCCATAAAACAAAGTTAATAAAAACGGCAATTACATTTCTAAGGAATGAGGGATGTAAATAAAAAGGTGCAGATTGATTTAAGCTTTTCTTGGCATTCTGCTGGGGTGCAAACTGATTTGTTTCTAGCTTCAGCTTGGAAACAGAAATGAAAATACACTTAAAATTTTTTCTTAACACAGAGTTCAGGGAAGGGAACAGGCCACTGGATACATTTAATAGAGATCATTTGAGGACGTCTTGGAGGAAAGCCCCTGACCTCATTTAATTATCCGAATAGGGATGGACATTGTTTTCTCTTTTCCCTGCTTAAGCTTTCTTTCGTGTTCCCGTAAACTTTACAGAAACCACAGATTTCAGAGGGAGAAACGCAGTATTCCCACCATTAAATCAAAGTTAAAGGAGGCCTAACATAGCCAGAGTCACATTCCCCATCTCCTGTATCGGGCAGGATATCGTAAGGTTGGACACTAGCATCATATCTTTGTTATTAATTTTGGACTTACTCTAAGAACAAGTTAATATGTCTTTTGATAACCTCTGTAATTCTTGGGGTTTTTTTATTTTTAAATTTAGAATTGTAATATCACAATAAAATGGAATTACGTTTAATTGACACATAGAAACCAGGAGAGAGAGAAGAGAGAGAGAGAGAGAGAGAGAGAGTGTGTGTGTGTGTGTGTGTGTGTATCTGTGTGTATGTGAGTATTTCTTAGATTTCCCCTACAGATTTTTAGAGAAATGTATTGCTCTGTTTCTGATAAGCAAAAGATTGAGTCAATAAATTATAAGATTTTCAGTGGACATATTGCAGGCTACTGTATTTTCCAGTGAGAAGCAATGGTTTTGTTTGTAAGTGTCGGCTATCGCCCGTGTGAACCTCTGGTCCCCTTAAGTCATTGGAGAAATAGAAACCAGGCTCAGTGTTTGACTTGCTTTGTAAAGGTGTGCTTTTCGATTTTTTTTTTTAATGTTTATTTATTTTTGAGAGAAAGAGAGAGAGCATGAGCAGGGGAGGGGCAGAGAGAGAGAGAGGGAGACACAGAATCCTAAGCAGGCTCTAGGCTCTGAGCTGTCAGCACAGAGCCCACGGCAGGGGGCGGGGGGGGAGGGGGCTCGAACTCACGACTGTGAGTTCGTGGCCTGAGCCGAAGTTGGACGCTCAACCGCCTGAGCCATCCAGGCGCCCTGCTTTTCGACTTTCTGTGGTCTTTTCGTCAGGAGAATTCCTGCGCGTTGTGCTTCATTCCCTGGTGTAGTCCTTGAACAAGGGCGGAGTCAGACATCCAGCGGTCGGAACTTACTGTACTTTAGGTTGGTTCGTACAACAGCTGCACCTGCGCTGGATACAAATACGTGATGTTTACCTGGAGAGACACGGCCCCATTGTGAGTAAATGGTGTAAGTGCTGGTGACTAGATGGTGACCTTCCTTGTCCTCGTCCCATTTCCATGGAATGTATCTCTCAAATCCCCCCGTCTGTTGGGCAAATACTTGGAACGTAGTATGAATTCTTACTGCTCTAAGAGGTTGTGTTCTGGCATGAATGGCTTAAAGAAAAAAAATTTGGCTCAAACAGCTGATTGGATCATTTTAGCTAATATTCTGTTTGAACAACAGTATCTATTTGATTAGGATTTTTCCTTCCTTTGTAACTCCCCAGGCTTGCCTCTGTTATGTTTCATAGGAAATGAATCTGTGAGCAGAGAACCTATATTGATATGTAAATACATCATTTTTTCGTTAGTGCTCGATATTCTTTTCATCTAAATTTCAGAAGCCGACTTTAAAAAATCAGTTTCCCTTTATCTGTAGTCATTCTCAATAAAACTTTACCCAGGCTTGGGTGATTTAATATTTACACCCACTGTTTCTAAAAGTCTTATGTAAATAAAGATTGAAATGTGAATTTGAAAAGTCACACCTCTTGATATTTGAACAGACTATAGCTGCGTATATCTTCTTTTTCTAATAATACGGCTAGTTTCTCTCCTAAGCTTTTAAAATAATAAGACGCTATTTTTGTATTCTGGAACATCAAAAGGTTCAGTGTTAAATAAAAAGCAAATAGTATTTTTAGAAATGTGAGATCCCAGGGAGCAGTGCTTACCAGGAAATCACCAACAGACAGCAAGTCCGACTTTCAGAAGACTTCATTAGACACACGACTCCATCCACAGACGTGTGCCCGTGCACACAAGTGTGCCCCTTCTGTACCACTGTTCCCATAGTGGAGCCAGGGTGGTGACCTTGGGTCACAGAGAAGCACAGGGTGCACCGGGGAGTCTGTGGGGCCCTGAAGGGAAACTCCCCTTCTTTGGTGCTCCCCGCCTCCCCCCACAACCTCCTTTGTGCCTCGTTTTCTGGTGTGGTTCTGGCTTGGCGGGACCTCACCTGATCGGCCGGTCCTGCCCTGAGTCCTCAGGCAGCTGTCGCAGCTCGGAGCCTGAGTTTCTGCTGTCATTCTACTCCTGAGCTCTTGGTTTTTAGCACGAATCATTTCTCATGAATGCAGGGTCTTGGCTTCTCGCGTATGCGGGGACTTTTTGGTTGCCCTTCTCCATCCGCCTTGTCGCCCAGGCTGGCGCGTGGTCTCCTCCCTGTGCGGTCTGTTCTGGCTCCCCTTGCAGCGATCGCCATTTGGGCCTTGCCGCGGGGTCTCTGCTGTCGTGCGTGCTGTTCCTTGGAGGCACCTTCTCTTAGCCCTGCTTCGTCCTGCTCGGGTGACCGACGGCTGCAGTGAAAGCGGCCCCTGTCCTTGCGGTGGGACGTGGCGTTCTGTCCTTTGGGGAGTCCACCCTTCCCCAGGCCGGGGTGCCCCCTGTCTGCAGCCCCGTCCGGGGCTGCGAACCTGGAGGCAGTGCCAGTGGCCACCATTGCTGATGACCTCTCCTTCGTGGGCGGTTCCAGGACTGGGCCACAGCCTGGCCACGACGCCTCCTTTCTCGGGTCAGCTTAGCCCACTGGGTGCAGGGCCCACGGTGGCCGAGTGGACCGTGGAAACCGTGCCATCCTTTGCAAATTCTAATCCGTTCGATGAAACCCAATAGGGCCGTGGAAGGTCTGTAGGGCAGTCAAATGAAGGTACGTGGTGTGGGGGTGGGGGCACCGTAAGGCAGGAAATTGTAGGAAAAGCAGATCTCCCTTGTTCGTTGAGGTGCTGTGTCCTGGCACCAGTTTTCCAAGTGGCATCCGGTCCCCGTCACCCTAGCTCCCCAGTGCATGAGCCCTGCAGGGGCAGGGCCACCTTCAGATTGTATTGGGTCTGCATGATGGTCGCCTGCCCGGTTTTTCTCAGCTCTGTGCCCCACCTTTGCTCTGCTCTGTGTTATGGAGACTGTGCTTCTAGACTCCTTGGCTTCTGGTTTCTGACCCTGGACCCTGGAGTCTGGAGGGAGGGTGGGGTGGAAGCCAGGGCACCTCTCTCCCCCCACCTCACCCCCAAGGCAGCCTCTCAGCCCCTCCCTCCAAGATGCCAGCTCCTGTAGAGTTAGCCCGCTTGCCCCCAGCTCCTGCCAGGTGGCACGGGCTTCCGGGCTCTGTGGTCATTTTGCTTCCGCTTGTGTTCCGTGCCGGGGCCTGTGGCTGTCTGCGTGGGGGCGTGGGCTTGCCTTGACCTCCCCTGCGGGGCTTCTCTGCTCTTCCGTGAGCGGTTGAAGCCATATTAAATTCCCTGCGTGAAATACCTGCATTCGTTTCTGAACTGTGTCCTACCTAATTGCCTGAAGAGTAGACCAGTCCTCTTGGACAAAAAAAAAAAAAAAAAAAGATTGCAGTTTTAAACACGGGCCTCTGGGGTCTCTGTTGCCCACCCTCAGGCCTCAGGGTGTGGTTCAGCAAGCGTGGCGTTTTGCAGCACGGGCAGAGCCTGCCCCAGCCTGGAGCTGCCTGGGCGATGTGGTGAGCCCAGGCATTAAATCGAAAGAATCAGGCCCTTTAATATTGCTCATCACTGGTGGTGTTTGTTCTGTTATCTGGGGTGAGCTGGGTTTTATTACCTAAACTGGTGCTGAATTGCCACATAAAAGCCGATGTACAAACCACGATGTTTTGGTTTTATGGATCCCCCCCCACACACACACACACCCCAACAAGTTGATTTTAGATAACAGCCTGTTCATTAGTGATGAGGGCAGGTACTAAGGGGAGTAGACCTAATAAGCCTCTGTGCTGTTCCCAGGCTGACACTGAAGTCCCTTGCCTGACAGTGCAGGGGAGGGGCGGGAGAAGGAGAGGCGGGCGGGGCGTGGGGTGTGTGGTCCAGCCTGTTGTCCAGCCTCCCGGCTGCAGCAGCCCAAGTATGGTTACTCTGATTCTGAATGGATATTCTTGTTTTCTTTGTACTTTTTATCTCCAAATGCGTGACCTTTAAAATATTTGTTTTGTGTTATTTACCCACCTGTCTGATTGGTAAGTGCTTCCTACATCTGTGGCATCTCTAAATACTGGGCTGAGACAGGAACCAAACCAGGGCCCAGGGTGCAGAGAGCCTGCCTTTCTCCTGGCCTGCGTCGCAGCAGGAGGATGGCTGTGGCCAGGCTTAGTGGTCCAGGCGTCTAGCGGGGACGAGGCCGGGATGAAAACGTGGTGTTCTGACGCAGACGAAGGATGATCGATGAGCAGCTGTTTGCTCTTTGTGCCCCGTTTCAGCACTAGCTGCTTCTGGTCAGTCCTTCATTCTTATGTCCTGAGAGAGGAAAACACAATCAGGTGGGTTCAAGGGAAATTTCATCGATTATTCCGTGAGAATCAAATCATGCTTGTGCATTTCCCCAGCTTGGCCAAGGATGCCAGAGTTTGTTGAACCTCGTGCATTCATGCTTGAGGAGAACGGGGTCCACCATGGTGGGCGGGCAGGCGGGTTCCAGCGGTCACCGCAGCCCGCCCCTCCGCCCGCTCCTCTCGGCTGGTCTTTGTGTGTGTTTACAGCCCGCGTGCCAGCCTCACCAGCCCCCCAACCCCGCACATGGCCGCAGAGATCAGCTCTCACCTGCTGAGAGGTGCTGCAGTGAGTGAGTGAGTGAGTGAGAGAGAGAGAGGTGTCCTTGTGGACATCACTCCCAGATGCCAGGAGAGCGTCTGGGCTCAGACACAGCGCTGAATTATTCAAACTGGATGAACACGCTGGCTGAGAAGAGAGTTTGGCTGTGTCAGTACAGCCAAGTGTGAATCCCAGAACAGATGAATTTGGATAGACTTCTTACCAAATCTTCAGATTTAGCTTCTGACAGTAAATGTTTTCTCTAGAATACAGCAACCAGGAAAATTGTTTGTTGTTTTTTTTTTAAATTTTTTTTAATGTTTATTTATTTTTGAGACAGAGAGAGACAGAGCATGAACAGGGAGGGGCAGAGAGAGAGGGAGACACAGAATGTGAAACGGGCTCCAGGCTCTGAGCTGTCAGCACAGAGCCCGACGCGGGGCTCGAACCCACGGACCGTGAGATCATGACCTGAGCCAAAGTCGGACGCCCAACCGACTGAGCCACCCAGGCGCCCCTGTTTTGTTTTTTTTAACTATGTTATTGAGATCAGAGCCTTCAGATAACTAGAAAAACCAAACAAACATTTCTTTCTTGCAAATAAAATAAGCTAAACTGTGAGGAGATGGTGAATGGATTGAAAACACTTTAAGAAAGATGTAATTTAGACTTGCTAGGGGCATGTTAGGTGCGCTGATGCAAATGTATCCACCTTCTGGTACAGATAAAAGCATGAAATGCGTAGTTAACGTGTAATAAGTGAAGAGAGAGAAAACAAAAGCAGAACAATAGATACACATCCCTGGTGGCAGTTACTAAGTCCCCACCTTTGTTGATTTTGGTCCTAGAGTAGGCCGGGGGGACCAGGGGATGGGGAGGCTGGGGGACTAGAATTCTGATGTCCAGAGGCAGATAGATGTGACTTTGGCCAGTGGAGGTGTGGGAGCTAGAACCTGGACCCTTGCCTAAAGTTCCGAGCCTGGAAGATCTACTTGTCCCTTAAGGGGACTAGAAATTAAAACACCAGGCCATACACGGGTGTCTGGGCCCCAGGCTGGTTCTCTTTCTCAGTGGTACAGGAACCAAAAGCAAAGCATGAACACAGAAATAGATACAGACTCTCGAAGTCCATTAAGGCCCTGGATAGTGGCAAATGCAGGATCGTCCTGCGGGCACACCTCCACCATCCAGAGCACACAGGCTGCAGAGGTCAGACAGTCTGCACTGAGGATGCCAGAACAATTGTCAGAACAATACAAATGACACCCATAGATCTGTGGCTGGGGTGAGGGGGGTGTTGGGGATACATCAGGAATTATAACGAGAATACAAACCCCCAAGACTCTGAAATAGAAAAGAACTTGAAATTTGCCGTAAGACTGATTGTTTTAAATTTTAAAATGATTAAAGGGGAAATAGAGCCATAATCAAAGATGAGTATAGTGTAAAACGAGAATTGGAAGGTTGAAAAAACTAACCTAAAAGTGAGTGACATGGCCACTGAAGTTAGATGTAGTTAAAGACAGAATTCGTGAACTAGCTTTGTCTGGAGAAGTCATCCAAAGCACCTCACGAGATTATAAAGAGACAGAAAGTATAGAAGGTGTGATGCAGAGTCTGAGGAAAGAATGGAAACCCCATCAGGAAATCCAGAAGGAAGGAATTTAGAGAAGAGGAGGAAAAAATAAATGACCCGACTTGAAAAGATTCATGGCTTTTGGAAAGATAGTAGCTGAGAATTTTCCAGAATTAAAGGAAAGACATGTGTCGCCAGACAGTCTTGAAGCAAAAGAACAAGGTGACGAAGGTCACCTGTCAGATGTCAAGATCCATTACAGAGTGATAAGTGTTAAGACAGTGCTGGCCCAGGGATAGGGAAATAGACCAGTGAGATAAAAGGGAGAGCGTTAAACTTGCGTATACGGCAACTGACAACAGTGTAGAGACTCAACGGCAAGTCAGGCGGGAAGGACAAGGTCTCTCAACTGTGCTAACTTACGTGGCCATCTACATGAGGAAAGGTAAGAGAAGATCTCTGCCTCACAGAAATCAATCCTGGGAGGTGGGGGGAAGGTTAAAGACCCTAAATGTCCACACAGAATTGTACAATCTAACAAACTCACAGGGGAAGGATTGGTATATTTGGCTATGAACATAAGCTACATCGCATGCCAAAATCCCTCCACACTGTTGAAGAAGATCCCATAAAGCAGGGAAGACATTTGTGACATGCCAAACAGAGACTCGCAGATAAATGGACAAAGTGTATGAATTGGCAATTGAGAGAAGAGGAAACCCAATTAGCCAGTAAACATAAACAGATGTTAAGCCTTGCTAGTAATTAAGGGTATCAAATTTAAGCACCAAATTGGCAAATAATAACAACGATAATAGCAAACCTCAGAAGTGTGGAGAAGGGAATGGGACGTCCATTCCGCTAGTCCTCCTCCCCTGACTTCGGTCCTACCTCCTTACCCTTTCCCCTGGCTTAGATGGGAAGGTTTCCCAAACTTGATCCCTGTCCAGATGATCGGTAGGAGACTGATCAGGAAAGTTGTTCCGAGTCACTCATTAGAAGCCGACGACAGAAGTGAGGGCGGGGTGTGGGGTGAAAGGCTCTGCCCACCTCATTCGAGGCCGTGCACGTTGACACAGTGAAAGGGAGAGCAGATCCCTGCTAGGGAGGGTGGTGGGCATTCCCTGTGACCCAGAAGATTCTTTCCTGGGAGGAATGCACACAAGGTAATTGTAGTTGCATTGTTTGCCGAGCAAACAGCCAGAAACCCGACTGTCCTGTGGGACAGTGGGTAGGTGAGTTTGGGTATATGAATTTGACAAAGTATCACGGTAAAAATGGATGAACTTAAGGAAACTACAGAAGGATGTGTATAGAATGATGCCATTTAGATACAATTTTAAACTTGTAAAACATGGATATTAACTGAAAGAAGACATTCCTGAGAATGAGAAACTTCAGGTTCAGGATGACGAGTTCGTTTCTCCTTAGGGAGTGAGGGCTCAGGATGTACAGGGTGTTCAAGTTGTATCTGTCATGCCCTGTCTCCCAAGCCATGTGGTGCTTCGTGAGGGTGGGTCTGTTTGTGTCTATACCTTTCTTGTGTTCCTGAAATCATGGTCGGTAGGCCTTGCGCATGACCTGTCAGCACATCTCTCATGGAGCTGCTTAGGAGGCAGGGAGGGGTCATGCTTTGGCCACAGACCTCTCGGTGGTGAAAACAGACACCAGGAGACTTTGGAATAGTGTCTTTGACACGCTCAGAGGACAGGTCCTTTGTGGACATGTGGGCTGGCTGTACTAAGCACGAGGCTAGGATGGCCAGCGCAGCGGGGATGGCAGAAGAGACAATGTAAACAGACCAGTAACAGTGAAACAAATTGGGAAAGTTAGCAAAAAGCTACCATCGCAGATGGCTTCTTAGGTTAAAAAAGTCCTACTTGAAGTAACGGAAGCTTGAGTTAACATTAGAAAACCTACTGCATTGATCAGAGGAGAGAAACCAACGATCATCCAAATCTAAATAAATGCAGGCTCCAGATCCCACTGATGGGAAGAACTCCGCAAACCAAACTAGAAGTGTCTGTCCTGGGAAGGTTTAGGGTTCGTCACACTGGGTGGAAGCATTTCCGTTGATGAACAGGGAAACACAAGTTTGCTGCTGTCGCTCGCTCCCTGACTACCCAGGGAGGGGTAATGCTTCCATTTTGGACACCGTGAGATGGGAGAAAAGAAGCAGTGGTGTAACAATTGGGAAGGAAAAGATAAGTTTTTATTTCAGATGATACAGTTACCCACATAGGAGATCCAAGAGAAGTCACAGATAAAGCGCTCAAACTGATACTCATCGCACTTGTTGGATAGAAGATGAACACTCAAACAGGATAGATGAATGGATAGAGAAGCTGTAGACACACTCCATGGAATGTTACCCAGCCATAAAAAAGAATGAACTTCTGCCATTTGCAACAACGTGGATAAACCTCGGGGGTGTTACGCTGAGTGGGGTAAGTCAGAAAGAGACATACCGTGCAGTCCCACTACCGCGTCGGATCTTTTATTTAAAAACAAAAGCGGCTAATACATACTGAGAACAGGCTGGTGGATGCCCAGCGTAGGGAGCTGGAGAAATGGGTGAAAGGGATCAAAAGGTGAAATGGAAACAAAAATTTTAAAAGACAGCAACAGCAGCAGCAGCGGGTAAGTGGATTCTTTAAAGTCCTCAGACTCCTCACAAGGCAGCCTGCTTGAGATCAGAGCATCCCCTCGAGGTGTCAGATGCCCCTTCCCTAGAGCCCATGCCCGTGAGCTTGAGAGAAAACAATTTTATGATGATAGCCGGATTTTGGAGAGTCTGTCCTTAGTGCCTGCTTTTGAAGTCCACGAAAGTTGTGTGTACAGTTTTGTTTTTAGCTTTAAACTCAAGGCTTTTCCTATAATGTACCTTCCTCCACGTTCCCTATTTTTTTTAATGTTTATTATTTTTGAGAGCAAGAGAGAGTGTGAGCAGAGGAGGGGCAGAGAGAGAGGGAGACACAGAATCAAAAGCAGCTCCAGGCTCCAAGCTCCAAGCTGTCAGCACAGAGCCCGACAGGGGCTTGAACTCAGAAACAGTGAGAGACCATGACCTGAGCTGAAGTCGGACACCTAGCCACCCAAGCCACCCAGGCACCCCCCTCCATATTCCCTATTTGTAAAATACAGTCTGTCTCGAGCTCAGCAATGTTCCTCTGTGTTCCCCTCAGCCCCGTTCCCCATGGACGTGAGTACCGTGAGTCTCCTTGCTCTGGCAGGTGGAGCAGCCTCTGCCTGTTCAGTCTCCATCTTCTTTTCCCCAGCAGGAGCCCCTGACTCAGCCTCGGAAGGGGGAGGAGGTTGTGGGACGCCACCCCGACTTCAGTTCTGCCCACGTGTCCTTTCCCCCTGGTCTAAGTGCACTGCTTCCCAAACTTGATCCTGTCACAGACAATCGGTGGGGAGGATTATAAACCGTTTGCTCATTACTGTTCTGAGTTGATCATTAGAAGCTGTTGCTGAGTACTGCTGAGTACTACTGAGTACTGCTGAGTGCTGAGCTCTGTTCCTATTGCCCACTCCCACCCCCTGCAAGGGTCTTCATTGGGTAGGCCAGGGCGCGTTCCAACGCCTGAGAGCTCTGGAAAAGCTGGAGCAGAGGCAGAACGTGATTTCAGGAATCGGGGCTTCTTTGCCTTCATGTGGGCCCCACTGTCCTCAACGACTCAGACTCATACTGGCACTTTAACTTCGTAAGGAGGTGGAAAGTTCAAATACAGCATTCCTGAATTTCTTAGCAGTTCGTGCTGGGACCTGGTGGGATGAGGGAGAGCTCACTCCTGGGCGTGCGCCTCCCTGCTGCTCAGTGCAGGCTCTGTCCTGCACGGCACAGGGCCCGGGGCACACTGGAAGGGCACGTCCAGGTTCCACCCTCATCCCCTCCCACCTCACCATACCCCTCTCCAGCAAACAAGGGTGCTGTAGTGTGGTAGTGCCGTGGTCTGTCCTCAGCAGAATGTACCTGCAGAAAAGGCAGTCCCAGGCCCAGGAAATAGGCTCTGGAAGCGGAGCAGGGGTGGGAACATCCCGTTGGCCCCGTGGATTCCTTACCCCATGGAGAGGTATAGCCAGGATGGGCTGGGGAGGTTCCTCTGGAACATGAGGCCCAAGGTGGTGGGTACACTGTTAAGGAAGCTTGGATGGAGGGAGAGAGAGAGAGAAACTCTTAGCAGTAATAATTAGGAAACAAATCACACTCGTATTATTTCTTCTGGATGTGAGAAGCATCAAGCCCTTGGATGACTAGAAGGACAGAACAAGAACTTCTTAAAGAGTAAAATCTGTTCCACTCTGAGGAGACGGTGAAGTGCATTAAAAGGCAAGTTAGCACTTTAAGAAACGATTTAGGCTTCCTAAAGTCTGGATTTGACTTACTGTCCAATATCCTTTAAATTCAACCTGAAGGATGCCCTTCAGTATTTCTTGTAGGGTAGGTCTAGCTGCAACAGATTTTCTCTGTTTATCCAGAGATATTTACATAGCCCATTCATTTCTGCAGGATAGTTTGGCTGGATATAGAATTCTTGATTGACGGTCTTTTAGCACTTTGAATACACACTGTCACTGCCTTCTGACTTCTGTATTTCTGATGAGAAGTCAGCTGTTAACTTTCTGGAGGGTCCCTCTCCCTCTCTGCCTTCAGGAGGATTTGAGTTTTGACAGTGTTATTCTGCTGTGTCCAAGTCTGGACGTCTTTGGGTCTGAGGCCCTCCCAATATTAGAAACGAATAAAAGCTCTCTTCTAAAACATCTCTTTCTTGGTGGAAATACATTGGAGTTATATTTTATCAAAAGTGGTATATTCCCCCTGTTTCTTATAAGATTACTTTTTAAGCCCAGTCAGGCCATAAGGTGTGGTCAGTCAGCATGACACTCACAGGTAAGGCACAACACCCTCTTCCTGCCTGTCATGTTGGAGACTTAGCACCCAGATCTCCCCTGTCAGCCACAGGGTGTTGCAGAGTCAGAGGACTAGGACCTTGCTTCTAGATTGGTGATAGGATAGGCTCCTTTTTGGGTGTACCTGTGGCTCTATGCTCCAAGAGGGACATTGACCAAGTGGAACGAATTGAGGAGAGGGAATGGAACGAAGCAGGAACTCCGAGCATTGGTGAAAGGCTTAAAGGAGCAGTTTCTGTGTTTAAGATTCTGGACTCGGTTGGGCGCCTGGGTGGCTCAGTCGGGTTGGGCATCCGACTTCAGCTCAGGTCATGATCTTGCAGTCCGTGAGTTCGAGCCCCGCGTCAGGCTCTGGGCTGATGGCTCAGAGCCTGGAGCCTGCTTCCGATTCTGTGTCTCCGTCTCTCTCTGCCCCTCCCCCGTTCATGCTCTGTCTCTCTCTGTCTCAAAAATAAATAAACGTTAAAAAAAAATTTAAGATTCTGGACTCGGCCTTCATATTGATGTGGCTCCGTCTGTCTCATTGTCCCGAGTCTTGTCCATTCTGCCTCCAACACATCTTCAGATAACCCCATCCAGTGGAAAGGGGGCGGCTGGGGGCTGGAGGGAGACCTCTCAGCAAAATATTTTTTTAAAAAAATTTTGGTATTTGGTGGTGCTATTGGCAGCAGTAATGATGATATGATGATATGATGATGATGATGATGATGGTGAATTAAAGAGCCTGATCTAGTCCCCTCCCCCCGGGATGTCCCTCCCTCAAGAGAGGCCCCATCTTCCCTGGAGTCTTGCCTCCTGGCCCTGTCCACTGCACTCCCTCTCCCAGAGCATCTCAGAGTGAGTTTCCCAAGCTCTGTGTGACCCCATCTCTGCCACTTCCTGTGCCTGGGGCAGTGCTTCCTCACCCAGGCTCCTGCTGCTGAGGGGCTCAGGACAAGAGCTTCCTGGCCAGAGAAGTTGGGGAAGTGCTATGTCCTTTCCCCACCTTTTGGAGAGTTGATGGGTAGTAGGTGATTAAAGAGCCCAAGAACCACAGTAAAGACTCTTGTTTAAATGTCCTTTTATAAAGGGATGCTTGTTACACATGCAGTGCAGAGGCTATTTTGGGAAACAGAGGCCTGTTGAATAAATTCAACACCTATAAATTTCACAATCTGGGCACAGCATGGCATTCCAGATAGATCCCCTGTCCCTGCCTGTGTGTGCTGTGAACCCTAGCTTCAGTCATCACAGATGACTTCCCTGGTTCTGGGACATTCTTTTTTATTTTTTTTATTTTTAATTTTTTTTTTAATGTTTAGTTTTGAGAGAGAGAGAGAGCACGAGCTGGGGAGGGGCAGAGAAAGAGGGAGACACAGAATCCGAAGCAGGCTCCAGGCTCTGAGCTGTCAGCACAGAGCCTGACGAGGGCTTGAACTCATGGACTGCAAGATCATGATCTGAGCTGAAGTCAGATGCTTAACCAACTGTGCCACCCAGGCACTCCTGGTTCTGGAACATTCTGATCTGTTCTCACTGCCAGTGAGCCCTCTCACCTTGTAAGATTGTGTTCTGCCTTCTTGGTCCACTAAAATACCTGTCCTGTGTAAAGCCTTTGCTGACTGCTCCTTGGGTAGAATCTGAGATCTCCAGAGCATCTTATTCCAATCTGCCGGGATGATCCATCCTTGTGAAACATGCTCACAAGCCTGGGTGCCACTTCCCCTGCCGTGTGCCAGTCCCAGGTCTTTCGTGTTGGGTCCCTGTGGCTCAGGGCAATACATACCTTCGAGGAAATGGACACCATCGTGGACCAGACCACTTTGTCCCCTCCACTGCCTGGCCCAGCCCACCCTTCCTGGCCTCCACAAACCCAAGGAGCCACTGGCATCGTGATGTGGTCTTGGAGAGCAGGGCTCCCCTGCCAGCTGCTGTCATTGGGCCACGGATCCACACTGCTCTCTGCTGGGATGGTGACCAACTGGGACGAAGGTTTCTAGACTCTGGACAAGACCTCTCACTTCACTGTGGCACAGTGTCGGGCCACCTGTCTGCCCCTAGCCATCTGGTCCTTCCCAGTTATTTCTGCGGGCAAAGGCGAGGAGGCCTCAGGTGGGATGGGCAGAAGCCCTGGACTGTTACCAACTGGGGTTACTTCCCCCGACAGGAACCACTACAGCTTCTCTGTGTTGGGTTCCTATTCAGTATTTAGTCAACATCGTTTGAAAAAATTCTATTTCACGGGATGCCTGGTTGGCTCAGTCAGTTGAGCATCCAACTCTTGACTTCGGCTCAGGTCATGATCTCACAGTATAGGAGCTCGAGCCCCACGCCGGGCTCTGTGCTACTGACAGTGTGGAGCCTGCTGTGAATCCTCTGTCTCCCTCTCTCTCTGCCCCTCCCCTGCTTGCACTCTATTGCTCTCTCTCAAATAAATAAACATAAAAAAATAATTCTATTTTATGAATATATAAGTTATATTTTCAGTCTCTTTGTTTTCCTTCATAGCATGTAGGAAAGAAGAAAAATGTTTATTTGAGAACATTCTATGTAACAGGCACCGTAGGAAGTGCCCTAAATATGTTTTATTATATGTTCTGGATACTCTGTAAATGTAGATTCACCTCAGAAATAAAACATTCGTACAAGTGTGCGCCCTGTCGTTCTAAACGCAGTGCTTTGTGTCAGTGGACAGACAACCGCAGCAAATTACTTCCCACGGTGTACTTTTGTGTCATCGTAGGGACATCTTAGCCACACGGAGAACTATTAGAAGGTGCAAGCGGGAAGGCTCCGGTCTGGGTTCCAGCCATCCACGTGCCAGCGAGTGTCGTGTCCTGGATGGACGTGGGCGCCCACCTGTTCACGCTGCAGCCCGTTGTCCTCTCGCTCGGGTGACCCCCGTGCCCACCACGCCAGAGCCAGGAGGACCCCGTCCCCTCAGAGGAGCCTTCCGACCGTTGTTACCTGCCACAGCCTCCTTTCAGATGTATCGTTTGCATCATGTCAAAGTTAAAAAAAGATTCAGTGTCAGATTCCCTATGAGGTTTGAGGGCCCAGTGGCTCATGGAGCTTTGTCCGGGCTCTTCCGTCAGGCTTTCCAGTTGTTTTGTGGGTGTGTCCAGGGCTGCTTGTGCTCTTTTTTAACTAAAAGACTTATTTTTATATTTAAAATACTCTATAATCTTAACCTGGATTTTACTAAATGCTGGTATCCAATCTGTTCCATGTAATTCCCCAACCGAAGTCAGGCACAGGGCTTCCTTTATATTAAAGTGAAATTTCTTATTTCTCTTGGGTTTTCAATGCATCGTCGGAGTGTGCACACTGGCGTCATTTTCCCTGGGTCTGAGGGCTTCCTGACACGTCCTCGTACTTAGTAGGCAAGGTCCTCTCGAAACTACTGGGTTATAGGACGACTCTGGCTCTTTGCCCTCCCAAAGCCCGAGCGGGACGACGTCCCTGCACCCTCTGTTTTCATCGGTCACCCCCCGGCCGTGTTCTGTGCCGGTGCCCGCCCCAGCACTGACATTCCAAAGAGCCGGTCCGCAGTCCCGTGTGTGGTCGTGGAGGGACTTGGTGTTGCACAGAAGGGCAGAAGACTGGGCGTTGGGAGGAGACGAGGCCAGTACCCGTGGTGACGTGGCTTACCCAGAATCTCAGGCGCACCGCTGTGTCACGGGGAAGAGATCGGACTGTTCTGCCCCCGGCGGCTTGGAGGTCACCAGTCATTCAGCCCTGGGTCAGGGCACATACCTGGCCTGAGACGAGACCGCAGTCCTCACCAGACAGCCAGGGCTGAGAGCCGTGAGGCTGAGATTTGTGGCCTTAGAATACGTGCTTCTGAGGACCTTTCTCGCACTCCTGTCT
This sequence comes from Panthera leo, assembly GCF_018350215.1. NCBI lineage: Eukaryota > Metazoa > Chordata > Mammalia > Carnivora > Felidae > Panthera > Panthera leo. Next base: position 84,487,050 of record NC_056689.1, on the reverse strand, counting down.
TCAGAGTGAGACGCATCTGAGCTCCCAGGGAAACAGTGGGAGTTCTGGAGTCCTTTGGTTCACCTTTCTGGTGGGTGAGCTTGACCTTCCCCCAGATTCACGGGGACAGGAGGTGGCCACTTAGTTACTCGTTGTTTTGGTAATTACCCGTCGCCCACACATCACCCCAGCTCTTGACGTGAACCGAAAGCTTTTTCTGTGGACGCTAAGCCCCGAGCATCCTCCTGCCTGGTGGAAAGCAGCTCTGTTCAGAGCAGACACACTGGGTGCAGGTTCCCCGTCCCCCGTGGCGTCTGGCCTCGTGAGCCAGTCAGCAGCGTCCTGGAGCCTCGTCCTCCCCGTCCCTCTGTGCGGGGTGGCGGGAACATGAAGCACGGGCGTGCACAGACGGCCGTGGTGACCTCACGGTGTCCTTCCTTGTGCCCCACTGCACAGCCCTCCAACCCCAGAGAGGCCCTCTCCTCTGGAAAAGCAGAAGGGCACGAGAGCACAGAGTGGCAGTGCGAATGACAGAGGCCGGGGTGATGCCGACCGGCAGTTTTGTCACGAGTCCCTGTAGATCTTAGATGGCGGAGGGAGTGCTCACCGCGGAAAAGCCTGTCGGCAGGGCGCTTGGGAGGGGTGGTTTCAGTGCATCCTCCCCATTCACGTCCCAGAGTAGAATGCTGTGGGGTCCCGGGCTTCCAGAGCCATCTTGGTCCCCATCCCCGGACCCGCCCTAGCCCAGCCTCCCCCGACCGGCCACCGCACTCCAACCTGGCCTCTGGCCTCCCCCTCGGCTCTGAGCGGGCCCCTGCCCCTGCCCGGTCCCCTCGTTTGGGGCCCTGCAGCTTGTGAAGTGTCCAAGTAAGGCTTTGCTTCTTATTGGCTGCTGCATGACCACAGAAGTAATGCGTGTTCATCGTACAAGAAGGTGGGCAGCGAAGGCAGGAGCCCAGAAACCACTCACCCAGGTGGCCGCTGTCGGCCTGCCGGACGCGGGCTTCCCTTCACGGCTCACCGTGTGCTGCGTGGGGGCCGCGTCCGCGTCCCCGTCCCTGCAGGAACACGTCCTCGTGAAGGTAACAGGGTACTCCATCCTGGAAGGCACAGGCTGTCGTCGGGACAGCTCGGGCACGATGTGCCCGTTTTGTTGGGACAGGTTGTTTTAAAGCTTGTAGGTAAGTGTGGGGAGGTCTTTTTAACGTTTGCAAAATGAAGTCTGGGCCAGGATGTGCGGCTTGACGGGCCCGGGGCACGGCCGCTCGGCCTGCTGGAAGCTCTTCCCGGGAAGAGCTCCCGGTGCCGCCTGCACCCCACTGCGGCCACTCCCCGCCCCGCCAGCCCCCTCTGGCGGCTCCCCGCCTGGTCACCACCCCCTGGCCAGCCCCCGCTGGCTGCCCCCCGTCAAGTCAGCACTGCAGGTACTGAAGCACATTAGCTAATAGGCAAAACCCGCACAGATCCCACTAAAGCTGGGCATTTGACACCCCGTGACGAGCGTGAAACGTGGCTATCCCTGTAGACTGCTTCGTCTTTGTTTTCCTGTCGGGGTGGCGGTGGGGGCGGGCGGAGGTTCCCTTACACCCCGAGGAAGCAGGCTGGGCCTGTATGTATGTGCATTCCCATTAGACACATTGTCAGTGTATCCCTTAATCACTGTCATTGTTTATATTTTGTGTGGGGACAAAAATACCTCTTATCGTCTCACAAAATAAGTTTATAGTGGCTTCTAAACCAACAGATTATACAACTTTCAGAAAATTCAAAAGCAAGGGAAATGGTTAACAAAGAGAGTAGCATCATTTGAAATGTCTTGCCTCCTTTTAAAATATGGTTTATTTACAAATTTCTTTCTAAAACATTGAAAATTATACATCAATTCCCTCCTTAGTACAGAAGAAAACTAATGTTATAGATAAAATGAAATACAAATATAAAAGTCTCCCAGAATCCCATCATTCCCATACCATGACTGATGTTAGCATTTCTATGACTATCCTTGTAAAACCTTTGCTCCATAAGCATACACTCCCACAGACGCGCCCTTTGATGTTAACGTCACGTCCATCTTTTCACGTCAGTAAATGTGTACTGGGTCACGTCCTTAAATGTCTGCACAATGTCCCATTGGGTGGATAATGCCACAGTGCCTTTGTCCAGTCCCTCTGTACTGCCTGTGTAAGTTCATTCATTTATTCATTTACTCATTTATCTACTTGCTATTACAAAAATTGCCAGATAACCATTCTCACACATTTTTATAAGGTTTCCCATTTATGTTCATAAGAGAACATTCTGTAAGTTGAATCGGTGAGTCAGAGGGTACATTCTGGTTTTGTGCCCTCTGGCAGGTTGGTCCCAAGAGCCGACTTCCTTCTCTTTGACCGATACTGGGCAGAGCCTACTCTGTTTTTGAACTCGGGACATTATGCACACACCCAGGAGTCGGCAGAAGAAACAGTACAAGGGACATCCTCAGCCCTCCATGCCCAGCAGAGGTCAGCCCCCAGCCTGCTCTGCCTGCCCGCCCCTTCCCCACGCACTGACTGGAAGCAGGTCCCAGGTATCCATTCACCTGTAATAGTTTCCATACAGCCTCCCCAGGGATGTTTAAAAAGCAGAGCCACACTATGATGGTTCCTCCTCAAACAGATTAGGAAATCTCTAGTCTCTGGTTACATTTCTGCATGCTTTATCAATTTCATAAACGTTTGTTTCTGTTTTGTCTGTTTTTTTACGGCTTGTCTGAGTTGGGATCCAAATAAGGTCCACGTGTCCGGCCGGTTGATGAGTTCTGTTTTTTCTGATCGAGGGTCTCCCTTCCTTTGTTCCCCCTTGGACTGTATTTTCAAGAAGCTGGTTTGTTTGTCGCGCTTGTGTTGAGATTTTGCTAATTGTGAGTCATGTTTTCACTTGCTCCTCTGACCTCTGTATCTCCTGCAAGTTGGTAGATGATCCCAAGGCTTGATCAGATTTGATTTTGATTTTTTGGCAGAAGTTCTTTTTTTTTTTTTTAATGTTTATTCATTTTTAAGAGACAGAGCATGAGTGGGGGAGGGATAGAGAGCGAGAGAGAGAGAAGGAGACACAGAATCTGAAGCTTAACCCAGGCTCTGAGCTGTCAGCACAGAGCCCGACTCAGGGCTCAAACCCACAAACTGCAAGATCATGACCTGAGCCAAAGTCAGACGCTTAACCGACTGAGCCACTCAGGCACCCCCAGAATTTCTTTTTTGATCCTTGCCTTTCTGGTCTTTGTCCTGCTTTCCATTTAGTGGCCATGTGCCACTTATTTTGTGAACTTTCCGTCTTTGCCCATATTTCTACTGGGACCCGTGTCTTATTTATTTTTAAGAATTCTTCATATACTAAGGCTAGTAGGTCTGTTTTTCTCTCATATATTACAAATACTTTTCCCACTTGATAATTTTTCAGTTTCTTTTCACTGATGCTTATGGTACCATTTGCTGCTACATGGAAGACTTAATGGTCATATCTGTCAGCCTCTTTTCCTCTGGTTTCTAGCCTGAGAGTCATTCAAGTGAGGCCTTCATTTCTCCCAAATTCTGTACATTATCTGAATTGATACGCACATCATGCGTCTACAGCTTTGCATGACTCTCCTGTCATTGTAACATTTAAAACTTTGCTGTAGCTAAAAATTTGGGGGGGGGGTGCGCAAAGGGTGATAGGTCTACCTTGATTTCTTCCCCGACATCAACCATTTGTTCTAACCACATTTGCCTCCACTGACTATAAATTCCATTTCTACTATGTGTGGGGTTGCTTGTGTGCTTTGTCTTGTTCTTTGATCTTTCTCATCTGCTGGCTGTGGCATCGTGTGCTTGGGGGGGGGGGGTGCGTGTGTGTGTGTGTGTGTGTGTGACTTTTGTTATTGAGACATAACACGTGCAGAAAGGTGACAAAGCCAGGGCCCAGGCCTGGGTCCCATTCTCCTGGGCACGGGCTACTTCTCCGTCACCGCCTGTCATTTGTCAGAATGCTGCTGACTGTTCTTGTGTGCTTATTCGTCTAGACCGACTTCAGAATCATTTGGTCAGACTTCACAAATAAAAGCCACATGAGACATCAGTTGGATTTCTGCTGAATTTGCTATTAATTGCAGGATAAGCAGCCACTTTCTGGTATTGAGACTTCCGCTCAGAGGCACGGCATTGTGCCACGATCACCACTCTTGTGTGTGTACGTGCTTCCTTTTCTCCCTGTTCTTGGTTTTTGTTTTGTTAGCACAGGTCTTGTACTTTAAACTCAACCCTGGGTATCTTTTTTTTTTTTTCCCATTAAATTTTCTGATTATAACTGTCTTACCAGATCATTTCCTGGAAACCGGCTGTTTAAAACTGAATAGTGCAGTTTTTTTCCCCCAAGTGCAATGGGAAAGAAACAGTGTAGTGAGTGATCATTTTTAATGATCCAAAACCCTTTGAGGAAACGAGTACCCTCACTGTACTAATAAGGACAGCGGCTGAGCAAGGCCCAGTCAGTCACCCACGGCCAGACTGTGGTCCGAACCGGGCCCCTCCAGACCCCAGCTCCTCAGGCTGCACGTGGATCCCAGGGGTGGGGCGGTCTTGTCCAGACGCAGACACCAGGTCTGGGGAGGGTCCCCGCGTTCTGCATTTCCGTAGCTCCCAGGAAATGCCGCCCGCCACGTTCCGGGAATCTGGGCATACCTGAGTCATTTAGGTTGGGACATGCGAACTTTGGGGCAGACGGCTCCTCTGTGCTATGTGGAAAGTCTCTCCAGTGTTCTGGAATAAGTCGAATAGTCTACTTCGCCGGACTAGGCAGCCCGCAAGCCCACTACCGGAAGTAGTGGTGTCTGGTGCGTCTCAGGGCCTGGGGTGGGCACCTGCCTGGGGTTCCCCTGCTGCTTCCGACTCTGACCCTGTGCCTCAGCCTCCTCATCTGGAAAATGGGGACAACAACAGCGCCCACCTCCTAACTCGCGGTGGGCAGTGAGCGATGGCATGACGTATTAGGTGCTTTGCACGGGGCCTGGCACTCGTGACCGTGATTGCGTACACATGCGTGGGGCCTTGGAGCCCAACGCCCCGGGTCCCAGGATGTCAGCGACAGAGCTGAAAAGCCTCGCTCTCTCTGCCTTTGACTTCGAAACTGTGGTGAAGGCCCCTCCCCCCCGGTGGCAGGCCGCGTGGAGAGCGCGATTCCAGACCTCATCCCAGGACCTGCTGCCAGCTCATGACCAGGACTCGTGATTTCTGCGTGCACTTTAGCACCTTGGGAAACGTCTGCCCGTCGGTTCCTTAGCAGTACACATGCATATCTGGGGAGGATTGCCAGCCAGCCACCTTACATGATCACTTCAGCAGCCTGGCAGGAAGACAGGGCCGTCTGGCGCAAACTTAGTAGGGTGCAGAGGGACAGGCAGGGAGTTGCTTAGCGGGGACAGAATTTCCGCCGGAGAAGAGAAAACGGTTCTGGAGATGGATGGAGGTGATGCATGCCCAGCAGGGTGAACGTGCTTCATGCGGCTGAAATGCACACTTAAAACAGTCCAATTTATGTGTTGTGTATTTTACACAATAAAACAAATCCAGTCAAGACTTACAATGACTCAGTCTTTTTCTTCTCTGTGAGAAATGGAGGCATTTCTTCTCTCCCATGAGTCATCAGCTGTGGTGCTCCAAACCCCAGTCCCTCACTTCCTACTTCCTCTTCCTCCTCCAGCCGCTGAGGACCCTGGGGTGACCTGGGGACTGGACAAGCCCTCATCCTCAGTCCTATCGATACAGAGAGCTGGGCTGACTCTTTCATCCCCACGTTTGGGGGCACACAGCCCTGACGGGGGTTTGGACGGGCACCACTCCTCCTGGCCGTACTGCGACGTCCTGCAGGGGTTACTGGGGGAGGCTGGCTGGATGGCAGGGGCAGTGGCAGTGACCCAGTGACGCCCGTCACACAGGGGTGTGCTGTATCGTGCCGCAGGGGAGGGTCACAGGCAGCAGCGGCGTGGGTCAGGTTGGCCCTTCCCTCCGTGACACGCGGGAACGGCACAGGGCACGGCCGATCAAATGAAGACAAAATGGAAAGTCCACTCGGAGCGCTGAGCTCCGTGTACATTTCTGCTAGGAAGGAGTCTCCTCGGACGCCTAATGTTTCGTCTTAGACCCGCCCCCTGCCACCGGGCCCTGCCGCTGGTGTCGAATGTAAGTAACCGTCTGGCTCAAGACCTCAGCAGTGACGCCCTCTAGGTGAGTGCCGGGATCCGTTCCAAAGCTGAGCTCCTTAGTTCCCAGTCCCCCGTGGGCAAACAGCTCGATGTCCAGCGGAGCCCGGACCGGACGGCGGGTCGGCTTGATGTACCGGCCGTTTCTGAGCAGCTGGACGGCCGGGCTGGGCTGGTGGAGGCCACGTGCGCATGACCAGGGCGGGTGGGGGGCCCGGGACAGGTGACTGGGTCCCTCTGTGGTGACTGCTGGGGCCGGATGCAGAGGGTGGGTTTGCGCTTCCCGCTCTCGCGGACTCGGCCGAGGGTCCTGCCCGCCCATCCCTTCCGGGCCCTGCATTCCAGGGTCTACATCTCCTCCCAGAGCCAGTGCCACAGGCGTGAGCCAGCTCAGGTGCCGCGCCCAGTGTGTCCGCGATAAACGCTCCTGCGTGCGAACTGCATGTGTGTGGTTCTCCACGCCCCTGCTTCCTTCATCCCGGTAGACAGGAGAGAGAGGGGAGTTTTGGGGGCGCGGGGAGCAGCCTTCGTTCGGGGACAGGAGCCCAAGCACTCGGAACGGCTTGCTCAGGCCAGTAAGGGGTAATTGTACATTTATAAAATACAGTGACTTTTTAGCTGAAGTTCAGGGCAGACAACAGACAAGTTGTTTACTGGCATCTAAATTTACTTACATGAAAATAATTACACAAATAAAAACTTAAATCAGGTTTAGTTATGACCTCTGTAAAAAGGAATAAAATTGGGGCTCCTGGGTGGCTCAGTCAGTTGACCATATGACCCTTGATCTTGGCTCAGGTCATGATCTCAGGATTTATGGGTTCAAGCCCCGCACCAGACCCTGTGCTGACAGCGTGGAGCCTGCTTCAGATTCTGTGTCTCAACTGTCTCTCTGCCCCTCCCCTCTGTGTGCTTTCTCTCAAAATGAATAAACTTAAAAAGAAAAAAGAATAAAATTATAAGAAAAGACATAGCCATCAACATAAACGTATACATCAACTGAAGCGATCTTTTTGGTCGTTCTCGTGGTGAGGCCCATTACTCCTGTTTCAAGAAACCCAGTTCAGTGACGATCTAAATCTCTTAATTTTTAAAAACGTTCTTGACAGGCTCCTTAATAATTAATTCGAATTAACACAAGAAACTTCACCTCTGGGGTCATCAGTGTCTTTTCTAGTCCCTGAAAGTTGTCGATCATGAAAAAGGACTTGTGGACATTTGCGTGTCTCCTTTGGAGATGTGTCTCTTCTGGTCCTTGGCCCGTTTTTAAATGGAGTTATTAGCTTTTGTGCTGTTGAGTTACAGGAGTCCCTTATATATTTTTTTAAATCAACTCTTATGAGACGGACGGTTTGCAAATACTTTCTGCCATTCTGCACGATGCCTTTCCACCTTGCTGACGGCGTCCTTTGCCGTGTGGAAGCTTCTTCGTTCCACGTGGTGCTCCTCGTTTATGTTTGCCTCTACTGCCCATGCTTTCAGCGTCTGGTCCACGCCACATCACATCGCGGCCAGAATCGATGTCGTGATGCTTTTCCTCTGTGTTCTCTTCTAGGAGTTTGAACTTCAGGTCTTATCTGTAGGTTTTCAATCCACTTGGAGTTGATTTCTGTGTGTGGTGTAAGCAGTTTCATTGTTCGGCATGTGGCTGTCGGTTTTCCCAGCGCCATTTGCTGAAGAGACTCTCCTATCCCCGTTGTGTGTTCTTGGCACCTCGTTGAACATCACTTGACTGTATATGTGTTTGTTTCTGGCTCTCAATTCTGAAGTTCCACTGGTCCATATGTCTGTCTGTATAGCAGTGCATACTTTTTTGGTTTCTGTCGCTTTGTACTATATTTCGAAGTCAGGGAGTATGATGGCTTCAGCAGGTACACGAAAAGATGCTCAACATCACTCATCATCAGGGAAATAGAAACCAAAACAACGAGATACCACCTCATACCTGCTGGGATGGCTGTTACTAAAAAACCAAGAGACTACAAGGGATAGCGAGTGTGCGGAGAAATTGGAACCCTTATATACTGTTGGTGGGAACGCAAACTGGTGCGGCTCCTGTGGAAGACAGTACGGAAGTTTCTCAAAAAATTAAAAATACAGCTACTGTGTGATCTGGCAGCTCCGATTCTGGGTATATACCCAGAAGAGTTGAAATCAGGAGTTTGAAATGATTTTAGCACACCCACATACATAGCAATATTATTCGCAAGAGCCGAGACATAAACAGTCCTAATGTCCATCAGCAGATAAACGGGCAAAGAAAATACTGTATACACATACAGTGGAATATTATTCAGCCTTAGAAAAGAAGGAAATCCTGCATTATCCAACGACATGGATAAACCTGGAAGACACTATGCTGAGTGAACAAGCCAGTCACAGAAGGATAAATGGTGCACGGTTCCGCTTAAGTGAGGTATCTAAAATAGACTCATAGAAGCAAAGAATAAAATGGTGGTTGGACGTGAGGGGTTGTTGCCCATGGGGTACAGCTCCAGCTATGCAAGATGAACACGCTGTAGATGTTGTACCGTATTGCACACCTGAAGATCCGAGAGGCTAGATCTCGTGGTAAGTATCTAACCACAGTAAAATTAACAAACACACACTGACCTGTTGCAGCAGGAGCGCTTGGGAGAGAGGGTTGTGCTCGCTCTCGGTCTCTCCCTTTGGGTCCAGATGCTGCCGCTCCCCTGGGAGGGTCCTCTGTTCTATGGCCGCCACTGGAGGCTGTTCTGCTACCCGCCACAGCCAGGGAGGTTAGGGAAACACCATGACAACAGAGGAGGGGGAGACTCCTCGCAAGGACCCTTTGTCTCCCCACGTGGTTCCACTTACAGCACAGTTTCGCTGGCATCCGGGTAATTGATAGATGCGCTCAGGACCTGTGAGCCCGGAGTTGAGGCTTCAGAGATGCCCATGCTGGCTGCTGTCCCGTCCAGACCGCAGATTCCTGCAGTGAGCCATTTGTCCCACAGCAAAGTCCTGACAGGGTGGACGTGCCCCCAGGAGGCCCCGGCATGTCCTGGCTTTTATCCTGGAGAACACCACCCTGGACAGAGAGGCTAGACCAAGAAAATCTGACTCACTGTCCCCGAAAACCCCCAAGAACGGCAGTTGTGGCCTCTGCAGACTTCAGAAGTCCCACAGCAGCGGACCAGCAGTTACCTGCTGTCATGCTGTGCACCAGTCCAGGAACCTTTGGGTCTTAACAGAAAATGACATATTGATACAACTCGTTCAGATTGTAAGATCTTCTGATTTGCCCCCAGACACGGTGTTCGGATTTGCTGGCGGATGTTTGTGACACAAACGAGCTCCACCGACACCGGACTGGCACAAACAGGCGTGTTTGGAAAAGATTCTTAGTACGTGTATTTTTTTCTCCAAGTTCGTGCAGGAATTGTCAAATGCTCTGCCGATGCTTAATTTGTCCATGAGGCTGTGGTGACCCTTCTGATCCTCAGGTGACCTGGTCTAAACTCCTACCGTAATCCTGTATCCTTGTAAGAATGCTCCTCATATTGGAATAGGGAGAGGTATCTGTGATGAGACAGTGCAGACCTGAGGCCACTCGCTCGGGGCCTCCTTGCAGCCAGGCCAGGCCTGGAGCCCCGGCTCCATCCGACTTGTCCTGGTCGCTTCCTCCAAGGCGTTGTCTCCTTCCACTGACTATCCTGTGGAGGCACCGAATGTTGGGGGCTTTGGCTGGTGCTCCTGCCTCCCATGGGCAGCTCCGAGCCAACGACTGACCTGTGTGGGGTCCACAGACCCCCTCTCCCTCACCTGCAGGTGCTAGAGCACGCTCGAGCTCCCGTGGGATCAGGCCCTTGTCTACGCACGTCTTTCTCCCGGACACCCTGGGGGAGGCCGGCCTTGGCGGGCCAGGACTCCATCCCACACACCCGTAGCTCCGTTGATCGTTCCCCCCCGGGGGCCCCCATGGCCCTGAGAAAGGTGCCGCCATCCATTTTGGAGATGAGAAAGTGTGGCTCATAAAACTGAATGGTGTAGCCAAGCGAGGTCTGTGCTGGGCTTGAGCAGGAGGCAGGGATGGGCTTTGCTCAGTGGTGCCCAGAGCTGGGCAGGGGCACCCTGGCACCCACAGGGTCACTTTGAACTGATTTTAATGACCCTTGAGAGTGGCCTGGAGAGCTTCAGGAGCTCTGGCCACCATGAGGCCCCCACACCGTGAGGCCTGCGGTGTGCTCGGCCAAGACAGCTCTGCGAGGCGTGTGAGGGTCTGAGGGACCCTTCTGGCTCCTTGGACCTGTGCCCCCAGCTTGTATCTCTCCCAGGTCAGAGTCCACCACCTGCTCCCTGTTTCTGAACCTGCCCTGAGCCGTGTCTCCCGTGTCCTGATGACCCCTCTCCTCTGTGAAAGACACACGTGCATGCTGAGAGACCACAGAACACCTCTCATGACATTTGAACCCCCCCCCCCCCCCGATTTTATCACCAATGATAGTAGTCGGTTTCTAATGTGTTTGTTTCTCAGCTTTGGTGCTGAGCAGCACACAACTGAGTATCTTGAATTTTTCATTTAACATTTTAAACGTTTCTTATGACTTTCAGATTCTCTGTGTTACTTTAGAGAAGTCCTCAAGGTCTAAACCCCAGACTCAGCCCAGCCAGAGGGAGGCCCTCCCTCCCAGAACTGAAAGAGGCACTTACCGCGTGTTACCTGAGAAAGACTTGTCACTCTGGCAGCACAAGCACCAAGCCACGAAGGATGACTGCGGAGTCAGAAACTGTCCTTGGTGACAGCGTGAGCCTGGCTGCCTCTGCAGGGAGCCTCCAGCCGCGACCACAGGGTGCCTGAGCACCTCCCAGGAGCTGGGGAATAGCAGATCCCTGGGCAGGGTCCCCTGGCCCCCACGTGGGAGATCAGGACCTGCCCACTGTGTCGCACACCATGCTCAGGGAGTCACAGCCCTGCCCCGGAGGGTGTGCTCTGCACATGGGAAGGAAGAAAGCGAAGACAAGACAGAGTGGGGAGGAAAGGGAGCCCCCGCCAGCTGGGTCTCTGCCCCACTGGCCCCTGGCTGGTGGGTAAGGTGCCCACGGGCTCATCCTCCACCCTCGGCCTCAGTGGGTGGGTCCAGGGAGGGGACATGGCCGTTGCAGCCCTTCCCTAGCCCCACTGTCCCACAGCGCGGAGAGGGAGCTGGGCAGCTCCCTGCAGAGCATGTCAGTGATGAGCCAGGGGTGGAGGAGAAACAAATTAGGTTGTGCTGGAGGAGAGGCGGCGAGACCAAAAAGCCAGCCGCCAGATTTGAGCACACACTTCTCTGAGCTTCTAAGGCAACAACAAGGACAGACTGATGTATATCCCCGTGGCCTGGAGAAAGGAAGCAGCACACTTTTTCTTGGAGAGAAATTGCATTATTTCCCTGGAGCCAGATCAGAAAGAATCCTTCCAGTGGGTCTTTATGTAAACGTCATTGATGGGAGGTGGGGAACATCCCCCACTCGGGGCACCAGAGGCCGAGGCAACGGTTGTACTATAAACGTGTGAAGGCGTGTCTCCAGGAGCCACATGGATGTGGCCGAGGTGTCAGCCATCTCAGCCGAGGTAGGGACGGGAGTCAGAGAAAGTGGATGGCTCTCCCTCTGCTCCCCTAGCCCCTCCCCCAACTTTGTGGGATCTGCTGGCTTTATAGTGGGGGCGCCTGGATGCCTGGGTTGCTCGTTAAGGGGAGATCAGAGTCCTTGGGATAGAGGGCAGCTGGCAGAGCTGCGGGTGCTGTCTCTGCAGGGGCAGGGCTCCTGGAGGCCCCGGGTCTCCATCCCTGGCTGCTTCCCCACCACGCGCCCAGAGCCTCATGCCTCAGACCCTCAGACCTCTCTGGATGATGAGACAGCAGATTGCCTCTCGTCCCCGTGCAACAGTATGACGTGGACAAAATAACAGCGGCCACTTCTGTGCAGCCAGGATTTTCCGACATGTTTCTTCGACGGACTCCTGGTCCCCACGACTGCACCCGGGGCTCAGCCCGGCCTCGTCCCCACTTCACAGATGGGAACACCAAGCCAGAGAAGCTGCTGCAGAAGGCACAAGGCACGCCACCTGGGGTCACACAGCGGCTGCTTTCAGAGCCCACCCGGACCTCAGCAGGAGCCGGGGCGGACCCCGAGTCCCGCGGTGACGAGCCGGGGGGCCGTCTTCTGTGCAGGCGCCTGGATGAGGACGCATGTGCCTTTCCTTGTGACCCAGCGGTTACCCTGCTGGCTGTTTACGGAGCAGAGCGTTAGAGGCAACTGTGCACGGACGTACAGACGCACGCACCTGAGCCGCACCCCACACTGCCCCCGTCCCCACCCTGCAGAGGTAAGGGGACCCCCCGGGGGATGGGCCTGCCGTGCGGGGAGACCTGGGCCCCGTGCGGTGCGGAGGCACCTCTGTGAAATGCACGCGGGGTCCGTCGTTCAGAGCTCACGAGGGGCTGGAGCCCGAGAGCCGCCTGCCGGCCTCGCGCCTCCAGAAACGCGCCGGGCCCCCAGCAGGGGTGGCTGGCAGCGGGGCCACCCGTGACTCACGCAGAGATGGCAGCTTTACATATTTGAGAGGAGCGTGGCCGGCTTCCTATCTGAAGTATGTTTCCCCGGAGAGACCACCACCATTTGAGCTATTTTTGATTAAAATGTAAAAATTAAAAATTAAATCAAATGGTCGTAGAACTCCTCGGGGAAAACACACTTCGGTGATGAAGCATTCCCTGCTGCAACCTTGAGCCTCTTACGGCGGCGTTGCCTCATCCACAGGTGGTCTTTTTATGACGCACATAATTAAAACGAATTGCGACAAGAGCCACCAAACACCCGCCTTCCCGCGCGTGGACCGCGGGCGGGCGCTCCCGGAGCGGGTCCTGGCCGGGGGGGGGGGGGGGGGGGGGGGCACCAGGTGGAGGGGACAGGCCGGCCAGCCCGGACGGGACCTCCGTGCGCCCTCCCTGGGCCGCCCCCCTGCCCGGTCCCCAGGGCAGCCTCCTCCCGCCCGCGTCCGTCGGGATCTCACCGGCTCGTGCGCAAACAGCTTGCACACATCCCGTGTCCCGTCACAGGTGACGGATGCCGCCCGGAAACCGAAGTAGGCACAGTCGGGTTTCCTGGGAGTATGTGTGGAATCTAATCTACGACTTACTCGTGTCAGGCTGAGTGATCAGCCTGCCCCGGGGGCCCGGGGAGCGCGTCCGAGGGGAGCGGACGGTGGCCGCCTCGAATTTGCATCCCCGCCTCTGGGCTGACGGACGCACCACGCGGGTGTGACAGGACGTGACCCTCCGAGTCACCGCTTCATCTCCGTCAGTGTGGGGTGTGACTGGCCACGCCGCGGCCGCCTCAAGACGATTTCTTGTCTGTGAGGCTTTGCGGCCTCTGCTTCACGCAAAAATGCCGCAGGATAACAGTGTGTCTGGAACGAAGGGCCGAGCACAGCGCTGTGGCCTCTAGACGAGGGTGCCCGGCCCAGCGGCGGCTGCAGAAATGCCAAATTCCGGGCTCGGGGGCTGCGCTGGCCCGGTCTTGGGGTGCGCACTTCACCTGCCGGTGTCAGACTGAGCACAACTGACACGTGTAGATTTCCCGTTCTGTTCTTGAAAGTTGTGGCAGCCGGTAACAGGTGTGGCGATTTGGGATGGAAGTCATCTGATGGGCATGGCAAGAGCAGACCACAGCGTAGCCTCCCCGGCAAGAGGGAAGAAGCTGGGAGTGCGTGCCTCATGGCCCGATGCCTCCCCCAGAGCCTGCCCGGCCGGGAAACACCTGCACAGCCCCCCGGAATCTGGTCCCTGCCCTCCAGGAAAACCAAACTCCCTGGGTCTCATTCACCTGCAGGGGCCCATAGTCCCTGGGCACGGCTGTGGGGAAGTGCCCATCTCAGCGGGTGTGGCCATCTCGCACTAGGCTCAGGCTCTTGAGGGTGGAGCGTCGCAGGTAAGATCCCTGCGCCTGGAGTCTGCAGGCTGAGAGGTGCTGGTCAGGGGAGGCCCCAGGGGCTCTGCCCCTCACGCGGCTGATGTGCCCTTGGATGCTATGGACTGTGAGGGCCCACCGGGCACTGCCCAGGTACCCAGGCTGAGCCCCAAACCTCAGAGTTTCAAGTCCATCACGTGTGAACTAGAAGGTTCCCTGCCATCTACAAGCTGCAAGCAGGACCCACCTGTACGGGGCTGAGCTCTGCACTGCCCCGGGGCGGCGGTCCATCATTTTTATTTAACCAGTGGGTAGGATGCCCTGGTTATGCAGAGGCAGGACTCAAGCACCCCCTGAGGCAAGGAGACGCGGTGTCTTCTGGGAGATCAGAAGCACTGTGGGGAGAATGCCATGGCTCAGCTGCTTAGGGACCCAGAAGGCAAAGGGCAACGCAGGGGTGGGGGGCTTTCTCCTACCCGCACACGAGACCCAGCACTGTCTTGATAGTGGGCAGTTATTATAAATGGCGTATTTAAAAAAACCTATTTTCCAGGGGCACCTGGGTGGCTCAGTCGGTTAAACATCCAACTCTCGATTTCGGCTCAGGTCACAATCTCACGGTTCATGAGTTCGAGCCCCACTTCCGGGCTCTGCTCTGACAGCGTGGAGCCTACTTGGGATTCTCTCTCTCCTTCTCTCTCTGCCCCTCCCCTGCTCATGCTCTCTCTGTCTCTCTCCAAAATAAATAAACATTTAAAAAAATCTTTTCCGGTGGTGTTTCCCATGGCTGGTTTTTGGGAGGAGTTTTAGATCTCCATAGTTATGTTCGATCTGGCCAGCTGACAAACCTTCCCATTAGCTTTTAATGTTTGAACAAATTAATTCTCCTGGATTTGCTAATACCAACATGTTTGTAAATAATGATAACCGATTTTAAGTATATTGGCCCCTCAACTCCCTTGTTCTTCTTATTTCTTTACTATCGGTAGGCGCTTACAGAAACTTAGCGCTGGGGGAAATTCAAACGTGCTCAAAAGTATTCAGACCAGGAGATGAGGCGTCCCTGCATGCTGCCAGCCTCTATCAAGTATGAACTCTCCGCCAGTCTTGCTGTTCCTCGCCCTCTGAGGACTTTTGTCCTGAGGTGTACTGAGCAAAACCAAGGCCCTGTTTCACGTCATCTGAAAATACTCCTGCACGTGCCTGTAGCAGGTGAGGCATCTCGGCATCACTTTTATCGTCGTTTACAGAACAGTGACTCCCTAATGTCATCCGACACCCCTTCAGGTGACTTTTCCTCAGGTGACGAGGCCCACCTTCCTTCCGAGACCTTCTTTCCCTCCCTCCGGTGCCTGTCACCCCAGCCAGACGTAGGCTTTCTAACTTTGGTCAGAAGGATGAAGACGGCATGTGGCTCTGGGTAGTTATGGGTCTGAGGACACAGGAGTAGATACAGAACAGAGAATGAATTCAGGCATTTGAGGTGAGGGGGCAGCACGGCCAAGGGGAGAGCGGAGGGGCGGGCACGGACGGGCTGGTTTCGGTGGCTCGGGCAGCTGCAGGGAGAAGCTCCAAGAAGCTCCGTTTCAGCCTGAAACACATCAGCCCCGAGACACACAGGTCCAAGACTATTCTAGAAAATGCAGAGTAAAGTGGATCGCAGCGTTGTCCTGGACAGATGAGCTAAAGAAAGCTCATACCCATTTATAAACTCTGCTAAGAGTGTAAATTCAATCCGATTAGCAGATTTTTCGTTTTCTAATATTTCCTTGGTCAGTTAATTTAGTTCCATCCAGACTGTCCAGAGTGGCTAACACTTGCAGAATGATCTTTCCATCTACCTGGAGGCGTCGCCATGTCTGATTTACCCCAACCCAGGCCCAACCCCCAAACCCAGGAAGTGCCTCCGTCTCCTGTCTCCCCAATCTCGCCACCCCCCTGCCCACAACACTCTGCCTGGGTGTCGGTGTGTGTGTGTGAGTGTGCACGTGCACAGGTATGCATATGAGTGTGTGGGGGAAGCCTGTTAAACTTATACACAAAGGCCTTGCAACTTTCATTTCACTCACCATGTCCTGGAGGCCTTTCCTGTGAACATAACTCACAGGCACAGACCCGGATCATCCTGTTAAAGTCATGTTAAGATCACACAGCCAGCATGCTATTGGTAGACACTTGGGTTGCTCTTGGATTTTTGCTACAGCAAAAATGCTAAAATTCGTAAGTGAGAATATGCAAATCTGACCTAGGTAGTTTACGGTCAGTTTGGCAAGAATTTTTTAAAGGCGTAATACTCGGTGCTGGTGAAGATGTGGAAAAAAGTATGCACTCACTCTTGGTAGCTGTAAAAAGTGTCACAGTCATTTTGGAAGACAGTTTGGCAAAACCTATTAACGTGTACAATGTTTCCGCTCTTTGGTTAATTAGCTGCTTTCCTGAGAATTGACTCTGTGCTTAGATTTATGCCCAAAAGTGCGTTTTGAGCCTTGCTCCCTGGACCTACTAAAAAGACCACTGTCTTCTCCCCCTTCCCGGCTCAAACTTCATATGTGGAAACTGATCCCCTTAGAGACTTAAGTCTGTGGAGCCGTGTGTCTCAGGAGCGAAAGCACCAGTACCTAGGTGTGTGCTGCATCACGCTCTGTCTCTAACACAGCTTCGCCCCGGCGCGACGTCCGTTCTGGAGCTCTGTCTCCTTCCACGTGAAGCAAACGTCACAGACTGGCCTGCAGTGACCGGAAGGAGGTGATCCCGTTTGGGGCCGCACAGCACCTCCCACCCGCCTCAGCGGGTCTGGGGGTGGCAGTGGGGGCCTCGCTAGGGCCCAGGAGTGGTCCCCTGAGCAAGGAGGCCCGTGCGGGTTCCCAGAGCCCCCACAGCCCCTGGTGCCCCCTGTCGCTGGGCCTCCTGCCCCACCACGGCGGCCTCTTCATTCTGTTCTTTTGAGGAAGGTGCTCACGGCAGCAGGCAGGCAGGGCGCGGCGCGGCGGGAGAGATTCCCCAAGACTTTCCCTGCTGTCTCATTTCTGGGAAGGGGGAAGAATTTGACACCAGTCCTCAGCGTCCGTGAACCGAATGACCCACTTCCTCAGGTGCTTTGCCAGAGGAGCCTTGATGTGGCCTTCGCCTTGGAGAGGGTCAAATGTTCACAGGTGCCTTGCACAGCAGAGACCAGATGTTATGATGCGGTTCCAGGAACTCTTTGTGGTCGGCTTGGCAACCACTGGCTGGCCCGGGGGCATCTTGAGCCCAGTAGGGCGTGGGGTCTGGGGCCTGTGGACCCGAGCCTGCTGGTGCTGCTGACAGCCAGATTTCCCAGCATTCCTAGCGTCCCCACGGATGCATCCACTCTCACAGTCATCCCAGGGAAGGGGAGAGCGGCAGAGGACAGGGGCCCCTTCATGGAGCACCCCCACTGTCAGGAGGCTGGACGCAGGACCGCTGCTGACTTTGGAGCCGGCTTCCCGGCCAGGCCGCTTTCTTATCCCAAACCCTCTGCCATCCATGCTCTGGAGTTTGCCACGTCTTTAAATGGATCGTGCCATTAGCTCTGGGAACAGCAAATTCATGGTCATCCGAAGTGCCTGGACCCAAACAAAGGCGTATATGAGAAGCCACAGGTTTCTGGAGGTAAAAAGGCATCCTTATCATCTGTGGATTACGAGTGAACCACAGGCCCAAATTGTAAGCTGACCTGCGGGGTCACCCAGAGGGGACAGAGCAGCACATCACCATTCCTGGCTGCTAGGGGGACCAGCTAGCCCCATTTTCCTGTGATGCAGGGTTTCCTGGGACGTGTGATTTTCATCGCTAACGTGGGAACATTCCAGGCTAGCTGGCAGCCGTTCATCACTCCGCACAGCCTCTCTGGCTACTCCTGGGTCCTCCGTGCCGACTGGGACCCTGTCTCCAGGCCCCACGTCCCTGCCCCAAGCTCAGACCCGTCCAGTTCATCGCTTCATCCTGGGTTGCCGTCCCTGCCTCCTCCCTCTGTCAAGGCCTGTCCCGGACGAGCACACACAGCTGATGCCCACTGGTCATGTTCCAGGGCACATGGACTGGGGCCGTGGGCAAGGCCTGCACGTGATAAGCAGGAGGGCAGCCCATGCCAAATTTATGAAGTGGGCAGTTCGAGGCCAAGGCAGGCACCAGCACTGCTTTGCCAGGGCAGGGGTGGGAAGGGAGTAGGGCTGTGGTTGGCACCCTCCAGGCAGTGGACCCCGCCCATATCCCCTGTCTGCCCTGGCTGGTCTCCGCATCCCATCATTTAAATTGAGCAAATACTGGAGTGTCTGGGTGGCTCAGTTGGTGGAGCGTCCGACTTTGGCTCAGGTCATGATCTCACAGTTCACGGGTTCAAGCCCCGCATCGGGCTCTGTGCTGACAGCTCAAAGCCTGGAGCCCACTTTGGATTCTGTATCTCCCTCTCTCTCTCTCTCTCTCTCTCTCTCTCTCTCTCTGAAAAATCAATAAACATTAAAAAAAGAAAAAGTGGGGGGGGGGGAGGGTGGGTGATGGGTGTTGAGGAGGGCACCTTTTGGGATGAGCACTGGGTGTTGTATGGAAACCAATTTGACAATAAATTTCATATATTGAAAAAAAAATAAAAAGGCAAAAAAAAATAAAGAAAAAGAAAAAAGAAGAAAAAATAAAATCGAGCAAATACTAATTAAGAAAACAACCCTCCCCTCCCCCAAATTATTTTCCTCAAAGGCTGCAAGACTCCGTCCAGAGGCAGAGTCTGGAGGAAATGTTAACACAGGCTAATAAAGACCCTAACTGTGGCTGTAAGGACCAGCCTGAAGGGGCCGAAGCCTGGGCAGGAGCTGGCAGCCAACAGATGGATCTTGGAACAGAAGTGGGACCTGTGGCAAAAGTCGAGGGGCCAGGGACCTTTCCTAGACTGTTGTTCTCCACCGGATGTCTTTCTCTTCCGGGGCAGCATGCAGCTGAGGATTTATTCCCAATAGACAAATGAGAGGTTCTGAGCCAGAAACTTGAGTCCGTGCTGGACGGGGGCACTGCCACCACCCACTGGCCTGGACGCCCGGGGACCCACGCCTGCCCTCCGTGCCCATACCTGCTGGAAGCCAGTGCCGTGGGTTCCTCCCTGTCACCAAAGAATTAAGGACAGCATCTCGGGTAGGAAGCTATCGTGGAGGGTGGAAGTTTCTGGCCAGGCAAATAAATTGGATTTAAGTATATTACAGTCATAATCTTTTTCTGCCTCTCTCCAGACGGTCTCTGTACATGGAGAAATGAGGATGTATTCGCAGACAAAGCATGACCTGAGGGAGAAGCCTGCCCGAATCTGGATTTTCAATAACATAAGACAATAAAGCTTAGACATCTAACCTGCTGCAATATGGTCAAAGTATAAAGAGCTTAGCTGCTAATAAAAGGGCAGGGGCTTCCCCTCATATCTGAAGATCCGGACCCCCCACAAGGACACTTCATAAAGATCGTAATGGGTTAGCCAGGATCACAGAGACACGGGGCCTTGTTGACCGATTGTCTGACAGTTGTCACCTATGGATCTGATATTAATAAGTCCCGTGTTGATTTCCTCGGGGTATTTTTGTCCCTGTAATTGCACATCTTCCTGTTGTGGCCCTACACTGGGCAGCGTGGGGAGCGCACTTACCTGATGGCTAGATGTGCCGCCCCTCCTCTGCGGGGCACGCCCACCGTGCTGTGGTGTCTCCCCGAGGCAGGGGCGGGGGGTTGGGGGACGAACCGCCAGCGGCTGGACGGTGGGAAGGGCGAGTTCTCAGAACACAGGACAGAGACCCGAGCCACCTGCTTTTCCCCGGGAGGTCAAGTGCTCTGACACCTTTTGCAGAAGGGGAGCTGCTGAAATTCAGGATCGTCAGCCATCCTTCTCTGAATTTGTTTGCTTGTCAAATACTTTGCCAGGGGATTAATGGCTGCCAAGTGGTTCCCCAGACAGTGTAATTGAGGCAGATTACGTGAATATACTGCATGAGTATAATGGCATGAATGAAGCAGAGGGAAAGTAGCAGTGCTTGGGTAAAAGTCTTTGACACGTGAACTGCCACTGAGCCAGCGACGTAATGGCCAGCAGCCTCTCTGTCTGTCACCCCCTCCCATGGTGCAGGGGGCATCGCCCTGCCCGGCACACCCCCTCCTATTTCCACCCAGACACTCTGATGGCCCCAGGGCGGTTCCACGCACACTCTTCAGTATCCCCTGCATTCTAAAATGTCACCGAAGAGGGGCGCCTGGGTGGCGCAGTCGGTTGGGCGTCCGACTTCAGCCAGGTCACGATCTCGCGGTCCGTGAGTTCGAGCCCCGCGTCAGGCTCTGGGCTGATGGCTCGGAGCCTGGAGCCTGTTTCCGATTCTGTGTCTCCCTCTCTCTCTGCCCCTCCCCCGTTCATGCTCTGTCTCTCTCTGTCCCAAAAATAAATAAATAAACGTTGAAAAAAAAAATTTAAAAAAAAAAATAAATAAAATGTCACCGAAGCCATATTTTCCAGGCCATTTCAATTCTGTTCACTCGGGGTGCTGCTTCCTTCCTCTGGCTGCACCTCGGAAGAGCCCACCCGTTTCATATGGGACGCATCTCTGCAGAAGTTTCCATTTCCCGGGTGGCGCCCAGTGGAGAGAGGCAAGCGTGGGATGCTGGGTGCTCCGGGATGGGACTGTAGACTGCTAGGCGCCATCGTCCCCCGGGACCCCTGCCCTCCACTTGGAGAGGAACCGCATGGCAGTGCATACTCAGGTGGGCCGCACGCCTGTTCTGCAGCCGTGCTGTACGTGGGGGACTCCGAACACGTTCTTTCATGATTTACTGCACTTATGGAGCAGTGTCTGCTTCGCCCTTCGTCAAACCAGAGGCCATTGAAATGTGGGGTATCTGCAGCAACATGCAGCCATGAGGAAGCTGATGATGAGAAAGGGGTGCCCCTCAGGTGGGGTGCTAGGTGGGGCGTCGGGGGGCCTGGAGAGAAAAGCGTCTACCTGAGGGCCAGGCTCCTGCGGCTGCCAGGAGCCGGTGCTGAGCAACTGACCGGGCCCACCAAAATCATCTAGTGCCTTCCGTGCAACGTGATCATTGCCCTCACTGGTGCTTCTGGTCCTGTGATGGGAGGTCCTAGGGTCTGTGAGTGGTGCCCATGACCTGTTGGGCTTGGAAGACCAGAGCCCGAGGCCCAAGCGGGCTCCTGGTCAGATGGGCCTGACGTAGGAGGGGGCATCAGACACACTGCTCACTGGCCCTGTGACTGTGCGAGCCTCAGGTCTCTCATCAGAATATCGTAATTACATGGGTGCCACGGAGTGGATCCAATGATGAATGCTAGCCTTGAAGAGAGGGCAGCCCTCAGCCTGTACAGGGCCGTGTTACAGGGTGAATGGTTTTCCTCCCAAATTCCTATGTTGGAGTCCTAACCTCTCGTACCTCTGAATGTGACTGTATTTGCAGACAGAGTCTTTAAAGGTAATTAAGGTTAAGTGAGGTGATGGGGTGGGCCCGAATCCAATATGACTGTTGTCCTTATTAGAATAGGAGATCAGGGCACAGACACAGGGCAAGAGTGGCCACCTGCATACCAAGGAGAGAGAGGCCTCAGAAGAAACCAAATGTGTTGACGACTGGATTTTGGACTTCCAAAGCTGTGAGATATAGATTTCTGTTGCTTAGACCACAGAGTCTATGATATTTTGTTATGGCAGCCTGAGCAGACTAATGAAGGCAGGCTTGCCCACAGCTGCCTCTGCCTTCAGCCTAGGACAGGTGGCCTTTTATTCCTCAGTCTCTTCTGAAGGTGTTTTTATCTGTCACCAAGTCACCTGCTCAGAGGCCTCCTGGCTTTGTGACAGGTGGGAAAAGCACTAGTGTGTTAGAAACAAGCATAAGGGTGTGGCCAAGTAAATTCCTATGGACCTAGCCCTCTTAGACGTAAAAACTACAAACTCTGTATGAAAACAAACAACCAAACAGAAACCAACTCTACCCAAGTCTCTGGCAAAGCCCTGAACTACACATGCTTTTAGGCAGGACTCACAGCTGTTAAAAGATAATAAGATCTGAACCGTGATTTGACCTGACACAAAAGAGACAGTTTAAGGTCAGTCATATTACTTGGCTACTAAACAAAAAGTCAACATTATCTGGAGGATTGAAACAGCCCAAAATCTCTGCAGCATCGCATTCCCAATACATGACATTCCAGGATACGATCTAAACTTGCTTGAAAATATGATCCAGCCTCAGGAAGAAAGTTAACTGAGAACAACCCTAGATGATCTCAAGATGTTGGAATTAGAAGACAAGGACTTTAAAGGAGCTACTGTAACTGTATTCAATGAAGTAAAATATGCCAGCAGTGAAAGAAGCACTACGACGTCGTAGAAAAATTATGAAAAATAGAAATTGAAACTCTAGAACTGAAAAAAGGTGCAATATCTCAAACAAAATAATTCAGTGGATCGGGTTCTTATAAGAACGGAGATCACAGATAAAAGTCAGCAGACTTGAATATAAATGAGTATCAATGATCCAATCTGAAGAAGAGAAAAGAAAAAACATTGAAAATGACAAACAGAGATTCAGGGACAATACCAGAAAGTCTAACACATATGCAACTTGAGTCCCAAAAGAAGCAACAGAGAACGTAGCAGAAAAAGTGTCTAAAGGTATAGAGGCCAACAAGTTTCCTAAACTTGGTGAACACGTAAATTTGAGTTGCAAACGCTCAGTGAACCCTAAACAGTATAAATATAAATAAAACCACATCTGAGCATCATGATCAAACTGCTGAAAGTCAAAAGAAAGAGAAAATCTCTGAAGTAGCCAGAGAAAAACTATACCCACTATACTGGAAGAAGATGATTTGGAAATACTGCAGATTTCTCATCCAAAACTATGGAGCCCAGAAGGCAGTGGAACAATGTCTTCAGAGTGCTTGAAGAAAAGCCTGTCCTCCTAGGAGTCTACCGTCAGGGACAGTATCCTTCAACAGTGAAAATATTTTCAGATTAAAGAACATGTAGAAAATTTGTTGCTATTCATGAGAAATGCTAAAGGAACTTATTTGAAGGGAACGGATACCAGTTGGAAATTCAGAGTTTAGGGAATTAATGAAATGTGTGGGCAAATATAAAAGACTTTTAAAATCTTAATTTCTTTAAAATATGAAAGACTGTTTAAAGCAAAAAATTACAACATTGTCTTTTGGAATTTATTATGTATGTGGATATAATACCCATGACAACTATAGCCTAAAGGACTCAGAGGCATATGGACCTACACAGTTATAAGGTTTCTATGTTTTATATATGATGGAACAATATTAACTCTAAGTAAACTGAAAAGCTAAAGTTGTATATTATTTTAGTTATTAATTAATTTAATAAGTAATAATTATTTGCTTAATAGTTGATAACTAACAATTATTAATATTTTATTAATATTTTATTATCATTAATAACAATAATTAATAACTAATAGTTGTATAATTATTTTAACCCCTAAGCAGCTACTAATAGTGTAATGTAAAGAGATACAGCTAAAATACAACAGATTAATAAAAATGGAATTTTAAACCATATTCAAATAATCCAGAAGAAGGCAGAAAATGAGGAACAGAGGAACATGAAACAGAGGGAACAAACAGAAAACAAATAATAAATTAGCATATCTGAATCCAGCCATCTCAAAAATTACATTAAACGGTATTGAACTGAGTATTCCACTTACAAGGCACAGATTGTCAAAATGGATTTTGAAAAACAAGACCCACACCATTACTCATTAGGAGGCTATAAAAAAAAAAAAAAACAGAAAATGACATGTGTTGGCAAAGGTGTGGAGAAATTGGAACCCTTGTACACTGTTAGAGGGAATGTAAAATGGTACAGTTCGTATGTAAAACAGTATGGCAATTCCTCAAAAATTAAAAAATAAAAAAATAAACTTCCTCTTCTGAGTACATACCAAAAGAGAAAGCAAGCAAAAAAGACAGCGAAGACATGAACAGACATTTGTTCATAACAGCATTATTCACAGTAGCCAGAAATGGCAGAAACCCAGGTGGCCATCAGTGAATGATGAATGGTTAAACAAAATGTGGTAAATATATTCAATAGAATATTAGCCCTAAAACAGGAAGGAAATTCTGAAACTAGCTATAATATATATGAAGCTTGAAGATATTATGCCTGGTAAAATAAGCCAGCCTGTCACAAAAAGACAAATACTGGATGATTCCACTTATGTGAGGTACCTAGGATAGTCAGACTCACAGAGATGAGAGTAAACAGATAGGTCCAAGGGGCTGGAGGTGGTGATGGGCGCAGAGAAACGGGAGTTGCTTAGTGGTATAGAATTTCGGTTTTGCAAGATAAGCACGTTCTGGAGATTGGTTGTATAACAGTGTGAATATATTTAGCATGATTGGGCTGTACATTTAAAAATGGTAAATTACTTTTGAGATGGTAATGGTACATTTAAGATGGTAAATTTTATGCGTATTTTACCACAGTTAAAAATGAAAATTAAAAATAGCAAGACCCAGCTGCAATAGTTATTTTTTTAATATATTACTCTAGGGGCACCTGGGTGACTCAGTTGGTTGAGCATCCAACTCTGGATTTTGGCTCAGGTCGTGATCCCAAGGTTGTGGGATCAAGTGCCGTGTTGGGCTCTGTGCTGAATGAGGAGCCCGCTGAAGATTGTCTCCCTCTCTCTCCCCCCACTTCTTCCTTGCACACTCTTTCTCTCTAAAAAATAAAAATATAGGGGCGCCTGGGTGGCTCAGTCGGTTAAGCGTCCGACTTCAGCTCAGGTCACCATCTCGCGGTCCGTGAGTTCAAGCCCCGTGTCGGACTCTGGGCTGATGGCTCGGAGCCTGGAGCCTGCTTCCAATTCTGTGTCTCCCTCTCTCTCTGCCCCTCCCCCGTTCATGCTCTGTCTCTCTCTCTCTCTCTCTCTCAAAAATAAATAAACATTAAAAAAATTTAAAAAAATAAATAAAAATATAAATAAATAAATAAATAAATAGTAACTTTAAATATGAAAACCCAGATAGGCTGAGCATAAATACATAGAAAAGGGTATATCATGCAACCAGTAAGCATAAGAAAGCTGGAATGGTTACATTAATACCAGACAAAGTAGACCTCCAGAGAGAGAGCATTAAAAAAGATAAAAGAGAGGCATTTCGTAATAATAAAAGGGTCAATTCATCAAGAAAATGTAATAATTATAAATGTATACCCACCTAATAAGAAGTAGATATTCTATGATCTTAGAGACTTTAATAGCCATTGCTGAACAATTGATAGACATAGAGTTAAAACATAAGTACTATGAAAACATAAGTACTATGAAAACGTTGTCAACTGCCTTGACCTAATCAATACCTACACCATTCCTGCAACTTCAGAGTATGTGGTATGTTCTGCAAGGTGGATTGCCACATGCTGGGCCACATAACAAGTCTTCCTAGATTAAAAAAAATTGAATTAATGCAGGAAAACGTACACTGACAAGTATGGAATTAGGTCAGATCCCAACAGCAGGAAGATATCTAGGAAAAGCCCTGTGGTAAACAGAATAACGTATAAATCCCCCACCCCTGGACACGGTGTCCGTATCACAATCCCTGGAACCTGTGAATACACGTTAAGTGAAAAGTGGAATGTAGATTACAGATTGAGTTGAGGCTGCTAATCTGCTGACCTTAGGACAGGGGGACGATCCTGGATTGCCTCAGTGGCCCAGCGTCATCACCAGGGTCCTAAGCGGAAAAAGGAGGCCGAAGAGAAAGAGTGAAGGACTCGGCCTGCCGTTCCTGGCCTTGAGGATGGAGGGAGGAGCCACTGCCCAGGGACACGGGCAGCCTCGAGAAGCCAAAGAAAGGCAAAAACATGGATTCTCCCTGGAGCCTCCTGAAAGGAACTCAGCTCCGCAGGCACACTTTGACTTGAGGCCATTGACACCCGCGTCGGCCTTCTGACCTACAGAACTGTACAATGGTGTGGGCTGGTTTAAGCCTCTAAGTTTGTGGTCATTTATTACACCAGCAATAGAAAACTAATAAAACCCTTGGTTTCAATTCACTGGGGTTGTTACAGTAATTGGACTTAATTAAAATAAAATTGAAGGAGGTTATAAAATAAAGGGAAAGTCTGTCTTGAAGGAGAGGCCGAATCAGTTTCCTCCTGGGCCTCCCTCCCCCAGCCCTGAATTCGTGTGGACAGCGATGTCCGTACTGTTCACAGCTGACTGGACCAGCAGTCCCCATACCCACTGTAGTGGTTTGGATAGTGGCCCCTAAAACATCATGTGCACTCCGGACCTCAGAATTCATTCAGCCTTATTTGGAAAAAAGGTCTTTGCAGATGTAATCAAGGATCGAGATGAGATCATGACCAAGGCAGGCTCTAAACCCAATGGGAGGGTTGTTACGAAACAAAAGTAGGGACACGGCGACAGACGGAGGCAGAGGTTGGAGGGAAGGATCTGTAAGTATAGGACACTGAGGATTGTGGGCAAAGCTACCAGAGGCCGGGAGGGCGTCCTAGGGTGGACTCTCCCTTGGAGCCTCCCAAAGGAACCAAACCCCTGCCGACACCCTGATCCGGACCTCCGACCTCCAGCGCAGTGAGAGGGTCCACTTCTGTTGTGTTAAGTCACCCGGTTGGTGAGAGTTTGTTGTGGCAGCTCCAGGCCACCAATACCACACCAGGCTCGGTGTGTCGGTCCTTTGAGCTATTACAACCAGAAGCAGATGCTCAAAGACTCCAGGGAGCGCCTGGCAAAAGCAGCAGCTGACAGCAGGGGGACACCGGGAATCACACTGGCTTCCTTCTTATGCTCCTCTGCACTCGTTCTGGCCCGGTGACACTCCTGAGACATGAGTGGTCTCCCCTCAACCTCCCGGAGGCTGGCCTGGCCTTCTGTGTCAGTCCCCTGCTGGGCGCGGGCCCAGGCCCTGAGATGGGCTCTCCCTGGGGCATCACACCTGCTGTGATAAGTACAGTCGAGGCAGGGGCTCGTCGGTGGCCGCAGCCCCTCAGCACCCTGCAGTCACCCAGGCCTCAGGACGTGGCTGTGTGGACTCTGGGCCCACGCACTGGCTCGGCCTGTCCACAGGGAGTGTCCCCGCCTCTGCCCTCCTCTGGTTCCCCAGGCTGGGTGGAGGCCACCGCTCCCAGGAGACCATGTCTAGCTGGCAAGGACTTGCCCAGAGCCCTCTTCTCACTCCCACCAGGCCGTGTGTCTGGGAGGGATGGAGGGCAGTGCCAGTGAGCTGGGGTGCTGCCCTTGGGCTGGACCGACCAGCCTGAGTTCCCGGGGGTGCTACCCACACTCATAGCACCGCCATCGATGGCCACAGAGCCCAGCGGAGCACAGTCCGGGCTGCCCGAGGAAGGGAGTTCCTGGCACGTCAGTGGGGAGGTAGAGTCCCAGTCTTTGGTCTGGGGTCATCATTTCTGCTGCTTGTCAAGGCAGATGGTGACATGTGCACGGTGGAGAGTGCCCGAAGCATCTGGCCCTAAGAGGAGACGGCTGTTGCCATGAAAATGCAGTTGTTTTCAGGACTCAGGACCCTCGGGGCCTGGGAGCCATTAGTGAGGGCTCACTCATTTGCTTCTGGTGCTCGGGGGCACAGCCTATGGAGCGGTGTTTGGCCGACGTCACAGCACCGACAGCCTCTTGCCCCCATGTGGCTGCTCGCAGAGGGCTCTACTGCCTGGAGCACCTTGAGCCTGGGTTCCTGGCCATGGACATCTGTTCCTCCTCAGTGGTTTCAGGATTCATAGAACCTCCTTTATGGCCAACAAACATCAGAAGTGGGGAAGTCCCCAGGCACTGTTCTTGGTGCCCAGCAGGTTGGCCGGACAGGTAGGGGGCCCAGTGGCTCTCCCACAGAGTCCAGACTCCCTGAGGTCACCCGCCCAACCACTTTGGTTCATCCGTTGGACCAACCGTTGGACATGTTCCTCGTTGGTGCCCCACAAGCAAATGCTTTCATGCTGCCGACTGCCGGCTCCCTGCTCCTTTTATACATTTCAATATGCGGAGAGAGGTTTTTATCGCCTTAATGGGGTGTCTAAATTGCCTGCTCCACTCCTTCCCACAACAGCCAGCGCCGGAGCTCTGATCCAAACCCGAACAGTGGGATCGTTTGTGCAAATTTTTGGGAGCCGTGCAAGGAAAACATTTCAAATTAGGGAGAACATTCCAGTAATTGGGAGTACTTGGAATCCCCAACCTCACCAGTATAGTCATTCCTAAATGCATTTTAAAAGAGAGGAAAAAATCCTCTGAACATCCCTTGAATTTGTCCAGCATAGAATATTCTGCTGAGACACATGGGTGTGTCCCAAATGCTCTGGGAGAAGGGTCTGAAGAGCTCAGAGGTTGGCACCCTCTTTAGCATTGCCAGGCGTGAAGTGTGGAAACCGACCACCTCGCACCAAGCGGCGTGAAGTGTGGAAACACTGACAAGGCTCTGGACACAGCACCAGTGTCCTGCCCGGCAAACATGTCACGGCCTCTTCCCACCGGCAAGGTCATCATCAGTGCTGCAAACCAGTACGGTTAATTCTGTGAGATCACCCGGCGGAACGTGAGCTTGCAGAACCACATACCTATAAATGTGACCAAATTGTCCTCACAGCTTAGCGGGTGGCCCCCCGGATACGCTCACGGGGCCCACTCACCTGGAAACATAGATTCTGAGACCCTGTGTCCATCTTGGAACATGGCAGGGTACCAATGAACGAGTCAAGTTTGAAAATGGAATTTTAAGGACCAATAAATGAGGGGAGGGATGCCTGCTGTATTTGTCTGCTAGGGCAGCTGTAACAAAGTACAGGAGGTCTGGAGGCCTTAGCCAGAAACTTGTCTTCTTGTAGTTCTGGTGGAGGCTGGAAGCCCAAGGTCAAGATATCAGCAGGGCTGGCTTTTCTGAGGCTTCTCTCCTTGCTTTGCAGATGGCCGTCTGCTCTCCGTGTCCCCCACGGTCTGTTTTCTGTGCACCCGCATCTCTGGAGTCTCTCTCGTGAGGACTCCAGTCCCATGGGATCAGGGCCCATTCTAATGGCCTCCTATAACTTGAATCACCCTGTTTCCAAAGATAGCCCCATGAGGGTTAGGGCTTCACCCTGTGAAATTTAAGGGGACCCATTTCCACCCATAACTCGCTCTTCCTACTGGCTTGAATTTCGGTGAAGTTTTCTGCTTTGGTTCGGTCATCGATCCCTAGAAGAGAGGCTTCCATCACTCTGAGATAGGGAGCATAACCAGTGACCCTGTTCTGAGGGCCACATGTGTGCCAGCCACGCCACCAGGGCTCTCCCCACCCAACTTTGATCCTGACGGCGCCTTGCGAGACCCGAGGTGGGCTCCTGTTCACAGGTGGTGGAACCGGGGCTCCAGGGAGCAAGGCCATTTGCCTGGGCTTGTCGGCAGGAGACAAACACGTGAGGTGCTCTCACGGTCCTGGAGGTGGTGTCAGGTGACCATGCCGGTGGGCATGGGACGTCCCTGATGCTTTCTGCGGACACCCCAAGGGTCAGTTTGCGTTGGTCACTATCTGTAGAAGACGGCTTGCAACCTTAGTGCAATGGATAGAAAAGTGAGCTTGTGGATACCTCACGTGCGTCCTCCACCAGCGGAGCAGGAATTCCCAACGTGAGCACAAGTTGGTCCTGTTCTAGCTGACTGCGCTCCACAGATATGATGCTCAGTTGTCTGCATTTGGGGAAATTGGGTTTACATCCAAACGCTGGACATCGTAGGTGTGAGTGGCCGTGGCCAGCTGCCCACTGGCACAGCGAGGGGGGTTCTGGTGGCGACTTGGATACTTCAGAGAGGAAACCGCTATTGGCCTCATCCTTCGTGTGCCCGAGTGGGCAGGGGTGCCCCCGGAGAGTCAGGGGTGCGACACGGGGATGCCGGCCACCCGTGGACGCAGTGCCCCCAGTCACCTCACCCATCCGGTATGAATCCGTCCAGGCCACAAGAGTTCAGTGCAGTGTTGATATACGGCAAGCCAGTGGTCAACGGGAACGATTGTTTCTCAAATCCCTGCTTTGCCAGCAAAGTCCCAGCTGCTGCTTCTTTATGTACATTCAAGGTTTGGCTCTACGGAGTGATCGTACTTGGCGATCCATTCATGAAGTGCCTCTCCGGGCTGGCGCGGAGTTGGCCGGGGCCCTGGGTGGCCTCCTGGAGCTCGCTGCAGAGAGGGAGGCAGATGCAGACACAGGCAGCCTCTGAGATCAGCGTAAGACTGGCCTTCCGCGTGGGCACAGGGAACCCTGAGGAAGGAGCTCTCGGGGCCCACGGGTGGCCCCCCAGGGCAAGAGGGGATTCTCCAGGAGGGCGAGGGGCCCGTGAAGCATGAGGCGGAGAGAGGGTTTTGTGCCGAGGGAGCCGCCGGCCAGTAGGAAAGAGCAGACCAGAGCACAGGGTGGGCACTGGGACCCTGCAGAGGGTGACCACCCGACTAAGGGGCTTCTTTCCTTGGAATGGACGTTGCCTTAGTTTCTTGGGCTGCCGTACCAAATCACTGCAGATTTGGATGGCTTAAAGCAACAGACACGTATCCTTCTGCGCTGTGGAGGCCGAAAGGCAGAGATCAACGTGCCGGCAGGGTATTTGCTCCGCAGGCTCCAGGGGGTCCCCGCCTTTCCCTGGTTTGTGGTGTTTGCTGGCCTTGCTTGGCCTGTGGCTGCGTGCCCTTTAACCTCTGCATCCGCCATCGCCCCTGTGCGTCCTGTCCTCTCTCTCTGTGCCCTCTCCTCTCCTTGTGAGGACACCAGTCACTAGATTTGGGGCCCACCCTCAGCTGGCATAACTTGTCTTAACTAAATACGCCTGCAAAGATCTGTGTCCAAGTAAAGTCACAGGCCAGGGTTCTGGGTGGACTATTCAACCCCATTCAGGGAGTTTGTTAAAAAGAGCAGCCCCGGGGCCCCTGCGTGGCTCGGTCGGTGGAGCGTCTGACTTCAGCTCAGGTCGGGATCTCACAGCTTGTGGGTTCGAGCCCCGCGTCGGGCTCTGTGCTGACAGCTCGGAGCCCGGAGCCTGCTTCGGATTCCGTGCCTCCCCCTCTCTCTGCCCCAACCCACTCGCATTCTGTCTCTGCCTCTCTCAAAAATAAATACACATTAAAAAAAAAGAGCAGCCCCCTTTGTCCCAGACGGGTGTGAAGTTGTGGTTCATTCCCCGCGTCATGCCTGTAATGCCCAAAGCAGCACGTGGTACTTACAAAGTCGCACGTGTTTTCTGGAGAAAAGTGCCAGGTAAGGGAATTCTCTCCAGGTTAACCGTCTCACCGGGCAGGGCTCCAGCCGGCCCAGCCCTCAGACTCCCACACCCGCCACTCCTGTGAGTCAGCAGACCTCCTGCTTCCCCCCAACTGGCAGCCTTCCTCGGGTGTCCCGAGGGGAGCAGGCTGAGCAGCCTCCCCAGGAAGATAGCCGGTGCTTTCTCCCCCGGGCAGGGGAAGTGCTGCCCCACGGCTACACTAAGCCCCAAGACCACGGGACCGTCAGTGGCAAGGGAGGTGCTGGCCTCTGGCCTCTGGCCTCAGACGGGTCGCAGCCCCTTCAGGATGGAGCCCCCCCCCCCCCGGCGTCCCTTGCCTTTGTCACCTCAGGGCATTCACCACGACGACACCCGACCGCTTGAGTTAGGTGGGAGTCAGCAGGACTCAATTCGCTTGCGTTGGTTGAAACAAACTGGGAACTGCTAAAGCAGAAAAGGGCTTATTGAGAGAACTTGGAGGTGTCCCTAGAGCCTCTGAGCCACGAGAGAAGCCAGAGTGAGCCAGATCTGGATACGAGATCCAGGGACGTGCATGCCCTCAGGTCCCCCGGCTATATCCCCACCCGCTCCACTTGGCATTTCAGCCACTGGCTTCCTTCACTCTCGCTGCAAATCGGCTTCTCCAAGTCCAGAATCCTCAGGGCAATGACTCATTGGTCTGGTGTCCCCCAGTCATTGGAGACCAACTGGGGACAAGGAATTATCCATGAAAAAGGGGAAGACGGGCAGGCAAACCCTCAGAGGTCTGCTACATGCCTTGATGACACGATGATCACTTGGCTCCAAGAATGGCATTTGGAAGCCACTAGGCTAATGTTTGTCATTTGGAAATCATTTCCTGCGCAGGGCTGGGCAGGTGCCTCGCCTGGAGCTGAAGTCAGATGCTGGAGCCATTTGGCTGACACCGGGCTGTGTTCGTAAGTGAGAGTGTGACGGCATTGGGTCCGCCAGCTCCTCCTGGGGCCTCAGGGCAGCGGTGACCCGGGAGCGAGGGAGTGGAAGCTTGTCTGGACCCCGGAAGCCTGTGTACTTGGAGGCCCCTTCCACCTGTCTGGCCAGCTTGCTCTAAACCAGCCTGACATGTTTTCCTGCTCCCTGGATTGGGGGTTCCGAGTCCACGAGAGACGTGAGTGGAAGTGCCAGGCTCTCCGGAAGAATAGTGCATGGACAGCACAAGCTGAGAAGTGCCCTCCAAGGAACGAACAAGAAAACTGGGTGGAAATGGACGCAGAGGACCTCTGGGAACCACCCAGCACCCTCAGCGGGGGCAGGAGCCTCAGACGGCTGCCATCTTAATCCAATCATCTTGAGTGAGTTTCACAAGAGGATTTGTTGGCTTGAACCGGGGGGTCTAGAGGCGTTGACAGCTTCAGGCATGGAATGGCCCACATCAGAGGGTGACAGACTCCAGACCGAGGGCCAAATCTATTCTGCCGCCTGTTCTTGTAAATACATTTTTATTGGAACATTATCGCAGTCCCCTGCTTAAGTGTTATCTACATCTGCTTTCACGCAGTGGCAGAGTTGAGTAGTTGTGCCAAAGAGCGTTAGCTGTTAGAGCCCCAAATAGTTATTATCTGTCCCTTTACGCAAAAGGTTTGCTGACCCTGGCTGCCCAATATGGTGGCTGCTAGCCCCGCGTAGCTCTTGTATTTTAGACGCAGGAAGTGTGTCTGGTCCGAATCAGGATGGGCCATAAGTGTGAGCCTCGCACTATTTCAATGACAGAATGAAAAGAAAGTGGCTCATTAAGAATTTTTGCATACTGATTGCTTAAGAGAGTATTTTTTAATATGTTGGGTTAAATAAAACTTACTATTCAAGTTAATTTCACCTTCTGCTCCCTACACTTTTCATGTGGCTCCTGGAAAATTTTCAGCTGCCTCTGTGGCTCCCGTTGTGTTCCTGTCAGATGGTGCCCATCGAGAAACTGGGCACCGTCACGTCTGTCCCCGACCTCTCTGGTGGGCTTCCCGCACGTGGCAGACGACAGGGCTACCAGCACCGTCTTCAGATTGCAGGTCATGGTCCGTTACGTGGGCCAGGCCAGAGGTTTTAAAAAATGAAGTAGAACGAAATAGGAAACGTTTAGCGAATTGTACGCTAAAGATGAGTATTGGTTTGCACAACGTGTTTCGGTCGTGCGTTCTTTAACGCCTTACTCTGTAAGACGTCCTGTGATTTTTATGAGTAAGAAGGAGAACACAGCCAATTACGCCACACTGAATAACGTTAAACAGCAGACTTTTGAAACACCAGAATCTGTCACAACAGCTTCTTGGTGCTTTGAGTTTCTCATCCGTCCAGAGAGACGTGGCCGTTTCTCCGGCCTTTGGCTGCGTTGGGAGGTGCGTCCTAGTCCATCCTTTCACATGTGTCTCAGTCACCAAACAACCCAGCTTCACCTACTTGTGGGCGACTTCCCTCCTTTTATTAAAAAAAAAAAAAAAATTTTAATGTTTTTATTTATTTTTGAGACAGAGAGAGAGCATGAGCAGGGAAGGGGCAGAAAGGGAGGGAGACACAGAATCCGAAGCAGGCTCCAGGCTCTGAGCTCTCAGCACAGAGCCCGACGCGGGGCTCGAACTCAAGAACTGTGAGATCATGACCTGAGCCGAAATCGAGAGTCAGACGCTTAACTGACTGAGCCACCCAGGCGCCCCAGTTGCGAGATGCTAGAAGGTGAAGAAGTGTGCGTGTTGCGTGTTAGAATAGCCATAAGTAACGTGGAAGTATGTGAGTGGAGGCCCAGTGCAAAATGCATTTCCCGTTGTGGCTTGTGGTGAAGCGTCGAGGAGCAGCGAGCAGGTTTCACGTCCCCGTGAGGAATCCCAGCCTTCCTCAAGGACTCAGGGCTCCACACCGGGATGCCTCTGTGGGCTGGAGGCCGAGTCACGTGTGTATTCCTAAGCCGACCCCTGAGGTCAGCCGGGCCCACGGCACCCGAGGTCCACACAGGCAGACAACAGCAGCTGGGGGTGCAGAGCCCCCACCAGGCGGACACCCTCTGTGTGGTCGGCCATGTGGGTTTCAAGGCCATACCTCCTCTACTGTTCGGTTTCTACCTCATCCTGACCTTGGCTTGGAAGGAAGCTAGGATGGGACTTGCTCACGCACTCTCTTATAAGCCACGCCTCACGTTCATTCGCTCTTTCCATAGATCAGAATATTCACTGGGCACCTGCCATGTGCAAGGCACACACGGGCCAGCACAGCGAAGAAGGCAGCCCTGCACATGGGGAGAACCCCAAAGGGAAGCAGCCAGTTTCAGAAAGTTCCGCTCGGCGTGCAGGTTAAACAACACCACTGGGCCCGAGGCACCCCAGTGAGATGAGATCATTTCCAGAGAGAAACCGGGTAGAAGCGACGTTGTGCAGAAGGAGGAGGGAACATACAAGGGACTAGTTAACCAACCAACCAACCAGTCAACCACCAAGTGCTATCAGAAGCCCTGTGTGCCCCTCCCCCCTCCTCCCTGCCCAGCTGCTCCTTGTCATGAGTAGCAGAGGTTGGTGGGAATGGTTCTGGGTATCTGTGCAGCAGAAGGCATGGCTCGGGGACCGACCAGCCTCCGTGTCCTCTTTACCTTGTTCCCAAACAACCCTGGGGCTCGGCTCCCCAGCGCCCCAGTCAGGGCCGGGCTGCCCGCAAGTTCTCTCTGCACATAGGTAGTTGCCCCTGCAGGGTGCTGACCTCACAGGAAGCTCCCAGGTCTGGGCCTGTGGTCCCCCGAGCCCTGCACCATGCTGTGGGAGCCACTCTGATCTTAGGCACGGACACGTTTGGGTTAACTTTGATAAGGAGGCCTGAAAGTTCTTTGAACTGAACAAATAGTTTCTCTTGGGGGATGTACAAAACCGGCAAAGCTTTATTTCCTGTGTCTCCTGGTTAACAGTGGTAAATTCTCCCCCCTCCCCCCGGCAGCTTTCTTGCACGCCCGCAGCCTGGATGGTGTGACGTGTCTTTGGTAGCAAGGTTGAGCACACAGCTTTATAATGAGGTTGGAAAGTTTGGGGCTATGCATTTAATGAATTTTGTATTAAGATATAACACAGCCGCTATCATTTGCATTTCACAGTGTTATTTAGAACAGATGTTTAATACTTAATGAACTGAATATTTAGATATGATGATGCATTTGACACCTCCCCTTAAAGAAAAGAGTGAAGTCCTCCTCCAGCAGGGGTCCTGGGGTTTAGGCAGTGAAATCCCCAGATGGGCCAAAGGGGAGTGAAGATCTCGGCAGAGATGCAGCCGTGTCCCCGGGCTCCCTGTGCTGTCCCGAGGGACGCCCCCAAGGAGAGCCGCCTCCATCCCAACTGCCCGCCCAGACTGCTCCCGGCCGACACTCCATCTCATTCAGGCGAAGCTTCGGGTAAGTTTTCCTCCCCAGCAGAGATCCTTCTAGAAAGGCCTCCATCCCTCGCAGACTGCTTCAGGAAGTGAACACCAAGTTATGGATCTCCACAGCCTTCTGTATTTTATGATGTCTACTGTGCTCCGTGGAACACTGTGGTGTGCTTATTATAGCTTATTCCATAAATAGATGCACCTTAAGAACAATTTATTCGAATATTAATACCTCTTAAGGGAGACATCGTCAGCCTGACTAGAAAACATTGTTATGGTAAAGTCCTGGGGAAAATCTCGCAGAGCAAGTCAACAAAACCAATAAAAAACCCACAACATGTGGCACATGTGATGAAAGACATAAAGAGCCGGCTTGGGGGTGCACAGACCTGGCCCCCGGGGCTCCCCAGACCCCTGTCCAGGGCCTCCTAACTGGAGCCCATGGAGTTCAAGGCGGGCCAGGGCCCCACCTTCCCAGTGACGGCTGCTGGCCTCAGTGGGGCCTGTGCATGGTGGGAAGGGGCCCTGGCAGGTGAGCATCCACCTGGGGGGGCAGATGGGGGCTCAGGGTGGAAATCTGGGGTCGGCAGGAGGTCGCCAATGGCTCTCTGCTGGCCTGCCCTTCTGGAGCCCGGGCGACCTGGGGTAAGCTACTGCTTCCCAGCGTCGGGCAGGTCTCTCCAGCCCCCCGTGCCTCAGCTGGGAGGACACCACAGATACCTTGAGAGGGTTCGTGGGTGGCGCTCAGAGCGGCACGGGGCATAGAGGAAGCATCGCAGAGCCATTTGGACAAGTCATTGCATCTCTTGGGGCTTCAGATCCCTCATCTGCAAAATTAGTAACATTGATCCTAGGACCGGCCGCCTCATAAAGAAAGCCAACGTGATGGTGCGTTGTGAGGCCGACTCCTGGCCCGAGGTGGCACTTGGGAGGGCGGCCAGCCCTACTTGGGGTTCTGCAGTGGAGCCCCCACCTGCACAGAGGACCCCACCGGCCACTGCCCACACCTTCGGACTCACCTATCTAGAAAGAAGCAGGCCAGTGCAGCCTCAGCTCAAAGTCTCATTTGGAAAATGGAAATTCACGTCCTAACCCCATTTGTCATGTTATCAGCGCTCATGACAGCCGCGTGGCACAACCCAAAGGAGAGATTTAGACCTAACAGGGAAGAATCAGTTAAGATTGACGTATCCATTAGAAGATTTTAGAACTGAAAACATATTCTTCATAGAGTGTTAGGATGACTTCTTAGGTGATGCTAAATCAATAGCTCATACTTGAGATGAATTCATTATTTTGTTTTATGAAAACTGTCTGGTTCCTAAATTCTCTCCTGTTCCGCCTTTTCAAAACCGGCCCAGGAACGCCACAGATGAATCTTGTAGACGTCAGCCACGGCTCCAACCTGCAACCCCTCCGGAAGCTGAGTGGAAAGGGGGCAGATGGTTCCAGATGGGTCCCTCCTCACCAAAGGTGGCCGACCTCTCCCGTCAGCCACGATGCCCCCACCCCCTGTCCTGGGGGCGATGCAGTGCCTGGCTTCACATCCGCATCTGCCCCTGCGAGCCTCGGATGCAACGCGGGCCACGGCCCCTTCAGCTGCCTCTTGTTCTCTTGGTCCCTGTGTCCCTCTGGTTGTTACCACCCGTGAGAGACGGAGGGGCGGCTGTGCCAATGGCCATGTTTCCCGTGTCCTCTGAGATGTATGGGAGATGTGACCGAGGGTGGCAGAGGGACAGAGGCAGAGCCCGGAGGGCAGGAGTGACAGCAGCAGTCCCCACACCCTGGTCCCCGGCCCACCCAGCATCTCGCCCTGGATTCGGCGGCTGGCCACGATTATCGACACCCTTGAGGGGGACACGGAGAATGGAGAAGTTGCCTTATAATTTTTATGTCTGAAACAATGCTTTCATTCACATCTAAGGACACACCACATCATAGGAATAACATGGAACCGGGCATAAAATATAAGTGTCGGAAGGAGGCGCTTCCTCTGATAAGGTTAAAATCATTCTCAAGGCCGCGGTGCGGGGTGGCTGGGAGCGTGGGCTTGTGGCACCAAGCTCCTGAGCTGAGTTCCGGCCAGAGCGCCTTCCAGCAGGCAGTGCACGTCGCAGGCACTTTTCTTTCTTCGCCCCTCGGGTGGGGACAGAGTCGGAGCGCGTGGCAGGGCCTGGCTGTCGGTGAACGTGATCATCACAGCTGCGGTTCCTGCCCCACACGGCGAGGAGAGGGCACACAGCTGTGGCAGCCGGCTGCAGGGGCAGCGACAGGCCAGTGTCCCTGGGCCAGCGCCCCCTCTCCGTCCTGCAGCCCCGTTTTGCCAGCCCCTGCCCCGGGTCCTGCTGTGAATGCCAGCGCTGCCTGGACTCACCCGCGGACACACTGTGCTCCCTTTTCAGGTCATAAACTTGACTGAGGTCAGTCCTCAAATGGTGGGGGTGGGGGGACGCGCTTCAAAGCCTGTGTCTCGAGCCAAATGAAATCTCAAGAAGACAAAAAAATTGTCTCGCCACCAAAGAGCCAGGAAAACTTTTGTTGTACTTTGGGCTGCTTAACTCCAAGGGGGCGCCTCCCGACCCGCTCCCACTCTGACCTCCGCCAGCTGCACGGGGTCCGCAGAGCTCAGGGAGGCCCACGAGGGCAGGTGGGAGCAGAAGCAGAAGTGGCGACTGGCAGGGACCCCTGAGCCAGAAAGGCTCAGGAAGTTCTGCTGGCGCTGAGCTCTGCGGCCGTGCTCGGCGTCCCTGGGCCGAAGTCCGCCTCGCCCGATGGTCATGGTCAACCCCACCTGTGCCGCTTCCCGTGGCTGCTAGAATGAGTCACTAGAAACTTATTTCATTTAGGTGTATTTTATTTATTTATTTTTAAAGAGTTCAGTGTTTGTTTTTTATTTTTTGAGTTTCTTTATTTTGAGAGAGAGAGAGAGACAGAGAGACAGAGAGTACAGGAGGGCAGAGAGAGAGAGAGAGAGAGAGAGAATCCGAAGCAGGTTCCACACTGTCAGTGCAGAGCCCGACGTGGGTCTCAAACCTACCAACCATGAGATCATGACCTGAGCCGAAATCAAGAGCCTGATGCTTAACAGACTGAGCCTGCCAGGTGCCCCTAAACGTATTTTAAATCCACAGAGATTTATTCTCTCCCAGTCCCGGAGGCCGGAAGTTTGACGTCAGGTGTCCCAGGGCCGTGTTCCTTGTGAAGTCTCCAGAGGAGGGTCCGTCCTGCCTCTTGGAGCTTCTGGAGGCGGCAGGCAGTCCTTGGTGCTTCCTTGGCTTGTGGCCACATCAGTGCGGTCGCCGCCTCCTTCTTCACGTGGCCTCCGTGCCTCTGTATCACGTGTCCCTCTGTGTCCCTCTGGGGGGACGCATGATGGCGTTGAGAGCTCACCTGGACAATCCAGGACAGACCCGTCTCGAGAACCTTGACTTCATGGCACCTTTTGCTGTAAAGGTCATAGTCGCTTGTTTGCTATGTTTGCTCTCTCGAGAGGAAGAGAGAGAGAGGGAGAGGGAGAGGGAGAGGGAGAGGGAGATCCCTCTCCTCTGACATTTGAGGATCTGGAGACTAGGTTGTGGACACACTTTTAGGGGCGACCGTTGCCCCCCGGCTCCATCACCTCTCACAGTGAGGTGGGGATCAGACGCAGCGTCACCTGGCTCCTGCTCAGCCACCGTGGTCGTCATCGTTCAGCCTGCACAAGGCCGAGCCTCCAAATCTGGGTGTGGAATCGTGGGGACGTCTCTCCTCGCTACACACTTGACTCTGAGCCTCGATGTTGCACTGGGAGGCAGGGACCCCATTCCTGTCCCCGGGACCCACTGGGCTGTGCTGGTCATGCCAGAAAGGTGTACCACTGCCCGCTCAACCTCTCAGTGCCACCTGCCTGGGGCTCTCGGCCACCATACTTTCTGTCCTCCCAGGTCAGTGACCCGCGCACTAGACGGTGCCCCCAGCAAAGCCGCCCCAGGACTCAGTCACCACCTTCCCAGGTCTGTGCACACCAGCAAAGCCATCTCCCCCAGGCTGCCCCTGGGCCAGGAGGAGGTCTGGTTTGGGCCAGTCTCTGTCCCCCAAGCCACTGATCTCCCTCAACCCCTGGGTCTCGGGGCTGGGCCCTGCACGATGGGAGAGCCCTCAGCATCTGGCCAGCCGGACAGTTATCTGCCTCCTGTCCTAAGATGTATGGAGCATCCTTGGTGCCCACTGTGCCCATCAATTCTGTGAGCTCCAGACACCCTGCCAGTAAGTGGCACACCAGGATCTGTGTCTTGCAGCCAGACCACCCCCGGGAGCAGTGCAATAACCACCACAGCTCTTGTGCTTGAGTTCGAGTAGATTTATCCTTTTTTTTTTTTTTTTTTTTTGCAACGAAACGAGCCCTGTTCAAAATGTCTCCTGTGTGCTGGGAATTGTGCATTCTATGCCCTGGCCCCCTTGGCCAGTTGAGGGGAGAGACACATAAAATGGCCAATGACAAGACACTGCATTGGAGCGGCGCAATGGTCCCCATAGTCTGGGGAGCCCGCCGCGGGTCAGATCGTCACGAGCACTGGACAGTGAGTCTCGGGAGGAGCAGCCACTTCCCGAGAGAGAAAGTCACAGGTGGGAGCATGGCTCAGCCTTCCCAGGCCTGCCGCTGCCCTCCAGGTCCCCGCGGACAGCCTGCAAGTCCTCCCGTGAGGCTTTGCAGAACATGCATCTCCTGCCCGGCCCCTGCTTTGGGCCGGATTTTAGGGCTGAATATGCCAGACAGGTGTCTTCTTGCAAAACATCAAAGCAAGAACAGATTGCTCTGGAACCCGGATCCCAGGGCTGTGGCGCACGCGTCTGTGCGGTCCTGACCGGCCTGTGGCAGCGGGGATCACGTTCCGATTCCAAAGCCAGACCCGCCCTGCCCACGGAGAGGGTCTCCTGCTCTTACTCCACGGTGCCCGTCCGGCCGGCACCTGCCACGCTTCCTCAAGGTTCCACTTCTAAGGACCCGACACCCATTGAGACCCAGGCCGGCTTTGGAACTGAAAGCCTGTTTTGTCACAAGCCAACGACTGAGAATACATGTGACGTGCTCTTAATTTTCCCTCCATCTGTGTTCATCTTCCCTAAGACACTAGCCGAGACCCATAAGTCGTGGTTCTCGTGACCAGTCGGCGAGCTGCCGGGCCGCCTCCGGGTTCCCTGCCGCAAGAAAAGGAGATGGTGCTCTCTGTCTAATCCATCTTTTAATTATCCTCTCCGGGACAAGGTTTATAACCGGACCCTGTCAATAGTGACAGCATCGATACAGGGCCCGATTCCGTGTTGCCATAAACAGCTGCAGAGACGCTAGGTTTCCACGTTCACTCGGGGACGTGTGTGAGTTTTCCAGCTGCCCACGAGCGGGGTTGCTGCGGTTCTTCGCGCTGCCCTCCTCCGGCCAGGCAGGCAGGCGTGGAGGTTACGCCAGCAGAGCTGTTCTGAAGCGGCAGGAAGACTGTGCGTCTGGAGAACTCTGGGCTGGCAGAGGTGGGCCACGTGCCCCTTCCTTTCCCCTCCCCCCACCCCTCCTCCTCCTTACTGGGTTCCCAGGTACCAAACGTGATTGCTTATTGCAAAACTTCACGCAATTCAGAAATAAAACAGAGTTTAAGGTTCAAAGCGCCATTTTCCTGCTCTTCCTTTTCTCCTACTCCCCGGAGCAAAGGCCGTTTGCGGGTCCCGTCCATGTCAGCACAAATACACACACTTCTCTCTGTAGCCGGTTTTATTGAGATACAGTTCACCCATTAAAGGCCTACGATTCAGTGGTTTGTAGTCTGTTCACGGACACAGGCCACCGTCCCCTCCGTCGGTCTTGGAACATTCCGTCAGCTCAGAGAGAACCATGGCCCCAGCCAGCATCCTGCCTCCGCCCTACGTGAACTATTTTTTGTCTGCTTTCTGTCTCTAGATTTCCCAGCTCTGGACATTTCACATAAAAGGAGCCATACAATAACGTGGCCTCTGTGCCTGACTTCTTTCACTGAGCCTCGTGTTTGCGAGGTTGGCACCCAAGCTCTAGAGTGTGGGCGTCGTTCCTTCCTATGGCTGTATGATATACCCACGTACGGGTAGACCACACTTTGTCGACGCATCAGGTACGTGCAACTACCCACATCTCTTTATCTGTACCAACACTTCATTTTATTTTTTAAGTAGGCTCCATGCCCAGCATGGAGCCCAACGTGGGGCTTGAACTCACACGACCCTAGAACTTGGCCCTTAAGGTGTTTTCCAGGAAGTGAAATGTGCCAGTTACCCTCACCACGGCCATGTCAAAGGTCAAAGGGCCGTGCTCACACCCGACCCCGGAAGCTCTGACCTCCCAGGACCCGCATCCGTGTGCCTTCTGGTTAGACACAGCTAGACTGTCTCTTCTTTTGCCTTTCTTGCCAGAGCTGGGAGGAGCGGCATCGCTTTCTAAACGTGGTGTAAAGTTCGCATATGACCTATTGGTACAAGAAAAGGAGAAAAGAGACAAGGGAGGCAGAGCGCTTCCACGCACACTCCGAAGAAGCGGTGTCTGCCGGGCCGAGTCTGGTCTCACTGGCACCGCTGACTTGGGAGGCCCTCCTTCCTCCGAGGACCCGAGCCCCCCTTACCAGGTGGTCCTTCACTGTGACCTCCCAGGCCCCAGTTGCCTGGCTGGGGGAGGGGAGCCATCAGGCTGCCCCACCCCGGATCCCCCTGCCACACCAGCCCCGGAGTTCCCGCCGGGACACCGCGGCCCAGCAGGGGCTGCCTCGCGCGGGCCCCTTGCAGTCGGGGTGGCCGGGGCCCGGCCGCCCAGTCAGCACCGCCGTGACGCTGCCACCGCCGAGCAGGCTCCTCATGGACAAAGCAGCAGGAAGGGACTTCCTCTCCCTTGCCTGCCGGCCCAGACACAGGGACACTGGTGGCAGCTGCTGTGGACCAGAGATGGCCCACCGGGCTGGTGCCTGGATGCCCTTGCCCAGCCCGGAACCGTCGGCCCGTCTCAGCCTCCGAGCGTTTGTTTCCCAGGGCTGCGTGACTGGTGGCTCGCGGTAACCAGAGATGGGCCGTTTCACGGCTCCGGGTGGCAGGGCCAGCCTCCCTCTGAAGGCCCTGGGTGTGGACATCCCGTGTGGCCTCTCACCTAGCTCCTGGCGGTGCTGGTGGTCCCTCGCATTCCTGGGCTTACAGCTGCCCTGTCTCCCATCTCTGCCCTGCGCGCGTCCTGGTGTCTCTGTTTTCTCTTTTCATGATGAGACCAGTCACTGGTTTGAAATACAGATTTGCACATTTACCCAATTGTGCCCTTAGCCTCAATTCCAGAAATGACACTGCTGGACTTTTGATCATATTACAGAGCCCAGGGGGTCAGGCTCCCCACCGACGGTCCCCCACCTCATTATTAGCTGCTCTCCTCCCCCTCCTTTCCCCACCCCCCTCCTGGGCCCCTCCCCCTTCTCCTTCCTCTTCTTTTCCTCTCCCCTCCTTCTCCCCCTCCCCCTCCCCCTTCCCCTCCCCCTCCCCCTCCCCCTCCCCCTCCCCCTTCCCCTCCCCCTCCTTCCCCTCCCCCTCCTTCCCCTCCCCCTCCTTCCCCTTCCCCTCCTTCCCCTCCCCCTCCTTCCCCTCCCCCTCCTTCCCCTCCCCCTCCTTCCCCTCCCCCTCCTGCTCCCCTTCCCCCCTCCTCCTGATTCTCCTCCACTGCTTTTCTTTCTTCTTCTTCAATTTTGCAAGGCTGAGAAGTAAAAATATTAATTCACCGTTTTGACTCTTTTTTAAATTTCTTTGGTAAAATGCTTTGTATTCTTTATCCATTTTCCCCTATTGAGGTATTTAGGACGTTTTTTTTTTATTAATTTGAGAAAGTTTCTCTCTACAAAGAATGTCAACCCCTTTGTCCTTCATGTCCGTTGTAGATATTTTTCCCTGGTTGAGACAAACTTTCTTCAGGTGCGAAATTCCAGGAGAAGTTTCTGGCATGAATCCTTGTATAGGGGACATTAGGTGACATAATGGACATGAATGTCTTTTATTGCAGTTTTCAAACAATATAGATACACTCTTCAGATAGACATTTTTTATATTGACCCTCTATAAAGTCTAGCGACATAAGACTAAATCATAAATAAGTGAAGACATTTTTACAGGAAACAAGGACATTGAAGTCTGTGTACATGGCTTTTTTCCCCACATTTTTTTAAATTATAAAAGTAATAGACAAAAAGTAAAAATATTAAAGCAGTGTGGACTGATACTAAATAAAAAAGAAAAGTCTCCCACACCATTACCGCTCTCCGGAGAGAACCATATTAACAGTTTATGTTTTCAGCTCTTGTTGTTACCGCCGTAATTCTAGATAAAATGCTTCTAC
This sequence comes from Panthera leo, assembly GCF_018350215.1. Classification (NCBI taxonomy): domain Eukaryota; kingdom Metazoa; phylum Chordata; class Mammalia; order Carnivora; family Felidae; genus Panthera; species Panthera leo. The sequence goes on along the minus strand of NC_056689.1, from coordinate 84,442,924 downwards.
TTCTGTTTCTGCATTTGTCAATTTTAAACAATGTCTATTTGACTTTTCAGTATGATCCAAATGTTTAAGTCATTTCCACTTTCTACATTCTCCCCTTAATCTTGTTACATTATTTTTCGCTCTCCCGTTTTTTCATCAATGGCTGAGAATCATGTGCACAGGTCTCTATTTCTGTGAGCAGCCCTGAACGCGATCTCAGCACTCCCTTCTACGTCAGGTGAAGAGGTGAGGGCTCCTCTACTCCGTGTCATTCTCTCCACACCAACCCGCGTCAATGATTCTTTTACACTTAGATTGTTCACAGGTTTCTCCACAAAAGGTTGTGAGTACCTGCTAAACGGCAGGCACTGTTGTAGGCAGCAGACAATGCTGATGGAATCCCTAGACTTACAGAACTCGCTTTCCACTGGGGAGACAGACCACGAACAAAGGCAATAAGTAATATCTACACTGTATCAAGTGGTAAGAGCTATGGGAATAAAAGGGAGGGAGGTGAGGAGTTGCCATTCAATAAATGGCCAGGGAAGAACTTATAACGTTTATTCTCTGTTCCAAATCTGTAACTATATCTCCTCTATAAATGCCAGTATGTTTAGTCTATAATTCTAAGGCTAGTAAACATATAGTATGGTTTCATAAATATTATTCCTTTCTGTACTGAGGAAGGAAATGAAATTTTATACCACTACGTATAGCTGCTGGCAGGGGTGATGATCCAGGAGCCAATGTTAAAATGCATATGTACTTTTTACATTCTATCAGTTGCTCAAATCATGTCATGATATTTTATCTGTACCCATCACACTCTTCTATAACTCTTTGTTTATCCTGGGATTGCTAATTGCCTTTATGTTTTCATATTGATGGAACAAGTATGCTTTCCTCACCACATCAGGAAGATCATCCAGCTTCTTCATTGCACTATTCTGAGTGTCTAATTTGTACCAGCTGCTTTCCAAGCTCTCAGACTAGAATTTATTTTCATACTGCACTCTTGGGTTAATGCAACTGATTTTTGGACCCCAGCTCTTTCTTTTGCTTGAAGTTCTTTTCAGGTTATTGGTGACTGTATTGGAGTACACCCTCAAGCAAATTTTTCTCAGAAAGAGCACAAAAGGTGATGCAAGAAGTAAATCTTCCCCAAAGTTGCATACCTAGAAATTTAGCCCCAAATATAATTGCTTGTTTTTCTGGGCATAGATTCTGAATTCAAATACTCTCCTCACAGGGGTACCTGGCTGGCTCAGTTGGTAGAGCACGTAACTCTCGACCTCAGGGTCATGAGTCCAAGCCCCATCTTGCGTGTAGAGCTTACTTAAAAAACAATAACAAACAAACAAAGAAAAATTGAAAGAGTTCTTTGGGGTGCCTGGGTGGCTCAGTCAGTTAAGTGTCTGACTTTGGCTCACGTCATGATCTCACACTCGTCAGATGGAGCCCCGCCCTGTGTGTGGAGCCTGCTTAAGAGTCTCTCTTCCTCTACCTTTGCCCCTCCCTCGGTCATGCAGGCACATGCATGTGTGTGCACTGTTTCTAAAAAAATAAAATATAATAAACACTCTCCTCATGACCCTAAAGCTCAGCTCCATTGTGCCTGATGACCTTGCTGCCGGCTGTATCCTCATTGCTCTGTGGTTAACTTGTCTTTTCCTTCTCTAAGTGCTCTGGCAATCGCTCCTTAATCCTTGATATCCTAGAATTCCACAAGACTAGTACTGAGTCTGAGTCTTCTTTTTGGGTGGAGGAATCAGGATCTCATAGGACCAATAGGGTTGGGTGTACCTGAAACACGAATGCAGGCTGCTGTGACTGCCATGCTGTCAGAGGACTTGTGTAAGGTCAACAAATTCATGCTAAGATGTGAGTGGCTGATAGGCTGTCAGATGCTGGGAGAGGTGAGAAGGACATAGTATTTGTGGTAAAAGGAGAGTTGTAAGGTTCAAGGAAACTATTTTTTTTTTTTTATCTATGTGGAGCTCTTCTGTGTAGGGAGCCCCTCCTTTCACCCCACCCCTCACCTGTCCCCAGCACCCCAGCACAGCCGCCCACAGAATGAGAGTCAGTAGTCTGGCACCCTAGTTCTAAAGACGTGCCAGCCAGCCACGATCGATTCACAAAGCCTGTTACGAAGGAGGCGCTCAGACCAGGAAGTCAAGCCCATGATATCACCAGTACGGCCGTGAGGTCAGGATCACGTCTGCATGGGGGTGGGGGGTGGGGGTCACAGGATCCGGTCACCCCTGGGGATCTGGGTGTGGACGGGACGCCTTGCCTTGTGGTGCAGGCCCAGCCTGGCCGAAGGGCAGACGGGAAATTCCCACACACTTGGGAGGAGGGCTGTGCCCCGGCCCCGTCTCTGCGGGCAGCTGAGCCGACTGGCTCGGTGCTGCCCATCACAGGTGCCTGGAGGCCAGCCCAGCCTCAGGATCTGGCCCTGGCCCGAGAGTCTGAGCCAGGTCCTCACAGTGCCCAGCACGCCGGGCAGGACAGCGTGCACAGCTGGCCTCCTTCCTGTACCTCCCGGCCGGGTGTGGGGCTGCCGGACAGGCTGACGCCCTGGGGAGGTGGGGGGTGGGGGAGGGGGTCCCAGCCCGGACGTGTGGCCACCACCTCCTGGCAGGAAAACCAGTCCTCTCCCCAGCTGTACCCAGGGGAAGGCGGTGCCTGTCCATGGCAGGAGGGGAGCCAGCCCCAGGCTAGGGAAAAACCCTTGGGCTTGTGGTCTCTGTAACCATGGCCGTGAACTTCACTCCTCCACAGGCCGGGGGAAGTGTCCTCGTGGGCACGTGCTCGTGGATGGAGCCGACGGCCGTTTGTTCCGGATGAAATCGGTTCGTCTTGCCTCTTCGCCAGGACCGAGGCCTCTGGGAGTTAGCGCCTTCTCAGCAGCCTCAGGGCCTGCGCTGAGTGGAGTCTCCCAAGACCAGAGCGGGGCCCTCACGGGTCGGGGCCACAGCCCACACCCTGGAGTGGAACTCAGCCATCGAAGCGATGAAGCGTGGGTCCATGCCACAGTGTGAGAGCGTGATGCTAAGGACAGGAGCCAGACGCCAAAGGCGCATAGCGAAGGATCCCATTTACTCAAAGCGCCCAGGACAGGTAAATCCGTGGGGGTGGAAAGCAGACCGGCCTTTAGGAGGAGCCGATGGGAGGGGGCGTGAAAGGTTCACCGAGGCACCTTGCGACTTTTCAAGAGCCAGCATCAGTTTGAATGTGGCAGCACCGAGCTAAAGCGGTCGAGAGCCCCCCGCGCCCCCGACAGGAGCCGGGGCGGGTTCTGTAGAGAAGCGGGGAAGAAAGCAAGGCGGTGGTTTGACCGTGGCTGAAGCAGCTGTCTTCTCCGCGAAAGCCCGGGTGGCTGTTTTCAAGCTGCGTCTTCTTGGGCTCAAGCGCGTGGCTCCGGCTGGGGCTTTGGCTGGGTTGTGCGAGCCGCCGGGGGAAGGACCGCCACCCCAGGCTAGAGGCCTTGCTTCATCCCTGTGACGGGAGAACGGGGGCGGATGCTTAGCGGGCTCAGGGTCTCCCTCTGGCCTGATGAAAATGCCGTGGAATGAGATGCAGGCAGTGGTCGTGCAGCTTTGTGAATGTGCTAACTTTACTAAATGCTGCTGAGTCATTCGCTTTACAAAGTTGAAATGCTTAGCCTCATGTTACGTGAATTCTACCTCAATTAAAAAAGAAATCTCGGGGCGCCTGGGTGGCCCAGTCGGTTAAGCGTCCAACTCTTGATTTTAGCTCGGGTCGTGATCTCACAGTTCGTGGGATCGAGCCCCATGTAGGGCTGTGTGCTGACAACGGGGGGCCTGCTTGGGATTCTCTCTCTCCGCCCCTCCCCCCCCCTCAAAATAAATAAATATTTTTAAAAAATCTCATATCCCAGCCACGGGCTTGGGACAAACCTCGGGGCCTCAGACACCTGGCCTCAGTGTTGCAGGACACTGGGCACGAGGGGGAGGGGCAGCCGCGGCCTGCAGAGAGGGCCGAAGCGGCCACCACGCCTGGGTCCCGTGGCCTGGGGCAGCCACTGCCGAGGCCTGTGGGCGCCCGGGGAAGCCTGAGTCTCATCATCAGAGGTGTAGCGTGCGTGCTTGTGAGGGGGCAGGGCCCAGCTGCGGGGTCCCTGGACTCACATCTCGGAAGCCACGCCGCAGGGCACTGCTCGGGCGGAGCAGGGCCGAGACCCTGGGAGCCCTGATCCCTCCTGCCGGGAGGGACCTGCTCCTGGGCCAGAGGAAGGACGGGCGAGGGCGCTGGGGCCAGAGGCTTAGGCCGGACGGCCAGGCCAGCTCTTCCCAGTCTGGGAAGTGCACGAGCTGCTGCTGACGTGAACCCAAAGTCCCCCGGGCCAGTCATTGCCTTCCCAGAATCCTCGGCCGAGGAAGCAGGCAGAGTCTGTGCGCTCAGCGATAGGGAGCACGGCACTTCTGTGTCACAAGATTGGGTAAACATTAAGATATTAAGATACGTCAGTTATCAGAATGCCCACAGAACCTTCGGTGACAAAGCCCGTGGGTACTCTGAGGTGTCTATTGTATGCCACGCAGCATCTTAGGCTGCGGACAGGCACGTGCCCCTATCGCGGGACGTGTCCCCTCGGACAAGCGTCATCCAGGGCAAAAGACCTTTGGTCGGCCCAGAATGGGTCGGGGATCTGGAGCCGTCCCCAGCCAGGCGTCGAGTGTCAGGGAACATTGGAGGACAAGAGAGAGCACTTTGGAGGTGGCTTTGGACGCAGGCGGGAGAGGAGCCAGAGAGAAGGGACCGTGCAGCGAAGGGGCTCCAGCAAGAACCCCCGGGGGAGCTCCTGACTCCTCGTTGCCCTGGGCAGTTCTTGGTCAGCGAACGGAAGGCAAAGCATGACCCTGACTGACCTCACTGCCCACAGGTGTGCCAGGGCCTCTGGGCCAAAGCAGACGGGCCTGGGGGCCAGCCCAGTGTGAAGGCGGTGGCAGCGGGGAAGGTGCCCTGATTTCTGGCCTGTATGGCAGAATGGGGGAGTCGCCGCGGTTAAAATGCGCAAGGTCGAGGATGGGACTTAGACGGGACAGAGGTCGGGAAGACGTCGGGGAGCCCGAGCGACCGCTGCCCCAGGGAGGCCGGGCCCCAATCCCAACAACCCGCCATCTTACCCTGGCGGGAAGAATGTGCACGTGTGGCTGAGGTAAGGATCTGGAAGTGAGGAGAGTATCTGGACCGTCCAGATGGATCTTAAATGCAGTCGTGTGTCTTTACAGGAGAGAGGCTGAGCGACCCTCGATTCAGACAGAAGACAGGCAGAGATGGGAGCGGAAGGAGCCAGCAGCCCCCGGGAGCTGGAAGACGCAAGGGGCAGGTCATTTCCCGCGGCTTCCAGAGGGGCGGCCTCGCGGACACCGTGACCTCAGCCCAGTGACGCCGATTTTGGATTCTGGCCTCCAGATTGTGAGAAACTACATTCGTGTTGTTTTCAGTCACCCAGACCGTGGTCATTTGCTGCGGCTGCCCCAGGGCACTCATATGGGGACACTTGCAGACCCGGGAGCTGCTTGACGCACATGATGTGCGTGCACAGAAACTCCTAGGGAGCATCTCGGGTGCCCCCCCCCCCGACAGACGGACCCCGAGACACCCATTTGCTTGGGAGGCCATCCCAGGGGGTGGGGATGTGAGCCGGGAAAGGGCAGGACCTGTGCGCGTGCAGGCCAGTGTGGTGCCTGATGAGTTTGGGTGTCTACCCACCAACACCACCCGCCACAGTGTTAATGCCCAGCTCCCGGGATCTGTCCCATGGGCAGGCCGAGGCAGTGCCCGCGGCCACAGTCATTCCAGGGAGGGGGTCTTGTCTTGTACAAGAGCCGAGGGGGGTTGGGGGTGCAGAGTGTGTCTGCCTCAGTGAGAGGAAGGCGCAGATCACCGGGTGCAGTGGACAAAGCAGCGAGATTCTGTGGGGGGCCCGGGAGTGGGGCCAGGGAGGGAGTACAGCCCACACGGGGCCCAGAGGCAAGGCCAGGTGGAGGCTGAGGGGGGAGGGACTGCGGAGATGGTGGGGAGAGTCAGGCTCGCGCTCTGTGTCTGAATCTCGGCTTGGACACCACTAGCTGGTGGCCCTGGGAGAGCTGTTCTCGTTGAGTTTCACCTTCCTTACCTGTAAAATGGGATGAGGATAACGCCCACCCTGCAGGCCTCCCGTGGGAACTAAAACGTGATGCCTGGCACACGGCGCTTGCTCAGAGAACATTACCTGTCCTTGTGACTTTTCCACTCAGTTTCCACGGTTGAGTTTGTTGTGGATTCACGGGCAGCTGTAAGAAGTAACACAGTCTCCCCCAACGGCTATATCTCACACTGCGCCACTGGCGGGGGCTCCCCGGCGACGGAGCTTGGGCACAGAGCGTTCCCACCACCAAGAGTCTCCCACCTGCCGTCCTGTGCCGCCACAGTGCTCTCCCGCCTCCACCCCACCTTGACCCTGGGGACCACGAACGTGGTACCTGTTTCTATAGTTTTGTCATTTTGAGACAAACGGAATCCTCTGGTGTGTAAACTCGTGTTGGTGTTGTTGTTGTTGTTGTTTTGTCACCTAGCAGAATGTTCTGGAAGTCCATCCAGGATGTCGCGTGTATGGACAGTCCCTTCCATTCCACTGCTAAGCAGCGTCCGTGTGTGGATGGGCTCCAGCTGGTCTGAGCACCTGCCCGTTGAAGGACATCCGGGCTGTTTCCCATTTGGGGTTATGATGAATAAAGCTGCCATAAACATTTGTGTACAGGTTTTTGCATGAATGCAAGTTTCTGTTCTCTGAGATAATGCCCAGGGGTGCAACTGCCAGGTTGTTCAGTGGTTGCATGTTTAGTTTTTCAAGAAACCACCAAACCGTTTTCCAAAGTGGCTGCACCATTTTGTATTCCTGCCAGCCATACCTGAGGGATCCAGCGGCCCCGTCTGCATCAGCATTTGGTGGCGTCACTATTTTTCATTGTAGCCATTTCGATGGGAGTGTAATGGGGTCTCATTGCGATTTTAATCTGTGCTTCTTCAATCAATAAGTATGTTTTTGTCTTTTATGTGATTAATTGCCAGCTGTAAACGCTCAGCTGACATGTTTCTTCGTGTCGTCAGTTCATCCCCTAATTAGATATTTGTGTTCTTACTGTTGAGTTTGAGAGTTCTTTATGTAGCCTAGTTACTAGTCCTCTGTCAGCCTTTCAATTCACAAATATTTTCTCCTAGTCTGTAGCTTATCTTTACATCTTCTTCCCAGGACCTTTTGTGAAGCAAAAATTTATGTTCACACAAAAACCTGTACCCAAATGTTTGTAGCAGCTTAATTCATGAAATGGCCCCAAACAGGAAACTGCCCGATGTTTTTCGACAGGTAGGCACTTAAACAAAGTGTTCCATATTTTTGACTTTTTGTCAAGCCAGTGACATCTGTTGCCTACCACCTGCTCAGAAGTCTGAGCATTTCTGCCCCTTGCATCCTGGTATCGGAGGTGCCAGGGAAAACACAACACAGACAAGCAATGAGTGAAACAATGCTTTCCTCGCACAGAGACGAGACTTGGCAAAAGCTGCTTCCATAGTGGGCATCGGCACGCCCATGGCCAGCGGGCTCCTCATGGCAGTTGGTGCAGGGCCGTGGCCTGCATGCACCTATCTTGTGCTGCATCAGGTGGACCTTGTCCCCTCCCTGCAGGTGACAGAGATAGCAGTGGGCTTGGCCAGGTGCTGTATGGCGCACACACCTAAGCAGAACAGAGGAGGGCACATCGCATCTGAAACAAGGAAAGATATCCACACGAGGTGACAAGTCCAGCACAGGCTTTGTGGTACCTTTCCATCTTGATAAGGAAATGTTCCAGGCCCAGTGCTCCTTCCTATGCAGCCGAGTGTGGGGATCAGAAGACTGCAAGCAGGAGACTGTCTTTCCCAACATATTTTGACTAAGCCCAGTTTACCCATGTTTCCTTTTATGGATTGTGCTTTTGTGTCAAGTCTAAGAATTCCTATGGTTTTTTTTTTTTCAAAAATTTTGTACTTTTACATTCCACACAAAGTCCATGATACATTTTGAATTAATTTTTGTATAAGGTATGAGTCTTAGGTGGACGTTCGTGTTTTTGCCTATGAAAAAGCATTCTCTATGCATTTAATGCTATGCCTTTTCCTCTCAGCACTGCATTAGCTGTATCCCAAAATTTTGATATGTTGTCTTTTTGTCTTAATTCAGTTCATTTTTTTTTATTTCACTCAAGACTTCTTTGACTTGTGGGATTATTTCGTTTAGTTTCCAAGTGTTTGAAGATCTTTCTGTTATTGGACACTAGTTGGATTCCGTTGTGGTCAGACTATGCACTCTGATTTTGATTATTTTAAATTTGTTGAGAATGTTTTATGTCCTAGATTATATGGCCTATATTGGCATATGTTTCATGGATATTTGGAAAGAATGTGTATAATGCCATTGTTGCATGGAATGTTCTATAAATGTTAGTGAGACCCTAATTGTATTGAATTGTTGGCTGATGGTGTGATTGAGTTCTTCTGGGTTTTTGCTGGTTTTCTAAGCATTCCAACAATTGTTGAGAAACTCTCCAACTCTAATTGTAGGGTATTTTCTATTTTTCCTCTCGATTCTATCACTCTTGGCTTCACATATTTTTGTAGCTGTTTTTGGTGCAAACACAGTTAGCATTGCTGTGTCTTCTTTTATCACTATATAATGTCCCTCTCTGTCTCTGGTAATTTTCTTTGCTCTGAGGTCTACTTTATCTGGCATTAATAAAACCAATTCTGCTTTTTTAAGATTCATGTTTACATGATATAACTTTTTCTACCCTTTCACTTTCAACCTGCCTATACCATTATTATATTCTAAATGAGTTTCTTGTAGAGAGACACCATATTATTGAGCCATGTTTTTAAATCCACTTTGATAATGTCTGTCTTTTTATTGGTGTATTTAGAGCATTTACATTTAATGTAGCTTTTAATATGTTAGGGCTTGAGTTTGTCATTTTATGTTTTGTTTTCAATTTATTCCCTCTACTTTTTATTTCTCTTGTTTATACTTCTGTCTTCCTATGGGTTACTGGAACAGATTTTAGAATTCCATTTTTAGTTAACTATTGTGTTTAGATGTTTATCTTTGTAACTTCTAAATTTCTTTTTTTATTGTTTCTTTCTTGTTTAGGGGCCTGCCATTAGCCATTTAGCCTTTTGGGGTAGGTGTGCAGGTGACAAATTCTCTTAGTTGTCTTTCCTCTAGGAATGTCTTTATTTTCCTTTAATTCCTGAAGGACTTTTTTACTGAATGAAGGATTCTGGGTTGACAGTTCTTTTCTTTCAGCACTTGAAGTAATTTTTGCCACTTTCTTCTGGCTTCTGTGGTTTCTTTTCTTTTTTAAAACAAAAATGTTTTAATGTTCATTTATTTTTGAGAGAGAGTGCGAGTGGGGAAGAGACAGTGAGAGAGGGAGACACAGAATCCAGAACAGGCTCCAGGTTCCGAACTGTCTGCACAGAGCCCAATGTGGGGCTCAAACCCACAAACTATGAGATCATGACCTGAGCCGAAGTTGGACGCTTAACTGACTGTGCCACTCAGGCACCCCAGCTTCTGTGGTTTCTGATAAGAAATCCATTGTCATTAAAATTATTTTCCCCTATAGGTAAGGTGTCTTCTGTCTCTCTTTAAAGTATATATACTTTATGTATACTTTAGTTTTCAAAAGGTTTGACTGTGTTGAGCCTTGGTGTGGATTTCTTTGGAGTGGAGTTTATCCTGTTTGAGATTCACTAAATTTGTTGAATCTAGTTTATGTCTTTTGCCAAATTTGGGAAATTTTCAGCCATTATTTTTCTGAGTACTTTTTCAGTCACATCCTAATTCTCTTCCTCCAGGGACTCCAAAAACATGAATGGTAGATCTTTTGTTACAATCTACATGTCCCTGAAGCTCTGTTCATTAAAAATGTTTTTTTCCTCTGTTTAGATTGAGTAGTTTTATTGTTCAATCTTCAAGTTCACTGATTATTTTCACTGATTCCTCCACACTTCAGTAGAGCCCATCCATTAAGTTTTTTATATCTGTTATATTTTCATTTTTAAAATTTCCATTTTCTTCTTTATATGTTCTGTTTCATTGCTGAAACCCTCTATTTTATTTCCTGATACTTTCTGTCTTTTCATTTGTTTCAAGCATATTTGTGATTGTTTGTTGAAACCTTCTTATGATGGCTGCTTTAAAATATCTGTCAGATAATTCTAAAATGTCGATATCTCAGTGTTGGCATCTATTCATGATCTTTTCTCATTCAGTTTGAGATACTCCTGGTTCTTGGCATGATAAGTGACTTTCACTTGAAATTTGGACGTTTTTGTTACTACGTTCTAAGAATCTTACCTAAATTTCTGTTGCAGGTGGCTTTCTCTGGCATTGCTGTGGCAGGGGAAGTGGAAGCTATCACCTCATTCATACCCAGTGGGTGGATGCCTCATTACTGCTGGGTAGGTGTGGGAGTTCTGGTTTCCCATGAAATCCACTAATACCTCCATGGCTGGGTGGGAGTGCCTCATTACTGCTCCCCACATGGCCTCTACTGACACCATAGGAATGGGCCGTAGCCTCATTACTGTTGGGTGTTAGTGAAGACTCCAACTCCCCACCAGGCCTCCTCTGACACCACCTTATTGGGGCACCTCCTTACAGCCTCTTGAGGATAGGAGTATAGGCTCTCCACTCAGTATTTGCTGGCATGGGTGGGGTAGGGCCACGGGTTTTCTGAGGTGTTTGGTTGGAATAGAGCAATTATAGTCTAAAAGTTCTCTGTGTTACTAGGATGCTCCTTTCCCTGTCCTTTGGCTAGAGAGAACAGGGATTCCGCCCCACCCCCCTCCCCCCGCCCAAATCTGTACCATTGACACTTCTGGACTGCCAGCATGATCAGCTCCAAGTCTGGGATGTATGAGGCAAAAAGAAAACCCAGGAAAATCACCACTATGTAGTTCCCTGGGTCTCAAGATCCCTAGCTGGTCTTTCTTCTTGAGACTTTTCAGCCTTCTCATATATGTTTTATGTATAAGGCCCAGGGTTTTTAGTTGTACCTAGCAGGGAGAAAAGAAAAAAAGCCCATCCACTCCATCTTCCCAGAAGCAGAAATCTCTTATTGTTACTACTTTTTTTTTTTTTAATTTTTTTTTAACGTTTATTCATTTTAGAGACAGAGAGAGATAGAGCATGAATGGGGGAAGGTCAGAGAGAGAGGGAGACACAGAATCTGAAACAGGCTCCAGGCTCTGAGCTCTCAGCACAGAGCCCGATGCGGGGCTCGAACTCACGGACCGCGAGATCGTGACCTGAGCCGAAGTTGGTCGCCCAACCGACTGAGCCACCCAGGCGCCCCTTGTTACTACTTTTTAAGAAAAAAATTAGGTGCACAAAATACCCACCCAGTCATGGAAGAGCATGTATCTCCAAATGTCTTTCTGAAAAGACTGGACAGAAATACACCAAAAGTTAACAGTGAAGAGATATATACATATACATATATGTGTATACATATAGACATATATATATCCCTTTCCTGTAATTCTCACATTGTTTATTATAAGCATGTACTATTTATAATTTTAAGTAAGCAACAAAAATTTCTACTTTTAAAAACAAGCTGCTGGAAAACAAGTGATTGAGAAGATAAAATTATGGAGAATAATGAAGCAGAAAAAAAGAGGGAAGTAAAGGCAAAAGATCATGATACAAGTCTTCAAGAACTCAGTGATTTATTAAAAAGGCATACCATCCAAATCATAGGAGTCCCAGAAGATGAAGAGAGAGAAAAAGGGGCAGAAGGCTTATATGAGCAAATTATGGAAGAAAACTTTTCTAATCTGGGGAAGGACCCAGACATCAAAATCCAAGAAGCGCAGAGAACTCCCATCAGATTCAACAAAACCCAACCAGCACCAAGGCATATCATAGTCAAATTCACAAAGGAATTTTCACAAGGAAAGAATTATGAAAGCAGCAGGGAAAAACAGTCCTTAACCTACAAAGGAAGACAGATCAGGTTCGCTGTCGACCTATCCACAGAAACTTGGCAGCCCAGAAAGGAGTGGCAGAATATATTCAACGTGCTGAAACAGAATAATATGCAGCCAAGAATTCTTGATCTAGCAAGACTTTCACCCAAAATAAAAGGAGAGATGAAGAGTTCCCCAAACAAAAACTAAAGGAGCTTGTGACCGACCACTTAACCAACACTGCAAGAAATTTTAAGGGGGACTCTTTGAGTGGAGAAAAGACAAAACAAAAGAAAACAAAAAGACCAAAAGCAAATTAGAAAGGACCAGAGAACATCAACAGAAACACCAACTCAACAGGCAATACAATGGTGTTAAATTCATATCTTTCAGTACTTACTGTAAATGTCAGTGGATGAAATGCTCCAATTAAAAGACACAGGGTATCAGAATGGATAAGAAAACAAGACCCATCTATATGCTTCTTACAAGAGACAAGGTACCTAAAGATACCTGAACATTGGAAATAAGGGGATGGAGAACCATCTATGATGCTAATGGTCATCAAAAGAAGGTTGGAGTAGCCATGCTCCATAGCCATATCAGACAGTAGCCATATCAGACAGACTTAGATTTTAAAATAAAGACTGTAACAAGAGATGAAGAAGGGGATTATATCATAATTAAGGGTTCTATCCACCAAGAAGATCTAACAAATTATACATATTTATATCCCCCAATGTGGAATCACCCAAATATATAAATCAATTAATTGCAAACATAAAGAAACTCATTGATAATAATACCATAATAGTAGGGACTTCAACACCCCATTTACAAATCATTGAGGCAGAAAATCAACAAGGAAACAATGGCTCTGAAGGACACATTGGACTGGATGGACTTAACAGATATATTCAGAACATTTCATACTAAAGCAGCAGAATACACATTCTTCTCTAGTGCACATGGAACATATCCAGAATAGATTACATGCTGGGTCACAAATCAGCCCTCAACAAGTCCAAAAGGATAGAGATCATACTGTGCATATTTTCAGACCACATTGCTATGAAACTCAAAATCAACCATAAGAAAAAATTTGGAAAGACCATGAATACTTGTAGATTAAAGAACATCCTACTGAAGAATGAATGGGTTAGCCAAGAAATTAAAGACAAAATTTAAAAGTACATGGAAACCAATGAAAACGAAAACACGACAGCCCAAAATCTCTGGGATGCAGTAAAGGTGGTCATGAGAGGGACCTTCCTTCCTTCCTTCCTAAAGAAGGAAGAAAGTTCTCAAATATACAACCTCACCTTACAGCTAAAAAGGCTGGAAAAAGAACAGCAAATAAAGCCCAAAACCAGCAGAAGAAAGGAAATAATAATGATTAGAGCAGAAATCAATGATATCAAAATAAAAAAACAAACAAACATTAGAACAGATCAATGAAACCAGGAGCTGATTCTTTGTAAGAATTAACAAAATTGATAAACCCCTAGCAGAAGAAAAGGGAAAGGACCCCCCCACACCAAAAAATAAAATCATGAATGAAAGAGATCACAACCAGCACCACAGAAATACAAACAATAATAAGAGAATATTATGAGCGTTATATGCCAACGAATTGGGCAATCTGGAAGAAACGGAAAAATTCTTAGAAACATATAAACTACCAAAACTGAAACAGGAAGAAGTGGAAAATTTGAACAGACCCATAACCAGTAAAGAAATTGAATTAAGAACAAAAAAAAACAAAAAAACAAAAAAAAACTCCTAATAAACAAAAGTCCAGGGCCAGATGACTTTCCAGAAGAATTCTACCAAACATTTAAAGAAGAGTTAACACCTATTCTTTTGAAGCTATTCCAAAAAATAGAAATGGAAGGAAAACTCCTAAACTCATTCTATGAGGCCAGCATTACCTAGATTCCAAAACCAAAGACCCCACTAAAAAAGAGAACTACAATTTCCCTAATGAACATGGATGCAAAAATTCTCAACAAGATACTAGCAAAACAGATCCAACAATAGATTAAAATAATTATTTACCACAGTCAAGTGGGATTTATTCCTGGGATGCAGGGCTGGTTCAATACCCACAAATCAGTGTGATACATCACATTAATAAAAGAAAGGATAAGAGCCATATGATCCTCTCAATAGATGCTGAAAGAGCATTTGACAAAATATAGCATCCTTTCTTGATAAAAACCCGCAAGCAAGTAGGGATAGAGGGATCATACCTCAAGATCACAAAGACCATATACAAAAGAGCCACCACTAATATCATCCTCAATGGGGAAAAACTGAGAGCTTTCCCCTTAAGGTCGAGAAAATGACAAGGATGTCCACTCTTACCACTGTTATTCAACATAGTTGGAAGTCCTAGCCTCAGCAAGCAGACAACAACAACAACAACAACAACAACAACAAATAAAAGGCATCCAAATAGTCAGGGAGGAAGTCAAACTTTCACTCTCTACAGATGACATGATATTCTATGTGGGAAACCCAAAAGACTCCACCAAAAACTACTAGAACAGATACATGAATTCAGCAAAGTTGCAGGATATAAAATCAATGTACAGAAATTGGTTGTATTTCTGTACACCAACAATGAAGCAGCAGAAAGAGAAATCAAAGAATGGATCCCATTTACAATTGTACCAAAACCCATAAAATACTTAGGAATAAACCTAACCAAAGAGGTGAAAAATCTATGCCCTGAAAACTATAGAAATCTTATGAAAGAAATTGAAGAAGAGATAAAAATATTCCATCCTCATGGATTGGAAGAACAAATATTGTCAAAATGTCAATACTACCCAAAGCAATCTACATGTTCAATGCAATCCCTATCAAAATAACACCAGAATTCTTCACAGAGCTAGAACAAACAATCCTGAAATTTGTAAGGAACCGGAAAAACTCCGAATAGCCAAAGCAATCCTGAAAAAGAACACCAAAGCTGGAGGCATCACAATTCCAGACTTCAAGCTCTATTACAAAGTAGTAATCATCAAGACAATGTGATCCTGGCCCAAGAACAGACACATAGATCAATGGGACAGAATAGAGAACCCAGAAAATGGACCCATAACGTGTAGCCAACTAATCTTTGACAAAGCAGGAAAGAATATCTGATAGAAAAAAGACCATCTTTTCAAGCAAATGGTGTTGGGAAAACTGGACAGCGACATTCAGAAGAATGAACCTGGACCAGTTTCTTACACCATACACAAAAATAAACTCAAAATGGATGAAAGGCCTAAGTGTAAGACAGGAAGCCATCAAAATCCTAGAGGAGAAAATTAGCAACAACCTCTTTGACCTCAGCTGCAACAACTTTTTACTTGACATGTCTCTGGAGGCAAGGGAAACAAAAGCAAAAATGAACTATTGGGACCTCATCAAGATAAAAAGCTTCTGCATAGCGAAGGAACAATCAGCAAAACTAAAAGGCTGCCAACAGAATGGGAGAAGATATCTGAAAATGACATATCAGATAAAGTGTTAGTATCCAAAATCTGTAAAGAACTTATCAAACTCAACACCCAAAAAACAAGTAAACCAGTGAAGAAATGGGCAAAAGACATGAATAGACACTTTTCCAAAGAAGACATCCAGATGGCCAAACGACACATAAAAAAATGCTCGGCATCACTCATCATCAGGGAAATACAAATCAAAACCACAATGAGATACCACCTCACACCTTTCAGAATTGCTAAAACTAACAACTCAGGCAACAACAGATGTTAGCAAGGATGTAGAGATCGAGGAACCCTCTTGTACTGCTGGTGGGAATGCCAACTGGTGCAGCCACTCTGGAAAACAGTTACAGAGGTTCCTCAAAAAATTAAAAATGGAACTACCCTACCATCCAGCAATTACACCAGTAGATATTTGTCCAAAGGATACAGGAGTGCTGATTTGGAGGGGCACATGCACCCCAATGTTTATAGTAGCACTTTTGACAATAGCCAAAGTATGGAAAGAGCCCAAATGTTCATCAACTGACAAATGGATTAAGAAGATGTGGTATATGTCTACAATGGAATATCACTCAGCAATGAAAAGAATGAAATCTTGCCATTTGCAACAATGTGGATGGAACTAGAGTGTATTATGCTAAGCAAAATAAGTCAATCAGAGAAAGACAAATACGTGATTTCACTCATATGTGGAATTTAAGAAACAAAACAGATGAAAATAGGGGAAGGGAAGCAAAAATAATATAAAAACAGAGAGGGAGACAAACCATAAAAGACTGTTAAATACAGAGAACAAACTGAAGGTTGCTGGAGTGGAGGTGGGTGGGGGGAAGGGCTGAAAGAGTGAGGAGCATTAGGGAGAACACTTGTTGGGATGAGCACTGGGTGTTCTATGTACATGATGAATCACTTAATTCTATTCCTGAAATTATTATTACACTATATGTTAACTAACTTGGACTTCAATAAAAAAACAAAAAACAACGTACAAACCATAAAGTAATAAGGGTAATAAACAAGTATAATTTCAAAAATAAATGAATTAATGTAGTTCTACCAATGGTTCTATAAAAAAAAAAGATTGAATGTCATCCATTTCATTTGTTGAAGACACAATCTTAGATGTTAATTATGATGTGCCTACATTTGTATTTCAATGGTTTCTTGTATATATATTTAATTTAAATTAATACTAAATGGTTTTATGGAATTTAGTTCGATTAAAAAAAAGAATAATGTGCTGCTGTTCCTGGTGCTGCTACCCACAAGGGACACCAAGTTCCAGATGCCTGAGGGAGCCTTTCCTCATGCCCCATGCTCTGGGACCACCGTAATGTTACACACAGGATCACCTCCAGTGTACAGATAGCCATGATGGTTTGCAGAGCAGAATTTCCTTGCCCAGAGTAGCACCTTTTTTCTCTAGGCCATTTAAAGCTGGTCACTATGAACATTGCATGAGTAGTTCACTGCTATAAACTGACAAACTCCAAAATTTCAGCAGCTGAAAACAGTTTACCACTCACTCATGTAACATACCAATGAAGGTTTGCTTGGTGGGGTAACTTTCTCCATGCAGTGACCTGGGGGCCCGGGCTCCTTCCAGCGTGTGGCTCTGCTGTCCCCTGAGCCTTGGAGACCTTGGATTCCAACCAGGGGAAGGTCAAAGAGACGGAAGAAGGCATACGTCATCTGAAAAGCTCAACTCAGGGGACACCCATATCACCTCTACTCCCACTCCATGGAGAAACGCAGCCACCCCAGGATGCAAGTGAAGAGTCTCTCCTGCAAAGACAACTAAAGATCCCCCATAGCGGCTGCTGCAGCCAGAACTGAATTACAGAATTGTATTGAAAGAAGCCTCAAGGCTCGTCAAGGGCCAAGGCCTCCTAGTTGCTGTGGTGGAATCCTATTAGAGCGCAGCCTCCTTTCCTTTGGGTCCACGCCTCACCATGCAGTTTTGGGATGCACGCTGACCTGTCAAAGACCCCGTCCTCCTGGGACCACCACACTTGGTTCGTGCTGGTCATGTGAGCCAACCCAGACCAATCTGAGATCTCCCTGGGATTTTTAAGGTAGGCAGAAGTTGCTACAATCGAAGGCCTATGAGTTGGAGGCTGTCAGCACTGTGCTAGGTGCTGGGGGGTAGGGGACAATCAACACAAGACACACAGGGCTTGTCTGGAGCTGCTTTCCATCCAGCACGAGGGACAGGGTGGGGAGGGTGAGCGCGGAGAGCTCTTTCCTCTTCACCTTTGCAACCTGTTCATCATCCATAGCATCCTGATGGAGTTGATGTGTGTGTCCTCCCCACTGTAAGACTCAGAGGCTGGGTGGCCTTTTCCCCAGGTACTGGCAACGCCCATCTGGCCTCCAGACCTCCAGAACAGGTCTGCTGCAGCCTGTGTGCAACCTGGAGCCAGGGAGCCCCCAGAAAACAAGCGGACACATCCCAGTTCTGCTGAGACAGTCCACAGCTCCCACCTGGATCATGGTCAGGAGAGGGGCCCCTTATGGTCAGAGGTGTTTCTCATGTCACGGTAACCTCAGTGTGAGCGATGGCCATCAGTCATCCCTGAATGACCCCAGCCTGAAGACACCGTGTGGTCCACATTTGCTGGTCCTTTCTCCCAGGGTGCCTGATTCTCCCTTGGTGAAGTCACCCTCCTCTGTGCTCAGCCCTGTGGTTTGGAAGTATTAGTGACATTCCCCAGGCCCATATCGCTTCTCAGATGTGTTTACACCCCAGGCTAGGCCAATGGACGCAAGAGTTTCCGGGAGAGGGAAAAACATTCTCTCTGTTAGGTGAAAGCTGTCGGAGGAGACATGCGCTCCGGTGCCGTGGCAGCCATTTTGGTACCGTAAGGACGAGTGTGGAACTGCTGGGCCACCCAGTGGAGGCTGAGGGTGAGACAGAAACCCCAAAGGATGTGGACAGGCCCTGGTGGGGTGTTTTGACCCCGGCTTTCCCAAAGCCACTATTCCGTTATGCAAGCCAACAAACATTCTGTTCTCTGCCTAAGTCAGTTTGAGTTGCTTTGCTGCTGCTTACAACGAAGAGTCCTGAATGGTACATCCTGGGTACTTGAGGCGAGTGGGGAGCAAAGTCAGGGAAGGGAAAGGTTGCAGACCGGAAAGCAAACCAAACCAATCCGTGAAAACAATCAAATATCCCCCCCACCAGGCAGCCCAGGGCACGGCCCCCCGACCAGTGGCAAACACCCTCCTGTTCCAGGCAGCAGGAACAATGTCCTCGTGGATTCGACGCTAAGTCTTTCACCATAACATCTCGCTTACTCCCTACCACAAGCCCATGAGGTGGGTACCATTATCACCTCAGCTTTACAGATGAGGAAACTGAGGCCCAGAGAGGGTAAGTAAGGTTCCCAAGGTCACGGGCTAGTAAAAGAAACTCTGGTTTGAAGGTCGGGTCTGCCCCAGGGTGAGGGCCTGCCCCCTTGGGGTGTGGTCGGGGTGGAGGGTGGCTCAGCCGGGAGCCCTGGCCCTTGGACTTTCTTCAGGAAGAGGCTGGTTCTCAGTGGCCAGTGACCCAGGGGCCACCTCTCCGTGGGCAAAGTGGGTGGGGCTTACACAGAGTTAGGCAAATTCAAGTTAAGGGCACAACCCTTTATACCACCCGGTCTGCCCAAGACTCTGACACCAACTGCAGATTCAGGGAGTTCCCCCAACCAGCCTCAGGTCTGATTTGCTAGAAGACTCACTGAAATCAGGAAGGGTGTCCTGTCACACTCACGATTCTTACAGGCGAAGCATCAAGGTGGAACCCGCCAAAGGGGGGAGATGCATACCGTGGAACCTGGGAGGCATCCAAACACGGAGCTTCGGTCTTCTTCTCCCCATGGGGTCCTGGACAGTGTTACCCCTCTGGTCACAACATGTGACAACAAGCACCAAATATTGCCATCGGGGAAGCCCATCAGGCCTCAGTGTCCACCCAGAGCCCTTCTGGAGGCTTCACTACATAGGCACACCCCATTGGTTGACTGGCCCGTGTGCTTGAACTCGAGCACCATCTCCCCTCCCCCACCCTCTAATCACATGGCTGCTTTTTCCGGCCCAGCCAGCCCCTACCTGGGCATCCCATTAGCATGTGGTCCTGGGGGGCTCAAGAATAACAGACACTCCCGTCACTTTGTCCTTTCATCAAGACAAAGTCCAGACCTCTTTTTGGAACCCAAATTCTTTGCTCTGCAGGCTCACTCTGGTGCCCATCCTTGCAGGGCCTCCTGCCTTGGCCGGAACCCGCTTGCTGGTTCTCTCTCTCGGGGCATATCTAGGAGCCTGGAGGGGGCCTCTCCAGCCAAAGTGCAGGAATGAAGTCCAAGGTGAATCACAGGTAGCAACGGGAGGTAGGAGGCCAAGCAGGACAGAGCCATGGGCTGCCGCCTCTGGAGAGCAAACCACATTTGGGGGCTTGGCTCCTCTGAAGGCTTTCTGAAGGGTGTGGGGTGGGGGATACGGGAACCCAGGACCCAGGATAATGTGCCTGTCCTCAGGGCTCCAACACCAAAGGACTCTGGGGTCCACACAGGCTTTTCTGCGAGTTCCTGTTCCACTTCTTCCCCCTCCCATATCTACACCTTTTGTCATGGGATGTTAGCTTGGCCACAGCCTATTTTGGGTCCATGGGACACAAGCAGAGTCTCGAATGTGCTTGTCCAGTTGAGCTTGTCCCCCTGAGGTCCTGCCACCGTCACGAGAAGCACGTGCCCGGGGGTGGCTGGTCCCAGCGAATGAGACGCAAACGGAACCGGTGGCCTGAAGCCACACCCGGCCGTGTGCAACCCGTGGGGCCCAGATCAGCCCAGATGCCCCAGCCCACCGGCAGGTGTGCATGTGAGGAAGCGTGGTTGCTGTTCGAGTGACTGCACTGGGGAAGGTTTGCTCGTGGCGTTGCCATGGCAAGACTGACCGATGCACAGTGTGAGTGAGGAACGTCAGCCTCCAGGCTTCAAAGGTGGGTGCGTTCATTGTCTGTTGTTGTTATAATCTATTGCTATGAATTTAGTGGCTTAAAACAACATCTGTTGACTATCTCACAGTTCTGTAGGTCAGATGCCTGGGTGGGCTTGACAGAGTTCTTGCTGGAAGACCTGACATTGCTTTCTTTGAGTCCTGGGTGCATGGCTTGTTCTAGCTCTTTCTTCGGAGTGGGCACGGGCAAAGAAGGCTAGGATACCACTTGCCTCGGCCACGCGAATCTTTGCATGGTCACTGGACATTGGAGATCCTGGTCATTCCCCAGGGGTGAGCATCTGAACTTCTTTACCAAGTAGATTTTGCAATGGACTCCACATTGTAAAGGGAAATGAAGCTTTGTCACAGGCTGCGAGGGCCGGAAGTGCCAGGGAGGTCATGTCTCCCCAGGCAGCCCTTTAGCCAGTGACTGCTGGCCACAGGAATCTGAAAGCCCAGCTCCCTGCCCGTGGGCCAGGAGGGCTGTGAGGGTAACGTACACGGGGAGCATCTTGGGGGACCAGGCCGCAGCTCACCTTATCAGCTATCTATGCAGCAGCAATGCCGCGTAAGAAACCACCCCAAGCCACAGGTGACTCTGGGTGGGTTGGGCTCTCACACATCTGCCACCTGCCGTGGTTTGGCTGGAAGGCTCTGCCAATCTTGGCGGGCTCTCTCCCACTTTGTGGGTCAGCTGGCTGCCAGCTGGTCCAGGAGGGCCTTGGCGGGGCCACTGGCCTCCGAGCCATGTGCTCATTCCACACCAGTCACTGGTTGGGTCTGTTCCCACAGTGAAGACAGACGCACAGAAAGTAGAAGCGGGGACGTCCCACACGGCGGCTGACATCCAGAGGCCAAGGCAACAGTTATGCGCCCAGGTCGACATCAGAAGGCCCGCGGGGAGATTGGCTCCACCTTGTGACGGGAAGGTCTGCAGGGTCCCAAGGCCAGGCCGTCCTCTGTGGGACCCTTGCTCAGCCTCCACACCCTCCCTGACTCCCTAGTCCCTTCCTGGCTCTCCTGGGCCATAGACATACCTCCACAAGCCACCTGCATGCAAAGTCCCCGTCTCAGGCGACGGTTTAATGTACTGACTGCTATATTTATATCTAAGTGTTCTTCTGAATCAAGATGTAATTCACATGTCATAGGTTTAAGAGTTGACTTTCAAGGCTTTAGATAAACAGAAGGGGGCACCTGGGTGGCTCAGTCGGCTGTGCACCTGGCTCCTGATTTCAGCTCAGGTCATGATTTCACCATTTGTGAGTTTGAGCACCACGTCCGGCTCTGAGCTGACTGCACGGAGCCTGTTTGGGATTCTCTCTCTCCCTCTCTCTTTCTGCCCCCCCTTCTCTCTCTCTCTCTCTCTCAAAAAATAAACTTAAAAAAATTTAGATAAATAGCAGAATGAAAAATGAAAATATAGAGGCCTGTACTTAAAAAATAAGCAGTTGGGGGGGGGGGGGGCTGGGTGGCTCAGCCAGTTAAGTGTCTGACTCTTGGTTTCGGCTCAGGTCATGATCTCATGGTTCGTGAGTTTGAGCCCTGCATCAGGCTCTGTGCTGACAGCGGGATTGCTTGAGATTCTCTCTCTCTCTCAAAATAAATAAATAAACATTAAAAAAATAAGCAGTTGGATGTACATATGTTAAGGTGAAAACAGTCCTCAGTAATTACAGGATTTTCCCCCACCAACATATGCGTCTCAGTCTTTCTCTCTCAGATGTTATGTTTCGTGGGCCTAGAACGCAGTCAGGACTTCCAACCCTAGGACTTCCCTTCATGAATGATCGTAAGACGGAACCGGCATCGTACGCCCTTGAACGCCAGCAGTGGGGGCAGGGAGGGCCAGCGAGGCCCCTGAGTGCCTCCCTTCACACGCTGAATAGTTTTCATAGCTGCTCGCACCTAGTCTCGGGAAAGCAGTCTGCCCTGAGAGCCTCACACCGACCTCCATGAACTGGAGGAGTGTGGGTCTCGTGCTGAAGCCAGCATCCCAGGGCCAAGGGAAAAGGCCATCGCCCCCGGTCTGGCTTGTTGTTACCATGTGGGCAGCTGCTCCCCGCTGCCCGGGCCAGCGGGTCTCACCTTCCACACCGACTCCCGCAAGTGCCCTTTTCCTGGCCGCCTTAGGTGGACAGTGGGTGGTTTTCTTAGTTCACTCTCAGCCAGGTTACTCCATTGGGAGGCAAGAGCACAAGTGTCACAAAGCAGGTCACAGCCTATTTGACCAAGTCAGCTGCCATTTTAATGAAAATATATTTTTTTTTCCTTGCAGGCAGGAAGAGATGCGGAGGGACCACAAAGTTCTGGGCAGAACAGCCAATTTTGTCTTCCTGTTCTATTGACGTGTGTGTGTGTGTGTGTGTGTGTGTGTGTGTGTGTGTGTGTGTGTTTGAAACCTTTCCATAATGCAAGGCCTCTAAAGTTGAATCCTATCTGTATTAATTCAACGATTATTTGCTGATCTCACATGCTGTGTCCAGCTCCATGGCAAGAATTCATCAGCCAGGTGAAGAGAACAGGTAGGTCCCAACTTCAGGAGTTTCCCACAGGGGAAACCCATGTATGGACGTGTGTCCTACCAGACTGATGGGTCAGCAAATAAAACGAGCAGTTCCTGAAACCATTTGGGCTCTGAAAATGCCCAGGATTAAGTTCTGACTTCTGGGTTGGGCGGCCGTTTCTGTGACGGGTCCCTCCATGGACTCGTGCTAACTTGGCAATGACAAAGCCCCGCCTTGTCTCACACTTAAAATCTTGGCTGGTTACTAGGGGCCCTCAGGCACGTTGCTTGTTATGGACAAAGCAATAAACATTGATGTTTGTGAGTTTGTTTCTGGGTGCAGTGGTCAGTGACAGAGCATACACATGTGGACAATGTCAGATGAGGTGGACACTGACATGTGTTAGATCTGTTAGAGCTACCGGAGCCTTCCGGATTCAAACGTCACAGAGCTGTGCCTTCTCACGGGCTAAGCCTCAAGCATCACGGACCTGGGCCTTGCTCACTGCCAAGCACAGCCTGACTCAGCCTAAATTAATATTTGTGGGGGAAAGGAGGGTAGTGAAGGGGGCAGTAATCAGGTAAGGGAGGCCCAGAAAAACTCAGTGATTCGTTCAAGTAAGTTAAGGGTAATTCTATAATGTTATTTGTATATGAAGATGAGGTCACGGTCTCCTGTCAACAGCCAAACTCTTCCGCATAAAAGTGATGGGTTTCCTCAAACCGTCCCATCTGATTGTGTCATTTCCTTCATGACCTACGTGACCATTGCTATTCCTCTCCTGGGCCTCTGAGATCAGGAACAATTACCTACATGGATAAATGTTCTCCATTCATTTCTCGTTCCTATTAAAAAAAAAATCCTTCAGGACCTACAAAGAGTAAGGTGGAGGCTCCATTCTCCAGGAACATTTGCAGGAAGGAGGCACAGGATGGCACCTTTGGAGGGCGGGTGGGGGTTAGGGGTAGGTAAGATTGCAGGGAAGGGTTGGAGAAGGGTCACCGCCCCATTATTAGAGGGACCCTATACATCCCTTGGCCTCCTTCTTGTCACTCCACAGGCCATCCGGCCAAACTTAGCAAAGCCCATTTCAGGGCTCCATTGTGCAAAGTGACTTTAAGACATCGAACGTCCCCATCGTTTGCCTCTGAAGCCACACGTGGCCAAACCAGGTGATGACCTGGGCTCCGGAGCCCAGCACCAGGGTTAGAGTCCCAGCTTCCTGGCAGTGTGACGGGGACATGTCTTGTAGCTTTCCCGAGCTCGTGCCTGTCTTGGGTGCCAAGCACATAACATTTCAATACACGTGAGCTGCTATTAAAAACATGGGTAATTTTATATCTTAAAATATTGCATATTGCTTAAATGGTTTCATGCTGGCTCACATTAAAAATGATTCCCAAGTGAAGATGACAAAGGGGAAATATTCGTTATTTAGTTCTTTTCTTACATTAAGCTATCATAATAAAGTACATTTCTGGGTTGCATTCTCTGGAGTGCTTTTTACTAAATAAATGGCCAAAAATAACTTTTCCCTTCCAGTAAGATTTCATGATTCAGCACATTCAACTTTCACTACAAAAAAGATTGAAGTAAAGAGTGCAAAACAAATCTAGGAGCAAGAAACAGGCGAGGAGAAGCCAACGTGGTTGACGGCGAGGGTCAAATTCTGACACACTGGTGTTTCTGTTTTTGCAGATAAACCTCGGCTACAGGAAGTTGTATTTATTCAGGTGTCTACACTGCACTTGGGTCTGAGAAAGCAGGTAGAGAAGAATTAGCAGGGGATAGTACTAGGTTCGCGGCAAAGGGGTATATTAGAAAAAGAAGCAGTCACTGGGTTGGGAACATGGCCTGCAACCAGCCACCTTGGTTAGAAGTCCCCTTCTTCCAACCCCAGAGCCGGCCAGCGGTCAGGGATGAGGACACGCCCGCCCGACCCCTTTCGTTGCCGTCAGCAGCGGCTCCAGATGTTAATGGCAAAGGTCCGACATCAGGTCATTTCCTGGGTGACACCAAAGGCAGGGAGTGGGGCGGTCAAGGCTGCTTGGCCTCCTTCTCTCCCGGGCAGCGGGAGCACGTCAGCTGACGTTGCCTGGAACGCAGGGCTCAGATTGGAGGGCCAGGCGTTCTCTCTCACGGTGGCTTTACCGGGACAGTCCTGGCCCTTCTCGCTCTCTGTGTGGGAGAGCTCTTGCCTGCCCCCGTTTTATTGTACCCGCCAGGCAGTAGAGTGCTTCCCACCAGGTTATCAGCATCCAGACTCCACGGAAACTGTCCCCTCACTCAGCATTACCAAAAAGGCCCGGGGGGACCCGCGCCACCCTCTGCTCGGGAAAGTGCACGAGTCTACACCGACGGCTTCGGGCCAGCCCAGGGCCTGGGACACGCTTCGGACAGGTGTCTAAGTCGGGGCGCCTCTTCCCCGAGCTTGGCGCGCTCTCTTCGGTCAGGGGTCGCCAAAGCCTTTGGGCCCTGGAGGAAGGAGCGGGGCTCCGGCGCTTGCGGAAGGCCTCCCCGTGGGGGCTCCGCGCCCGGCCCCGGGGACGCTCCGGAGGTCCCTCCGCACGGGCGGCGGGCGGCGGGGCACGGCGGCGGGGGCGGGCCGCGGGGCCGCCTGCGGGCACCTCCTAGCGCCACCGCCCGGCCCCCGCCCGCCGCGCCGCCGCCTCCCGCGGTGGAAGGCAGCGCGGCGCGTGCGCACTGGCGCGCTCGCGGCCCGGCCCGTGGGCTCTCCCGGGAGGGTGGGAGGTGGGAACGTGGGAAGGCGCCGGGCCGCACACCCTCCCGGCCGGCCGCTGGCGCCGCCGCCACCTCGCGGCCAGGGCGCCCCGCGACGCCCGTCGAATGAGCGGCGCAGGTAGGCGCGCGGGGTCCGCTCGCGGCCCCGTCGGGGGCTCCCCGCCCCGGCCTGCGGCCCCCAGAGGCCGCCGGCCACGAAAGTTGAACTTGGCGCGCCGCGGGCCGGGCGCTGGGCGCAGGGGGGCCGGGCTGCGCCGGGCGCGCCGCCCGCCGCGGGGGTGCGTTCCCCTGGCCTGCGGGGGGCGCGGGCGGGGCTGCGGCGGAGGCGCGCGGCGGCGTTGGGGACGCGGGAGCCCGGGACCTCGGGCGGCGCTGCGGGCCTGGCCTCGCAGTGAACTTTTGCGCCGCGCCCTGGCAGCGTTCTGGCGGCGGGCGAGCGCTGCCTGGGCGGCCGCTCGGGCTCCGGGGGGTCGGGGGTGGGGGGGCGGTCCGCCTGCGCCCCTCCTGGCCGGACCGCGGGGAGGTGAGCGCGGGCCGAGGGCCCTGGGCGCGGGGGAGGCGCGCACGGGCGCGGGCGGAGACTGGGGGTGCCGGGGATTTAGTGGAACGACCCGGGGTAAGTGAGACCCTTGGAGGGAGGGAGGGAAAGGTCGAAACGCCGAGGTGCCTGGAAGAGAACGCAGGAAGCAATTAAAACTCCTCCTTTCGGATTAACAACCAAAAATTGATCGATGTGTCAGGAATACCGCTGATTTATGAAAGGTGCTCATTTCTCTGGTATGGAGAATTTTATGTTCTCCAGGTGAAACCGAGTTCACCCAGCTCCAGCGTAGATTGATGTTTTAATAAAAATAAATAAAGGGGGGGAAGCTCGCCTGGTCTTTGGGGACATCGAGTCTCAAATCGCAGAGTTAGACTAACAAATCAAATTGCATTATCTCTGCATTTCGTATCTCTGAATCGTGCCCAAACATCCGAGGCAGGAGGGCGCCTTCCTTTCGAAAGTTTTGCCACGGCGCTTAAAAGTTCGCCTAACTAGCGGCCCGTGTTTCCTAAGCAGATCGGCACGGGGAGCGTCGCGTAATTGCGGTAAGTGGCAGGCCTGGCGGAGCCGGCGCGGGGCGAGCGCGGGCGGCGGGAGGAGGAGCGGGCTCCGGGAGGCGAGCCGGAGCCGCGGCGGCGCCCGTAGATGGCGCCCTGGCCCCACGCTAGGCTCGGGAGCCGCGCGGCGCCGGGCGCGCGCGGGCGGGGGCGCGGGCGGGGGCGCGGGGCGGGCGCGGAGCGCGGGGCGCCGCACTTGCAGTTCACTTGGACCGGGGCGGCGCGGCGCGGCCCGGCGGGAAGAAAGAAATAATAATAATAAATCAAGCGTTTTGTTGGCATTTTAAATTTACGGCCTGGGCAGCATTTTGGGGCGGACGGGAGTCCGTGGGTCCCGGACGTTCGTGCGAGCGGAGGGGCTCCCCTCGAGAGACCCCAACCTGGCTGCGGCAGGCCTGGTGGCCACCGCGCAGCCCCCGTCCTCGCTCTCCGGCCGCGCGGCCCAGGCGCGGCACTGGCGCGCAGACACGCGTGGGTGCGGGCGAGGGTCGGCGGTGCGGCGGCGAGGACGCCAGGTTCAAAGCTGCCCATAGATCACCCCCGGGGGCGGCCGGGGCGGCCCAGAGGCTGCCCCCGCCCCGCGCGGCGTGCACCGCCCGAGCCCGCGCCAGCCCTGCCGCCTCGGCTGCCGGCGCGCTCCGCTTTGCAATGTAAATTTCAGCGGGACAAATTGCTTATTAATAGTCTAGAAGAGAAGCGGGTTTCTTTCTTTCTTCTTTTCTTTATCTGTTTTTATTTCTGCATGGCCCCTAGCTATGCCCTGGGCAGCCTCGCCGCCCAGCAGTTTTCTCTTCATTTCAATATCCTAAAGAAAATGCAAATTTCCACAGTGTGGCCTTTTTACAAAGTTAAATTAGCAACAGCTTTAAGTGACTCCATTAGTATGGAAAACATACACATGTTTAATGTGGGAATAGCTTCCTTTTCACAGGGCTCATTCTGGGCTGTAAATTTAGCAGACCCTCGGACTGGTAAAGAATCACAGCGCGGCCAAATGTGTCACCAAAGGCGCACCCCCTGCACGGCCTGCGCCCGGCTCACCGGGAGGGGCCATCCCTCTGCCGCGCGCCGCCGGGTACCGTGCGCCAGCTCGGATCCCTTAGAAGTCGCGCGGACGTGGGCTAAAGGGTTTGTGCAGGCGCGAAGGGAAGGAGGACTTGACACATTTCTGTCCAAGGGCAGTGTGCTCTCCCTTCCTCTTCGCAGCCTCTTCGTCGCAGTCCCTACAGCCGAGGTAATTCCCCGGGCGGGCTGACCAGGCCCGGCAGCTGTCCCCCACCAACCAACGCATTTTTGCGCACAGGAACGGATGCGTCCACACCCGGTTAAGGTGCAGCCGAGGGGTGGGCGAGTGTCGCTGCTGAGGAGGACGTCAGTCCCCGTGCCCGGCCGTCCACCCCACCCCCACCCCTTGGCTCTCTAGCCCCCCAACTCCTTTGCCCGTTTTGGCAAACCCGTTTCAAACCAGAATTTCACTGGCAAACTTTTTGCGCTCCGTTAGCTTTCAGATGAGGGCATTCAATTCTGTCCTGGGGTCTGGTTACCCCTTCCTTTACGTTTAAGCCGGTGGCGGGGCCCTCCACCCCCTCCCAGGAAAGAGTTAAGATTTATGGTGTGCTGGAGAGGTCTTGTTAGCATGTAATCTGCATTTTTTAACTACTGCGTAATAAAAAGTGCGAAGTTTTGAGACACCTTTCTTGATTATACCTTTGGCGATACTTTAGGTTTTACATTTAATTTGCATTTTGTTCTTAGTGAATATTGAAGTCTTGAGTGGAGGATTGAATTTTATTAGGACATCTGGACTGACAATATCAAATCAGACACCAGTGTCCCAAAGCATGCTAAAATTTCAGAGTTAATTAGAACGCAGTGTGTTTAATTAAAGCCAATTATAATATTTGAAATTATCTGATCGATCCGTGTTTCTACAGTTTGGGTCTGTTTAGGTGTTGATTGGCGCACTCTGTGCGCCGTTCGATCTAGAAACTACTCAGGGGAAAGTTTGCTTTGTAAACTGGCGGGGGCGGGTGGGCGCGGAATCCGCGTCCGGGGCGCTGGCTCTGGCGCATCCTGCCCGACTGCCTTAGGGCGCCGCTGAACGCAGCTCCGGAAACAACAGCTCGTTGTTAAACCGCTGCGCCTTTTCGGGTCCCAGGGACCGCGCCACACGCCAACCGTCTTTCCCAGCTCAGGTGCTTCTCCCAAGCTTTTCGCAGAGAGGCAACCTTTAAGGTTGCTAGGTGCGTTGGGAGAAGCCCAGCTCGCAGAATGCGAGTGTCTGATTTGGGATTCTCGCTCTGGCTGAAGAGCCCCCAGGGCAGATTCAGAATGGTGGGGCCAGCCAAAGTGACAGAAGGAACCAGAGAAAAGTTAGGACAAGGAGACAATAATTAACTGTTTCCTTTCTAATTTCGCATGCTGCGGGAATCGAGTTGCGCCCTGGCGTTTTATGCCCACCTTGGAGAGCCCTGGGATTTCCAGGGAGAGGGTCGAGCGAATTCCGCGGCGCGTCCGCTGTCTCTCGCGGGACTGGGCACTTGGGGCGCACGTTTCTCGCCAGCGACGGCGTGGGCGCGGCGCTCACTGCCCTGGCCTTGTTGCCGGCGCCGGGCTTGGCCTGGATTTTGCAGACACACGTGGGCGGCAGTTAGGACCAGGCTTTGGGTGGACATTTCTGTGCGCTCTTGGGGTCCCGGGGTCAGCGAGGCCTGGGTGCGCGGGACGTGCAGCGCAGCTGTGAGGCTGGGCAGGGAGCCTCGGCAGCCACCTGCCCTGGGGTAGGTGGAAGCCTCGGCGGCGTGGCTCTCGGCTGTGCAGCGACACTGCTCTCCCCACCCCAGGAGGCGCTGTTTGTCAAACTTGGCCGCTTAGACAAGAGGCGCCTGCATATTCCAGCTTGGAGAATTGAGCCTCTTAGGGTACTCGGGGGGGGGGGGGGGGGGGTGGGGGGGTGGGTCGGGCTTTGCTAACCTTAACCTTACAGGATGAGGCGTTGGGAGGGGTGATGATGCAGAGAACTGGGGGCTGAGACCCTGCAGTGTTCACTTTTTACCTGTGGATCCGGTCAGGCCTCCCTGCTTTGTAGCAGAGGGCAGAGGAGCCCGTTGGTGCGCCCCGTGCGTCCTGGGCGAGGTGCCCAGTTACTTGCCTGGGAGGGCAGGCGGGACGCCCGCCTGGCTTGGGTTCAGTTCGCCACCTGACTCCTGAGAGCCCCGTCGCTTCCATCTCTGCCCCGAGGTGGCGAAGGCGCTCTCTCTGGCCTGGAAAACCCACCCGTACCTGGTCCGGCCCCATTTATACGCAGTTTAATAGGTTCGGGTGACCGGACACCAGAGCCCTTGCCTCCCCGGCCTCCCGCAGCCCATCGGTGAGCTGGACCCAGCGGCACAAAGCCAAACCCTGGAGGCACTCAGGGGCCTCGACACACTGACCCCAGGTGGGCAGGGTTTGCGGGCGCCTGGCTGTTCCACCCTACCTCGCAGTTCACGGGACTTTCTAGGTGTGCCTTCCCAGGATTTCCCTATTCTCGGCCCTTCCGGCCCCTGTGTGGCCTCCTTCCCGCCGGGGCCCAAGGTCTGCCAGGCTCTCTAATTTCTGGTTCTTTCCCTGGCCCCCGCCTGTGCGCAGCGCCGGGTCCTGAGTCCCGGGCCGGAGTGGGGCCGGCGGCCAGGTAGCCAGCGCAGGCTGAGCGTGACCCCCCAGGCGCGGAGGACGTGGGGGCGGGCCGTGCCTGCAACTCCGCACTGGCGGCGGACCGCGAACCGCGGGGCCTTTGGCGCATTGGCTTCTCACCCTTTCTCGAGGGCTGAGTGGCAGGCCTCTCAGCCTGGGCCTGAGGCCACGAGCCCTTCGAGGGCGCCACGCCTGGACGCGCCCGCGCGCCCCCGATCCCTCAGGGGGCTCGGTTTCCAGGAACACCCCCTGCCCGGGCTTCTCAACGCCGGAAATGCAGTTTACTGCTCTTTGGAAGGCTGGTAGGGAGGGTCGGCTGGCTCCCCGGACCGGGCCGCGAGCGAGACAGGGCATTCACAAAGTAGCCTGAACGTTGGGCGGGAGCGGGCGCCGTGGCTAGCCTTACTCCCTGGGACCCCGACTTGGCCCAAGTTTCTGGATGACTCTTGAGGCTGGCACCAGCCCGCCTCTCGCTCTCCTGGCCTTGCACCACGCAGCAGTGGAGGCCCTGGGACTGGGGAGGTACAAGGGGGACGCTCACGCCTGGTGCGCGGGGAACGGCCCCTCGCCCTCCCCGAGTGGGTAATGGGCGCACGCGGAGGGGCTTGGAGGCGCGCGGCGGCCGGGCCACTGGGCACTGCAAGGCCAGCAGGGTGGCCGGGCTGGGCCTGGGTGCGGACGCCGCCGGGTCGTACCGCCCGGCTCGGCCTCTGGTGGTGCCGCGGGTCAGCGGCCAAGCGCCGCCTCTGCCCTGCGCTCTGCACGCCGCTTCCCCAACAGGGCTCCAGGGGCGGCGGGCGCTGTCTCTTTAAGGTCACTGCCTGCTCCGGCACGACGTGGGGAGGACAGCTGGGCACTGGCCATCTGACTGACTCCGGCGTGACATCTGGGAGCCCACTGGTGTGTGGCACGCGAAGCGCTTGATGCCGCTATTTAAATGCAAATGTGAGGGGGCTCATTGAAGCCTCTCCCCGTAAATCCGCACAAAAGGAATACTTCCCACCCTCCGAGGAGGAGGAGGCGGCGGCGGAGAGGCGGCGGCGGCGCAAGGGCCACCCGTGCAAATCGCGTTGAGCGCGGGGCCCTGAGCGGTCGGCGTCGCCGTCTCGGCCCGCGGGGTTCCCAACGAAGGTCAGGCCCCGCCCGGCCCGGCCCCTGGGCGCCCGTCTGGCCCCCGGGAGCTCCCTGTGAGCGGAGGCTGGAGCAGCGGCCCGGCCTGCGCAACTTCCAAAGTGTCAGCCTGTCTCTCCGCTCCCCCCCCCCCCACTCGCCCCGCTCCCCACCCCCGCTTTCCCTGCCTGGGTGCTGGGCGCCCCTAGTTCCCCAGGAAGCGAGAGAGACGGGAGCGGGACTCCAGGGGGAGGAGGCTGGCGCGGGGACCTCTCCCAGCATCTCCCAGGGCGCCCAGGACTTGACCTGCAGTCCCGTCCTCCTCCCCAGCCCTGTGCTTCGGCCCTCGCTCCTCTCCGCTGCTTCTTCCCCTCCATTAACGCAAAACTCTGGGGTGGGGTGAGGTGGGGGCCGAGGGGCTGCCCTGCCAGGCTGCTCCCCAGCAGGCCCGTGTGGAGACCCGGCCGGGTCGGGCGGCCCTTGTGCCCGCAGCTCGGAGCCAGCAGTTGAGTGACAAAAAAGATAAAGTTGGTGAATGATAAAGACCGTATTTTCCACGCTTTGGGTGCGGGACCAGATGATCTAGAAAATGAGCTGAAATGGATTCAGCCTCCGAGCCTGTTGTGAGAGCAGCTGATTCCCCCATTTCGGGCCAGATGGCTGCTGAACACAGATTTGCATTCATTTTCCCTTAATATCGTCCAAAATACTGGGGCAGCTGCATTTGCTGTCAAAAAGGTTTAAAACCCCTTTTCTTTCTGGGGCAGGATCGTTACCTTATGTGATGGGCTTATAGAACTCCTTTCCCCTCTTTAGTCAACAGTATCAGATTTAGAAGGATTTGTTTTTAAACCTTCTAATTTGGTAATCAGATTTAAATCGCCTTGGCGCGTGTAATCTGAATTAAAGATACTGTAAATGATTTTAAGCATGATACTTTCGTTAGCGCAAGGAAGGGGGCACCTCCAAGGCGGGCTGGGCATTTTAGGAAGTGTGGTACAAAGGAAGCATTGTTTCCTATTTCCAACTTCATCTTTCCCCGAAAAGGCACTTTGCATATTCTGACAATAACACTCGCCTGCCGCTCGCCCTGCGTGAGCCCCCCGAAGCAGCTAAACACGCAGAGACAAAGCAATTTCTCCACCCCACCCTCCACCTATGGCCAACTTTATTTTGCGTTGTGCCTCCACGAAGAAGGTGTTCCTTTCTCCACTCAGTCTGATGTGGGTGGAAAGCTCTGGGCTTATTAGGAATACAGAAATTTTCTTTTAATTTATCGTGAATAGTTTCCATACACTTTGATTTAAGGTTATTAACATTCTATAGACAGTGGCATCTTTAATATGTGGCGATCGCTTCTAAAGACTAATCTCATTACCCTCAAATAGTCATAAAATATGATTTTATTATACTTACGTATTTAATTAGACGGCCGGCACCGTAATGGATTTTGAGATAGGACTGGCGCAACAGCTTTGATAATTCACTTATCTTTGGCAATAGTCATTAACCCCCAACACCAGCAAAATAGATTGCTTTCCAACACATCTTTTTTTTTTTTTTTCTCACCCCTTCCAAGAAGCGTGGGGGTCCCCAGATAACATAAATCGGACTTCGATTTTTTTCCCGATTAATTAAAATATTAACGTACACACACTGCCAATTCATGGGAAAAGGGAGTGCCACCCCATACCGGGCGGGGAGAGGGGGCCCTGCGACACACTTACACCCTGAGACCTGTTTTGGTTTTGTTTTAATCGAAAGGGCCTGATTTCTCTCGGCTGGGAAGTGCCGGGACAGCTCCTGGTAGCCCCCTGGGTCTCTGCTCCTGGTCGTGCAGACGTCCTTTGGGCGGGCAGTGCGCCTGGGTGCCGAGTCCCCGCGGCAGGAGCTCGGCCGCCGGGCCCACGCGCTGCCCGTGCCCTGTTGCCCTCCCGATTCCTCGAAACCAGGTCGGGAAGCTACGCGCCGCGCGCTCACCCGGGCCCGGCGGCACTGAGGGCAGGACCCGGGCGCCCGCGGCGTCCGCTCGGCTTTTAGAGAGGCTGGCGCCGGGGAGGTCTGGCTACGGCGCAGGGCGCGCAGCCGGACACCCGGCTCCGGGTCGCCGGAGAGGCCGGGCGCGCTTCCTGTCCGTCCGGAGAGCCCCGAGCCTTCTTTGTCACTCGCCGCGGTTAAGCACAGGCCGGGGGACGGGGTCTCCCGTGGCCGCCGGGAAAGACAGAGCATCTGGCAGAGCCCGCCTCCGACGTGGGTCCTCAGCCCGGCACTCGGCGGCCTCCGCCGGGGCAGGAAACACCGGCGCCCGGCGAGGCCCAGACGGGGGCAGACCGGCCCCCCAGCAGCCTGAGGTCTGTTTAGAAACCAGGCTGAGCTGCGCGCCCCGCCTTGGCGAGGGAGCCCTGCCCTCTCCATCCGCCCCCACCTACCTTCCTCCCCCCTTCTCCCCCACCCCCCCTGCCGTCCCCACTCGGAGGCTGGCCCCTGCAGCCCCCTCCCTGCGGCCTGCCCGCCTCTACCCACTTGTCCCTTCGGGCCGCCCCAAGGCGCGCTGAGGCCCCGTGGCGTGTACTGCGTGCATTTGGGCAACTTGGGGCGCCTCGGCACTTCACCCCCTCCTCCCTACAGTGTTTGGACCGTGCGGCCGATTTGGGGAGGAGGTATTGGGGGGCCAAGCAGCGATTGTGCACTGGCTGTTTGTTTCATTTCGAGCTTTATTTGGGCGAGCGGGAACTTCCCGGGCCGCGGGTGGGCGCGAGGAGCCGCGGAGCGCGGCCGGGGGCGGCGGCGGCGGCGCGCGGTGGCGCTCGGTGGCGGCGGGGCTCGCGGGGCTCGCGGGGCTCGGGCCGGCTCGCGGCGCCGTCAGGCAGTCAGTCAGCGAGCGCGGCGGCGGCGGCGGCGGCGGCGGCGGCGGCGGCGGCGAGGGGCGCGGCGAGGGGCGGCCGCTCCCATATATGGCGCAGGCGCCGCCCCCCGACGTCACCCTCTGACAGCGCCGCTCCCGGGGGCTTCGAGTTTTGGCTCCCGGGAAAGGGTCCATTCCTCGGGGAGAGAGGGCTGAGTTTTGTGCGCCTCCGTCCGCTGCGCGCGCCGCTCCAGGCCCCGCCGCGCCCCGCCTGCGCCCGGGACTGCGCCGCGGCACTCACTGCCCCGTTTATTTGTCTTTGGAGCAGGCGGGCCGCGCCAGAAGCGGGCGATCCCGCAGTGTCCTGCAGCCGCGGACGCCGCCTGGCTAGGATGACACCACGTTGAGCGCGCCTGCAAACAACAACAACAACAACCGCCGCCGCGGCCACCGCGTCCTGCTCCTCCGAAGCGCCGCCGCCGCCGGTGTAGCCGCCGGTGTAGCCGCCTCCGCGCCCCCCCGGCCGTCCGGAGCGCCCCGGCCGCTGGTGTATGTGGCGCCTGCCCGGGACGGGCTGAAGCCGGCGGCGGGGCCGGACCGCAGGCGCCGAGCAGGGCGAGCGCGGCCAGGGTAGCCGCCTGCCGCCGAGCCCCGAGCGCCGCTGCTCGCGGAAGCGCTTTCGGCCGGGAGCTGCGGCCGCCGCCAGCAGTTTTCATGTTTGGGATTCAGGAGAATATTCCGCGCGGGGGGACGACCATGAAGGAGGAGCCGCTGGGCAGCGGCATGAACCCGGTGCGCTCGTGGATGCACACGGCGGGGGTGGTGGACGCCAACACGGCCGCGCAGAGGTACGTACCGGCCGCCCCCGCGCGCCCCGGCCCCGGCCCCGGCCGCCGCGCTCCTCACCGGGCCGCTGTCCCTTTCCTCCCGCAGCGGCGTGGGGCTGGCGCGGGCGCACTTCGAGAAGCAGCCGCCCTCCAACCTCCGGAAGTCCAATTTCTTCCACTTCGTGCTGGCGCTCTACGACAGGCAGGGGCAGCCGGTGGAGATCGAAAGGACCGCTTTTGTGGACTTCGTGGAGAAAGAGAAAGTAAGTGCCCGCACACCATCACACCTTCCACCTTTCTACAAGTGGGAGGCGGGCGGTGCCCGCGCGCGGTGGCCCCGCGTGCCCCCCTCGGCGGCGGGGACCGCTCGGCGAGGCGCCCCCGCCGCCGCCACGTGCGGCCGCCCGGGCCACCGCCGAGGGGCTGCGCAACTTCTGCGCGCCCCCGGACTCGCTCGGGGCGAGGAGGACGCTGGGCTTCCAGCGGGAAAGTGACATCACCGCGCCGCTCCCAGCTACGAGTCCTGCCATGTGTGAGGCCGCGGGGCCTCGGTGGCGCAGGGGGACCGAGCGCGGTGGCCGCGCCGGACGCCGATCGCACTAAACGCAATTATTTATCGTTACTTTCAGGAGCCCAACAACGAGAAAACCAACAACGGCATCCACTATAAACTGCAGTTGCTGTATAGCAACGGTAAGTGGCCGCCGCCGCCGCCGCCGCCCGCCCCGCCCGGGCTCGCCCTCCTTTCCCGAGACGGCTAACGGACACAAAGATTGCGAGATTAAAATGACACGGATGTAAACACGAAATCTTCTCGTGGCATAGAAGGAAAACAAAACATAAACGATCAATAAGTCGATGGCACTTCACATGATTAACCGGTGGGGCTCGAAGCAGAAAGTAAAAAGGGGGATCGATATGGGGCTTCAGGAGGACATCACTTTTAAGTGACTTTTTTCAATTTTGCAAATTAATGTTAATTATGGAGATGGGGGCAGCTCCATAAGCGGAGCGGAACTGACTTCCTGTGCACGAGTTTTTGAAAAAAAAAAAAAAAAATCCTCGAGAGACACTAGAAAGAGTTCAAACTCTCACTCAGTTTCCATTTCATGCTTTCTGTTTTCTAAAAATAAATGACCACATGGGCCCACCCGGTGCAGCCACCGGGCCTGCTCGCAGCCTGGCAAATTTGTTGCACCTTCCAGTGCAAACCCTAAGAGTCTTAGAGGTTCCGGATGACGAAAAGAAACTCAGAGCAGGGGAAGCGATTGGGGTTCCCTTTCGCCTCTTAAAGGGCATGGCTGAGTTTTGCTGCATCACGGCCGGCGGCAGCAGCAGCCCCGTGCCCCAGGTGCCCTTGCTAAAATCCTGATGAGAATTTATCCCTGTTTTTTTTGCAGGAGTCAGAACGGAGCAGGACCTGTATGTGCGCCTCATAGATTCAATGACCAAACAGGTGAGAAAGTTTAAGCTTCCACACTACTTTCCACTGTTCAGCTGGGTTGTCCTGGGGTTGAGAGGAGGGCAGATGGGTCTCTGGACTTGTTTTCCACTTGGCTTCCTTGACATGCTAATGAGAATTCCATATTTATTGGAATAAACGATGCGATTGGTAAAGTAGTTACTGTTGTCATCACAATAGGACATATATGCTCTATTAGATGGCTTGTGCGTGGAATCCAATTCTGTCTTAATTAGCTATGGTAATTAATATTTGACAGAGAAATTTCAGGAGGCTCCCCCTCTTGTATATCTTTAAATGTTTCTCTCTCTCTGCTTGGAATCATTTCATTGATATTTTTTTTTTTTTTCTGTAACAAAGGCAACTAAGTCCTTTCCAAAGCCCATTGAGTTGGGCTTGATTAGTTCATTTTTCCCCCCTTTCCGGTGTGATGGTCTAGTAACGCGAGACGTTGATCTGGATTTAAAAGTGAAATGTGTTGGGGTGAAAAGTCACCTTGTTCTCTGCTAGCCCGTCTTCACCTCTCAGCCTCCCCTCTCCATAATTCAAACTCCCAGCTCCAGGGGTCACCCACACCCGTCCATTGCTCTGGGAGCTGCCTCTGTTCCCCTCTCCCACCCTCTGTCATACCTTGTAAATAACATAATTACAAGCAGTTCCTTATTAAATTATTTAACCTGTCTTGGTCAACTTTTCCGATGATAACTGTTGGCTATCAGTAATGTGATTAAGTGCAGAAAAGCACTTCATTGCCTTTTGACAGTGTGCAGTCTGGCTGGTTTTGTGCTGGGTGGTACTGTTGTTTAGTCGTTGTAAAGATCTCCCCCCACCCCCACTTTTCTTAAAATGGTGTTGGGGGAGGGGCAAGTTCCATGCGAAAATTAAATCCACTAGGCACAGATGGATTTAAACTAGACGTCCGAGGTGGGCTTCAGGCTTGGAAATGCAAGTAGAAAGTAGCACCTCCGTTTTTGATGGTAACTTTAGGGGTTGGTGAGCCAAGCAGGACAGGAGTTGGGTGCTTCCTGCAGCCCAGGACGCAAGCTTCCCACTCTCGGCACAGCAGTTAGTTTTTTCGGATTTTACTTCCCCTTTAAAAAGTTGGTCCTGACCTAGGCAACAAGCGCGTTGGATTTTAACGTCTGCAGCGTAAAACACTTTGGTTTTCTCTCAGGGTAAAACCGATCTTACAGGTAAAGTAGTGTCTTTGTCAGAAAGACGGAGGCAGCTGTGTGCCCTTTGGTGATTATTTCACTGGGATTCAGAGAAGCCTCGAAACGGGGCTGCTGGTTGGCAGGGTGCGTCTATTTCCTTTGTACAGGAGGGCTAAATGTTGTCGGAACCGCAGTGGTCTAATTAAGAGGTGGGTGCAGGCAGCCGTGAGTTTCTCTGGTTTGCATAGAGGAGGCGGCTTCGTTTTCAATGTACTCTCATTGTTCATTTAGCCGTGCACCTTTGCAACATAAACAGGGCTGAAAATAAAGGCATTTAATCTCCTCTCACTGACGGGGATGGGGGGGGGGGAGAAGGAAAGAAATAGCCCAGTAACTGATCAAAGAGTCAATGGCGCTGAACCGACAGTTTATGGATTTCTGTTTGTGCTACAAAATAAAAAATAAATCAAATATAAATACGGGAATCCATCGGAGGACAAGCCGGGCTCTGAGAAGTGCCGGCGCCTGCCGCGGCCAAGCGCCCCGCAGCCCCAGACGGCCCATCACTGCCGTGGTTCCCAGCGGATCCGGAGGGAGGCTGGGGCGGAGGGGCTCGCGGGGACCCTTCCCGCTTCCCAGAGGGCAGCCTCGGGCCTTGTCGAGAAAGGGCTTTGTCCGCCTGGAACTGGAGGCAAGTGTGAGAAGTGCCCGAGGAGATTGGAAGTAATTTCCAGATAATTTTCGGTGCCGGGGGGGAGGGAACTGGAGAGGGGACTCCCCTCCCCCTTCCGTGGAATTTTTCTGCCGGGAACTTGCGGCTCTCGGCCCCCGCCCCCTGCCCCTCCCCCAGTGACCTTTCCCCCCGTTTTTTCCTTTTTCTGCGAGGCCGGCGGTGGGGCTGGTGCGGGCGGCCCCCGGCTCGGGTTCCCGGCGGCGGAGCCGGGCCGCGCGCGGTCGTGAGCGCACCTCGGCCTTCGCACCATCTGGCGGAGCCTCTGCTCAAAACCCACCCGAGCGTGTGCGCAGACACTGCCTTTTTACCCGAGAAAAATCATTGTTAGCAGTTTCAAAATAAACACCAGATTGGCCATTAGCACTTTCTTTGCAAATATCATCCGGCGAGGAGCACGTGGCCGCGCGGGCCCGGGCGCCCCGGGGCCCTGAGCACTCCCGGGGGCGCCCGGCGCGGCCACGTGCGGCTGCTGCGCCCCGGGCCCGGCCGCCCACCGCGGGCACCTGGCTCGGGCGGGCAGGCCGGGAGGAGCGGGGCGCGCGGCCGCTGTGGCGGTCGCGGCTCCTCGGCGCCGGCTGTTTGCAGCACGCAGACTGGAACTCCGGCGAGACAATGGCCCGAGGACGCGGCCCGGCGCGGCCAGCCGAGGGGGCCCCGGCGCCCCGAGCCCCTTCGCGCCCTGCGCCCGGGCCTCCCTACCCGCCTCCCCCCACCCCTACTTCCAGCACCCAGCCCCGGCGCGGCCGCCACCCTCCCGACCCCCGGGCCCCGCGCAGGCCCTGCGGGCGCCCGGGAGAGCAGGCCGGCCGCGGCCTAGCCCTGCGCCCCGGGGCGGGCGGGGGGCGGGTGGTGCGGGGAGGGGGCTCTGCCGGGACGGTGGCCCGGCTGGGCCGTGACGCCTCCCCTGGCCCGCAGTGCACCTGCCGCCCGGGAGACCCGCAGCGCCCGGGGCGACTGGGCGCCCAAGCCGCCGGCGCCGCGTAACCCCCGCCTCTGCTTGTCCCCCCCCCCCGCGCAGGCCATCGTGTACGAGGGCCAGGACAAGAACCCGGAGATGTGTCGCGTGCTGCTGACCCACGAGATCATGTGCAGGTGAGCGGCGGGCGCGGGCAGTGGGGGCGCGGGCGGCCTCGGCGCCAGCTGCGTCCACAAAGGACGCTGCCTGCAGGCGCCACCACCCCGCCCAACTTCGGGCCGGGCATCGATTGAAATGCAATCGGCCCGAGTCTGCACCCCGAGCCACCGAGGAGCCCGTTCTCCTCTCTCCCTCCCCGGCGGAGACGACCAGCGCCACCGGCTGCTCAGCAGAGCGGATTAATTCGTGCAGTCAAAAAGGAAAACGGGTCCTGGGTGACGCCTCTGTCCCCGGAGCCGGAGGAGTCAGCGCTGGGACTCATTTTACTGCTTCCTTCGCAAGCACTGGCGTCCCGAGCTCTGCAACTGTCTGTTATTGATAAAAAGGAAACTCTTCTGTACTTATGCCAGCGCTAGCCTATGTGAGAATTGGATTGTGATTCCGTCAGTTAACCTCTTCCCCAGAGTGGCGATGCCTCGTCCATATTGTTGTTAGATTGTGCGCGCGTTCCTTGAGATCTCTGTCAGAAGAGCAGTTTCCCACCTGTTTTTTTCTAAGTACCACCAGAGTCTCACCCCTACATGGCAAATAAAAATGCATCATTGACTTTGCATGTGCGGCATGTGAAACATAGTTGCAAGGCGTAGCAAGGGCCTGGGTCTGCAGGCGACAGTAGCAGGCCTCAGACTCTGAGGGGCATACTCTGCCTGGCTACGGTGCCTGTTGCCTAAATGCCATTTCTGAGCAGACATATTGTTACAGCGCTAATATACAAAAGCTGACTTTTTCTCATATCAGGTAATAAATATAAATTACAACCAATAAAGTGGAATTTCTTTATTATCCACTTCTGCATGTACTGCAATTAACATAGAAAGCGCACAGATGTGATTTAAGCTCTAAGTGGAAGACTGTAGACTTTCTTTAATCACTTTAGCTGTCAGCTTTAAAAGGCTTTATATACTTTGCCAACCATATGGTGTTAATTTAGCTAATTTAGACATGTAACCATTATACAAGTATGCTTTTTTAAAATGCAAGAAGCATAACATTTTTGTTTCATTTCTGCTTTAATTAAAGTTTCAATAACGGAGTTAAGGTGGGCTTAAAGAAGGAACAATGGAAGTTTCTGATAGATTGATGCGTGCCTTTGTGGTGATAATTAATAAATGCCCAAAAGAAATATTGGTTGAAGGTGGCATCTTGCACCTTTTCCAGAAATAACAGCTTGACAATTAGAGGTAAACAAAAGCGGGAGCTGTGAAAAGTTATTCCCAAGCCTCCTGCCTCCCCTTCTCCTCAGTTCATTGCAAAGACAAACACCGAACACGCTTTCCATATTTTAGCATCAGAATTTCTGTAGGAGCCGGGCTGCTCTCCTAGGCTACCAGACACTGTTCAACTTTGTTCCTTCCGGTAGAAACTTACATCACGAGTGTAGCCGCAGAGCACACGAGCTCCCTGGGTTTACGTTTGCCAGACTGCTGTGGTAGGAGAACTTGTTGTCTCTACTCAGACCGCTTTAGTGTCAGGCTTCAAAAAAAAAAAAAAAAAAAAAAATTACAAGTTGGGCATAAAAGGACGCGATGCGTACTGAAACCAGTGTTTACCATTGCTCCACAGCCGGTGCTGTGACAAGAAAAGTTGTGGCAACAGAAACGAAACGCCCTCAGACCCTGTAATCATTGACAGGTAAGGATGACTTCTTCATTTCTCAAAACAAACCCGCAGCAGCAGCCCAGCCCTTTCGCTTGTGCTCGGTTTCTAGCTGCTCCGTTTTTTTGGAGTCTGGTGTGGAGCTCATCTTGCGAGTTGCACCATTTGTTGTCCGCGTGCGTTATCATGCACAGGTGGGTTGACTGGGAAACCTGGTGGCTCGCTCTGTGGGGATTCAGTAATTGCTTGCGAGTTGTCAAGGGAAGCAGTATCATCTGCCACTGCTCTCACTGTGAGGAGCACTTTATGCCTAGAGATTTGCTGGCTTTCAACCCAGAGATATGTCATAAAATGCTTTTTGCTAATTTGTTAACAAGTATTTCATTTTTGCCTTGTTTTTATCTCGGATGATAGCTGAAGTTGAGACTTGGGTGGCGTTGACTGTTGTAATTGTTGCCCAGTGTTAGAATGAATTTAATCTGCTCTCAATTAGCTGCAAAATGTCTCCTAATTTTTTTCCAATTGTGGCTGTCGCTTTATGTCAAGTAGCAAATATGTAACTAACAAACCAAAGTTGTTATAATTGAAACTAATTACACACGCTGGTTACATTTTCCAACATTAATTTCCATAACTAGATGAGCTGTATGCATTCTTTACCTTGCTGCTTTTCATCTTGCGATTTATCATATTCCTTGGGCAACGTCGCATCCTTTTAAGATACTAATCATTAGTCCTAATAGTGCTAACGTGCGTTTGGCATTGCTGTGGTCGAAACAACAAAAACATCCCCTTCCACCCTCCTCTTCCAACACTCACCCAAATCGCTGGCTTTCGGTGACCTGGAGGAGAGGAGGAGTCCTTTCTTCCCAACAGTGGGAGGAACAGTAAGAGGCCCAGTGTGTGATTGACTGCAGATTTCGCAATTGGTACCCAAATCGAATAAATGTTAGGCTTGTACATATGACACCAGTTTTGTGAGGCAGAGGGTTAGACGGTTTTGAAGAGGGGTTGAATTTCAGCAGCTTTCATTACAAAGTTATCTTTTGATCGTGAACTTTGCTGTCCAGTGTCTGAAAAATTAAACCCGGAAAACTCTATGAGTTAAGCCTAAAGAAATATGCACCACCAGTGGAGAGCAATGCTAATGTTTAACTAGCTGGGATAGCTGTTTGCTTAGTGGAGAATGTTCGGTATCTGACAGAGAGGACAGCTCTCTTATTAGTAATCAAATAGGGCTGACCAGTTGTGGCCGTCACTCAGGCA
Source organism: Panthera leo (assembly GCF_018350215.1). Taxonomy (NCBI): domain Eukaryota; kingdom Metazoa; phylum Chordata; class Mammalia; order Carnivora; family Felidae; genus Panthera; species Panthera leo. The sequence continues at coordinate 84,400,291 of NC_056689.1, read as the reverse complement.
ATTGAGAACAAGTTCAACACTTTATAGAACTCCAACTCCAAAAATCAATAGAATTATATTTGTCTTCAGTGTGGTGGCTATGGAAATCGTACGGCCTTGGATTGTCGTCTCGTCACCGAATTCATTTTATTTTGTTTTTGACTGGCTAAAAGTGTTTGAGCAGCTCCTGGAATCTTGTCTGAGCGTGAGATGCCTGAAGAGGCGGTGTGTGTTTGCTGGCAATGCAGGATTGTGAGGCGTGCCTCTTTGGGTTGTCTTCGGTTGGTGAGATGGTGAGATTTTAGAAAGGTGACTTCCTTTTAAATTGTGACGTCGTCAGCACAATAACGGAGGGGTCGTGCCGATTCCACGAACGTTTGGGATACTGTGTGTTCCCTTCAAAATCACGTTGGGTTTGTGTACCATTCAATCATTTATCGACTGTTGATACTGAATACCTTTTAATACTCAGTTTTAATCCACGCGGTGGGAAATATCTTCCCTTGATATGCAGAAATGTCCCCTTTCATTCTTGTCTGGATGCTCTCTTCTATTTGGTTAATTGAAGTGTGTGCCGAGATTACCGAAACCTTTCTAGTCTAAGAGAAGTGTGTGATCATTTGATATTCCAGAAGCGTGAGAGGAGGGGAAAAATGTAAAAACATTTGGCTAATGGGTTTACCAAGTTTATTTGAATAAGGAGGATTGCAGCCCCATTTACGCCTGGCGTAAATGCTTTGGAGGTCTTAATTATTGATGAAAAATCTGCTTGGCTTCTAAATTCAAAGATATGACAATTTTACAGGAATTTTAATCACCTTCCATGTTAGGGATTTTGAGGTAAGGATAGTTTCTTAAGTAATGACAGACAGAACTGAGAACAGACAGGGCTGATGGGGGGGTGGGAGGGAGGGGAGGGTGGGTGATGGGTATTGAGGAGGGCATCTTTTGGGATGAGCACTGGGTGTTGTATGGAAACCAGTTTGACAATAAATTTCATGTATTTAAAAAGAAAAAAGAAGTAATGACAGAATGTACATTTTTAGCATTCTTAAGAGAGCTGTCACTGACAGTGGATAAACACTAATTTTGTTGCCCGATGGAGATGCTCGTGAAACCGTTGCCGTATTGGCTCTTCCTCCAGTTTAAGGTCTGTTTCTAGGGGGAAAGCGAAGAATCTCGTGTTCACTAGGGCAAGTTGTGTTAATCAGAGAAAGAAAAAAAAAAAAAAACAAAACACCTGCAGGAGGGGAACATCTTTAGAGAGGTGCAGTCTTTCACAGCTGAGATGAGTTTCAATTCCATAATGATAGTCATTTCTGGGGGGGGGGGTGTTGCCTCCTAAAATTAGTCGCTCATGTTGAGCTGCTAGCCTGTGCTCCCTCTGGAGTATTGCAGGATAAAAGATCCCATCAGATTGGTGAGTCAGTCTACAGGTCCCCATCAGCAATGTCATCACTTGGTTAGTTGGCTTAAAAAAGAATTATATACAATGTGCTTCGCCAGCTCCTTGTGGCCTTTGGATACATTTAGCAGGTTCTGACCAGATAAGGCATATTTGTCCTGAGGATATAAACCAATAATTCCAACCTGAATTGAGATCAATGGGCCCACATTTGTTCTAACCCACACCGAGCCTCTTCCGGCACGCTGAGACTGCTTCTCTGTGTTATGAGAACAGAGGAGTAAGCTTCCCGCTCTGGCAGGGAAATCACATTCTATAGACTCCGATGCCTTAAATCAATTAATTACACAACTTAGTTGTCTTTCAGAAGCATTAAATACTCATGAACAGCATGGAAGACGCGCTTCAGAGGAAAGAAGGGGGGAAAAGTGAGGATATTTTGTATTATCAAACCCTTTTAATTTACCGTGAAGGTTTCACCTACGTTAACTGTCGTCTTCCTCATAAAACAATGCCAGACAAACATCTTTTATAGCTCTGAAAATACAATTACACCGCAGTTGACGTAAGCTAACGTCACGACTTGTGGGGTAAAGGAAAGGAGAGGCATAACGCTGGGAAGTAAAAGCACGGTCAGTGGACGCGACGGGACAGTGTCCACGGTAGATCGCGATGACCTGTGGGGAGCCAGACGCAGGGAGGGAAAGGTGTGCGTGTGCATACGCACCCACGTACACGTGTGTGTGTGTGTATGTGTGTGTACACATGCATATGTAATTTCTTACGGTGTTCCTGAAAAGGATGGGAGTATCATTTTCCTCATGGAATAATGTTTTCTGGGAAAACACAAAAGCAGATGGTTTTCATTAGGAACACCCATTGTCCACATATCCCAACTATGAACAGATAAATCTCTCTCGTTTCACCCGTACATTCCAAGGGCTGTAAATGATTACAGGATGTCGGTGTGGCTGCTAAACCAGAACCACACTTTGGCTCTCGTGCTCCCCCTGTGCCATCCTGGTGAGCGCGCCCGGGGCCCTCCTGGAGGTGCCCAGCAAGGCACGCGCCCTCGCCTCCCTGGCGCACTTGGCCCCCCTGGGTGGACCGGGGGCGCCCGGGCCCACGTGTTGCAGCCCGCGAAGCGGCGGGCGCCGGGCGCCGTGACCGTCCACGCGGGCCGGGTCGCACGCCGTGTGCTCGCGCGGTGCCGGGAGCGTGCTCGGCGGGGTGGTTCCAGATGGCACCGTCTCAGGCGTCCTGCTCGCTGGCACCTCCGTGGCAGGCAGCGCCCCCTCCCCGGTAAATCTGGCATCGGTCTATAGAGTCGGGGAGACTTCTCATTCCAAGTCTGTCCTACTTTCCTGTCTGGAAGCCAGACATCTGTTTATCCCATTTTCTTTCATACAGAGTTTGGAATAGCTTTAGTTTGGGGGGGGGGGGGATGGGGAGGGAAGTTTTGTCATATTTAACAGCTGTTACAGAATTTCAACCCTGTGGGCTCTGAAAATACTTTTCGGCTGACCTCAGATTTTTATACATAATCGACGTGGGGTTGTAGAAAAATATTATTTACTTAACCTCTCATTGTCTGTGATTTCACATTGTCCTTACTCTGATGTGCTAACTACCAACAATTTTAACTTGCCCCCCCCCCCAGCCTTGCCTTGATTCATTTACACGTTTTAACTTTACACCTTTAAAGTGATTGCAGAACGGTAGCTGAAGACCGATTGGAGATTTTCTTCCTTTCTTTTCTTTCTCTCTCTCTCTCTCTTTTTTTTTTTAGTCAACAGTGTTTCCTTTCACTTCCTGTCACAAAGGTCAAAGAGAGCCGACCTTTGCTGGCGGTCCCCCTCGCTGAATTATTCATGGCATTGACTTTTTGTCAGCACACACAGTTGTGCTCTGGGACATTTTATTCATTTACCTCATTTAAAGCGCCTTTCTGCACCTGTTCAAGTATTAATATCATGTAATTTGGGCCTAATGCCGATTTTGCTGAACACTCATTATATTTTTTATTAGCTATATTTCCAAACGATTATGTATGATTATTACCAAGCCTTACAAACAGCACCGGGCTATTCCCCAGCCCTTTACATCTTCTTGTCAGGTTGTTTTCAGAAGCGGGGAGGATAAACATTTGACCAGACCCACTGTTTTTATTCCTACTCCATCTCCAAGCCGAGAACTTAAAGCTTCCTCCCTCATGGCTTTGCACGAGCGTGATTAAATCCAACTCTGAGGGAGCTGTACAAATGCCAGCATTTATAAGGTCAACGCTTTTGTTAAAAATGCTATGTAAATGAGGATCTGCAAAAAGGGACATTAAATAAAATTAAATTCATTGTCTTCTTTAATGTCATTTACATTTTGGCTAAGCCCCGGCCTGTCAAGGAGGATTTTAAAAATAATTTTAATTACACATCATTCAGGGATCTAGGGTGTTCTATTCAGTAGCATTTGGATGCCCTGCAACACGGAGACTGTTTATTAACTGCCTAAACGACATCACGTCACTTCATCTGCATAACGCGATGAAAACAGTGCAGTTTGGTGTGAACCTTCCCTTCTCGGTTTTCCTGAAGATGGGACTATAATTATCCGCGAACAGGCCTTGGGATCCCGGAGCCCTCCTCTTGCTCTCTGCCGTGGGTTTGAGGCGCGGTGCGGTTCGGGGTCTGTTTGAATACGCTGGGACTTCAGCGGAGGGAAGACCTTGGCCAGGAATTTGGCAACAGGAACACACAGTTGGGATGAATGGATGTGGCTACAAAGAATCTGATTTTGCCTGGCACCGGCCCCATCTGGCTTTGTCACACTCAGGTGTGAATGGCCGTTTTATTCCCTGGCACGCCAGTGGGGAGAGGCAAAAAGTTCATTCATCCCTTAAACATTTTTCCATAAACTTCTGAAAATAAACAGGAGAGGAAGCACTACGTTACTGTCTGACAATGACGTGCTTTCACTTACACAGGGAGACACCAGAAACAGGTCCGACTTTGTTCTCCCCGCCCCCCCCCCCCGGCAGCCCCAGGGTCGGAGGAGAGTCTACATCATACATGCAAAGTCCGTGTGCTGGCTGTCCCCACACGCCACGGTGGTTCGGGGCCACCACCAGGCCCAGCGCCCGCCTCTCTGGTCTAGGCCGAGGAGGCCCGCGGAGATTTATGGCTGTGCCTGGCCTGGGCAAGGACTCCATGGCCAAGCCAGGCAGAGGCTGGGTTTTAAAAGCAGCCACACGCTCGTCATGATTTCCGCAACACTCTCAAACAACTCGGATTCTTGACCGCCTGAGCAAGGAGAAGCCTCTTTGCTGCCTCTGCTGCTGCTGTAAGCAGGAGCCCGGGGCGGCACGCAGGCATGAAAATGCAGGGGGCGGAGGGGAGGGGCTGGAAGCCGGGCCTGTCAGAAGCTATACTCTAGGAGGTATGTTGACGCAAGCCATTCCGTGCCTCTGCGGCAGCCTTATCAGGTGAAAAGCAAAGATATTGCCAGTGCCTGTAATTGTGTTAGGATGGCTTGGATGAATTGGATTACCTTATGGAAAGCCGTCCAAACTCGGGGTTCTGTTACGCATGCTTACAGGAAGCAAATAATTACTCTCTGTGCACCAGCAGATAATTGGGGCTGGCCACAGGCCTTCTCGTGCCGCCGAAGCGGGAGGAGCTGGCCTCGTCAGAGCGTTTAGGAGACAAACCGGGAGGGTGGTGGTCCCTGTGCATGTAGGCGGCTCACGCTGATGCTGTGATTTCGGTTACTTTTCAGAGATGGTGAATAATTTATCAGAATTCAAACTAACAGCGGCAACGGGCGGCGCGTTGGAGGAGATAAAAATTGCACGCTCTAATGATGGAAATTGTCGTTGCAGACAGGAAGTGATTGACAAGTAGGGGTGCAGGAAGTGAAAACTCAAGGAGCTTAGCCGGGGCTTGGGCACAGCTTCTGGAGCTTGTGCTCGGAGAAAATGAAAACCATGCCCTCCCGTTAGCCCGCCAGAACACAAGCCCCTCTTGTTTGTTTATCTACCTAGCAAATCTCCCCAAAACGTTTGTGGTCAAAAGTCTACATAATGAGACATTATGCTGGTATTATTAATGCTTTAAAATAAAAATATGGCTATAATTTAGAAAAATAAGCAGAGGAATTTTATGTGTTAAGGGTTTTTTTTGGGGGGATTGTATTTTATAAGCTTCTCGGTCTTTGGGGGTAACTAGGGTTCATTAAATTGTAGAAAGCTTGAAGAGGCTGTTTTCAAAACTATTTATTCAGCAAACAGTCTGTCCTATCTATCAACATAATAAATGCTATACATTTGCGACCAGTTCGATGAAGGGCACGGTGGGGGCTGGGGCAGGGAAACTGTAACGGGTTGTTTTTGAATCACTGGTTTCCCTTTCCCTTTAAAAACAAAACAAATGAGAACTCTCCCTCTAATTCCTTGGCTGGAAGTTGCTCAGCTAGAAAACACTCCAAATGCACGCGGGGCCGTGGAGCCAGCGGTGGACCGAGTGCCGCGTGTGCGCGTGCACAGGGGCAGCCCTGCTTCCCCCAGTAATTCACTAGGAAATGAGTTTAACATGTGCGGAAAGGAAGGGCTCAGAGTTTGCGTCGTTGGAGGACCCAGAGCCCGGGCCCCGCGGACGGAAGGAGTAGGCTCCAGCTTGCCTCTGCTGGGTGTGGAGGGGAGCTGCTCGCACATCTGGGGAGGAGGCCTCGGTTAGCCCTGACGGGCAGCTCCAGCCGCCCCTGCCTCCGCCTCCCCTTCCTCCCCCACCTCTCCCTGCCCCCTCCCCCCTCCCCCTCCTCCCTCCTCGCTCTCCCCTGCCTCCTCCCTCCTCCCTCCTCCCTCCTCCCTCCTCCCTCCTCCCTCCTCCCTCCTCCCTCCTCCCTCCTCCCTCATTGCCTGTATTTTCCCTTTTCCCTCTCTCTCAGCAGAAGGCAGTGGGGGGCAGGGTGCCGTGTTAAAACAAGACAAAACTTGGGCAGTGTTTAAGGCCCTGAAAACATTTGCCCTCCTGATGATGAAGTTCCAAAGGGGGAAAGACCCGCCTTGGCCTGAGCCCCCATCTCCCCGTCCGAGTAAAGGCTTCAGCAGTGGCTTCCTGCACATCCTCACAGCCCGATGTAAGTTTTCACTGAGACGGAGACTTTTCGCAGGAATGGCCGGTCTGGATGTGGTGGTGTCACTGGAAAACGGGTCTGCAGGCCGCCCCTGGCGTGGGGCCATCCGAGGGTGACCTATGTGTAGCATAAGAGTGTGGGATTCGATTGTAGGCACAGGTGGGCGGCACGCCTTCCCAAGGCACGTGTGGGGGCAGGCAGGTAGGTCACCCTGACTCTAGGTGGGGGACGGGGCCTGCACAGAAGGCGCAGCAGGGAAGGGTGCCCCTTTCACCTCAACGAACACCCGACAAGACCAGCTAGGCATTGGGGAGGGGTCGGGGATGGTCCTGTCCAGTCCTGTTGAGGAAGGGGGGGGCCCTCCCTGAGAAGGCCCTGGGTTTTCTAAGACCTTCAGTATCCGGGGGTGTGGTGTGCAGGTACCCAAATCCCGTCCTGACCAGTTTATGCAGATGTCCTTTCCAAGTTGTTGCCGCTCAGGTCACAGGACCATCCAGCTGTGTGGAATGACATCCTGTGGCCAACAAGAAAGACCAGGAGGCACAAAGCGGGGCTGAGGACGGGGTGGTCACGGAGCAGGGCCACGGAGTCTACACCTGTGGCCAGCGACAAACCACCCCTACTTGGCATTTCCTTCCTCCGCATTTGATATAGATTCCAAGGTGGTCTGAGAGTGCTTTTTGGAAAAATTGATATATTTTTTTTTTTTTTTAAGTGAGCTCTAGGCCCAGGGCTGGTGGTGGGGCTCGAACTCATGATCCCGAGATCAAGAGTCCCATGTTCCCCTGACGGAGTCAGCTGGGCGCCCCCAGACTTCATTTTTTTAGAGCAGTTTTGGGTTTACAGAAACACGAGAACCCGGGCAGAAAGTACAAAGTCTTTCCCATATTCCCGTTTGGTAACGTCTTGCCTTAGTGAGGCACGTTGTTACAATTGATGAGCCAGCACTGATATGTTGTAAGTAAACCGAAGTCTGCTGTTTAGTTAGGGTTCACTCTGGATGCTGTGCGTCCCAAAGGTCTTTTCCTACAACAATGTCATGCAGGGTGGTCTCACTCTCCTAACCATCCTCTATGCTCTGCCTTTTCGCCTCCTCACCCCCGGCCCCGGGCAGACACTAATCTTCATACTGGGCCTGTACTTGTGCCCGCTCTAGAATGTCAGTCATAGAGTTGGAATCACACAGTGTGGCCTTTTCAGATTGGCTTCTTTCACTTAAAATATATTTTAAGAGCCTTCCATGTATTTTTATAGCTTTATAACCACTAATAATACTTTTTGAATTTCTGTTTTTCTGTTTTTTCTTTATGAAAGGTTTCTGGGCAGTGTTTTCCCTTTCATTGACTGTGTCTTTGGAGTAAACTCCCTTACTCGTGAGCTTATCATAGCAGTTAGTGTTTTGGTATTTGGATGTTGTCTGTGGGTTTTTCAGAAGTTTACGTGATCCACCCCCATTTTTGTTTTTAAAACAGCTGGCTCCTTTGCAAAGAAGTGAAAACTTTTTACCGAGACTTTATTTCAGTGGTGTCACTCCATTTTGCTTATTATTTGGGTCCCCACCTCCCACCCCCAGAAATACTTCTTTGGAATATTTAAATAGCACAGGCCATAAAAGGAGAACGGTTAAATTATCGGAAGGCAGAATACTACACTGTGGCCTGAAAATGGAATGAATTCAGCATTCAGCGGAGTTGTTGGCTTTTTTGGTTTAATAAATTAAACTACAAATTTTCCTAATTGCCAAACAAAATGTTAGGCCAGCTTTAGCCATTGCTGACAGTGAAACACAACATAAAACCTGCTGAGAGTTATATGTGGTATTTAATATGAGACAGAGCAACGAAAGGGTTTTATGGCGAAGTATGAATTCACACCCAGAGCATTTGGTTCACATTAGGAGAGGTTTGTAAATCAGATCAGTGTGCCGGGATGGGGTGGTCCCCAGCAACCTCTCTCCTGTCTCCTTCCTGATATTTGGTTATTGGAATTGCTACCAAAGGGATCTCGCCCGTCCATTTCCATTTTCTCAATGAAGCGATTTGTCCTCTGACATCAGGAAGATTGGGTCAGGAAATAAGTGGGGGATTGGATTAGACGTGATGCTCATCCCTACCGTCCGAGGTCACCGGCCTGAGCCGGCCACCGGGCAGCAGCCATCAGTTACCGAGACGTGGGCTGCCCATCGGTCCTTGGCCGGCGGGGACCCCAGGGAAGGTGAGAAGGATCTGGGAAAACTGCTTTCAGGGGAAAAAATGGCAATAACTATCATTTATTAAATTTGACAAGCAGGTTCTAAATATAACAGCCCTTTTCCCAAAGATCATTACTTTGAACAAATAAATGAGTTATGCAAGTTAATAAACGGCTAGGTTCCCCGTCCAGAGGCGTGCCTTTGTGCAGCTCAAAGATACATCCTGCTCTCTCCCGCTGCCCTAACGAACGGCGGATGCTCTCCCGTTTCTGCTGGCCACCGAAGCTTTTGTGTTGGACGCGCTGCTCTTAGCATATAGCGTGCCCACGACAGTCTCAGAAAACGCTTGGCAGTAAAAATAAACTTGCCTTGGTTGAGAACGATATGACACGTGGATGTGCCTTACCGTTTCGAAAAGGCTTTCGTACACGATTGTGAATTAAGCAAGGTCTAGGAGTACATTTAACTTTAAGGGAGGACATGATTTGTCTGCTCCCGTTCTCGCGGTCAGAAGCGTATGTGCTGGGCTGGGGCATTTGTCACGACAAGTGACTTCTTACGTTCCCTGAGACCCCATTATAATTATTCCCAGCAATTAGAGCATCCA